>NW_025766925.1:0-1285025 GCF_003918875.1 Haliotis rubra
TCATTTTGGTCTCGTGAGACTCCATAGGCAAGCAGACGTCCGTGGCCAACCGACATACACATATAAACTGCAGAAACACGCCAATGTCCAATATGTGGCGCTGGAACTATTGTTGAAAGAAGAAACAGAGCTAATGTGCTAGCTAATTGGATAGTCCCTTCAAAATTCGTCAGCAATTCAGCCTGGCGTGCCTCCTGTCATCGAGTAATATATTCCTCAATAATTATCGAATGGAATATTCTAACGTGCGTGTTTAATAGAGGTACTTTGCGGCTAGTATATAACATTTGAAACGGTAACTTCTTCAAGGCCTGTCATAGAACCATGCCGAGGCAGTAGTGTTATGGCTTCTGACGAAGTCTCTGGCGCCTTCCTGTGCAGCAGCAGGCACCCACTCCAATTCTACATCTTTAACCCTGCAATGTAAGGGACTGCATTGGGCAACCTCATGGTCGGTATTGGGCCATTTCCAAGGCAAAGGAGGTAACTGTGAATACACAATGCCAAGCAGTGCCACATAGGCAGGGCATATCCGGAATATACTTCTCTTCAAAAGCACTCACTTAAAACTACTGCACTATAAGTTATGTATATATATGGTGACATATGTTATATTTGAGATAACACTTTCTTAGTAAAGTACAAATTCTGAGTTCTTCTTTGGGTCGTAGTCCCATCCGGGATTCAACTTGTCATCTTCTAAGAGTCGGGTACCAAATCGCTGGTACACAAAGTCCAGTGGAAGAATTGGAGTGGAAGTTGCGCTGGTTGAGCGGGGATAGGCGGCTGACTTTGTGCTAAGGATTTAGCGCCCTGACTCTGAGGGTGTGGGTTCGAAGATCCCGGATGGAAGACTCAACAAAGCCAAACAACCTCCACACTAACCCCGTACAAGAGTGTTTGAATCTGTACTCTACCAAAAAGTGTGTTATCCTTTAAATATACATGTAAATATATGTTACATTTGACCACTTCGCTTATAAATGGCATTGTGTAGTCAGTACATATGGTTACATCGAAGATTGACTTCTCCACTAACTTGGGGAACCAACTGCAAACTTTTATGCAGATAAATCTCGCACGAGGGATCATGCGCGTAAAATTGCTGAAAAGCATGTGCAAATATCGTGCATGTGGAACAGCTGCGTTGGTGTAAAGGTTTGTTAAGAATTCGCCAATTTTCACTGATTTTATCATTTACTGAACTCATGACAATAATCTTTTCAACGTTACGAATTTGTTTTACAATACACTAAGTTCATGTGTAAACAGTACCCCTAAAAGAGTATGGAATATTTTGCAAAATTTAGTTTGGACCAGCTTGACTGGAAGTAAGTGGCTATATTTGGCACTAGTGAGTCTAAACTTTGATGTGAAGTATATATGTAACTTTATATGTTACAACTGATAAGTCCAGTTTCCACCATTGTCGAATGGACTGGGATTATGGTGCTAAATTTTGGCCAGACTAACGAAACTAAACACAGTCCAATCAAAATCGCGTAACGAAATCAACATTCGGCTCATTAACTCTATGGCAACTACTGTTCACAGATTGATCAAGGTTGCAGGACTTTACAAGAACATGTGAGCCGTCAACTGACATACATTTCCAATCCAAAATATTTTCTTGTTTGTAATCAAGGTGGAAAATGATATTAACTGGCGCGTTCATTAGTGGCATTAATAATAGACACATTCTGTTGTAAAGCGGTATTTAAACATTTTTCATCGGATATTCCAGTCTTGGCGCATTATTTAAATTTAATGGCAGCCATGCTTAATGAATGCTATCATTATACGGGGGCGGTGGGGTAGCCTTAGTGGAGTTTAAAGCGTTGGCTCGTCACGCCGAAGACCCGGGTCTGATTCCCCACTCTGGGTACAATATGTGAAGCCCATTTCTGGTGTCTCCCGCCGTGATATTGCTGGAATATTGCTAAAGCGGCGTAAAACCATATTCACTCAATCACTGTCATCATATGACAGTGAAACGCTCCCCTTTATGAAGCGTACATAAAGATCGCACAAATCCTTTGGTTCTATTTTAGTCCTACTTGGTCCTGAAGTCGTAATGAGACTACATACCTCTAAAGTGACCAAGTCTATGTCAATCTATTTTAGCATGAATGCAAGAAGTACAAAGTATCAAGATTTTTTTTGCACAAATATATCTCTTCAAATCTTCTCAATGTTATTGCAGCCTAAATCTAGGGAATAATTAAGGTAAATAATTGATCGGACTTTGAATTTACCTCAAAAGAATCTATACCAATCCGTCATTAGAAGTGCAATGGAGGCATAAGCAAATTGCAAGTCTGTTTCTACAGAATAGCGAACTGGACAGATATTTATCGGCTACGTCTAGTTGGTTGGGAAATCAGCAAGTTATCAAGCACCAAGACAAATTCCGAGGTTGTGTGGCCCGAACGATGTAGTCGTAGCTGTAGCAGATGGAGTGGAATGAGGTTTAATTCCGTGTTGAAGCTTACTTCACTTATATTGCGACGTGCTAACCCAACCAGATAATTATACTGACTCCAGTCCGGCCAATTCATGTTTAGTCCCCGAAATGTAGAACACAAGCCAGGGTAACAACAAGTATCATGTCTAATGTCTTGTCGTGTAACGTGTGCAGGTCGTCCAGGGGCGTAGCTACCATTATGAAAAAAACCCGGGCTTACACATGATTGCTGCGAAAAAGGTGGGGCAAGCCCTCAATACTATCTAAATATAAAGCTTTGGAATCTATCGGGCTTACACGAAAAAATTGGTTTGCTACGCGCCTGTCGTCGAACCACCAACCATCCGCTCTCTGGGCAGATGCACCATCCACTGCTCCAGAGGCGATAGCAGTAGCAGTAGCAACGGCAGCAATACGAATGGAAATGGATATAGTGGATGAAGTACGACTGTGCATGGGTGGTAGGAGTAGTAGCATACCTATTATTAGGCTTACTGCATTTTGTTCTGTCTTTCCGTCAACCACCCGTTAAAGTTAGTTAATTAGTGGAAACAACATATCGATATTTTCGCTCGCCCCTCTCTTCCTCGCTGAGGCTGGAGACGAGAAACCAGTATTGCCTTTGTTGTAGTAGAGACGATGGTCCGTCTTACCTCAAATAGTGATCTTCTCCTCATACATGGCGATGAGCAGCATACAGAGAAAACCTGACAACATCCCAACGTTGTGCATCACAAACACTAACTTCCGGTTTCTCGAAACGTTGTTGATAAGAGACGGTAACTGCAAGTATACATAAGTCCTTTGTACAAGTGCCCCAGAGTTGATAAGAGAAAAGAGCGGTATTTGTGTGGTACTACTCTAGTGTGTGTCCTACATACATGCAGAAGAGACGATTAGGGGCCAGGTCAAAGTTGTGTAGGGGAGACATTTTGAGACATAACCGCATTGCAAATGGGGGACATATTTCAATATGAAACAGATATTTGTTACCTGCGTGGTTATCAGGCGTTTAATGCGTAGAAAAGTTGTAATAGCCGATGCCCCTCGCCTCGCCACATGGGTACAATGTGTGAAGCCTATTTCTGGTGACCACGCCGTGATATTTCTAAAATATTGCTAAAAGCGGCGTTAAACCAAACTCACTCACTTTGAGGAGTTGCGTCCCTTGAACATGATCCGCAGGTCGGTCCGAATCCCATCAACGTTTCATTAATAACCCTTTGTAGTAAACCTTAAATGTAGTATGTACCTAAGACCATTATCACTACCAACTTTTCTCCCACTTTAAACCGACACACCGTGATACAAACGAAACGCGCAACGTGGTGGAAAGCCAAACTCAATAAGTCATTTAATAAGGCACTTCCATTCTCCATTAAAATTGAACGATATCGTTTGTAACTGACCAGATCGACCAGTGCAATGTAGAGGAACATCCCGGCAGTGACAGCAAATATCCACCGTCGGACCAGTGGGTCTGCGGAGACAGAGATTCCGATGTACAGCCCGAGAAACGCCGTCAGGGCAGACGCGAAATTCCAGCACAGCGCACTCTTGTACGACATCCCGCTCGCCAACAGCACTGCGAAGTCACCTGTGATAGTAGAATTATATGTAAAATTTAGATTTGATATTTAAAAAGTCTCAGTACCAAAATTTATCATATAAGGCGCTTACATTTATTGTTTTTGGTTGCGTCCAGTAGTGAATGAGTGAGTTGGGTTTTACGCCGCTTTTAGCAATATTACAGCAATATCACGGCGGGGGACACCAGAAATAGGCTTCACACATTGTACCCATGTACCATCGAACACGGGTCTTCGGCGTGACGAGCGAACGCTTTAACCACTAGGCTACCCCACCGCTCCGCGTCCAGTTGTGCCATACAATGATGATGATAGTTGGTTCGAGTCCATGTTTCGACCTGATGGTATTCGTCAGTACACGTCACTTCGGGCTATCCTTAAACGTTAAGTTCACACGCCGTAACGTAACTGAAATACTGTTTGAAACGACTCACTCACTCACTCAGTTATGCGTGTCATATTTTAGTTGATCCTTGTTATCTGTGTCTCCTTGTGGCTGGGGAAATTATTCGACTAATTCGACGCTCGACCCGTCCCTACAACTTTATTTATTTACAAATACATATGTCATTCGTGTCACCTATTTGTGATTTGATATAATATTCTAACATAGCACGGCATTTTAAAACACACGCCACAAGCCACCACCAGACAAAGCCAGACCACCTTGCTTGGGAGCTTGAAAAGATCATGTAAATCTGGGTCATTATGAGAAATATATCCATAACCTTCGTAGTACCAGGGAGACTATATATGTTGTGGAGTATCCCTGGTAGTACAGGGTTTCAGTTTGGACACCTCGAAGCACTGCTTACTTACCCAGTTCATGCGGCAGTTCATGGCAGAAGACGGCGATGCTGGTGGTGATGCCGCTTGTGACGCTGAGACTGAAGGCGGCGCCAACCACCAGACCGTCGGCGAAGTTGTGAATGCCGTCCCCGATTATCACCATTAAGGCAAGCGTTGAAAAAGCTGAAACAAACCCAAATGGATAAAACGCCAGAATATGATTTGATCGAGCGTCTTGCCATTCAAACTGATCGGGTTGGTGGTATAATAAGATCAACAAGACGACATGTAGCTTATATTAATACATTACGTAGGAGTTTCCAGAGATTTACCTGTGTAAGTTTACTTTAGAGGCATGGGCTCTCATGAATAAAAGTAGATAAAAGCAGTGGTTTTATTCCAATGGTATAAACCAAATATAGTTCGGCAATCGTGGCATAACTGCCATAAAACGGACCACAGATCCATAGTTCCGTCTCTCTGTCGAATCCTAACTTCACTCGGCTAAGGGTCCTTTGGAATGTCAGCACCTTGTCCTTACTGTTACCTACTTGCATATTCACCCCTAAGCCCTCTACGTTCTGTTTAACTTACAAGGCGACTCCCGTGGGCTCTCTTTTCCGATAATTCCTTTTGTTTCTTTTTTCTGAAACGAAAGGAGTCTGTTGCAATGAAACGCTATACTTGTGATAGGGTTTCTTCTAGAACAACGAAATACAGACATAGTAAGCTTATTATGTACACTCCCCAGGGAGTTGAGATTGATAATACGATGTGCCGTTGAGATTGACATCCAATGATCGAGGGGAAAAATACCTGCGCCTTGAGCATGCACTAGTTGCCTGGATATGTGCGCTATATAAATATCCTATAATAATAAATAATAATAATAATTATCTTCAACTTTGCGTACAGGACGACTCTCAGCATCCAGACCAAAACATAAGAAGCGTATATGGAGAATATCTGCGATAAAGTACATGCAGTTACCAGATGTAAGGATGGTATGGATTTTAATATATTCTTTGCGACGTTTGGGTACAGACTGCAGTGCCTATGATATGCATCATCAACAAGTTGGTGGTTAAAATCGCGAGTATGGTTTTACGCCGCTTTTAGCAATGTTCCAGCAATATCACGACCTGGGACACCTTCACACATTGTAGCCATGAGATTCGAACCTAGGTCTTCAGCGTGACGAGCGGACGCTTTAACCATTAGGCTACCCAACCGCACCATCTCCTAGTGAATCTAGTGCTTAAAGCGTTTGCTCATCACGCCGAATGCCCGAGTTCGATTTCTCACGAGTGCAATGTATAGAGCTGATTCTTGAAGCTCATTCATCTCTTTAGATATTGCGAAAGGCAGCGTAAAACCACACTCACTCACTGACTCACTGATACAAAGACAGTGAACACAGACGTAAGAATTGTAAACACTTACATGGTCAACAGCAATTTGGTTCAGTTCCACAGAAGAGTGATTGTGAGAATGCTGGAATCAAAGAACAAAGCGGCTGTGTATTACACGCAAGTCGACTTTTCCGCATTGATTGCACTTTATCTACAAGCTTCAACAGACACTGACATACTTTGAGAAGGGTCTTTCGTTACTTTATATATCTATATTAAGGAGTTATCCAAATACAATATTCTATATTAGACCGAACTATACATAAAAACACCTCATAAATATCACTTAAAAAGTCGTTTGTAATATTATTGGTTTATCAGATAAATTGAAATCAATTCACCTCATTCTCTCGTTAATCTACTTGGGACCACACGCACATTTTTATATGTATGCAGTCGCCCTTAAACTACATAGTGCGTACATGTAATGGCGCTATATTACTAATCTTCGAATATTCGAGATATAGAAATCACATATACTGGTCTTAATGCTCAGTTTAGTCCTTAAATTTTAATATCTCCTCGCTGATTGGCTGGACTGAGAAAGTTCACCTGACGCGACCTCTGATGGACGTATTGTCAGATCTTTATTCAAAGGTGTATCGTAGTGGAGTAAAATATCTGATGTAAATGAAACTTATGTTCAGTCGAACCGTTACTGTTTGGGAGGCTTGGTAAGTGAACTAGTCCAGTATAACAAGCAAACATGTCATTACCGTGTGTCCGGATCCAAGGATTACCATGAAAGACTCGATCAGATAGAAGCCATAGGTACCTGCCATTTAAAGAACATGTTATAGACAAGTCATATAAATGTAGGGCTGTAGAGGTCAATACAGTTTGTTTATTCAAGAAACACTAAGTTCCAACAGTCAACACTAAGTTCCAACAGTCAGTACTTCACACGGGGCGGTGGGGTAGCCTAATGGTTAAAGCGTTGGCTCGTCACGCCGAAGACCGGGTTCGATTCCCCACATGGGTACTATGTGTGAAGCCCATTTCTGGTGTCCCCCGCCGTGATGTTGCTGGAATATTGCTAAAAGCGGCGTAAAACCAAACTCAGTCAGTCAGTCAGTCAGTACTTCACACGCCTACCCTTCGAAACGCAACCTTGGTTCAAGCTAGAGGGGTAACCGTACAAACGTCTCAAACAAATGGCAGTGTATGTCGTAGCCTTGCGACAATCTGCTCCACACTCCGAAGCGTCAATGTAGATGATTCAAGTATGATTTCCAGAAGTATTAAACGGTCACATTTCACTTGTTAACTAAATATAGATACACGTCACTGAGTGAGTGTGAGTGAGTGAGTTTAGTTTTACGCCCCAATCAGCAATATTCCAGCTATATGGCGGCGGTCTGTAAATAATCGTGTCTGGACCAGACAATCCAGTGATCAACAGCATGAGCATCAGTCTGCGGAATTGGGGACCGATGACATGTGTCAACCAAGTCAGCGAGCCTGACCACCCGATCCCGTTAGTCGCCTCTGACGACAAGCATGGGTAACTGAAGATCAATGTTCTAACCCGGACCTTCACGGGTTTACACGTCACTAATACCACAAGTTCTTCAATGGATTTAAGGAGAATGGAAGAGTAACATGTGTGAAAATGGACGGCGAAATATGAAGAGTACACGACAAAACTCTTCATCTCCCATCCCCGTTCACATGCGTCTTTAACAGTTGAAAGGACGTGTGAGGTTGTTCAACCTTCGTCCGTCACCCATACAATTTTTGGTTTTAACATGTTTTGAATGTGCCTCGTAACACACCTTATATTTCAGTGGGATCGAACCTGCAACTTTCGGGTTTCGTGTTTTCTCCTCTCCATCGCTTTTACATTCTCAGGGGCGGTGGGGTAGCCTAGTGGTTAAAGCGTTGGCTCGTCACGCCGAAGACCCGGGTTCGAATCCCCACATGGGTACATTGTGTGAAGCCCATTTCTGGTGTCCCCCACCGTGATGTTGCTGGAATATTGCTAAAAGCGGCGTAAAACCAAACTCACTCACTCACTCACTTTACATTCTCACTTTATTCCCTGGAGTCGTGTATTATCCTTAATATATGCAAATGTATACTGATATGGACCGATAAATCGTGTCTCACCCGCGATAAGTGCAACAGCATACCAAGTATATTCTTCTATCACTGGACCGGAAGACTGGTTGTGCGCATGCTCATCTTCGTGGTCGTGAAGGCCGAAAGCCTGACAGAAAGGATTGATGTTAACGAAAATGTTATTCAAAACAAAGATTCAGAGAATGCATCATGTGAGTTACAGTGAAATCAGTAACAGACTGAACTGTCTATTTCTACTAGGTACCCATGTACACAACTGACCTGAGGTATGAGATGCAAGATGGCGTCAGTAAACAGCGTGCCGACAGCAAGGCCAAGGAAGACGGACATGAACGCCTCGTGACAGGTGCCCTTTGGGAGGGGGAAGAGGATGGCGCCCAGTACGGCGCATAAGCAGATGATGAGAGTAGCCAAGGAGCCGTACCCGTAACCTGCAGCAAATGATTATATGACTCCAAATTTGGCAGATAATGGTAACTGTTTCATTGTGAGTTTCCACTCAAAAGCGTATGTACCAACAATGGAGGGATTTGTGATGCACCTCTGATACAGAGCCTCCTGCGTGTACTCTGCGGTATAGACCCGGATGTACGTTCTGAAATGATGTACACAGATGTTGAGAACCAGGACATGGCCACCGATCTCATCATGGACGCCATAACTGGTTGTCTCTTGTTTTACTCTGGGTTGGTACTGAGACTTACTTCTGCCATTGTGGGCATGTCAGTTTGTGTGATGTTTCACACTTGAGTTACGACTTACTTACTTGGTTGTGTGGTGTGGCGTTTTACTTACGTTCTGTCATGGTGGTCGTGGGTCCATGTGTGGTGTTGGGTGTGGAGACGCATGACCCTGCCACCTGCATATACATCAGGGTGGGACACAACTCCACAAACTTGTCCTTAGTAATGACGTCATCCTGGCCCAAACCGCTGATTGCTTTTATCTCACCGACAGAGTAACACTTTTTGGTGACCTTTAAATGCGAGTAAAAGTTCAACTGATATATGAAAAATAAATAAATAAAACAGTAGCAAAAGTAGGGATTAGATATCGAATGCAATTGATATACTGGGACTATATTGCAACGTTTCCCCCGGTCACTGAAATGTATAATCTATCAATTTTAACCTGTTTGTTGTTCGACGACAAACTCTCTGTTCCAGAATCCAGTAAATAATTTCCCATCTTATATATTTTCAATGCTGCAATTTGTTTCTATACATATTTTCATACACTAATGTGGAGGACAATCCTTATCTAAACGGCCCACGGGTACGATAGCACCAAAGATGAAATTTGTACAACCTACCAGGATTGTTGAATGGCTGTGACCTTCACCAGCCTGTGTCAGCCCACGGACAACACTGTCTGCATCTGCATCGACGACGTCACTCCCCGCGCTTCTCCTGTGCCCTGAGTGGTCGGTTCGCTCACCCTCCAAGTTCAGCTTGACGAGCAATGCACTCAGCTCTGTACATCGTAAGTTGTGATTGTCATTTAGCAACCAACACTACTGTATAAGTTCCAACACTATTCTATACTTGGCAGTGACGGCAAGTTCTACCGAAATGTGTCATGCTATTTTCAATGGATATAGAAGATTGTTGATTCTTAGGTTCACAACATTTCCACTGAAGAAATATTGATATGGAAATTAAGAAGGATACTTATTCGTATTTCTTCATGGGGACAATGAACGTAGCTTTTATACATCATAATTTCATGTTGGTACCTGTGTCCATGATGGTGTTGTTTGAGGCGTCGATACGAACAAAGAGGTCGTCGAGGATGGTCTGCTTTGACGGGAGCAGACGACATGTCTCCTTCATTGTCGACCCTGCAATATGAAACAGCGATGAACATACCAACTATGAAATCAGCGTGTGAATGACAAGAAGATAACATTTACAGCTCTGAATGAGTTGTATTCTTTTTGAGTATGGCTGTCCCGAAGTTTCGCTTCATGGGCGACTACAAAAGAACATTACTGTTAGTGAAGTTCGTGATTCGTTAACAATTTGTTGAATTAATCGTTTCGTCTTGCTTTTAAGTTACTGTACAAAAATGCCATGGTTGTCTGACAAAACAGCTTCTGACACCTGCCTCACTTTCGGCTTTTGCAAAAACCCGTCGCCGTGCAAATAAAACTTGACAGTATATTCATAAAATATAATATTCCAAATGAATGTTTTCAAACAAGGCACTGAAAAAAGCGAAGGTTTTATAAACACGAACAAGGTTTTAATAGTTAGTGGGTCAGTTGAGGTTTACGCCGCTTTCTGCAATATTCCAGCTATATGGCGGTTTGATAAACTGTTACACATCGACATCGATTTCAAGGAAATACATGGCCTGGTTTTGATCTTGTATAAGCGATTTAATATATGCAGGCAAATGGCGTCATAACTGATTTGACCCACATGACATTCACACCCGCTGTACACATGCGTTGTCAGGCGTTACGTTACACAGTCTCTGATTTTAACTGACAAAAAGTGTGGTCAAGACCTACCCTCAAGAAGATGGTAGACAATGAAGGCGGTGATATCTGCAAGTTTGTCCCTGTTGATATTTTCACTCTCCACACCAAGCTGGTAGAATGCTGCGTCTACGCTGACACACTGAAGAAACAAGTCAAAAGCATGAAAGGAGTTGGGTCATTTGTAATACAACATGGATACCACTCACAACTCAAAACAGGTTAGATGAATGTTGAAGGCGGGAGCAACGTTGCCCCAATATACTGACGTTTTGGTTCAGCCATTTTCCACCTTTCTATCTAACATACTCGCATCGACATCCATTTAGTGTGATATAAAAACAAATCCGAATAAACGCCAAATAGCTTATGCAGAACGAGTTGCATAGAGGTAACACAAGACAAGAATTGAGATAGTTCTCAGTAAGAATAACTAAACATAATATCCTTGCGTCATGGGTAACCATTTTCTTTGTTATCGTCAACACAAGTGCATTGTTCGCATTAGTATCTTATGTTAGAACGAGGTTATCACGCATGTGTGCTTTTGGATTGTAAATATCCTTCATCTCGAATAATTATAAAGATTTCTTATTACTAGAGGTTTACCATCCCAAAATGTAAGCTTTGTTGGTCCTTAATCGTATAACGCCACTCGTTTCAGTCGATCGTTTACAAACAATACCTAAACATGACAAATTATCCTGGAACTCCATCACGAGGCCTTGGATGAGACAGTGGCGACAGAGAACAATGAACATTGTTCAAACTGAAATTTGTATTTTGAAAGCATCATAAAGTCAAAACAAGTGCTTCAACATAGTCAATGATCGCCTTCCGCGGTAGTGTCATCAGTCGGCCAGCTAGAATAACTTCCCTTTATCAAAGGGAATCTACTCTAATACATTTTACGTCTTTTGGAGTCTGTCTGGCACTTCATAGTGCTATGGAATGCTCCCATTGTTACGCAAATTATATGTTTGTCACCGCCAGCATAAGGTTTCACTTGTGTTCTTGACCAACACTAGTCTGGTTCATTGACCACTATATTGATACTGATGAGAATTATCCCAATAAGTAATCCCGATATCAGAGAGTCACTTTTGACTCAATTGGGTTACAAGGGTAGCACCATTTGTGTTTGTAATGATAGAAAACCTGGTAGACGTTTAATATTGCATTAACGGGGACAGTTTCTTGTGCGTTACGTCATGCATTATACAGAGGATTAATATAACTCGTTTGTTTAACATTACCTGCTCCTCCACCACTGGCACCTCCTTGACATGACTAAGGTCGTCGTGGCCTTCACGCTGGTCCTGTTGAGAATCCTCCAGTATAATGGACTTTGCAATGTGTTCCAGGACATGTTCAATACTCCCCGCCTCTATATCCCCGTGACCTTTCTCGGAGAAGACGCTCAGAACTTTCTGGAGATAATACTCAAACGTGTTGGTTTCCGGACTGACATTCTGTCGACAGTAGTTGGTGATGTTGTAGATGTAGTAGAATATGACGACGGAGGCGTTGTCAAACTGCTCCTTCGTCAGACCCTGGGTCATGTCAGCACCCACGACAGTGAACAAACCGGAGACGTTCAAACACTGGATATGAATGATATCATGCATAAGACGCTTAAGACACTACCAGAATCCATGCATTTATAGAATGAGTTGTGTTTAATGCTGCATTGACGGCACGTTTTTCCTAAACTTAGAGATGGTACCGAAGTGGTAATATATTTTTCGCCGACCTTATCTAAACAAATATTGCGTGAACTGTAATTCTAACTAAATAGAAGGCGTGAAAATATGAAAATAAGCTGTTTATTTATGATTTTAAGGCATAACAAAACAACGATACTCTCGGGGCTGACTGACTGGACCGAGTATACGTATGAATTGGACCTCAGTGTGTAATGTTAATGTTTGTGAGTCACTGAAAAACTGTGTCAAACACCTTCAATAGAAACTCCATTTCCGACTCGGCAGTCTTAATAAATCTTATTAGAATGAAACCAAGTTCAAGCTTTGTTCAGGTAAGCTTACCAAATTACATTAATGACACGTCCGTCAACAGTACAGATATTATGACATCATCGTGGCCAATGTGACTTCTAAGCTCTATGTTGTTTTGCGCTAATTAATGCTATACTATAGGTATGCAACATTGCGGGTTCATATTTCATCTATGCTTGTGACAGATAAGAACATGTACATGCATATGTTTGTCTCGTTTTTTGTGGGGTATGTGTCTAGTCTGGGATATATCACATTAACACGTTAACAGCTGACGTCAGACATGCTAACCACTGGCGCATTATCTTCCTCTGTGACAATACACAACGTTTTATGTAGCACGGGTTTAGTCACACATGAACCTGACTAGTATACAGATTACAGTGAACTATGGAAATAGAAGCGACAAAACCCTAAGCGACCATATTCATACGAAATCTCTGCTAAAAGCAGAATCGATTGTACAATTGTACAATGAGGAATTGTACAACATCATGAATTGACTATATCATGAGCATATATTTGTTTCAGCAGCATTACGGCTGTATGATGTTGCGCCTGGACCAGATAGTACAGTGATTGCAATGTGATGACAGAGGATGTGTCTATGAATCACTATGAACTAGTGATGATACCAGGTGTTCGCGAAAGATTAGAGTATCCCGCACAACCGGTGGCACCTGTCATAAACATAGCCCAGCGAGCCTTTGTGCAAAGCGATTTAGCGCTAAGGTGATCGTAGCTGACCTTCGTGGCGCTGCGATCGAGGTTCTTTCGGCAGAGAATCGTCCGTGCGTGAATGTCATGTAAACATTCGAGTGAGTGAGTGAGTTTAGTTTTACGCTGCACTCAGCAATATTCTAGCTATATGGCGGCGGACTGTTAATAATCGAGTCTGGACCAGACAATCCAGTGATCAACAGCATGAGCATCGATCTACGCAATTGGGAACCGATGACATGTGTCAACCAAGTCAGCGAGCCTGACCACCCGCCTCTTACGACAAGCATTGGTTACTGAAGATCACTATTCTAACCCGGACCTTCACGGGTAATGTAAACATTCGAATCTCGGCCAAACAAACCAGTGTGCGAAAGGATGAATATCGACAAGGGCACGATGGTACACAAATTGCCAATAGACATTTTATAGTCCCGAAAATCGACATTTATGCCTTTACATTTAGCTTCATGTTAGATAAACAAATGAACGTGTATTAACTACAGACTCTAAATTGTACACAACAACCTGTGGCTCTCTGCCGTGAATTCGCAGGCGCTAAAATATGCCAGCAATATCCAAATAATAAAATGCAAAAATGATGGACTATAATCTTAATTTCAGAAATATAACAAGCAGTTGCCTTTGCCAAGTTCTGATAACTCCCCACCTATATCAAATTGATATGGATGGACGAAGTTAACAACCTAAAAAATGGTGCAATAACCTCGCACAACGCCAGATTGTTGTCATCCAGTTTGTTTCACTGACACCAGAAGCCAAACAATTGTTTTCGACCTAAATCTTTGAACAGATATCGTTTACAACATTTCCCGGGACCATACTCATGTAAGTCGACAAAGGAGGTTCGAGTACGCGTGAGTCAATAGAGTTCGTGTTAAAGAGGTGTTTCTGGTGTTTTTTAAGCCATCTTCCCTGCGAACACTAACACACGTCAACAGGAACAAAACAGTCGTGTGAACTAGGGCTGATGCGGACTTACTTTCCCCTCACGTTTCTAGAACCAATGTTGGACATATCACACGAAGACGTCAAATATGACCGCATTTATGAAAATTGAGGCGATTATGAAGATGGTTTATATTTGCGGCTTCCGTGTTTTCTAAATGCAGGAATTTTTCGCTGTAAGATGTTTAGTGCTGACGTAACATCACTTACAAAATACATGTGCTGCATGGTTTCAGCTGCAAATATTTTTATATGCCCATGTCTTATGGTTTCATGATATATACTTCTGATGTACCAGCAGAACGTAACTATTCCTCTGCAAAGTTATAATGAAACCGAAACATACAAAGTGAATGAGTGAATAATTTAACACTAATGTTAACAGTATTAAATCACCAAGTCAAAACATTGATTACACAACAGTCTCGTTTCCTGTTGACTGGGTTCCGTCCTTTTTGCGCAACTTAGTACAATAACCAGTCCAGAATTTTGAGAACAATTCATTTAACTGGATACATAAATATTAATCAGTATTATTTGATACATCTAAGCACTTGTATACGCTCCTTATAATCCTTGCAAACATGTTGTGCAGCGTGCTCTGTCGTACAGCCAGCACTGACAAACAGAAACCTGGAAATCGTGGAAATCTCAAAACGAGGCTCTCCCGCTAGAAACGTTTGGCGGTCTGGTACGGACTTGATATTATATCAATCACATTGTGCGTTACAGAACTACACTGAATAAGCGTGAAAAACACATAACAGCTGTAGCCAGTGAGCCAGATGCATTGTGAATCATTTTACGACCTCATCAAACTTGGGCTGTCTGTCACGTCTTAGTTATGGTCATGCTGCCTACACCTCGCCATAAATTATAGAAATGCGATGTTATTAAAGTTTAAAATTAAAATTCATTTGTAAATACCATTTTCTTATGAAACAAGAAATTGGAATTCAGTGTAACCATAGTTGTTTGTGATGTCTATTTTCACTTTTGTACGAGAACATTCGGATCGGCTGAAATGTAGGTGATTGTCTGAATAGGTTAATGAGACTCATGTTTCGGTTTGACTAGTCGGTTTGATGTAGGGGTAGAAAATATGAAGCATGTTTCTCAAAGCAATGACCGCTCTGGGTGTACATTTTTGTACGGGATTACATCATGTTTCCATCGAACCAAAGGTCAAATCATACGTTGATGTTAAGAGGCCGGGAGTTATGTAGCGACGTTGGAACAAGTTGTAAAACTAGGGTATCTCTCCCGTCACCGCGCTGTCACGGTCGCCGTCGAACAACAAACAAGGAAATCACTCACTTCCTACGACCTTTTCACATGTGACCTTCAAAGACGTGACATCTGGCGAAAATCAAGTGTTAGAGAGGTGATCGGTATGGCGGATCATGCAAACACTGTTAGGCTATCAGTGATAAAACATCTTTAATTTGTGGGTCGAGAGGTTAATTCAGTAGGTCAAACACCTACTTGACGAAAAAATCAACTTGTTTACGTAAGATATCAACGTCTAAGTTCAAGCAAACATGACGCTCCCTTACGTGTGGTTTACGAATAATGTTCTTAAACTCTAAACATGAATGAATGTGAATCGTTTTGCATCGTGTGAACTGAGTTACCGACAGCCCCATCCTACATGCTGGAAGAAACTGAAATAGATAATAGATTACGTGGAATGAAAACATTTCCATTGAACAGCAGTAGTAGTAGTAGCAGTAGTAACAGTAGTAGCAGTAGCAGTAGTATGGTATAGTAGTATAGCAGTAGCAGTAGTAGTAACAACAGTAACGGGAGTAGTAGGAGAAGGAGGACTAGCAGTACTTGCAACATTAGTAGTAGTAGCATTAGCAGTAGTAACAGTAGTAGTAGGAGAAGGAGTAGTAGTAGTAGCAGTCGTAGTAGCCCCATCCTACATGCTGGAAGAAACTGAAATAGATAATAGATTACGTGGAATGAAAACATTTCCATTGAACAGCAGTAGTAGTAGTAGCAGTAGTAACAGTAGTAACAGTAGTAGCAGTAGCAGTAGCAGTAGTATGGTATAGTAGTATAGCAGTAGCAGTAGTAGTAACAACAGTAACGATAGTAGTAGGAGAAGGAGGACTAGCAGTACTTGTAACATTAGTAGTAGTAGCAGTAGTAACAGTAGTAGTAGGAGAAGGAGTAGTAGTAGTAGCAGTCGTAGTAGTAGGAACAGAAGTAGTGGTATCATTAATCATTGATGACGCCAACGGCGACGATGATGATGACGACGACGACAATGACAACGACATTAATCTCGTGCCTCATGTAACCCGTGAAGTTCCGGGTTAGAATATTGATTATCAGTAACCCATGCTTGTCGTTAGAGGCGACTAACGGGATCGGGTGGTCAGGCTCTCTGACTTGGTTGACACATGTCATCGTATCCCAATTGTGTAGAGTTGATGCTCATGAAATTGAAGCATTATCGGTGACAAAGGCACGTTTATAAGGTTCAATGTTACCAGCCACATGAAGGCAGTAGGTGACCAGATCGAGTTAATACAAGAAGATCCAGTGACTGCGACATAAACATCGACCTACGCGGCATGATTGTGTGTTTTTGTGTGTGTGTGTGTGTGAGAGAGAGAGAGAGAGAGAGAGAGAGAGAGAGAGAGAGAGAGAGAGTGGTGTCTCCCGTTAGAAACCATCTACGCGCGAAGGTTCGGTGCTGAAGTTTAAAGGTGCTTCGGAACATGTTACTTTCGATACGAGCACAGGGACGGATACAGCCTTTTGAGAAAGGGATGTGTGCCCATCCGAGTTTCAATGGTCATATAACAAACTTTCTGGACGAAAGGGGGGTTGCGCACCCCTGCACCCCCACTCTGGATCCGCCTATGGATCAACATTACATTCCATCGCTACATTGGTAACAAAGAAAATATATCTTCATCTATAACTCACACACAAGTCTTTTGTAAATCTTTGTCATCTAAGTAGCTTATATAAGTCTACACAGACCTTAATGCTCTCGTACTTCCTGCGGGACGTGACAAAGACAGAGGACTCTTTAATAGGTAAATATTCCATGCATGAAAAGTCTAATTCCCCTTCAAATCCCACACGTCGGTAACATTTGTCCTTGCAATGGTAATCGGCCGTGCGGCGACCGTAACGGCCGTTGATGTCCGAGTATTTACACACGACGGTGGTGCATGTCCGAGCCAGGGCGCGGGAGATCGCACGTTCAATGTAACCTTTGCATGTTCAGTATCTACATTCCCACCTCAATCCAGCTTCTCGTGGACCGACAGAACACAATTAACACGAGGCTATGGGAAGGTGTTATTCTAGAAACAAAAATGGTTGAAATTATTTGATTGTGGGTAAGCTGCTCGCTTTGTGCCCCTGAGACAGAAGGAAACGTGTTGTTGTCGCCTATCAATTTCCCGCTAAGCGTATGCTTGCTTCGACACTGTATTGCAAAACGAACCTATTTTCAACTGTTTTTGTGTTTACTTTCAAGCAGCAAACTCTTCCCAAGTGCAAAGCTAAATATCATATCGCTTTTAGACAAAATCAGAAGTGGCGGAGCGGTTTGCCTGGAATCCTCGAACACCACTTGATTGTCTAGTGTGTTTACATAACGCCATCGCAAGACAGGTGGGCTTAATCAGGTGTGGTGCAAGACAACAAACGCAAACCTTTTTAACCCAATTGTGTGAGTGGCGAGTACTACGGGTAGAGCTAGACACGTTTACCCTTTTGTGAACACCTGGTGTCATATCTGATACTCATACTCCATTCTTAAAATGTTAACCGCTGTTTTTGACTTTTAAGTGCGATGGAATACTTTCGTCCGATAATCGAGACTTGTTACTCTTCGTCCTTCATAGTTTCTTTAGACATAAACTGATCACTGCTGATGATACCATTTATATCAATATTGTACACATTATGAGTGAAGAAAACCTAACTATGCACGCGTTTACAAACGTCCTGGAGAGCGCCTTAGACAAATTTCCAAAATTCACATCGTCGAATACATGCTATGTTATTTCATAATCAACTGTCCAAAATTAGCCCATAGCTGTGCGTTCACGTTAATTGTGTGGAAGTATTGCCTAAATTCGGTTCGACACTGTAGTCTTAAAAACTTAATAGTTTAGCCAGTGGTTAATGTCATGAGCACTGGTTCATGTCACCATCACGTTTCGTCCAATAATCAAGACTGGTTATTGTCTGTCATTGACGATATATATACTGAATGGGTTTCGTCGCGCTTATTAAATGCTAATGTGATTTAACTGGTTTCTTTCTCTTTAGATACCGTTCATATGTTCCCAAACGTTTAAGAGATTAATGTTTTAAAAAAAATAAACCAGAACATATCACCACTTACCACAGAATCGTCACATGGACCCGGACTGGTAGACTGGCATTGAAATTTGTGAAATAATACTTGAAGGAATTCCTCGGTCTTGGTCAAGTTGAGGCTGTCACCGTCTGTGATGTTTAAAGAGGCCAGAACCTGATGAAACACGTTAACTCTACCATGGCCGTGGTTGTCTATACCTGAGACTTCCAGACAGAGCGCTGGCGAAAAAATAGTCACAATTAGTACAATATCCAAAAAGAAGGTTGCCATGTCAAAGCTGTGTTTTCACCTGTGTGTCTGTTTAGCATCTAGGGACTTAAGAGGCTCACGCTGAGATGATAGGTGGAAGCCGTGTGCAAAGGTTTCACGACACAATATGACAGTCACGTGACAACAACGTACCGATTCATTTGGCTGTAAGCAATCACCTCTAAGACTTTCAGCGTAACGTAATACGGCATTGTTTATTTTGACTTTCGGACTAGCCGTTTCTCTGTCCGTAGATAAAGAAGAGCCAAACAATCACATTGGAACCAATAACATGTGTTTTTGTACAAACCATCCAGTTTGATCAGTGTACAATCTATCAAAGACTATTCTTTAGCCACATTAAGCCTACATGCTTTGAGACCCGTGAAGATGCGGGTTAGAACTGATCTTCAGTAACCCATGCTTGTCGTAAGAGGCGGGTGGTCAGGCTCGCTGACTTGGTTGACACATGTCATCGTATCCCAATTGCGTAGATTGATGCTCATGCTGTTGTTCACTGGACTGTCTGGTCCAGACCCGATTATTTACAGACCGCCACCATGTAGCTGGAATATTGCTGAGTGTGGCGTAAAACTAAACTCACTCACTCACTACATCCTTTGAGGAAATACACGTGTGGTATAGGTTTCGTCAAGGTTTGCTTCAGTCGTTCATCTGCCTTTATCATGTTTTATTGGTCTGCTTCAACAGTTTATTTGACTTTATCATGTTTCAGAGGGCTGTATGAACAGTTTATTTCACTTTATCATGTTTCAGAGGGCTGTATGAACAGTTTATTTGGCTTTATCATGTTTCAGAGGGCTGTATGAACAGTTTATTTGACTTTATCATGTTTCAGAGAGCTGTATCAACAGTTTATTTGACTTTATCATGTTTCAGAGGGCTGTATGAACAGTTTGTTTGACTTTATCCTTTTTCAGGGGCTGTATCAACAGTTTATTTGACTTTATCATGTTTTATTGGTCTGCTTCAACAGTTTATTTGACTTTATCATGTTTCAGAGGGCTGTATGAACAGTTTATTTCCTTTATCATGTTTCAGAAGGCTGTATCGACAGTTTATTTGACTTTATCATGTTTCAGAGGGCTGTATCGACAGTTTATTTGACTTTATCATGTTTCAGAGAGCTGTATCAACAGTTTATTTGACTTTATCATGTTTCAGAGGGCTGTATGAACAGTTTATTTGACTTTATCCTTTTCAGGGCTGTATCAACAGTTTATTTGACCTTATCATGTTTCAGAGGGCTGTATGAACAGTTTATTTGACTTTATCATGTTTCACATTGATGTATCAACAGTTTACTTGACTTTATCATGTTTCCAGAGAGCTGTATCAACAGTTTATTTGACTTTATCATGTTTCAGAGGGCTGTATGAACAGTTTATTTGACTTTATCCTTTTCAGGGCTGTATCAACAGTTTTTATGACCTTATCATGTTTCAGGGCTGTTGAACAGTTTATTTGACTTTATCATGTTTCAGAAGGCTGTATCGACAGTTTATTTGACTTTATCATCAGAGGGCTGTATCAACAGTTTATTTGACTTTATCCTTTTCAGAGAGCTGTATGAACAGTTTTTGTTTCAGAGGGCTGTATCAACAGTTTATTTGAATTTTATCATGTTTCACATTGATGACAGTTTATATCATCATTTTTCAGAGGGCTATATCAACAGTTTATATCATCATGTTTCAGGGCTGTTAGTTTGTTTGACTTTATCCTTTTCAGGGGCTGTATCATTTGACTTTATCATTTCACATTGATGTTTCAACAGTTTATATGCCTTCATCATTTTTCCAGAGGGCTATATCAACGGTTTATTTGACTTTATCATGTTTCAGGGGCTGTATCAACAGTTTATTTGACTTTATCATGTTTCAGGGGCTGTATCAACAGTTTATTTGACTTTATCCTTTTTCAGGGGCTGTATCAACAGTTTATTTGACTTTATCATGTTTCAGAGGGCTGTATGAACAGTTTATTTGACTTGATCATACATCAGAGACACACAGACAGACAGAGGATATTGAATGGTTCGGCTTTGGTGGTAGAGTTTCGTTGTGCTCGCATTTACAAATTGTATATTCTGCAGTTCTATGTGATTACATACTCAAATAACACAAATTAGTCATTACGTGAACTAAAGAAAAAGTCGATTGTCAGAACTTGCTATCCAATAGACGTTTATTGAGGTCTGACTGTTATTAACGATTGCGACCTTGTGAATACCGACAGCTGCAACACGTCGGCTGTCGGTGCTCTGACTTAGGTCCTTCGGATTCATAGTTTCTCCGCCTAAAACTATGCAAAGGGTTCGTCCAGATTGTAAGACTTTGTAGTCAGTATTTGGTCAATAAAACCTGTTTGTATGTAGTGTCTGTCTCAGCTGTATGTATGTGGTGTCTGTCTCACCTGTATGTATGTGGTGTCTGTCTCAACCTGTATGTATGTAGTGTCTGTCTCAATCTGTATGTATGTAGTGTCTGTCTCAGCTGTATGTATGTGGTGTCTGTCTCACCTGTATGTATGTGATGTGTGTTTCACCTGAGTATATGTGATGTCTGTGTCCCCTATGTAAGTGGTGTCTGTTTCACATGTATGTATGTAGTGTCTGTCTCAGCTGTATATATGTGGTGTCTGTCTCAGCTGTATATATGTGGTGTCTGTCTCACCTGTATGTATGTGGTGTCTGTCTCCACCTGTATGTATGTGGTGTCTGTCTCAGCTGTATGTATGTAGTGTCTGTCTCAGCTGTATGTATGTGGTGTCTGCCCTCACCTGTATGTATGTGATGTGTGTTTCAATCTGAGTATATGTGATCTCTGTATCCCCTATGTAAGTGGTGTCTGTCTCAATCTGTATGTATGTAGTGTCTGTCTCAGCTGTATGTAAGTGGTGTCTGTCTCACCTGTATCTATGTGTGATGTCTGTTTCCACCTGAGTATATGTGATGTCTGTATCCCCTATGTAAGTGGTGTCTCTGTCTCACCTGTATGTATGTGGTGTCTGTCTCACCTGTATGTATGTAGTGTCTGTCTCAGCTTTATGTATGTGGTGTCGGTCTCACCTGTATGTATGTGATGTCTGTTTCACCTGAGTATATGTGATGTCTGTATCCCCTATGTAAGTGGTGTCTGTTTCACATGTATGTATGTAGTGTCTGTCTCAGCTGTATGTATGTGGTGTCTGTCTCACCTGTATGTATGTGGTGTGTGTCTCACCTGTATGTATGTGATGTGTGTTTCACCTGAGTATATGTGATGTCTGTATCCCCTATGTAAGTGGTGTCTGTCTCACCTGTATGTATGTAGTGTCTGTCTCAGCTGTATGTAAGTGGTGTCTGTCTCACCTGTATCTATGTGATGTCTGTTTCCACCTGAGTATATGTGATGTCTGTATCCCCTATGTAAGTGGTGTCTGTCTCTCACCTGTATGTATGTGGTGTCTGTCTCACCTGTATGTATGTAGTGTCTGTCTCAGCTTTATGTATGTGGTGTCGGTCTCACCTGTATGTATGTGATGTCTGTTTCACCTGAGTATATGTGATGTCTGTATCCCCTATGTAAAGTGGTGTCTGTCTCACCTGTATGTATGTGGTGTCTGTCTCACCTGTATGTATGTAGTGTCTGTCTCAGCTTTATGTATGTGGTGTCGGTCTCACCTGTATATATGTGGTGTCTGTTTCACCTGAGTATATATGATGTCTGTATCCCCTATGTAAGTAGTGTCTGTTTCACATGTATGTATGTGGTGTCTGTCTCACCTGTATGTATGTGGTGTCTGTTTCACCTGAGTATATATGATGTCTGTATCCCCTATGTATGTAGTGTCTGTTTCACCTGTATGTATGTGGTGTCTGTGTCACCTGTATCTATGTGATGTGTGTTTCACCTGAGTATATATGATGTCTGTATCCCCTATGTAAGTGGTGTCTGTTTCACATGTATGTATGTGGTGTCTGTCTCACCTGTATGTATGTGATGTGTGTTTCACCTGAGTATATGTGATGTCTGTATCCCCTATGTAAGTGGTGTCTGTCTCAGCTGTATGTATGTGGTGTCTGTCTCAGCTGTATGTATGTGGTGTCTGTCTCACCTGTATGTATGTGATGTGTGTTTCACCTGAGTATATGTGATGTCTGTATCCCCTATGTAAGTGGTGTCTGTTTCACATGTATGTATGTAGTGTCTGTCTCAGCTGTATGTATGTGGTGTCTGTCTCACCTGTATCTATGTGATGTCTGTTTCACCTGAGTATATATGATGTCTGTATCCCCTATGTAAGTGGTGTCTGTCTCACCTGTATGTATGTGGTGTCTGTCTCACCTGTATGTATGTAGTGTCTGTCTCAGCACTTGTATGTATGTGGTGTCGGTCTCACCTGTATATATGTGGTGTCTGTTTCACCTGAGTATATATGATGTCTGTATGTAAGTAGTGTCTGTTTCACATGTATGTATGTGGTGTCTGTCTCACCTGTATGTATGTGGTGTCTGTTTCACCTGAGTATATACATGTCTGTATGTGGTAGTGTCTGTATCACATGTATGTATGTGGTGTCTCTTTCACATGTATGTATGTCTGTTTGGTGTCTATATGATGTCTGTATCCCCTATGTGTGGTGTCTGTTTCACATGTATGTATGTGGTGTCTGTCTCTGTGTATGTATGTAGTGTCTGTCTCACCTGTATGTATGTGGTCTGTCTCAGCTGTATGTGTGTAGTGTCTGTCTCAGCTGTATGTATGTGGTGTCTGTCTCACCTGTATGTATGTGATGTGTGTTTCACCTGAGTATATATGTGATGTCTGTATCCCTATATGTAAGTGGTGTCTCGTTCACATGTATGTATGTATGTGGTGTATCTGTATCACCTGTATATATGTGGTTTCTCTTTCACATGTATGTATGTGGTGTCTGTATCACCTGTATGTATGTGGTTTCTCTTTCACATGTATGTATGTGGTGTCTGTATAACCTGTATGTATGTGGTTTCTCTTTCACATGTATGTATGTGGTGTCTGTATCACCTGTATGTATGTGGTTTCTCTTTCACATGTATATATGTGATGTCTGTTTCACCAGTATGTATCTGGTGTCTGTATCTCCTGTATGAAGCTGGTGTCGTTTTAGAATACGATCTCAGACGTGATGAAAAGCAGCTAAAACACTGGATAACATTTATCCTGGTTCTAATAATGAATGTTTGTAATATCCACTTCTCCACAGCACCTTGTTAGTTGGTGCAGACAACCGCCCCAGCAACACCGACAGGTGGCATTGGTTTGATCTGCCAGCTGTGTACATGAGTGATACGAACTGCTATCACTGTTAATGCGCACTGAGGCAGAGAGATCGATCAGGCCGTGTGTATTGTGGGTGTGCTTATCACCGTCATTACCCATCTCATCTCAATACACAACAGAACACCTTCATTACCCATCTCATCTCAATACACAACAGATGTATTCTCAATCATAAGTACATTTATTGACATTTTATTAATGCATTTGCACGACCTCCCACTGAAACAGAACTTTGACGTGAAAAACACAGTGATATGGCTGGCCTTACAGTGTCGAAGGTGCGGTGGGGTAGCCTAGTGGTTAAAGCATTCGCTCGTCTGACGATGATTCGGGTTCAATTCCATACATGGGTGCAATGTGTGCAGTCCTGGTGTCCTCTGTCCTGATATTGCTGAAATATTCATAAAGGTGGCGCAAAACGAGACTCACAAGCCAAGAATTGTCATTGCTAATTGTGCCCAAATGAGAAATTAAACCCGTGACATAACTGTGACAAGCGAAAATCTTAACACCTGGGATTCTACAACGTCCAGTTGCCATATACCCAGAACTGCATACAGCAATCAAACGGTTGACGAAGAATTATTCTAGTGCTATGTATATGACTGAAAATTTGCAATAGCTCAGAGTAATACGTCCAATTATGCACGTCGTGAGAAGGCGAATCGTCGTTCTATCCACATATATTCAGTAGGTTTGAGGTAAATTGACCGAACTGGCAATTTCCATACAGACAATCACCTCCAACTCTCTGTAGGCATTAACACCCATGACACGACGAGGTCGTGCAAATTCTTCCAAAAGGACGATTGCGTCAGCATAGGTCTCACGTACACACCCACAGTATAGGCCCTCACCTGTCACCGCACATCTGTCCCCGTACAGCTGTGTAGGATATTTATATTGCTTCTTTCATCGCTACTGATCCCACCCCATGTGTTGATTGAGCTACCCCAAAAACTCCATAGAATCACGATCTCTTCCTGCGTGTCACGGGCACAACTGGGAAGTCCTGACAGAAAATACTCGAGCCCTTCTTTGGTCTGGCCAATTGATGTGAACGTTAGCCCAATCAAAACTAGCCTGGATGGGATGTCGGTGGGATTCAAATGTATGTGCTCCGTGACCGATGTCTGAGCCTCACTGAGATGATTAGGCACCTGTCCTATTCTCTGTCATCAAAGGACGTTTTTGACACTGAAGATGCATAAATGATGATCTGCTCTCCATAAAAGTGCACCCAAATACTGTTTTTTAGGCACCTGATACATGTCGTAATATGTTTCATTGGTAAAATGTATTTTGATATGTTAGTCACGAGTGACCTCCGTTTCGTATTTTCATACGTTTCGCACGGTTGCTATTTTGTCACCCATCACACCCTCCCAGTAGTATTATTGGTTTTTGAAGTAAAGGGGGAATCAATTAAGTGTCCTTCTCCGCCCCGCATGTTGACACCTCTTTATGACTCATATTTGCTTGCTTAATCCTTATGTATCAACTTTCCATTCTTTTGACATATGTGTCGTTTGTTGTTTATACGACACGTTCAGATTGTTAAAAAGATGTTGATCACTGGATCGTCTTGTCCAGACTCGACTATGTACAGACCGCCGCCATATAGCTGGACTTTTGATGAGGACGGCGGTGCACAACAATCAAACAAACAAAAGCCTCACGCATGGGTTCCTCTGTCCGTTCATCATAAAACTGAGGCGCCCGTGGTTACCAAATCATCATGAAATTTCAATTTACTTTGGTTGGATTGTTTTTCGATATTATCAAGACCTGACCCTCTGCAAACTTTGAGTAGTATATATTAGTATATTGCGGCTGGTGATTATGATCGTAAACTCCATGACCATCAGTGTTAAACACTCAAGTATGTTGCAGCAGGTGGCGATCGCCCACAACATATGGGGCGAAAACTATGTCAAGCGGATATACCACAGTGGTAATCTACCTCCGATTACCGTAAACATAACCTGAACTACAATGGCCCTTGTTATTGCCAAGCATACTTTCTAAAGAAAATGACACAATCAATATGTAATAAAAATAGTGAAAACTGCGAACTTCTATCGTGATCCAATACGGCGCAGAGCAGGCATCCATGTTACAAAGTGTTCAAAAAGATCCATAGATATATGTGTGGTTGAAATACAACAGGGGCAGATTTGTAATAGAAAGCCTCACAGCCGTGGGTGGCAATTATTGGATGAAAGGTTAAACTATCAGGTTAGTCGAGAGCTAAACGTGCCAAAACACACCACAAGTTTTTCTCTATATGGTAGTGGTATATGAGTGTTGGTGTTTGGCTACACCCGGCTACACTTGACACAGTCTCTGCGTACCTCTTGGGGAGACGATACTCCACTATCAATACATTCCAATAATCTTGTCGTCATCACTGCAGATCATTTCATTTTCTAAAGTGGCTGAAGAATCGTTATTAGATACATTAAATACTCAGATGTATACATTTCAAGGAGTCACATCAGCCTAGTGTTACACGTTTCTCATATGTGATATCATCGATTGAAACAATCGACGTCAACATAGCAAGTATTGCAACAGCTTGTTGAACAAAATGAGTTCAAGTTAGATCCGAATGCACTCAACATAAAGGTACAGCATGGCGGATACTCAACCTGACCAGAAATCTCAAGCCTCGGAAGAAACTAAACATACTGACCAAAGCAAGGACGCTCCAAGCAAATCGTCCCCGAAGGAAAACAGCTCCTTGTTGGACTTCACGAGAGAAATCAAGTCCTATAAACGTCGGTGGTATGTTCTGGGCGTATTCGCGTATGCTGCGCTCCTCCAGGCAGGGATATGGAACACTTTCGGACCTATTGCTCAGTCAGCAAAGGCTGTGTTCGGGTGGACAGATGCCCATATAGCACTGTTTTACAACGGTGGGAATATTGGCTATTTTATTTTCATGTTTCCCGTGGCTTGGCTGATGGACGTGAAAGGTTCGTGCCTGTCTTATTATTGTCTTTGAATTGCCTCTCATCCATGAAAAATTGGACCTAGCTGCTTCTAGTTGAGAAATTAAGATAAAACCATTTGTATGTTTCACAATAATACCTAAGTTGATTTAAATTTGAAAATATATGGAAGCATAATATATGAGATGGAAATCTGTTATAGAGTGTGTCATGTACACATGTTCGATATACGTCCTAGGTATGTAACTCTGAAAGATAATTTGAAATATCATCCCAATGATAATTCCAATATCAGCGTCAATATCAAATTTAAATAACCAAATTGAGGGAAGCGTCACTCCGTATTAGAAAGATGAAATATAATATATTATTATAAACAGATGTGGAGCTAGTTTGAATTGATTTAGTATAGTTGATTTATATTACTTACAGTTGTCTTTGAAATAAATATCAACTCTAACTTTCTGTCAAACGGGAACCGGATATTTGTATGGTACTAATGCAAGCAGCGTAATTACCCGACAAAACCAACTCGAAACTAACCTGAAGTACCGTAGGATCGCACGTTCTCAGTAAAGTACAGATTCTAGCACTTTTAGGGTTGCCTCTCGCTTAGGCAGATATAGTATGACCAGAAATTATTGAGAATTTTAGGAATATGTTTAATTGGATTTCTAGTATAAACAACCTTGACCAGCTATCAAGTGCTTGGTTTCATTCAAGAGAGACAACTTCGTTAATCCTTTTCCATTAGTTTCTGAAGAGTTATCCCCCTTTGTTTACTTGCTAGCAGACGACATTTTCAGTGATCCTTAGTATGGATGATTTAGAGAGGAGGAAGTTGATTTTAGAGTATTACAAGAAGGACATCAGATCAGCTAAAGTGATTTCAAGTAGTACAGGCATCCCTTTGTCCACTGTTTATCGTGTTTTGAAAAATATTGCAAATGGATATGGCATTGAGCACCAGGGAGGTTCAGGTAGGCCCAGAAAATTGACTGTCGGTGCATGAGGCGGCTTGGTATTCTTGTTTCTAAAAACAAACGAAGGAGTTTAGAAAACTTAAGGCTGGATATGATTGATAGGGGAACTGTGGCTGTCTGTAAGGAGACAATTAGAACTGAGCTGCATGCAATGGGTTGGCAGAAAAGTCGAGGAATTCCATCACCGATCATGAAACCTGAACAAAAGGAGTGAAGGTTGAACTGGTGCTTACAGCATAGACATTTTAACTGGGACAATGTGATTTTCTCAGATAAAAGTTCTGTGCAACGCCCCTCTGAGTATTTGAAGGGAATATGAACAGTGAGCGGTACATAGATATTCTCGAGGGACATTTACTTCCATCTGCTCAAATGCCACCTAAATCTGCTCACGTGTTCTATGGAAACTTTTGGATTTTCCAGCAGGACAACGACCCAAAACATCGTTCAAAGCATTCACAGGTCTGGTTTCGGACCCCAAATATGACATTATTAGCTATAGATAGCCCTCACCTAAATCCAATAGAAAATGTTTGGGGACTTATGAAGGCAAGTGTCAATAAGAAAAATCTGACAAATATTGCTGAAATGAAAGAAGAGGTGGTCCGATATTGGGACAGCATAGACTTCTTTGATCAGTAGTATGCCCCGCCGCATTGAAGCCTGCATTGCTGCCCATGGTGACTTGACAAAATACTAACTGTTCACCTGTCTTTGAATCTGGAGTTATGTTCTGCTAATATTCACATTCAATACGTGAGTAATGAGTGAAAAAAAAAATATTTAAAAATTACAATCTTAAATTCTCAATAATTTCTGGTTGTACTGTATTTTATTGTAGAAACACTAGGGTACTAGGCTCTGTTCTACAAACCGATCTTTACGCTACGAGAATGGGAATCACGGTAAGATCGCTTTGAGACACGAAGCCCTGCTGTTAAAAGATACAATGCGTAATTAATATAATATCCTTCGTACTTTAAGAACTTGACGTGGTGGTTATCCTTTCCATCTGTAGGTCTGAGGACGTCGATGCTGGCGTGTGCAGTGCTGTTGGTGTTGGCAACGTCGATAAGGTGCATTACGAGCGAACCAGTACCAGCGACATGGTAAGCATAAAAAGTACGATCATCTTCTTTTGAGGTGATCAAGTTAAATTATCGGAGAAAACATAAAGCATGTGTTTCTTCTGTAGATCTATATTCATGACATTTTTATAGATCATTACACCAGTTTCAATGGAGCATGTAGGTAGAGTTGCACACAAACTTGATATTGAATCGAAGCTTGTGTAATACCGTATGTGACAGTTTGGCCTATACTTAGAGACATAAACGCATTGCGGCGGATTTTTTCGATAATGAAGCAGTATCATTTTCGGTTTTGTGTTACCAGTTTGATTTTGTGGACGCCAAACTGAGAGGCTGTAAATATTTACGCTTTAGCCATATTTTGTTTATGTGACCTTCTAAAATGTTGAATACAAAAACAATCCTTTATAACCTAATCAAATATATCTAACAAGGAATACTTCCTCCTTTAATGTGCCATGAGTATGACCTGATTGGACAAAAACAAGATCAAATCAAAATAATATTCCAGACGTTTAATAAAATGTTTTTAGGACAATTCTTCATTTTAGTAATCGTCAGATAGTAGTTGTTAGTTGCTAGTAATTGTAGACTAAAGTTAGTAGAATATTCATATGATGTATGACAATAGAACACCCTAATATTTATATCTGGCATATTTTAGTATTAGTAAAGAAAGATAACTGTCTGTTATGGAGAAGTGAAAATAGAATCACCAACATCGTGAGAAAGTCACAGAACTTGAAGGGGATATCCTTGATATAACTACTCCATATTGATGGATCCTATTCTCCAAGAGACTGTAACATGAGATGACACTGATGAGGTATCCGATATGAAACTAGGTTAATTACATCTCAACCTACATCTCTACCGCATGTGTGTTTGCTTCAAATGGTGTAAAATCCGGCTTTTGGCCCCATGTATAGCGATCCGGGTTGAAAAATACTGCTTTGTGTACCCAGATTACCTAATATACATGTGAAGGAAGCAGACATGGGTTCAATTACTTTGAAATGTAATTAATTAAATTACAATTACTTTGATTTTCCTCAATTACAATTACCAATACAATTACACCTTAAATTAAAATGTAATTAATTAAATTACAATTACATTACCAATGTAATTAATTACATTACAAATTACTTTGTTAAAAAACAAAAACCCAAAACAAATATATTTCTGTATTCCTTTAATCAACAACATATCGATGTTGGTAAGCAGTGGTCACTAAATCCAATTCATATTTTTGTCATCAAAAAGTGAAATGCAAAAGTAGATTATATCTACAATGTACACTATTTGATCAAGTTTGTATTTTGCATATTTCTTTGGGCTTATTATCAAATACACACCTCTATCATCTCTTGTTGCAAAAAACACTTTGTCCACCTTAGGTGTACTGTATCATGACATCATTACAGGCCTACATTACAATATAAACTCTGCCGGTCTCTCTATCTGACATAATCCACATTAACATACTAAAGGATTTGTCAACTTGGATTTATGGCTTATTACCTTTCATGATTATAAAAATAGGACTACAGTTCAGTAAGATTTTGAATATCATATCCTATGAGAAATAAACAAAGAGGCCACTTTAATAGGAACTTGACTAATAGTACTGTTAATCCCCCATTTCCTCAAATACCAACCTACATTCAGTCATGCGTTACTGATTCCCTTTGTTTCACCAATGTGCAGATGGTGATAGTTACAAAGGCTTAGACATTCAAATCTCTTTCAAAACGTAACACCTGCTAGAGTATATACCGACAACAAGCATCTTATTGAAAAACACTGCTTTGTCCTCCATATTGTACAGAATATAATTGCAAGGGTTGCCTGATGACCACCAAAATAAAAAAGTGAGATGTAATTTGATGTAACTGAAAAAGTAATTGAAAAATTCAATTACATTTAGATATTAATTAATTAAATTACAATTACAAATTACATTTTAAACATTCAATTACAAATTACATGCAATTACATAGATTTTTGTAATTAATTACATTCAATTACAATTACAAATTACAATTACCCCATGTCTGGAAGGAAGGCCATTTGAAGTTCTAATACATACTGTACGTTTGAATACATTTAGACGTCAACATAAAACAATCTGCCAGTTTTATCAATTTCTTTGGAACTCTCAGATAAAACGAGATTAAACGTGAAACACACAATAGAAACTAAATATTTCCCTCTATTTCTGAAATATATTTCTGTTTTATAACTAGAAAAACATGGTCAGCTCACTTCAGAGAGAAAATTGGATGTTTAAGAGAAGTCGATTTTGGAATTAATCACATTTTGATCAGGTGTGGTAATAAGGTGTGAAAGGATAGATTTTATATATGTTGCAATGGGGTAGATCTTTCCACCGTATTGGTTTTCACACACATGCATGTGTTTATGGTGGAGATGAATGTCAGATCTATGCTGGCTTTGTTTTCGAGAAGTCTGGTGATCGTGTGAAATACGAAAAACAGGCAATTTGTATGTAGTCATAATGAAAGTCGAAACATTGGTTAACCTCAAAATTATATTAAGAGAAATATGTGAACGGTAGCTTTTATGTGTATCGTGATATTTTACAACACCGTTGAAAAAGGGTTTCTTATAATTAATTTTGTTGAGAGTGACTTTTAGCAATATTCCAATATCACGGCGGGGACACCAGAAATGGGCTTCACACATTGTACCAATGAGGGAATCGAACCCGGGTCTTCGGCCTGTCGTGCAAACGCTTTAACCACTAGCTATCCCGCCGCCCCCATATACTTTATGATACCAGGAGCTCGACACTGCAAGGACGAAGAGAGATACATGTAGATACCATGCAGTGTTAAATGTTCACATTGATGAGTGCGAGCGAGGTTAGCTCTGCATCTGTAAGTTCTGCGATGACTATGCATGACTGTTCCTTATAATCAGATTCACCTTCCTGAATCATTCTTGCGTTTCAACGTGACAATGAATCATATACATTTCAATTTGCAGTAGTATTCCGCATGCGTTCATACACATAATTGTTTGGCATGGTTACAGCATGGAAAACTAAATTATATATGCTTGTTTTACAGTCAGATTAAAACAAAATGGAATGTAAATAGGCGCCAATGCAAAATCAACACCATATGTTGCTCCGGTACAAAAACAATTTACTGTAATAGGCGCGTAGATGCTTTTCCGAACAGACCTCAATGGAAGGTTGTTTTTTTTAGATAATTACACATATGAAACACAGCCATGCATTTGGAATTGGATATGATTGTTACTATTCAACTCATTACTTTTACTGAAAACCTTCTAGAAAACTCAGAAGTTTGAATATCATTAGCCTTGGGACCGTGACGAGCCAACTCTGGTATTCACTGCATCTGCGACATACTGTTGTGTTCACGCTGAAGCTCATGTTAATAATCACTTTTATATCTTACATGTATTCATGTGTTATTAACAGGTGCATATTATTTTGCCATAGAATAGCCGAAATTTCTGGAATAAATGATAATTTGTCACGGTTTACAAAACAATAAATGGCTTCCTGGACATGCTTGACATGCTTGGAAAATATTGAACTGTGGACAGAAGTTCTCGGAGGTTTTATCTCGTGAGAGAAAACCGTTGTATCATTTAAATTACGTAAGAAATATATTGTCTGTAGTACAAACCCAGGCCCTCGCATTCCAAAACGTTAACCCAGAATAATACATGATCGGTCCCAAAATCCTGTATAGGTGTATTGATATATGAAGCTATAATATAATCAAGATCCACACTTGACTCGCTTTTTAAAGAACTGTATCGAAGGCAAACTAGTGGTAAAAGACGTGAACTCGACATTGAAGACAACCAGGCGAGACTTATGTGAGTTCGTTGCTCACTGGCGAATCGTCTGAAAATTCCTATTTTGTGCACTTCCTGAACAGTAAACGTTAACAATAGTTATCTGTTCCACATCAGTGAATTTTATGTATCTGTTAGAATGCTTTACTGTCGTTGAACAGCGTGTGTAACAACATGGGAGAGTATTGCTTCATGTTGCAGCTTAGGATGGGAATATTTCTCTGTTATGCATCCTACAAGGGATGTTCTTCAACACATATGAATTTCCTTCACCAGGTTGATAAATATCTCAGCCGTGATGAATGGTGTAGCTGGCACTGTACCCATGGCCGGCCCCGCCCTCCTCTCCGCCACGTGGTTTCCCCCCAAACAGAGGGCCACTGCAACAGCCATGTCGACTGTTTTCTTCTACTTGGGCATGTCTCTTGGCTTCATCATTGGTAAGTTGGAATTAAACCTTGTTTATGAACAGTATCAGAATATCGGCAATTGTTTAGTTGAAGCCAATGATCATGTTTCAAATTCAGTATTCTCTTTAATGTATTTGCCTCAAACAGCTCTGAGTTCCTAATTTCACAGCAATTACTTCTACCCCATAGAATGAAAAATGCAACCAACAAAATAAGCTATAACGACGATGTTATTTTAACACTCGATAAAATATCCTCGAAATGAAAGCCAAGAAGTAGACAGCTGCAGGTGACCACGGTCGCATGTCAAATGACTTGTGTCAGCAGAAAATAGAAAGCCTACGTCATTTACACAAATGCACATGTGAGCTTTCAACTGAAAATATGTAAGTGGGCATGTTTAACCAAACATAGTAAAATATAGTATGTTTGATAGCTAAAAATAGACGTATCAAGAAATGGTACGTCGGTGGTGATGCATGTGATAGCTCTATCACAGTCGTGTTTTACAAATTAAAAGATTTCAACTGGTGACTCAGTAATTGTTTTCAGCCTAGTATGGCTTTGATAACGTTTGTAATTATAGTTTGTAAAATTAAGTTTTCAAGTGTATGGTATCTTTTCCGCGGCAAAATACTCTTCCGTCAAGTCTGGTGCTGGAGGTCAATGGTACAGCCATTTGCATGGCACCATCAATATCTCGTCCCACCCTGTCAGAAGGTCGGCATGTGAATCCAGAATAATATACATGTATCCGTAGAATTCGTAGATTTCACTGTATGTGTAAACCTCTACTTTGAGCTGGCCCCTTACACTAAGTTGGATGCGCGGAAGTGACACAAATACTGGAAAAATACGTCAATGTACCACAAATACTTCTAATCATATACACTCCTCCAATGTGCGGCCTGGAAAATATAAAGAGGGAAATATTTAGTTTGAACAGATATATTCAGAACTCACATCTGTAATGTCCGAAAGGTCATGACCAGGTGGTGTCATGCCAGCACTGATTCCCATGTAACAAAGGGGGTTAACTCATCCAAGTCCATCGGTTAAATATCACACAAACATTTGCATCTGGTGATGTCAAAAGGCCGATGATTGTCGATTTTGGACTGTCAAGATGCGTGACCTTGACCTGGATTGAGGTCATCGTGCCCGTCGCGTGTCTTGTTGCTCATGTTGTCAACCGATGAATATGGAGCACCCCAACCCTACCACCCCTCTGACCCCACCCTCCCCTCTCTCGCAGACTCGAATATTTTATCATATGACAGTAATATTGGTTGGTGATGCATACAAACCTGCATTACCTAATTACGGATAGTTTCATCACATCCGATGTCATGTTTTCCATCTGTTGTTCACAGGTCCCCTCCTGGTACCAGAACCAGGTGGGTCGTTCTTGAGTGTCGGCCAAATGCTTCATCTGAAGTAAGATCTGTTCGTTTGTGTTTGTATCAGTTATCGGGATAGTGTTTGAAGTTCTGTAGATGTATTGACCCGCATGAATTCAGGATATTAACACTATGTGTTTTCAGATTTGACAATGTTTTTAGCATCGATTAGGAAAGCACTTCAGGGGAGGACCTCGGTTCCGAGTAATGTTTCCGGACATCAAATAATCAAATCATCCGAACATATCGTTACCTTACACTCTATGTGAAGTACAGTTTATTGGTTTGCTTTGAAAATACCCATAACGCTGTTCTTGTAAATACGGATTACTCTATACAATAAAAACCAAAGGTTTTTGTCCTTTCAAATATGGCTTTGAGACAAAATATCAAAAGTACTCGCAGTAAAAAATCCAAATTTATTGTTCTGAACCCCTGCCATGTAGTTTACAACATTGTTTGCCCCGTCAGAATGCAAGCAGGGTCGAATAACTAGGTCATCTACGCATGCACGAATGGTGACGGTTTTAATATCAGTAACCGTGATCGCGCTACTGAAATGATGTTTCACTTACAGATTGGCGTGGGTTTCATGTTACGAAGTCTTTAATCGATTTGCTTATAACAACAATAAAACAAAATTAGGTGAACCGATCTACTAAGGTTCTTATCGCAAAATGTGTGTGCCTCATAAAAATGAAGTGTGTTGATGTTAGTTTCAAATCGTTTCCCATTACTTGACGTCATCTTCCAAGACCCTCTCTTCATCCTTCACTTCAGTAATACTTCTGTACGGTTCAAACCACACCCATAACTAAGATATATGGTTACAGCACATCTGTCCGGAAAGATGAAGGAGCCTATGTCCACACTTCAGCCACTGACCTTGTCGCGGAAAGAGACGGTATCATGAAGCTCATGTATGTAGGTGCGTATAACTTAAAGTAACTCTTTTCTAAGATAGAGGTAATCAACTGTTTTGACCATGCGTTACTTGTACATATGAACGTTATTCGGTAGATATGTCTCTTGGCGTTTCTTTGTGTTATTCACGCCCACGCTACCCCGCAAGATGCCAACCCTACTGGGAGTGCTAGACTAAATGAGGATCGGTGGGTCTCAGTACCTGCCAGTATGCAGCTGATGTAGGAACAACAGGGAAATCGAATTACCACCTGTGACCGAGCCGCGCGCCGTTGTGCCCGTAGCCGCTGTTCGTTGTCACACTATTGATCCAATATCACAGTTTGCTGGGGCGGATACAACCCAAGGTGGGGTTGGGTGCGCAGTTCATTTTCACCGGTTTCACGAGAGTTTCAGTGGTCATTTAATACATTTTCAGGACAAAAGAAGGTGTGCAAGTGGTGTAAAACTTAACGTTTACTATCATTTCACTGGATCGACATTTCACAGAACTTTTGTGTACTTTTGTGCATGAGTTTCACCCCGAATATATCTTAATATATCATTGACTGGGTGTTAAAATGCTTGACTCCCTTCAATGTCCGATCTCTCTTCCCCACCGGTGCAGGTTTATTATTATACAAGAGCCTAGCAGTATCCCCTGAGTCTGGAATAGTGCTTGAAGTGATGTAAACACCCATATCTCATACTCACTCTTAGAACGGCCTGATGTCTGGAGATAAGGCATTTTTTTCAAGATTTTTGGCCCCCAAAAAGGTATTGTCTTCAACATCCGCTATATATGTTTATGATGTATGAAGCCAATTCTTTGTGTCCCTCATCGTGAAACAGCAAACCGTAAAACGTCACTCACTGACTCACATGTGTTTACTACAGAATGTGCGGCGTGTGTGCTGTTGCTGCTCCTGGTGGTGGTGTACTTCCCCGCCAAGCCCCCCTCTCCCCCCAGTCTCACAGCGTCTATGGAAAGGACAAACTATCTTGAGGGGCTCAAGGGACTTTGCACGTAAGACATTGTTTCCAACTCTTTAAGTCAGTGATTGATCGAACTTGATTTACCACTATGTTTCTTGTCTCATATTATCAGTGGACGATTCTATTCGGATTTCCCCTTGTTTTCACCAGTAACCGTATATGGCATGTATTGCGGTGTTTCGTATAATGCGGCAGTAGATCAACTGGGACGTCAAAACACTATAGACAAAACGAATGTCCAGAAACATACGTGACGCAAAAACTACCAATAATCTATCTACGTAAGGAGATGCCAGTGCGACGTTCCTAACATATGCTCAATACTACCGCCAGAGACAGATATATTATTGTGTACCTTGATGGATTTTGAGAATGATTGTTTGTTAAAAGTTATTTAATGTGATCAACGGCCATAACAATACCTCCAAATGTTTTTGCAAGTAGATGGAAAGTTTCTCAGTCAGAATTATCACACTATAACGTTAACCATTCTAAAAAGCGAAATTTTTGGAATTCCAGACACAGGCGCTTCCTTTTGATTCTAACCGCCTACAGCATCCCAGCCGGTGTATACAGTGCCTTTAGCGCAGTCCTCGACGTAAACCTCAACGGCTTAGGAATAACACAGGTAGATGGCGCCCTCCTCGTATGTTTGAGTTGCTCAACCTAAAAAAAATTACTATAATCATCATATTTGGCATGAAATATCCATAATAATTCATTTGCTGAGATAAAAATATCAATTCTCTGCAGATTTTCAATTAAACAAGTCACTTGACAACTCCCTGTACATAGTCCAGAATGTAGACATTTTACGTGCGTATCGTATAGGTAAACAAGGGAGATAAGTCTAGTGTTATTTCGGCGAAGATTTCAACACGGCAATATTACGTAAGTCACATCACTTAGTTTGATAACGATGTTTGTATCCACATCGAAATTCAACACTGTATATTTTGTAATAAAGTTATATATATCTACAGAATTACCTCCCTCGTTCATTATATCAATAAACAAATGCCCTTTATACGATTTATCATATAGGAATTCAATGTTTATTTAACAAAAGGAGGTCATTGATCCTTGTAAAAAATGTCAGCATCAAGAATCACTTCGGTTCCAAGCGCCAAGTCTTTATTTTAAAATATAATCCAACCCACTTTTATATGTCATTTACGTTGTCAATTATCTGCCCCTGTGCGCTCACAGCTGTACATCGGCGTACAGAAGTATTCGTAGTATCGCATGTAACTGTTTCAGAATCATGCCGGCTGGATTGGGTTCTATGCCACGATTGGCGGTTGTTTTGCGGCGCTGATCATGTCAAGGTACAGTCACAATACGGTCGTTTCTGAGCGCATTGAGGTTGAAAATTAAACATGCAACTTTATGGATGACAACTTTTTATTTATTGCATATCAAGCTAAAAGTGTAAGAATCTACATCGAAACGTCGCTCTATGCAATAAATAAGAAGTTGTGATTAATAAAGTGTATTTTTCATTTTTGACACACCAATTTCGGGAATGCCGATCAAAGAGTTAGCCATGGGGTTGTTTTAGTATCAAAGGTAGATCTGTGTCAGCCTTGTTTTGCAAGGATAGAAATTTCCCAATCGAGGAGGTATAGAAATGACACAGGATGGTTTTAGAAATGTGACTTTTAGTTTAAGAACACACACATCCATGGGTGATCAAAGTTTAAATAGGGTTCAATTACAGAGGTGTTCTCAGATCCTCAGGCACAGAGTGAAGAGATATCGTTGAGATTGGTCAAAGTTAAATATTATCATGAATAGTTATATCCAGACGTATGTTGGAGCATATATATCTATATACACATGTGATCAGTGATAAATGTATCTACCTGAATCAATGATCGACGGATCGTTAATAACAGTTGTATGACTTCGCCTAACCGTTTAAAAGTACTGACATACTCCCTCACTCACTCCATCACTCCAGGATCGCCGACATTTTGATGTACCGCATGAAGTGTCTGCTGCTGTTCCTCTTCCTCCTGGCTGCAGTATCTACGATCTGGTTCGTCCTGCTGCGCCTGTCCTTCATCCCCTTCGCCATGTGTGAGTCCGCCTTTAACCCAGCATCACAATCAGATAATCAATATTCGAATACTACAGGTTATTCACAATCTGAATTATGATCTCAGGCCATTCTGATGTACATCTTTTCCTATTTGTATCCCTTCTGCCAGTGTACCTCTACATATCGTCCATCCTGGTTGGCGTGTTCATCAATGGCTCTATACCGCTGTTCTACGAGCTGGGGTGTGAAGCGTCTTACCCTATAGCTGAGGGCGTGACGGCCGGGATGCTGACCTCCATGTACAACTTGGCCGGAATCATCTTCTTGTCTGTCCTCATGATACCTCATATAGGTCAGCTACTAGACTCACGCCTAGTCTCTGAATTTATATACATTTGATAGCAACAAATAAACCCATTTAAATTGAAAAGGGGCCCAGTCAGATGAGAAATTGAACCTGAGGGAATCAAGACTTCATTAAGGGTTTTAGTATTGCGGAGAGGGCTTGGCAGTAGGGAAAATATTATATTATGGTTCAGGGACTGTGAGAGACTAGTCAGCTATGTCCCGAAGCCTGGACAAACCCATTTTAACTAAGCTGATGTTATAAGATACAGTAAACTATGGCTATACCGAACTAAAAGGGGGGCGTTAGTTTTTACTCGATATTATCGCGTTCGTCATACGCTCCTCGACTGAAATATACAGCTTTTGCCTGGAACCCATAATAGCCATTTCGTTATATCCGTCAGTTCGTTATAAGCATATTCGTTACAAACGTATTGTATAATGTTGTGTGTCCGTACGAATGCCGGGGCGGTGGGGTAGCCCAGTGGTTAAGGCGTTGCTCGTCACGCCGAAGACCCGGGTTCGATTCCTCACATGGGTACAATGTGTTAAGACCATTTCTGGTGTCCCCCCGCCGTGATATTGCTGGAATATTGCTAAAAGCGGCGTAAAACCAAACTCACTCACTCACTCCTACGAATGCCATTTTCTGGATGCCAAGGTATATTATTTAATTGACAAGGTAATATAATCAAATCTATTTGTTTCGTACGAAGAAACATCAGATTCGTCTTACCTTCCCGTTTCGCTTTACGTACTAATACATTGCTCATCTGGCTCGGTCTATGAACAAATATTCATAATCTTAAAATATTTGATCAATTCTGATTCATAGACACAGTTACATCTTACAGTAAGCAGTATGATAATCTGTGTTTATATAATACTTTGTTTTATGCTTTATCATATTCATGTTTATTCATCATTATCATTTCAAATTCCAGGTGTCCAATGGATGAACTGGTGTCTTCTGGGGACAGTGATATTCGCCATACCACTACTTATAATCTTCAAAGCTCAATATCCTCGGACCAACTTAGACACAAAGGATATACCTCAACCAATACCCAGTAGTAGTGAAACAAAGACAGACAACACTGAAACACGGTGATGAACAGCCGTCCATCATATCATACATCTCGGAATACAGCTGTTATTACGTGTCTGCTGTTTTCTTCGAAATGTTAATTAGGAAACCCAAACATATCAATATATTCCTATTTTGTAAGCTGACTGTGATTTATATTATGTGATATGGGACTTGGCAATACATATATTCATATTAAAAGACACCTCAACACAGTCGGTATGGTGCCCAGTGTTTAAAGGTGAAGACATGGTTACACTGACAGTAGTGTGTTCCTGATCTTCCAGACAGTTACTGACCTTGCACTATACGTGATACCTCAGTACTATACAGGAAGCTCCCAGGACAAAGGGGGAATACACAATCTAATGTAAACAACGAGCCATGATTATATAATATGTATGTTTATATGTATATACATGTACTACTCATGCGTAATAATACAGGGTAATGTGAACACGTCCTTTCTATCAGGGAATATTCAGAGTAGTGTATACACCCCGGTTCTATCTGTGAATCATTGCAATGATGCAAGCTGCTACGTACACCGCATGCAATCGGTGATTCCTGGGTTGAAATGATTCATGCTAGTGTTACCACCAGGTTCCCTAGGTGAAATGATTCATGCTAGTGTTAAAACCAAGGTCTCAGGGTGAAATGATTCATGCTAGTGTTACCACCAGGTTCCCTAGGTGAAATGATTCATGCTAGTGTTACCACTAGGTTCCCCAGGAGAAATGATTCAGACTCGTGTTACCACCAGGATCCCAGGGTGAAATGATTCATGCTAGTGTTACCACTAGGTTCCCCAGGAGAAATGATTCATGCTAGTGTTACCACCAGGTTCCCTAGGTGAAATGATTCATGCTAGTGTTACCACTAGGTTCCCTAGGTGAAATGATTCATGCTAGTGTTACCACCAGGTTCCCTAGGTGAAATGATTCATGCTAGTGTTACCACTAGGTTCCCAGCCAGGGTGACATGATTTGTGGAAGTGTTACCACTAGGTTCCCCAGAAGAAATGATTCATGTTACCACCAGATTCCCAGCTAGGGTGACACGATTCGTGCAAGTGTTACCAACTTACCACTAGGTTCCCCAGAAGAAATGATTCATGTTACCACCAGATTCCCAGCTAGGGTGACACGATTCGTGCAAGTGTTACCAACTTACCACTAGGTTCCCCAGGAGAAATGATTTATGTTACCACCAGATTCCCAGGGTGAAATGATTCATGCTAGTGTTACCACCAGGTTCCCTAGGTGAAATGATTCATGCTAGTGTTACCACCAGGTTCCCAGGGTGACATGATTAAGGCTTGTGTTAACAACTTACCACCAGGTTCCCAGGGTGAAATGATTTATGTTACCACCAGATTCCCAGGGTGAAATGATTCATGCTAGTGTTACCACCAGGTTCCCTAGGTGAAATGATTCATGCTAGTGTTACCACCAGGTTCCCTAGGTGAAATGATTCATGCTAGTGTTACCACCAGGTTCCAAGGGTGACATGATTTAGGCTTGTGTTAACAACTTACCACTAGGTTCCCCAGGAGAAATGATTCATGTTACCACCAGGTTCCCAGGGTGACATGATTAAGGCTTGTGTTAACGCCAGATTCCCTAGGTGAAATTATTCAGGGTAATGTTTGCTCTAAATTCCTCAAAAGGAACTTTCAGTGTAGCGTTTTCACTTACCATGACACCATTATAAGTTTGAGTCCTCAAAAACATTACGACCAGTTACGTTTATGAGTTCTGCAACAGCATATTCCTCACCAATTAGATCACTACCACATATACTATAATTATGCATTATCAATTTCGAATGGTCATTGAGATATTTACTTAATTGTAATAATCTGTATCATATTTTATATGCATTTCATATATCAAAATCTCTTTTATTTTATTTTATCAGATGATCTAATGTAATATATGTCTTATCAAAGATCACAATAAAAGAAAAAAGGTGCAAGAACTCTCGCTTTTATTCGTTCATTTCTTTGAGTACTATAAAGTCTGCGCATTATATATTCTATTTATCCTGTCACCAAAACATAGGATCACACGCTTAATTGACCCTTCAAAATGAATGTTATTATTTGATATTTTCATGAACTGAAACTGATGCCACCGTGTTGCCGGTCCGGTGGGGTGGCCCAGTGGTTAAAGCGTTCACTCGTCACGCCGAAGACGCGGGTTCGATTCCTCACATGGGTACAATGTGTGAAGCCTATTTTCTGGTGTCCCTCCGCCGTGATATTGCTGGAATATTGCTAAACGCGGCTTAAAACTAAACTCACTAAACTCACTGCGGTGCATGATGCAATGTGTCATAAGATTTTGTTTGCTAAAAATATGACACAGTCGTAAGGTATTTTTACCAGGCACTGCAACTGTAGTTGTCGCTCGTCAGCTCCGGGTTCGATGCCCCACAAGGGAACAACATGTGAAGCGCATTATTGGTGTCCCGTGATATTGGTGACATATTGCTAAAAGCGGCGTAAAACGAAACTTCACTCACTCATGCTCAAATATCCATTTAGATAATTTCAACGTCAAGCTGTCAGTAACGCGGATGATCTGCGGATGATCGGTGTTACTGACAAAATAGGTTGTAACCCGCAACAGTTTCATAAAAGCGGATTAAGCTGAAGCAACACACATATGCAGATTAGTGACTGCTGATCAGTGACCCAGATAAATCCCAGGAACGGGAACGCCAACACAACCCAAACACGGACTCTGCTGTCAGTTTACATATACAGCCCAGCTGTACTATGATGGATATTTGTTTAAATGTGCATCAAACGTTATTGTCAGTTTCAAGATGCTAGCCGAAAAGGTTACATCTGTGCATGGAGATTGAGAGTGACCCCCCCCCCCAAAAAAAAAATCCAAAAAAAATCTACAAAACTGTGACAAACGGGACTTCAGTTTTAGTTACTTTCTTTTTTCTGTCGAACCTCTGTTTGAAATGATTTTCAGCAACCGATGCTTGTCTAAGAGGCGACAAACGGGATCGGGTGGTCAGGCTCGCTGACTTGGTTGACACATAGCATCGTATGCCAATTGCGTAGATCGAAGCTCATGCTGTTGATCTCTGGATTGTCTGGTGCAGATTCGATTATTTACAGACTGCTGCCATATAGCTGAATATTGCTGAGTGCAGTGTTAAACTAAACTCACTCACTCAACTTTCTGTCGAGCAATAGACCAGCAGATAAAGCCTTTGTTGTCTACTCAACAATGATCAGTGATCCTCAACACACCCTGGTATACATAGGACATAGAGCGCCGTGTTGAGCATGATGCAACCCTGGGCTAGTAATAACCAATACATCAGCACTTACAGTGCCAAGAAACTGAAACATCTTACATAGGTCTTGTAAAGAGCAGTTTTTGGCATACACAGAAGGCATTTTATAACAAAATATTAATATTCTAACGAAACGCCATCTGTTTCTAAGCACAAAGTGAAATACTTAATATTCAGTTATTTGGAAACTGATTATGTAAATAGAAGCCACAAAGCACTTTCCACATCCAGAAGAAATCTTTGCTAAAAGCAGACCGAGTCAATTGTACAATTGGGACTATAGCATGAGTATATATTTGTTTCAGCAGTATTACAAATCGAGTCTGGACCAGACAATCCAGTGATTGTCACCATGCGTTACGACTTTTGTAACTGGTCCGTGGTAACGACTGTTTAACCCCCTTTCAAATGCCTTCGCTGCTTCTTTGTGTCATGAAATCCTCCATGGTTCAGTGGATAGAGCGCCTGCCCACAGACTATGTCACGCGTTCTCCAACCTGAGATGTTGAATCCTTCAGTCGGACATTTGAAACCAAACATCCCACAGATGTGTGCAAAGGCGAAATACGTTTTCTTAAGGAACAGTATATTGACCTGTATCGGAGTCACAATGTACGTTGTCGGTTTATCTTTCAGGAAGCCTGCCCAGCACCGTAACGCTTTATGTGACTCATCTTGATTTGACGTCGGTCACCCAAGAAGAACGCCATCCTTCACACCTGAGTAACCTGTGCAGGCGAATGAAAAGCGGGTTACTTACTTTTGATTCGTACTGTAATATAGACTGATATGCTCACACTGTGTGAATATGTAGACCAGTGTGTTAACAATGCTATATCTCGGTAGTTACATACTCGAACTGTTTACGGCATGTGTTGAGTAATATGGTTATCCGATACGGCTTCTCCATTGTGACGCAATCATGCTGCGGTATACGTAGCGCGAGACGATGACCGTTTGACCCCTTGGAATTAGCTCGGTCAGTGGTTTTAAAGAGAGGAGACCTGCTATCCCGCCCTCCGTCACAACCAATTCGGAATAGCAAAATGGAGGACAAGGAGCGTATTGAAGATCACCTACCTGTGGTTGACGGAAACAGACTACGAAAAGCACATAGCTCCAACTCATCCCAGAAGGTATCAGATGAAGACTCTCCCTTGTTGGACTCCACGAGGAACATTAAGTCCTACAAACGACGGTGGTATGTTCTCGCTGTGTTCTCGTATGCTGGGTTTCTTCAGTCAGTAGCGTGGAACACTTTCGGACCTATTGCTCAGTCAGCTAAGGCTGTGTTCGGGTGGTCGAATGCCAATTTAGGCATGCTGAACAACTGGGGGAATATTGTGTACATTCTGTGCATGTTTCCAGTTGCCTGGTTGATGGATATGAAAGGTAGGTATCTGTCCGTTATGTGACATGTGTTTGAAAAGGTTATATCTTATACGCTCAGTTGTACTGTCTGCATCCAAAACTGAATATTGAAATAACCTAATTCAATACACGAGAGACATTAAATGCTACAGTCCGTTTGAGTCAGAAACGGACCGATGAATTGCAAATTTTATCATTGTACAAAATTGCCACATAAATATAAATAGTTCACATGTTTATCATTTACTAATACCCAACAGCATTCTTATATTTGAAAATTGTCCGGACTCAAAAAAGGTTCTTTAAGAAACTATCATTAAAAATTTGACACAGTTCACTATTTGTTACGAGGGAGGAGTGCAGAGAAGGGACAGCCAGGTGTTAGAGAAGCACGTGCACAAGTGCCCACCAAGTAATTGATTCATTAGCCTGTGCCGTGCCGTCTCCATCCTTTCTCGCACACCTGGCTGTCCCTTTCTCTGCACTCCTCCCTCGTAACAAATAGTGAACTGTGTCAAAATTTTAATGATAGTTTCTTAAAGAACCTTTTTTGGTGGAGTCCGGACAATTTTCAAATATGAGAAAACTGTTGGGTATTAGTAAATGATAAACATGTGTACTATTTATATTTATGTGGCAATTTTGTACAATTATAAAATTTGCAATTCATCGGTTCGTTTCTGACTCAAACGGACTGAAATAAGCCTTACAATGAACTGACCCGTGAAGATCCGAGTTAGAATTGGCCTTCAGTAACCCATGCCTGTCGAAGAGGCGACAAACGGGACCGGGTGGTCAGACTCACTGACTTGGTTGCACATGTTATCGTACCCTTATTGCGTAGATCGATGCTCAAGCTGCTGATCACTGGGTTGTCTGGTTCAGACTCGATTATTCACAGACCGACGCCATATAGCTGGAATGTTGCTGTGTGCGGCGTTAAACAACAAAACAGCCAAGCAACAATGAACTGAGCGTACATACCATGTAGACCAGTGTGGAAACTATTGCGATCATAACAACTGGCATCCAACATCACAGATGATATACAATAAAATGTCATATGCCTGACTTCTCAGGAAATCTATAACTGGATAACAAAGACCACAACTTGATTAAAATGATTTTTATGTATAATTTCTGTTTAAAATACTAGAATTGCATATGGCATATATATGTGTGTATGTATATATATATATATATATATATATACGTATATATTTTTATATATATTTTCATCAGCTGGATATGCAGTGCACTCTTGTATAAAATTATATATATTTATTTCACTCAAGTGTGCTGTGCATATTCAGTTGTTGATTTCAAGGGGCGTCCCTACACTAAGCCTGCTCATGACAAGTCAGATGTAACCTGGACCTATAATTGCATAGGTTGAGTAGGATAGATAATACCAATGTTTCATAATTTACGTAGATAATAGAAGGCAGTGTCAATATCTGAGTACAGAATCACCCTTCGACTTGTTAGTTAACTTGTCAGCCCAAGCTATTCACAGCTACCAAATACATCATACATGTGCTGCTGCACATTATGTCCCAAGTTCTAAAACTGAAATATCGCATATGACCGCCCCAAAAGTCTCGCCCAGTTAGTATCGTTGTCATTCAGCAAATAGGTGAAAACCAGTTATCATCATGTTTAATCAAAATGTCACTCTTCTAAAATTAAATGACTTCATGACTTCTTATAAAACACTGAGCTGTTAAAGTAGTATTATACCAAGCCAACTCACCCAAACATATGTTTATCAAACAGTTGTTCCCGGTCCATCGGTCACCTTATTGTCTGGTTTGTAAACAGGAAGTTGCCGCATGGCAACACTACCGTGTGGCGTCAGGCACAACAAACGTCCATTTTTTAGCACATTTTGTGAATGGCGGGTAGGGCAGGAGATGCTTACCCTTTTCGCGAACACCTGGTGTCATCTCTGATTTTCAGCGATCCATTCATATAATTTTCACAGATATTTTCACTTTACGCCAGAAGGAATTGGTTCCTGAGGACAGTCAGGACCGGGTATTCTTTCTCACTGACGTTCTATAGTGAAGACTCGTTATGTCATCATCATCGCTTGACCCGTGAAGGTCCGGGACCTTCAGTAACCCTTGCTTGTCGTGAGAGGCGACTCACGGGATCGGGTGGTCAGGCTGGCTGACTGGGTTGACACATGACACAAATTGCGTAGATCGATGTTACTGCTGTTGATCCCTCGATTGTCTGGTCCAGACTCGATTATTTCCAGACCGACGTCATATAGCTGGAACATTGCTGAGTGCGGCGTAAAACTAAACTCACGCACTCACTCATCATCGCTTGAGAATATTAATATCCTACTTGTACCATATAATAACGACATGAATTACGAGGCAGTCTATTGACAAACAGCTGCTCTTTTTCCCGAATGTTGAATCGCTATCAGTATATATCATCACTATCAATAGGATGCGAGATAGTTCTTGTAAACCCCTGATATATTTCTCACAACAATATGCGTCATTATTGGTTTCATGAATGTATCTGGAATCATAGATATCAAATATGACAGTGGAGTAACAACAAAACAGTAGATCATTCGAGAAGGGTACCATAAAATCTCTTGAACACAGATGAAATACACTGAAAAAAAACGTTGTATAAAAAATGAAGTTCTGTATATTTGTTATTCAAATTATTTTAAATTAGTATTTAACATAAATGTGCCCCCATATTTCAGATATTATATTATTGGATAAACACACGCTTCTATGCCTGTGCCTGCTGACAGAGTAAAATATTGTATGCCTTCAATGAGCTTTGGATATGTTTACCTCCCTCCCTCACTCTAGGTCTACGGAAATCAATGATGTTGTGCGCTGTGACGATGGTGTTTATGACGGCCGTACGATGCATCACGAGTGACCCAGTACCAGCGACATGGTCAGTACATCGCCATTATATATGTCATAAGTTCATATACTTTTATTTCCAGCACATAAGGGACGGTGGGGTAGCTTAGTGGTTAAAGTGTTCGCTCGTCACGCCTAAGCTCCGGGTTCGATTCTCCACATAGGAACAAGTGTGAAGCCCATTTCCTGTGTCCCCCGCCGTGAAGTTGCTGGATTATTGCTAAAGGCGGCATAAAATCATACTTACTCACTCCAGCACATACATATTTTTACCATAAGTGATTTGTTTGGTTTAGAAGTCGGTACATATTTCATATAAACAATATCAACCAACATTTACCTTATGTTACCTTAGGACATTATGCATGTTCGTATGCTCTGTGATTTTAATCTTCTTCTCAGGTTGATAAACATTGCAGCTATTGTGAATGGAGTGACTAGCACTGTACCATTGGCCGGCCCCGCCCTCCTCTCCGCTACGTGGTTTCCCCCAAAACAGAGGGCCACTGCAACAGCCGTGTCAACCGTCGCCAGCATGATTGGCATGGCAGTCAGCTTCATCATTGGTGAGTAGAGCGTTTACAATTCACCGTTACATCAGCAATTGTTTAAGGTACGGTGCTTCGAAATCGCAGTTCCAGTTCTGAATATTTCAGCTGCTGATGGGCATATACATACTTGGAGATATGATGCAAATATAATTGATAAATATTGTCCTGAAGAACCTGCATACAATTTTAAACATAAATATAATCAACAAATTATACAAGAGTGAGTGAGTGAGTAGCAATATTCCAGCAATATCACGGCGGGGGACACCGGAAATGGGCTTCACACATTATACCCATGTGGGGAATCGAACCCGTGTCTTCGGCGTGTCGAGCGAAAGCTTCAACCACTAGGCTACCCTACCGCCCCAATTATACAAGACAAATTTCACCAACTACATGTATAATGGAAGGACGGTACTAGGGCGTTTCAGGGGATTACACATCCAAACAAAATAAGAATTGTTCTTTTAATTACCTTGACTTAATCATACTGTTTTTACTTGGGTTCGGTCCTAATTCGTCCTGGATCTATTATGGAAGACAATTTTATAATGATGGGTACAATGTATATCTGCAGGGCCGCTCATGGTGCCGCAACCAGAAGAATCATCCCTGAACATGACGGATATGCTTTCGTTAAAGTAAGAAACGCATCCATTCTATTCCTCAAATTGTGCAATGGCTATGACTACACAAAATGAACTGTAGTTCCTGGCTCCCGTTAGTATTAAATGTAAACATTTCACAGACATTTTAACTTTTTCTATATACCAGAATTGTTTCGTTTTCTTTGCTGAAAACTGTTTGCACAACTCTGAAAAAACTTTTAATATCTGGCGTGGTAACGAACTGAAGCATTGTATATCAAGGCATATCATTAATGTTAAAGCTTACTAATATAAAGTAAGTTAAAACGATATTGTCATTATTTCATCGACGAAGACAGGAGTGCGTTATAGATTTCAGCTTCTTTAAGTATTTTACTTATGAACCGCTATATGTTTTTCAATCTAGTGCCGTGATATTATTTGAGTGCCGATGCTTGAGACAAATGTTCTGCTGAAACTATTTCCTTTCTCACTGATCCCGATGGTCTCACTCTGAAAACCAAAATCAAAGGTTATTGCTCTAGAGTATATTATTTTGTATACCATTCTATTTATTAAATGTTGTTGTCTACAAACTGATAAGCATGTACCAGCGTTTTTACATCCCTCTACCTTTGTTTTTCAATACCTCATATCACACACCGCCCCCCCCCCCTACACACACCCCACACACAGACACACCCTCATCCCGCCAACACCCCCCAACACACATACACCTGAACACATAAAGTGTAAAGTTGCCGTGATTACTGTTCGACTGTATTCGTTTTATGCACATTGATTCACCAGCTACGGAATAATGATACACAAGTGGCATGCCTCTTGTTACAGTGTGTCAAATGAGATGAATTCGACCGCATTCAGTCTGACGCCAGCCGCTAACATATCCGAGGTGAGAAGCGGCATCATGAGACTCATGTATACAGGTGATCAACGTTTACGCTGACCTAAACTGTTAATAAATACCTTTGTCATCATAAATCGTAGCTAGTATTTGTCTGCCTCGTAATGTAGGCAGGTATTTTGTCTTGTGTTAAATGTGTATCGTCTTCATATGTAAACATCCGGGTTGTGTTCCTACATGGATACAATTTATGAAGACAATTTGTGGAGTCCTTTGAAGAGATTAAGTGGATAATCCTCAAATATTGCATCTTGATTTTATTGTTAAGTCTGTATCATCTAAATGGGTGTATACAGCTGAATAGATGAGTGTACGTGAGTTTGCCCTGAATAATGCTTCTCATGCCAATATTAGCTACCTGTGTAAATAAGTGTATCTCTGTGTCCTGATTAAGGCTTCCAATGATGACATTATCTTTCTGAGTAAATGTGTGTGTGTGTGTGTGTGTGTGTGTGTGTTATATGTTTTACTCTTCTAACGACGATACTATCTCTCAGTAGTATCTGCGTATGAGTGTATATGAGTGTGTGTGAAGATTGAAGATTATGTCGCTGTACTCCGCGTCTTCAACGTATACAGAATGTGCGGCGTGTGTGCTGTTGCTGCTCATGGTGGTGGTGTACTTCCCCGCCAAGCCTCCGTCTCCCCCCAGTCTCACAGCGTCCATGGAAAGGACAAACTACCTGCATGGGATCAAAGGACTTTTCAAGTAAGATTGTTGTTGATATTCTTTAAAATGCTACTCACATGAGGCACCGATTTCCTTACTGTCAGGAATGGAGGTATGGGTGGGTAGGAGGCTGCGGTAGCCTAGTGGTTAAACTGTTCGCTCGTCACACCAATGACCCGGGTTCGATTCCCCAAATGGATACAATGTGTGAAGCCCATTTCTGGTGTCCTTCGCCGATATATTGCTGGAATATTGCTAAAAGCGGCGTAAAACCATTTTCAACATTCCTAACTGTCAGTATCCTGACTGGGTTTACTATCAGTGCTGATTGCTGCGGATTTACTGGACAGAAGGGACTATCAATATGCACTCTAAGATGTACAACTCATTTCGACATATACGGCGGCAAATCACATAAGAATTGTACTTTGTATACCAAATGAAGCAAGGAATACCATTTTGGACCAGAAGATGGCGACCCGGCGAAACCCTGCCTGTTTTGATTTTCAATTTATATTCCCTCAATTACCCTTTCGATGATACATGAGCATAACTCAGAAGTACTTATAACAAACAAAGACCTGGTGAACGAGTGACTGAATCTTTTCACTTCTTGAACAGTATTTTTAAAGTCTCAGCGTCATGTGACAGGACGAAATAATACGGTTCTTTATTGTTTATCGCCAGCGAGAGCCTCAAACAAGGAAGTTAACAAATCTGAAGCGATTGTAGGATTCGAACCCAGGATCGAAACGAAATGTGTCACCTTGTGATCGCTGAACTGGTGAGGGGCTACTGTAGCCGCAATTAGACCCATGTGTGTTATTGAACTGTCACATGAATTATCTTTAAGTGTTATTTCTCCTTGTGCAGACATAAACGCTTCTTGGTGATACTGGTCGCCTACAGTGTCCCGACGGGGGTGTTTGGCGGCCTTGAGGCTGCACTGGATATGGTGCTGGATGGTGTCGGAGTATCACAGGTAATTATGGTGATGATGACGGCAATAATGGTAACATGGCAGCATAAACATTACATTGTGTAAACAAGTGATCTGTGGGCTCGAGATACCCTTGAAGATCCGCGCTAAAATTGACCCATACTTGTCGTAAGAGGCGACTAAGGGAACGGGTGGTCAGGCTCGCTGATTTGGTTGACACACGTCATCGTATGCCAATTGCGTAGATCGATGCTCATGCTGTTGATCACTGGATTGTCGAGTCCCGAATCGATTATTTACAGACAGCCGCCCTATAACTGGAATATTGCTGAGTGCGGTGTAAAACTAAACTTACTCACAGGGCTCGGGTATTGAACTTTGTGTTTGGAGCTGTAATCAAATGCTGATGTTCTGATCCAAGACTTAGTGTTATGTAGCTAACATTGATTTGGAAGTCCACTTCACCAGCCAGCATTATGCTGTTACCAAAATGTACTTTTGTGAATTAGCCTATCACTGACAGTTAAAGTTCGTTCCTATTCCTATGATATTTCCTAAAATGTGTACATCAGACTGTTTGTGTGTACCATTTCGAATTCAAACACATGCTTCACATGTACTTAGATTCCTTATTAAAATATTAATGACAAGGAATATTATAAGTTGTTCACTGGTCTCGAGGGTACATCAACCCATGGGCCCCGAGGGACCAGTGAACAATGTATTTATCTTACCGAACACTTCAATTGTAATTTTAAACTGTTTGAAGCACGGGTATCGGATCACAGTATGGAGTACCAGACGACAATAAAAACACAATTAGAGTTATCTCCCTTCCATCGATTTGCATTCGCAAAACATCGTCAATTTCCGTACATCACACGTAATTCAATGTTATTCGAGATAAGAATTACTACTACGAAGTACCAAATGGGGTCGGCATTCCCAGCGGGGTACATAGTAAATGTTACTCGCTTGTAAGAGTGGTACATTGAAAATAATAGGAGAGCGCTCAGCCAATCAGAAAACGACATTTATGTGTGAGGCAAGATAAGTTATTTTTGTACATACCAGATTCTCAGCATTACCATTATTGCTAATCATATGACGGCGAGTAATATTGGGTGATGTCATGTGCAAACATCTGACATCCTTCTAGTGTTATTACAACGATAATTTCATTTGAATGGAACACTGTATTCAGATTTATGACAGCTATATCGTATCGGTGTACCCGAACGTTCCATTCAATTAGTATATTAACATACAAGAACAGGGTCTATTTGGTCTGGACTGTCTTGGCAGATACATAAATATAATATGAGTGAGTGAGTTAGGTCTTCTGCCGCCGTCGGCCGTCGAAAACAGAAGGCAATCAACATCTCCCCAAGTGTAAATGAATCTCTTCCCACAGTACAACCTCAAAATAACACACCATTGTTTAAAGTATGTCTGTGGAATGCGCGATCTGTTCGTAACGAAACAGATGAAATTTCAGAATTGATAACAGATGAAGAAATTGACATTCTTATCTTAACTGAAACCTGGCAGTATGCCAGTGGTGATGAAGCAGTTGTACAGTTAATGACACCTCCTGGCTACACATGTAAGAAACGAGTACAAACTGAGTACTTCCTTGTTCCACGATGAGTTTCAGTCTTTGCTTGAGCATGCATATCAGAGAAAGGGAAGAAAATAATTAAGCTGTTTGAGATTCATGACTGAGTGCAGCATGTGACTGTCCCCACACATAAGTCCGGACATATCCTGGACTGGGTGCTGACACAGGTCACTGAGGCATGTGTCCGTGACGTCAGTATAGTGGACTATCAGCTGTAAGATCATTCCTGTATTTTCATGAATCTGGACTCATCACGCCCTCCTCGTCCTCTGGAGTCTGTAAGTTCGCCATATATGGATAGAGACGCGTTTAGACAAGACTTAAAGTTCACATGCAACGTAAAACACAACTTTGCAGATTCTGATACCTTTCGGTATGGACTTACCGAAACAAATCGTCAAAAAATGCAAATTCAACTTATAAAGTTGAAAAATAACGCGATGAAAAAAACCGCGCGAAATCGGAGTTCAAACGTTTCACTAAATTTCCCCAGACTTTTCTGGGGAAAACGGGTTTCAACAGCTGGGCTGCGCTCATAGCATGTGCGCAGTGAAATAGGTTCGCTCAGCTTGGAAGCGGGTTGTCCGGTGAATACTCGGTGAAGGCTTTGGTGTGAGCTATTTTTCTAATGTTTTGTTGATATCTCACAGGCGAGAGCTTTTTTATATGTTATGACAGTAAATTAACTGTTTATATAATTTCATTTGTCTATTTCACCACACGTTCTTCTTACCGAGTCACTTTCTCAGTTCGATACTTAAAAGCAATGTCATTATTTAGCGTTGACAGAATTTCTAACTGTGATATAGATATGTCGTTGTCACAGACAATACTCAATGTCTTGTTTTATTGACACCTGTGTGTCTGCCTGCCTGTCTGCTAATGACAATATTCAATACACAGCTGCTATCACTGACCACATGCAATTTGAACTTAACACCAATCAGGCTATACACCATAAACAAAATGCATTGATTTATGGCCCGAGTTCGGTCTCTGTCACATTATGTAATTACACAGACAGGCAGGTGTGATACTTGAACACATGACATGTTATGATGTCTGTTGATTGCAAAATGTTATACACAAAAAATGAGCATGTATTTACAAAACCCAACATCTCTATATATACACACACAATGAGCATCTGCAAATGAACAAGCCGTTACACTTGAGTGCACACCCACCCGCTCTGACTGGGTTCAGTATCCCGGCTGCTTCGTTTCTTGGGAAGTAAACCGAAGTACACAATATTGCACTTTTGATTTGCGATTGTACGCTTATAATTTTGGTTATATGTTTTTTCATAACCAGCAATGTATATTATATGTCATGAATAAGTGATAATTGTGTTTTAATTATGTTTGATTTTTTGGTTGCATGTGACCTTTAACAAACTCTGAATTGATACTGAATCCTCCAGGTAACTGTGAAGATTTTGTTGCTCAGTACAACCCTGTTTTGACAAAGCTACTTTGACAAGCATGCCCCGGTAAAGATCAAGAAGATTCCTGATCGTCATGAATCAACATGGGATTGTGCAACAGAAGTTGCAGCTGCAAAACGTAAGAGACGCAGAGCTGAGAGACTTTGGAGAAAATCCAGATTGGAATGAACTGACGTTGATAATCCGCCAATGCAAGCGTCGCTATCTCAACAACAAAGTCAAAGAAAATACGAAAGATTCAAGGGCTCTATATCGACTCCTCTTCACTATGATGGGGAAAACCAATACCTCGTCTCTACCATCCAGGGGAAGTGATCTCGAAATATCAGAAGATTTCCCATCTTATTTCATCAACAAAATCCAGACTGTCCGATCAGAGTTAGACAGGTACGAGGAAGTTATGCATTACTTCCCTACAAGCAGTTTTGCAAATGATCCGCTAACACATTTCCAGACCTTCAGTGAAGAAGAAGTTCTCTCACTCTTGAAGAAGGCCAAACACACCTTCTGTGCACTTGATCCTATCCCCACACAGCTTGTGTACGACAATCTGGATATTCTGCTGCCTCCCATCTCCAAAATCGTCAATCTATCGATAACTTCCGGTTCTATGCCGCAAGACTTCAAGACAGCTATAGTCAAGCCCTTATTGAAGAATCTGGACTCGACATAGAAAATCTGAAGAACTATAGACCAGTCTCAAATCTGTCTTTTGTATCAAAACGTGTTGAGAAGGCTGTGAGCTGTCGTCTGTCTGACCACAAAAGACCGACTCTGGGCAGACTTGGTGAAGGACTTCACCTGGTTTACTCCCATCACTGTACCGTCCAGCAGTACATGGCCATCAACCTCAAATCTCAGATTCTGTCCAACAACCTTGGCACGCTTAAAATAGCTGTGGAATTCCTTGCTTTCATCATGAGTCTTCACATGCATCACTAGAGGATCATCCGATAAATAAATATGTGCAAAAGTACACAATAAAATTCTATCATAAAGAGCCTCCACATTAATCAAACCCCGACCTCCAGAATTGATTGGCGTGTATAAACGGTTAAGAGAGGAACGAGGGTGGTGGGCTCTGTTATCAGACATGATCCTTCTGGTCAGACGGTCAAGACTCTGGATGTCTTGTTTTGTCCAATCAACTACTCCAAAGGAATAGGAAAGTACTGGCACAGCAAAAGTATTGGTGGCTTTGACTTTGTTTCGAGCATTTAGCTCTGAGTTCCAGATTTTCTTTAAACGAGATTTGTACTCAGCCCGAAGTTTGTCTTGAATCTGGGCATTCTGGAGCTTGTCTCGAACTTGCATTCCAAGATGGGTGTAGGCCTGATCTTCCAAAAGATGCTCAATAACTCCTCCCCCTTGTAACTTGACCGATCAATCATTAGTTACCTTGCCACGTTTCAAATGAAGAGTATTACATTTGTCGAGTCCAAATGTCATGCCAATATCATTAGAAAAGGACTCAACAAGGAGAACCTGCTCTTTCAAATTGGAATCTCCTTTGGCAAGGAGCTCGATGTCATCCATGTAAAGGAGATGAGTAAGAGGTGTTTGGGATCTGTGCTGAGGAGGTCCGGGATGGTAACCCTCATCTTTATTGAGCAGAAAGCTCAAAGGATTTAAAGACAGGCAAAAAAGCAAAGGACTAAAGGAATCCCCCTGAAATATTCCCCTTCTGATTGGAAAAGATTCCGAAGTCTGCACCTGTTGAGTCAACCAGCAACTCATTAAAGACTTGAGTAAATCAAGTAGTCGCTCAGGGAGGTCAATACAATGAAGAGACTTCAGAATCCATTCGTGAGGCACAGAGTCGTATGCTTTTTTGTAGTCAATCCAGCACATGGAGAAGTTGCGGTGATATGTTTTAGCCTCTTCCAAAATCATTTTCTGTCCAAGAAGTTGATCCTTGCACCCCCAACATCCCTTTCTTGTTCCCTTCTGCTCTCTGTAAATAATATCATTGGAAGAGCAGTAAGATGACACGAGGTTTGTCAAACACCCTGTGAATATTTTGTATTGTAAATTCAAACATGTGATAGGGCGGAAGTTTTGGGGATCAGTCAAGTCTCCTTTCTTTGGGAGAAGTATTGTGCGACTTTGCAGAACCATGGAGGAACATCACCTGTTTCCACGAGAGTATTGAAACAGTGTAGTAATGGTGTTTGGACACAGGGGAACAGTTTCCAGTACCGGTTTCGAATGCCATCAGACCCTGGAGCTGTATTAGATTTGGACTTTTTTATAACACTTTTCAGGCAATCTGGTGAGATGTAACAGACAAACGACCTAGTTACCTTCTCATGCATTGCATGGTCATAATCACGGACCCATGGTGCCTCAAGTTTACAGTTGCCGGCTACAGACCACAACTGTTTCCAGAACCTTTCATTGGCATCCATGGGAGGCCATCTGTCATGTTCACCATCACCCTTTGTTTTCAGTTGTCTGTAGAAGTGCTTTTCATCGTTTCTAACAAGTTTATTTTGTTTGATGAATTTATTTTTATTTTCCCATTTTTTCTTTCTTTACGTCCAAACCTTTATTTTGGCCTTAAGGAAATCGACAATTTGGAGAAGTACCTTTTCTGTTGTTGTTGTGTATTGTAATTTTAATTTCTCCAAATTGCCTTTTGCCGTTTTGACATTGGACTCCCTGATGATCTTAACTTCAGGCACAGCCCTATCCAGGAAATGTATTTTCTAGTTTCCGTTAGTTTTACTTGAAACCGGTTTTTCTTTGGTGTATTGTTTTTAGTATTAGATGTTTTTCTTTGGAAACTGTGAATTTCCTCCAAGGTTCGAGCGGCAGCATAGCCACAACAATTAACTTCATGTAATGAACAGTCCGATGAAAGTTTCATAGAAATAATATCATTTAATAAATTGATTTCATTTTGGGGAAAAGATTCATTTGTTTGTTTAATTGGCCTCCGAATTTCAAAAGGTATGCCAGATATTTCATCATATATAGAATGAAACAAAATATACACAGGATTTTCGGAAAGATCTGCAACTGAGGATTTTTAATATTATTATTATTATTATTGTAATATCACGGCTGGGACACCAGGAATGGGCTTCACACATTGTACCCATGTGGGGAATCGAACCCGGGTCTTCGGCGTGATGAGTGAACGCTTTAACCACTAAGCTGCCCCGCCCCATCTATAACATGATTACGAAACACCAACTTGCACGTGTAGTGTTTACCACGGTTTGCTACGCCGTTACACATGCATCGAAATATGTTTTACCATCAGTATTACATAAATACATGTGAAAAATGCTTTTACTCCAAATTAATCATCTGTAAAGTTTATACTTTAGGTGACACATGTGTGACAGTAGTGTGCAACAGTACCCTAGCGCCTTTTTCAAGATGGCGGCACATCCGGTCCCCATGGGCGCGGCCATCTTGGATCCGGCCACTTCCGGTCAGGGGAGATCACTCGGGTTCCGGTTCCGGTGCTTCCGGTTCCGGTGGGTGCGCACGCATCGCGATGACGTCACGACCGGTTCCGGTGGGTGCGCGCACATGACGATGACGTCACCTCCGGGCCAAGATGGCGGACGCGTTTCAAGATGGCGACCCATCCGGTGGGATCGGGTGAGATCTCGCGAGATCGCGTGGACTCTCGCGGGATCTCGCGAGCGTAGACGCCTTTCAAGATGGCGGAACGGACGAGCGGCGGACGGGACGGGACGGAGAGGGAAGGGAAGGGAAGGAGAGGAAAGGAGAGGGAAGGGAGGGAGAGAGGGGGTGAGGCGGACACGATGGCGTGGCTAGACAAGTGTTAGTGTGTGTGTGTGTGTGTGTGTGGTTAAAACAACATTGGATGGAGCATTCTTTCGAGCCAGGTGGGTGGCCCTGAAAAGGGCCGTTGTGATGGTATGGACGGGAAGGTGAGACCTCACTTTGTGGTGGCGATGGTACATAGACAGAGCGGAGGTCGAGGCCCCGGAAAATAAATTTCGGGGCAGACTTCGCCGTGGAGATGGTTAGCCCCTTTGCGGATGCCGCCCCCGCAGTAGGTACACACGTAGTACGGTGCACCTGGGGCGACATCGAATTGGTTGGACGGCAAGGCTTTCCAACACGTTTGGCATATAATGAACTTCCAATTGGGTGGTAGACATTGCCATGCCGGTGGCGGAGGTGGTACTGCCGTGGATGGTGGGGCTGCCGCTGCTTCTGTCTCTTCCCTTTTGATGTCAGTCTTCCCTTGTAAGGTAGGGCTGCATCGTAGACATTGCCTCCTACCACAATTTTTCCTGTAAGGCGTCGGTCGCATGACTGCTACTTTTCTTGTATTCATGTTGCATGAAGATAGCTCTCACTGACCCATGCTGGAGTTTATATATGGGCGACCAGACAGCGATGACGTATCGATGACGTCATGGTCGCGCGTGAGGGTAATGACGTAGTATCGATGACGTCATGGTCGCGCGTGAGGGTTATGACGTGGCACCGCTGACGTCATGATCGTGAGCTCTCACTATATAGGATGAGCGGAATGACCGAAGCAGTGTTACAATGGACAGAATGGAGAACTGGGATTTAGAGTTAATGGACACAGCATCGCCACCCCCCTTGCCGGCATGGCAGTGCCAACGATGTCATGGCTGCCTGCCTGTTTACGCTAATGGGACTGATGACTATCGTGGTACCTTCCAATGTGTGTACTGTGGCACTGTCTTGAAGGACACGTACATCCGCGCTTGACCCATGGGAGCAAGTGCCCCGTCAAGACAAAGATGACCATTCATCCCTGCCAATGTATGACCCCACTGTGGTCCCTGGAGTGAAGTACACTCCGAAAAAACGGCCCTTTTCAGGGCCATCCATCTCTCTCAAAAGAAAGGTTCGTTTCAATGCCAACAACAATAATAACAACATTAGGTTGACATTTTTCAAACGTTTTATTTCCCCCCGCTAACAAGAACACTTTGACAAAAGAGACAGGATTAGGGGCGTCCCTGATCTTTTGTTTACAAACGGTATGAACTGTAACATCAGAACTGTAACATCATCACATCAGAACGATAAGGTTGTGTCCTTTGGCAGGGGTGTGGATCATGGTCAGCGTTGTTGTTGTTGTTGTCTGTCAGGCGTGTGGGTTGAAACCAACGTCTTACACGTTCTTCATTGACGAGGGTATCGTAGGGATCAAACTGTTCCATCACTTCGTCAAAAGACCATCCACGGGCACGATGAGCCAGTACATACAAACAGTACATTCCACAAGAGGCACTGAACCAGGGTTGAAGTGATTGACCATTCCACCGTTGTTGGAGCCATCCGGCGAAGGTCATGACATTTCGAAAGTCTGGATGCTGTTGATAGGGATGGAGTCCATAACTGTCAAAGTAGTCCATGGCACCTGGTACTGGACGATACACGCACACCCAGTGTTGTCCTGGGAGATGGCTGGGGTCCGTGTTGACAATGTAGGCTTTAGGATAATGTCCCTCCTGCTGTTCACACAGCACGGTGGTGGCAAAGTGATCTCGGGGCAAAGGTACCTTGGTAGAGGGGTCGCAGCAGGGGATCCTGTTGTACGTAGGCGTTCAAGTGTCTGGTCGTCAAGCCACTGTCGAGGTCGTCCATCCTTAGACCATCAGAGCGTTGCGGAACCGATCAATTTCCAAAACGCTTTCGTATTCCTCGTAGCAGACGAGCGTGACGGGGCGTGGTAGGGGTTCTGCAAACTGAAGTTCAAGTCCCAACTTGCCCGTCTGTCGTGGGTAGTTATACCCTTCATCTGCGCCCAGATCCGCCGTCAGATCCACTACCCACACGGTGAATCCATTCCTGAATTCATCCAGGGTGAGGTTACAGGGATGTTCTTGCCACAGGTGTCCCGTGTTGCGGAACAGGTTCATGTACAACTGTTTGAGCGAGGCACTGTTGTCCTGAAAGTCGCTTTTGATTTCGGTGCCATGCACTTCTTGCCCATTGAGTTTCAGCTTGAGACTGGTCACGTTGTTGTGCTTGAAATGGTAGGGGTTCTTTTCCTTGCTGCCGGCAAAAGCATCATTGTCCACCAATCCCAACACCACTCGTTTGGGCAGTTGGCCTCCAATCAGTTGATCTTTGTGGAAATCGCGTCCTCCTCCTGAAATGTCGTGGGCTGTGACTTGGACTCGGGTCAAAGGATATTTGGCCGTGACTCCTGGTGACATGTGTTTCACGTGTTGTTCCCGTATGGCAGGATCAATGTTGACTTGGCGCACGTAAAACTCGGCTTTGGTCAGTTCAAATCGGCACTCGACGTCTCCAGCACTCATCAAGTAGAAATCACTCGGGCTGCGAATCAGTTCTAGTTTCATGGGGACTCCATCCACCAGGTACCGGTCTTGGAGAAACAGGTCACAGTGGAGACGTCCTGTCAGTTCCACGTCTCGGGTGGGTAGAATGACCCCTCGTCGTGCGACAAGTCCGGCGTTGGCATTCTGGGCGCCAGCATTAAAGTGATCCATTTTTCCAGCTTCATCGGTGTACCATCCTGGACACTGGAGATGGGTCCCTTTGGCTGCCTTCCCATAACTCAGCAACGTTTCCAAATAGGCTCGGTAGGGATAGGTACCCATGGAAGGAGTAATTTCCAGTTGGTTGTGTCCCACTTGTACACGCACTTCACGAAAGAGGGAATGCATCATGTTGTTCACCGTGGACACGACGAGTGCCCCATCGCCCTCATGAACTGCATTCGTACCATCTGTATTCTTGATTTTGAGGCAGATGCGGAGGTAACACTGGCTCAAATCGATGTAGGCATTGACAGGGTTAGCAATGTTAAATTGGAGGGGGGCCCGCGACCGAAGGGGGTGCCAGAGGGCTGTATCGAATCCACTGACCTTCTTGGACGGACGTCACCACAGGGGGCACAGAAAAGAGATCCAGTTGGGCCTTGGAGCATTCACAGGCATCTCGGCGCATCATCTTGACAGCTGATCTGGACCGCAGGTCTGCACAACAGGTCTTGACCCTACGGTGTCTGGTGTTGAACTGAACCCCCTCTTTCATCTGGACGGCCCTTTATGCTGCCTGATCAGGGACATCTCGACCCCAACAACTACAGGTGGTTGCTGGTGGTGTACCGTGTTCAAAGCACGTTGCTCTTCTCTTGCATTCTTCTTCTTCTCCTTTGGCCACCAGTTGTCTGTAGTTGTCATTGATTTCCTCCTCAGGACAAAACAGGCACAAGTATTCACAAGGGACTTCGGCATGCTTCAGGTGTTCTCGCCAGGGTTGGTCTGTGGCTTCCCATCGATGAATTTTCAGGCCGCAACAATAACAGATCACACTATCACCTCGTCCATGATAGAAATAGCCAGCCATGGCCAAGTCATAAGGACACTGGGCCATCTGTATAGGCCATGTTCGAAACGACCTCGCACGTTGATAAAACTTGGCATACTCGGGGTGAGTAGGATTCTTCAAGCTGTATCCAGGTTGTGTCCATGAGGATGACAGAGGAGAAGGAATATCCTCTGAGGGTCTCCATGGGGATATATCCACATACAACTTCTTGTGCCTGATCTTTTGAGACACCCATTCCGTATCGGGGACATCGAATGCACTCATGCTGATATGTCTGCACTGTCCGACGACTTGAAGCCAAATGACGCCTTCTCTCAAAACAAGGGTTTACGTTTCTTGGTGGATCCCACAGGCTGTTTCCGTTTTCGTTTGCGAGCGGGTGATCCTGGTAGCGGGTGCTGTCGCAAGGTGTCGAGTAAGGCTTGTTTTCCATGATGTTTCAAACTGTCCCCCACACTTCGGTGTCCTGAACTGATATCTTGCACCAATCCCGGCAACATCTTGACGCCTGATTTGAGAGCGGATTTTCCCACCGTCTTGAGGATGGAGAGTGCTGAACGTCCCAAGTTTCCCAAGATGTTACCGAAACCTCTCCCTCGTTGATGAATACGTCCTCGGTACACGGTTAAGCCGCCGCCTCCTCGCTGTTGGCCACCCAAACCGCTGCCACTGTGGTATCTGATACACTGGTGGCCTACCATGTTGAGTCTCAGTACGTACCCAGGCGACGGGGACGATAATGAAGTGTCACGATGGCCTTCCCACTCTGGAATGGCACGAGGCGTCCTACGTCATCCGTTAAATAGATTCGAATGGTATCCGTGGTTCCCTGACGCAATCCCATGTAGCGTAGGTGCTGAGGGGTTTTGATCACGACGCTGTCTTCCATCATCTGGCGCGACACGGGGACATACATCAGTAAGGGAGCCATGGTATCCCCGACGATTTGATCTTCCACCGCATCCGAGTAGACGTACACGGTATCAAAACCAGCCAGATGGTGTGCTTCCTTTACACCCACGACGAGAGGACGGTCAAACACAGCCACTTGGACAGGCTGAGCAGAGACTTGGCTTATTTCTTCTGCTTCGTCCACCATGGGCAGCTGTATGAATCCCAGCATACGTACTAAAGGAGCAGGCAACACCAATCGGGTGGTGTAGGCAGACTTGAAGGCATCGTGGCCAGGTAGGTTTGAGGTTCTGCAGGGGGAACCCGTCATGGCTCTGCACATGTCTTTCGGGGTGGGAGCATAAAAGTTGACATGCGTTTTGCCACGCATGTCAAATCGGAGGTCTTCTTTGGGGTAGTTCACGGTGACGGTGAAACGACCTCGATCATCTGCTAGGTATACTCCTCGAACATCTGCTGTATGCTTTTCCAACAGTTGTGTACAGGTGCGTTGAAGCAAGATGTTCAGTCTCTGGACCAGTTGGCGGCTGGTATACGCTCCTTCTGGAATAATGACCTTTTCGCTGGCGGCTTTGATGATGCCTGGGTTCTCTTCTGTCACGGTCGCATCCTGTGCTGTTGAACTGTAAGTCCGGGTCATGCGTTCCAAGTTCACATGAAGGACAAACCAGTTGAAGGGGTACGACACATTGTACCATGTCATGGGGAAATGAAGTTCACTGACGGCGACTTCCCACTCTTGGCGATTCACTTGAATGGGAAAGGGTAGTTTGACTTCGTAATGATTCACTCTGTTGTCAGGATGAACATCCATGGACGCATCGCTGGGTAAGGTCACGTAAAAGTCCCGCTTGGAAAACACAGACACCGACATCTTCTCTCTCTCTCTCTTAGGGAACCAGGCTGGATACAGAGGGGGTTGGAGATGCAGTCGAGGAAGGTGGCAACGTGGATGATGACGACGACGACGACGACACCAACGTGGGTTGTGGGAGCAAGTACCCCAAGCTACTGGCCAACAAAGCTGTCCACAACTGTTTCTCACCGTTGTCCAATGCCAACTGAACCATGCTCATGATGACCACGCCATATATCAGAAACACTTGGGAGAAAAACACCACTTCACTTCGTGGCAAGTCCATGCCAAAGCAACACCAGCGTGGGGATGGCTTGCCGCTCTCCTTGCACCTTGAGATCGGTTCACTCTGCATGATGGTGGAGGCTCCACTGACGGTGGGAGACTGGAGGCCACGCTATTTAAAGACCAGATGAGCCGCAGGGATCCATGAATCAAAGCTGGCAGGGTATCCTGACCATCTCACCAACACTTCATCCTTTTTGACGACGTCGTCGTTTCAGGACCTGATCCACTGTGTACACATCATCCGTTTTCTGAATGGGTTGCAGTTCTTGCGGGTAAAAGGTGCCTTGCAGCACTTCTCCATGATCATCTTTCACTTGGTAGACAGGAGGAACACGTCCTTTCACCACCCGATCCACGGTGAACAGTTCGGTGGTCCAGTTGGGAAGGTACCCTTTGTCAAACGTGCCCTTGGTCTTGTTCAAACGGACACGGGTCCCGGGTAACAAGAGAGGGTACTTCTTCTTCTTCTTCTTTGTCTTGAGTTGGCGCTGCTTCTGCTTCTTCTGCCGTTCCATGTGATCCAACACCCGAATTTCATCGTAGGGAGCGTTAGGACGTACATCCACGGGGGCGTTGTCCAATCGTACGATGGACACGATGATTGTAGGAATGCATCAGTTGGGGTAAGGCCTTCAGGTAGTGGCGTGTCCCTTGTTGGGTGAAATACCGCCACATACGGTTTTTCAACGTCCTTTGAAAACGTTCCACCACAGAGGCTTTGGTTTCTGGGTTTTGGCTGGTGTAGAAATGAATACCCCGTTTCTTGAGGAAGGCTTGAAAAGGGGCATTGACAAATTCAGTCCCTTTGTCGGTCTGTAACTGGGATGGCACACGTCCTTTGGCTTGTTTCAGGATCCGTTGAAAGGCCTCTATCAAAGTGGCACCGGTCTTGGCTTTCATGGGCTGCACCCAAGCCATTTTGGAGAAAACATCGATGACACACAGCAAATACCGATTGCCTTGGTTCTCTTTCTGATAGGCAAGGAGATCACTCAGATCGGCTTGCCATAATTCATCCACGCCACCCACACGGTAATGATCCCTGGGAAACGAGCGTCGGGCTGGTTTGTGCAAGGTGTACGTGTCCTGGGTTTTCAACCATTGCCGCACCTGGCGTTGGGTGGGCCTTGGCCCCGTTTTGCTTCCCCCCTTCCTGGGTCCCCCCTTCTTGGGTCCTGCTTTGGCTTGATGTCCTGCTGCTTGCCACAAGGCAAGCCACCCTCCATAGCCTGCTGGGTGTTTGGGATCGTAATAGGTGTGGTGGAGCCATCGTGTCCATGCAGGTGACAAAGACGATGATGATGATGATGCTTTGCTGATGTTGTTTCTCTTTGGACGTCTCATGATGACACTGTCGTTGACATCCCCCTCTGCTCCCTTTTATTAAAAGTGAATCCACTGACGCACCCGGTTGAGAGGGGAGGAGGGGGTCTCTACAGCTTTTTTCTTCTTCTGGGGTTCCAGAGGAAGGTTGGATGCAGGGGGTGTCAAAAACAAGTCAGCGGGTGGAGGGTGTGGACGCTTCACGGGGGGTGTCAGGAGGAGGCTGGGTGGATGACCCTTTGGTTTTCATCATCCAGGACCAACGTAGAGGGTTACCAATCAGTTCATGGGGTACATTGCTGGAAGCGAGATACTGACCCAGAATATTCCAACCCCGTGGAGGGCCTAATTTGGTACGTTGTCGAACAAGATCATTGATGAGATCCACCATGTGCGTCCCAGGCATGGGTTCCCCTTCCACCACGAATTGACCGCCTCATTCCAACCCAAGTCGGGATGAGCACGAATACGGGCCATCAACTGCCTGGCCTTGGTCTGTAGCGTTTTGGGAACCGTTTGCACGACTTCATTCAGAATGGCTTCGGCATCATCGGGTTCTGAAACAAAAAAGAACAAACAAACCATGAGCCACTGTTTACGACCCGGCCAGCGGACTCCTTCTTAGGAAGGCGACCTCTACGCGGGACATGTAGATACACGACTCAGTAAGTCAACCGTACTTACGGTGAGGAGATCCAGTCCTGGGGGTGCCAACCCTGGGAGTGCCAACCCTGGGGGTGCCCGTGGCCTCTAAAGGTCGTGGTTTGACAGCGGCTTGGTCTTGAAACGCCAAGGTGTGTTGCAACAAGGTGTTATACTGCTGCTCTCGGTCCCTAAAAGGAACCGTGTCATCACGGACGAGGGTATCCATATCGTGAAGCGTGTGCCGTTTCTGTTCCAACAGGTTGGACTTGAGCAAATGCCGTTGACGTTTTTCTTCTTGCAGACTTTGCCATACCTCTTCTGGGACCATCACCATCTTCCGTGCATGCTTCATCTTGGTGGTAGGACGGTGCAGATGCAACTAACGTCAATCTAGGATGTGTCCTCTATTTATGATCTTCCTTGAGGATCATCTACCCAACAGGCCAGACACCAAGGGACCCACCACCGATGCCAAGGCAGACAAGAGACCTAATCCCCTTCCTTTCTGCTGTAAAAGTTGACGTTTCTTGGACACAGACACCTTCTTTTTCATCAACGTATGCATCAGTGACCCATGCTTTTGTAAACGTTGACGTTGCTGTGCTGTCATAGGAATGTTGCCTCCATACAAATTCACCACGCATTCACAGATGGCTTGAATCAGTTCCGATGGGGCCTGTTTCAAAATAGCCTGTCGCATGGCTGGTGTCGCAGAAGGACTACACACATGACAGAGCGCTTCTTTGTGACGCTTCAAACGTGCCGACATGATGATGATGGTGTCGTCCCTGCAGCTGCTACCATTGAACTGACCAGGATGGGGTGGGAGGCCTCTATTTATGGTAATGTCGCTGGAGGGAGTGGGGGTAATGCCGCCGTTGTGGTCTTCTTCTTCTTTTGACTTCGTAACACCATCCGGGTCAAGGCTGCACCTGGGGCTGAGGGTGAAGTGACCCTTTTCTTCTTCTTCTTCTTGTTCTCTTGTCGGGTGGGTGACTTGCGACGCCCCTGGGGTTGCTTAGGGGCACGGGCGGCGAAGCGGACGGCGCAGGTGCTGAGGGCTTCTGCTGTTTTTCCTGTAGGTAGGACTGCCAGTTCAGCAAGATACGGGTCAACACACCAGCCAACGTACCACTTCCACTGCGTTTCATCAGGTAACTCAGGCGTTCATCCAAAGGTAGTCGTGGATTCGCAATCTTGGTCAGCATGTCTTGGTGTCTCAACAGCCAGGTCTTGTGCTGCGTCTTCAAAGGAACACGTCCTGCTCGCAGATTTCTCACGGCAATGACAAACCATTGCAACAGTCGATGACGTCCTTTGACAGCCACGCTCTCTGCCGGGGAGTCGTTTCTTCACGATGATGGGTTTGACTTTTCTGCGGGCGGGCATGCTTCTGTGGCTTCCTTTGCGTGGGGTGCCGGGCTGGGGCGTTTAGCACCGTGACGTTTCTTGCCGGTGCGTTTGGTGCTGGTGGTACCGTTGGGTCAAGGGTTGAAAGGGTTGAATCATAGTGGGAGAGAGGGGAGACGATGGAATGAAGGGGGAGAGGCCGGAAAAGAAGAAGGGGGAGAGAAGGCAGCAGGAGAGGCACGATACGTACTGACAGGGACAAACGTGTTGTTCATGGTGGGTGCTGTGGGGTACAACTGCTTTAAGGAACGTCTTTGTTTGGAGGAGGAGGAAGCAGAGGGAGGAGGAGCACTTAGACTTTCGTACAGTCGTTGCACACCTGACCGATGTTGTTCGGTGGGATCACGACCCAAGGTGGTCAGGAGTGTTTTATGGATCGGTTTAAACAACCCTGTGGCAACAGCACGTTTATGGGCTGGGTCTGTTTCCGTCTGTCTCCCATGGCAGCTCTGGGTCAACTGGCCGTAGGGTAGACGCTCATCTCTATTTATCACGACTTGGGAATGTAAAGGATGGTGGGATTACGAAAGAGATGGGACCATTACACGGTGCTCTTTGGCCGTGGTCGGTTTCAAGTCCAGAAACAAATAGGAATAAGGAGCCAAAGTGGCATCCTCATAGGCTTCGAAGGAAGGCCGTCTGTCCTGGAAAGATTTGTCTGGCCAAGTGATCCATTTGCGAGGCGTCCCTCGGGTTTTTAAACAGCACCATGTAGTGGGCATTTAAACTAATGGTGCGATGATGAGGCGATGAAGCAAAGAGGTTTTGCGTCAAGTACAACACGGACGTGTTGCGATGATGACTTTTCTTGGTAAACCATCGCAGAACTTCGGCTTCTTCCTCTTTGGTATTGTCGCCCAGTAAATCATCAATGATCAACCAATGGGGCGTAGGCAAACCCTTCTCGGTCTTAGCCCCAGACCCTGCAGGTAACTGCGTGTTGGCTTCCCCCATGGTTTGCACAAACGTCAGGGGTATCCCTAACCTCGAAGTCAGAACTTCCAAGTCCTCATGCATGGGTTGCCATTCACTGTACACCCACACGATGCCCTGAGGTGGAAGATCAAGGATCCCCGGTTGAAACACATGTTCCATGAAGGCTTTGACAAACGATGTTTTACCTGACCCTGTAGGGCCTGCAATTAACATGGTAAAGGGATGACGTAACGTGAGTGGGGTGACCATGGCCTCCACCAGGTCTGAGTCTAACACTGTCCCTGATAGTGTCCCTGACATACTGACACACGTCTTACCACCTTGCGGGTTGCACCGAAATGACCTCTAAGAGCTAAGATCCCTGAAGATATAGAAGACACAACCCTTTGAAAATGGAATTCACAATTTATTGAGGAACAACATCAACATGGCAAACAGATCAACAATAATAATGATGCATTAACAGATCAACAACAACAACAGGTCATCCACAGATCACCACCAGTTCAGGTGATCATTGGGATTGCAAGTCGAACACCGTAAAAAGTCCATTTGACCGGGATGAAAATGGTTTTCATCGTTAAACATGGGAATGTCGGCAAAAGTCTCTGACTCCTCCTCTGGAGCCGTCACTGAAGCCATCACCAGATCCGTCTCTGGAGCCGTCACTGAAGTCATCACCAGATCCGTCTCTGGAGCCGTCACTGAAGTCATCACCAGATCCGTCTCTGGAGCCGTCACTGAAGTCGTCTCTGGAGCCCTCTCTGCTCTCACTCTCTGCTCTGCCCTTGTCTGCTCTGCTTCCATGGTGATAGCCATCGGGAGTAGATCATACAAGTCTTGCAGATCTGGAGGTAACTCTCCCCCTCTGATAGCCCCAGGACTGATCCCTTGACCCTTCTCGCTCTCCCACAAGTCAGTCATCTCCAACTGTTTCTTTGGAGTCTGGGGTGCTTTGAGACTCTTAGGCTTGGGGGTGCCTTCTTGGTGAGTGTCTTGGGAGGGGACGTCTTCTTGGTGACTGTCTTGGTGGGGCCTCCTCCTTCTTCTTCTGTTTCTTTGGAGAAGTCGTGGCCAGGGTCCCCTGGGGAGGTGACGTCATCTTGGTGGGGCCTTGGGAAGGCGCGGGTGGAGACCTTCTTCTTCTTCTTCTTTGGAGAAGTCTTGGCAGGCGTGGTCTTGGGAGGTATTCTTTTTCGAGGCACGGGCTTGGGCGTCATGTCGGTGACCTCTGGATCATTGGAGAACAAAGGTAGAGTGCAGGTGGCATATCGAAGATCATAGCTGGGTGGGTGAGGCCAGAGTTTCACCTGGAGTTTGGCCAACAGCTTGCTGTACAGCACACCATGGTCATAGGTCATAGGACGTCCATTCCTCAACTTGAACACGATGTGGAACAGCTTGTTGAGGAAGGTCTCCCCTGCATTTTCCTTGGCATGTGCATCGTTGATACCGATGAGGATCAAGCGAACAGAGTTGTTGGCGCTGTCGGAGAGGATACGCAAGTGGTCTTGGTGATACGCCATCCAGTAATAGTCTTCCTCAGTCAACTCACAGAAGCGACCCATCATGCCATACAGTGTTTCTCTTTTCGGCTGAATATCTGCCAGCTTGCGGATGATCGACGGCAACTTTTGTTCCATCACACGCAGCCGGTCCTGGAGATCCATGTAGTTGGTCTTGTATAACTGGCTTTGAGTCATCATGGTGTTGTGGAGATGGGCCATGTCAGAAGCGAGGTCCTTTGCCTGCGAAGCCAAGTTGACGAAGGAAGAAGGGAGGTTGCCTGGAGATGCCATCTGCAACGACTGAACTGATGCAACTGATGACCCGCTCGATCGATCCTGCGTTTTTATAGGCAACACCAACAGCGCGAGCTATGACGTCACTTCAAATGACGTCACTTCAAATGGCGTCACGATCGTGTTGTTTCTGGATGGCCTCTTGCACTGCTTTTCTGAACTGTTCTATAAAGTGTCTCTCTTCGAGATAGGTGGCAAGCACAAAGAGCAGCGTGAACAGCATGATGACGAATCACGATGGGGTCAGAGTCTTTTTTATAGAGATACACAGGATGACGTCACGTGGCTCGTGCATGGATGACGTCACTCACAACAACAACAGCGTGTCACGAAGATGCATGAGCGCTTTTCCCAACATGTTTTTCCCCGACCATGTCCAGGGCTTGTCAATATTCGGATGAGATACACCCATTCCTATTCCCCATCGTTGATCGTAGGGGCTAGCTTCAGCTAACGACTTTGGGTAGGATTGAATCAATCTCTGTTTCAAGTCCTTGTTCTGGGAAAATTTAGCCGTGATCGCCTTGGTCATCACTTCCAGACTGACCGTGTCCCACACTGTTTGAGTGAAGCCTTTCACACATCGCCCCAGACGTTTTTGCTTTGCTGGAACAGCCTCGTGCAGAATACGCGTCGCACTGTCGTAATCTACAAAGTACATGGCTTTAGAGTACATGTAACACTGTTCAACACAATTAAATGTAACACCATCCAAGGTAAACACAGCTGGATGAAAGTTGCTGAACGGTGACTGGATTCCATAGAAGAATAGCCAGGGGGAGTGTCACTTGTGACTGTGCCTTGTCCGTGGGAGTCTTGAGACCCAGCAAGGTCATGGCTTCTGTTTCTCCACATTCCTCCAAAGCTTTGCAGAAGAGGGAGTAAGCTTGGGGCCCACGTCGGGGAAGCATGTCTAACAATTCTCTGACACGGTCAAAGGAGGTCCGAGGTTTTTCGATAATCTCTGCCTTCATGAGGATGGTCAGGACTTTAAACGTCATCAGTTTGTCGACCACGGCTTCGACCTGCTTGATAGCGAGCACGAGACCACAACGATTCTCCCTAAGCCTATCGCGGTGAACGGATTCCATCCTTCTCTTTTCTTAGACAACAGAATCTGTAATGACTCTGACAGAAACGTCTCTTTATATAGACACACAGGGTCGTGATGACGTCATAGGGTGTGTGACGTCAACGTGACCGTGGTCTCCACCAGGTCTGAGTCTAAGAACAGGGTACAACAGGATTGAGGGTGACCATGGACTCCACCAGGTCTGGCCCTGAGAGAGAGAGAGACGACATAACACAAGAGTACAATACAATCACAATTTATTGAATGATAGAACAACAACAAATGAACAAGGCAATCACATTTTATGGGTTAAACATCAATCGATCAGAGCATGTCTGCATCAAAAGTCCATGGGAGGGATGGGTTCACTCTTTGTAGCCATAGGGGAGAGTTTCCCTGGGGACGCCTTGGGGGTCGTACTGCACTCGGCGTTTGGTGTAGACCAAGCGATAGGTTTTGGTGGTGTCCTTGGACAGCAACACGTTGCCCTGACGAAGTCCTCCGCGAATGATGCGGTGTGGGTACGGGACCGTGATGTTGGCTTGATCCCTCTGACAGACGAGGTTCTTCATGCTGTCAAAGTGGACATGTTGGCTCGCCCTGTGATTTAAAGTAAATCCTCGGACCTTGCTGATGCCCACACTGCCGTCAGATTGAGGATGACGTAGCTTGTAGCCATAATTCTTGGGTCCTGCCGAGACAAAGGTTTGAATGCTGTTGCCCCCTCCCAGTTCATCAGTCAGCTCCCCCAAGGTATCTCCCAGTGGCGGGTTGTAACTTCGTGGACGGTGAATGTAAATGATACTGTCCGTATCAAAATAGAGGACACGTCGATCCAACGGTTGCAAATAAGAATACAACTTGAGACGGGCTTGTGCTGTCACCCAGGCTGCAATGGCCACATTGTGGGCTGGATGAGGGTCGTGAAAGTCTGGCTGAGGTTCGTGAGTGACACAGATGAGGTCTTCATTGATGATGTTAATGTCTTTCACCACACGGCGCTCATCCCGGAGGAGGGCAAAGTACCTCTCAGGGGAACTGATATATTCCGTCTTGGCAAACCCAACGCGTTGACCAAACTTGCCCCAGTGATTGTTCAGACAGGCCTTGGCTAAGGCACGTAGTCCTGGGTTTTTGTGAATGCGAGCAGGATCCAAGGTGACTCCCTCTTTCTGCTGTATCTCGTGGATGTAGGCGCTCGGGTCTGGACAACCTTCGGGGTAGCCACTGGCCTCTTGCTTGATTTTGAAGAAATTGTTGACATACTTGGCAAACAGTCCTCCCTCTTGGTTGTCAGGGTCGTAGGTGGCAAGCGTGTCAAAGTGCCAAGCCTCAAAGATGTGAAGCACTTGATAGCCGCACTTTTCAACAGCAAACTGAAGCTCTTTGCTGACGTAGGTACCGATCCATGCCCGGTCTTCATCCCCGTGGGGGCAGGGAGCATCCAACTGCTCTTCAGCACACGTACGGCACAGCGGAAAGAGCAGTTTGCCTTGACACTTGTAAGGAAGAACAGGATGATAGAGGTCGGTGGGTGGCAAGACTCGGCACTGGATCAGGCCGTGGAGCTCAAACAAGTCAGACACGGGAGGATGATCTTTGATCTCGGGGTGTCCCACGGGGAAAAGTACCATACTTGCAGATGTAAGGGTACAGCGAGCAAACGTCCACATATTTGATTTCTTCATCTTCTTTGGCTTCGTAGTACAGTTTGGTGGCGTTGGTACGACCTCCAAAGAAAGCATCTCTAGGATTCAACGGATCAGGCATGTAGGCATGGGGTCCTTGCAGGGTAGTCAGGAAGGCTCTCAGATCACCGTTGTCTTTCTGTTGTTTCAGAAAATCGCATTCCCAGAGGGTCACCACTTGGTCAATGTCGGGATGTTGACGTAACACACCCAGGCGGTACATGGTATGATGGTATCGTTCCCAAGGGGTGGTACCCAAGCTAGTATGGCGTTCACATCGGTCCGTCTTGTAACAGCGGGTACAGCCATGCCAGAAACAGCCCAAGTATTCATACACGGTACGTGTCTTGGCGTCGTAGCCATCTGCCATGTAACGACTTCCGTCAGCACAGTCAAAGCCTACTTCTCCACCATTCCGAGCATGTTGGATGTGGACCCCAGGGTGTTGATGCATGACCCAGTTGAGCCAGTGGAGACACTGAAGCGAGTAGCGACGCTGGGGACGATAACCTTGAGTAGGTAGGATGGCGATGGTACGGGGTTCCAAAAACTGTTTTCGGAAGGTGAGCATGCAAGCCATGGGTAGAGTCACTGCTTCATAGAAAGGGTCCACGTTGTTCTGTTGAATGAATATGTTGCGGAATGCAGCACAGCCTCGACGCAAAATGTCCACATCACTCTGACAGTAGGTCAACAATTCTTCATCCAGATTAAACACAGTCCCTTCAGCCACCCGTGCATTGTACCAGGCCAAGAAAGCTTTACGTTCGGCAGAAAACATGCTGTCAGGATCGTAGGTAGACACGGGAGGATAGGGACCCACATAGCCTTGGTGAGCTTCGGTGTTGAAGAAGTGAGGGAAGTAGCCTTTCTTGAGTTCCGTCAATGCAAACGTTTTTGGAAACTGCTTCAGAGCCATCGTGAGGAAGTTGAGTGAATCCTTGAAAACAAGACGTCCCACGGTCATCTGCAAGATGTGATTCCCACGTAGTGTGACCTGGGGTGCTTTCACGAGATGTTGATGGAAGTACTGTTGGAGCAAGTGTCCATCATACCCTCGGTAGTTGTGAGCAATGACCAACACGTCGTCATCATCAATGGTAGGGGAAATGTCGTCTTCATCGTCTTGTTCTTTGTCGTCGTTGTGTTGTTGTTCATCATCATCATCATCGGGTTCTGGTGATACCAGTTTGGGTTGTTCGAGGCACGGCCTGACGGCTGCTGCTGCTGGGATGCCTTACGTTTCTTCTTCTGCTTCTCTTTCTTTTCCGCCAGACGCATCAGCCAGTCGCCCATGTCCTTCAAGGTCGTCGATCCTCGAAACACTTTGATGCGGCTAGGCCCTTCTCCTTCTTTACGCCAGGGACACTTGTCACACAGCTGATCCGAAGCCTCGGAAATACATTTTCCACATCCCAGATGCACCACACACAAGTTGGGAACATGAGTTCCTTGATCTTGAGTACATTCAAAGTCATAGAAGATGAACTGACGCTGTTGCCGTTCTTTGTCTTCATCCATTTTTTCACCGTCTTCATTTAGTTTCGGTGGTTCGATGACGGACATGTAACACTGGTGGTTGGGTTTCAAGGGTTCTTTGCAGATCTTACAGTCCCAATTCGTGCCACACTGGTGGTTGGCCATGCCCTGGATTTTTTTCTCACGTTGACTTTGGCATAGCAACGATGACACGTATGGATGGTGGAGCAGGTGCTGGGATGGTTGGCGGAGGCCGTCCGATGGCGTTCAAAGCAAGTAGGGTTTCGGAACCATCCGCCACATTGGAGACAGGAGAGCCCTCCCCTGACCACGTCGCCACAGTATCCAAGACATTGACACCAGTAGCAACGAAATTCTCGGGTGCAACGATGATCTTCAGCGTGGTCGTAGCCTTGGTCACACGTTTCACAATAGTAATTATACCCTGTGAAGGCAGTCATGGAGGTAATGACATCGTAATGCTGATGGTGATGATACAAGTGAAGGATCTTGGTGGGTTGAGGCACTTCACTCTTGTACAGGAGGCGATTCATCACCTCTTGGGAGTAGACTTTGAGCTGATAGTAAGGGGCCAAACGTTGACTGAACAACTCCCACGTGGCACGTCCTGTACAAGGACCTTCGGGGATCTTGAGTTGGCGAAACAAGCCCTTGGCAGCCTTCAGTTGCGCTGGTTTACGATGGTCACACAGGTATTTCCATTCCTTCGTCCATTCTTTGGTCACAGGATCGGGTTGGTGTTCGTGGTGACTGGCCACGACCAGGGCACGGGCAAAGCAGAGCTGATCCTCATTCTTGATTTGAACGATGATGCTGTTTCTTTCCAGGAAGGCGTTTAAGCCAACGAGGTGTCTTGTCCGTCCGTGTCCTTCACCGATACGATCAGGATCCTCTACATGCAGTAAGAAAATGTCCATGGTGTCATCGATATGTAAGTCGTGGTTGCTTTGTTGTACTTTTTCCACTTCGCCCATGATGTGTTCCCCCTGGAGGTCACCCATCCGCCGAAACGTGATTCGGATGTCTGTATCCAGGGCGGGGTGTTCCAGGGCCAATCCCACGCGATCACCATCCTGGCCACCCACATCGTCTCTCAGATCTGCTAACACGGCATCAAACTGTTCTCTGAAAACGACGGGAAGGTCTTCAGGCTGTTGACGCTGCAGCCAAGCTGGATTGAACTTCAGGTGGTAACGCTGGGTACCAGTCCGGAATTTCTTGGTTGTTTTTTGAGTCGTCCGCTCCAACTCGTAGGGCACAGGCTCCTCTTCAAGTTCATCTTCGTTCATTCGTGGTGACGACATGGTGAGAACTGGTCAGAGCCACGCTGAGCCTGGTTTATATACATCACGTCACCCTATGACGTCACAATAGGTCGTGCCAGTGCGCACCATGAGCTCATGTGTTATTTATAGGAATGATGTCATACCCCATGACGTCACACTAACCTGTTGAGTCAGGAGGAGAGTGGTGCGAACCGGATGCAACCGGTGCGAACCAGAGGCGACAAAGTGACGTCATCAACCCCCAGCTATATAAATTCGAGGTTTTCCAGCACTCCTCATCAGTTGCTCACTGAAACTGGAAGCATGCAGTCGTCTCCCGCCTCCGCCTCCGCCTCCTTCCGTTGCCGCCTGTGCGAAACAGATGACCACAGTTATCTACACTGTCCCAAGGTGACCTGTACCGAGTGTGGTGCTCAAGGTCATCGCTATTACGTATGTCCCAAGAAGACCAAGGACAACAACAAGCACGATAACAACACCTGCTACAACTGTGGAAGAAACGAAGGTCATCTCAGTTACGCCTGTCCACATCCCTGTCGTCACTGTGGTCAAGAGGACCATAAGAGTATGTACTGCTCTAACAAGGGCCAGAAACGTCCGGCTCCTCCCACCTACCAGCCAAGTGAACCGCCAAAGAAAGTGAGTAAACGTGAAAGCCATCATTTACTGGCTCTACTCCATGACAAGGTTCTCCTCGTTCAAGATCGCATAGACACCATGTACTCTCTACTTCAACGCATCTTGGAGTTTGTCGAACCCATGGACGATTCCAGTAGCAGTGCCTCCAGTGCACCACCATCACCACCATAGATACCTCGGTGATCTCTCACCCATTCATACCAACGGCCCTTTTCAGGGCCACCCACCTGGCTCGAAAGAATGCTCCATCCAATGTTGTTTTAACCACACCACACACACACACACACACACACTAACACTTGTCTAGCCACGCCATCGTGTCCGCCTCACCCCCTCTCTCCCTCCCTTCCCTCTCCTTCCCTCTCCGTCCCGTCCCGTCCGCCGCTCGTCCGTTCCGCCATCTTGAAAGGCGTCTACGCTCGCGAGATCCCGCGAGAGTCCACGCGATCTCGCGAGATCTCACCCGATCCCACCGGATGGGTCGCCATCTTGAAACGCGTCCGCCATCTTGGCCCGGAGGTGACGTCATCGTCATGTGCGCGCACCCACCGGAACCGGTCGTGACGTCATCGCGATGCGTGCGCACCCACCGGAACCGGAAGCACCGGAACCGGAACCCGAGTGATCTCCCCTGACCGGAAGTGGCCGGATCCAAGATGGCCGCGCCCATGGGGACCGGATGTGCCGCCATCTTGAAAAAGGCGCTAGGGTACTGTTGCACACTACTTGTGACACACATACAGATTGGGTGAACACATAGAAAAATTGTATTGACCCCTTTAATGGTGTTACCCGCTTTGTTTTTGATGGAATATTACTGACAGAGACGTGAAACATTACTTACTTCTTCCCAGTATAAATCAACGTACAACTGAGCTGCACATTCGGTATGTTGGATTTGGGAAAATGTTTGATGTGCAGTTTCATGAAGTCTTATCAGTTCTGTTTGAATCGTAACCTCGCCACTATTTTCATTCAGTACCAAGCTGGTTGGATTGGTTTTTATGCCACGGTCGGTGGTTGTGCAGCGGCACTACTGATGTCCAGGTATGTACATGTATGTCTGGATAACGAATGAGATACAAGAATACGGCAAAGATCTATCATTCATCTTATAGAAAATATGTTCTGGACGTGCTAGACTTGACTGCAGCGAAGCTCAGGTAATGCTCGAACTCTGTGTTCTCTATTTCAAGGATTGCTGATCAATTTCTACGTCACATGAAGATGATGCTCCTGTTCCTATTCGTCTCAGGAACAGCCGCCTGTCTCTGGCTTGTTCTGCTGCGTATGTCCTATATCCCCGTAAATCTATGTGAGTTAGAGTATATTGTGCCATTTACATGATCGAGTAAGTGAGTGAATGAGTTTAGGTTTACAGCAATATTCCAGCGGTCTGTAAAGAATCGAGTCTGGACCAGACAATCCAGTGATCAACATCATGAGCATCGATCTAAGCAATTGGGAATCCATGACAAGTCAGCGAGCCTGATCACCCGATTCTGTTCTGTTAGTCGCCTCCCATGGGTTACTGGGTTACTGAAGATCAATTTGAACCCGGATCTTCACGGGTATTTAAATGAGTGATCATGTCGAGATGCAATATGTGTATGTTATTTTGTTGACAAGCTGATAATGGTCTGTTCGCCTCTCGCGTCCTACTCTCCCATTGTTGCTGTATCTGTATCGTGATGGGGGTCCTCATCAATGCTTCTGTACCCGTGAAGATCACAAGCATTGATTTGTTTCTTTGTTGTTTTGCTAATATCAATAAAATATCATATGCCCGCGGAGCAAGTAGAAACTGAGTGTGGCATTCGAACTAGGTAAATCTTAGTCGATTTTATTCTCCTCCAACAGGGTCACTGTACCTGTCCACCATCTTGATTGGAGTCTTCATCAATGCTTCAATACCTCTGTTCTTCGAGCTTGGGTGTGAGGCGTCTTATCCTATTGCTGAGGGAGTGACGGTCGGTGTCCTCACCATCGCCAACAACCTGACTGGTGTCATCTTCCTGTCTGTCATGCAGATCCCGAAAATAGGTAAACCCGCATCGTTACATCTTTTGCAAGGTCATGGCTGCTTCAAGTAGTTTGCGTTAGTCCAGAGGTTATTTGCATAATCCGATCAATTATGGATGACCCTTTTCCTGAAACCGTATCCTTAAACGTATCCTGAAACGTCCGAACCGCCCGTATAGCAGTGCACATTGACATGTTCAAGTTTCATAATGTGATTCCAACGTTTGACTATTGTATGTGATGATGAAACATTTCTGTAAAAACGCATGCGTTGACGTTTTACAGATATGTTAATATTTTTTCTGCGCCTAATACAAAATTATCAGCTTTAAGAAACATTTCCAAAATGCATTTTATACAAAAGTGCATAAACGAATTGCACAAAAACAGAGTTCTGCCATTGAACAAAACGAAACAACTTTTCAAAGAACATCATCTAACGGATATCGGTAACGTAGACCTGGATATGGTAGCCAGTCTAATGAGTTAAATTATTGCACAGTTCGTTACCTGTGTGTCTGTGCACGTCCAAACTAACAAGATCAAGCACCCTTACAAGTATCAGAAAAATTAAATGTGTCTCTCACATGTGTCACTTAAGTATGAACTTCACAAATGATTTATTTTGTCAATGAGTAAAATGAGTTTTCACATGCATGTATTTAAGCTTAATGGTTCCAAATAGTCCCGTGTAAATGTGACTGCGTTATCAACCAATACTAGTATATTCCAATATATGGCTGAATCTCTTGCAGGCGTTGTGTGGATGCCCTGGGCCACCCTGGGCTCTGCAGCAATTGCAGTACCCCTGCTTCTGTTATTCAAAGAGAACTACACCCGGACCGACATAGACACACAAAGGATAATTGTTCCAGAACCTGATCCATATGGTGTTGCGTGGATCAATACTAACACTAAAGTTGGTTGACAGGAACACATCACACATACTGACAGTGTAAAGGCAGATGATTGTATCTCCTTACTAATACTCTACGTGGATAAAAGGAGTGTGAGTGAGTGAATTTAGTTTTACGCCGCGTTTGAGCAATATTCCAGTAATATCACGGCGGTGGACACCAGAAATGAGATGGTGTTTGCTGGTAAAAAGACCTAGCTGTCTAGCCAGTGGTCAGTTTGTTGGCGGGGCCAATGCGAATATTATGGCACAAGAATCAGTGTATGAAATAAGCCAAAAAAAACCAGCCAGACATCAGGGCTAGTAACTTCAAAATGTTACCAGCCCAAAATGGATTCAACCTGACCAGACACCAATGGTTAATATGGTTAATTTACTCAGATGTATGGAACGTCTAAACATTTTAACAGACCATCGGGCCCGGCTAGCTGTAATTTCAGACCGTCCGTAATACACTGCAGTAATGTTTGATTTGACGTCACTCGCTTGTCACGTTTCACTCGACCTTGTTCACACTGTGGTCCCATTGTAGATAAAACCGTTGCACGTAGATATGTTATCGAACACAGGTCTTGTGAGCTCGTAGGGTTAAATTCCATACAAGAGTCAGTTGCTTGATGTACTTTACAACACACTGTCTTTGGTGTAATGGTGACTTAGAAATGTGTAACTCACATATACGACATGAAGAGATGCACAGGACCAAAAGCCGGATAGTAAACCATTGAAATAAACGTAAATACAGTAGGAAATAAATGCCATGACCGGATTTACGTATGTTTTCAGATATTTCCTAACTTCGGGCATATGTTTCATATTAATCTATACCTTTGAAACATATGCTCACCGTACATTTTCGTATGCACAAGCACCTCGTTCATGTATGCCCTGACCGGATTGTCAGGGATTTCCAAACATGAATTGGAAAACAGATACCCCGGTATCTGATCATACAGTATTTCCAATGCATTCCTTTGAATTGCAATGGGTGCTGAAATTTCCGATTTCGTTCTATGTTTACTCGGGTTGGAAACATGTGAATTTACTTAGGTTGAAAAACACAAGTAAATTTCAAATTTTCAAATATTTACACACCTTAGATATTTATGTATCATACCGGATTTCAGGTGTATGTATATAAACGGTTCATACACCTTCATGTTACCTGTACTCAAGCAAGATGATCATATGTTTCCATCATGTGAATTACTTGGTTCATGTAATTTCATTTTCACACATTTAGTACGTTTGAAATCAACGTTCACATGACCTCAATATTCTTATCACCAAAAGAGCCTGACAAAGAAAGCAGTATTACGCAAGCTAACACGCCTTATCAAGCTCCACTCGCTCTTGCTACCAGTATCAGTTACGCCTTGTCTGTGGTGTTGGCAAATCTTGTGAGGTGCATGTTTCGAGGGATTAAAAGGTTCAGTGGTGAACAAAGGGCGATGCGTTGCCCCTTTGTCCTCGCAAGTGTCCCTAGCTGTCCCAATAGAATAGCACTTTGTCTCTCTTGGAGCACAGCCAAATATGCTACACGAACCAACTCGTAATTTCTTAAGTCTGTTCAGCTCGCGCATCACTACTGTAAAATATTTTGTGGCAGTACATAATTGGAATATTATTGCACTGCATGTGACCTTCCTTAATAGTCTCACAGTGCCTGAACAATGTTATTTCTCCATTCGCTCAGCCTTTGCTGTAATAACGCCATACATAAACTTTAAAGTTGTCCACATTTGTTTCACTAACGCAAAAGTATACGATAACAAACAATGCCATATCAAATTATATATTCTGTGAGACATGAAATGAAAAATTGTTTTTATCGTGTAGCGATTATGACCGGATAGCACAGGCGGGTGCGTTCTCTGAGTATATCATAGGCATGTTGGATATCCGTGCCTTTTGTGCAATTCGTCTATATTGTCCTGTTTAAATTGACGATCCATAACTCAGATTGCGAGTAAATATCACGTATGTAATTGTGATGTCGCATTGCTGTAAATTTCCCTGTCGGAGAAGTCATTCTCACAAGATATATATTCCCTTGTTTGGAGAAGATCTATGGCTATAACGCCCCAGTGTTGCTAAACATCTTGTAGGCCTTTACTCACAGACGCAGACCTCGCATGTTCAAGTTCAGATCTGACAGGGGCTGAAAATATCATTCCGACATGAATACAATATCTCAGTGTTTTCCTAAGTAAGTGGAGAGCGTTCTACAACATTGGAAATAACTGTATTGTTGTCCTTCTGATATTCCCCCGAACGAAAGCTCTACCCATTTAGGGTACAATGTGTAAGTTACAGAATTGTAGGGAAAAGTCTTAAGACTTTCTACTTTGACCAGGATTCTTCGAACTTGTAACAGTCGTTTGAGAAGATCAAAAGAGAAAAGGGTAGTGCGCGATGTATCTGACGGATGTATATGGAGAACGTTCGAAGAGCTTTATAAATACAACACTAGAAATACCGGTTATGTTTAAAAGGTACCCTCAATCTACATGTCATTCATCCCCACATTATATCCCTTTTATAGACACGGGACATCGTTGTTACAGGTAGGGCAAACTCTTTCTTCTAAATGTCTGCCGGTTTCACGCTACATACATGTGTTCAGATTATCGAGAAAACTAGTGACGCAAGTTCTCCTCCATCACACCAGAGACCACATAATCTATCATATGGCCTTTGATCACACATATGATTGTATAGATATCCAGTGTTTATTGATAGCGATGAAGCAACATATCAAAATTTACGGCCGACAGTATCATCTGCATTACTCTCTTACATAAGGTGAAATATCACAGGGTTGTCATCGTAACGATAATTTGGCATACTATTTATTGTGTTATTTTTAATCTGCGATTACAATTTGAAATCAGTTTTGACGTGAGCATGTTAAGAAACGAAAAGCTGTAAAACGAAATGTATTGTGATCGAACCTATAGGCCTTTGTAAAAGCGAGTTTCAAGCCACCTACAAGAAAACCTGCTTTCATGATAAATATCTGCTAATCCTTGCCACGATTCCGACCATATCATGGGCATGTGTTTGTGAATCATAATCAAATAGTGATGTTACAAGGCGTCCATGCCGCGTCAAGAACACATGCAAACAGGGGCGTAGCTACCATTATGAAAAACAGCTCGAGCTTACACATGATCTTTGCTAAAAAATAATTTTTCTTCTAATTCTTGCCAAAAATACCTACAAACACGTTCCATTTAAAAAGTGGAAATCCCTCTATGAATCATACTGACCACAATATTCTTTGATTATAGCATTACCATGTACAGTAAACAGGTTATTCTTCATATCATAACTTTCAGTGATGATTGTTTTTCCATCGACATGTATGAGGATGTTTTGTTACAGTCATGATTATATGTGAATCATCACTGAAATACAGTTGTTTATTTTTCATTTGTTTATCATTTATTTTAGAAAAAACACCAAATACTCGATGTATGGCATGTATCAATGCAGCAGACATGTGTAAACTATGTCCAAACATATTTGTATATGAGGAAATCACATTTCAATTTCCAGGGTGGTAAGACTTCCGTCCGTACCCCCACCCCCACCCCCTAAATTTTAACAATGAGGAAGACTTTCTTTGAGTGCCATTTTTAGAAGTAGAATATGTCTTTCAGTATGTTCAGATACAATTAACAAAACACGTTAAAACTCATCCTTATCAGATGAGGAATATATATTGAGGTGATATGATTTGTCTAGAATGAAATTTAAGGGGGGATACAGGCAGAAGTTTTTCCACAATATTTTGAAGCTACTGAAATCATCAAACGTCAAACGATAACTCTTCAGGTCTCATAGAAAATGAAAGTTGGGCAAGCCCTCAATACCACCTAATATAAGGCTTTGCAGCCCATAGGGCTTACACGAAAACAATTGGCTTGCTACGCGCCTGGCAAACGCACGAGAATTGCAATACGGGCCTCTAACCACTGATTCTCCGTGACCTGGAGACACATGTGACTGAGCGTGTGTTGGGACGTCGTCTGTCATACAGACCCTGAAGCAAATTTATCCAAGCCCACGCAAGTCTACAAAATGTGGCAAGTCTAGATTTCCACAGCTTCAGGAGAAAGTATCAGGGCTCCTTTTCATTATATTATTATTTTTTCTTACTATGAACTTTTTTTCTGTAAAATATGTTCATATCAGAGACTAGTTGTTAATCTAGTTCTGAAGGGTAGAAGACAAAAGACAAAATGGATACTAGTGCTGTTACATTTTTTTAATTATATATAAACATTCGTCCTTGTCTCGGGATAAATGTATATTTTCCACCAAATGTACATTCGGAGGATATCGTAATCTAGGTTAAGCTATTTGAATCATATTTACAATTAAAAGACCCAAACAATGGTTTGTTGTCCAAATTTTTGGTTTTCCATATCTTGTCCCAGTCTGTATCACAGTCACAGAACGATATTTTTTCCCCTTCCGTCTCAAGGAAAACTCACTGCAGGGTTCGGGTTATGGAGTGCCATTCAAAACACCCACAACTTGCGGGACCAACATCTCCAGTAACATTTACATCTGCCAACGCTTAATTCGCAAGTGGTGAGGCAATAAGCTAATGAGGCTAAGGGTCCTGTACCATGTTTGTGAAATATCTATGATGCCTTATATGAAGTCTATCATCTAAGCAAGTCTAGCTATGTATGGCGTTAAGTCACTGCTTGAAGAAAGGCTCCTTTAGAATTTTATTTGGTAAATATTAGTATTTCCATCATATTGGAAAATACATAGACTAACGCTTAGTGTCTGAATATATATACTTTTGATAGTAACAAACAAACCCATTTAAATTGAAAAGGAGCCCCAGGGAGACACGAGATTCAGTCCGGCTAGCCATGGCAGTTAGATATGTTTACTTTGTAGCCCGACCTCCAAAGTGAGTTAGGTTTTTTGCAGATGTTAACAGACCCTGGACCTGAGGAGATCTAGACTTGCTTTATTTAAGGCTTTAGCATTGCAGAGAGGGCTTGGCAGTAGGGGAAATAATGTGGTTCAGGGACTGTGAGACAGACTAAGCAGTAAGGAAAATAATGTGGTTCAGGGACTGTGAGACTAGAAAATGCATGGCAACCTACACTTCATTGTGACTATGATTAAGGCATCATTTTAAAACACAAGGGTTATTTCCTTTGCGTTAACTGACAGGCTTTCGGTGTCAAATTATTTGGAACTCCGGCCAAAGGTGATGTTAAGCTGTCTGGAATTGTGGCCTTTTTGTAATGCTTTGGTTGCACATAATGATAAATGATTGTTGTACAAATGATGTTTTTGGAGGATAATCTCAGCTGACTAATACTTTGCACGTTTCCCCCCACTCTTTCCATACCCGTTAAAGTTAATTTTCCATATATATGTCTGTAAGAAAATATTGTAAAGTAATGTGATGGCTGCATTTGGCCACCTGAGGTAGTGACCACAGCACTCTGGTTATACTGCATTGGGAGAGGACAGAGCTTGGCAAGATACCAATAAATATGCTTGTCATTTAAACCTTTATCTGATGTTTGTGGAATGTGATTTTATAATTGAAGATGCTCCCTGCACCTGTAGCCCCAATATAGATGTTGTTAGTCTGTGAATCTTCCAAATTACTTCGTCTCTTTTTTTCAATTGAAATTAAGATCTTTGCCTTTTATCAAAATAATATATTTTCAGTCTTAATGTGCCTATGTCGGGAATCAAACACCGGTTTTCGACCTGACAGGCGAACGCTTTAACCACGAGCGTACCCCATCATTCCTTGATACTGTTAAAGAATATACATTGGTACATTTATTATACATTCAAGATTAAACCCAGTTTTGTCACCATATATCCTTCAGGTTTTATGTTAGTGACATGATCTGCAGACTGCTTATTTAAAAAGAGGAATATAAATAATGATTGTTTGCGATCTTTATCCAATTTAGTTTTCCATTTATCTAGTAATTTTCAGTTTCTATTTCCTGGAAATTCTGTACGAAGGTACTTTTAACAGTTTCACCCAATAACAGTAAAGCATACAGATAATACGTTTCGGTACATTGATAGATTAATGAGTGCACATTATATTCCATGATATTGAGATACCAAAATGATTAACATAATTATATAATGTATAACAAATTAGACAGCAAAAGGCAAAAGCAAAAAAGAAAACGCATGAGCAACATAATGCTGTCAGGTAGTAAGCTTTCAATAATTATCGAAACTGCTTAGTTAAGAGCTAATTGCAATCACTACAATTTTCTATAGTCTACCCAAGAGATGGAAACAAAATATGTCTACAGTATATTCCGTCGGGTAACTGAAATTTGAGAAAACGTCCGTATGGGGTAATACCTGTTTCCGAATCAAAAAGAGGTCATACCAAGTATGTGCATGTTCACACATTTACAACAGTAATTTACACCGGGAATCATTAATACATTGTAATCATCTTTTATGAAAGTATAGATAATGAAATTTGTTCAGTTATGATCAGTCGGATAGCTCATACAAATGAGCACTAAAATTAGGGACTTACCGGTTCATGTCTGTGTGAACATATCTGTCTGTGTTTTATTGTAATTAGCAGTGTCTCGTTGTATAGCATATATAAGAAGTGTACCTAAGGTCAGTTATTTAAACTGTTATGTAATTTCCATTACAAAAAGTATAAACGATATTACCTACTGGTCAGAAAGACTTATCAGTACCCCAACACCGACCCACCGCCACCACCCCATCCTCGGCCTACCCCATGCCACACCCTCTCCCTCGCACACACACACCCTCTCCCTCGCACACACACACACACACACACACACACACACCCTAACATACACACACACTCCCTAACATACATATCGCTCTGGCCCATAGACCCGATATTTGAACCTTTTAAACAGACACCATGTGTATGTCAAGAAAGACACGCACGTTATTAGTGGTGCTTAGTCATGGGTATCACTTCACCATGTGTTTCTAATTATCTCAGTACATTATGGCGTGGTCGGACGCGCTAACGAACCCTATGTGACAGTTACATTACAGAACCATTGAAATACATGTTAAAGTAGTGCTAATCTTGTAACACTATATTTACCCATTTCAAACCATTTACGCATGTACTAAATATATGACAAACCTAACCCTGATCATACGAGATTTCAAGGGTATTGAAATGCATATCCTACAATCACAGCATTTACATATGTTACACAAGTTAGGAAACACATGAAAACAATGGCCAGATTTACACACTTGTTAAATACATGTAAATGCATGTGAATGTTCGTTCATTTTAACACCCCTTTAAACGTGTGTAAATCTGACGGCCAGATGATACGTAGATTTCAAACGTTGTTCATATGGCCACCGGATGAAACGAGTATTTCCTGACGTTAGTAAATTTGGGTAATACAGTCATTTTGTCGGGTGGTCAGGCTCGCTGACACCGTTGACACATAGCATCGTATGCCAATTGCGTAGATCGAAGCTCATGCTGTTGATCTCTGGATTGTCTGGTGCAGATTCGATTATTTACAGACTGCTGCCATATAGCTGAATATTGCTGAGTGCAGTGTTAAACTAAACTCACTCACTCAACTTTCTGTCGAGCAATAGACCAGCTGATAAAGCCTTTGTTGTCTACTCAACAATGATCAGTGATCCTCAACACACCCTGGTATACATAGGACATAGAGCGCCGTGTTGAGCATGATGCAACCCTGGGCTAGTAATAACCAATACATCAGCACTTACAGTGCCAAGAAACTGAAACATCTTACATAAGTTTTGAAAAGAGCAGTTTTTGGCATACACAGAAGGCATTTTATAACAAAATATTAATATTCTAACGAAACGCCATCTGTTTCTAAGCACAAAATGAAATACTTAATATTCAGTTATTTGGAAACAGATTATGTAAATAGAAGCGACAAAACCCTTTCCACATCCAGAAGAAATCTTTGCTAAAAGCAGACTGAGTCAATTGTACAATTGGGACTATAGCATGAGTATATATTTGTTTCAGCAGTATTACAAATCGAGTCTGGACCAGACAATCCAGTGATTGTCACCATGCGTTACGACTTTTGTAACTGGTCCGTGGTAACGACTGTTTGATCCCCTTTCAAATGCTTTCGCTGCTTCTTTGTGTCATGAAATCCTCCATGGTTCAGTGGATAGAGCGCCTGCCCACAGACTATGTCACGCGTTCTCTAGCCTGAGATGTTGAATCCTTCAGTCGGACATTTGAAACCAAACATCCCACAAATGTGTGCAAAGGCGAAATACGTTTTCTTAAGGAAGAGTATATTGACCTGTATCGGAGTCACAATGTACGTTGTCGGTTTACCTTTCAGGAAGCCTGCCCAGCACCGTAACGCTTTATGTGACTCATCTTGATTTGACGTCGGTCACCCAAGAAGAACGCCATCCTTCACACCTGAGTAAGCTGTACAGGCGAATGAATAGCGGGTTACTTACTTTTGATTCGTACTGTAATATAGACTGATATGCTCACACTGTGTGAATATGTAGACCAGTGTGTTAACAATGCTATATCTCGGTAGTTACATTCTCGAAATGTTTACGCCATGTGCTGAGTAATACGGTTATCCGATACGCCTCCTCCATTGTGACGCAATCATGCTGCGGTATACGTAGCGCGAGACGATGACCGTTTGACCCCTTGGAATTAGCTCGGTCAGTGGTTTTAAAGAGAGGAGACCTGCTATCCCGCCCTCCGTCACAACCAGTTCGGAATAGCAAAATGGAGGACAAGGACTGTATTGAAGATCACCTTCCTGTGGTTGGTGGAAACAGACTACGAAAAGCACATAGCTCCAACTCATCCCAGAAGGTATCAGAGGAAGACTCTCCCTTGTTGGACTCCACGAGGAACATTAAGTCCTACAAACGCCGGTGGTATGTTCTCGCTGTGTTCTCGTATGCTGGGTTTCTTCAGTCAGGGGTGTGGAACACTTTCGGACCTATTGCTCAGTCAGCTAAGGCTGTGTTCGGGTGGTCGAATGCCAATTTAGGTATGCTGAACAACTGGGGGAATATTGTGTACATTCTGTGCATGTTTCCAGTTGCCTGGTTGATGGATGTGAAAGGTAAGTATCTCTCCGTTATGTGACATGTGTTTGAAAAGGTTATATCTTATACGCTCAGTTGTACTGCCTGTATCCAATACTAAATATTGAAATAACTTAATTCAATACACGAGACACATTAAATGCTAATAAGCCTTACAATGAACTGACCCGTGAAGATCCGAGTTAGAATTGGCCTTCCGTAACCAATGCTTGTCGTAAGAGGCGACAAACGGGACCGGGTGGTCAGGCTCACTGACTTGGTTGCACATGTCATCGTATCCTAATTGCGTAGATCGATGCTCATGCTGTTGATCACTGGGTTGTCTGGTTCAGACTCGATTATTCACAGACCGACGCCATATAGCTGGAATGTTGCTGTGTGCAGCGTTAAACAACAAAACAGCCAAGCAACAATGAACTGAGCGTACATACCATGTAGACCAGTGTGGAAACTACTGAGATCATAACAACTGGCATCCAGCATCACAGATGATATACAATAAAATGTCATATGCCTGACTTCTCAGGACATCTATAACTGGATATGCAGACCACAACTTGATTAAAATGATTTTTATGTATATTAATATTTTAATTTCTGTTTAAAATACTAGAATTGTGTGTATGTATATATATATATATATGTATATATTTTATATATATTTTCATCAGCTGGATATGCAGTGCACTCTTGTATAAAATTATATATATTTATTTCACTCAAGTGTGCTGTGCATATTCAGTTGTTGATTTCAAGGGGCGTCCCTACACTAAGCCTGCTCATGGCAAGTCAGATGTAACCTGGACCTATACTTGCATAGGTTGAGTAGGATAGATAATACCAATGTTTCATAAGTTACGTAGATAATAGAAGGCAGTGTCAATATCTGAGTACAGAATCACCCTTCGACTTGTTAGATAACTTGTCAGCCCAAGCTATTCACAGCTACCAAATACATCATACATGTGCTGCTGCACATTATGTCCCAAGTTCTAAGACTGAAATATCGGATATGACCCCCAAAAAGTCTCGCCCAGTTAGTATCGTTGTCAATTCAGCAAATAGGTGAAAACCAGTTATCATCATGTTTAATCAAAATGTCACTCCTCTAAAATCAAATTACTTCATGACTTCTTAAAAACCACTGAGCTGTTAAAGTAGTATTATACCAAGCCAACTCACCCAAACAATTGTTTATCAAACAGTTGTTCCCGGTCCATCGGTCACCTTATTGTCTGGTTTGTAAACAGGAAGTTGCCGCATGGCAACACTACTGTGTGGCGTCAGGCACAACAAACGTCCATTCTTTAGCAAATTTTGTGAATGGCGGGTAGGGCAGGAGATGCTTACCCTTTTCGCGAACACCTGGTGTCATCTCTGATTTTCAGCGATCCATTCATATAATTTTCACAGATATTTTCACTTTACGGAATTGGATCCTCAGGACAGTCAGGACCGGGTATTCTTTCTCACTGACGTTCTATGGTGAAGACTCGTTATGTCATCATCATCGCTTGACCCCTGAAGGTCCGGGTTAGAATTGATCTTCAGTAACCCCTGCTTGTCGTGAGAGGCGACTCACGGGATCGGGTGGTCAGGCTCGCTGACTGGGTTGACACATGTCATCGTATCCAAATTGCGTAGATCGATGTTACTGCTGTTGATCCCTCGATTGTCTGGTCCAGACTCGATTATTTCCAGACCGACGTCATATAGCTGGAATATTGCTGAGTGCGGCGTACTCACTCACTCATCATCGCTTGAGAATATTAATATCCCACTTGTACATAATAACGACATGAATTACGAGGCAGTCTTTTGACAAACAGTAGCTCTTTATACCGACTGTTGAATTGCTATCAGTATATATCATCACTATCAATAGGATGCGAGATAGTTCTAGTAAACCCCTGATATATTTTTCACAACTATATGCGTCATTATTGGTTTCATGAATGTATCTGGATTCATAGATATCAAATATGACAGTGGAGTAACAGCAAAACAGTAGATCATTCGAGAAGGGTACCATAAAATCTCTTGAACACAGATGAAATACATTGAAAAAAAACGTTGTATACAAAATGAAGTTCTGTATATTTGTTATTCAAATTATTTTAAATTAGTATTAAACATAAATGCGCCCCCATATTTCAGATATTATATTATTGGATAAATGCCTGTGCCTGCTGACAGAGTAAAATATTGTATGCCTTCAATGAGCTTTGGATATGTTTACCTCCCTCCATCACTCTAGGTCTACGGAAATCAATGATGTTGTGCGCTGTGACGATGGTGTTTATGACGGCCGTACGATGTATCACGAGTGACCCAGTACCAGCGACATGGTCAGTACATCGCCATTATATATGTCATAAGTTCATATACTTATATTTCCAACACATAAAGGACGGTGGGGTAGCTTAGTGGTTATAGTGTTCGCTCGTCACGCCTAATCTCCGGGTTCGATTCCCCACATAGGAACAAGTGTTAGGCCCATTTCCTGTGTCCCCCGCCGTGAAGTTGCTGGATTATTGCTAAAGGCGGCATGAAATCATACTCACTCACTCCAGCACATACATATTTTTACCATAAGTGATTTGTTTGGTTTAGAAGTCGGTACATATTTCATATAAACAATATCAACCAACATTTACCTTATGTTACCTTAGGACATTATGAATGTTCGTATGCTCTGTGATTTACATCTTCTTCTCAGGTTGATAAACATTGCAGCTATTGTGAATGGAGTGACTAGCACTGTACCAGTGGCCGGCCCCGCCCTCCTTTCCGCTACGTGGTTTCCCCCCAAACAGAGGGCCACTGCAACAGCCGTGTCAACCGTCTCCAGCATGACTGGCATGGCAGTCAGCTTCATCATTGGTGAGTAGAGCGTTTACAATTCACCGTTACATCAGCAATTGTTAAAAATACGGTGCTTCGAAATCGCAGTTCCGGTTCTGAATATTTCAGCTGCTGATGGGCATATACATACTTGGAGATATGATGCAAATATAATTGATAAATATTGTCCTGAAGAACCTGCATACAATTTTAAACATAAATATAATCAACAAATTATACAAGAGTGAGTGAGTGAGTAGCAATATTCCAGCAATATCACGGCGGGGGACACCGGAAATGGGCTTCACACATTGTACCCATGTGGGGAATCGAACCCGTGTCTTCGGCGTGACGAGCGAACGCTTTAACCACTAGGCTACTCCACCGCCCCTATTATACAAGAATATTTTACCAACTACATGTATAATGGAAGGACGGTACTAGGGCGTTTCAGGGGATTACACATTCAAACAAAATAAGAATGGTTCTTTTAATTACCTTGACTTAATCATACTGTTTTTACTTGGGTTCGGTCCTAATTCGTCCTATATCTATTATGGAAGACAATTTTATAATGATGGGTACAATGTGTATCTGCAGGGCCGCTCATGGTGCCACAACCAGAAGAATCATCCCTGAACATGACGGATATGCTTTCGTTAAAGTAAGAAACGCATCCATTCTATTCCTCAAAATGTGCAATAGATATAACTACACAACATGAACTGTAGTTCCTGGCTCCCGTTAGTATTAAATGTAAACATTTCACAGACATTTTCTATATACCAGAACTGTTTCGTTTTCTTTGCTGAAAACTGTTTGCACAACTCTGAAAAAACGTTTAATATCTGCCGTGGTAACGAACTGAAGCATTGTATATCATTAATGTTAAAGCTTACTAATATGAAGTAAGTTAAAACGATATTGTCATTTTTTCATCGACGAAGACAGGAGTGCGTTATAGATTTCAGCTTCTTTAAGTATTTTACTTATGAACCGCTATATGTTTTGCAATCTAGTGACGTGATATTATTTGAGTGCCGATGGTCTCACTCTGAAAACCAAAATCAAAGGTTATTGATCTAGAGTATATTATTTTGTATACCGTTCTATTTATTTAATGTTTATGATGAATTGTTGCCTACAAACTGATAGGCATGTACCAGCTTTTTTACATCCCTCTACTTTTGTTTTTCAATACCTCATATCACACACCGCCCCCCACCCCACATACACCCCCCCACACACACACACACCCCACACAGACACCCTCATCCCGCCAACACGCCCCAACACACATACACCTGAACACATAAAGTGTAAAGGTACGTGATTACTGCTCGACTGTATTCGTTTTATGCACATTGATTCACCAGCTACGGAATACAGATACACAAGTGGCATGTCTCTTGTTACAGTGTGTCAAATGAGATGAATTCGACCGCATTCAGTCTGACGCCAGCCGCTAACATATCCGAGGTGAGAAGCGGCATCATGAGACTCATGTATACAGGTGATCAACGTTTCCTCCGTACGCTGACCTAAACTGTTAAGAAATACCTTTGTCATCATAAATCGTAGTTAGTATTTGTCTGCCTCGTAATGTAGGCAGGTATTTTGTCTTGTGTTAAATGTGTATCGTCTTCATATGTAAACATCCGGGTTGTGTTCCTACATGGATACAATTTATGAAGACAATTTGTGGTGTCCTTTGAAGAGATTAAGTGGATAATCCTCAAATATTGCATCTTGATTTTATTGTTAAGTCTGTATCATCTAAATGGGTGTATACAGCTGAATAGATGAGTGTACGTGAGTTTCCCTTGAATAATGCTTCTCATGCCTATATTATCTACCTGTGTAAATAAGTGTATCTCTGTGTCCTGATTAAGGCTTGCAATGATTATCTTTCTGAGTAGGTGTGTGTGTGTGTGTGTGTGTGTGTGTGTGTGTGTGTGTGTGTGTGTGTGTGTGTGTGTGTGTGTGTGTGTGTGTGTGTGTGTGTGTGTGTGTAATGTTTTACTCTTCTAACGTCGATACTATCTCTCAGTAGTATCTGCATATGAGTGTATATGAATGTGTGTGAAGATTGAAGATTATGTCGCTGTACTCCGCGTCTTCGATGTATACAGAATGTGCGGCGTGTGTGCTGTTGCTGCTCCTGGTGGTGGTGTACTTCCCCGCCAAGCCTCCGTCTCCCCCCAGTCTCACAGCGTCCATGGAAAGGACAAACTACCTGCATGGGATCAAAGGACTTTTCAAGTAAGATTGTTGTTGATCTTCTTTAAAAGTGCTACTCACATGAGGCACTGATTGCCTTTCTGTCAGGGAGTGGAGGTATGGGTGGGAGGCTGCGGTAGCCTAGTGGTTAAACTGTTCGCTCGTCACACCAATGACCCGGGTTCGATTCCCCACATGGATACAATGTGTGAAGCCCATTTCTGGTGTCCCCGCCGAGATATTGCTGGAATATTGCTAAAAGCGGCGTAAAACCATTTTCAACATTCCTAACTGTCAGTATCCTGACTGGGTTTACTATTAGTGCTGATTGCTGCGGATTTACTGGACAGAAGGGACCATCAATATGCACTCTAAGATGTACTACTCGTTTCCACATATACGGCGGCAAATCACATAAAAAGTGTACTTTGTATACCAAATGAAGCAAGGCATACCATTTTGGACCAGAAGATGGCGACCCGGTGATCTGTGGGCTCGGGATACCCTTGAAGATCTGGGCTAAAATTGACCCATGCTTGTCGTAAGAGGCGACTAAGGGAACGGGTGGTCAGGCTCGCTGTTTTGATTTTCAATTTATATTCACTCAATTACCCTTTCGATGATATATGAGCATAACTCAGAAGTACTTATAACAAACAAAGACCTGATGAACGAGTGATTGAATCTTTTCACTTCTTGAACAGTATTTTTAAAGTCTCAACGTCATGTGACAGGACGAAATAATACGGTTCTTTATTGTTTATCGCCAGCGAGAGCCTCAAACAAGGAAGTTAACAAATCTGAAGCGATTGTAGGATTCGAACCCAGGATCGAAACGAAATGTGTCGCCTTGTGATCGCTGAACTGGCGAGGTGTTAATGTAGCCGCAATTAGTCCCATGTGTGTTATTGAACTGTCACATGAATTATCTTTAAGTGTTATTTCTCCTTGTGCAGACATAAACGCTTCTTGGTGATACTGGTCGCCTACAGTGTCCCGACGGGGGTGTTTGGCGGCCTTGGGGCTGCACTGGATATGGTCCTGGATGGTGTCGGAGTATCACAGGTAATTATGGTGATGATGACGGCAATAATGGTAACATGGCAGCATAAACATTACGTTGTGTAAACAAGTGATCTGTGGGCTCGGGATACCCTTGAAGATCCAGGCTAAAATTGACCCATGCTTGTCGTGAGAGGCGACTAAGGGAACGGGTGGTCAGGCTCGCTGATTTGGTTGACACACGTCATCGTATGCCAATTGCGTAGATCGATGCTCATGCTGTTGATCACTGGATTGTCGAGTCCCGAATCGATTATTTACAGACAGCCGCCCTATAACTGGAATATTGCTGAGTGCGGTGTAAAACTAAACTTACTCACTCCGGGCTCGGGTATTGAACTTTGTGTTTGGAGCTGTAATCAAATGCTGATGTTCTGATCCAAGACTTCGTGTTATGTAGCTAACATTGATTTGGAAGTCCACTTCACCAGCCAGCATTATGCTGTTACCAAAATGTACTTTTGTGAATTAGCCTATCACTGACAGTTACAGTTCGTTCCTATTCCTATAATATTTCCTAAAATGTGTACATCAGACTGTTTGTGTGTACCATTTCGAATTCAAACACATGCTTCACATGTACTTAGGTTCCTTATTAAAATGTTAATAACAAGGAATATTATAAGTTGTTCACTGGTCTCGAGGGTACATCAACCCATGGGCCCCGAGGGACCAGTGAACAATGTATTTATCTTACCGAACACCTCAATGGTAATTTCAAACTGTTTGAAGCACGGGTATCGGACCACAGTATGGAGTACCAGACGACAATAAAAACAAAATTAGAGTTAAGTCCCTTCCATCGATTTGCATTCGCAAAACATCGTCAATTTCCGTACATCATACGTGATTCAATGTTATTCGAGATAAGAATTACTACTACGAAGTACCAAATGGGTTCGGCATTCCCAGCGGGGTACATAGTAAATGTTACTCGCTTGTAAGAGGGCTACATTGAAAATTATAGGAGAGCGCTCAGCCAATCAGAAACGACATTTATGTGTGAGGCAAGATAAGTTATTTTTGTACATACCAGATTCTCAGCATTATAGTAACCATTATTGCTAATCATATGACGTCGAGTAATATCGGGTGATGTCATGTGCACACATCTGAAATCTTTCTACTGTTATAACAACGATACTTTCATTTGAATGGTACACTGTATTCGGATTTATGACAACTGTATCGTATCAGTGTACCCGAACGTTCCATTCAATTAGTATATTAAAATATAAGAACAGGGTCTATTTGGTCTGGACTGTCTTGGCAGATACATAAATATAATATGAGTGAGTGAGTTAAGTCTTTTTGCCGCCGGGGTGGCCGTCGAAAACAAAAGGCAATCAACCACAGGGACATCTGAACATCATGGTACCTTCTTCTGCTCTCCCGGCTGCTCACTGCTACGAATCACTTGAGATTCTCATCACACACAGCAAAACAGCCACTCGGATTATCAGTCTGTATCGCCCTCCCCCATCAGCAAAGAACAGACTGAGTACTTCTTTGTTCCATGATGAGTTTCAGTCTTTGCTTGAACATGCATATCAGAGAAAGGGAAGAAAATGAATAAGCTGTTTGAGATTCATGACTGTGTCCAGCATACGACTGTCCCCACACATAAGTCCGGACATATCCTCGACTGGGTGCTGACACGGGTCACTTAGGCATGTGTCCGTGACGTCAGTATAGTGGACTATCAGCTGTAAGATCATTCCTGTATTTTCATGAATCTGGACTCATCACACCCTCCTCGTCCTCTGAAGTCTGTAAGTTCGCAATATGGATAGAGATGCGTTTAGACAAGACTTAACAAACTCTGAATTGATATTGAATCCTCCAGGTAACTATGAAGATTTTGTTGCTCAGTACAACCGTGTTTTGACAAAGCTACTTTGACAAGCATGCCCCGGTAAAGATCAAGAAGATTCCTGATCGTCATGAATCAACATGTGATTTCGCAACAGAAGTTGCAGCTGCAAAACGTAAGAGACGGAGAGCAGAGAGACTTTGGAGAAAATCCAGATTGGAATGAACTGACGTTGATAATCCGCCAATGCAAGCGTCGCTATCTCAACAACAAAGTCAAAGAAAATACGAAAGATTCAAGGGCTCTATATCGACTCCTCTTCACTATGATGGGGAAAACCAATACCTCGTCTCTACCATCCAGGGGAAGTGATCTCGAAATATCAGAAGATTTCCCATCTTATTTCATCAACAAAATCCAGACTATCCGATCAGAGTTAGACAGTTACGAGGAAGTTATGCATTACTTCCCTACAAGCAGTATTCTGCTGCCTCCCATCTCCAAAATCGTCAATCTATCGATAACTTCCGGTTCTATGCCGCAAGACTTCAAGACAGCTATAGTCAAGCCCTTATTGAAGAATCTGGACTCGACATAGAAAATCTGAAGAACTATAGACCAGTCTCCAATCTGTCTTTTGTATCAAAACGTGTTGAGAAGGCTGTGAGCTGTCGTCTGTCTGAACATCTTAGCAAGCACAATCTCCATGAACCCCCTCAGTTGGCTTATAGACCTCGCCATAGCACTGAAACTGCCTTGTTGAAAGTTCTGAATGACATACGGTGTGGTGTGGACAATGGTGACGTTGCTCTTCTAATTCTTCTTGATCTAAGTGCAGCTTTTGACACAATTGATCAAAACAACCTTTTGACACGTCTTGACTCAGAATTCGGAATTAGGGGATCGGCACTGAAGTGGATTCAATCCTACTTGACAGATAGAACACAGAAAGTAGTCATCAATGGAATCTCATCTAGTCCTGTTCGGTTTTGGGACCCACACTGTTCAGTCTTTAAACCAGACCTCTTGTCAACATCAGCAGCAAACATGATCTACTACACCATTTGTATGCTCATGACACTCAGCTGTGTAATCTTTTCACACCAAGTCCTTCTGCTGCTGCCTAGGCCATATCCCGAACATCTGATTGTTGTGAAGAAATCAAACTTTGGATGACCAACAATAAGCTACAACTCAACGCCGAGAAATCTGAAGCAATTCTCATTGGTCCATCACAGAGACGTCAGAAATGCCAAATTCACTCGATGAGAGTGAACAATTCTACCATACCTCTGCCATCCCATGTAAAAGACCTCGAGGTTGTCATCGATTCTAATGTTAGTCTGGACAAGCAAATCAGTCACCTCTCTAAAGTCTGCAACCTACAATTAAGGAACATCAGCATAATCAGACCCTCTCTCACTAAAGAAGCTACGAAAATGCTGACTCTCTCTCTTATCATTTCTCGCCTTGACTATTGTAATAGTCTTCTCGCCAACTCTCCAAATATCAACCTAAACAGACTCCAAAAGATTCAAAATAAAGCTGCTCGGCTTGTCTCTCTGTCACCCATGTCGAACCACGTCACACCCATCCTCCAAGAACTCCACTGGCTTCCGGTAAAACAACGGATCGACTCTAAGCTCCTTTATCTGGCATTCCAATGCTACTCTCAAACAGCCCCACAGTACCTCTGTGACTTACTTCCATTGTACTGTCCCAGCAGAACCCTTCGGTCTGAAATCCAAACATCTGTTTACTGTTCCAAGAGTGAAACTCTCTAGTTATGGGAAGAAATCGTTCGCATCCTGCAGCCACTGCCTGGAACAATCTTCCCTTGATGTCCGCCAATGTCAAACCTGTTCTGCCTTCAAAACATCTATCAAAACCCATCTTATTACATACATACATACATACATACATACATACATACATACATACATACATACATACATACATACATACATACATACATACATACATACATACATACATACATACACATACATACATACATACATACATACATACATACATACATACATACATACATACATACATACATACATACATACATACATACATACATACATACATACATACATACATACATACATACATACATACATACATACATACATACATATGAAAAATATTTTTACTCCAAATTAATCATCTGTAAAGTTTATACTTTAGGTGACACATATGTGACACACATACAGATTGAGTGAACACATAGAAAAATTGTATTGACCCCTTTAATGGTGTTGCCTGCTTTGTTTTTGATGGAATATTACTGACAGAGACGTGCAACATTACTGACTTCTTCCCAGTATAAATCAACGTACGACTGAGCTGCGCATTCGGTATGTTGGATTTGGGAAAATGTTTGATGTGCAGTTTCATGAGATCTTATCAGTTCTGTTTGAATCGTAACCTCGCTACTATTTTCATTCAGTACCAAGCTGGTTGGATTGGTTTTTATGCCACGGTCGGTGGTTGTGCAGCGGCACTACTGATGTCCAGGTATGTACACGTATGTCTGGATAAAGAATGAGATACAAGAATACGGCAAAGATCTATCATTCATCTTATAGAAAATATGTTCTGGACGTGCTAGAGATGACTACATCGAAGCTCAGATAATGCTCGAACTCTGTGTTCTCTATTTCAAGGATTGCTGATCAATTTCTACGTCACATGAAGATGATGCTCCTGTTCCTATTCGTCTCAGGAACAGCCGCCTGTCTCTGGCTTGTTCTGCTGCGTATGTCCTATATCCCCGTAAATCTATGTGAGTTAGAGTATATTGTGCCATTTACATGAGCGAGTAAGTGAGTGAATGAATTTAGGTTTACGCCGCACATAGCAATATTCCAGCTAAATGGCTGTAAATAATCGAGTCTGGACCAGACAATCCAGTGATCAACATCATGAGCCTCCCATGGGTTACTGAAGATCAATTTGAACCCGGATCTTCACGGGTATTTAAATGAGCGATCATGTCGAGATGCAATATGCGTATGCTATTTTGTTGACAAGCTGATAATTGTCTGCTCGCCTCTCGCGTCCTACTCTCCCATTGTTGCTTTATCTGTATTGTGATGAGGGTCCTCATCAATGCTTCTGTACCCGTGAAGATCACAAGCATTGATTTGTTTCTTTGTTGTTTTGCTAATATCAATAAAATATCATATGCCCGAGGAGCAAGTAGAAACTGAGTGTGGCATTCGAACTAGGTAAAGCTTAGTCGATTTTATTCTCCTCCAACAGGGTCACTGTACCTATCCAACATCTTGATGGGAGTCTTCATCTATGCTTCTATACCTCTGTTCTTCGAGCTTGGGTGTGAGGCGTCTTATCCTATTGCTGAGGGTGTGACGGTCGGTGTCCTCACCATCGCCAACAACGTGACTGGTGTCATCTTCCTGTCTGTCATGCAGATCCCGAAAATAGGTAACCCCGCATCGTTACATCTTCTGCAAGGTCATGGCTGCTTCAAGTAGTTTGCGTTAGTCCAGAGGTTTTTTGCATAATCCGATCAATTATGGATGACCCTTTTCCTGAAACCGTATCCATAAACGTATCCTGAAACATCCGAACCACCCGTATACCAATGCACATTTTACAGATATGTTAATATTTTTTCTGCGCCTAAAACAAAATTACCAGCTTTAAGAAACATTTCCAAAATGCATTTTATACCAAAGTGCATAAACGAATTGCACAAAAACAGAGTTCTGCCATTGAACAAAACGAAACAACTTTTCAAAGAACATCATCTAACGGATCTCTGTAACGCAGACCTGGATATGGTAGCCACTCTAATGAGTTAAATTGTTGCACAGTTCGTTACCTGTGTGTCTGTGCACGTCCAAACTAACAAGATCAAGCACCCTTACACGTATAAAAAATACTAAATGTGTCTCTCACATGTGTCACTTAAGTATGAACTTCACAAATGATATATTTTGTCAATGAGTAAATAGAAATTTCACATGTATGTATTTCAGCTTTATGGTTACAAATAGTCCCATGTAAATGTGACTGCGTATTCAACCAATACTAGTATATTCCAATATATCGCTGAATCTCTTGCAGGCGTTGTGTGGATGCCTTGGGCAACCCTGGGCTCTGCAGCGGTTGGAATACCCCTACTTCTGTTGTTCAAAGAGAACTACACCCGGACTGACATAGACACACAAAGGATAATTGTTCCGGAACCTGATCCATATCGTGCTACGTCGATCAATACCAACACTAAAGTTGGTTGACAGGAAAACATCACACATACTGACAGTGTAAAGGCAGATGATTGGCGAACAGGTGCTTAGTCTAGACGTGGATCTCTTTACTAATACTTGACGTGGATAAAAGGAGTGTGAGTGAGTGAATTTAGTTTTACGCCGCGTTTGAGCAATATTCCAGTAATATCACGGCGGTGGACACCAGAAATGAGATGGTGTTTGCTGGTAAACGACCTAGCTGTCTAGCCAGTTGTCAGTTTGTTGGCGGGGCCAATATCATGGCACAATAATCCGTGTATGAAATTAGCCAAAAAAAACCCAGAAAGACATCAGGGCTAGTAACTTAAAAATGTTACCAGCCCCAAATGGATTTAACCTGACCAGACACCAATGGTTAATATGGTAAATTTCCTCACATGTATGGAACGTCTAAAAATTTTAACAGACCATCGGGCCGGCTAGCTGTAATTTCAGACCGTCCGTATGAAATCTAGGCCGTCTGGGGCGGTCGGACGGGCCTTATTTCATACACTGCCATAATGATTGATTTGACGTCACTCACTTGTCACGTTTCACTCGACCTTGTTCCCACTGTGGTCCCAATGTAGATAAAACCGTTGCACGTAGATATGTTATCGAACACAGGTCTTGTGAGCTCGTAGGGTTAACTTCCATACAAGAGTTAGTTGCGTGATGTACGTGATTTTACAACACACTGTCTTTGGTGTAATGGTGACTTAGAAATGTGTAACGCACATATACGACATGAAGAGATGCCTGAATGTTTTGCCTGTTTATTCAACCATTGAAACAAGACGGAGAATGACATTTCAATGGTGTACTCGTTAGCTCTTTAAGCCGTGTTGGTGAAAACAGGTATTCCCTTCCGGAAGCCTCTTCTTGGTGTTTAAATTAGCGTTTGGCAATGTTATTGTGTCCTTGATGTATGTTAATAAATCACAGTTTTGGTTTATTGTTTCTTTGAACGGTATTCAGTAACGGTACATCCGGTCATATGCATGTGTAGAGTTCATAGACCATCCGAGCCTACATATGAATTGCACACTAACAGAAAGAGTAAACAGAAAATTATTCAATGTTTTCATACGTTCACTGTGCTACATATATGAAAAATATTAAAACATGTACTACGTGAAGGTAATTAGCTAGTGACCTTGAGAATACGATATATACAGAATACTACACGAGGTCTCATTATATACGAATTATACGAAACGAGTGTCCTTCCTATGGTATCTGACCGAGCGAAAGCGAGGTCAGAAACCATACTAAGGTCACGAGTTTCGTATAATTCGTATGTAATGAGACCGAGTATGGTATTTTATTTATTACCCGCGTCTTACACGCATTAAATTGACAAAATGGCGTATTTTTGTTATTGTTATGGTTTCAAACCGAAACCGGTTTCATAAATCGATTGCGGAAGAATTTTGTTCTGTAGTCACTTTTGCATGACGTCACACTGTATTGACGTCACTAAGCCATTCTCGTCTGTCACCTTCTTAACCGACGTCACGATGCATGTCAGTTGTCATCGCCTCGTACAGCCGTCTACAGTAAACTACTCCATAGCACCATTTACTTGGTTTGCAGTTGCTTCACTCGGCTAACATCACCGGTGGAACCATTGCGTTTATGTTTTTCGACGGATATATTGTCTCAGTTCGAGTCACAATTAAACAGTGATACGGCTCCCACAATGCATATAATTTGTAAAATTAATGAATTCACGTGTTTGTTATGAATGGACAAGTAGTTCCGTCACAACGTGACATAACTGAGAGGTCATCGGTTATCCAATCAAATCGTTAGAATCTCAGGTCAAGTCGTTACGACACAGGTCAACGCGATACGACACTCGTGTGACGTACGATATTAGTATGCAACTACCCATACGTTGACCACGTGGGTAATAAATAGTAAGTACCACAAGGGTGTGTGTGCAATGGAGGATTACATAACTGCAAATGTCCGCTAGCAAAAGATGATAAAATACATGGGATAGAACTCTCGAGTACAGGTTTACGATGAGTGGAATACATACAGATATAATACATGTCTCGTTACTCCGTTAGAATGTACTGTGTGGTCTGGCTGTTTTGCTGTCATCACATTGATTTGCCCCCCCAGAAGGTCTGTTGCATTGAAAATCTGAGCACCTTTGTCCGTGTTCTACAAAACGGTAGAAAGAACTATAAGATCAGTCTACCATGTCAGGATTTTCTATGATATCTCTTGTATCTCTTTAACATCATATTCATGGATTTGACTTTACTCTTTGATCAAACGAATATCCGTATAGAATCGGTCATAGAAAATAAGAAGATATTACCATCTGTGAACTGGTACAGCAAAATCGACAAGTAAGATCACTCATGTGTGGTACCAGTAAGCTCCTGTTTGTGCTCAAACCAGAACTATATCACTTAGTAACCGATGCTATGCAAGGACGGTCGACCTCTTTGGAACGTCCAACCTGATATAAACGAATTCAAGTCAAAAGCTCTCATCGTCCTCAAGTACTTCTCAAGTGAAGATATGGGACTTTCCACGGAATTCCCAGAGCTATTCGTAACGTTTTCTTGCCTTTCTGTCGAGATTTATAACTCCGTTATCTGCGTTATGTGACAAGTGTATGGAACTTCGGCAGGTGGATGTTTTATTGTCAGTACTTTATTGTAGCTGTATCAGGGTCAAGAAAAAGAATACAAGACCCCTTCCATTCTTATTTCAACGTCAGTGTTCTCACAACACAAGATCTGATTGAATAGAAAACCCCATGTATCAGCTCATTCTATGGAACTGTATTATATGCCATTAGTGCTCTACGCAAAAAAGTTCCACGTCTACCATCAGCCTAACAAAAACTAGGAATTTTCTCACTGTTGTTGTGCAAACAGGATTGTGTTTACTGAGCAGAAACAATTATGAACAGTCTGAAATAACGTCAGATATTCCTTACTAAGTATTCATCGAGGAAACTCCAAATGTTTTAAAAATGTGCCATCAACAGGTCATGCGATGTCTCATGTTTCAGTTTGGTAGTAAAGGTTCTTTTATGAATCTTTAACAATCACATTAACAAGGCTTTACTGTCAGTTGACTGTGGGCAAGAGAGGATAGTAGAACGCAGTGTAACATTGGTGCCCTTTACAGAATACATTACGGTGACAACCATCCACGTGGAGTAGCAATGCAGTTAGTGAAGCACTTTCTGAGATGAAATATACCACACAATATAAACGCCCTTATATGTCCTGTATCACAGTCTCTGAACCACATTGTTTTCCCTTCCGCCCTACTCCAATTATATGGGAAGCCCTAAATGAAACAATTCTAGATTTTCCGGCCTGTGAATCTCATTGTCGCTAAGAAAACAAAAATATGTTCAGAGGCTGTCATTTGCAGTGCCTCTCCGGTGCCAAACAATAAGTACACCAATCTGTATCCACCAATCGAGCCATTTGGAAACAAAGAGTTACAATTACAAACATAATTACATATATGTCTTGCAAATAGCTGGGCACATTAAAAGTATTAACATTCAGACGAAACAGCATTAAAATGGATTATGCTTCGTCTTCTTTTCTCAAACATGTTCGCCTCAGTGGTCAAGTGGATAGAGCGTCTCCACAGAGAGCGGAATATTGGTGGCTCTGACCAAAACCTTTGCAAGATTGAACGTGGAGTAATCTTCAAAACGACGTCAACCACTTTCGTCTATCCCTTCCCTCGTCCACCAAACCCATACCACCTAAACTCGTCTCAACCCATACTGTCAAAAAGAACATAACAAGAAAACGGTAGATCATTAAAATACATATCAATATATTTAGGCCATATAATGTATCCAGTCTTAACTGTCCCCAGAAACCAATTCCCTTTGCTGTAAAGGAGAAAATAGCGGTGAAAATATATGAATGGATCAATGAAAATCAGGCATGACACCAGGTGTTCAAGGTGTTATGACGATGGACGTCACACGTTTTCATTACCCAGCTGTGCAAGAGATAGTGAGATTGGGCCCCGTGTATCTAAGCTCGGACAGCATCCCAATGTGACGGTGAGTTATCAGACGATAACGATTGAGACAAGCTGCATGTGTGTACTGAATGACTTGTACAGTCAGCTGGGGATACAAAGTCGAGCCTCATTTCACGTTGGAAGCCGATGGTAATCACAGCCACTTCTGAATAACAACATGGAGGACAAGCATGGTGTTGAAGACCATCTACCTCCTTCATGGAGAAACAGTGTAGGTAACGGACATGTAACCTCCAATGAGTTCCCGACAGAATCAGATGAACTCTCACCCTTGTTGGACTCCAGGAGGAACATTAAGTCCTACAAGAGCCGGTGGTATGTTCTGATGGTGTTCTCCTATTCTGCTCTTCTTCACACCGTGATGTGGAACACATTCGGACCCATTGCTCAGTCAGCTAAGGCTGTGTTCGGGTGGTCGGATGCCAATGTTGGCATGATGACCAACTGGGCAAACATTGTGTATATGGTATCCATGTTTCCGATGGCCTGGTTGATGGATGTAAAAGGTAGGGGTCTGTCCTTGACAAAACGTATGTGCATGCTCATATACCTGATCTATATTACATTATTACCATATGCATTGAGTACGTCTTTATTAGAAACCAGCTGCTATAGATTCTGAAGATAACAATACTATTCTGATAAGAAATATATGAAAGATTAAATTTAGAAAACATATGTATTTACAAACCTACACACACACACACACACATATATATATATATATATATATATACCATGCATGAAAATATGTTTGCTGTCTCTCATGTGTTGTATACGAAAAGTTAATATGGATATATATATAAATATGACCATAGACTGCGCTGTTACATGTGCGTTTAAAGCTACATCATAAACAAACAACTGATATGTGTAGTCTCATTACATATGCAGTCTGCTTAAAAGCAAATGTCTCCCATAGAAAATTGTTGGGTAAATACTGCGTGGGATGTCTGTGTACCCAACCCACCCCTTGGAACCTCTGGAAAATATTGACATGCTTCATTTAGATCTGTAGAGTTACAGAGCTTGGCGGAAAGGAAGATATACATGATAATGGTTTAGGGTCTGTAAGACAGGTTAGTCTGACCTATACTTGCATGACTTGGTAAGGCTGGATCAAAGTACTGTAGATAAGATAAGCTGATGTTGTTCGACTGGAACACGTGGAAGATTTGTCAAACATTTTGTTATTATTAGCTAGATCGACAATAGACATTCTTCAATGACTAAGTGAAACATTTGCATTTAATTGGACAGTCAATTAAATTAGACACAATCAATTTGGTTTGAAAAATAAGTCTGATTATATGACCGCTTCACTGCGCACGTGTGCACCACTGCCGCACTACTTCCGCTTGGCCACCAACATGGCTGATATCAACACAACAGACGTGACGGAAATATTATTAATAAAACATTTATTAGAACTGTGTCTGGAAATTACAAATATATGATTTTTTTCCTCCACGTTTATTGGAGAACCTCCTTATCATATTAGCCTTTCTTATAAGAATATTCAAATTCAGTTACGATGTATAGGCACAACAATAAACAAACCATATTTAACTTATCAAAAACCTTGTAAAAACACATCCTTTTTATACAAAATTAATAGCAAAAATGTTAGTAAAACATTTGCCTACATAGTAAACAGTATATCTATTTCCGTTTAGAATGGTTTACACAGCATGATGTATCCTGTAGGTTTCAAGCACATCCTAAAGAATAACTGTAGTCAGACCTTGGAAACTTTTGTGCGGAACTTTGCAAGATAAGGGTCAGGCGAAACCCATAATGTATGAAACTCATTCACTTTCATTCCCCATTGCATCGTTCAACAAGTACATGTCAAAATTGAACCACCAGTATCCAACTCTTTACCAGCTTCCCCGAAACACTGTGACTGCTGGTGATCCATGTCGGTACACAACAGCTTGGCCACAATTCCAGATGACGAAAACATTTTCCAAGGACTCCTAAGTTATCGCATTTACACAAATCATTTGGATAGGGCCACCATTGCTACTCTTTTGTCGTATGCCGGGATAGAGGCACGTTAAATCATCAAACTCACCTTGTCATTAAAATCAACAGTCTTTGATGAGTTACAACACTGACTCGTCAGTCGATCAGAAAGGGTACTATTCTGCAGATTCAGACATGGGCTGTGGGGTAGTCTAGTGGATAAAGCGTTCGTTCGTCACGCCGAAGACCCGGGTTCGATTCCCCACATTGGCACAATGTGTGAAGCCCATTCCTGTTGTGCCCCGTCGTGATATTGCGGGAATATTGCTAAAACCAAAAAAACCGTACAACCAAACTGAGTCACCCACTCAGATTCGTCAGTCAGTCCAGTATCTTCTTCCACTCACTTCAAATTTCAAACTTGCGGCAAAGGTATCCGTCCTTTTTCAGATGAAATTAAGAGATTATTAATTCAGCGTAACATTAATCTAATTTTCAAACACAGTACGTTTATGTCCTAAATACTGACTTCACAAAACTAAGCTAGTGACCGAATAAACTGATTTAACGTCTCTTCGAACAGTATTCCATTTATTTCGAGCGTTTCTTCTCTATTCGTGATGAAACGTTTAAAGTGGTGCACGTCTTAGACGTTTACCCCTTTGTAGTAACCCATGTTTACCAGTACGTTGTTGAACAAAATCGAAACATAAGTCGCCGACCGTCATTCGAAGCTTCGATCAAAATATTCTACCGTAAGACGGAACTTTGCATTACGACATTCGACGCCTTTGGTGACGAGCCAGCCGCCCCCCTCAATAGTTAGAAGCTGTTCATTTAAATCCATCTTTTGTTTTGCCTACATTGAGGAAAAGATTGATTGGATCCAATGCGTTAACAGTTGAAATGGTACGTCACTATTTTAACTCAAGTAACGGAAGGAAATGATGCAGGTAACAGGAGTAAGCACATTGGTTTTCTTTTTATCATGACTACATTAAGCTTCGACTTGACCATTAACGTAAAAGGAGGTGAGGTGAGGTGAAATTGGGTTTAACGGCGTGTTTGAGAATATTTCGCTCATATGACGACGTGCATGCGTGTGTATGTGTATGTGCGGCTGCTTGTACTAGCCCAGACTGAAGCTGGTTTTATAGTGCCAGCTCACTGAGATACCATGCCGCAGTGAAGCATGAATACTCAACTCAGACACATTATACTGACTCCGAGCCGACCAGTCCTTGTTGTACCCATTAATGCCGAGCGCCAGGAAGGGACCAACAATTACCATATTTTAACGTCTTTTGGTTTGACGCGGTCGGGGATCGAACCCGCAACCTTCCGCTCTCCGGGTAACGTAAAAGGATATGTTATCAACTGCTTATGTTGAACCCATCCATTATACACAGAAGTATAAGATTTATTATAAATCACATTGATTTTTTGTGAACTGACCCTCCACTTCTTCTCCTCAACTCCTTATCAAAGGTTTCATTGAGCTTTAAGACATATTTACCTCTCTCTCTCCAGGACTACGGATAGCAATGCTGTTTTGCTCTGGGCTGATGGTGTTTTTATCGGGCATAAGATGCATCACTAGTGAGCCAGTACCGGCGACATGGTCAGTACCTCAAAACTATACACTGAATGTATTATATAACTAACATCTCAGTGCAGGGTATATGTAATGCTACATGTGACCCTCTAAATGTCACTTTATATATTGTACAAAGAAAGTAGAGGATTGTTGGAATCATTGGCGAGAAGGCGATCAGGTCTTGTAGGTTCAAATGGCTTGTGAAATGAGGAGTTAGCGATCAAGCCCTTAAAAAGAACCGTTAAGACATAAACAGAAAAGGTATTACTACACTGACTGACCCTTGTCGACCAGCACTATTAACACTTGCAGTCAGCCCCATTGGTACGACCTGTGAGTACCCTGGTTAGAATTGATCTTCAATAACCCATGCTTGTCGTTGGAGGCGATTAATAGGATAGGGAGGTCGTGCTTGCTGACTTAATAATAATAATAATAATAATAATAATAATAATAATAATAATAATAATAATAATAATAATACTTTATTGCCCAAGAAGGGAATGTGTCTTGCGTTATGGACGCTGGAATTACAATAAATACATATATCCATTACACACACATTACAACACGAACAACATCATGCGATGACTTGGCTGACACATGTCATCGTATCCCAATTGCGTAGATCGATTGTCATTCTGTTGATCACTGGATTGTCTGGTCCAGACACGATTATTTACAGACCGCCGCCATATATACCTGGAATCATGCTGGGTGCGGCGTAAAATTAAACCCAATCACTAACCAATGGTCCGTGTAGTATGTGAGGCAAGTAAGTGACATGAGAGACAGTTCAACTAAGTCACAATAGTGATGTAACACGTCCCTCTACATAACATGGTTTGCTTGATTTATTGATGCATCGTATCCATCCTTTGTTATAAATATAGGCATCACTCATTTTATCTAATTTACTCATGATTTTATGAAAACTCCTATGATCTGTGTGTGACCTTTTTCTCAGGCTGATGAACATCGCAGCTGTTGTGAATGGTGTAGCTGGTACTCTGCCATTCGCCGGTCCCGCCCTCCTCTCAGCCACGTGGTTTCCCCCCAAACAGAGGGCCACTGCTACAGCTGTGTCAGCTATTTTCACCTACCTCGGCCTGTCTGTTAGCTTCATCATTGGTGAGTAGACCGTTTGTACATTATCGGCATATCAGCAATTGTTTCAAATAAGGCCCTCCGAAACCCAATACAGGTGCTGAATAGTTCAGCTCCAGATGGACAGGAACAGATTTGGAGATAACATGCACATAGATGCCTTTTATAATGCCTTTTAAGAAGAAAAGGGGACAGAATTATCCACATAGACTAGTTGGTGATTCCATATATTCTACTGATTCACAAAACAATTGTTCGAATTGCCAGATAGTCACACAACGTAAAGGCCAGAGAATAACCAATCTCGGATATCCGCGGAAACAGATTTCATGGTCTATACGTAATTTCCTTGACTGCTTGTGACAGTGTCCGTATCGATATTCTTTACACCCTGCAGGTTGCACTGTTTCATTTTACAATTACCGATCACTGTGTGTGAGATCTTTGCAGTATAATGAACGAGTATGAACCCGAGTGGCTTCACCAAGCCGCTTCAGTGGCAGAGATACTTAAGACGCCATTTGAACGTGGCGTTATGGTAACCGATGACGTCACAATGATCTGTAAAGTATTGAGATGCAACTGCAGAGAAGCGATATGTGTTAGAATGTATCCTTTATCTGACCAAAATGACACCTACAACTTTACGTGATAAATACACTTTTTTACTTGCAGGGCCGCTCTTGGTGCCACAGCCGGAGGAACCATCCTTGAACATGACTGACATACTTTCTATAAAGTAAGGAACGCTTCACTGTTGCGACAAACAAAACCTTCGTTTCAAAACTTAACCATTTTGTTACGACTACCTCTAACCCCAGGAGGTCGTTCTTTGTTGCAGTTCGTCAGATGAAATAAACTCCACTGCGTTCAATCTGACGCCAGCCGCTAACATATCCGAGGTGAGAAGCGGCATAATGAGACTCATGTATACAGGTGATCAACGTTTCCTCCATGCACTGAATTAAACTGTATAGTAAAGACTAGGGCTGGGACGGGTACTCGGGTACTCGAATCAGGGTCGGGTACACCTGGAATCGAGTCCTATTTGTAGGAATCGAGTACCCGGAAAGGGAGAGAACTCAGATAGGGCAGATAATAACTTGTCTTTTTCATAATTGACGTAACACACATTTACATCATAGGTATTGTCCGATTAATGAAGGTTATTATTAACGACTGTAATTTATCTACGCATGAGCGGCGGGAACTAAAGGTTCTGTGTTTTAACGAGGAATGTAAGTAATGCTGTTACTCTTTATGTTAAACTAAATAGCCTAAGATCTGTTTTAATGTCTTATTGCCATCCTTTCAAGTTTCTATAATATTCTCTGTGAACTCGTGATTGAATATTCAGACAATTGACAGAAGCACTGTATTCCTTACATTTCCGGGTACTCGATTCCGATTCGGGTAAGCACATGCGGGTACTCGATTCCATTTTTTCCTACCCGTCGCAGCCCTAGTAAAGACGATGTTAAACATGAAACACATTTAGTCCTCGATTGCTATATGTGATTTCGTCGCCATGTCACATTTCCTGGTTCACTTTGCACATATGGGTATATTTTGTGAAGTCATTTTGGTGTCTTTTACAAGGTATATTTTATTAATGTTACTTCCCTGCGTTTGAGAATAACACGTTTAACTAAGACATCTAAAATCAGTATTATTCTGCCTGTCATGCCATGCTTCTTGTGACAATATTATCTCCCTCTATTCCTCGTGTTAACTGCTTCATTATACTATACAGAATGTGCGGCGTGTGTGCTGCTTCTGCTCCTGGTGGTGGTGTACTTCCCCGCCAAACCCCCGTCTCCCCCCAGTCTCACAGCATCCCTGGGGAGGACGAGTTACCTCAAGGGGCTTAAGGGACTATTCACGTAAGATGGTTGTGGTTGTGATCTATTTTAATAGTGGTACTATATTCCCAACCCATCTCACTGAAACTCGGCTTAATCTTCAGTGTTGATGGTTTTCGGTTCAACTAGCACCAATATTCTATTTACGGTTTACAACGCATTCATACATATGCAATCTGCTGAACATAATACATTGCAAAAACAGTTGGAACGACAAAATACGACCCTACAAAGTGCGACTGGTTTACCTTTTATTGTCTTTATCCTTATTCAGATTACTATTTTAATAGTGGTACTATATTCCCAACCCATCTCATTGAAACTCAGCTTAATCTTCAGTGTTGATGGTTTTCGGTTCAACTAGCACCGATATTCTATTTACGGTTTACAACGCATTCATACATATGCAATCGGCTGAACATAATACATAATACATTGCAAAAACAGTTGGACCGACAAAAGACGACCCTACAAAGTGCGACTGGTTTACCTTTTATTGTCTTTATCCTTATTCAAATTACCATTTGGATGATTCAATATGTAGTAGTGACATCAGTTGTAAATCATACAAAATGTACTCAAAGACGTTCCTGAAAGATAGTTCCGTGTGCTGAACAGCTGATAACATACCTTGTCTAAGATATGCCCTGCAGCCTGTTTAATGCAGTATATAATTTACACCATGGTGTGCCTGTGCCATAAAAAAAGGAAAAACAAACTTGAAAGTAATATAGGTCTAGACCATATATTACTATTGAAATATACGGACAAAGAAATGATGCTGATAAACCTTGAACCATTATCTGCCAATCTGGGCATCGAACTGACTACATATTTCCAGCACGCTCAAGGGGAGCAACTCTGTATAGCGAAATATTTTTCCTTGCGATTGATGAAGTAATGAGGGACTATTTGATGCCCAGAGAAGAATTTGGCTGTTAAACGAATTATTTTCAAATTTGATATTTTTCCTTGTGCAGGCAAAAACGCTTCCTGATAATCCTGGTGGCCTATAGTGTTCCGACGGGTGTATTTGGCGTGTTCGGAGCTTTTCTGGATCTGGTGTTGAACGGTGTCGGAATAACACAGGTACTGATGGCGCATCATTGCCGTCGCAGAATGTATTTTCATAACGCAGTACAGGCAATGTATTTTGCCTGGCCATATTGAAATGGCGCAGGCTTGTTTAATGTGCAACTTTATGAATCAGCTCTTTTGGTATTTCCTTTTTCTTTTAGAACCAAGCTGGTTGGATGGGCTTTTATGCCACAGTTGGTGGCTGTGTAGCGGCTCTGTTGATGTCTAGGTGTGTATGCCAGGATGAAGTATGAGACAGAATGTACGGCAAAGTCCGATGATTCAACTTACGCCCATCGTGCTCTATACTTGACATATTAAGGGGCGGTTGGATAGGTCAGTGGGGAAAGTGTTAGTTTGTCACAAGGAAGGCCCAAGTTTCCTCGTATGGGAACAATGTGTAAAGCCCATTCAGTTGTTCCCCGCTGTGAATATTGCTAAAGGTGGCGTAAAACCTATTCATTCAGTTAGTCACCTGACACATTTGATCATCGTATGCATTCTTGCCTTGAAGGATTGCTGATCTGTTTCAACGTCACATGAAGATGATGCTGCTAGTCCTATTCGTCGCAGCTACAGTCGCTACACTCTGGTTTGTCCTGATCCGTCTGTCTGTCATCTCCTTCAGTATAGGTGAGTCGGTCAGGGCATATATGTAAGCAATCAGGTCCAGATATGACATGTGAACCTCGATGGTAAAGATGCAAACACTTTAACATGTGGAATCGGTTTCAGTGTGCGACAAACGAACAAGGGAATGTCTCCTTGTACCTAATGATGTCTTTCAGTGGGGGCGGTGGCCTGGTGGTTAAAGGCTTCGCTCGTCACGCCGAAGATCCGGGTTCGATTCCCCTCATAGGTACACAGTGTGAAGACCACTTCTGGTGTCCCCCGCCGTGATATTGCTTGAATATTGCTAAAAGTGGTGTAAACCTAACCTCACTCACTCTCTTACAGCGTCGCTGTACCTGTCTTTCATCTTGATGGGGATCTTCATCAATAGCTCTGTTCCCCTGTTCTACGAGATGGGATGTGAAGCGTCTTATCCCATCTCCGAGGGTACGACAACCGGTGTTCTAACCCTCGCCAACAACCTGACTGGAGTCTTGTTCCTGTCTGTGCTGCAAATCCCGAAAATAGGTACACCGCCATGTTCACGTTTCAAGTAAACGGGTCGATGGGGTAGCCTAGTGGTTATAGCGTTCGCTCGTCATGCCGAAGACCCAGGTTCGATTCCAAACATGGGTACAATGTGTGAAGCTCATTTCTGTTGTCGCCCGCCGTGATATTGCTTGAATATTGCTAAACACGGCGTAAAAGTATACTCACTCACTCACTCACTCTCAAGTAAACTCAAGAAATGGTGTTATTTGGAATCGAGTAAGTTGTGTTTAAGACCTAACTGAACAACGTGTTCGGCATCGTGCCAAATACATGTGGGACTACAGCCAATGGTAACGCAGGTAGAAGAAGTATTTAACTGATAAAACGTTCACCGGCCAAGGTTTATAATCAGGTTCGTTCAAACAGACCATTGAACCACTTTATCCCGTAGTGTACTGACACCTTCAGATCTTACATATCTGCATGTTGTGTTAACGTTTATGATGGAGAGATGAATTATGATCGTTTTAAAATACATGTTTTGACGTTTATAGTAATAATATGATTAATAATAACGTTGGTGCAGTATGCACGGATCACGGGTACAATGTGTGAAGCCGGCCGTGATATTGCTGGAATATTTCTAAAAGCGGAAAAGAACCATACTCGCTCACTCACATGACATTTGAAGTCCCCATATTTCTTGCAGGTGTTGAGTGGATGAACTGGGCCATGCTGGGCTCCGCAGCAGTAGCCGTTCCTCTACTTCTGTTTTTCAAAGAAAACTACACCCGGACTGATATTGACACACACAAAGTCATCGTTCCTGAGTCTGATCAGGGTGGTGCGTCGCATCGACAAATACAAACATGAAAGTTAGCTGATAGCATAATGGATACATCTTTGACAGGCCGAAGATTGGTAAAGAGGGATCAGTGGACATTGGTGCTTGTATTACTGTACATGGCTATGAGGAGTTCAGCTTGCTATCTAACTGACCAATATTCAAAATGTCATTTTTCGTGTTTTACACGATTCAAGGTCAATACCGAGTGTAACTTCCATGTGACAGCCAGCACACTCCTCCTCATACCCCCTGTCAGCCTCCTGATCCTCTAAGGAGCAGTATACGCCATTCCTCGTGTAAAGTAGCTTCAAATTGGGCCAGGTTCAGTACAGGAGGATCCCTTTGTTGCACACGACGACCAATCACGTCCCAGCTATGCTCCAAAGGGTTAAGATCGGGGCTCATTCAATCGTGAGATTTGTCAGGGGTGCTTAACTAAGTTCTTTTATATTTATCAACATGATGCAAATAACACGATATATAAATACGGTTAGTTATGAAATTGCAACTATGGACAATGTAGTAAATGTATCTTGCCTTGTCTTTTACATGTCATCACATTGATTGCCTACATACGTTCAGTGTCATTGTTCTGGTTTGCTTCTGTCTGGTACATGTATGTCCTCGTAGGTTGTTGACTTAAACCACACTCATGGATTTGTGAACAATTAATACAAACCATGTATAAAATGACGTTAGGGGCGGTGGGGTAGCCTAGTGGTTAAAGCATTCACTCGTTAATCCGAAGACCCGGGTTCGATTCTCCAAATGGGCTCGATGTGTGAAGCCCATTCTGGTATCCCTCGCCGTGATATTGCTGGAATATTACTATAAGTGGCGTAAAACTAAACTCACTCACTCACTAGAATGACGTTAACGATTTAGAGAAATACTGATGTTGCTCATCAAGCATTCACAGAAACAGCTCCCGAAGCTGTCAGAATAAACTCATCATTAAGTTGTGTCACTTTTCATGTCATCTGTAGTAACGGTTCTGTTTCACATGTATGTGCATGCATAATGCACATCCAAGGGAAACGTTGGATGAAAACGACCCGAAAGGCACTTCTCTGAACGAGGTTACAGGCTGACAAAATGAGATTGAGCATGAGGGAGACAAATGTTACATGAACGGAAATCATTAACAATTAACTAAGCACGAAATAGCCTTTTAGGGACTGTGTAGTTTTATATGTTTGGTTTGATTTGGTTGTTGTTTAAAGCCGCACTCGGCAATATTCCAGCTATATGGCGGCGTCTTATTTGTTACACAAAAGGGGATAGTATTTACAGCACATGACAATACTCTTAAACTTAGGACCATTCATGTTTTGTACTGGACTCAAAAGCTGAAGCAAAGTCTTTGAAGAGATGGATATAATGCAGGGTGGAGCAAATGTACCACAAAATCATAAACTGATGTGATTCTTCCTTCAAGCGTTATTCATGACGGAATGGATATTGGTGCTGCTAATTACTGTTGCCTTTATACAAATTCTGTGATCATGAGTAATAATTCATAGATATTTTGATACTAAACTGATGACCAAGAAAAGCGAGCTAACCATTTTCGTCGTTATTATATTTTGTCGAGTATTGTTGTGTGAAGTGAAACAAAGCACTATGATGACATTGGGGGTGAGTGAGTGAGTTTAGTTTTACGCCGCACTCAGCAATATTCCAGCTATATGGCGGCGGTCTGTAAATAATCGAGTCTGGATCAGACAATCCTGTGATCAACAGCATGAGCAGCGATCTGCGCAATTGGGAACCGATGACATGTGTCAACCAAGTCAGCGAGCCTGACCACCCGATCCCGTTAGTCGCCTCTTACGACAAGCATGGGTTGCTGAAAGTTCATTCTAACCCGGACCTTCACGGGTTGATGACATTGGGAATTTCGGTTACATTTAGTTGTAACATTGAAAGACCAAGGTAAACATTTTGATTTTACTGAACATGTTTCTGTTGATACACCCCGAACAGATTACACGAGTAAAAATGTTACGATCCACGAGCAATCCACCTCCACTAAGATTCAAGTACAACATGGAACATGCTCCAAATTTACCTTCACAGACGAACCAGAAAGTTATTTTTTTCAAAACTTTCCTCAAAGGACACTGAAGGCAGGCATATGCCGAACACAATGAAACGATCACAATATTTTATGTGCACTCAGTAAAGCGGCGACCAGCACGGTAGCAATGTCCGTTTCGAGCGTGGTAATCTCTTTACCATGCATTTCAAATGGCACAATTGAAACTAGTATCAGCCCTAAACATGCATGCTTAAGCGTTCAAGGGTCGAAAAGCACGTGCGACTCATGCACACATGTGCGCCGTTGTCCGACAATTCAGTTGGTTTTACTGTAGCATGACAATCATGAAAGCCACTCTTCAACCGTCAACCTGTGCACAAAAATAGGTCGGTGCTGCATCACTGGTATTACGGCGTTAATGGGGGTGGAGTGAAAGTTGTTGAAGGTAGGCAGTGGATTAACGGCGTCATCATTCAAAGTTGAACTATCTGTTGACCACTGAGATATCTCAGTTACCTCGGATGGTGATAACGTTAGAGATACCATCCATGTGTATGGGCGCAGTCAATACCTCGGTCAGTCCACAGCTGATTCAAGCCTCAGGACAAGATGGAAAGCGTCAGTAAAACAGATTCAGTTCAGAACAGCGAAATGGAGGACGGGGAACGTGTTGATGTCCCGCAACCTTCGTTATCCAGCTCAGATAAAGAAAACAAGAAACCCAGTGAACGTAAAGCCTCCATGGCATCTAGGGTATTAGATGAAAATTCTCCTCTGTTAGATCCCTCAAGGAACATTACGTGTTACAAGCGAAGGTGGTATGTTTTGGTGGTGTTCTCCTATGCTGCGCTTCTTCAGACAGCCGTGTGGAACACATTCGGACCTATTGCTCAGTCAGCTGAGGCTGTGTTCGGGTGGTCGGATGCCAATATAGGCATGTTGAACAACTGGGGGAATATTGTGTACGTTGTGTCTATGTTTCCAGTCGCCTGGCTGATGGATGTCAAAGGTAAGGATCTGTCCTCGATGAATCTTTCCAAAGATTACAGTTACGGTTCATTATCATGTTCATTGAATATACACAAAATGCGCTTTACAAGCATAATGCATATTACAGAGTAATTCACTGGAAACCAGCGTGTGTAATCGTATTACATTGTTTCTAGTATTTATCCTGAAGGTGCACCCGTGAAGATCCGGGTTAGAATTGATCTTCACTGATCCATGCTTGTCGTAAGAGGCGACTAACGGGATCGGGGGGTCAGGCTCGCTGACTTGGTTGACACATGTCATCGTATCCCAATTGCGTAGATCGCTGCTCATGCTATTGATCACTGATATGTCTGGTCTAGGTACGATTATTTACAGACCGCCGCCATATATAGCTGGAATATTGCTGAGTGCGGCGTAAAACTAAACTCTCTCACTCACCTATTTTCGAAACTAAGTGAATATTCTATTATTACTGACACTGTTGCTATTACTACTAATATTTTATACTGCCAGTGGATTTTGTACGGCAACTCTATTGTGTACTGCCATTGTTCGAACATTGCAGTAATTAGATTAATCAAATAATATGTAAATTTTATAATACACTTTTTAATCGTATAACATTTCTTTACTGTTCGTTAGTTTCAAAATGAATCCCTGAGGTTTCCAGGTCAAGTTATTGTTTCGATTTGGAATTCTTCGCTGAATAATATATGCATGAACTGCTCTTAGGACAGGAACTATTGGGTTCGGTTGTCTCTCTGACCTTTATCTGATTAGGATGGCTTGCAACTGATTCATTGTCATACAGATAAGATAAGTTGATATTCAACGGAGATAGATCTATTGATGTACAACCTATTTCTTACAACGAGCGGGACGTTAGTGTCTCGATAATAACTGCAATATTAAGCAAACGTTTGTCTCTCCATAGAATTCCATTGTATCCACAGAATAATGTCTCTCGTTAATCATACGAACTTCTAATTTATATAGGTTAGACTGGTATCTAACAAATGATTAATTGCATGCATTAATTTGGAATTACGCTTTGTAAAAAGTGAGGTGAGGTGGGGTGAAATTGGGTTTTACGTCGTGCTTGAGAATATTTCGCTCATATGACGACGTGCATGCGTGTGTATGTGTATGTGCGGCTGCTTGTACTAGCCCAGACTTAAGCTGGTTTTATAGTGCTAGCTCACTGAGATACCATGCCGCAGTGAAGCATGAATACCCCACTCAGACACATTATACTGACTCCGAGCCGACCAGTCCTTCTTGTACCCACTAATGCCGAGCGCCAGGAAGGGACCAACAAGTACCATATTTTAACGTCTTTTGGTTCTAAAAGTACAACTGCGGATACGTCGGATTTTATGTCACCAGCACCCATTCAGCCACTGCGGATAAACAATGGAGATCGATGCTCACGCTGTTGATTCTGGATTTTGGAAAAACGATTATCTACAGACCGTCGCCAGCTGGAATATTGCTGAGAGCGGCGTAAAACTAAACTCACTCACTGACTCACTCCTAAACAATGGAAGTTTGTAGTTCAGTTACAGGACTTTGTGTACTCTTCTGTAACGTGTTACTTAGTAGGCCCCCTATACCGAAACTACGAATACACAACACCAAAAGTAGTAAAATGTAACAAGTGTAATATTTTGTATGAGATTTTCTTAGTAAAATACAAATACAAACCCACATTCTCAGAGGTTCTGACCACTTTCTAAAATTGACTTCCTTTCCTCTGAGAGGTCTAATCTGCTTAGACCCGTGAAGATCCGGGGTAGAATAGGTCTTCAGCAACCCATTCTTGTCATAAAAGGCGACTGCTTGTCGTAAGAGGCGACTAACGGGATCGGTTGGTCAGGCTCTCTGACTTGGTTGACACATTTCATCGGTTCCCAATTGCGCAGATCGATGCTCATGCTGTTGATCACTGGATTGTCTGGTCCAGAATCGGTTATTTACAGACCACCGTCATATAGCTGGAATATTGCTGAGTGCGGCGTAAAACTCAACTCACTCACTCACTCACTCTAATCTGCTGACCTTGTGAGCTAGCGATTTGCTGCCTTGCTGTATGGGTCTCGAAAATAAACATACTCTCACTTGCACACTCACAAGCACACTATTTAAGATAAAGTAACTTTAAAAGAACACCTCATGCTCTACTGCATGCAGCATTTGAGAATGTAAATGTTATACTGGTTTATGAGGACAAACAGTTATTAAAACTTCAGTTTGATGTCGCTCAGATTTTACTAGCACTTTCTGTTATGATCATCCTTTCATAATCATGCATGTTAAAGATTATGATGGTCAGCTACAAATGTTTAACTAACTTAGCTATAAGGCGTACTTCCCCATCCTCTCGCTCCAGGACTACGGGTATCAATGCTGTTGTGCTCTGTGCTGCTGGTGTTTACGACCGCCATACGATGCATCACCAGTGACCCAGTACCAGCCACATGGTCAGTGAATCTAGTGAATCCAGAATCAATAACATTTGTGTCACCCTAGCAAATATGATTTGTGATTAAAAAAATGGAACATAATCCAGCCGATTCCAGTGTATATTGAATATAACGATTCCCTTCTGCATTTTGAAACAAACTCAAGTGAACAGCATATTTGGAACTGCGGTTTATATTTTATATGTGACCATGAAGAATATTATAATCCAGTGTATATATCGGCCATGCTATATATACATGAATATATGTGAATATAATGTGTTATAGGTGACACCACAATGTGTGACGCCCAAGTTGGTACATGTTATCTAGTCTATGCTATTGATGTTCAATGAAGACCCGGGTTCGAATCCCCACTTGGGTTCAATGTGTGAAGCCCATTTCTGGTGTCCCCCGCCGTGATGTTGCTGGAATATTGCTAAAAGCGGCGTAAAACCAAACTCAGCCAGTCAGGTATTGATGTTCAGTGGTATGTAACACATTTAATGTATGTTGTTTACACGAACTGTTTCAGTAAAACAACTATTTATATGCACTGGTTGCTCCACTGGAATGTTTAAGTAAATGAATTCCCCTTAAAACCACAGAATGTCAACAGTGTGTGCTTGCTAGCATAATCGTACAAGGAACATTTAACTTATGTTCTTTCGTAATGCAGCATTCAGGTCAAGGCACTAATAGACAGCTACACAGATCAGTGAATGTATTGCCTAAAATCTGTGACGTATATCTTGTGATACTATGACAGTTCTTCTGCTCCCAGGTTGATGAACACCGCAGCTTTAGTAGTTGGCATGGCTGGTACTGTACCTATGGCCGGCCCCGCCCTTTTCTCCGCCACGTGGTTTCCCCCCAATCAGAGGGCCACTGCAACAGCCGTGTCAACTATCTTTAGCTACATTGGCATATCAGTGGGCTTTATTATTGGTGAGTATCCGCAGTTGTTATGAACTTTCCTTCGAAATCGTGTCTTAAGTTCTGAATGAAAAATAGATATAATGATTATACAGGTATTGTAAAATACACATATAGAGATCGAGGGGGAATTACACAATTACAAAACTCATTGGAGTCTTGGACTATTGAGAGGCTTCGAAAATAGGAGATAATTATAAAAACAGTCGAAGAGGCATCGAAGTGATGGTAATTGTTCGAAAAGGAGACGAAATTGTAAGATGTTGTGTGACAAATAAACGAACGCACTGGCGCTGTACTATAAGGGTGTGAAAACCCCAGGAAAGACTACAGGATTGTGCAGTCCAAATGTAAAGGTTGGCGATGATAATGAGTTGAGCGATCACGATTGGTAACAATTGTTTACAAGAATCTGAAACAGTTATGTTGCTTTGTGCTGACGTTCACCAGGACTCCTCCGGACAACTCCTATCAAGAATGTTCTGAGCGGATAAATATTTGAAGCTGTTCCAAAGTCTCCAGATTACACAATCAGACAGATTGGAACGATTGGCTACCTCACGCCAATAGTCCTTCATCACATTGTGGACGACACATTATTCCCAATCCGATCACAAATACCACAGATGAAGTCAAAATGACGCCGGTGTAAGGTCATGATTCCGAAACGGCTCTATCTCTGGATCTCCTCAAAAGAATTCTCTTTCCTGACGACCAATTAAACATTTAATTTCAAGACCCCCTAACCTTCACCCCAGTATCAACACTACTTGTTTGTGAAGTGTACATATCCCCAGTGTTGCATATTTCGGAGAAGGACGTAGAGTGTTGCCCAAAGGGAGCACGGGTGACTAAGCAGTGCAAGGGGACGGTACTCTGTAAATAGAGTTGCCTTCCTTAACCATCAGGACCAGCTGATCTCAGGTTCGAATTCGCAATATCTCCAGTAATGCGTTACGCAGGAGGTAAACGTCTACCGACGGACGCTTATATTCCACACATTAAATTGAACAAAACTTCATTGTTTTATCAGTGGAGCTCAACATGGCCAATTTGTCCAAAATGAGAGCAAATGTCATCCACGATTTTGTCGCTGTTATTTAATCCAACTTATCCAAAGATTACCCACTTCCCACATTCACTGTGTTTACAGGTCCGCTCTTGGTGCCACAGCCAGATGAACCATCCTTGAACATGACCGACATACGACCTTTAAAGTAAGAAACGGAACACATTCTATCACCCTTCCTGTTATCTTCTGTGTTTCTACATGAACCACCTATGTCATTATCTGCATTGGTCGTTCCTTGTTGCAGTTCAAGTCGATTCAACTCCAGTGGATTCAAACTGACGCCAGCCGCTAACATATCCGAGGTGAGAAGCGGTATCATGAGACTCATGTATACAGGTGATCAACGCTTCCTCCATGCACTGAATTAAACTCTTAATATAAATATCATAAAGATAGGATTCCATTTTACTCATAATCTGTCTAATTGCCTACTTTCACACGTCTCCTCACTAGCTCGTTTGGGTTGCCCCAGCGGGTTCAAGTATTCCCTTATCACATCGTTCTGTTCGGTTTCTGCTTGAATGCAATTTCTGAAGCCAATTCCAGATCTCTCTCTCTCTCTCTTTCGCGCACACGCACGCGCACGCACACACACACACACACACACACACACACACCACATATGGGGCGGTGGGGTAGCCTCATGGTGAAAGCGTTCGTTCGTCACGCCGAAGACCCGGGTTCGATTCCCCACATGGGTACAATGTGTGAAGCTCATTTCTAGTGTCCCCCGCCGTCATATTGCTGGAATATTGCTAAAAGCGGCGTAAAACCAAACTCACTCACTCACTCACTCACTCACTCACCACATATATCATATACTCTTATGACAATTACTTTTGAACCTAGTGTACACATGTTTGTGTGTTTATTTAATGCTTCTCCTGAGGATGGTGTCTCAGTAATAGCACGACTGAATTGCTATTACTTATTTATTGTGGTGGATACAGAATGTGCCATGTGTGTGTTGCTGCTGCTCCTGGTGGTGGTGTACTTCCCCGCCAAGCCTCCGTCTCCCCCAAGTCTCACAGCGTCCATAGGGAGGATAAGCTACCTACAGGGGATCAGAGGATTATTCACGTAAGATATTAAGTTACAGCTACCGATTTTCATTTCCAGACTGAATCTTTACTTAGAGTACAATCATTATAGCATACATATGTTCTCTATATATCGCTTTGGGGGAAATGTAAGCTTGTCCACAATTTGGTAAGACGTCTTTATTGTTTATACAGTCGAGAGAAAACACGCACACACGTGAACACACACGTGAACACACGTGAACTCAAGCCGCGCGCACGCACGCACGCACGCACGCACGCACGCGCGCACACACACACACATCCACCCCCACCCCCACACCCAAAACAAACAAACGCAAACACACTCTAGGCTCCACCGATCAACGTATGACGGTCTTCATGAGCTCAGCACGACTATTCGGTGTCCTCCAAGTGTCTATTCGTGTCTGATGCAGGCATAGACGCTTCTGGGTGATAATGACGGCCTTCAGTATACCAACGGGAGTTTACCTCGTGTTTGGAGCTGTGCTGGATGTCGTCCTGAATGGTGTTGGTATATCACAGGTAATAAGTATTTCTATTAATTTTCACCCGTAAAGATCCAGGTTAGAATTGGTCTTCAGTAAGCAATGCTTGGCGTAAGAGGCGACGAATGGGATCGGGTGGTCAGGCTCGCTGACTTGGTTGACACATGTCATCGTATCCCAATTGCGTAGATCGATTGTCATGCTGTTGATGACTGGTTTGTCTGGTCCAGACTCGATTATTTACAGACATATAGCTGTGATATTGCTGAGTGCGGCGTAACACTATACTCACATACACATACTCCTATCCAAACTACCGGTAGGCAGCCCAGGTAAAACAAAGTTTTCCCTTGACTGTCTATTTTCACTTTTGTGATGTTAAAATTAACTTAATTTTCGTTGCTAGTGATGTTTTCCTGATAATAATAATAATAAGTGCATTTATATTGCGCTATTTTCCATCCGTTGCGGTTGCTCAAAGCGCAGGTATCAAGGATAGAACTTGGAGAAGAGATGGGTGATGATATAACATCTTTAGGAATGGACATATGCGTGAATGATTTATAAGTTTCAATGTTAAGGTTAATGCTATTCAACAAACGTTTCTCCCTTTATCTTTATCCCCTTCCTATGTATAGATATCAAAGGATGCTACTAATGTATAATTCTTGTATGTAATTAATATATATCAACGTATGCTCGTATGATAAGAGAGTGAAGATAATATTAGATTCAGATGAGAATAATACGTTGATCCTATTTCATATGTCCTCCGTCCGTAGGTTACGAGACTATATTTATGATGCATGCCCCTTCACCTCATTCCAGAGCGGATACTTAAATTGAGTACGAAAACAACTCTTCAAGAAGACTTGAAATCAGTAATAAAGCATTCTACTGTTGCCTTTCAGGACCATGCCGGTTGGATTGGTTTTTATGCTACGGTGGGTGGCTGTGTAGCGGCACTGCTGATGTCCAGGTATGACCGGTCTGGTGGAATTGCGTTGGTGACAAAGATCCAACATTCACGTTATGTAAATTGACTTACCTTAATGTTATATGATAATAATAATAATAATAATAATACTAATAATACTAATACTAATAATAATATTAACAACAACTCCGCAGCCCAGTCAGCCTTCCTCCGGTAGTCAAACCAACCTTACTGGAGATGGGACTTGCCCCAGGGGAAGGCACAGCACCCGATCAAGACTATCTTGGTCAAACCATCTGAAAACCACACTACTAGAGTGTGCAAGAGCGAATGCAGAAGGCTGCAGTGTTGGGGAGCCTTCATATTCTCCGGAAAGTTCTTGGTGGGTTCGACTAGGCAGCGTTTCCTGGGAGAAGTCCCATTCGCTGTCTGGGCTGCGTGTAGAGGGGGCAAGGGCCCTGAGCTGATGATGAGCCTTACCAGCCTGACTGTGCCAGGATCACCCGAACCCTCTCTGCTGCATACTGTCTTTAATCTGTAAAACATAATAATGAGTGAATTTGTAACGCGCCAAAGTCCACGCCAGCTGGTATGCTCATGGCGCTACAAGTAAAGTTATTTGGGTGAGAGTCTAGACAAAGTACTTCTTAAATAGAAACGTTTTGAGGAGAGTTTTGAAGGAGAGCAGGCTTTTGGCTGTTTTGAGATCTTCGGGCAGATAATTCCATAGAACACCTGATTGATAGGCAAATGATCTGAATCCAAATCGTTTTAGTCTGTATCTAGGCACTGTGCACAGAATTTGGGACTTGGATCTGAGAGTTCTGGCTGGATTATACTGGCTTACAAGTTCACACAAATAGGATGGCGCGATACCGTTAAGGTACTGGTATGCGAATACAAGAACTTTAAACTCAATTCTAGCTGAGATGGGCAGCCAGTGTAGGGGTCGTAGAAGTGGCTGTATATGTGCAAACTTTGGAGCAAGACGCAAAATTTGGGCTGCAGTATTTTGTATTTTTTGTAGCTTTGAAACAGATTCTTCTGACACACCACACAGTAGGCTATTGCAATAGTCCAGGCGTGAGAATATCAGTGTTCGAACTAATGCAGCGGCAGCTTCCTGGGAAATAAGATGCCTTACTTTGCCGATGTTTCTTAAATGAAAATGGCCTTTTTGACATAGCTCTTGAATATGACAGTCCATAATCAGTGTGGACTCCATCAAGACACCCAGATGAATAAGAAATAGTTGTCCCTCTTATCTCCATTAATACAGTTTCAAAGAAAAGTTGATTACTTATAGTGAAATCAGCTGGCGCTGAGTCCGAGTCATTGATACTGGTAGGTTTTGAATACTTTTTAGCGACTTCAGAAATAACTTGCTTTATTTCATGAATGTAATGACAGTCTCTAAGCAATGAATAATTAAATTTCCAGTATGTTCCTTTTTTGTCCTTGCAACAACAATAAGTAACAATTTGTGGTAAAGATTCCAAAAGATTTTACTTTATGTTCCTTTCTTCCAAGAGTTTCATTAAATCACAGCTTAAATGGCAAGATGACACTGTCATATTCCAAACTTTTGATTAACCAAACATTTATCGAAAACCTTTCAAGTCTACACAAGACAAAATTACGACGGTATCAATATAGACTGCTGCACAGAGTAATTGCAACAAATGCATATCTATTTAAAATTGGTAATGTTAGAGTTCTTTGTTCCTTTTTCTGAAATTCTGAATAAGGTATATGTACATGAATTTAAGTGCAGAACTCATTTTATTTGGCATAAAGGAAAATGTAATAAGTGACTTGATTTTAAATTTAAATTCTTTCAAATGTAACATATGTAATATTTGGGATTACACTTTCTTAGTAAAGTACAGATTCTAGGATAGCGGTGGCTGAGCGGGTAAGGCGGCTGACTTTGTGTGCTGGCGATTAGCTGCCTGATTCTGAGGGTGTGGGTTCGAATCCCGGATGGGACTCAACCCAACAAAAGTACTAGAATCTTTAATCCCAAATATAACATATGTTACATCTAACCACTTTCTATATGGCATTGTGTAACCAATTCTTTCAAAGTTTTTTATTTATATATGTACATTAAAAAAGATGAACCTATCTCTCAAGAATTTCCAACATGAATGAAAAAATAGCTATACAATAGAAAAACAAATCTTTACTGATAAATGTGAACACAATAAATTTTATTCACAGTGGATGTCCTACCACTCTTTGTTGCAAGACCCAGTTAACTGATTTTAGATTACAGAATCTCATTTTATTCTCCCCCGCCGCGCGTTTAGCGCGAAGCGGTGATATAGTATTAGGCTCCGTCTGTCCGTCCGTCCGTACGAATTGGAATATCTTAAGATCCGTTGACTAGATTCTTTTCATATTTGGTACCTAGGTTCATCACGGTATAAGAAAGGTCCCAGTCAGGTTTGGTGACCTTGACCTTCATTTCAAGGTCACAGGGGGACTTTAACGTTTTACTCTTGTCAGCGAGATATCTCAAGAACCGTTCACTAGATTTTCTTTATATTCAACACCAAGCTCTATCTATAGAAGGCGCAAGGCACATTTCAGCATATTAACCTGCATGTTATGCTTGTCAGCGAGATACCTCAAAAGCCATTCACTGGATTTTCTTCATATTTGACATCAAGCTTTATCTAGGAAAGGCACGGGGTCCAGTCGATTTTGGTGACCTTCACTTAATTTTCAAGGTCACAAAGACACTTTGAAAATTTCAGCATGTTAAATTGCATGTTACGATAGTCAGCAAGATATCGCAAAAACCATTTACTGGATCTTTTTCATATTTAAAAACAAGCTTCATCTAATGAAGGCGCAGGGCCCAGTCAATTTTGGTGACCTTCATTCAATTTTCAAGGTCACTGTGACACTTTGAAGATTTCAGCATGTTAACCTGAATTCACTGGATTTTCTTCATAGACTTTCAAGACTTCCGTTGAATGTTTTTCAATAAGCAATTTCTTTAGTACCACTTTTGCATATTTCATACAATATGACATTCAAGTCAAGGTCAAAACCAGTCTTGAAAATATTTGTGTGTTTGAACAACTAAAGAGCAAGATATCAAGAGAGGTTGACTGGTCATGTTTTTGTTGACATTTAACTTCATCTTAAACTTTCATTACTTTTAAGTTTGATTTGATAATTTGCGGCGGAGGATTATGCCACCTTAGTGACAATGCTTGTTTTCACTACAAAAGTCCAGCATGTCCATATTTTATAATACTATATCATAACGGTTGGTATATTTGCCCTAATATGTTGTGGTCAATTGTGAATATGTGAATGAAAGTTGTGAAAAAAATCTATCCAAGCTTTACTTGATATGCACGTGTGTATTGACACCAGCAGCTTATCATCACTATTCATGTATAGTAAATCGTTTGTATTGCATGTTTCTACAGTGTGTGCTTCAGGTATGCATGTGTGTGGAAGGAATTCCCTGGCTGCCTGTCCCCACCTGTAACAGGAATTCAGCAATAAAATAGTGATTAAAAAAACCAAAACACCCGATTGAACAACGATGTCCAGTTCAATAATTGCAAACTCTCCGATTATCTATCAATGCTCTGTTCTTTATTTCAAGGATTGCTGACCTGTTTCTACGTCACATGAAGATGATGCTCTTGCTGCTATTCGTCTTAGCAACAGGCGCCACAGCCTGGTTTGTCTTACTTTGGCTGTCCTACATTCCTTTCAGTTTGGGTGAGGGAATCTGTGAATATTGTTTGTAAATAGGCAAAATATTGATGGATATGTAGAGATATCACCCTCCCTATTCCATATCTTGCCCCGTATCATCCAGAGAAGCCCATATCTGACTGAGGCCGTTAGGCCGAGGTCAGATATGATTCGAGGGATGATCCGGGGCAAGATATGGAAAGGGGAAGGTCATAATATTTTTATCACTGAATACTATTAGTAACCATGTAAGAATCTCTCATTTTAAAAACACTCAAAAAGATGCCTCGACCAAATTTTATTCAACATTAATTTAACAACTGTAAATGTAATTTTTCTTCTTGTGTTTTCGTTTTTCATATTTTCAACATATACTAAGCAGCAAAAGAAACGTCAGTTTGGAATTTTGCCTTCGCAGAAACGGATAACTGTAAACTCATTTAATGTTTTGATTGTATATTTTTGACAACATCTCCAACTTGACGTGAGCAAAGGCATTCCATCACAAACTCAGAATGGAACCCAGGAAATTGGCTCAAAAACGCAAACTAATCTCGGAGATGGTATGGTGTTCTCCATGTGTTTCATGCAACTTATGCTGCACGTGCTGTTCACAAGGACCAGTCCTATAAAATGCACTCCAAACCTGGTTGAAACATTCACATTACAACGTCAGCAGGATGCCCCTTCTCAAGACAGCTCAGAGGAACCAGGCGCTAGGAAGACCTGAAGCTGGCCACACTGTACCGTTGCTAATCACTTCCAGGTCAACGTTCGGACCATCTACAGGCTGCAGCAACGTTTCCAGGCCACCAACACCACAATTGATCGCCACCGTACTGGCAGACCAAGGGTGACCACAAGACGACAAGACCGCCATGTTGTGCGAAAGCATGTGCAGAATCCCTTCATGCAGGCATCCGAAACAGCACGCCAGACAGTGGGAACACACGGAAGACCAATCAGTACTGATACAGTACGCCGGCGTCTTAACAGCGGAAACCTCCATTACCGTAGTCCTTACTGTGGACCTATCCTCAATCCTCGTCATCGGCGTGAACGTCTACAGTTTGCCCTACAACACCAAACGGGCGATACAGGCAATGGATAATTGTTCTGTTCTCAGATGAGAGTCGGTACTGCGTATCAACTGCAGATAGCAGAACAAGAATATGGCGACGACGTGACCAGCGTTACTCAGACCAATGTGTTATGGAAAGAGACTCATGGGGAGGTGAAAGCATCATGGTATGGGGTGGAATAGGCCTTCACCAGAGGAGGCGGCATCACAGCGGTGCGCTACATCGACCAAGCTCTCAGACCCCACGTCAAACCACATTTCGCACGTCACCGGAACAACATTTTCCAGCATGATAACGCCTGAGCCCATACTGCCAGAGCTACACGGGACTTCCTACAGCAGAACGGTGTCGACATTATGCAGTGGCCAGCCCTTAGACTTGATTTAAACCCAATTGAACATCTTTGGCATGAAATTCAGAGGCGACTGAATAATGTCATACCAAGGCCGAACACAGCCGATATATTGCGCCAGGCCTTTCTCAGAGTTTGGTTCCAGGTGCTAATGGCCTTCATCAATCGATTGGTGCACTCCATGCATAGACGCTGTGCTGCAGTTATTGCCGCTCGTGGTGGTCACACTAGATACTGAAGTCAAGGGTCTGAATGGACTGCAAACGTTCACGTAATGTCTTGGAATTGTGCTAAGTTATTCATTGATGTGTCAAGATATTGTACACAAAAAATGTTTTTGATCCGCTTATTATGTCCATTTCTGTAATGACTTGATTATAGTGCCTATCTAATTTTGAATTCGTACTGACGGGTTTTTTGCTGCTGAGTATACTTCCGTGTCTCAATAGATTCATCAGAAGGAATTTAATCCCGCTCCACTTAGTATTCATGTAGTTCCATCAATCTATTGGAAAGCGACGCTGGCATCCGATCACCTTCCTATTTCATCAAAGGTTGCCGTAAACTGGGCCCCGTCTCGCAAGATCAAGTTAGCGCGCGCAAAGGGAACCGAGAACCAGCTTAAGGTTGCCGCAACTAAATCTGACGTCATTCATGACGTCATGGATAACACATGACGTCATTGTATTGTGTTACGTTCCATGACGTCGCTCGCAAAATAGAGGGGTCAGATATCGGTTATCTTCCCCGCTCGGAGCAGGGAATATATGTGTTATCTACGATTTCACCAATATCTAGGTAGCAAAAAATTGCATATACGGGGAAATTATTACTGTATTAGGTGATAAATGTGACTGTGTAACACTGCACAGAGATATCGCTATGATAATCATGGCATTCGTAAAATCTAGTAACATGTGTGTCCATATACCTAAAGGCACCTGATACGCCTTGAGGTGTGGTTAACCATCCTTCTAAAGATTCTGTGCCTCTGTTAGATGTTGACCTGAACGTCAAGTCCATCCTCCTCTACCAGTGTCGCTGCACCTTCCTCTTGATGGGGGTCGTCTATGTCTCACTCGTCAAGACCATCTGTATAACATTTTGCTGACATTCTTATTGATGAACAAGTAGGAAGTGTGTCATGGTTGAATTGACTCTCTTCTGTCAGTGTCGCTGTACCTGTCCTGCATCTTGATGGGAGTCTTCATCAATGCTTCTATACCTCTGTTCTACGAGCTTGGGTGTGAGGCGTCTTATCCTATTGCTGAGGGAGTGACGGTCGGTGTCCTCACCATCGCCAACAACCTGACTGGTGTCATCTTCCTTTCTGTGCTGCAGATCCCGAAAATAGGTAACCTTTGTGTTCCCAAAAGATCAAAACTTCGGTCAGTTATGGATTCCCCGAATATACCTTGGAGCAACATAAAACTGTTTGGGTGCACAAACAATGATATACCAAACTCTATACAATTAACTTTTAATTTGTAACTTACAATTAACGGTAATAATGATTATAATGGGAGAGACACATTTTGATACATTTTGATTATGCAAAAATACGCATATTAAAGTTTCCTAAAGTGGAAAATGTCTTAAAAATAAAAAGCAAATAGTTAATTTTGCTGCTGTACCTTTCGCAGGTGTTGAGTGGATGAACTGGACCATGCTGGGCTCCATAGCAGTTGCCGTTCCTCTACTTCTGTTGTTCAAAGAGAATTACACCCGGACTGACATCGACACACAAGAGATCATTGTTCCAGAGCCTGATGAGGGTGGTGCTGCGTCGATCAATAGCAGCATAAACGTTGGCTCATAGGAAAACATCAAACATTTTGACAGTGTAATCAAACACTCCTTTGACTCGGAGCTGATTGGTGAACCTGTGGCTTGCAGTTTCATACTGTGGCTCTATTGCACTGGTGTGATTGAACATGTGATTCCCATGGATGTGGAAAAGTTTGGCGCTTCCGTCATGGAGATTTACAAACATGTTTCCATGGAGGAAAGCTATGACACTCACAATCACGTGAAGACTTTCAATCCAGGGATATAATCACCAGCAAAATGTAATCCACCTGTTGGGTGCAAACATTTGCTTTTTGCTCCTTTTTCATAAAAAAGACACATGTACACCAAGAATAACATGCCTGGGGAGAAGACAAAATGTCAATTGTTGATGACTAATTACAACGTTTGTATGAGATAATATTCTATTTTCGTTGTTGTTGTTGTTGTCGTCGTTTGTCGTTTGCAAACGATGTTGACTACGCTCTGATCCAAGGGAAATACTCGCACTTTGTAAAACCATTAATGAATCTTTGGTTTTGTAGTAGTACAAGCAGTACATGGATAGTACACGTGTACTACCTGATCTGTTCCTTCGCCTGAGGTGAAACTTCAGCTTTGAGCAAATTAAAATATTCTAACTCTGGGATTAGATCTTTGAATAAAGCACTAAATTAGCCGAATTAAGTTACCTTTTGTGTCATGATACTCACAGCTATACTTTCATTTGTTTACAACAATGTAAATATTTTCGCCCATGGGCGAGATATTAACACGTGGGTCAGGTGTTGTCAATTATACGTTGGTTAGGTATTGTCTTGCCACAGAATAACACCTCCAGGTTCAATGCACAGTGTTTAACTAAGTGTCTTCGTGTGCTATCGGTATAAGAATACATCACAATCATTCAAGTGATATGTATGGTACGTGCTATCGCATTCTTTCAACTAACCTCTTGATATGTACGTACGACAAGGCCTTAGATTAGTTGTGTGGTATGCTTGACACTCTGTGCTCAGGGCGATATTGTTCTCCTTGCAAACCTCAATGCTGATATGATCAAAGGTTGTTATGTTCATCATGAAATGCTCAAGAAGGATTTAATGCATAAATGAAAGTTTGATGTAATACCAAATGGTCAAATATATTAGTGAAACCGGTCCTCAGTCTCTGCAGAGTAACGATCAAATGACATTAACAGGCTCGATACTGGTGTATCATGCATCGTTCCAGTCCACTATTCACGGCTCAATGTAATGAAGCGATACTAGAACAATCATGTCGCAAAGAAAGCCCTTGATGTCGGTTAAGGAAATTTGTCGATTGATAATGACCACCTTTCTGGTACAGAAACATTTTGTGTCACTTGTCTTGTGACGCACGCTGAATGTTGAGAGGTGGCGCTTCAATTTCAATAGAGGTGTACATATGCGCTAGCAAATTACTGCATTTACAAATAATCAATACTATTTCAGCGTGGATATGGATTCAGTTTGAAATGTTGAAATGTCTTCATTCCTTTCTGTTCGTCTGTAAAGTTAGAACTATGTTCTCTTATATGAGGTGGACTGATCTTGTCGCGTGAAAATATCAGTCCACGCCATTCGATGATATATACTTAAAAAGAACTATTAATTAGCAATGATTTTAATGACTGACATTTTTTGGATTGTTTGCCTTGTAACAACAGATATTGGTTACAAACACCATACTCCATGCTACTATCAATCAGTGTGGCATTCTGATATGGATGCATGCGTGTATACTAACAGGTGTTGCTGACATTCTTTCATGTATATGAACAATATGTGTTGTTGTTTTTAAACACTAACATTTTACTTTCTATCGTTACTTTTTCTGTACGGTATTGAAATCCATTACCATGTTCTGTAAGTAATACATCGACTTTAATTGGAAAATCCAATGTCATCAACCACGAGATTTCTTTAAAGTTATGCATGACTGGATAACAACAAACATGCTAAATTTGTAATTCAGTTTTGTTCGAACTATACTTTAAATAACAAATGCCTTTTTTCTTAAACATCAAATTCACCATGCAACACATAGCAATGGTTTAAGTTTGGTCCAACCCCGTGTTGAAATCATTTAAAATGTCCTCACTGTTTTTCGTTTGTCTATAAGATATATATAGAATCCTGATGGAGGTGGACTGATCTTGTTATTCATCTTGTGTCATCAGTATTCTGTTCATTACCAGATCAGTTCATCGAGATCAGTTTTCCTTTCAAGTACATGCTTTCAACACAATTTAACAGTTTCTTCATTCGAATTTGGGTTTAAAATCGCATACGAGTCAATCAGTCCTATAAATAAGTTCTTTCAAGGTACTCGAGCGTAAATGAAATTTCTTTATCATTGTTTAACATATGAGATTAGCTGATTCATCCTACCTTGACAAGTTTGCGGCATATGCTTGTTAGCTGCGTGAATCCTTTGACATGTGCCCTCAGTCATGACCAGTATGTAACAATACCCCTTTAGTTTTGGTGATCTAATTATCGTGCATTGAAGATGGCCCAATCGAAACTAGTATCAGCCCTAAACATGCATGCTTAAGACTTAGGAGGTCGAAAAGCACGAGCAGTTCATGCACACATGTCCACCGTTGTCCGACTATTCGGTTGTTTTTACTGTAGCATGACAATCATGAAAGCCACTCTTCAACCGTCAACTTGTGTACAAAATAGGTCGGTGCTGCATCACTAGTATAACGGCGAAAGTTGTTGAAGGTAGGCAGTGGTTTAACGGCGTCATCATTCAAAGTTGAACTATCTGTTGACCACTGAGATATCTCAGTTACCTCGGATGGTGATAACGTTAGAGATACCTTAGATGTGTATGGGCACAGTGAATAACTAGGTCAGTCAAGACTTATGACAAGATGGAAACCGCCACTACAACAAATCCAACTCTGAACGACGAAATGGGGGATGGGGAGCATGTTGATGAGCAGCTACCTACGTTATCCAACTCAGATAAAGAAAACAAGGTACCCAGCGAACGTAAAGTCTCCATGGCAGCCAGGGTATCAGATGAAAATTCTCAACTGTTAGACCCCTCAAGGAACATTACGTGTTACAAACGAAGGTGGTATGTTTTGGTGGTGTTCGCCTATGCTGCTCTACTTCAGACAGCCGTGTGGAACACTTTCGGACCTATTGCTCAGTCAGCTAAGGCTGTGTTCGGGTGGTCGGATGCCAATATAGGCATGTTGAACAACTGGGGGGAATATTGTGTACGTTGTGTTCATGTTTCCAGTCGCCTGGTTGATGGATGTCAAAGGTAAGGATCTGTTCTCGATGAATCTTTCAAAAGATTGCAGTTACGGTTCAACATAGTATGACATGTTTCTTTGAACTCTTAACGTTATGTTTGTTTGTTTCACAATGAATTCCTGAGATTTCCAGGTCGTTGTTGTTGTTTCGATTTGGAAATCTTCGCTTAACAATACACGAACTGCTTTTAGGACGGGAACTATTGGATTCGGTTGTCACTCTGAACTTTATCTGTCGGATTTGATTAGGATGGCTTGCATCTGATTCATAGCCATACAGATAAGATAATTGATATTCAAGGGAGATAATCTATGGATGTACAACCTATTTCTTACAACGAGCGCGAAGTTAGTGTTTTGATAATAACACCGCAAACGTTTGTCTGTCCATAGAATTCCATTGTAACAAAGAAATATCCATATATCCATATCCATAGAATTACGCCTCTCTTTAATCATACAAACTTTTAAATGCTAACATAGGTTAGACTGGTATCTAACAATTGATGCATACATTTATTTGGGGTTACGCTTTGTTAGTAAAGAAAAATTTAGGATACTTTTGGGCTTGAGTCCCATCTGGTGTTGGGAAAACAATCTGAAATCACCAGCACCCACTCATCAACCGCGGTTTCCTAAAATAGGAAGTTGGAGAACTGGTAGTCCAGATAACTGACTTCGTGTACTCTTCTGTAACTTGTTACTTAGTAATACACAATGCATTTTAAAAAGTAGTCAAACAAGTGTTATATCTTGTATGAGACTTTCTTAGTAAAATACAAATACAAACCCACACTCTCAGCGGTTCTGACCACTTTCTAAAAATGACTCTTTCCCGGAAGACTCGCTGTCTGAGTGGTCTAAACCGATGACTTTGTGATAGGGATTTGGTGCCTTACTGTATGGGGCTCGAAAATACTCGCACGCACGCACACACACACATGCACACTATTAAAGTTAAAGTAACTTGTACGAAATAGCATGCGATGCTCTGTTGGTTGCAGCAGTTGCGATGTTGCTCAGCTTTTACAAGCAGTTTGTTATACTCGAAATCATCCTTTCATGATCATGCATGTTAAAGGTTATAGTGATCAGCTTTAAGGCGTATTTCCCCACCCTCTCGCTCCAGGACTACGGGTATCAATGCTGTTGTGCTCAGTGCTGCTGGTGTTTACGACCGCCATACGATGCATCACCAGTGACCCAGTACCAGCCACATGGTCAGTACCGCTGTAGTGAATCCAGAATCCATAATACATGTGACACCCTGGCAACTATGATTTGAGATATAAAAAAACATAAACAAAATCCAGTGTATATATATATTATCGTAGGTGGCGGGACAGTGTTTATAACATGTTTAGATAAACAAATCCAATGTATATTACCGGTCATAGTATACATGTATGTACATGTTTGAAAATATACACATGGAACTATATTAAGCACCCCATAACATATTTTAAATTACTGACTTACCTAATGATAAATCTTGAATTGTAACGATGACTTTTATTTGAACTGTATTCCCTTTCAATATTGTTTAAGGGTCTTGCTAAATCAATCGTCAAAACACATCACAATATACAGTTGAAGCACACTACCCACGATTGTCTAAAAAAGCACTATTAACTCAATGCGGCTAACTGTATAAAACGCCAAAATGTTTTAATGATTTTACCAGTATCTGTTACAATGGCACGAAGGAGATTACCAGAAGCAAGAAGATGGCAAATTATTGGAATGCACGACACCGGGATATCATGCCGGGCTTTTGAGTGACAGCTTGACATTCACCACAAGGCCATTAGTCGACTTGTTCAAAAACACCGCCAAACCAACAAGGACTGACTAACTTCTTTGACTAGGACTGACTAGGCTAGGTCAACCCCGAAAGACGTCTCAAGTTGAAGATCGGGATTTAGCAAGCCTAATGAGACGTCAGCCTTTCACTGCAAATGACGTCTTTGCAATAGGACTATAAGAAACCGCATAAAGGCACATGGGATGAGGACAAGAAGGGTGATCAAGCGTCCAGCCTTGACTAATCTTTACAAGAGATCTCATTTGGAGTGGTGTTTACCCCAACTTCATCGGCATTTGACGTCAAGGAGGAAGGTGCTTTGGTCGGATGAGAATCACTTTTTATTGCACGTCACAGAGGGGCGCCAGCGAGTCTGGAGGACTAAGAGCCCAAGAACATCAGAGAATCAGTTCCTTACGATCGTGGATTTGTCATGGTCTGGGGTTGTCTCTCCCATGACTGTAAACTGGACTTGGTAACTGTTCGTGGAAATCACAATGGCGATGACGACATCCGGGACATTCTGGATCCTGTTCTTGTGCCACATTTTAATAACCACCCATTAGCCACTCGCCCCGTATTGATGGATGACAACGCCCCCACCACATCGTTCCGGACAGCTTTTCTCCAACAACGCTGTAACCAAACCTCCATGGCCTGCTATGAGCCCGGTTCTGAACCCATTGGAGCCTGTCTGTGGATTCTTGGATGCCGAGTGCAAGCTCTTGATCCACCTGTACAAGATCTGGCATGTTTTGAAGCAGCTTTGCGCCTGGAGTGTCAGCAGCTGCCTCTGGAGCGAATACGGAGACTCACGATAAGCATGAGGAGGGTCAAGCATTCATCCGTGCACAAGGTGGATATGCACGCTATTAACATGTTTCATGTGATTTGTTGTCTGAAAATGACAAAGAACATTTTTAGACTGAGAGACACTCCCCAGCAGGCACATCAACGTTGTTTCAACGTTGAGAATAGGTTGAACCTCAACGTTGAAAATAGATTGAAAATAGGTTGTATATGAAAGTTTTTTTGACGTAGATATCCGACGTGGAATCAACGTTGAAGTTTGACCGATTATCAACGTTGAAAAAAGGTTGATCCTCAACGTTGAAAATAGATTGAAAATAGGTTGTATATGAAAGTTTTTTTGACGTAGATATCCGACGTGGAATCAACGTTGAAGTTTGACCGATCCTCAACGTTGAGAATAGGTTGATCCTCAACGTTGAAAATAGGTTGTATATGAAAGTTTTTTTTACGTAGATATCCGACGTGGAATCAATGTTGAAGTCTGACATATTTATTAACGTTGAAAATGGGTTGTTCCGTGGTTGTGTCTGGGAGGTATTACGCTTTCCTGTAAATAGACTCGCACTTCATATTTAAACTACAATAAAGTAGCACCAAATTCCTGCATCCAGCTAAAATACCCAAAAAGCTACCTGCAATAAACAGTGTTCAAACATAAAATTGCAGTAAAAATATTTACCTGATAAAATACTTGGTCAAAATTCCACATTCAATATAATGTTCATTTAAGTTTTATGTCAGTTGGACGTATAATTCCAGTAAGAAGAAAAGAGTATTCCAAATTAAGAAAAACTATTTACTGTTGTATTGTTACCTTGAAAAGGTGAAAATTGTCCCGAGAAGACATTTTGTCTGAATTTCAGCTCTTAGACAGACCCCTGAATAAACACAATGCAATTACTTTCACCATGAAAGGGATCCAAGATGACCAGGAACTATACCTGAAGACAGCACTTAAAACAAGTCACTTTTCATGAAATCTTTATGAACACACACGCACACAGAAAACATGGTTTAATGCATAATGTAAAACATCAAACATGACATAGTCTGTAGGTGATCTCTGTTGTGCTAATAACACAATATCATCTGCATATAGCATCAAAGTGACATTTACGCCACCAATTTCAATACCACAGTTCAGATTTTTCAACACAATTACAACTCCAAAAACACAATTATCAGCTCCTCTTCTTTCTGCCACTCCCTGCCTGGCGGTCATGTGGATACTTCAGAAACGTTCCTAACTCTTTCTTGAAATTTGCTTCGGATGCATTCCCATCTCATTCCCTTGAGATAGGACACATTCTGAAATTTTATATTCAAATACATGAGTAAGTTATATGGAAGATATATTGTCTTAAATGATTCAAGTATTTGTTTAATCAATCACTTGAAAGGTTCATTACACTGCTGTAACTTGGCATGTGAACATATGAACAGCATCAATACAAAATATGACGAAGAGTGTAAACAATTTATATTTTCAACCGAAGGAATGGAAGTTTTCTTAAACATTTTCAAAGAAAATCCTCAATTGCAAGTTGATTATTTAATTAGACTATGAAATACCGGTAGGATGAATTAGACGATGGTTTACTGTCATATATTATTTGCTATGGTCATGATGAAAATGCTGCACTTGGTAATTAACTTACCAGAGATGATTGAATACAACCTTGTATTCAACATTCATTCTTGACATCAAATTGTTTGACATTGTCCTGCAAAACAATGGAAGATTGTTGTTATTCTGTCAGATTTAGTTTTCTTTAGAGATTCTCGGAAATGATTATTTCAAATTAATAGGAGTTGAACTGATGTAGCAATTTTGCTACCAGGAGTCATAAATTGTAACAAAAGCCATTTTACATTAAATGATAAGAAAACAAAATGGGTGGTGGTTCACAGGTCAAAGAACAAGTCTATTGTGGGAGGTCTCCCAACACTATTTGTTCCCAAACACAAGGAAGTATGGATCATGGAGTTCTGAAAACAATAATGAGCTCTCATAAGTATACAATATATTCTCTATTATCTACTCTCTCTCTCTTTGTCATTGTACACTCATAAAACTCAGATAAATAACTTTTTTATAATTCATAAATGTTTACACTTAATCTCTTATAGGAACGCTTAGAAAATCTCTCATATAATGAATTATGTGTGCGTATTATCTGCGACGTCATAACTATGCTTCTCTGAATCATGAACAATAAAATAATGAGATTAAACTCTACATTGCCAGAAATAATCTATCATACCATGAATAATAAGACATTGAATAACATCTCTTACAACTCCAATCTACACTCAAAAAAGACTTAAATGTACTCGTAAACAAACATCGCTGGCACACGCAAATTCTTGGAAACAGTGCATCTCTGACTCTCAATTCCAAGAAATGGAAGTCCTACTCTATTTGACCAAAGGGGTGACAGGTGGCCAAAGCATATTGAAATGTAGGTCATACACTGAAAATAACTCTGATTTAAAACACTACAAATATACACCTTCTCTCTAATATACTCGATAGATGATCTTAACAAGGGAACATGTACATAAAATGCTGTTATCTAACAACACCTGTACTTTAAATAATGGACTCTTCAAAATCTCAGTATGTTTCACTGCACACATATTAGATTGCAAATAATGAAAAACCTACCCTTTGACAATAATAAAAAACATCATATTCAAATTCTACAGCTGACCAAATACCTGAAGAGTGTGTTTCCCAGCAATAAACATCTCTATATATGTATAAATGTATGACTTCTGTCCTCTCGCGTGCTATCTTGCATCCAGCTGTTTACGGCGAAAAACAATATGGCGCCAAGCAAGGGAGTGCTCATTAAACTAAACATCTCCGGGAGAAATCATTAATATATAAATGAAAATAAAGACCAACTATTATAACCAAAAAAGAACAAACATTATCACAAATATTCAAAACAGGTGGTAATGAAAGAGCATTATCATCTTTCTCTTAAACTTTGTGGTGGATATACTGGAAACAAGTGAAATGTTAAAAACGTGTTACCTTAGCCTTGCTCCTTTTATGTGATCCACAAAATTGCTGCCACCCAGTCTTCGAAGATGAGATTTCTGCAAATTCCATTAAAATAATCTTATTTCATAATTAAATGTTCCTTACATTAAAATTACTTCTGTTGCATGTAAGATTTTAACCTTTAAGAGACATGAATTATCATATCCCTCCCAAACAAGTGTAAGAATGAAAGTCTGTGGGTGCAGTTTTGTTAATTGTCCCATCAAAGAATCATTAGTGAAGTTACACTTTTTGTAAATAAATAAAAGTTCAAATAAATTATATACAATTTCATCCTTAACAAAGACTTTCACAAGACATTTTAAAGTGAAAATTTTCGTTGCATTTCCTTACGCCATTCTCCACCACCCCCTCCCCCCAATAATATACATATGTTGACAGGGTTCAGGGCGTGCTCAATGCATCATTAACTGATAGATCTAATCAAACGAACAAATGTTCACAATAATGGGATGCAATATAAAATGTTTATTAATCCTATCCGATTTTGTATAGCTGCCCTTAGGGACCGTTCATAATGTATGGCTTGGGGGTGATGTTGATTTTTATGTACAATGTGAATTACACACACACACACACACCCTAAAGTGTATGAGTATGTACAGAATAAGAGACGGCCCACCCTGCATGTCATGTACATTATCTATGACGCCCTCTCCCCTTCCCATAATTTCTAAACATAGTGCGTGTGTACAAAAATGCTGACCCCTTAGCTCCCCTGAACAAAATGGGTGACACCCCACTCCAACCCTTACAATCAACACCCCCACCCGCAGCCATATATTTAATTATGAACGGTTCCTTATATTGATGTACTTCATTGATTATTTGAAAATGTATATTTGCAAAATTCAAATGAGTTGATGGGTACGAAAGGAAATCTTATTCGATTATATAGTAAAATGCCAAATATATGCATGCAAATATATTGAAAAATAACAAAACAAGTTCATGGAAAACACGGGCTTCCACTAAATTTTGAGAAACATGTACTGTGACATACCGGTAACCTTGTGAGATAAAACATGAGCCCTAATTCGGAGTTTCTTGCTACTGCTAGATTTAAACGGCATTCCTACGTTTTCATTATACATGAAGGACATACTTACCAAATAAACACCAGCATGCCGTGAAGATGGTGAAAATAAAACGATATTGCGTTGAACTTCGCCAAAGTGAACTGACAACGATCAGCTGCCTTTGCGCGCGCGATAATTGTGCGCATGTCCGGATATGGCCAAACGAGGCGATCGAAAGGTCAACATCTGGCTTGTGTTTGAAAGCAAATTGTCGGGAATTATACAATTTTCACAGTTTTGTGGGAAAATATCAAATGTAATGCAATTTGGATAACTGATGACTTTATACCTAAAACTGCGATTTACGTAATTTTTTCCGTCCGTTGATCGATGCACAATCAAATAAAATATAGGATTATATCTGTCACTAGCTCGATCTTGATCTTTTATGAAAATAATGTTCCGAAATGATAGTTGCTAAGTTGGATACCTATTACCAATATGAATTATGTATCAAATTTGCCAAGGAAACAATTAGTTGACATTTTTGTTGGTTCCTTACGTTGAAACAACGTTGACAACTAAACGAATCTCGACTAACTTTCATTTGGTCGCATGATAAACGTTGATTCAACGTTGATCAACGTTTGGATGAAAGGTTGATCAACCAAACAACCAAAATTCAACGTTGATCGTTCAACGTTCCACATTAATGGTAATGGTTGCTCAGTTTCATGAGAATATGAAAATATCGTGACCATGAAGAATATTATAATCCAGTGTATATATCGGCCATGCTATATATACATGAATATGTGTGAATATAATGTGTTATAGGTGACACCACAATGTATGACGCCAAAGATGATTCATGTTATCTAGTCAATACTTTTGATATTCTGTGGTATGTAACAGTAATTGAATATACGTTTCTATTTAACTACTTACTGATATACACTGGCTGCTCTACTGGAACATTCAAAAGGTTCAGGGCACCCCTATAAACAAAGATAATGGGTCATTCCATTCTGATTATCCCTACTAATAGGAAGTGAACTCTCCCATTTTGGGTATAACAACGTGCGTTTTGCTCGCTCGCGGTTCGCTCTTAAACTGGCACCATGTGCGTGAACTTTAATATCAAATTTTACAAAGAAACCGGGAATTTACTGCATTTTAATCGAAATCAAGGGAATGACCCATTAACTTTGTTTAAAGGGGTGTCCTTAACCTGTTCAATTACATCAATTCCCTTTGATACAACAGAATGTCAACAGTGTAACTGACAGAGTCTTTGTTTCGGATTCCGATCCACATTTTTTACTCCCAGTGGGGAAGGGAGGTAACCCCAAAGGTGTGAGCAGCGGTTTCTATGTGCTTCACTGCCGTGAATGTGAAATGGCATGGAAGGTAGTAGACATTTTTTGAAACTATAAATACATGTAGTGAGAAACATATTAATATTTTACAGTTACAGAATATACTTAAACCTGTTAAATTAAGCCTTAATGTGCAGTTACATAAAGTACTCACGTGGTTTAGCCTGAACACATTGTTTTGTTTGACTGTTATTTGTGAACAGTATCCTTATGTTCGAGTAGGACGATGAGTAGGAATTTTTGTTCTTTTCTTTTGCTATTCTTGCAGAAACAATTAAGAACCTGTCATGAACTTATTAATCAATTTTGTCCAACTTAAACTGTGATATTACACAAGTATTTGTAATGTTTGTTTGCGACAACTAAAGCAAAAGTAAATGTATTTCATCCAAAAACGTAATCCGAGGATACTTTATTTTTCTGGGTAACATTCATTCAGTAACCTGGGGAATATTTCTTGGTGGTTAATACTGTGAAATTAGTAGAAAACCTTTCTGAGTGAGTGAGTTTGGTTTTACGCCGCACTCAGCAATATTCCAGCTATATGGCCAGCAATATGTTAATAATCGAGTCTGGACCAGACAATCCAGTGATCAACAACATGAGCATCGATCTGCGCAAATGGGAACCGATGAAATGTGTCAACCAAGTCAGCGAGCCTGACCACCCGATTTTGTTAGTCGCCTCTTACAACAAGCATAGTCGCCTTTTGTGGCAGGCATGGGTTGCTGAAGACCTATTCTACCCCGGATCTTCACGGCTCACAACGACGAAGACAACACCAAGCATAAGAAGCAACACTGCGGTGTATGATCATGATTATAACAACAAGAAATAAAGAAAAAAGTAAACACGTGTACAAGAATAAACAAGACCTCTGAACATTTACTTCTGTTTGTTCGTAATGCTGCATCCTGAAAAAGACAATTAATATTTCATACGGATTAGTGTGTATTTGCTAAAATCTGTGAGGTATATCTTGTGATATTATGATAGTTCTTCTGGTCCCAGGTTGATGAACACGGCAGCATTAGTAGCAGGCGTGGCTGGTACTGTACCTAATGCCGGCCCCGCCCTTTTCTCCGCCACGTGGTTTCCCCCAAATCAGAGGGCCACTGCAACAGCCGTGTCAACTATCTTTAGCTACATTGGCATATCAGTGGGCTTTATCATTGGTGAGTAGAAACCAGCAGTTTCAAAATCGCTGCATAAGTCTGAATGAAAAATTGCTGTAATTGTATACAGGTATTGTACAATAAACATATAGGATAGAGGAGAATAACAAAATTACAAAACTCTTTCGACTCTTGGATTCCTCAAAGGCTTTGAAAATACGAGATAATTAAATAAAGTTGAAAAAGTATCTAGTGATGGTAAGTGATCGAAATGAAAACGGAAGGGTAAGATGTTACTTGACAAATAACCGAACACTCTGGCACTGAACTATAAGGTGTAAAAAAGGAAAGACGACAGGAGTGAGTGAGTTGGGTTTTACGCCGCTTTTAGCAATATTCCAGCAATATCACAGCTGGGACACCAGAAAAAACGACAGGATTGTGCAGTCAAAATGTAAACTTTTGCGATCATAATCAGTTGTGCTTCCACGATTGGTAAAATTGTTTTGAAGAATTTTAGACTGGCATGTTGCTTTATGTTGACGTTCGCATGACGCTCGTCAAGAGTCTTCCTACAACGTCTATTAAGAATGTTCTGAGTGGGTTAACGCAGACCCTTGCATAAACATTTGAAGCTGTTCCAAAGTCTTCAAATTACACACCAAGACAGATTGAAAAGAGAGGCTACCTCAAGCCAATAGCTCTTCATCACGTTGTTGACGACACATTATTCCCAATTTGATCATAAAGAGCACAGTCGAATTCAAAATGACGGCGGGCTTTGATATGATTCTGAAACGGCTCTTTCGCTGGATCTCCTCCAGAGAATTCTTTCTTCTGACGACCAATTAATCATTTAATTTCAAGACCCCCTTCCCTCCGTCCCAACCTCAACACTACATGTTTGTGAAGAGTACATACTCCCAGGGTTGTATATTTCGGATGAGGATGTAGAGAGTTGACTAAGCAGTGCAAGGAGACAGTACTCTGTATATAGAGTTGCCTACCTTATCCATCAGGACCAGCTGATCTCAGGTTCGAATTCGCAATATCTCTTTAATGTGTTACCCAGGAGGTAAACGTCTGCCACCCACGGGCACCTATATTCATACATCAAACTGAACTGAACTTCACTGTTTGATCAGTGAAGCTCAAAATCGCTATTTTGTCCAAAATGAGAGCAAACGTCACCCGCGATGTTTTGTCGCTGTTATTTAATCCAACTAATCGAAAGTTGTGTCATATCCATTCCCACTTTCACTGTGTTTACAGGTCCGCTCTTGGTGCCACAGCCAGATGAACCATCCTTTAACTTGACAGACATACGACCTTTAAAGTAAGAAACGGAACACACTCTATCACACTTCCTGTTATCTTCTGTGTTTTTTCATGAACCACCTATGTCATTATCTGCATTGGTCGTTCCTTGTTGCAGTTCAAGTCGATTCAACTCCAGTGAGTTCAGTCTGACGCCAACCGCTAATTTGTCCGAAGTGAGAAGCGGTATCATGAGACTCATGTATACAGGTGATCAACGTTTCCTCCATTCACTGAAGTAAACTCTTTATAAATATCATAACGATAGGATGCCATTTTACTCATAATCTGTCAATATGCCTGTTTTCACACGTCTCCTCACCAGCTTGTTTGGTTGGTCCAGCGGGTTGAAGTGTTCCCCTATCACATCGCTCTGTTCGCTTTCCGCATGGATGCAATTTGTGAAGCCCATTCCAGATGTCTCTCATATATTGCGTAGATATTGCATTAATATCGCAAATCATGCTATTTGGACTCAGTTATACTCTTATGACAATTGCTTCTAAAACTAGTATAGACATGTTTGTGTGTTCATTTAAGGCTTCCCCATAGGAAGATATCTCAGTAATAGCATGACTAAATTGTTATAATTTACTAACTGTGTTGTATACAGAATGTGCGGCGTGTGTACTGCTGCTGCTCCTGGTGGTGGTGTACTTCCCTGCCAAGCCTCCGTCTCCCCCAAGTCTCACAGCGTCCATAGAGAGGACACGCTACCTACAGGGGATCAAAGGATTATTTACGTAAGCACGGCAATGGCTTTCACTCAGAGTATAATTTTCATGACAGTTAATAATTTTATGTGGATATTAAAGCTTGTTAGGGAGAAGGTGACCAAAAGTGGAGCACTTGTGCCTAAACCCTTAGTAAAGTACAAAATTATAAAAATATGATTTTTCTTTATTATGACTCATTCTAATTGCTTATCTCCATTACACTATTTTTGTAGTGTTTGACAGTGAATGACATTGATTGTATATGCAGAGCCTATTTTCTACATACTAAAGCCCTAAAAATAAACTTAATGGTTGTGATTACAGAAATGACGAAGTTAGATTTGACTTTGAGGCATTGTATTTTTCTTTTTTTATATATAAAGTATGCTGCTTTGTCAATTAATTACAATTGAAAACGTCAATGTGAATGAAAGTCTGTGTAGATTCAAACTTAAACCAAAGGGATAATCACAAAACATCACATATATTTTATTTCCCAATGTTCCGGTTCTGAGAAAATACATTGCAATGCGTATCGTTTGAAAGGCGTATTGCGATATAGCCGTACACCGGTAATACCATGCAGTCCTGGTGGAAACCTCTGTCCTATGTTCCCAAGAACAATTAAAAATAGCTCACCCCAAATGGGCCTCTGCCCGCGCATGTGCACCAGCAACCCATATGACCAGCTTGTCATTCTATCCAATCCATTTTCGCCCTCCAGGACGGTTGGGAGGATTCCCTCTGTTCACAATCCAAGCTTATTATCTTCTATGTCGACCCATCCATCAAAATTTGTGCTTGTTTTTTCATATAATATCATTTTTATATAATAATCCGTTTACCCCCCAAAAATAGATTTTAAAACAAAGCTTGTCAACAATTAAAAAAAAGAAAAAAGAAAATAAAGAAAATCGAAATCCCCAAACCCCTCCCCAAAACAACAACAAAACAAACCAAAAAAAAAAAAAAACAAAAAAACAAACAAACACAAACACACTGTAGCCCCCTCCGATGATCTTCGGGTCGGCGCGACTAACTTGTGTCATTCATGTGTCTATTTTTGCAGGCACAGACGCTTCTGGGTGATAATGGCGGCCTTCAGTATACCAACGGGAGTTTACCTCGCGTTTGGAGCTATATTGGATGTCGTCCTGAATAGTGTTGGTATATCACAGGTAATAAGTATTCCTATTTATGTCGTTCTATGATATTTCAAAAGAGTATTACATGGCAGACTTGTACATAAATTGAACGTCTATAGAACATACAGTGAATTGCAAGAGAGACTGGCACACAATCTTGATCTGTTGTCTCAAACTACACATTGTCAGAGACTGACTTGTTGTAAGCAGGATGGGTAGGGTAGTATGCTTTTTCCTCACCGTGTTTACATCAAAATATCACAAGACAATGAATCCTTTGGCATATCTTTAAGTTAAAATTAACATGCATTAACTACTCTCAACAGTTAAAACATGACTAATGACATTTTACATAATGGAGCCTATTTCACATGTGCTCCGTCCCTACGTTACTAGACTATGTTTATGACCTCATCTCACCCTAGCCTTGTTCCAAGACTGTACTGAATGTTGGGCACATGGATGTATAGTAATTCTATCCTTTAAAGAGGCAAGTCGAGATAGGCGGACAGTACTTCTGAGGATCCTAGTCTGTTATGAAATTATCATTTAAACTGTTAATTTTTTACCTTGCAGTACCATGCCGGTTGGATGGGGTTTTATGGCACGATCGGCGGCTGTGTAGCAGCACTACTGATGTCCAGGTATGACCAGTCTGGCAGAAAGGCTTTGGTGACAATGATCGAACATTCATGTGATATGAACCTTAATTAACACTTGACCTGTGAAGATCCGGGTCTTAACCGATGCTGGTCGTAAGAGGCGACTGACATAATCAGGTGGTCAGGTTCGCTGACTTGGTTGACTCAGGTCATTCTCATGCTGTTGATCACTTGATTTTTTTACCAAGACACGAGTATCTAACGAGCGCCGCCATGTAGCTGGAATATTGCTGATTGCGGCGTTAAAGAACAAACAAACTCAACACTTGACTCTTTGGCCGTTAACAACGATGTTTAATTCAATGATTGCAACCATCAAGATATTCGCTTAATGCATTGTACTTTATTTCAAGGATTTCTGATCTGTTTCTACGTCACATGAAGATGATGCTCTTGCTGCTATTCGTCTTAGCTACAGGCGCCACAGCCTGGTTTGTCTTACTTTGCCTGTCCTACATTCCCTTCAGTTTAGGTAAGGAAATCTTTGAATATTGTATGTCAATAGGCAAAATATTGATGTATATACTTAACTGTGTAACAGAGATATCGCTATGGTAATCATGATATTATTTAAATCTAGGAACATGTGTGTCCTATACCCAAAAGGTACCTGAAACGCCTTGTGAAATGGCAGACCATTCTTCCTAAAGATTCCGTGCCTCTGTTTGATGTTGACCTGAACGTTGAGTCCATCCTCCTCTACCAGTGTCGCTGCACCTTCATCTTGGTGGGGGTCGCCAGTGTCGCCAGTCCATCTGTATAACCTTTTCCTGGCATTCTTATTGATGAACAAGTAGAAATTGAGCGTGACATACCAACTAGTTAAAGCTTGGTTGAATCTCTCTTTTGTCAGTGTCGCTGTACCTGTCCACCATCTTGATGGGAGTTTTCATCAATGCTTCTATACCTCTGTTCTTCGAGCTTGGGTGTGAGGCGTCATATCCAATTGCTGAGGGAGTGACGGTCGGTGTCCTCACCATCGCCAACAACCTGACTGGTGTCATCTTCCTTTCTGTGCTGCAGATCCCGAAAATAGGTAAACCTCAAACACAAGCAATGATATACCAACATTTTATACAATCACCTTCAACGCTAATAATGTTGAGACACATTTTGATTACGCCAAACTACACAAAATATGAAAGTTCACTGAGGTAGAAAATGACTCAAAAATAATGAGCAAAAAGTTAATTATATTGCTGACCCTTTGCAGGTGTTGAGTGGATGAACTGGACCATGCTGGGCTCCATAGCAGTTGCCGTTCCTCTACTTCTGTTGTTCAAAGAGAATTACACCCGGACTGACATCGACACACAAGAGATCATCGTTGGAGAACCTGATGAGGGTGGTGCTGTGTCGATCAATACCGACATTAAAGCTAGTTGACAAGAAAGCATCAAACATTCTGATAGTGTAATCAAATACTCCTTTGACTCGGAGCTGATAGCTGAACATGGCAAGTCTTGTTGGGCTTTAAACGGTAAATCATTATTATTCAGTTATGGTTTTGGTGAAGTTTGGCTCCAACAAGGTATAGGAAATAATGTTTTATTTATCTCCCATTTTTAAGGAAAGTTGTAATGATATTAAGCATCAATGCTGGAGTGCAGATTTAGAGGCTTTCACGAAGTTGGATTTCTACAGAACTCTTAATAATCAGTTTAGTTGCTAAAATATACTCGAAACTGTAACAGGTAAAGTTTATGTTACAATTGCATCGGATTTTGTAGTTCAAATCATGAGTTATTAATTGAATTGGACAGGAGGTGGAATATTCCAAGATCAGAAAGATTATATCCATTCTGTATTGTCCCAAACATTGAATCGGAGTACCGTTTTTGTTTAAAATGTCCATTTTATCATAACTTAAGATATATTCTTCTTCCAAAATATTACTGGGAATATCCAACTTCGGACAAGAGGCCAGTATTATTTTTCTCAAAAGGTGTAAATCTCTGTAAATTTCTTTTTTTAGTAGCCAAGAAAAGACAAATGTTCTCAGATGTCCCTCTTAGATAGACATTTCAAATCCATTTATTTTGTAAAAGCCAATGTATCAATAGATTTAGCCATCATTTCAAGCTCTCTATACAACAAATATCTGTACCACAATATCTGTATCATGGGCCTGCGGCCCCTTTACGAAATAAACACATATCAAACTCGCAGCTGATTGGTGAATCTGTGGCACTGGTGTGATTGTACATGTGTTACTCATGGATATGGAAAGGTTTTGACGCTTCCGTCATGGAGATTTACAAACATGTTGCCATGAAGGAAAGCTATGACACTCACATGTACTTTGAAAATCCAGGGATATACTAGTAATCACGAGCAAAATGTAATCCACGTAATATTGACTATTTACGAAAACTGTGTGTTAACAAGACTGAGAAGACATGTACCTGTTGGCTAGGTGCAAACACTTGCTTCTTGCTCCTCTTTCTTAAAAATGGGCACATGTACACCTAGAATAACATGTCGGGGAGAAAACCAAATGGCAATTGTTGATGACTATGTACAACGTTTTTATGAGACTATATTGTATTTTTGTTGTATTTTTTGTCGTTTGATTCAAACGATTTATTGCTATCTTCACCATGCTCTGACCCAAGGGAAATACTCACACCTTGTGCAACGGGAACATTCCTCAGTTATCTCCCTTTACAGCTTCGCCAGTAGATGGCGCCAATCACTACGGTCCTAAGTATACTTCCGGCATAATGATGGCGTTCAAAGTTTGTTGCATGGTCGATTTCAAATGCGCAGAAATATTACGATGCCTGAAACGTGCTGCCGTGCCTCGGGATGATGCAATAGAGGTTCGACGTGTCCGAGAGGTCAAAACTTGCTGAAGTGGTGGTTGACTATCATTCGAAGTAGCGACGAATGAAACAAAAGCACGACGAGGTAGCCGTCAGCTCTCGCTGGTCTCACTCTCAGTGTTGTGTGCCGTTTCCACTTCTTACAGAGCGATTTCGTTACTGTAACTAATTATGGTAAGTACAACGTATTTTGTATCTTTTACAGTTTGAAGAAAACGTTGTTATTGTTATTCTCCTTGCCAAATTTAGTTAACATGCATGCCAACCGAAATTACGAGCAGGGGTTTTGAATCGATTCAGGGAAAAAAATGTGTTGCTTAAGAGGGACACATGCTGTACGAAACTTTTCACGCGAAACATTAGGGGCCTCTCACTGTAGTAATCATCTAAACGTACAGTACACAATCTTTTCGCTTTACAAAGGGTTCAGCCCAAGGAGTCATCATCTGTAGAATGCCACTGATGTTATCGTCTGAAATCGGCACCCCAGTGAAGATTGATAAAACAGTTTCTGTAGTAGTTAGGCTTTATTAATTGTGAACATTGTTTCAAAATGTTCCACCGTACTTGAATACAGCTATTGCATTCTAATTTCAGGTTAATCTATTGAATTTATTTTCAACTACATGTATATTCAATTATATCTTAGCAAAGCATTCATCACTTGATATGGCCTGTTGATTTTACCTGCTTGTCTTCTCTTATACAACACCTGGTCATGCATCTTAAATACAGTTGTCAGTTTGACACTGAGTTACATTGAGTAATTTACTTAAAATTCTAATGTATGTGATATTTTCACATATGCTTATATCTCCTGATGACAGGTAGAGTAGGCAGGTAAATTGGATCAGACCCCAATTTATTATTTTCAATGTATTAAGGTAATTGGCATTTCACAAGTAAATTTTCATTTGAACCCGTGGGTTAACTTTCATTTGCTTCTTGCTTTTCAAAAAGCAAGTTAACATCATTATATACATGTTTGCAAAGTTGCTTATGTTTGACAATAACACCTTTGCTCCCTTCATTGTTGAATTAAAGTTTACCAAGAATGCAAATACACAATTGACTTTTTCCCTTTAATGCATCATATTACATCTCCCTACAGGTTCCTGTTGTCCACAAAGATGAGGCCCAGGTGATTCCAGAATACACATGCTACAGGTTAGTGCTTGTTTACCTCTGGTATGAATTTGTCTGAATAATGTCTGGTGTACTTGTTGAACACACTTCTTTGTATCTGAAATGTTTTTTACGAGGAGAGTTACTTGATTGATAATGGTGTTAGTAGCTACACCACAATGTCGCTCATATTATATTAAAGAGGTTGTATATCCATACAACTCTCCTTGTTGTTCATCACACCAACTTCTAAATGCCACACAGAAAAGGAAAAAATGTCAGCATATTTAAATTATGCTTCTCCATAGTTGAAACATTTGTTAAGAATAACGTTTTCCACCTTTGGCCTATCGGAATGAATATGTTCATTATGTGACATGTCTTTCTCTACAATAGTAACTTAAATCTGATAATGATACATTTTCTCATAACTGGCAGTCATGAGATAATATTACCCTGTATCAGTTTGGATAGTAATACTCCACTGATGTTTTCCAGGATGAACACGTCTGAGGCAACAGAGAGAAACAGATGTTGTATGACCAATTCTTTCCCTGGACTGTATCAGCTGACCCACTTAATGCTGGTGGATACTTGTGATGTTGAATGTAACACCAGTGAGGTCGCTGATGGCAAGAATATTGAGCCAAACATTTTCTCTCCAGACTGGGCACAGGCCAAATATGAAAGTACCTGTATATCAACACAGAGACAAACATGCAGTGCTTCCAGTACTAACTATTATGATGAGTGCTGCAGCAATTTTCATTTACACAGGACTGTAAAAATATTCAGACATCACTGTTGTACTTCCAATTTTGGTGTTTATGCATGTCACCTAAATTATCTGTACAGCAATATTGACAGTATGATTATCAGTGTGGTAAACATCTACATGCATCTGATGTAAGTGTTAATCAAGGTTTTTCAAAGGAGACCATCATTTTTACTGTATGTATGTCTATATTTATGAATGTCCATACATGCAGAATATAATATGTAGAACAATAAAAACTGAAATGACAACCCAGACTTGATTTTTGTTCGATGATAATTGACACATGAGAATAATCGTAAGTATTGTAGAATCTCAATTGTACCAGTTAGACTACCATTCAAAAGCTAAATTATTCCTTGCTCAGTATTCCAAATACACACTGTGTTCACTGACACTGTGAGTCCATTATAATTGTGATGAGCCTTGATGTAATTTGCAAACCCTCCACACATGCTGGAATAATAAATGTGAAATATTTGTAATCAAATTTAAAAGGCTCCCACCTTAAAAGACAATGAACCCGATACCCCCTTGCTTCTAGCATCAGATAGTTCAGACCTCTAGTAATGGTTCAATGTGTTTATAATATTTCAGTAATTCACTCATGCTTAGTTACATTATTTGACAACACCTAAAACACAATTTCAAATAATATTTTTGTGTTTTCAAAATGTGATCTATCATTTAGATACTGGTTATTTGTGTTGAAGAGGAAGCCTTTAAAATGGTACAGATTGGGATGGGGTCCCAAATGATACTTAGAAATATATTGTGCAAGCAATATGCCAATTTACTGTACATTTTGGGGATTGAATAATGGCCTAAATATATTTTGGGGATGTGAGGTGATGATGAATTTAAGGGGGATCACCTATTTTGTTCTGGAAAGATAGAGGTCATCAATTTTGTACACATGTAATGAAGGGGGGAGCAAATTTGTACATAAAAAGATTATGCTTAAAATTAGGGGGGGGGGGAAATTGATTTCGAATATGACATATGCAAATGGGGTGTCACTTACTTTGTGCATGAATTGTAGGGAGGTCATTCACATTGTACATGCTTCTCCATAAAAATCATCACCAAAACCCACCCCATTAATTATGAACGGTCCTTAAATATGTATGTAGAAACTATAAACCGGAAGTTATGAGCTTATTTATCGTATGAATGGGTGTAATATATTTTGTTGAACACACTGTCAGCGAGTCGTTAATTCGATGAAAATGATTTATGTTTCAAATCCTTTCGAAAACGATCCGTTGCCATAGCATTTCCTCTTTCCATTGCATCCCAAAGCGTTATAGGCTATGAAAATAGGTTGTACACGTGAACGAAAACTGAAGCACTTATGTTGTGCACGTAATCAGGTCAGTGCTAACGTTATTTGTGTAACGCTAATTTCAGTGTACACTAATCCTATGTTCTAACAACTATTACGACGCCATTAATGCTCTGTGTAATGTGACATAATGGGGAGTAAATGGTTTGACGAATTTACAAAGCAACTACTCAATAAAAAATTCCCCGAGAAACGGCAATATTACAATAACTGCAGTGCCGTTCTATTAGCATTATTTTTCGCCCAGACACGCTAGTTCTTCGTGCTTTGACAACAGTCGTCAGTCGGGACAACTTCCAGATTCCGTAATATTCGTAATATAAGAACCACAGAGTTAAAAGTAGGTTTAATGTCGATTTATGTTTAGGCTTGGCCGATAGGCAGGCCTATATGCCAGTATCAGTGACAGCTGCTGTTGGACCGTAACTACCGCAGCGCTCCAAGCGGGCAAGGGGGCACAACTCCAGGAATGTTCCCCACTATCAAAGAATCTATGGTCTTGTAGTTCGTTCAAGCAGTATATGGACAGTACACATGTACTACCCGACCTGTTTCTTTATTAATATGACCGCGAATCATCAGCTTCACTTGAGGTGAAACGTCAGCTTTGAGCAAATGGAAATATTCTGACCATGGGCCAGATATTTAAATAAAACACTAAATTAGTCAAGTAAGTTACTCTTTGTGTCATGTTACTCACAGACATACTTTCATTTGATTACAGTAACATAAATATTTCGCCCATGAGCGAGATAATAACACGTGGTTTAGGTGTTGTCCATTATATGTTGGTCAGGTATTGTCTTGCCACAAAATAACACCTCCAGTTCAATGCACATTGTTTAACTGTGTTATAGGTGTAAGAGTACATCATCCTTATATATGGTACATGTGGCCTCATTCTTTCAACAAATATCTTGATATGTACACACAAGGACTTAGATTAGTTATGTGGTATGTATGACTCACTCTAACCTCAAGGTCATATTGTTATCCTTGTAGAGCTCTACGGTGACATATCAAGGTTGTTATGTCATTACAAAATGTTCAAGAAGGATTTATTGCATAAATCAAAGTTTGATTTAATATCAAATAGTCAAATTTATCAGGGAAACTGCACCCCAGTCTCTGCTGAGTGACGATAAAATGACATCAACAGGCTTGAGGGCGATACTGGCACGATCATGTCGCGAAGAGATCCCTTGATGTCGGTTTAGGAAATTTGTCGATTGATGATTGCCAGTTTGCTGATACAGAAACAGTTTCTGTCACTTGTCTTAGTTTATTCGCTATTGGTGACACACGCTGAATGTTAAGATGTGGCTAAAAATAGCGCTTGTTCCAATTCCAAAGAGGTGTACATATGCGCTAGCAAATTGCTGCATTTACACAAATCAATACTATTTCAGCATGCAATGCCATGGTATGGATTCAGTTTGGTTCGCCCAATATTTGAAATGATTTGAAATGTCTTCACTCTTTTCTGTTCGTCTGTAAAGTTGGAACTATTTGCTCTTATATGACTCCTGATGGAGGTGGACTGATCTTGTGGCGTGAAAATACCAATCCACCACATAATTCATATAAATATCATATTTGAAAACAACCATTAATAAGAAATAAGATTAATGCCTGATATTTTTTATTATGTTTTCTGCACAGTACTGAAATCGATTACCATGTTTTGTAAGTAACACATGGACATTTAATTGAAAAATCCAATGTCATCACCAACGAGATTTTTTACAAAGTTATACATGACTGGATAACCACAAACATGCTAAATTTGTAATTCAGGTTTGTTCGACCAATATTTGAAATTACAAATGACGTATTTTCTTTTGCATCAAATTCAACATGCAATGCATAGGTATTGATTCTGTTTGGTTTAACCAATGTTGGAAACAATTTGAAATGTGTTCACTCTTTTCCGATCGCCCATAAGGTATTTCTATCTCGTATGTGAATCCTGATGGAGGTGGACTGATCTTGGGATTAGCCTTGTGTCATCAGTATTCTGTTCATTACCAGATCAGTTCATCGAGATCAGTTTTCCTTTCAAGTGCATGCTTTTAAAACAAGTTAACAGTTTCTTCATTCGATTTGGGGTTTAAACATCTGTCCTATAAATTAGTGCTCTCAAGGAACGCAATCGTATTTGTATTTTGTTTATCGTTGTTTTTAATCATTGTTTTAGTGTATCACTGCCCTCATATTTTTATTACATATTCTTTCCTCATCATTGTTAACTTGTTAAACATGTTTTCTTTGTAAGTGCGCGATCTATAGCCCGTTTTTATATTATATTGTCTTCGTAAATAAAATAGTTTTACATGTTCATGCTAGTTTTAGACTCCATCTGTTATACTCTAGTTATTTTACAGTCCTTCGATGACTGATTATTTAGCAATTTTAATTTATTGTTTATGTAAAACATTTCTCGTCACTATATGGCTGAAATATTGCCGAGATGACGTTAAATTCTAACTCACTCACTTTGTAAGTGCCTCACGTATGTATATATTCTCCCTTATACTCCCTACCATTCACCTGATGAAGGAGCAAGCATACACTCCGAAACGTCGTGTTATTCACAATAAAGAAGTGTTGACATCCATAAATCTTGCTTTTCTTATCATTGTTTGGTTTTAACATATGTTTGCGGTGAAACAGGCTCTAGCTGATTCACCCCACCTTGAGAAGATGGGGGCATATCCTTGTTAGCTGCGTCATACATTTAACATGTGTCCTAATTGTCTCCAGCACGTGACAGTATCAAGTATAGTTGTGGTAATCTAATTATCACGCGTTTCAAAACGCCCAATTAATACTGGTATCAGACCAAAACAAGAATGCTTCACGGGTTCGAAAAGTACGTGCAGTTCATGTATGCATGTACACCGTTGTCCGACAGTTCTGTTGGTTTTATTAAAGCCGCTCTTCAAATCAAGAAAACCTGTGCACAAAACAAGATGGATGCTGCATCATTAACGCGACTCCGTTAATGGAGAATTAAAAGCTGTTGAAGGTAGGCCGTGGTGTAAATGGCGTCCTCATGTCAAGGTGAATTATCTGCTGGGCACTTAGAGATATGTCACCTTGGATGTGATAACGTTAGAGATACCTTAAGTATGCAGTCAGTAACTCGGTCATTCAACAGCTGATTCAAGCCTCATGACAAGATGGAAACCGCCACTACAACAGATCCAACTCAGAACAACGAAATGGAGGATGGGGAGCATGTTGATGAGCAGCTACCTTCGTTATCCAACTCAGATAAAGATAACAAGGTACCCAGCGAACGTAAAGTCGCCATGGCATCTCCGAGGGTATCAGGTGAAGACTCGGCCCTGTTAGACTCAACGGGAAACATTCAGTCTTACAAGCGAAGGTGGTATGTTCTGATGGTGTTCTCGTTTGCTGCTCTTCTTCAGGCAGCCGTGTGGAACACTTTCGGACCTATTGCTCAGTCAGCTAAGGCTGTGTTCGGGTGGTCGGATGCCAATATAGGCATGTTGAACAACTGGGGAAATATTGTGTACATCGTGTTCATGTTTCCAGTGGCCTGGTTGATGGATGTTAAAGGTAATGGTCTGTACTCGATGTGTCTTTCAAAAGATTACAGTTACGGTTCATTGTCATGTACATTATAAGAATGTACCTTTATGATGTTCATTATAAGAATTCATTTTATAAGCATCATGTATAAATTTGTTACTGGTATTCTTCCTGTAGATAGCAGTGCTATGTTAGTTACATTAGCCTGGAAGTCAACAATAATGGAAGATGACAGAACCGTTAAGATTAAATCGACACAGTATTGAATGTGTTTAACACTATGTCAAGGGCACGCACATGTCTCTGTCATATCACCTGACAACAAAAACCAGCAAAGTGTATGATAATCTTTTCACCTTTGATATCCAACGATGGCCTACTTTCGAAGCTGAACGAATTTACTGACATTATTGCTATCTTCACTGCTATTGTATTCTGCCAATGAATGTTATACTTCCACTTTAATCCATACTGTCGTTGGACGAACATTGCTGTGTTATGTAATAACTTGTTAATTTGATATAATGTCAATCGTACAACATTTCAATATTGTTTGTTAGTTTTTCACTGAATATAGAGATGTTGGGTTTTGTAAATACATGCTCATTTTTTGTATAACATTTTGCAATCAACAGACATCATAACATGTCATGTGTACAAGTATCACACCTGCCTGTCTGTGTAATTACATAATGTGACAGAGACCGAACTCGGGCCATACATCAATGCGTTTTGTTTATGGATTATAGCCTGATAGGTGTTAAGTTCAAATTGCCTGTAGTCAGTGATCGAAGTTGTTTATTGATGACACAATATTTGGTCATTCGTCTGATCAATATTTCACATAACAAATTCATCGAGAAGCTCCTGACCTATTGTGACATTTTGGGGGGATGAATGATTTTCTCAAAGAATTAAGTGATGAACATTCAAAAAGATAATGGAATTCGTTACCAACTAAATAACAGTTACATAGTTTACATAGTCTTTCTTCTCTCGGTTGTTGTTCTGCAATCTGCCCGTTTCAATCGGAAGAGTTAGATTTGAAGTTCAAAATTTCAAAATTGGGATATATATATATATTGAAATAAAGGATATTTTTCAAAAGCCAGTGTTTTTTTAAACTTTTGATAATAAAGTCCCTTAGAACTGGAACGTTTATGTTCTTGATTATTTTTGATTAAACTGATCTGTTAGAATTTGCTTTGCTTTTGAAACTAGAGACTTTGTAGAATATGCCGATGGATTTTCAAATATTTCAGATAAACCGATTCTGTCTAATAATTGTTTTATGGAATATAACCAAGGGTATGCCGTAGGGTGTTGTTCATAATCATGACTTATATATTGGTATATAACATGAGACAGTTTGGTCGTCTCAGTAGATGCGAGTTTATGACAACATACGAACATAGATTCTGATATTTAATGGGGCTCTACCAAATTCGCCATAAACCATAAAGTTTGGGGTGGATTTTCTGAGACCGGCGGCCATTTTTAGAAACTTTAAATGAACACATTCAATAAGTTCTACTTTCTCATACCCCGAAGTTTCGGATCGGTTTGTAAGGATTTATCATATCATAACATCAAAAGTTGACATGAGACCATCAAGTGGTAGATTTAGATTTCGTGCTTTCTTTAATCGACAGTACATCGCCTTTGTGGCATTTCCTACTACTCTTTCAATACTGGTAACCATTCTTTTATTTCTATGAAATTCTATTCCTAGATAAACATAGCTATCAAAGATATCTAACTTTTGTTTCCATATTTAAATTCTAATCTTGATGTTTTAGCCGGCCCAGCACCGAAACTATGACTTTTATTTTTGATAAATTGACGTTTTATTTCCAATTTCCGCAATAATCATAAAATGAGTCAAGCGAGTCGGTGGTTTTCTGGATCGTTTAAAAAGACTGAGAATAAGAGCGGGGACAAATTTTCTCTCTGACGAACACCATTTCAACAAGGAACATAACACCAGGTGTCATTGTTGACTTTTACAATTGATTTAATGTTATCACATATGTTTGTGATGAGCGTAAAGAATTTACCGTCAATTTCAATCTTCCGTATCTTCGTCCAGAGACCGATTCTTCAAACAAATGCTTTCGTGAAATCAATAAACGCGCAGAAGAGTTTTTCTTTTTGAGTCGACATTATATTAGCAAGGTTATGTAAAACAAAGATGTTATCTATGGTTTTAAAATTCTTTTTGAAACCCGCTTGCGCAAGGGTAATTAAATTGTTCATTTCTAGAAATTCCGAAAGTCTAGCGTTTAAAATACATGTGCAAAACTGTCAACTCAAGATTGTACATAGAAACCCATTGTAACAAAGAAGTAGCAGTTTCGGTTAGGATCTAAATCATCCTTTCATAATCATGCATGTTAAAGATTATGATGATCAGCTAGAAATGTTTAACTAACTGAGCTTTAAGGCGTATTGCCCCACCCTCTCCCTTCAGGACTACGGGTATCAATGCTGTTGTGCTCTGTGGTGCTGGTGTTTACGACTGCCATACGATGCATCACCAGTGACCCAGTACCAGCCACATGGTCAGTATCGCTGTAGTGAATCCATGATCCATAATACTTGTGACACCCTGGCAAATATGATTTGGTATTAAAAATGAAACATAATCCAGTGTATATTAAATGTGACGCTTCAGTGAATTCTATTTGACTCCAGACTGCATTTGTTTAAGAAACTCAAGTGAACAGCCTAATTATTATTGCAGTGTATATTATATGTGGCCATGAGGTGTATTATCATATGTGACGTGTTTTCTAACCTATGCAGTATGTTCTAATCTTGTGGTATGTTTCACTTGACACATTTTGATCAGACGAACTGTTTCAGTGAAAAAACTTGTTTATATGCACTGTTGGCACCACTGGAGCATTTACGTAAATGGTTCCCTTTGAAACCACAGAATGTCAACAGTGTGTGCTAGCATTATCGAGTATTGAACAGTTAACTTACGTCCTTTCGTAATGCAGCATTTAGATCAAGGCATTCATAAACAGATACACAGATACGTGAATATATTGCCTACCATCTGTGAGGTATATCTTGGGATATTATGACAGATCTCCTGCCTTCAGGTTGATGAACACCGCAGCTATAACACTTGGTTTGGCTGCAACTGTGCCATTCGCCGGCCCCGCCCTCCTCTCCGCCACATGGTTTCCCCCCAATCAGAGGGCCACAGCAACAGCCGTGTCAACTATCTTTACCTACGTCGGCATATCCGTGAGCTTCATCATAGGTGAGTAAAGTAAAACAAAGAGCAGGACTTAAAATACTACAAGGATAAAATATACAGGCATCTAGTTCGAAATCTTTTGAATCAGTTGTTTCAAACTTTCCTTCGAAATCTTGACGTAAGATCTGAAACTTTAAAATAGAAATAATCATATATAGGTATTGTACAATATTTCAAAGCACTTTTCAGATGCACATATAGGTATCAGTGGGGATTACAAAATGACACTATTTTGCCTCAAAAGGATCAAATACCTTCATACAATATAGGACTGGTTAACTGAACTTGAAAATTAGACTCAAGTGATGATTAAATAGATACGAAGAGGGATGGTAATTGATAGCTAAGAAAACCGACGGGTAGGATGCAACAAATAACAGGACACGCTGTATCATAAGGGGGTAAAGAACTGCGAAGACGACAGGGCTGTGTGGTCAACATGTGAACTTTTGCGATGACTAAGATTAATAATGGGTCATGGCCCACGATTAGTAAAAAGATGATTGTACGAATTTCAGGGCAATCAGTTACTCGTCAATAGCCCCTCATCAAATTGTATTCCCAATCAGTCGAGATTCGTCAAGTGATGAAATCAAAATGACGCTGGATCTCCTCTAACGAATTCTTTCTCTTCTGACGACCAATTAAACATTCAAATTCAAAGCTGTGTCACACAATTTTCAGGGCCGCTCTTGGTGCCACAGCCAGATGAACCATCCTTGAACATGACGCACATACTACTTTTAAAGTAAGAAGAACCACAAATTCACTCACCCCAACCCTTATCTTCTGTGTTTCTACATGAACCCACCTATGTCAGTATCTGCATTGGTCGTTCCTTGTTGCAGTTCAAGTCGCATCAACTCCAGTGGGTTCAGTCTGACGCCAGCCGCTAACATATCCGAGGTGAGAAGCGGTATCATGAGACTCATGTATACAGGTGATCAACGTTTCCTCAACGCACTAAATCAAACTGTTTGTAAATATCATAACGATAGGATACCATTTTACTCATAATCTTTTTTTTTCCCGTTTTCACACTCCTCCTCACGAGCCCGTTTGGTTGGTCCAGGAGGATGACGTGTTTCTTTATCACATAGCTCTGTTCGGTTTTTCCATGGATGCAATTTGTGAAGTCGAGTCCAGATGTGTCTCACATGTATTGCGTATTGAATTAACATTGCATATCCTTCTCTTGGGAATAACATGTATACTCTGGCGACAATTACTTCTAGAACTAGTAGGGTCGGTGGGGTAGCCCAGTGGTTAAAGCGTTGGCTCGTCACGCCGAAGACCCGGGTTCGAATCCCCACATGGGTACATTGTGTGAAGCCCATTTCTGGTGTCCCCCCACCGTGATGTTGCTGGAATATTGCTAAAAGCGGCGTAAAATCAAACTCAGGTCAGTCAGTCTAGAACTAGTATAGTAGGTATCTTCGTGTGTTCTGTTAATGCTTCTCCTGAGGATGATATCTCGGTAATAGCACCACTAAGTTGTTGTAACTTAGTTGTTGTGGTAACAGAATGTGCGGCGTGTGTGTTGCTGCTGCTCCTGGTGGTGGTGTACTTCCCTGCCAAGCCTCCGTCTCCCCCAAGTCTCACAGCGTCCATAGAGAGGATAAGCTACCTACAGGGGATCAAAAGATTATTCACGTAAGATTGTGAGCTGTCTAACCCCTAGTCTGGCCCAGACTAGATTATTTCCAGACCGCCACCATATAGCTTGAATATTGCTGATTGCGAAGTAAAACTAAACTCACTCACACACTCAATCCCTCACTCCTTCAGGTCAATCTGTAGCACCTACTGACATAGTGAAAATGTTGTTGGAAGCTATAGTTTCATTTATGGTTTCGGAAGGTCTCTGTGATAATCACCTTTGTGGGTGTTTTTAAAACTATGACAATTTATATGAGATAGCTCTTACAGCCATAATCAGTAAAATGTTCCAGCTCTAGAAAGACAAGTATTTTATGTATTTTAAAACTGCACACGTATTTTTAGTGGATATGAAAACCTGTCAACAATTAGGTGAGACTTATGAGCTAATACCCTCGGGAGAAAAGACGCAGGTACACACGCACACGCACATACGCGAATACACATAAACACTTGCCCCCACCAATCAACGCATGATGGTCTTCGGGTCGGCGCGACTATCTTGTGTCATCCATGTGTCTATTTTTGCAGGCACAGACGCTTCTGGATGATAATGACGGCCATCAGTATACCATCGGGAGTTTACAGCGCGTTTGGAGCTGTGTTGGATGTCGTCCTGCATGGTGTCGGTATATCACAGGTAATAAGTATTTCTTTTATGTTGTTCTGTGATATTTCAAAAGATTATTACATGGCAGACATAAATTGAACATATATGGACAATCCAGATCGGTTGTTTCAAGCTCCACATTGTCAGGCAGACTGGTTTGTTGAAAGCTGGATGGGTAGTATGTTATTTCCTGTTTCGTGTGTGCATCAATGATATAACAAGACCATGTATCCTTTGGCATTTCTTCAAGTTAAAATTAATGTGCAGAAACTACTCCCAACAGTTAAAACATGATTAATGACACGATATTCTATACAATGGAGCCTTATTCGTATGTGATCAGTCTCCATGTTACTGGACAATGTTTATGACTCATTCACCTCAATCCTGAAAGAATACTTAAACTGAGAACGAAAACAACTCTTCAAGAAAAACTAGAAAACATTCTACTGTTGCTTTTCAGTACCATGCAGGTTGGATGGGATTTTATGGAACGACAGGTGGTTGTGTAGCAGCACTACTGATGTCCAGGTATGACCATTCTGACCAAGATCGAACATTCATGTGATATAAACTTTAATTAGCACTTGGTCCGTGTAGGTCCGGGTTAGAATTGGTCTTCAGCACCCCATGCTTGTCGTAAGAGGCGGCTAACGAAATCGGGTGGTCAGGCTCGTTGACCTGGTTGACACATGTCATCGTATCCCAATTGTCGATGTTGGATCAATGGATTGTCTGACCAAGACACTATTATTTACAGGGCGCCTCCATATAGCTGGTATCGTTAAAGAACAAACAAACTCAACACTTGACTCATCGACCGTTAACAACGATGTTCAATTCAATGATTTCAAGTTCTAAGATTATCGATTAATATTGTGTTCTTCATTTCAAGGATTGCAGATCTGTTTCTACGCCACATGAAGATGATGCTCTTACTGCTGTTCGTCTTAGCAACAGGCGCCACAGCCTGGTTTGTTTTACTTCGCCTGTCCTACATCCCCTTCAGTTTAGGTGAGGAAGTTAATATTGTATGCTTATAGGCAATATGTGGATGCATATATGTGACGATGTAACAGAGATATCGCTACGGTAATCATGGCTTTTGTAAAATGTAGTAACATGTGTGTCCATATACCTAAAAGGTACATGAAATGCCTTGTGGAATGGCAGACATTCTACCTAAAGATTCTGTGCATCTGTTTGACGTAAAAGTCCATATATGCACCTTTTTGCTGAGATTCATATAGATGGTAGATTCATACAGGAAAAAGTAGAAACTGAGTGTGACATGCGGACTTGGTTAAGCTTGATCGAATTGACTCTCCTCTGTCAGTGTCGCTGTACCTGTCCACCATCTTGATGGGAGTCTTCATCAATGCTTCTATACCTCTGTTCTACGAGCTTGGGTGTGAGGCGTCTTATCCTATTGCTGAGGGAGTGACGGTCGGTGTCCTCACCATCGCCAACAACCTGACTGGTGTCATCTTCCTTTCTGTGCTGCAGATCCCGAAAATAGGTAAACCTCTGTTTTCCTAAAGATCATAACCAGTTGTGCATTCCTTGAATAGATGTTTGAGCATTGCAGGAATAGAGCACTGAGCTTCATGACATATGAACACAAACGTCGATATACTTTAATTGTATGCACCCAACTTCAACGCTCATAAGGAATGTAATTGGGAAGGCACATTTTGGTCCGTTTTGATTATGTAAAGTTGGTTTCTACATCTAAACACAAAACAAGTCAGTAATGACGTAATAATCAATATCAAATAGTTACATATACTGCTGTACATTTTGCAGGTACTGTGTGGATGAACTGGGCCATGCTGGGCTCCGTAGGAGTTGCCGTTCCTCTACTTCTGTTGTTCACAGAGAATTACACCAGGACTGACATCGACACACAGGTGATCATTGTTCCAGAACCTGATGAGGGTGGTGCTGTATCGATCAATACCGACATTAAAGTTAGATGATAGGAAAACATCAAACATCCAAACAGTGTAATCAAATACTCCTTTCCTCCTTATTGATGAATGTGTGGGTTTAAGTTTCATACTGTGGCCCGATTGGACTGATATGATTGTACATGTGTTTCTCATGGATGTGGACAGGTTTTGTCCGTTCTCTTAAGGAGATATATCGATATTGTTTTCATGAAGGAAAACTCTGATACTCACAGTCACGCATATAGACTTTCAAGCAAAATGTAATCCACGTTATATATGACTGTTTCACTATTTATGAACGTGTGTGTGTTACCAAGATTGTTAAGACAGTTACATGTTGGTTGGGTGCAAACACTTGCTCCTGCACATTATCTATCTTAAAAAGAGATGAAAAATAACATGTCTGGGAAAAAGACCAAGGGGCAATTGTTCATAACTATTTACAACGTTGTTATAAAACTATATTGTCTTTTTGTTGTTGTTGTTGTTGTTCAATTGGTGTGTGAAGTATGTTCCTTTGAAATGTATACTATTAACTCTATATTAAGGTAGAAATGCATCCCTAAACCATTAGAAAATTACATGAGATTCCTTGTTTAGATTTACAGTTATTTTCACGGGTGCTTTAAAGCTGGGAAAGCAATGGAGACAGAATGTCACGAGTTACAAGGAAAGGGCAGAGCAGATTAATCTTACATTTAAACAATCCATGAGACAGTTGAGTCACCGATCAGTGATGTCCGGTAATTTTTTCAATTGCAACACACGTGAGTTCAAGGTCAGATACAGTTGTAACGAATCAAACAAATATTTTGAAACATGTGATAACGTGTCTATTAGAGATGATGTATGCATTGTTAATAATGGCACTAATGAGTACTAAACGAACAATGAATATATTGCCATTTATATGGGCGCTTATGAAGCTGATGATATTGTTGGACGTGTTCACGAGCACAGTGGGTGGTGTTCTGCATCGAAATGGGAAGATCAACTCTACAATACCAGTTACAGGTAAACAGAAGCACTGGCTGACCAACAGTACTGCTTACAGATAGAATGATTTTCACAGTCTGCACGTGGCATTTGGCTCTGTTTTGTGCTGTCCTTCTCCAGGTTGAAGGCACAGTGTCTACCTAGCTCGTCTTGGTGTCACCAAATACCATCCTCATGCAAATGATATGTATGGTACATGTTGTCGCATTCTTTCAACAAACATCTTGATATGTACGCACAAGGACTTAGATTTGTTGAGTGGCATGTATGACTTGCTCTGTGCTCAGGGTGATATTGGTATCCTTGCAGACCTCAATGCTGGCACATCAAAGATTGTTATGTCAGCACGAAATGTTCAAGAATGATTTAATGTATAAACGAAGGTTTTGATTCAATATCAACAGTCAAATATATCAGTGAAACTGTTCCCCTATCTGTGCCGAGTGACGATTAAATGGCATCAACACTCTTGAGAGTGGTGACATTATACATCGCCATGACTTCCAGGCCACTATTCACAGCTCAGTGTAATGAACCCACGCTGGCACAATCATGTCACGAAGTGACCCGTGATGTCGGTTAAGGAAATTTGTTGATTGATAATTGCCAGTTTCTGTCACTTAGTTTTATCGCTGTTGGTGACACACGCTTAATGTTCAGAACTGGCTGAAAATGGTGCATATTCCAATACAGGAATACAGTACCTATGCAATAACAACTTACTTTATTTTCTAATGCCCAGGTTTGGATTCAGTTTGTTTCGACCATTATTTGAATATACATTATTCATTTCTTTACTGTATGGAAATCCGTTACTATGTTCTGAAAGCAACACAACAAAGTTACATATAAATACCTAATGTCCTCAACAAAGTGCTCAGTTTGTATACCTTGGTTGTGAAATCAGATTCATAATATTATTTCATTACTAGTCAGCATGGCCAAACAATAATTGAAATACCAGCAACACACATTTCATCATGAACAACGCCAGTTTGCCATCGACCATACCAAGGAATTATATGTAAAACATGCTTAACATATACAACTCTGTAAAGTTCACACCCAGATACGATATATTAAACAGTTGTGAATGTTAGTAAACATAAAACTTCAAGTGTCGAAGATCCAAAGAAGCAGAATCCATTGGGCATAAAAGGCTAAAGAACAGTAATAAAAGTGAATAGATCATTGAAACTCTTCAATGATGCCATCAGGTGTTCGCGAAAGAGTAAGCATGTCTTACCTATAGCACCCGACGCTCACACAATGTAAACGAAATTAAGATGTTTGTATGTTGCCTAACGCTACATTGCAATACTCGAAAAACACGGTCAGGTCTTTTCTTTTCAGCAATGATCGTGGAGGTGAAATGGGCAGTGTCGTAGCCTAGTGGTTAAAGCGTTCGCACATCACGCCGAAGGCCCGTGTTCGATTCTCCACATGGGTACAGTGTTTTAAGCCCATTTCTGCTATCAAATACCGTCATACTGCTGGAATATTGCTAAAGGCGGTGTAAAACTAATCTCACTCACACCAGGTGAAATAATCCTTAAATCCATATACAATTTTGACAGGTTGTTGTACCCACTACACTAGTATGTCATTTGATGAACACTCAGGTCAAATGTTACGAGCATCCTGTCATGTGTGTGTTGAGCTTACTGATATTGATGTAGGAAATACGTCTGGTGACAGACATAGATACATAATGCGCATGTATCCACGACAAAAGACAAGGCAGATATCTATGTCAGCGCCAAGACCCGATGTGTGGTAATTGTTCTGATCAAAGCACCACGACATGCAATGAGCAGATGCTTTGTCATTAACAAATAGGCTATCGAACAACCAAAACCAACAGGTAAATGTATCTCAGTTAGCAGATACACTCGAAAAAGAGAAACATACAAACCAATTTAGAATTTTATTTGTGTTACATTATAAGTTGTTCACTAGTCACCAGTGGGGCATGGGTTGATGTACCCTCGATGTTTGTTTATGTTCCCTGAGCCCGAAGTGCAAACATCGAGGGTACATCAACCCATGGGCCCCGAGGGACCAGTGAACAACGTTTTTATCTTACCGAACACCTTAATGTTAATTTTGAATTGTTTGAAGCACGGGTACACGATTTTGCTGAGAGAAAAACAGATTTAGAGTTATCTCCCTTCAACCAATTTGCCTTCGCAAAACATCGTTAATTTCCGTACATCATACGTGATTCAATGTTATTCGAGATAAAGAATTACTAGCACGAAGTACCAAATGAGTTGCCATTTGACAGCGGGGCACATTGAAATGTTACTCGCTTGTAAGCGGGGTACATTGGAAATAATAGAAGAGCGCTCAGCCAATTAGAAAGCGACATTTATGCGTGAGATAAGATAAAATAAAATGTGCATATTTAATTTAATTTGAGGATAAAACCTAGCATGGTGACAGTCACATGCTCTGGAAATATAATGGCAATACTGATTGTCCCATCACACGTTCGTCCACGAGGGGTCGTCCCGTCACTGCCAAGAGTAAACACCACTGGCTGGTATCACTGCGTTACACCTTCTTGGCACTTGCCGAATAGGTCTACGGATTTTGTCCTGTTGAATTCTCCATTTGTCTAGAAAGTGTCTGTGGCGTATTTTGAAAGTGAAATGTACTTCCATCTAGCCCATCCTACAGGTGCTCTGGAAATCCGGAAATACTGAAGGCCATGGCAAGACACTGATTTGAAGTCAACAGTGACAAGAGCTGTGGGTGGTGTTGCGCCTTTGAACCAACTCCCTCTGGCGGTTAATAATGTGATGAATAAACTAGATATGGTGCTCTGGTGTGCGATGAAATGAGGTTGAAGGGACTCTTCAGTCCAGTTCGCGCAGAAGAAATTTGAAATCATTTTTAGTGTCAGAATATTTCTCTATTACTAGGTACTGATAATCCTCTTTAACCACATCCACAGTAATACCAGCACAATAGGTGTACATTGTGAAATTGTAAGCCATCGATTCACCAATCACTAGCAGCTCAAAGTGTATTAAAATTCACTCCCAGAACGAGTTACGTTTCCTATCAATCAACTTTAGTGTTGGCATTAATCGACGCTGCAGCACATTTATGAGGCTCTGGAACAATGCTCTCCTGTGTGTCGATGTCGGTCCGGGTGTAGTTCTCTGTGAACAACAGAAGTAGGGGTACTGCAACCGCTACAGAGCCCAGGGTGGCCCAGTTCATCCACCCAACACCTGCAAGAGATTCAGATGTCAATATTTGAAGCTGGCTTCTTCCACCTGTATCCACAGTGGTGTTCAGAGGCAGACAACAATTTAGATATGTTAATCGAAACGTCAAAACATGTGTCTTTTGTAATGTTCTTCATGTGTCTCCCCGCTGTCTTAATAACGCTTCATATTTCCTCCCCATTGTAATGGTTAATAAAAAGGTGGATTTAATCATATATAAACTGAGTATGTCAGTGTATGTCCAGTAAGCAGTTTTACGATACAAGTAGCCATGCAAGTATTCAAGGAATCAAAACTTGATCCTGGTTTATGAGCCTTGGTCTCTTAGCGTTTCATCAGCGTGCGTTTCATAACATTTGTGAACGCCTGAACTTATAATGCCTGGGTTGAAATGATGGAGGTATACCTATTCTCGGGATCTGCATCACAGATAGAAAGACGACACCAGTCAGGTTGTTGGCCATGGTGAGAACACCGACCGTCACTCCCTCAGCAATTGGATATGACGCCTCACACCCAAGCTCGTAGAACAGAGGTATAGAAGCATTGATGAAAACTCCCATCAAGATGGTGGATAGGTACAGCGACACTGGTGGAGGGGAATCAAATCGATCAAGCTATATAGAAACTGGCACACACTAATATGAATGAATGATCCAGTTAGAATCAGTCAGTGGACATTCTGTCTCGAATCTTTCGGTATTATATATATTACGTGACAAGTATACGAGCCTGTATCAAAGATGAGTGTTTCGAATCCATCATCGGTCTAAACGAGAGGTCGTTACTGAGGCCACCACGAGGATGGTCTTTAAATTTAATGTTTTGCTGAAACTGTCGCACTAAGTAACACATGATGTTTCTAAGGACGGTGATTTAAAGAACATCATACTAAGAGGTACCTGAATGAAGCATAACTATAGCTCCCCCTCTGTTATTTTCCCCGAGGCGTGGAATATCAAAATCCTTCAAGAACGATGAAAAAGGTGTTTTTACTTTTGCACTTCTTAAGACTGCACTAAGTTGAAATGATAAGCGTCTGATTGTCTGGCCTTTAAAAGTTAACATTGTTGGCCATTTTCTTCGAATATGTCACTCTTCGTGCAATTCGAAGAACAACTGATTGCCTGCGTTTTCAAACCATTTTAACACACTCTTTCTCTGGTTCCAATCCAAATATTCATTCAAAAGATAACCAATAAAGTCATTTTCCGAGCGACCCCTCACTTGCTTGAAGCGGTTGGACTTGAAAAACACTCAGAAATACGGATGGCCTATCGGACATACTCGTACCAATGCCCCGAAGTGTGTTTAATGGGTCCATACTTTTGCAGGAGTAATTGAGTGGTTGACTAAGTTTGGCTTTACACCGCTTTTAGCAATATTCCATTAATATGGGTGTGGATGACACCATTGTGCCCATGTGGAGAATCGAACTTGGATCTTCGTCGTGACGAGCGAACGCTTTAACCATTAGGTTACCCCGCCGCCCCGCCTTCAAGAAAGTGCGCACCAGCTCTTTGGCTCCGCATTGGTCCATGTTGTAGAGCAGTCAGTGGGTACGGCATCGAGTAGTATCATACATGAACGTCGGTGGTGGACGTTTCATAGTGGAAGCTGCCATGGCCATCTCGACCACCAAACTTATTCGTGAATTTGGATGCGCCCGATCGACGACAGTTCAATACACACAACAGGTTTCCATTGAACGCATTGTTAAGAAAGGTCGTGGAGGACATAGCCGATACTGCGATTTGACTACTTCGTACATCTTGTCGTTTCTGAACACGCTCTATTTGCACCAGCTGCCACACATGCACATGTTGTGCAATGTAAACAAGTCAAGTCACGACTTTCTGATGTATTTATTGACAATATTTACTCTGCCTCTAAAGTCAACATGAACCTTCTTTTTGCAGACTATGCAATAAAATGCGAGTAATTAATAGGAACGATAAAAACATGATAAATGGCTTCACGCAATTTCAGATAGAAGGACGTTAGATTTAGGCTTCCCTCTTCATCGCATGCAAGGATGTTGTGATGTGATCTTGTTTCGTTTGAACCATGAACTAGAACCTCTAGAAATACAAGATATTTCTCCCCGGACAGCTGGTCACTATGTGAGTTTTGGATATGTGATAAGCAGCGGTGCTTGTATAAAGAAAACGAAAACATGTCAATCTTCCAAAGCATCTCTGACGTGCATTTCCAGATGTCATTCCAGATCTCCACTTATTTGTCTACTTACATACAATATTCACAGATGCACTCACCCATACTAAAGGGGATGACGGACAGACGGATCAGGACAAACCAGAGTGTAGCAGCTGTTGCTAAGACAAATAGGACCAACAACATCGTCTTCATGTGACGCAGAAATATGTCAGCGACCCTTGAAGTAAAGAACACAGCATTCAGCAACAACAGCGGTAAACATCATAGGCCCCCACTGCGGGTCAGAATATCGATAAACTAGGCCCCGGTTTAGTATCCACACCTCCTACTATATGTAATATGTAAAGGTTTATAACAGAAATACGGTGACATGATCGAAAACCGGACAATGAATATATCGTATTTTAAAGGTCTCACAAGTATCAAAAGCTTTTGTCCATATCTCTGATGTGTGTAGGAGGCATATGCATGCGCTTTCCCTGGGGATGCATTTGATGGTTTTTATTAAATCGCAAAAGACCGAGTTGCTGTGCCGGAAGTATGTCACCGTATTTCTGTCATGAACCTTTACATATTATATAGTAGGGTGTGGAAACTAAAGCGGGGCCTAGTTTATCGATGTTCTGACTCGCAGTGGGGGCCTATGGTAACCATGGCATGAGACATGGTCCCGATGTTATACCGAATTGTAACAACCAATGTGTCAGATATTAAACACATTGTAAATACATTGATCTTCTGTCGCATGTTCTGTCTCACAGTCCATCCTGACACACTTGTACCTACCTGGACAAGAGCAGGGCCGCTACACAACCGCCCATCGTGGCATAAAAGCCAATCCAACCAGCATGGTCCTGAAAGACAATACATGTTGAAGATTCCACAAGTGCTACTTATTGATTGTGGATAGAGAGTTAAGGTGCTTTTAGTAATAATCCAATAATGTTAATGAAGACACATGAAATGTAGTTATCGTTTTTTACCTGTGTTACATCGACACCGTTCAGAACCACGTCCAGTACTGACCCAAACGCCATGTAGACTCCTGTTGGTACACTAAAGGCCAGTGTTATCAACCAGAAGCCTTTATGGCTGCACAAAATTTAAACTATAGTACAGACAATTGAATGATACAGTCTGAAGCTGATCGAGCTGCGTTCACTGTTGTCTACTATTTGCTCACCAGTCCAGATTTGTTACCTTGCTGTCATAGCTACAATGAATATCACGAAAGGTTGATAACATATATCTAGTATTAAGCAAAATGAATACACTTGTTTTCCCCGTGATAGAATTGATTATTATCGGGATGATCTATTACAGTGAAGATATAAGTTGTTTTTAACTTCGCAAAGTTAGGAACCAGAGGGGAGGGTCACAACGAACCTACCCAAACAACTAATCTTCATCACAACACCTACAGGTCACTTCTACAGATTCTCAGGGATGGTTTACAGCGCACTTCTACCTTTCTGATGACCCACGGAGCAAACAGATTTATGTTAATCTGCATCAAGACTTCTCTTTGAGTACAGATTCAATCAACTACAGAAATGTTTGGTTGGCTGGTTTGTTGTCTAAAACCACACTCAGCAATATTCCAGCTATATGGTGGCGGTCTGTAAATACTCCAGCCTGGACCCGACAATCCAGTGATCAACAGCATGAGCATCGATCTACGCAGCTGGGATACAATGAAATGTGTCAAAAATAGAAGCGGCGTCACTGGGGTCGTAAGTGTATTTGCCAAGATCGATTCTCTATCACGTCTTACGTGAATAGCCCTTTGATCCCTTGCAGGTGGCTTATCCTCTCTATGGACGCTGTGAGACTTGGGGGAGACGGGGGCTTGGCGGGGAAGTACACCACCACCAGGAGCAGCAGCAGCACACACGCCGCACATTCTGTATACAACACAGTAAAAAGATAATAATAAATTTTTAATAATACAGTAGTACTATTACTGATAACATTGTCATGAGTAGATTAAAATATCCTACGAATAGGCCTGATTTCGCTGATGTAAGGACATGTGACAGCAACATCTAAACAATACGTGAGACAGACACGTGGAATGGGCTTTACAAATTTGATCTCTGCGGAAATCGAAGTCAATGATACCATGAGAGAATACTTTAACCACGCGGCTACCACAGCGAAGGAATGAGGAGACACTTATGTATCACCGGAAAGGATACTGACAAGGGAAGGTGAATGAATGTGGCCAATCAAGCATGCTGTCACTGTTGTATATATATACATGTAAACAGTTTGATTCAGAGGAAACGTTGATCACCTGTATACATGAGTCTCATGATGCCGCTTCTCACCTCGGCTATGTTACCGGCAGGTGTCGGAGTAAAACCAGTGGAGTTGATTCGACGTGGCGAACTGCAACAAGGGACATCGACCATTGCACCAATATGATAATGACAGAGGAGGTGAACGTGGTAACAGAGCATGTGGAAAGGGGGGATGAGGATCGGAGGACATTTTGAAAAGGACGAGTTGGGGTGCAGACGTGAAAGCACATTTCATAAACAGAAATGAATGTTGATAAAAGTATTAGGGGGCAGAGATCTGAGATATGGAAACAGAAATCGGAATTTCTGAATGGATGTTGTCCGTAACTTCTTCCACCCCATCCCCATAGAGCAGTGAAGAGTACTTATTAGACTGGCTGAGTATGGTTGTACGCCGTTTTTAGCAATATTCCAGCAATATCACGCGGGGGACACCAGAAATGGGCTTCACAAGTTGTACCCATGTGGGGAATGGAACCCGGGCCTTCGGCGTGACGAGCGAACGCTTTAACCACTAGGCTACCCCACCGCCATTATTAGAGATGAGGGCTCAATAGAAGTGTGGGTATAGTGGGTGGGGACCTGCTTACATTCAACAAATGACTAATCTATATGGACAGGCAGACAGTGTTCTCCTTCTTACCTTATAGATAGGACGTCGGTCATGTTCAGGGATGGTTTGTCAGGTTGCGGCACAAACAGCGGCCCTGTAGACACAAGGCGACTAAACAATTTGCACAACCATAAAAATGAAAGCAGGGTGTCTTTCATCTATTCCGATTTAAACCATCCGCATGTGTCTATGAATAATGATTAGTAATGACACTAAGTATTCGTTATACGGTGAACTTATAGTGCCACTATTCATCTACAAACACGGGAGTGAGTGAGTTTAGTTTTACGCCGCACTCAGCAATATTCCAGCTATATGGCGGCGGTCTGTAAATAATCGAGTCTGAACCAGACAATCCAGTGATCATCAGCTTGAGCATCGATCTGCGCAAATGGGATACGATGACATGTGTCAACCAAGTCTGTGAACAAGTCGTTCGACAAATCCTTCCACCTCTAAACCGCGAGGTTAACGGTGTCTCCTTCAATGAGGCAGATTTGAGTCTGAACCATACAAAAGCAAGGGAGGACACTCTAAATCAAACAAAGGTAACCAACACATCTCGGATCATACGAGCAAATCGATGAATTTGCTGCCACATTCAACCATTAGACATTTTATCACAATATACATAACCGTATGGTAAGTGACTACAGCTTGTTCAGCTTGACCCGAGGCACTCTACATATGCATGACCCGGGAGGTCAAATGGCACAAACGGCAGGACGAGTTAACTTCATTAAATAGGTGAGCAGAGAATGTTATTAATGTTGCATTCGTGCGAATGGATTCGTTACAGAACCTGTCCCAGAAAACAACACTTCCGAAAAAACAATCATTTCATGTTTTAATTGAATTGTTTATACAGATATATGCTATCTATTTTGGTTTGCTTACTTTACAAAGTACAGACGTCAATTACTTTCACAATCCGATTCACTCTTATCACTCTCTACACCCATTTAAATTATCACTTTTTCTATTTCATGTTCAACTGCAATATTTCTGTCCCAGTAGTTAGGACATTGCTGACGATTTCTCGACACTGAGTTGTCAAACGGCGACCTGGTCTCCGCTGTTCGGACATGTTGACAATCAACTGACATAGGTACACCCCTTCACAATAATAGACCCAACCAGCTGTGACACGGTCACGCAATACATTAGTATCAGGTCAAGCTGAACAAGCTGTAGACACATGTATATTTCTTCTTCTTTTTTTTGCACTTTGTCTTACGTAACCTTACCAATGATGAAGCCCACTGATATGCCGATGAAGCTGAAGATAGCCGACATGGCTGTTGCAGTGGCCCTCTGTTTGGGGGGAAACCACGTGGCTGAGACGAGGGCAGGACCGGCGAATGGTACCGTGCTAGCCAAACCATTCATTATCGCTGCGATGTTCATCAGCCTGACAGTAACATCCACACGATATGATCACAAGACAAACCTCGTAGAATTTCAGAAACGACGAGTTTGTGATGATTTAATAAAAAACTATGTTACCGAACTAATGAATCAAACAAATCTACCGAAACTATCACTACTATTAACTTTTGGATTGACTCTAAAACCGGAAACGTCCAGTCCATCATTGTACTGAGTTTTAAAGCCCAGTCTAACATCCATGGATAGATACGTTGCTGGTTCTAGTGAGTATCGCTTTCGGATTAAACAGGCACAGACTGAACATAGATAAGTTCTAAGGTTCAGGACAAATTATAAAACATGAAAACAAATGTTATCTCAAGTTAACTGAAAAATGTATGCGTGAAATACTAGACTTCTTCTGAGATCATTAGAGTGAAATCTGGTGATAGGGCCATTTGTTTCGAAGTCTTGATATTGATCCTACCATAAAGCGTAGCGTAGGTGAGTTGTTTTACCATTGAAATAGACATTGGTTTCTGCAAACTGTGCAACGAAAATGATTATGGAAGACCAAATTTCCTCATTTCATAGTATTTATAAACACAATACATCGTGATGTACCTTCTCAATTGGTTTATTTGCAATTCCATATCAAAATGTTGGTTCGTTACTCTTGATTACCGAGTGTGTATAAGGCAAACATTAATTAACGCCAACATAAATAAATATATATATATATATATAAGGTCATAACATAATCCGTTTAACTGTAATCACTTCTCCCTGAAGATAAAAGTGATAAACTTCTTCTTATATATGTACTACTGTTCGCTCGGTATTCTCATCATATATATATATATATATATATATATATGACATTTTAAACATTTTACATATACTGTTCCTGTATTTCAGCATATATATATATATGACATTTTAAACATTTTACATATCCCTGTTTCAGCTAAAGTAAAACGAATCTGGTTTAAGTATTTGTTAACTCAGCACACTGGAGAATACATGTACTACTTATTCGGGCATCACCATGAATAAACATAAGGCCGTTTCCTGTATGATCCACTAGAACGTCATATAACATGCACATTGCACTGTCAAAAAGTGTCTCATAAAAAGGGTTTGTATGAGGTACACTGGGCGCCGCATATACTATAGACTGGATTATCACGTCATATTACAGTCAAATATAGTTGTGTGGACCTACGTAAATAAACACGAGGTTCTCTACAACCTTAATACTGGCTACTAAGTTAGGAAACCCGTGAAAATCCTGGTTAGAATTCGTCTTTAGCAACCCATGCTTGTAAGAGGCCACTAACGGGATCGGGTGGTCAGGCTCGCTGACACGGTTGGCACATGTCATCGTATACCATTTGCGTAGATAGATGCTCATGCTGTTGATCACAGGATTGTCTGGTCCAGACTCGAATACTTACAAACCGCTGCCCTATAGCTGGAATATTGCTGAGTGCGGCGTTAAATAACAACTAAACAAACCAAACCACATAAATCAGGGGCTCCTTTCACGCAGCAACCTTTACTAGGGGTAACCTTAGCTCCCATTCTTAAACATTGCACTAAGGTTACCTTAGTGACTTACGATCATCTTAGTGATTTGTGAAAGGAGGCCCGTGACTATGCATGGACCATTCGTTTACTTCGAGACATCCGTGTGGTCAACAAACCAACATTCGGCACAACGATGTTTGTGCTACAGTTATTGTCACCCCATCTGGTACTGACCATGTCGCTGATACGGGTTCACTCGTGATGCATCGTATGGCCGTCATCAACACCATCGTCACAGCGCACAACAACATGGATGTCCTCAGTCCTAGAGTACGATAAATAGGCCTTAAATATATAGATGTACATCGTCTTACATTTTCCCAAATCCAAATCCAAAACGACATTTGGATCAAGTAGTTTAATGGCCAATACAAGAGCAACAAATAGCAATTACTGCATTCAATAAAGAGCTGTCATCCTCCAGACGAGGTGTCTTTGTGTGTGAGAGTGTGTATATGTCTGTCTGCCTGTGTCTGTGTCGTTGAGTGAATGTGTGTGTGTGTGTGTGTGTGTGTGTGTGTGTGAGTGAGACTGTGTGTGTCATATTGAATATGAACCATTGGCATAGGCTCTGCATACCAGTCGACACAGATATGAGACACATGAAATTAAAAGTGTCAGTATGAACCACTGAAAGTACTAAAGTACTGCGTTCCTACTGAAATTGGGCGGTAGGTTCGATTCCGCACATGGGTACAATGTGTGAAGCCCATTTCTGGTGTCCCCGCCGTGATATTGCTGGAATTGTGCTAAAAGCGGCGTAAAACCAAACTCACTCACTCACTCACTCCTACTGAAACTTTTAATTTCATGAAGGCGGACAAAGAAAATACCCTACCTTTGACATCCATCAACCAGGCGACTGGAAACATAGACACAACGTACACAATATTCCCCAGTTGTTCAACATGCCTATATTGGCATCCGACCACCCGAACACGGCCTTAACTGACTGAGCAATAGGTCCGAATGTGTTCCACGTGGCTGTCTGAAGAAGCGCAGCGTAGGAGAACACCACCAAGACATACCACCGTCGCTTGTAGCACTGGATGTTTCCTAGGGAGTCCAGCAAGGGTGAGTTTTCATGTGATACCTTAGAAGATGCAGTGGAGTGTTTAGGCCAATTAAGCACTCCGTTTCCCTCTGATGGAGGTAAATGTTCTTCAGCCTCGTCCATCTTGTAATTCAGAACAGGTTCTGATTTACTAACGTTTTCCATCCTGCCATTACGCTATGCTGGAGAAGTGAATCAGTGTACACAAACAACATATACTTATGCAAACGTTAACGCCATACAGGGTAACGTACCAGCTGCCTCCTATATATTAATTAAACTTCAAGAAGCAGTGACGCATGGCGTTGAAATTCATACTCATCTTTCCAGACAGGCAGCTGATGAACACCTATCTATACGTCTTACTCCTCATGGTGCCTTGTAACACTGCAGTGTGCCGAATGTGTAGGCACAAACACCCATATATCTATAATATATATATATTATGCATCAATCCAAACATCCTCCCTGAATGTCTTACTCTCTTATTTTACGTAGATAAATAAGGAAATTCAACATTTTACAAAGTGTTTCAGATTGCATTAATTTTGCTTTCATTTTCGAAGAATTGTCTCTAGGCCATGGCCACTACATGTTGTATTATCTTGCCTCACACATAAATGTCGTTTTCTGATTGGCTGAGCGCTCTTCTATTATTTTCAATGTACCACGCTTACAAGCGAGTAACATTTTCCATGAACCCCGCTGAGAATGCCGAACTCATTTGGTACTCGTGGTAGTAAGTCTTTATCTCGAATAACATTGCATCACGTATGATGTACGGAATGTTTTGCGAATGCAAATCGATGGAAGGGAGATAACTCTAAATCTGTTTTTCTTGTGGTTTTGTCGTCTGGTACTCCACACTATGATCCGATGCGAGTGCTTCAAACAGTTCAGACTTACCATTGAAGTGTCCGGTAAGATAAATACGTTGTTCAATGGTCCCTCGGGGCCCATGGGTTGATGTAACCTCGATGTTTCGAGGGCTCAGGGAACATAAACAAACATCGAGGGTACATCAGTCCACGTCCCCCTCGAGACCAGTGAACAACTTATAATATATGCCCCATGGATCAAGAAATATGTATACGATTCGTCGCTGGTACTAATGCTTGGTTTTGCTAGATTTCTTTCTCAGATATCTAAAACGACGTTATTATAGCATCATATTTTACTTATATTACAGTTTCCTGATGCAACCGCCGTGATATTGCTGGAATATTGCTAAAAGCGGCGTAAAACTAAACTCACTCCCTCTTGATGCAAGATGTAATGTAATGTGCTGACATATCATATCGATGTTATTGGAGGCTGACTGTGGGAACAGCTACAAACTGTATATCTTCATGTGGGGCAGAGAGACTTCGGACGATAGCTGGCTAAGACAAAACTGATTTACTCCAATTGTTTCCTCCATCTCGTTCCATGCATTCGCCCAGTAACAACATCGTGCACTGACCCAACACAATGCAAAGGACATTCAGCGGGTTCTTTTCCTCACTTGGATCACTTTTAGTATATGCTGGGACAATATTCATGATGAAATGGAAGTTGTAACCCAAAGTGGTAGGAGGCTGCACTTGATATATGTGTCTGCATTTGAATATGAGTGAGTGAGTGAGTGCAGTATTCCAGCCATATCACGGCGGGGGGCACCAGAAAAAGACGTCATGCATAGCACCCATGTGGAAAATCAAACCCAGGTATTTGATTAACTGACGAGGTTTGTTATTGTCAACAATAGCGAAGTCACATGCCCAACATTACTGTGTCAATATGATGAGTCTAGGCAGCCAAAGTATTTACCAGCACTATACGTTTGAAATATGATCTGGCTAACACCACGACTTGTAAGAGGTGAGATGACTCCATCTGTTACACACCCTCTAGCAGTGGTTTCTATTCCATTTCGTCTCATTGTCGGTTCTTATTTAATTTAGAACAATGCAAAACGTTTATATGAACCTGTCTGTTGTTATGACGTTAGCCATCCTTCTTAAGCTCAAGACACGTCCAAAAAAGAAAATGTGTGCTGTTATACATTTTATTGAAAGAGACATTCTTATTGTCTATGTATTCAGCGGCGTCCGTCCGTACGTCCGTCCGTACGTCCGTCCGTCCGTCCGTACGTCCCGATTCTTGCATGCGATAGCTCATGCATTGTTGTACCTAATGTCTTCAAATTTGGTGACAGCCTACATTGGGGGTTTACGCAGACACCAGTCGATTGGGGTGACCTTGACCTTATCTTCAAGGTCACCATGACCCTTAGAACTCTTTTCGAACTCTTGTTAACGCGACATCTAAAGGACTGTTGTACCCAATGTCTTCAAATTTGGTGACAGCCTACATTGGAGGATTACGCAGACACCTGTATTTGGGTGACCTTGACCTTATCTTCAAGGTCACCATGACACTTTGACTGCTTTTCAAACTTATTTAAACGCGATATCTCATAAAACATTGCACCCAATGTTTTCAATTATGTTGACAGCCTACATTTGGTGATTATGCAGACACCAGTCATTTCAGGCATCTTGTATGTGACCAAAAAATTAAAAGTAGTAAATATAGATATTCCATTCTTTAGTGGCGGGGGACATTGCCATATCAGTGGCAAACACTTGTTGATTCACATTTTGATGAGAAAAATGGACCTGACAAGAAGTATATAAGGTGTTGCAATATTTCCTTCACAGCAGTGATGCCGAAAGCGCCTGGAAGTTGAAGGATAACAAATTGGACATAACGTATGGTAACAACTTCTTTCATTAAAGCGTTGTTACGGTGTACATCATTATGCCGTTGTCACGCGCCCATCGCCATGATGAGAATGCCATGCTTTAAATCTGTCACTCCGACATGCTACTTCAAGCGGTGTCAAGTCTCCTCTGACAAGGCAATGGCATGTGGTAGTTCTATTTCTATCTTCACGGGATGAGAAGATGCCGAAGTAAAGTCACAAGAAAACTTGACACAGAGCAGTCTACCGTTGTTGACGTATAGAAACTAAACAAAGAACCGCCGAAACGCCAGGATGCAAACACGTTAATAGCACGGCTTTAAATAGTAGGTGCTCAGTCGTGGGTATCACTTCGACATGTGTTCTAATTATCTCAGTACATTATGCCGTGGTCGGACACGCTGACGAACCCGATGTGACAGCTATATTATCGAACCATTGAAATACGTGTTAAACTAGTGTGCCATTAGCTACCCATTACCACATATTTACGCGAGTATGCAATATATATCAAACTAACCCTAGTCATACGAGATTTCAAGGGTATCGATTGAAATCCATGTCCTTCATTCACAGCTTTTATGTTTGTTACGCGTGCTAGAAAACACATGAAAACAATGGTTAGATTCACAGACCTGTGAAACACATGTAAATGCAGAGATGAATGTATATTATTTTTGCACCCCTTTGAACCTGTGTAAATCTGACAGCAAGATGATACGTGCAGTCCGTTTAGGTACAAATGAGAACGATGAATGATTAAAATAGGGACTCGAAATAGGGATAAGTGCACAGAACATAAATAAGACACATGGCCCTGAAACCTCCCTACCCAACAGGATCTGAAATCTGACGTTTTATGATCAATCACAGAAAAATTTGTTTAAGAAACTATCATGTAACATTGTTTTATTTTCTCGATTCATACCGAGGGGTGACAAACGGCTTGTGGAACAGCGCCGGCACGCACTTCAGGTGCAACTCAGCACAGCCCCCTACAAGCCAGGATACGGCCGGCGCTGTTCCCGCAGCCGTTTGTCACCCCTCGGTATGAAACGTGAAAACGCCAAACGTTGTTCATATGGCCGCCGGATAAAACGTTCATTTGCTAAGGTAAGCAACTTTGGGAAATACTGCTCCATGGTCTTTTACGTACTGCAGTCACACGATGCCGTTCAGATGGTCCTTGACCGTGTTAGTTTGCAGATGTACCTGTGCCAATGTCTTCTTAGCGGAAATGCGACCAATGCAAGAGCTTTGTTAGACATTCTTGCATTGACCATGCCTATTATTCGCCAACTTTCACCATTAGAGCAATGATGAACAATAATTAAATATACAGTTCATCATTATTTCAAATAATACCTCGATTTAGCGTCAACTGATGGTGCGTGTTTAACAAACAGCTTTGCGCGTCTTTACCGAACGATTTGATGACAGTGATCGGTGTCTTCGTGAAGCGCTTGTAAAAGATCAATTTAATCTGCAGCATTGGCAAAACACGTTCTCAGTCTTGACCCAAGCAAACGAATCACATATACGTTATGGAGATCACGACTTAAGGAAAACTCATTGAATCCGATTTGTACAAATAGTGATGTGAATCTTGACTTGTATAAATAGAGATCAGAATCCGATTTGCACAAATAGTGATCTGAATCCTATTTGTATGAATAGTGATCTAAATCCGATTTGTGTATATATTGTATAATTTGTCTGAATCCGATTCGTATGAATAATTGATTGGAATCCGATTCGTCTAAATGGTTATCTGAATTTGATTTGTATCAGTACTAATCTGAATCAGATTCGTATGAATACTGATCTGAATCCATTTTATATTAGTGACCTGAATCAGATTTGTATAAATAGTGACCTGAATCCAACATGAATATACAGTGCAGAGAATCCGATTTGTACAAATAGTGATCTGAATCCGAATTGTATGAATAGTGATCAGAATCCCATTTGTACAAATAGGGATCAGAATCCGATTTATATGAGTATTGACCTGAAAACTGATTGGATAAATATCGATCTCGGCCCGATTCGTTTATTATTAATATGAATAGATACATGCATCATATTTGGATAAATAGTAATCTGAACCCGATTTGTATAAACAGGGGTCAGAATCCATTTAGTACTAATAATAATCTGAATTCAATTTTTATAATAGTGATCTGAATCCGATTGGTATAAATAGTGATCTGAATTCGTTTTAATGTATAGTGATCTGATTCTTATTTGGAAAAATATTGATCTGGAACCAGTTAGTTTAAATAGTGATCTGAAATGTATAAAAAGAAATTGAGGGGTTACCCCTCGCCCCCTTTGACATAAAGAGGCAACGAAAATGAGGACCAGTCGATGTGATGGCACAGTTTGCAGTGAATTCTCGTACCCTGACAATGTGTGTACATGCTCATGCTGTGAACCACTGCCTAGATCATCAATTACAGGCGACCCTAATACATGTACAGCTGTAATGTCGTTGACGGGGGCGTAACCCAACGTTGGTGCAATCACGTAACTGTACTTACACAGTTCACCAGGAAATTTAAACCGAAACAATGAAATTAGTAGAAACAAATCACATGGACGGATGTAGAATATTGACAATGTAATGATTCCGTTTCCTATTTCATCTTTCACGACTAAGCGTGACTCGAGGAAAATTATAACTTTAGCGAAAAGAAACGGTATCCCATTTTTTATAGAAGATATTACTGTAAGAATATTATTATAGAGCAGAACTAAATGTTATTGTCATTATACTTTCTGAGCCACTGTTTCGTGATGCACGTCGAATATGTTTTCGGCAGCTAATGCACACGTTTGCGCCGTATGGAGTTCATCTGTACAGTAAAATAAAATCAAGATTCATATATATTGGATGGGGAGAAAACGAGCGACAACCTCCGTGGTGTGGGGAGGACCCATAGAGTGGAAGGACCGTTGTTGGACCCCAAAACACATTATGAGATGTATCCCTACCATCCCAGCAACCGCTTAGCAGAAAAGGAAGAAATCAGGATCTGGATCCATGGCAAACTGTGACATGGATAAATACAATGAGCACACACACGCACGCACGCACGCACGCACGCACGCACGCACGCATGCATGTGCATCAGAGAGACACACAGACAAAAATACACTCATTTATACACACATACCTACACGTCACTAGATACGATCTTTAATCTTTAACGTGACGTGAAGCTCTATTTCACCTCGGCTCACCTGTATGTGCATGTAATCGACCCTTCCAACAACCCTGGCGAAATCAGAAAAGCGACTTAGGGACCGTTCGTAATTTATGGCTAGGGGGGTGATGATGATGATTTTAAGGGAGGTGGGGGAGTCACCCATTTTGTTCTGGGGAGGCATGGGGGTCATCAATTTTGTACATAGAAATAATAAATAAATACGCTTAAAAAATTATGGGAAGGGGGGGTATTTGATTTTGTACAAGACATGCATGGCGGGGTGACTTACTTTGTACATAATTTTAGGGGGGAGGAGGGGTGTGTGTGTTCATTCACATTGTTCCTGCTTCTCCATGAAAATCATCATCACCCCCCTCCAAGCCATAAATTATGAACGGTCCCTAAATCTTTTATCCGTCATCATACCAAATATGTGCTAATAGAATTCTTCTTTGAGGCATCTTGCCGTTACTGCCACTCAACAACGTTTAAAGTTGCCAGACTATTTGAATTACCCAGACTTGCGCAGTGTGTTTAATCGGATAGGCCGTTCAGTGTGTGTTCGAGTGGATTAAACATACGCCGTTAAGTGTGTGTTCGAGTGGTTAACATAAACAATCGTCGCGTCCTCAATGTCTCAAGATATCAGAGCAAACATAACATTACCTATCTCTGTTTGAAAAAAAAAACCGGGTGCAATTGTTGTTGTTTTTCTTAAAGTTAAATGAATCATATCCCCAAACAACATTCTTTAACAGGTAATTATGTCCAATTGTGAACACATCAATTGTTGATAAAGGGAAGGAAAAGTATTAATCGAAATATTTCAGGAATATGACACCACGGACTTACTAAAAAGAGAGACAAACACCCATTTTGTTCTGGGTCATCAATTTTGTACACACGTACTAGGGGGATATATGTAATAGTTGGGATTACACTTTTAGTAAAGTACAAATTCTAGTACAAGGGTTGGGTTGAGTCCCATCCGGGATTCAAACCCACACCCTGAGAGTCAGGCACCTAATCGCCAGCACACAAAATCAGCCTCCTAGACCATTCAGCCACCGGTGGTATTCATCACCCACCTGAACCCAGCCCTAAATTATGAACGGTCCCGTAGCGACAAGTGGATTTAGTTAGGTAACGGACTGAAAATCTGCTCCCTAAGGTCGCTCTAAACATGACGTTTTTATGCTTCATTATCAAATTCGGGATCTGGTGGTCAGACAAGTCAAGACTTGATTGCTGCATGTCCCAGATGCATAGATCGAAACTAAAAAAACTAAACTAAACTAAACTATCTACATATTCCTGTTATATAGGTGGAATGTTACAAGCACTACGATAAGAAAACACGCAAAATCGCATGATACCAGTGCGCCCTCGTTTGGAAGCGAAACACTACTAGTCCTAGCTCTCGTCAGCAAAGGACGAGATTTTACATGGCACTCCGTATCATCGACCAGTTTATCACAGGCCAGACTGAACACGATTAGTTCATCTAATCGAACACACCTGGTACTAGGAAAATGTGATTGCGCTTGAAAGGAAGTAAGGCCTCGCTCCGACCCAAGCGCCCAAGGAGAGACGCCCAGACCCAACGCCACGAAGACAACCCGGACCAGCCCCAAGAGTTGCGCAAGGAGCGAAACGCTTGTCTATAAATAACCTAACACGTACTATGTGGATACTTTGATCGGTAGAGGATCGTGTGATTGTATTTAATCCATAATCATGTTATTGACTAGCTACCGACTACGTTGTGACAATAGTCATTAATATCAAAGAGATGGTACTGTCAGCACTACGTCATGTTTAAATATGGCGACTTGGTCGACATATATGGGGTGCAGTTCTCGGAATAATGTATTTTCTAAGAATAAACATGGATCAGTTCCTGGTAAAACTGATAAATGTGTTTCTAGGAAAGCGTTTGAATGGAATGCGTTTTACGTTACTCTGGGCCAAACAGGAGTTATGCGGGGACTGTATTTGTGTTCATTTGCTGGATTGTCACGTATGTAGCAAACATTTTACTGATCTATCTATCTTCAGTTCCCAGACGGCTACACTGTAATCATACCACGCGAGTCAGTGTCGTACACTGCACGCTATATAAGATGACATACTTAGGGGCGTGTGTCGCTTAGAAACAGCGTTAGAAAGACATAGGTGTCTAAACCCAACCCTATTACTATATAAAAGGACTTTCCTTTGATATATAAAGACTTTCCTTAAATGAAGTAGTAGGGTTGGGTCTATACACCTATAGATATGTCTTTCGAACGCTTAAATGGTGGTGGTAGGGGTTAGGGGTGGGGTGCTGTCAGTGTCACCAAGATAACAGACATAATATTGGGGGAGTCATGACAAAATAGATATTATACATTAAAATATTTATTGCTTTGCATTTTGTTTCGACGAGAGTCATGACATGAACGTCAAACATGAGGATTTAGCAAACATACGACAAACATTAGAGGAAGGTCAATGGATTCAGTACATTATTGCACCTATAGCCTGTGACCCCGACCCTTCTGTTAGTGGGTTTCCTGTCCTGTATGTATGTATGTATGTATGTATGTGTATGCGTGCGTGCGTGCTGTCTCTCTCTCTCTCTCTCTCTCTCTCTCTCTCTCTCTGTGTGTGTATGTATGTCTCATTCAGGGTTACCACAAGATCTGGAAAACCTGGAAATCTCACACCCCATGTTCAAGTATTTGAAAAATCATGGAATAATTTTGTTTCGTATCTAATAAGATAAGACTAAGATAAGAGATGCAAACTTAATGACGTACTAGAAATTCAATAATATGTCTCTTCTCTCAGACCACATTTATGCTTCATAACAGTTGCATAGAACCAACCACATTATAACTCTATCGGTGGTTAAATTGTTGTGGATACAGGGTGTATCATTTTCAAAACATTTCCTTTATTCAGTTCATAACAATACCATAAGAGGTTATATATGCACACCGGTAATGTTTTTAGCTTTACAGAAGTTTGTTACAAGTTCTTGTATCCTGGTTCTTTGTATTAGAAATACAACCAAGAAATGTAGTATTGTAGCTGGGCTATATCAACAGAAGATAAAGGGAGCGTTATTATACAATGTGTCTGCAGTTTATACTGTAAGATACTGAACCATTATTGATTTTAATATCATGTCTTATTTTGGTTAAATATGTCACTAAGGATGGCTAAAGAGTGAAATAAAACTTGCTCCACTTGATGTTTCATTTTTATAATGAAATCTTATCATAAAGAGTTGTGAATGGACCTCTGTAAGGGGAGATGGCGGCCGAATTCAAATATTGTTTTATTTCAGACACAGTAAAGTATGTTTAAAGGTACCCACATACCCTAGGACATATATTCTTGTTTCTAGAAAAAGCAATATTCTTGAACTTTCTCTGTTTCTAAAGAGTTAAACTCAGGACCCATATTAGTGAGTGAGTGAGTCTAGTTTTACGCAAGAGGCGACTAACGGGATCGGGTGGTCAGGCTCGATGACTTGGTTGACACATGTCGATGCTCATGTGGTTGATCACTGGATTGTCTGGTCCTGACTCGATTATTTACAGACCGACGCCATTATAGCTAGAATATTGCTGAGTACGGCGTAAAACTAAACTCACTCACTCACACTGTATCCCCCGGTCAACATTCTCTGTTCCCACGTGTATTCTGTTCTCTGATGTGTGTTCTGTATTACCCGGTCTATATTCTGTGTTCCCACGTGTATTCTGTTCTGTACACGCAAGACACACTACATAACTAGTAAATGTAGGTGTATCCCCTATCATATACAATACACAGAAACGTACAATTTACGAAGAAACGTACTTTCATTACACGTTTTGGTCAGAAAGAACAATACCGGTATCAGGAAGTCCTTGACAAGAGCTCCTATCGTGCATTGATACTGACATGAAAGACATGCCCAATGACTGAAGTACGGATCGATCATGTTCAGGAATAGCAAGACGTCATGCTTTTGTCATGCATAGCTGGATAGTTAGCAAGTAGTGTACATATGCCGCCCCCCCCCCCCCTACACGCACACACACACAGCCCCAGCCCCCCACCCCAGGGCCTGTGTACTCTCCAGACATACTGTTTACTTGCGGGCGTACGATATGGACACGGGTATTTATTTCAGAATGCAAGAGGTTGTAAATGTATATTAATTCTTCTTTGCTTAAGTCATACAGGTGTTCAACAGTGACTCGATACATGTGAGAATAGACGGAGGAACGCATTCACATGCACCATACCAAACCCTACCCAAGTAATTTCAGAAACATTATTTCGATGTTATTATATCTTTACTTAATGTCATTGTTTTCCTAATTTAGAAGGAGATGTCTTTACTGACTGTTTCTCTAAACAGTGGCTGGACGTCAAGCAAGAATTGGAAAATTATTATGATTTCATCAGCATAACCGTTAGGCCAAAGAGGCAAAGCGCCGTGACTGTTAACTTTATGACTAAGATCCCATTTGACTTCAAGGTCGAGGACGCCCTAGCGTGTAATATCCAGGAATTTCTGAGCACTCGTAAAACGTTCAGACACAAGACACCGCGGGTACGTGGACGCAGAAGGAAATACCTATCTCTACACGAATCCAGGAACATACAACACAAGGCCTTCAAGGCGCAGACGGGGAAGAGGAGAAGCTGAGATCTCTACTGAAAGACATTCCTGCTCTTGGGAAGTATATCTGGGAAGATCTAAGACTTCCGGAATACATCACTTCATTTTCTAAACTAGACCGAGGTGGCTCATATTTCTTTGGAATAGCAGAAAGGGATCGTGCATACGGAAGATATCCTTATGTTTCCGTACACCTTGTTGACCATGGTTTACGTTTGTCACGAATAAACTTAGAAGCACTCACACAATACCTGTTAAGAAGAGTACAGTCAGATATCTTTTGTTGTTCGTACGATGGGAAGAAATTGAATATTGACGCACGTGACTTCGTCGACATTTCAAATCATCGCAAGTCGAACGACAAGTACGTTGTCGAAGTAGCCGTAGGTGCCGTAGAGGGTTAGTCTTCTATGACGCACAGGGACCAAAGTCATTTGCGATCAAGGAAGAGGAATTAACCCGCATTCCATTTTGTGAATGGTTTAACACTTTCACACACCACAAGGCTAACTCCAGCAGTTCCGATAACAAGCAATGGGACAGCGAAAGGTAAGGGGACATGCAAATGTTTCTCAGTGGTATCTTATACATCATTCATACAATTATGTATTGTGTGGCGGTAGCATGTCTCCGGCACCATTGTTATAGGTGACACGGTTTATTATTAGCATGCCATCGTCCACCGATTTACAAGTCTCAGTCTGTTTAGACCACCGTGTACTTGCTTAAATGACTTTGACGTAGAACTACCTTCCAGTGTGGATTTCGAAAATGATCGATTTCTGTGAGATTTAAATGACAATATCCAACTCTGTCTGTCACAAATCTTAGTACCAACATAGCCAAAGTCACCTGTGACATAAAATATGGTATGAATGTGGTATAAACAAGAAGGGCTCCGAGACAATGGCAGTATTGGCTACGTTGTCGTATAAACTTTAACTAAATTACAATGTCGCATTCAATTGTCTTCTCTTTCTATGGTGTTGTCTGCCCAAAATATATTCCCATACATGTTGTTTTATTTTTGGTAGTGATATAATCACCATATTATCAGATTCTGTTTATCACCTAATTTTCTTACAGAATAATTAAGAAAGCCATACTGTTTTCAATATACATGTGGGTTTATCTTCCAGGCAATGAACGTCCAGAACGGATACATTTCAAAACCAAGACGCCGCCATAAAAGAATAATTTCTTTGAAAGGTCAGTTATCACCTTTTTGATAAAGTAATGGTTTCTTCCAATTCTAATTTAATTAATGGCATGATAACATCATGATAAACTAAACCTTCTTGTAAAATGTGAGACAATATTAGAATCTAATCCGTTGTTGTAGTGTTCATATAAGTGGACATTTACCCAGTGGGCAGATATTGCATTATCGAAAATGCGTCATACTATAGACCAGAACTCGATAAATCCATAAAAGGCGTTTTTAATGACTGCATATAAATGAAGAAAACCTGAAGAGGCGCGTCGTCAACGAGGTCAAGCTTCCAAGTGGTGACGTATTCACTAGACCATTGAAGCAACTGGGCAACGCTCTAAATGACATCCATGGCCTGCTTACAAAAAGGTAGGTATATCAAGGCGAGAATATTTCTGTTACAATCCCAAATTACGTAGTCACAGCCAAAGGATTATTAGCAGGCTACCTCCGACAAAAACGTTTCACTTGGTTTTGTATGTACTTACCATGTTTATTTGAAATGATCGGTTTCAAGAATATACAATTGTTAACCAAATTATATTATCTAATTTCAGATAAGCTTCGGATGCATGTTTACCCTCCGTACATGGCAGATCTGTCCAAAGTTCAGACTAATTTAGAGGACAGAATAGCAGAGACGTTTCCCTCTGGAAAGGCAGGATTGGTTTACCTGGCTCTTTCACTCGGGGTGTCGCTTGACCTCGACGTTCGAATGAAACAGCCTCATGAGGTCATGTTTGACGCATGCGTCATCCCGACCAACGGCGCTCCGATGGTGTTGACTGTCGTTAAAGGAGATGCCAAGAAAACAAACGCCATCTCCAAATACAACCTTTATGTCGCCAAAGCTCTAATCAGAGCTGTGCGTAAATTCACAAATGAAAACTTTAATGCTTTACATGGCGTTCTCACAGCTGATGATATGTCATCATCAGAAAAGTTCAGTAAAGCATATGTGAGCATTGATAAAGAATCGTCTTGTTTCTGTATCCCAGAGTCTCTGTCAATGTCGGATGTGAAATACGCCAGTATTACCAAGGCGTTTGCTGCCGTGGCATCCTCCACAAAGGTGGTCCAGATACTGAGTTCTGAGAACACTGGTGTGACCCAGACGTGGTTCCTGACCCAGGAACAGTTTGTTGCGCTGTCAGAAAATATCGATAAGAATGTGGTGATCGTGGGAGCTGAGTCGGGCACAGGTTCCACTACTCTGATGCTAGAGGTGGCTTCACGCCTGGAGAGGTCGGGCTGCACACTGCTTGTTTCTTCATCGCCAGACCTATGCAAGACTGTCAGGTGAGAGACACAATAATACTAAGGTCTTTAGAATTGGATATAGACAGTAGTCATATTCTTCAAACACACCACAGATGTATCAATTTTCTATGAAAAATAAGTCTGGGAGTCTTAATTACTACCGCAACATGTGTTTACGGTAGTATTTGAACTTTATCGTTTTATTACTAGTTTTCGGCAGGCTTAAGTCAAAGGATGGAGATGGTATCCAACAGGGTATTTTATATGCAAAGACACCTGAAAGGTCAGGTACTACTGTCTGTGTTTACAAGCATGCATCCATGAGTCGCAGCTCAAGTCAGAATTGGTAATGGGGCTCCACACAAGTTATTGGGATAATTGTTATCTGTATCAAAGGCTTGGTCAAAGATGCCGATACTCCGAGTTTGTCAATGGGGAAGCTTCTCAAGTCCTTGCACAAAGGTAGGGTTCTTCAGAGCTAGAAGTTGCTTCCATATCTGATTTTACAATCACTGCGGCATGAGGTCTATGTCCGCATTAAAAGCAGTTGCCTTTAGCCAATATATTTTTATTTTTCGTTTTGTCTCTGTGTGGTACATCTTACTGCTTTTAGTATGATAATGACAGGGCAGATAGACCGTAAACAAATGTGATGTCTCAGGCAAAAGAATAGTTTCGCTTGCAAGTAAAGCGATCACTGCTCTTGCCATGTTATGTGTATGGAACTGTCTTTTTGTCTAAATGGTAATTACGCCATTGCTTAAAGAAGATGTTACAGTTGTAAGTATATTGACAGTTGTAACTGTTGGTCAGCATTATCACTAGCCTTATGATATAACTCACCATTGAGAAGGTTCCGGTTAAGCATGACAGGAAGACTATTTCGGTCATAGCGTTAAGGAATGGCATTACGGGATATCCCGCTTGCATGCATTGTCATGGTGAATATCCTACGTTGGGCATATACTCTGTAGCTTCATAGAGTCTTGATGTCAGTGTATGAAAGTCGTATGAAGGGGATCCTTCTAATGTCTCAACATTCTAAGTCCAACATGTTCACTATTGTCGTTGACAATTGTAGTATTATTGCTTATTATTGCATTTAATTATTGACATGATCCACCTATGTCGGAAGGTTACAATGAATGTCCGAAGGTTACAATGAATTTCACAATAAGTACTGTATATTTAAATCCTTCAAACAGATGTGTTGTGTGTTCTGTTGCTTTCAGGAAGCACAAGCTGTGCTCGCGGGTGATGGTCGCTAATACCTTCCACAAACACATGTCACAGCACAAAACACTTCCTGCACGTGTAAAACACGTGGTCTGTGAGGGGAACTGGTCACCCGAGACTGACTGTGGCGGTCGTGTATGGTGCTTTCTCGTCAAGAGAGGTTTGGAATTTATTGAGGTTATTATAAAACCGGGTTACATACTGTTTTTAACGAGGGTCAGGTTAATTCCATTTCCCGAAGGATACCAAAATACATTGGACTTCCTTTCGAACCAACCGTTTTTCCATAAAGAAATGAACTACTGAATTCCCGATTTGTTAATTAGGAAATTATAAGCTGTGTGATTATGGCACCCTTCCCACTGATAGATTGAGACTGAGTTTCTCAAATACCTCTTGCTCCAGTCACTCTTATTTTACCTAGTACGTTTTAAAGTGCGAGTAGTGATGGGATACTTCATGATTGTGCAATGAATTTTAAGAAACTTTAAATTACTTTTGACAAGAATCCGACACTCGAATCGTACAAACCTGTTCGAAACTAATAATATAATATAATCTGTAAATACTGAAGATATTAACCCCATTATTACCCTTACTATAGTGCATAGAAAGCGAGAGACAATATGATGACTTCTTTGATCGAATGTCGTCGTGTCCTGATGACGTGTACGTTGTACGTGCTTAAAACATTGGATGAACGGGTTCAGATCATTTACAGGAACGCGTGAAATACTGCCTACCTCTACCATTAACACAATCGCCCAGATAATCCTTCATGGCCCATCAGACCTATATATCTGTTGGTATAAATATATGCTTTATTTCTTACAGAAACCGATCGGTCACCTGTTCAGGATTTTGCCTGCCCGGAAACGCCTCCATGTTCCCCCATCCAGGCCTGTTGAATGTGAGATAGCCTAAACGGGACATGAATACTTCAGGCTTATATAGAAGCTGGACATCTGGCCACTTGGAAATAAACATTGGGTGCAAACCGAATACCAATGTACATATCAATAAACATTCAGTGCTATAACATATTTGAGAACATTACATGCATGTACATATATCATTCGATTCAGAAAGCTACATCACCAGAACGTGCCTTGTGCCACTCTGAAGAATAATGTTCAATGGCCTTAACTCACTGACTACTACATGTCATACAAGGATCTCAAATGCAAGTCAGCGTCTCGCTCAATAATGGATTGACTCAACCCGTGATATCACTGATCGCCTACAAACTGAACCAGTAATAATGGATGAACCAACAGAAGATTTGTTTTTGTAAATGATTATTTCTTTATTCTATAACATGCACAGGAACTGATCACTCTCGGATACGAATCGCTGAGTCAAAAGGGTTCAAGCCGATGTGGACATGAACAGTGTACAATATAATAATAATTGTGGATTTATAATGGGCCTTTTCCATGTACTAGACGCATGCTCAAAGCGCTAACACACAATCTGATTATTTTTACCACGGAAAACCCTAACGGCCTGTGAGGCGCTAGAGGGTTAATAGTCACATGACTTATCCTTTCGGGTACTCATTTTCTGCTGGGTGAACAGGGGGAATTTTGAACAATCACACTTGCCTAAGGTCAGACCACATATAGCACACGTGCTTCGTTGTTGGGCAGGACTGAAGTCCTAAAAACATCCATCTTCATTCATGAAACATTATGGGTCATTTTTGCAACAGTGATGTGTGTATCAATATTTGTTGATAAAGGACATAGGTAAACAAACAGATTAACAGCGCTGAGCGATTCCCAGAAGTGGCATTGGCACATTTGAATTGAATCGACCTCGGACCTTCGTCGTGACGCTTTAATGACTGGGTTATGGCTATCATAAATATTTGTGTTAGCACACATTTATGTTCGACGACACCTTTGAAAGCTGCTTACAAAGTTACTTTAAAAGTTAAGTCGATTCAGCGATTAACTACATCTAATAGACTATAGTGAATTCATAGATTAAGAGCCATTTGGCTTTTAAATGTATAGATATGAGTCATAACGTTGACGTTTGGTCTACTGAAGGTACTAGGATCGTTCTTGGTCACCCCTTATTGTTGCCGCGTGACAATGGGACAGGTAAACATGCTTTGATCGTAGGATCCTTTAACTGTATTATATATGGTAAATACAAACCTTCCCTATGTCTCATTTGTTCCTGGTGGTTATATACAGTTTGCTATGTAAGTATTAGACCTTTCGTTATATCACGTATGATGAATGTAAACTTTCCACATGACCCGCGTGTCCATTGTCGTTAATCAGCTATGGAGAGTAAATGCATCTGTTGTTATACATGTATCATATATGGCGATTATAGATTCCCCACTTGTCTCGCTTATCCATCGCAGTTACATCGCAAGGGGAAAAGTATCTTCACTTTTTGTTGTAGATGGTGAATATACATTCCCATTTGACTCGCTTATTAATGGTAGTTTTATAGCCAGGGGGAAAGAATGTTCACTTTTTGTTATATCATATATGGTGAACATACATTTCCCATTTGACTCGCTTATTCGTGGCAGTTTCATACCTAGGGTAAAAGTATCTGCACTGTTTGTAATATAATATTTGGTGAACATACATTTCCCATCTGACTCACCTGTCCATGTAAGTTACATAGCTAGGGGGAAAGTAGCTGCACCTTTTGTTACGTATGGTGAACATACATTTTCCATTTTACTCGTTTATTCATGGTAGTTACATCGCAAGGGGAAAAGTATATTCACTTTTTGTTATATATGGTGAATATATATTTCCCATTTGACTTGTTTATTCGTGGTAGTTTTATAGCTAGGTGGAACATACATTATCTTTTTGTTATATCATTGTTTGCTTATTGTAGTTGATCTGGACGTGTTTTTACAGTTTGGTGAGTTTAGGTTTCTGAAGTTAACTTTGCTTTGGAGAACATGTAGTGTAAGAACGAGATGTGGGTCCCGGTTTGATCTTTTACTCACGTGTATTGTGTGTAATGGTGATAACGGATGGAAATAACATTCTACGCAGATGAAGAGGAGGTATTGGAAATATGTGCAAGCATGGTTCACACTTTAACGCTTGATTTGTTCCTCCAGCTAATCTCTGTTTTGCAATTTGATCAATACATTTATCAAGAGTTGATCTCTGGTTTGTAAGTTGGTCAATACATTTATCAAAAGTTGATCCCTGGTTTGAAATTTGATCAATACATTTATCAAGAAGTGATCTCTGGTTTGTAGGTTGATCAATACATTTATCAAGAATTGATCTCTGGTTTGTAGGTTGGTCAATACATTTATCAAAAGTTGATCCCTGGTTTGAAATTTGATCAATACATTTTTCAAGAAGTGATCTCTGGTTTGTAAGTTGATCAATACATTTATCAAGAGTTGATCTCTGGTTTGAAATTTGATCAATACATTTATCAAGAAGTGATCTCTGGTTTGTAAGTTGATCAATACATTTATCAAGAGTTGATCTCTGGTTTGTAAGTTGATCAATACATTTATCAAGAGTTGATCCCTGTGTTGTAAGTTGATCAGTAGATTTATCAAGAGTTGATCCCTGTTTTATAAGTTGATCAATACATTTATCAAGATGCAAACAACACATCCATAATTTTATCACCACTAAAACAAAACAGGTGTGTACTCATTCATACCAAAAATGATATTTCCAAACATCGGATCAGTGAATGCTGTTATCATCACGTATCATTTGTCAAATTGATGCATACACCTATTGTATATTGTTGTTGTTCTAGTTATCAAATATCTGTCATTGCACATGCTACATAACTCTCACATGAAGCAGATACTTGGACATCTATAGTATTATTTTGTTATGTTTAATATTCCGAATAGTTTCGGTTAATGCAATCAGAATATTCTATATGTTTACATCTTATTTATAAATAGACAATATGCGTTTTCATATACAATGTTGTTCATATATGGTTATAGAGGAGCAATTATATTTTATAAATGTAGTCTTGATAGCTTAGACAGTCGTCATTTTTTAAAACTTCATTCCTACAGTTACATAGTTACAAACACCTTATAGTAACAAAGGCAAATACAAGTAAAATAAATTGATACGTATAACAAGCTTCTATAGGTTGGCTGAACATAGTCAAAAATTGTGACATGGGATGAAAGGAAACCTTTTTTGCTAAATTATCCATATCACTGAAATACATTATTCTGCAGGGAAGATGAATTTTAAGGTTTTCAGGTAGTTAATAAATTTTGGAATTGTGTTTTTTTAAAAATATTACATATATAGATATGTCTATACGGAGAAAATTATCTGGTTTAGTTCTTTGTTGACTTGTAAAATACGAATACAAACCAGATATTTTGTTATTTTTATTTCTTTGTCGAGGTATTTGTTGACAGTCATCATTTTATCCATTGTATGGGATAGACCATTCAATATTCTGGGGATCGGGGTCGGGGCATGCAGCCGATAGGACTTTTGTTTGCAACAGAATATTTTTATGTACCTTTTCTATCAAAGCCCGGTCCTAAGCAAAATTAAATGGTCAATTAAATAATATAGGAAAGCTGTTGTTTTCCAGGATTTTCGGGAACGGTAAGTTTTTCAAAATATAATCCCCTTCACAGAATATGAAATGGCCAGCCCCGTAATTGCCTAATATCGATATACTGTTTGGGTTGTCAGTGTTGTGTTATGTAGCGTTAAGGGCGTCTAATCGTTTATCTACCTGTAATCAGTATAATGTTACATCTATTAATTACATCTATTACAGTATAGTGTTACATCTATTACAGTATAGTATTACATCAATAATGAGTACTAAACATTCTCTAAGATTACGTTCTGGTTCTGACATTTTGCAAAGTCAATCAGTTGATTGTTTTCTTGTTTATTAAGAGCGGTTTTCATATGCAGTGGTTACAAATCTTACTAGCATACTATTCTACTGATCCGATATCAGTTTTGTTTCACATAATTCATTTAAAAACACTTCATCTTTGTTGTAACATTTCTTTTTTAAATAAAACCTTACAAAATAGAAAATACCTATTTGTTTTCACGATAAAACATTTCTTAGACTTCTTGTTTTATATGAGAAAGACGGACCTGATGGTAACAGTATATACATGTATTCAATTATCAAGATTTCATCTCGAACTTCATCCCTTTCAGGTGAGCTAATCCGAGTTTATGCTGTTCACCTTTTAGCAAACACATATGTTCACTATTTCATAGTGATTCATGAAGATACCTATGATATATTTGGAATCACATAAGAAGTTTGTAGGTCTACAAACGTTTGGAAAATCTAGGGCCAGTTCGTTCGTTTTTCAGTTCTCCACATTGGGAGTAGCTAAGATACATAGCGTTCACTGACATGAACGCTGTTCATGTCAGTGAACGCTATGTAGCTTAGCTACATTGGGAGGAGAGTGATGCCTTATGCCACAAAATACCCCATCTCGGCAGCTGTCTGTAAAGAGGCTGATTCAAAGCAAACAAACTAGAGTAAGCAATGATCAGGTCATGATGCCACAGTCTGGTCATACCTTCGTTCCACTCAATCCTGTTCTTAGACTGGTCTAGCCAGAACCATTGCGCACTGGTGACAGCATCTTCCTCCGTCCTTTATCGAGAGTCCTGAATTCGTGGACATTTGTTGTTTTTCATAATGTCGTTGTGAACAGGATTCAGTTATGTAACAGCATGTGAGTTTGATGTGTGTGGAAAGCATGAAGTGATGCAGGTCAGACGCATCTGTGAAGCCTGACATGTTGTCAAAGGCCATCCATCGGTGATGTAACAATACTGCTACCATATTGCCACATATAGTTTGTGTAAGTAACAACATCTTCCAACACATATATTATTGAGTATTTTATTAGGTTGTCCCTACATCCTCAACAGGACAGATTACATGGACACAGTGATCCTCTGAGGTGCCTTCAGGACAGGTGCAAGAGCTGTTTACAATTTCTGTCACAACAATTGACCATCAAGTATATGGCAACTATAGGACTCTGCTTTGGGGATATAATTCCATCCAGAAAACAGTTAGACCATGCAAATCTGAATTGTATGATTCCTACTGAACTTGTCCAGACTAACAAGCATTAGGATTAACAAGGTTTCGTTGCATGCTAATTCAGAGTCACTGGTCTGAGGACGAAAATTGTAAAACTACACTGAAATGACAAACATGAATTACATAATCTGTTGTCGGTGAAAACGAACCAACATTTGGACTGTATTAACAAGTTAAAACAAAAAGGCACAACCAGACTGTGGCAATAAAACAAAACGTTTTTCACAGATATAGCTACAATAAAAATTATATAAAATGAAAAGTTAGTCAAAATTGTTCTTCCTGACAATTAATACATAGTTACGAAATGATAAGTTTATAACAAAAGATTTTAGCAAATTAAATCAACTAACACAGATAAAGAGTCCCTATTAAGAAATCTACTATGAGTACAGCTCTTACCAGCATGTATCTACTTCAAACAGGAATAGCACCTATAAATAAAACTAGATGAAAGACAAGAGGAAAAGAATGTCTAGATTACCACAGTCAGTGCAGCATTAGACTAAACAATTCCCAAATAGTAACACCCTGAATATGGACCAAGCTGCTATGCATACATTCAGAGGGCATGAGTTTGGTTAAAGGACCCAACAAACATCAGCATGTCAGCGTAATGTACAACAAACCCCAAGTAACCAGGTGATACAAGTTTCTAACATAGCTTATAATACAGGTATGGTGCTGACACAACAAGAATTCTGATCAGATTTGAAACCAGTCACCTGATCCTGCTATAGTTAGGGGATAAAACTCTGTAAAGAGTGCCCAAACTATTTTCACAAGGTTGTTAATTTAAAGCTCGTAATTCGTATTGAGTATTTTCAAATATCGATAAATGTAACTCGTACATACGTATTAAACAAATTGACATGTCGTGCAATCATGTATGGAAATGATTAACCAATCAAGACAGCTTGCATTATGCTGAGCATTAACACTGGAACTTGACCCAAATACATTATACACTATGTGACATAAAACTGACGAGTTGTCGATTTCATCATGATTACAAACAGCCCAGGCTATGAAGAACACAAACCAGCTTTTGCCACCACAACATGTGCATACAGATATAACTAATAAGATAACAGTTCAGCATACTAATATCCTCAGACAAGCATAATATATTCATGAATACAACTGACAGGGAGAATTCCAAGAATGAAAAGTCAGTTTCATTTAATCTCGAGCATTGCTTAATTTTAATAACTTTTCTTATGCTGGAAGTATACCAACTGATCAGTTATGGTAATGTCTCATGAAGTTTTCACAGGGCACTCCATTTGAAAAAGGACCTACTGGACATTTTAGGCAGATCAATATCCCAACAAAGAATTATCCCTGTCACTGTAACACTATAACCACTAACAGCATGAACAATCCAGCAAACCAACACATGATACATTACTCAAGCAGGTGTATATGGACAATAGCTAATAAATAAACTGGGTAATAACATCTGTTATAGCACAATCTCACCTTCTGTGAGTTATGTTATTTTATCACCATTAAGTACTACACAGTTGTGTCGCAGCTAAGCAATGATATGTTGCATGAGATCACAGAAATAGTATCTGATAACCTGTACCAGTAGGATTGGAATAGAAACATGATGTGTGTCTACTTTTCTTAAAAGATACTGATATAATTTAGGAAAAAACAAAAAATCCATTACAAAATCACTTGAAAACTACATTTTATATTGTTTCACAATGTAAAATAGACTCTTTATTCCTGAAAAGTAAGACAATTGTCAAGTCTCAAACCTTGCAGTATGAGCTGCTGAAAAAAACTTAAGAACTACCTTACCAAGCAATGTAATAGTGCAGTCAGGATAATTAAATCTTAACTACAATTTCATGTAGGCTCAGGAATTTTCCACAACATGCAATCATTAGTTTATTCATTGAGTTATACAACTTCTAGACACTTAAGATATTTCATATTAATGAATTAACACAATTCACATAACCATCATTTATCAGAAAATATCATATGATATTTCAGTATTTGCAAAAATATTATGAGTTACGTTTTGTTTATAGACATTCATATTAAGTATATTTCATCGAAAATATAGAGTACCTGAATGGACAATGGCACAGTTTGCACATATAGCATACAGGATGGAACATTGATGTTACGGGATGAAAGACATTAAGGATGCACCACGTGATGTCAGCTGCAGAACGCCTAGTCTCTACATCATCACAACCTACATATTACAAGAACAACACAATAGGGATAGGAGCACACTAACAACCACGTCATATACAGTTAGGTTAGCAGCGACACAGAACACCAGCACCTTTCTCTGTATCTCAAGGGGTCCCATTAAACGTACACTAGCCCCGCCATCCATCCTGTGATTTCAAATTAACCGCCCTTGATTTGTAATTAAAAAATTGATTTGCTAAACTGCTCAGTCTGACTGTCAATCACCATGAGTTGCAAGGCAGTGTCAATGCTGGGTGGTCGATATGGATCCAGGCGATATGGATCCATTCAACATGGATCCAGTCATTACTGTAGGTTTACTGAAACACAAGCCCTGAAGATAAAGAGAATGCATACCTCTCATGTTCTTGTGACCTCTGAGAATAACATGCCTCCAAACTTGGTAGTCATAGCACTACGTTCTCAATTGGCCTCGTGTTCTGGCACACCTCAAATCCATTGAGGGAGTTGGATTTTACTGCAGCTTCAAACAGTATTTCAGCTTTACTCATGATGAAGGAAGTCTAAAGTAATGTAGGTCTCTGACAGATAGGACTTGATGAAATCAACAAGCCTAGCATTGTGCTGACAAACCTGGACAAATAACCATGGTAAACAAGGGATTTGAACCCATGATCATGCCTAAAGGGACACAACTCTGAATTTCTAAACCATACACAGCCACAAATACCCTCTAAACCATGTGATGGTCATGCTGAAAAAAAGAATCACTGAAACCTGATTGAGTAAAAATTAAATTTGTTAAAAATAATGCTGATGAAGATCAAGAGGAGCAAGAATCGTAAAAGATGGACAATACAAACCAGATTATGCTGACATGGAGGACCAGATATTGATACACAGGTGAGTATATATATAGCATGATGGTCCAGCATGGACGTAACATCATAGATAATGTGGATAGATGCATGAGCTGACTTGTTAATTATTAACTGGACACCCAGCATGATAGAAAATGGACAATGACAGAAAAATAGACATAAAGTCTAACATCATACAGATCTAAATTGCAGATGAAATATGATGGTGAACATTCTATGCACATTATACAAGATGGCAGCACTACTGAATACCATATACCTACTACAGCAGTTACATCCCAACAGGTCGACCTGTCACCAGCTGTTGACCTGCATGTATGGTTCTACACCACAGATTCACTGATGCAGGTACATAACAATCCTGCCATCTGCTCGATACTAATCCTTTACACAAAAGTCTTCAGGAAAATACCATTCATTGATAAACAGGTCACATAGAAGACCTGTGCAGCTAGACTACCGACACTTAGAGTCGTGGAGTATTATAAGCAGTAGCAGTACTGGACAGACTGATGGCAGCACGCTGTTCACTACTGAGTATTCAACTCAGACAGGCACTTCCATTTACTCACTTGGTTTAAAGATTCTTGTCACTTTATGTTTTCATCGCATTTTTTGTTTTGAATGACTTTTTGATCTCTCAATCGAATTTACTCCTGATTGTGAGTCAGATCTGTGAACCAAGTAAAGAAATGTCACCTCAGCACCTTACTTCACTGTATTGCAAAGTCACACGTCAGACTCCACCAGGGAAATCTTCTCTGTGTTGTCCTCGGGGCGCAAGTCAAACCTGAAGACACAAGAAAACACAGGGATCAAACACTATTACCTTGTGAACATGGACTGTTAATGGTTTACCACTACAGATTCAACTGATGTAGGTACTTCACAATCCTGCCACCTGACATCTGCTGCAAACTAATCCTTTACAGAGACTTATTGAGGAAAATATCATTCACTGATAAACAGGCACAGGGATCAAAACACTATTATCTTGTGAACATGGACTGATAAAGTCCAGTGTTACTGGAATACTATGCCTCACAATTAAGCCATTCAATTATTGTATTGAAACTCTGGGTTCGATTCTGTGAAACGTTCAATGTTCCTGGTTTCCCCTGCTGTGATATAGTTAGCATAATGATCACACACTCGCCATAGTATCCTTTACACTCTGTCATATCACTATCCAATCATTTGAAGAAACAGTCAGTTCTTAGGCAACATTCTTAGTTAGGGATACTACAGCTCAATGAAGATGATATTGCAAAGAAGCTTTCCACTCTACACAGTACTTCACTGGGACGAAACTAAACTCAATTATCACAACCGTGGAAGTGTCCCTCGTAACCAACCCAACTTCCCAAAGAACACTGAGCAAGATGAGTGAGTGAGTGAGAATGGTTTTATGTCGCTTTGAGCAATATCACGGCGGGTGACACCAGAAATGGGCTTCACACATTTTACCCATGTAGGGGATCGAACCCGGGCCTTCAGCTTGACGAGCGAACGGTTTAACCACTAGGCTACCCCACTGCCCCAGCTAGATGATGTAAGGCGAAGTGGGTTTCAAGGTTATTGCACTTATACAGGGATGATCATACATGTGTTTTTGTGTGCTATGCTGGTGTTATGGTGATAACATGCCACAGTTTAACATGGATGGCCGTCTCAGACACATTACACTGACTACAAGCTGACCAGTCTTGTATCACCCCGTTAATGCTAAGCGTCACCTTATATATTATTTTGGTGGGAAGGAGCAAGCATACACTCCGAAATGTCGTGTTATTCACAATAAAGAATTGACATCCATAAATCTTACTATTCTCACCGACATTCTGCTCTACAGGCACTCTGCTTTCTGTACTCTACCACCTGACATGGCGGTGGATGCACTGAAGCTTGAGCTGAGACTACACAAGAGCCTTCATGAATGAGATATTTAGAACCCAAACAAAAGGTGCCTTCCTCAAGATTAGGTACTGCTCAGATTATATGTAGGCTAGCAGCAGTTTAGCTTGCTTTTGTCCATACTCCAACTAAGATCCTGACTGGTACCAGATCAAGTCAAACACAGTTTTAGCCAAGATCCACTCTCGGACCTGATTATGTTAAGTACAGATCCACACTCAAACCAGATTAGGTTTGGTATTTCAAGATTGGAGAGTTTGTTAAAGGGAGGTAACTCACCACTCTGTAATTGCCTTGGATGTATCCAGGTTGTTAAGGTCAAGGTTGACGACGCCCATGATCTTCTTGCTGGAGGAGAACACCCCAACTTCATTCTTCACGCAGACCTCCAGCGACCTCTTTGGCAGCTCGGACGGACTAATTGGATACTCAAACCTAAAACAGAAAACCAGTTTCCTAGCAAATGAGTGAAAGTTTCAGGTCAGTGTGCACCTTTCCATAATGATGGAAAAAGTTTCAGATCTGAAGGGACACAGGCTTAACATAAAACTACTCTAAAACGAGGTATAATAATTTTCGTTCTCAGTTGTAATGCAGTTGCGGAAGCACTGTCTATCAACTTATTTACATTCTTGAACTTTCTCTGTTTTTAAAGAGTTAAACTCAGGACCCATATTAGTGAGTGAGTGAGTCTAGTTTAACACCACACTCAACAATATTCCCGCTATGTGATGGCAGTTTGTAAATAATCGAGTCTGGACCAGACAATCCAGTGATCAACAGCATGAGCATCGATCTGCGCAATTGGGAACCGATGACATGTGTCAACCAAGCCAGAGAGCCTGACCACCCAATCCTATTAGTTGCCTCTTACGCTAGGCATGGGTTACTGAAGATCAATATTCTAGCCCGGACCTTCATGGGTCCATATTATAAAAGGTTCCTTTTTAAGGAAAGGATCAGCTTCCTTGTATTCAACATATACCATCAGTGTGTGAGGTTGCTCATAATATTAAGCATCAGTTTGTCTAGCCCAGTTATGAATAGTTACATGCAAATACAGGTGGAATACTGCTGACTGAACAAATCAAAGTGAAAAAGAACTAAAGCTGCATCAGTAACATTCTCTTCCCACAGAGGTTACTCCTGTCATATCTTCCTACGTAACCTCTGTTCTAATACGGCCCTTTCATGGTGTGAGCGTTCAAGACTCGTGATTGGAGGCAATCAGATTTAGTTGTGCAATCAGCGACGTTGTTTCAAAAGTGATCATTCGCAAGGCCTCGGTAATTTCCGTATGCTTCGAGAAAACTAAACCTATTCCCCTGCGCGATGCGCAAACGTTTCTTCTAGACAGAACTCAGTCATGTTATGGCGGATCAGTGGCGTCTCCATCGCCCTCGTTGACAACGGACAAGCTAGCCATTAAACGTCTTGTGTGTAATATCAACACAAGTCCCCGGCAGATGGGGGATATTTGTGGCCCCACATTTGCTTGTATTAGTCAAGTTGAATCTAAGTCAATGTAACACGCGCTCTGATTGGATAGAAAGAAGGGAGAGAATTCGTGTTGCGATCTTTTGCCGCTAGGGGATTTTACGAGAACCGGGAAATATGGCCGTATTAGAACAGAGGTTCGTAGGAAGATATGACAAGTAACCTCTGTGGGAAGAGAATGCATCAGTAATTACAACCTTAAAAATTTGTAAGAATGATCATGGTTGATAAATATACTCCTGCCCTGGTGTCTTCCAAGCTGCTCAAAAACATCAAGTACTTACTGAATAAAGTACAATCTGTCTCAGCAAGCCTTGTATATTTGTACTTCCATCAATTTGTATTGAGACATTTGATCATGGGTGACACTTAAGTGTGATGCTCTATTTAGGGGTGTGTTTTGTTGTACATTGTATTAAAACTGACCAAATGTTAAAGTTATCTTGTAAGATCATCATATCCAAATATGACAGAAGTAAGAATGCATATAAGGAACATGTCACAGTTAACTCACGTCTCATCAAATACAGGGTTCAGGTTGTCTTTGATAACCTGCGTCTTTCCGCGTGGAGCTGGATTTCTCAGGCAAAAGGTACATACGCACATAGGGGTCAGACAGGTTGTTGCTGTCGAAAGGTCGCAGGTTTCTGTAATAATAAAACAAGAGGTATTTCTTAATTTTGTGACTGTTCAGTCAATAAGTTTAGCTCCATGCTACAATGTGCTTTGATGTGATTTCAAGTCAGCAAGTGGTGAGAACCTTATAGAGTGTGGGTTTGAAAATCGGATGGGACTCAACCCCTAAAAGTACCAGAATCTGTACCTAACTGAGAAAGTGTAATCCCAAAGGTTACATAGGTTAAATCTGCCAATTTCCACATGTCAGAAGACCATACAAAGCATGTGATCCAGGCTGTTAGTTGTCAGGCTTCAATTATTGTGGAAGCCGCAGTGGCTGGGTGAGTTGGGTAGCTGCCTTTGTGTGCTGGTGATTTGGTGCCTGACTCTGAGAGTGTGGGTTCAAATCCTGGACTGTACTCAACCAAAAAAGTACTAGAATCTGTACTTTATTGAACAAACATTATTTCTGAAAAGACCATGTGTATTCACAGTTTCATAAATATCTTAAATGACCATGTCCTTCAATATGATTTTATGTGTTCAGCTAAATAAGAACTTGTATATTAAAGGACATCTGAGGAAGAAGTCTGGTCTACTTACACGCATTTGTGCACGACGATGATGAGAGTTTGTCTCTGGGGGCTGTAACGGAACGTCATCTGGATACGTCCATTTTTATACTCGCCCCTTGCATCCACAACTCTGTCATGACACAATACAATAAATGCTCATCCTTGATTGAGGCATATTTAAACATACCATGTAAAACATGGTCAACAACAAATTGGGTTTTACCTGAACAAAAATCTGTTTGAATCTATTGTCCACGAATGTTAAGATTCCACTGAGTATATTGAAAGATTCACCATTTCTTAACAAAACAAGGCAGTCAAGGTAGCAAGCAAGACCTACTCATTAAAATAATTAGCAAAAATATCAATATCATTACACATTTTAAAATATCCAGATATTTGATCGGCCAGGCAACATCTGTGAAAACTCGTTGAAGTGCATGGAGATCACGATGTCATACTTTGTCATATGACATCAACAGCTTCTAATGTTATAACTGATCTTGTTCAAATGTTGAATTGCCATACCAGAGTGACTGGCTGTCAGATCTGACACTGTCATATGTCACTCAAAATATGTCTCCGTACTAGTGAACACATAATGGGAAAGTTGTTTAACAGCAGTTGGTTGTTTCAGGATTTTTATAGTACAGTGGAAACCGCCTAAGTAAAGACCGCTTAACTAAACAGACCTGATAAGTAAACACTTTTCTTTGGTCCCGGCAAATTTCTCCATTAATTATCACTATTAGAGTCCGGTTAACTAAACTCGGATAAGTAAACAATACCGCTTAACTAAATGTCTCTCACGGTCCCTGGAAGTAAATTACTTAACAAAAGAGACTGGATAACTAAATTTGCGATCACCACATAATCCGACATGAGGGGCAGTCGTGTCAGTCTCCAGTCAAACAAACATCCTGTTTACAGCTCGCTGGCGTCAAGCAGTTGACAATACACTGACAACTGGAGGCCATCCCTGATAAGTTGTTCATTGTTACATATGCATACATATACATGCATATGGTTGTCATTTGCAGGTTTTTATAAGTTTGGATAAGTAAAATACCTGATAAGTAAACAATTTTTGGCGAGTCCCTTGACATTTTACTTATCAGGTTTCCACTGTATGTGTGACTATCGATAGTTTAGTAACTGACTTCTGTTGATAAATGCGCAGTGCAAAATACAGGAAGTACCAGATTTGTTCACTTTGATTTAGAGTTATCCACCCCTGTTACCTCTTAAACAAACTTGATCTGGATTTAAAGTTTCTTGTCAGTTATTAAAAGAGACTGAAACTACTTCAACTTGTTTATATTACATATAAACTAAATATTCATTTGGGAAATGACTTCAAATGAGACAATTCAAGGAGAAAAAAACTATTGCAATAGTATTGCAAGGTTGGTCGCAATAGACTATCGCAATCGCATTAATAGTACGTTGCAATAGTTGTTTCCCCTCAATAGTCACCCCTATCAATAATACAAAGCTACACTTCAGTTGGAGAGGTAACTGGACAGATACAAGATACCTTGATGTCAGACAACTCACTTCTGCTGCATGGCTGGTGCCTTTCTCTGCCGGAGACTACTTTCGGCATCCACGGAACTGGACGCAGGTGGAATCACTTCATCCGCAGCAGGAGCAGGCTGAGACGGTTGTGATGGCTTGTCAACAGACGTCCCCTCGGGCTTCTTCTCTGCAGGTGACCCTCCTGCGTCCCCAGCCCCCTCCTTGGCTTCTCCCTCCTTCTTGGGGGGTGGTTCAGTGATAAGGGGTTCACTTTCATCCAGCCAGTCAGCATTGTAGTTTGGAGTCAGCACCTATGACATAAGCACAATTCAATAACTGCTTCTTTGGTCATTTGAAAGAATTCCCTACTCCAGAATAACATGAAAACATTATTTCACGAAGAAGAGCTAATTCTTTAGTTTTATTTTGTCATTCTCAATAATCCATCATTATTTTACACTTAATGTGAGCTTCACCAAGAAGTTGTGAGCTTAGAGCTTCAGGTTTGACAGTGAACTGTATATGAAAGAGTAATGAAGTGTACACGATGTTGTACGTAGTAAGTGTACTTGATAGTGTACATAAGTATATATGACAGTGTAAATGACAAAGGACATAAGTGTATATGAATATATATCAGTGAATATCACGCTGTATTATACAGTGTACACCACATTGTACATGACAGTACATAGGAGTGAGTTTTGGTTTTACGCAGCTTTTAGCAATATTCCAGCAATATCATGACAGGGGACACCAGAAATGGGCTTTACACATTGTACTAATGTGGGGAATCGAACCCGGGTCTTTGGCGTGACGAGCAAATGCTTTAACCACTAGGCTACCCCAGCACCCAGTACATAGAAGAGTATTTGACAGTGTATATAATAATGTATGTGACAGGGCATATGACCGTGCACATTAACTAATATGACAGTACTAATATAACAGAAGATATAACAATGAACCTGATAGTGTATATGATTGTTTATAGTCTCACCCTGAGAGCTAGCCTCATGTTCAACATTCCGGCAGGCCCATTCTGTTTGAGGGCAAACTTCTGGTCCAGTACCATGTCTGTAGCTGACAGCAGTTCCTTCAGCTTGATGGTCACGGCCGATCACCTTGTCACTCTTGCTGTCCCGCACCTACCACAACATGGGAGACAGCAATCATAAAAGTATGGTCATCAGAAGACCATATACCTCAACTTCAGTCACCACATCAGTAAAGAAACTAAAGACTCGTGGGAACCCTTATATAGAGATACAGCTTGTTCAGCTTGACCTGAGCTGCTCTACATATGCATGACCTGGGAGATCAATTGTCCCAAACGGCAGGTTGAGTTAACTTCATTAAATAGGGGAGCCGTGAATGTTAAGCAACGACCTTGTCTCGGCTGTTAGGACATGTTGACGATCAACTGACAAAGGTGCACCCCTTCACAATAATAGGCCGAACCAGTTGTGACACAGTCACGCAATACATTAGTATTCACTTGATCAGGCTGAACAAGCTGTATAAGTACAGGCTGAGAGGGTTGAAAGTGAGTCAGTGAGTGAGTGACTTTAAGTCCTACGCTGCTTTCAGCAATATTCCAGCAATATCATGGGAACACCAGAAATGGGCTTCGATGTGACGAGCGATTGCCTTAACCACTAGACTATCCCACCGCCCCGAGAAGGTTGAGAGAGCGAGCTGGTTTGATTATTGCTATCAACCATATTCCAGCTACTGGTATATCACTCTGAGGAAGGTCATTGTGATGCAGATCTCAGGAGTACAAGGGCACAGATATGCAAACCGAGAGTCTGGGTGAAGTGGCATTCAAACCTACAATCATAGGTTTCTGGTGTGCCAAAGGGACACAACTCTTAATGACAAACTGCAGTACCTTATACAATTGCGGCATGCCCATGCCCTTGAAGTGAAGTATTTGCTAATTGTACAGGAAAATTTAGATATCTGTAAAATTGTTGTTACATTTGCAACATTTCTCAACAAATACTGTATGTCATCAAATCTACCACAGTAGTATCAAGACCGAATATTATCTCCCTTGCTTTCTCACCTCAACATCCAGGTTCTGGTAGTGGGGGTTGTGGATGAGGAAGCGGAAGTTCTCCTCCCAGCGTGGCTCATTGGTGTTGGCCTTGATCCCACTCTTGTGCTTACTCTGACCCACGTACAGGTTCACTTGGGGGGATGGTTCAGATAAGGTCTTCTTCCCTCGCTAGAGAGTGGGAGATTATCAGAATGAGGTTAACATATCAGAGTGAGGCTGACATGTATCAAAGTGAGGCTGACATGTATCAAATTGAGGCTGACAAATACACTCAGATTACCTGTTGGCCTTTGCCATTGCAATAAACATGGTACAAACATTTGTCAGTTGCTGAAAATGAAATAAATATTGGTGGGATTTGGTTGACAGTCATTTGTTTACAGTTCTTTAACGATAAAAAGCAAATTAAAAGAACAAGCAAATAACTATAAACAGAAGGACTGCAAAGAATCAAAGCAAGTATTTATGTGACCATCACGATGAAGACTTACTGAAGAGTTAACACATTAAAGACAAAGTACAAAATTCATGACTGGCAACTACTAGCAACTAAACAAACCAGCAGATACAGCAGATATACATACATGAAAGAAACAGAAACTGTGCAGTATCATAATGGGACAAACATATCAGAGACTTCATACTTTCAGAATTATTGCGCCACAAGGAGTGGCAAGCATTCTACCACTGACTTATTTCTAAAAATCCCCAAACCACATTACTGCCAAGTCTCAAGATCTATCCAGGGAGGGAGAAGGACCATCACCCAAGCAGACACAAGTCACCATATAACTGATGATGGAGGAGGAGGGAGGAGGAAGGGGGAGAAGGTTGCTGTCCTGATGCTGCAACAACCACGTCCATATCCTATCATGCCTTCATCATGGGAGACAGTCATCCTCTGACATGCTTACATCATAGAACCACTCCACATGCCAATATTCCTCCTGAGATCATCTTCATTTATCCAGGGAATTATAACTATTCGTTTATAATAAATACCCTGGACCAGTTCTCTATCACTACTTTGTTTTGAGCCTGATGGCTGTGATACTTCCTGAATGTGGCAGTGATACAGGCGGTCCAGGGTATGTATCACAATGGCAAGGAGTGTATCATGTTTTGTTTAGCTCGGTATGATAGTATGTCATTGTGGGGAACAGTTACAACCCTAGGAAGCCCAGCCTCCAGTCCACAGTCAGGGTATCCTCATTCATCCCGACAGGTCTTACAGGAAAACAACAGCATGTAGATCAGTGAACTAACACTCACTTTACTTCCATATTGTGTATTTCGGCGTAGCCAAACAAAGGTCACAAAGAGGGTCCCTGACTCACACACAATGAGGGATTTCACAAACACACACAGCGAAGGGTAGCTCACACATACCCATGGCAAGGGCTATCCATACCACACACACAGCATGGGTTATCCCCAACAGACATAGAGCAAGTATTATCCTCAACACACAGCGAAGGGTAGCTCAAACATACCCACGGCAAGGGCTATCCATACCACACACACAGCATGGGTTATCCCCAACAGACATAGAGCAAGTATTATCCTCAACACACAGCGAAACACACATACCCATGGCAGGGCTATCCAGCACACAGCATGTATGGTTATCCCAACAGACATAGAGCAAGTATTATCCTCAACCAACGAAGGGTACCATGCTATCCATACCACACACAGCAAGACATAGAGCAAGTATTATCCTCAACACACGAAAGGTAGCTAAAACCACAGCAAGGGCTACACACACACAGCATGGGTTATCCCCAACAGACATAGAGCAAGTATTATCCTCAACACACAGCGAAGGGTAGCTAAAACACATACCCAGCAAGGGCTATCCATACCACACACACAGCATGGGTTATCCCCAACAGACATAGAGCAAGTATTATCCTCAACACACAGCGAAGGGTAGCTCAAACATACCCAACGGCAAGGGCTATCCATACCACACACACAGCATGGGTTATCCATACCACACACACAGCATGGGTTATCCCCAACAGACATAGAGCAAGTATTATCCTCAACACACAGTGAAGGGTAGCTCAAACACACACACAGTGTGGTAAAGTGAGTGAGTGAATTTGATAATGCCGCTTTTAGCAATGTTCCAACTCTCACGGCGGGGGACAGTGAGGTAAAGCCCCAACATTCAGAGAGCAACGGACATCCCCAACACATAAACACACTCACACACAACACACACATTGAAGGACACCCCAACACACAACACGCCCCTAACCCTGATGTTGCTGTTTTCCCAACAGACCTGCCACGTCACCTCCCCTGTCCATCTCAAAACCTTGCAGTCCACTCACTAACTTATTCCACACTTTAGAATTTTCTGGTGTATATACTACTGCCTGAAATAAAGATAAAGTGCATCATTCAACCCGTGGCACACAAATGCTGTAATGAGGCGTGTAACGATACAGAGAACAGGCGATGTGGTGTGAACAGTGGTAATTGCTACAGAGCAGTCCATCGTGTGAGGTAATTTATCACTGATGATGCAGGATTCAGTGGTACCATCATTGTATCGTTACATTCCTGTTTCAAATCACACAGAGGTGCTGAACAAACACTGTTAACCAACTGACAATCTTCAGGTATACTATTTCTGTAGATTCAATACCAAGACAGCCTGAAAGTCCAATATCTGATTGCCATATAAATCACATATCCTGTCTTAATCTGTCATGATAAATACCCTAGACAAATGTGCCGTCATACTTTTGCTTTCAGTCCCTTATGACATGAAACACAGGAATGAAAGAACAGCATTTAAATACACTGTTCTAGCAACCATGTCACAGTACTCTCCGCATGACTTTCATGTGGCATCTAAAAAATACTGGTGTCTAGCCCAAAGAGTGAGTGAGTGAGTTTAGTTTTACGCCGCTTTCAGCAATATTCCATCAATATCAAGGTGGGGGGTACCAGAAATAGGCTTCACACAATGTACCCTGTGGGGAATCGGACCCAGGTCTTCAACGTGACGAGCGGATTCTTTAACCACTAGGCTACCCCACCGCCCCTCTAACCCAAACACCAGTGAAGGTCCGGGTTAGAATATTGATCTTCAGTAACCCATGCTTGTCGTAAGAGGCGACTAACAGGATCGGGTGGTCAGGCTCGCTGGCTTGGTTGACACATGTCATCGGTTCCCAATTGCGTAGATCGATGCTCATCATGTTGATCACTGGATTGTCTGCTCAAGACTCGATTATTTACAGACCGCCGCCATATAGCTGGAATATTGCTGGTGCGGCGTAAAACTAAACTCACTCACTCACTCTAACCCAAACAACATTCCCTCATTTGGTACCACATTACAGTCCATAATATCCAATTTAAATTACTGCTTCCAATTTCATAGTGAATGACCTACTTATAAGGTAGATAACTGCTGTCTGACAAAGTAAAAGAAGATATTGACAAATGAACACATGGTGTTGACTAATTGTAGCAGCAATATAATATCAATGAAGTCAAGGCTACCAAATTATTCACAAATTCTGAAAAAACAACAAGAGACTGAAATAGTTTGACAAACTGAATATTTCTTCAACAAGCATATCTACATTCATCAAACCCTCTACGGTGAGGTATTTAAATATAGTTGAACAAAATGCTCATCCAGAAATTATCAATTTTACACAGATAAACAGAACAAATACAAACCCTTGTTTCTTGTCTTGCAATAAGCATTGTCTAAAGTATGTTTTAGTGGGAAAAAATGAAGGCTTGAAGTGAACAATATGGTTCCTATTGGCATTGCATTTCTATGGCAACCAGAATGCTGAATGATGCAATTAAACATTAGAGTGGAACAAACATAAATATGCCAATCAAACAACAAACTCCAATTAGCACAAAATATTTCAATCACTTATTTCAACAACCGTCAATCACAGCAACACAAATAGTTCATGTTAGTCCGGAACAGAACACAACATTTACCCAATACCCATCTCGTTTAGGGCTGCCCTGCAGACAAAGGTCAAGTTAGTGGGGTCAAGGTTATCTCAAAAACAACATAAAAACAAGGAATGATTTATTACAATGACCATTGTACCACAAAGCATGTCCATGCTGGGTAGAATTACACTAAATATCATCTACTTGAACCATTTGTTACAGTATACAGCAAGGAGGTGGTTGTTAGTTCAATATCTACCAGCACACTGTGTTAACCTAAATAATTCATGTTGTTTCCATTGAGAAATAAGCCAACAATGTAGGCTGATATCAGCTGCAACAATTAATCAGTGTATCACTATATCGTGTGTTGCTATTTGGGCAGATATGGGCTGCAACAATTCATTAGTGTAATACTACATGCTATTGAAGAACTTTGATGTCAAATATCCGTAGAAACTTAAACATGTAAGACGCGTTATATTTTGAATAGCACAGTTGTATTATCTAATTAGAAAGATTAAACGCTATTGGTTTCGACAACTGTGCTAGTAATATTTAGTACTTTATTTCCTTTCATTAATAGTATATCAAAAAGTGTTGAGTGTTATGTTTTATGTTGTGCACTGTATCAGGACATTACTGTCAATGTCATGACAAGCGGGGAACAATCACAGCAGAGCGGATTGTTGCTGAACAATCACAGAAGAGCGGATTGTCGCCTAACAATCACAGCAGAGCGGATTGTCGCTGAACAATCACAGCAGAGTGGATTGTTGCCTTACTATCACAGCAGAGTGGATTGTTGCTGAACAATCACAGCAGAGTGGATTGTTGCTGAACAATCACAGCAGAGTGGATTGTTGCTGAACAATCACAGCAGAGTGGATTGTCGCTTAACAATCACAGCAGAATGGACTGTCGCTGAACAATCACAGCAGAGCGGATTGTTGCCTAACAATCACAGCAGAGCGGATTGTTGCCTAACAATCGCAGCAGAGGGAATTGTTGCAGCAGTGGATTGTTTTTGAACAATCACAGCAGAGTGGATTGTTGCTGAACAATCGCAGCAGAGTGAATTGTTGCTGAACAACTGAACCAGAGTGCATTGTTGCTGAACAATCCTGAATGGATTGCTGATGGACAAATTGTGATGCAGTATATAATTACATCCCCCCTCAATTAGCACAGGAGAAGAAAAAGAAATGAGAGAGCAGCAGAAAGTCATCTATACTACACAAAAGAAGTAAAGGAACATCTGACTCTCTATTATACAATAGTCGTGATAGTTAATCAGTTAGAAAGAATCAAATAATCCTTAACACCTTTGAACAGGATACAAGTTAGCAAGTTAACAAGTTAACCGCACAACTATGCAATTGTATTCTTCTAACATTATATTGTGTTTTACCCACCACCTGTTTGTACAAACCCTAGCAGAGCATTAGCTGTCTTACCAATAAACGATCAGGCCTCAAAAGATCAGGCCTGGATTCAGACACTTTCTATCAATGTGAACAAAAGTTGCAGTTAGATAAAGAAACTGTTCTCTATGATGACGTCAGAGTGTATTAGTTCAAAGGTCAGGCAAAGCACATTTTGGACATAACCTTGGTTACACTGCTTACAATGTAAGTTACATGCTTCAACAGCCATTATGTTGTAGAAGTGTCAAATTACTATTGGGAATGAAACAACATTTACTGAGGGAATGACAGAATATTAGCAGTAGGTTGATAAGACTTACTGGAAGGTCCCGGGCGGAGTCAAGGTTGACCAACAGAATACAGGATGACACGCTGTCATCGTCTTTGCTCTCCTCCTGCACCTGTTGGACCACCTGGGGACAGACATAAGATAGATGTTATACACAAGGGCAAGGTCACAATCTCCTATTCAGTGATGCCATGGTAACAGGTGGGCACAATGTTGCTATCACAATTATACTGAAAACAAATAGAGCTTTTAAAAAACCAGTTGTTGTGGCATTAGCACATGGAGAGAAGTTGCTGTAGCTCAACAATACCGCGAGTCCATGAAGCAATATTACTGAAACACAACTATACTGATGTATATATAATATAGATCTATACAATACTCTCAAGTCTTGTGAAACAGTGTGTCCCTCAGAGGTTGAGCGGCATAACCTAGCAAATAATTCATTGCAGTTGACTCTCGTATTACCATTTACACATGCCAGAAAGTCATGATAGTATCTTCCCCAGTTTGAAATACAGTAACCAATTTGTAAAAAGATGTGTTCACAAATACACACTTTTTGAAGACACTTTTAACCCCTATTTTCTGTTTCTATATTGTGCTTATTACCAATATTGTTTCTGATGTGATATCTAGCACTAACAAACACATTAATGTAGTCCTCAGGTCAAGATACTACAACACACAGAGTGAATAGTCTTCGTCAGCAATATCCAAGCCACACGACAGCTGCCTGTAAAGGACTATTCATAATTTATGGCAACAGCGGGTGATGATAATTTTTATGGAGAAGCATGTACAGTGTGAATGAACCCCCTAAAATTTATGTACAAAGTAAGTGACCATCTCCCCACTGCATATCATGTACAATATCGATGACCCCCTCCCCCTTCCCATAATTTTTAAGCATAACGTTGTAATATTTATATGTACAAAATTGCTGACCCCCCACCTCTCCAGAACAAAATGGGTGCCCCCAAAAAAAAAATAAATAAATAAATAAATAAAAAAATAAAATAAAAAATAGATAACAAAAAAAATGAATAGATAAATATATAAATAAAATAATATTAAAATAAAAATAATCATTACCCCCACCCCCCTTGCCATAAATTATAAATGGTCCCTAAGTAATCTTGCCTTGTCCAGTGAATGATAGCATGAGCAACAGGCAGGTCACCTATTATCCACACAGTAACCATAATGTCCACTTTTTAATAGCATGGAGTACAGGGGATCTTCTTTCCACAATGTTTCTTGACTCAGATAACAGCTTAGAACTCTGTGCAACTGAAAGACATGCTGATATCTTGCTGTACTGATATCTCTCTGATGGCATCCTGACTAACAGGAATCGGATGTTATACTGAATTAAGTATTCTCTGGTTAAACATGGTAAAGTTAAAAAACAAAACTACAATAAATTTTGAGGTTTTGTAAGGTGTAGCATTTATGCCAGTCTTTCAAGTACACAAAGCAGCTAAAAAATAATGTCCATGTATCTTTTACTACACTGCCATGTCATACACTAATGTCTTCACCATGACACCATACTAAAATGACAGAATAGACCATTTCACAATCAGAATATACCGGTACATGTGATCAGCTGGTGGAAGAACTACCCAGATAATACATGCTTTGTGATAAATTTTAAAAAAAAATATTTAAATTGTGTGAATGCATTCATTCAAGAAATATCATGCGAAATAAGAATATGCACGAAAAATCAAATTAGCTTGTAAACTTTACAAAAATACCACAAATAATAGCAAATTAATTTCTATGAAATCTATAATCAAACATATTTTGAAAACTATTCAAAGTGATTCTTTGAATGAAGTCAAGTGAATACTATAAACAAAGTCGACCTAAATTCTAAAGAATACTAAAGCCAGACTTTTTTAAACTAGCTTTCTGGTTCAGCCATTTCCCCCAAACTGAAATGTGTGTAAAATGATTTGAAAAACTTTGGATTTTTTAAAATCATATTTCCAAAGCATTGAAAATAGTATAATTTAAGCCTCTTGAAAATATACCTTAAACACTCACACACAGCAAATTATGATCAATTGCAAAATGAATTAAAACCATATTTGAAGTTTTAGGTTTTATTTCTGTTATTTAAGACCAACCTGAAAAATAGGACAAAAAAGTCTGGCCTTAAACAGAATGTAAATGAAAAATTAAATTTTAACACAAATTATTAACAATAACTGTCTCTTGATCATGTTGATCACATTCATCAGAAAGAAAATAGTGTTATTTATTAATCTTACTCTGGCACTCTCAGTTACAATAATTTCACTTCTATCACAGTGATAACTGGCAATGTGATGTCACACGTGCTATGTTAGATTGTTATATATCACACAGGATGGTATGAAATGTGGGATATCTGCTGTTATACGACACAGTGAATTTTCTTTGTCATACATTGTCCTTGCTATTTTTCATATACAGGAAGAGTGGTAGGAGATGTAGTATGTGCAATAATATATCACGTGGCACGGAATAATGTGACAACAATGGTGTTAGATCACGCGTTTATGCAGGATGGTATGATGGGTTACCATGTGATCAATGCAATAATCCACCAGATGGTACATACACACTGTACTACACAACACACTGTGTACAGCCTGTCGAATGACATAGCTGTCGAAAGAATAGCTGCATGGTATGACATGTGTGATATGTGCAATAATACACTATATGGCACATAGTGTACTGTCTCGCTTGGTCACACATTGCCTTTGTCACACCATACATGTAGGCTGTATGGTATGACATGTTGTGCAATAAGTGCAATAATACACCATATGGCACGTAGTGTACTGTCTGTCTTAGTCCCACACTGCCTTTGTCACACCATACATGTAGGCTGTATGGTATGACATGTTGTGCAATAAGTGCAACAATACACCATATGGCACGTAGTGTACTGTCTGTCTTAGTCCCACACTGCCTTTGTCACACCATACATGTAGGCTGTATGGTATGACATGTTGTGCCATAAGTGCAATAATACACCATATGGCACGTAGTGTACTGTCTGTCTTAGTCCCACACTGCCTTTGTCACACCATACATGTAGGCTGTATGGTATGACATGCAATAATACACCATATGGCTGTATGGTATGACATGTATGGTATGACATGTTGTGCAATAAGTGCAATAATACACCATATGGCACCATACACGTAGTGTACTGTCTGTCTTAGTCCCACACTGCCTTTGTCACACCATACATGTAGGCTGTATGGTATGACATGTTGTGCAATGTGCAATAAGTGCAATAATACACCATATGGCTGTATGGTATGACGTGCAATAAGTGCAATAATACACCATATGGCACGTAGTGTACTGTCTGTCTTAGTCCCACACTGCCTTTGTCACACCATACATGTAGGCTGTATGGTATGACATGTTGTGCAATAAGTGCAATAATACACCATATGGCACACCATACAGTGTATACTGTCTGTCTTAGTCCCATACTGCTGTCTTTGTCACACCATACATGTAGGCTGTATGGTATGACATGTTGTGCAATAAGTGCAACAATACACCATATGGCACGTAGTGTACTGTCTGTCTTAGTCCCACACTGCCTTTGTCACACCATACATGTAGGCTGTATGGTATGACATGTTGTGCCATAAGTGCAATAATACACCATATGGCACGTAGTGTACTGTCTGTCTTAGTCCCACACTGCCTTTGTCACACCATACATGTAGGCTGTATGGTATGACATGTTGTGCCATAAGTGCAATAATACACCATATGGCACGTAGTGTACTGTCTGTCTTAGTCCCACACTGCCTTTGTCATATCATGCATGTAGGCTGAATGGTGTAGTGTAAAATGTGCAATAATACACCACATGTCACATTGTTTACTGTCTGCCTTGGTCGTAAACTGTCTTTGTCGGATCATATATCAGTGGCGGATCCAGGTATGGTATGAAATGTGGGATATCTGCTGTTATATGGCACACAGTGAATTTTCTTTTGAAACACCCCCCCACCCCCCTTTGAAAATGACTAAAGACCACATTCAAGTTAATGTTTTGCTAATGACCCAAATGTTAGTGTGTTGTATGATGTGTGTACAGGATAATATATGTTTCCATGTCATACATGCAATGATGCACAATATGATACAGTGTGAACTGTGAACTTGTGTAAGCCCTTCACAAATCTTCATTAACAAGGAGCAGTGTGGAGAGCTTTGTTCCCTCCTGATAATTGTTAATCTTCAAGATATAGAGTTATTGATAATAGGGTCTCCATGACATAAAATTCGGTTAATGTCAGTTTTAATGAATCTGCCTCAAGACAAACAACATGTATCTTGATGTCACAAATTCCTGTTTTTATACGTTAATCCAATTTACAAAGTTAAAACAGATCGAAATGCTTTCTCAAGAATAATTATGCTTTAACCAAATATTTATCTGACATCTGGAAATAACAGATAATCAATGTTTGGTACATACAGCTATATGAGATATTAAACCACAGAAAAATCAATATGACATTTACAAGCACCTGCTCAACTGTATGACTGAAGGTCTAGCTTTATTGACCTTCCAAGTAGCCTGTCCTACTTGGATGTCAAGTATATTTGTTGAATGTGAGATGGCTCTCTGGCCACTGGCCCACCTCTTTCTGTATCTCCACTTAGTTATGACCAATAAAGATGTCAGTCATCTGACTGAGCACAATGCCCTTGGGCTGACATCCCATCTACCATAGTGACATCTGTTTGACCTGCCATTTTGAAGTCAATGCTTGGCATGCTATGGCTATCTGGATTTCTTCCTACTGTTGGTGAGTGAGTGAGTGAGTTTGGTTTTACGCCTCACTCAGCAATATTCCAGCTATATAGTTTTAAACAACCTTAATAAATTCTGCCTGAGGTTGAACAGAACCACTTTATCCAATCCACTGGTCATCAAATGAATCGACGAGTGAGTGAGTTCAGTTTTACACTGCACTCAGCAATATTACAGCTATATGGCGATGGTCTATAAAGAATCGAGTCTGGACCAGGCAATCCAGTGATCAACAGCATGACCATCGATCTACGCACTTGGGATACGATGACATGTGTCAACCAACTCAGCGAGCCTGACTACCCGATCGCGAAATGACCCTTCTGTCATGCCTGACGTTTCCAACATTACTCCCTTTTTAAGTCAAGATTATAGTTATTTATATTTTAAAAGTAAATTAATACAAACTTAATTATTGTGCGTTACTATATATGTCTTTCTTTATGCGGTTTTATACTTCTTTGATAACATAACAGTCCAATTTGAATTATTACACAGAGTTATAGAAATCGTATAGCCGCATAAATAACAAGTTACACTAACTGTTGAGGATATTTGATTGGTTGATTGTAGATAAGACCCACAGATTGACAAACTCATTCTTCATTTTATAGAGACTGCCACCTGTTCATGTAAGTCAACAGATGAAACATATTCCAGGTACTCATGTTGTGTACTTTGAACCGACAAATAATTTGCATTTAAAAAAATCAGAATACTGCATCTACAATTAGATCTAATTCCTAAATTATTAACATAAATAACTACATTAGCCATTTAACCTATGCACTACGACCTATCACTATGAAACAAATATTACCTTTTACTCTCAAGAAAATTACAAACAAATAAAAGTCAAAATCTGTCCTCTACCACTATTTTCTAATAATGAACTAAAAATAATCAGGGGTAAACATGATAAAGTTTTTTTGTAGCAAATGATCAATGATCCATGACACAAAAACACAAGTGACTGCTTTATGTTAGCATGAAACACAAGACAGTTAGGCTTGCTGGCATGTCAATTTCCAAGCAATAATGAAAACAATGTACAGTAGCAGCATTATTGGAGTGGCTTCTTGGGGAGCAATATTTACTAGCCCAAACACAGTTAACATATATATGAACACACCCAAAAGGTAAATAAAGCTAGGCTGGTCCTTTGGAGACATTAAACATTAGGCAAACTGACTTCAGCAGGAAGGCTTGTACCAGGTGGCACTGTGGAGTGCAATAGCCTTGTTTCACATACAGCATAATTTTATTATGTTTAAGTCATAAAAAATCATCATGCATAAATTAATAGTTTTGATAAATCATTAAAACTAATCAAATAATCAAAATTCTGAATGTAATCCCTGTTTTGAGAAAGTTAGCCATGGTACTGTTTAACATGTACAATAAAATGATGAAAATATTTCATAGGATAATATACATGTACAAGATGGCTGTGGAAGCATTGTTTTCTTGTAACCAGCTATATTCGTCCACTCCAATAATGGCTGTGTACAGTTAAAGCATTATATCTGTGCAATCAACATGAAGTGAAAGAGATGAAATCCTGGCAAAGCAATCACACGTGATAACAGAACTTACCACAAGACACAAGCAGAAGTGTTGTGTGACACGGAAGAAACAAAAAACAAAATAAATATGTGCAGAATATTACACGGTATAGCAGGTACACGTTGGGGCAGTGTGCTAAAAATACACATCTAGGCTAAACTACAAATAATACACAAACCACAGTAACAGTATTACAATACAAGATCTACAACACAATTGGAAAAACTGTACTTCTACTTAAACCAAATTTGTGTGTATGCCAATTCTTTCCTGAACCAAGGGGTGGCAACTCTTGTCTACACCTACAAACAGTAACTGGTTTTCTTCATTGTCTACATATAATCCCAATTTGAACAGGCAAACCACTGACTGATAAGATGTCCAACTGAACAAGTAAACATATAACACATGACCCATACAGTAGCCTGAAGACTGCAGGAAGTTGCTCAATACATAATTCTCAGAATCCTATTTGGGACTTTGATTAAATAGTAATTCAGTTAAAGAAAAACAAACATTAAATAATTTCCATACCCTCATTGCATCGTACACATAATTTGGGGAGAAGTGATTTTATTATGATACCAATTGTTTTAAGAACAACTAGGGGTCTTGTGGGAGGTACTACTCTGATAGGAAGGTGCAGCTATGCAGGCTAGCTATAATCATGCACGCTAGCTCTCGTTGTACTCTCCACTGCCAGTATGAACACACTGTGGATTCTCAGGGATCATAACTTGAAATCTAACAAAAAATCAGATCTTTCACTCCTTTTCGTTACCTCTCTAGTCTCTGTCAAGCTCTAACAAACCCTCCCTAGGAAGTCATATCACGTGAACTTTCCCATCAGCCAATCACTGCTGAGGAATCCCAATTGTCAGTATGCGCATGTTAGCATTTTGAACAGTTTCTTTCACTTTCTGTATCTCAAAACTTAATGTAAGGGGGCAGTTCTGAGTGGAGAAAGGCTATTCGTGTTCATGCACCCAAGTGCCATGGGCCAACACCCAGAAGCATTTACCATACTGGGATAGGTTGATTTTTGTGAGGGTTTCTTTTGTAAAGTCTGAAATTTCTGAGTTGATGGGATATACAAACAATAGCCGAATAGTTTTAGAAAGCTGACATCTGATGTGCTCAAGAAGTTACACATCTTTTATTTTTACTGGATGGCCAAATTTATATCAAAGTGACATTCTGCAAAACATCTAGACACAAAAAAGTAGGGAAACAGAGTGCAAGATCTTATTTTACTGAGACGGTAAGAGCCTGTGTTTATATACAGTTTGATACAGTGTTGCATTTGGAATGTTCCTGAAATCTCACTCAGTCCAGAATCTTAATCATTTATGCACAAAATGTCTGAAGCAATTAGTGTGAATTTAAAAAATGTTACTTTTATTTACATGTATTAAATTTTTTTTAAATTTCCAAGCAATTACATCAGTATAGTTACAAGCAATAGCAGCACCGTTTGATATTTCTGTTATTGTACATGTTGTAAGATGTATCAGTATACAACAGTTGTGACAGAACATGGAACATGGAACACTCACCCTGTCCAACTCCAGAGGGTCGTTGGCCAGATACAGCCACTGCAAGCGGACGTGGACGAACCCGGTCTTCACATTCTCCAACTGCAGCCACTGAAACAATATCAAGTACGCTGTATAAGTTCAAAGTCAAATATTGCCATGTACCTACCTTCGTACATTCACAGCGAAACATGGTCAAAAACTCTTTGTGAGTCAGTAGTGTACCCTTTGTAAGTTCACAGTGAAACACTGGCACGTACCCTTTGTAAGTTCACAGGGAAACACTGGCATATAACCTAAAGCTAGTGGTGTACCAATAACAGGATATGGTACCAATGGGGGTCACATAAAGAAAAACAGAGGGTACTTGAAAGATAATTATCCTGAAATAACATCAGCCCACAATAATATGTGAATTACTGCTAAATTGTGGAGTCCTTGTAATACAAATTTTGTTATTATAATGTTAACTTCAATACCACAAGGGAAAGGGGGGTGTATTTCTGAACTGTGACAGCCAGTTGCAGGTGCCTGCCAGTTGGTACTTACCTCATCCACCATGCCCCTCTCAAACACATGAGATATGTCAACAGAAGCACTGCAAGGAGAATATACAGTATTAAAGTGGAAGTGAGGCGAGGTGACGTTGCATGTATCATGATGGCACATACCAAAAAGTGGCCTTTTTGGTCCTAATATCTGTGGAATTCACAGCTTCAGCAGAAAATTCTCACACCTGAACATGTTGAACGAGCACTCGATGTGGTTCAAAAGAATAAGCTATACAAACTGTATTCATATCAGGAATCTAACCCAGATCTTCAGTAAAACAAGTGAACACATTAACCATTGTGCCATATAACGACCACCCCTATGTATAAATTATGACTGTGAATAAATCTACACAACAGTTTTAAAAGTTTATTACACAACAGTGGTGTGGAAAGATAACGGACAACATAGTGAAGTGTGAGTACGTACTTTCCCAGTGGGTCATCCTTACTCCCTGGGTCATCGTCCAAGGACGTCCACCTGCAGGCACTGTCCCTCCGCAACATCCACAATAGCCTGCAGGTGATCAAGTGTTTAAAGATAACTTCCAAACTGAACATATTATAATAATTAAGATCATACTAATTAAGCAATCTTTTCAAGGTAACTAAAAACATAAACACAATAAACAAAAGCATCATAAGATGAAACAAGATTCATGATAAAACATTAACATAAAATGTGCACAAAAAACTACTTAGAGTAACTTTTAACTTTACAGAATATCTTAATCATGCTAAAATGTTAGATCCAGTGAAACAAAAGTAAAATCAGTTGTCCCCATGTTGTTTTACTGAGAGACTGATGATCTACATTCACAAAGAAATGATGTAAAGATTAAAAATCAACTTGAGAACCTCTCAGCAATTTGCATGTTTTCAAATTACTAAGCTGAAAAAGTAATGACTTTTGATTTATGGAGCTCATGAGAGTGTGGGTATTGTTCTATATTATTTTAGGAATATCCCAGCCATACACAGACAGCTGTTTGTGTGGGCTTCATACTGTCTTAAAGCCTTCTCTGGATGATGACTGAACACTAAACAGCTAGATTACCCTACCTTGATTGCTACAAAACAACAGATGCTGATCATGTCGATAGTTATTACAACATCACCATGTATCAGGGTCTGACTCTTCCTCTACTCTTACCTCATACGTCATGTTCCACTGAGGACAGATGGTGTTATTGATGGCTTTGGTCTTGAAGGTTTGGGCTCCAACTAGAACGAAAATTAAGCCAAAGTGTAATACCTGATAATCCAAGGTAAAAATACATATTTCCACAATCAGATTATTTCACTCACATCAGATTTTACAATCTCAGGATCATCAACACTAATGGCATCAATGAAGGGATTAATAAATTTTTAACACCAAAAACATAAAGGAACAATGAGAGTCAGCTTTTCATAATTTCATTGTGAAAAGAAACTCTTAGGGCAGAAGGAAAACTTGAAATGCCATCATAATTAATGTATCTGTAACCATGGTGACAGCTGAACTCACCAACAGCAATGGCATAGGGGTCAGACTTGCCCTTCTTCATCATCCCAATATCTGCCCTGACCAGTTCCTTGGCCTCCAACAGATGGATCCGTAACACACCCTGAAACATAACAGGTAGATCTTGAAAACACCTGAATTGAAACAAGTAACGAAGGATATGACTTTATGGATAACAACTTCTTGTTTATTGCACAGACAGACATTCCAGTGTAGGTTCTTACACCATTATCAAGAAGTTGTTATCCATTAAGTCGTATGCTTCATTATAGACTCATCAATTTTGAGAATGCTGATCAAATAATTACTGAAACAGGCAGACTGTCATCACAATTGAACTGAAACAGGTACATCATCAAAACACCTGACCTGAAACAGTAGATTGTCAATGCGCCTGACCTGAAACAGGTGTTGCGATCAACACATCTAAACAGAAACATGTAGATTGTCAACACACTTGATCTGAAACAGGTAGATTGTGAAGACACCTGATCTGAAACAGGTAGATAGTCAACACACCTGATCTGAAACAGGTAGATAGTCAACACATCTGATCTGAAACAGGTAGACTGTCAACACACTTGACCTGAAACAGGTAGATTGTGAACACACCTGAACTGAAACAGGTAAATTGTCAACAAACATGACATACAACAGGTGGATTGTCAAAACACCTTGGCAGTACTAACCCCTCCCCACATGGGTGACAAGCGTGAACCTTACCTGTGGTTGTGGGTAGCGGAGCTTGTTGAGGTTTAGACCTTCCGTCATGGAGATCGGGATGCGGTTGGGCAGCACCATGATGTTGGCGATCTGCTCGATCACAATCGTGTGCAGCATGTCACTATGGACAACAAATAGATCTTAATCCCTGCACTTTATATACCATGTTTACTGCGTACAGCCAGAGATCCATGGGCCACTGTCACATTCAAATAACTGATCTTGAAATTCAAGTACTATATCATAAGTGAGCATCTCCTAAATATAAGTGCTAAACTCTCAGTGTTGAACTGAGTGACCCCCCTCATATATATCATGCAACAACATTTCCACAATAAAGTAACAAGAAACAAGACTTGAGAGAATATATACTAGTATATATCTATGTAAAGTGGCATGTCAAACATAACCCGAGAAGAACCACAAATCAAGCAGATATCATTTTTCCCATAGCAGAGAGCATGCTTAGTAGATTGTTGTGAAAGTCTCTGAGGCTGTGGTGTACCCATCACAAGAAGAGCAATGCAGATTTGAGTAAAAATAGACTCAGACAATTTCATACAACCCAGAGCAAAAGTGGCATTTTGATTCCAAAACATAATCATCATATTAAAAGACAATAAATATTTAACCTCATCATCAGAAAAACACACCACAGAACATATAAATATCATGCAAAGATATGTTAAATAGCAACATAATATTAGTGCACTGAAGTTTCTAAAATGTGGAGAAAAAGATAAAATTCTATTAGTCTTTCTAGCATATTCCTATCAGCAAATGAGGAGTATGAAAGACCTTGAAGTAATTTCTTGTTTAAAGAAACACAAAAAAGCAATGTGATTCAGTAATGTACTTGACCCAAATATACACTTAAAAAACAATTTCGAGATAAGATCAATGCCTTTTATCCCCACTCAGCCAAGAGCTTTTGTAATGAAACTGCACACCAAGTAAATACAGCAATCTGCATTGACTACATGCACAGCAAACAGAGGAACACAATGACAGGAAGACATACTTCAGACCAGGAAGATCAAATGCATTGGCCAGGCTGGTCAAGTTGAAGTCAACAGTCTGAAAGTGAAACAGGCAATCAAAGACAAACAATTAAAAAAAAAACATTCTCAAAGTTCGGAAAAATATTTCAAATTATTCAGAGCAGTAACAAGGCTGTTGGGCAACAGAAGAAGTCAAAAGTACAAAAAGTCATTCAAGATGAAAGATAAACCTTCAGAAATTCATAAAGAGAGTAAATTAGGTTTAATGCCCATTTCAGAATGGTTCCTGCTGTAAAGAGACTTGGCCAGGTGAACTGGTGGTTGATGTCATGAGGCATTATCAACACGATCCAGGGGGCGCTGGTCTGTGCTGGAATCTCAACATGCACATACAAGTTACAACTGAAGTAGCAGTTCTCGCTCCAATAATGTCTTTAGTCAAGTCATGACAGTTTTGACAAAAAGTAACCAAGAGGCAGAGAAACTCATTCTATTTGGCACATGTAGTTCATGAGCAACAGTTTGTAGAGATACTTCTATTTAATACAGAATTTTCAGATGAATTGCTGAATATAGATTTAAACTTTTTTGCAGATTTTTGACAAATATGTTTTAGTCGGATTATAAATCAATTTCTGGCCTTATACACTTCTAAAGGGTATACTGTTTCCATGTTTACCAGCTGGACTGAAAAACACATATTTAGCGACAAAACTATTTGTCACAAATGAGTGCAGGGTCCAGCTACAGGGCTACACTCACAGGGTTGTTGAGGAAGAAGACAGATATCCCCCCAAGCAACGGCATTTTGCTGATGAGGGGCTTGAAGACGACCCGCATGATGCCATGAAGCTGACAACAGAAACAGACATTTGTCAACATCATCTGAGCTAATCACAAGGAGTAGTGTTTTCTCAACATAACAATAGCAAAACAATTGGTGGTTATAACTGAATATTTCAATACACATTTGCCCAGGTTGAATATGTTGTTGTCTCACCTGTAAGTCTTTGATGCCGGCATTGATTCCCTTCACCTGAACAGCCACGTTGGAGTCACTGCTGTACCTGTAAGGTAGAAGAAGCAGCATATCCTGAAGTATTCTGTCATGGAACTCAATGGTTATAGCCAACCAGGGACAAACCTAGCAATAGTCACAAGAAACAAACAGAGTTCAAGATCTCCTCTTGAAACACTTCACTGCAAGATACTCAAAAGTACTGTAGTATTTTTCACCTTCTTTTCACCTTGAAAAAATAGTAAAACCAATTGAAAATATTTAAACCAAATAAATGGCTCCTGCACAACATGTACTATGTCTTGCCATGACAGATTTACTATAGTAACCAGACTTAATTGGGCGATATTTGACTCCTTTTGAGTAGTATATAAACCACGATACCAAACATATTTTTGCTGTTGTTTATGCTGTACTGAGCAGTACCCCAGCTATGTCTCCGTAATCAAGTCCTAACCAGATTGTTTAGTGACTGACATCATAAACACAAATTTTAATAAAATTGACAAAATATCATCTAGGTTCCCAAGCCAGATAATCCTTTCCTTTTGATGGCCTCTTATGATGACGGAGGTTTCTGGTTTCTGACCTCAATTTTTATTCAGATACACCACGGACATCCAATATATGAACTGCAGGATGAAGATTGTTATGCAAGTTAAATTCATAGACAAGATCACCTGGCAAACAATTACTGGTTAATGTAAACAAACATTGATGCTTTCATGTGAATGAGATCACTTCTGAAGTAAGCTTTTAACCATCTAATTAACTATCTGCAGTGTTACCACGGGATGTTCATAGGGACATCTTCAGCCTTGCTTTCCACTATGCGTTCACTTACACAATCTCCAAATCCATGTAGATCTCATCTCTCCGCACATTTTGTGTGTACACCTTCACTCCACCAATCCTGGGTGGCTACAAAAGCACAAGTTTAAAAGTAACATTACATGCCATGGTTTTTCAAATTGTCAGTCCTCTATATCAGTGAGTAAGATGAGTACTTTACTGCATGTTAATTCATGGAATCATTTCAAACCTCACCCTAGAGTCAAATGATAACAACAGCCCAGCTAAATATAACGTCATTTAACTACTCAACCCAGAGATAACATGATAAGTGCCCTTTGTATGTTCGCTGAGAGCTGAAGAAACAGTAAAACAAACAATGTGAATCATGGTAGCTCTCAGGTGTGTGGGACATAACGGTATGTTGCTTGCACTGTTGGTAACGTGGATTCACTGTCCGGATCCATAAACTGAACTTTCAGACCAAAAACATATCTCATGTATTTATATCCTTTCACATCAATATTTCCACATAGGCAAGGTTTTCAGGTTGCAGGGGTCCAGATAAGCAGGGGTCCACAGTAGCTAATAACTTTGTCATTTGTAATTGATCTGAACTGCAAAAAGTATTTTTCACAAGCAAAGAAGTTCATGTTCCCAATGAATCTGAATGATCAAGTCAATGGTTATGAGTTGCTAAAAATGTAACACTACCAGCCTAAAGGGTTTAAAAGCTGGTACACTACCAATACCACAGTGAGAAGTGATAACCAGTTTGTTTGATGACTCACAATGTCTCCTATGTCAATCTTGCTGAACTTGAAAGACGAGAGGGACGCTGGAAGACTCTCACGAATTTTTGGCTCAATGGACTCCCTCAGAAGTTTGTCGACATAATCCCCGATGTAGGGCCATAACTGGTCGATCATCTGTGGAAAAAAAAAAAAAATCTCTCACAAATCAATGTTGCACATCTGAGAGATGAAAATGGCATCACTCTGGAATATAGTAACTACATGGAGTGAGTGAGTGAGTTTAGTTTTACATCGCGTTTAGCAATATTCCAGCAATATTATGGCAGGGGACACCAGAAATGGGCTTCACACATTGTACCCATGTGGGGGAATCGAACCCGGGTCTTCGGCGTGATGAGCGAGCACTTTAACCACTAGGCTACTCCACCGCCCCTCTGGAATAAGTAACTATATGGAACAATGCATGATGAATATTATTACTGGATGCTGTCTTCATTGTCAAAATTAATAAACAGAGGAAAACCGCCCATAGCCACCTTTAAAGGTTCATTCATCATGTTCATGGTGTTTCAAATTTTGCAAATGAAAATATCTGAATGTTAAATGATCACACACACTTTTGAATCTTACATATTAAAGTATAGATTCAAATGCACGACGCTCAAATGTCCTCCCACTAACAATGCCATCTTCTTCAACCATGCAGCAGCATACAATGACATGTTTTACAATTGTTCACAGAATTTGATTGGTACATAAATGACACCAGGATATCATTCTTCATGAAACACTGAAAACACTATGTCAAATCATCACAAAAAATAAATTCAGAGAATATACCTTGTTCAACCATTCTGCTCTCTCTACATCCGGGAAACATACCTGCAAGTATAAACAGGCATATTTATTGACATATGTATTACCTGGATGCAGATTACATAATGTATCATCAGCCAAGGGTGACGCATCAGGTGACAGGTGGTGAGGCAGGGAGCACATCATCCCTGGATGACAGCTGAATCATTTCACATAACAAACATTATACAACCTGGCAATGAAAATATATTTCAACTATGCTTGTCATGCGAAGGGTCTTGTCAAAACACTGAAGAACAAGCTCAACTCTCACTGTATTGTGTGACCACATTTTAAACAGCAGAGTGTGTTGATATATATCATATTTATAGTCATGAAGTCTGCTGTACAGACAAAATGGGTGCTGTTATCATTATCCACTCAGGGACTGGTCATATACCATTGTATACTGTCATCGTATATATTTTCACGGGGTGCAATTTTTGCGGAAAGTTCACCATAGACCTATTAGCGCAATAGTTTTTTCGCGCATTTCAAACTCCTGAGTGATGGTGTCCATCACAAAGTTTTCACAACCCATAGACATGCAATGATCAAAGCTATTCCCCATAATTGAATCGTGTTTACTAAAACAATCAGAGAGATGTGGGATTTTACTTGTGCCAACATTGTGATTTGTGACTGATGTAAGTGAGCTTCGTTCAGTTTGTGATTATGAGTAATCAGCTATCAATTAACTGACAAACTGATAGCAAACATTTGCTGATTGTGATCGCTATTACTAGTATACTAGTATATGCCTCTATTCCTTTGTATCTTGTTTTGACGTTGTTATCTAAGAGAATAAAAAAATTGCATGTTGTTCCTACTTGAGTATTTGTCATGACTTGACCATGAATATTTCGCTTGGTATGATTATTGACGCACAATCATTTTTCGCGCTAAAAGTGCGAAAATTAATCCCACGTGAAAATAACTACAATTACAGTATTACTGCCCTAACCCAAACACCCCCCCACCCCCAATGTGACATTCATCCCATCCCCAACCCCGCACGCTCATGTAACATTTCTCATTTCCTCACATTTTCTTCCCTATAACATATGACCAGTCCCTATAGTATAAATAACCTGGGAGCTTCGTACAAAACAGCCTTAGTGTCACGACTGTCATAACTCTATGTTAAGGTATCAGTGGTCTTAGACTACAGTACCTTAGTGGTAAGACCACTTTCTCCAATAACATTTGACCCTTCATATGTACAAGTTTTAGGGCTAGAAGTTGAAAGTCCATTTAGTTTCTCTGAAATCTGAATTATGGCTATTTATTCTGATGCTATGAGAATGTATCTACACAGAGGGGATATGATAACATGCAACAACCAAGTCAGCAGGTGCGACCATTTGAACACATTTCCAGCCTTTCATGCCAAGCAGGGGATGTTAACATGGTTAAAGACCAATTTTAACCAGGCTTGTTTAGTCAGTTCAATACACATCCTGTGGTAAGTAGGCTTCTTTAAGCACTGCCAGTATGTACTATATAACTTTCCGAAATATTGGTGAACGTAAAGTTCAAGTGATGTAATGGTGAGAGTGGGGGAGACAATGGAAGTAAATTATGCCATTGTCTTCACTAAAGTTATAGTTCACCGATCTGTTGACAAAACCCTCAAGACAGTTTACACTGAGAAACTCCCTCGTCCACAACTCAGTTACACTTGAACTTTGCACAACCAGTTAGAAATTAGTACAAACAGGATCACAAATATCAGATTCATTCTATTGCTCAGATAGTAATCAAAGGTCACTGTAGGGTGACAAACTAGTATAATGTATCCAGTGTCACTATTAGGGCCACTTGTACGAGAAATCTAGATTCTGCTGACAAGTACGGAAATACAGCAACAAATTATTGGGAGAAAAGTTTGTTGACAACCTTTATACATTGTGCCTGAGTTTGAACAGGACCGCTTTATCCAATCCACTGGTCATCATATGAATCGTGAGTGAGTGAGCTTAGTTTTACGCCGCACTCAGCAATATTCCAGCTATATGGCGGCGGTCTGTAAATAATCAAGTCTGGACCAGGCAATCCAGTGATCAACAGCATGAGCATTGACAGAACGCAATTGGGATACGATGAGTCGATGACGTGTCGACCAAGTCAGCGTCATATGAATCGTACCAGAGGTGAATCATTTGGAACTGACAACATACCACACGCTTATTGTATATATAGTGACACAAAATCACCCCCATTGATATATCTGGTAATACTAAAGCTGCTGTAAATGACATTAAATATTCCCTACATGGAATTAAGTCACAAATTTCCTGATATATGTAATTTATGACTTTGAAGACAATAATCTTTGTTTCATTAATTTCACTGTTTAAAATATTCAGTGTTTGAAATAGTGATGTGACGATATGCAACGATGCATCGATTCATGGGCCGCCGATACTGTGAATCGATACAAAGTTTTACATTGTCGTATATCCCGATATGATACTTCAAATGGGCCTCGATACATCAATGTTTAACTTTGCATATTGCCAAATCGCAATATCTGTCAAGCATGACGTATTTTTGTTTGATGCTTAAAATGTATGCATACTTATTTTCCCTTCATAAGTTTCTCGGAAATTCTGTGTCAAACATAGCGCTTGTTATTATATTTAGTCTGTGTGTAAAGTTAATTATCTCATTTCCAAATGAACATTAAAAACGCTGGTGGAATTTGACCAAATATTTTAAAATGGTTTTGTTTTGATCTTAAGGTGTTTTATAGTTGGTGTTAGAATTAAAGACTTTAGTTTCATGATGCGTATCGTATCGCCACCCATGTATCGGGATTCGTATCGTATCGCTGCTTAAGTGCACAATACCTTGGCAATATATCGTCGTGACTAAAATTTTAGTATCGTGATGTATACCAGCACTAGTTTGAAATGACGCAGAAAACCTGCATATTTGACGCACAAATCATCTCAAATATGCAGTGAATTCAGAAGCTTGCATCATTGTTGATGCAATGCTACTGGGCCCTTAGTTCAGATAACTGAGTTACAGCTGAGACTTGACAGTAACTGCGAAATCAACAAATATTAGTAATGTACTTTAGTATATTGTAATTTGCTGTTGTTTAAAACTACTTAGTCTAATGTTTGCCAGTTAACTGCTCAGTGCTGATTAAATACAGTTGATGTCTTGATGAAAGTTCCAAACTGAAGTTGACTCCCAAAAACATGTCCATGACTCCCTCTCATGGCACCAGGGAGTCATATTGACTCCTATTTTATTATGCCTAGGGCAAACACTGAATATTCACATTGTAGTATCGTTGTTGTTTTTACATAAACAAACAGCATTTTTATAGGAAACAAAATGTGAGTCAATGACACCATGATTATACATAAAATTATTACTCGCCCGTGGAAGATACTGCAGTGTAATATTTTTACGACAATATTACACTAATGTAATACCGCTAGACGTATGACGTCATAATGTTTTACAGTTATGACGTCACAATGCTAAAACCTCTCACAATTGTATTAGACCTTACTTGACTCGTGGAAAGCTGCGAGTCATCACACTTCGTAGACAGTTTCTTTCAGTTTATGTTGGAGAGTAATAAACAGAATACTAAACTCGCTTCCGTGAAATACCATTTTTATTAAACTCGTGAAAGATTTAGCATCAAATCATTAACTCGTTTAATAACAATGGCATTACACGGAAGCGAGTTTAGTATCCTCCATTACTTGATTATGATAACAACTGTATGTGAGAGTTTATATGTGTTAATGTATTGATTCTCAGGCTCTGTATCTACTGTTGCCTATTTATGATCATAATATAACAGTACAAGTAATTGGTTCTAGTTTTCAATATATTCCACAGCTTTACCACATCGATTTGTCATTATATATATGTAATACAGCCAACAGTAGCCCCATCAATCAATACATTGTGATCTAAAGCTTTCTGTAAATGTGAGAATATATCCTGTGCTTACATTTCTTGCTTGTAAATAGGAGATTTGTATATTTTGGAATTGCTGTATATAATAATGGCCTTGATGTAATCCTCCCCAGACAAACTTGTTTGATAGGCCAAGCATGACGTGTATTGTGGTCCAGTTGCCCCAAGGGTCAGCTTGACCTAACTTCCTAATCTGTTGACAGCTACTCCTGTCACGCTTGACACCATCATAAGACGAATATGTCGGGCGGTCTACTGTATCTGTTGACGACAAACTTGACGGCCTTGTAAGGAATGCAAAAAGCGTACTCTGTGCACTCAAACACTGGGTGGGCGTGACGGAATTAGAGACAACAGGCATCTGTTCGACTGGACGACCCTGGTTTACGAATTTAGCACACGGAAGCACCCTATTCGATATCACACCTAACCGAAATATCCACTCAACTATGATCCAAAACAGTGATAAAAAGGACTTGCGCCATGTTATATATAGGACAGGAAACAGTTCGACGCGGAAGCACTATAACGTGGACAGTAGTCAGCATTGTTAATAATACCTTCACCCCGGTTGAGGTAACCGAATGGAACACCTGTCCTGATGTTTTACTGTTAGCCTTGAAACTCGCATGCAATGTATTTCCAACTTACCCATGATGGAAGATCCTCTACTCTGGCTAGGATCTCTGTCTTTTCATCTCTGGCAGTACGTTGGTTGATCTCGATTTTCAGTTTCTGTTCACGCGTGTGCTTCTCTTTCCACACATACACCACCAGACCCAGAAGAAGCCAACTTGGGGAGAAAGCGAAATAGCCAACAAACCATACCACTAAAACGACACCGGCTAGCTTGAAGTACTCCGTTACAACATTCAGAAGTAATGTATCGTCAAGTGCAGTCTTCCTTTTGGGAGATGCAGGCTTCTCCGTTTCTTCTGCCGGTGCAGACATTGTGGATGTCAGGTCAGTTGTGTTCACATTCCACAACACTTCTAACGGGATAGCTTCGCTTCACTGGTTTTTGCAGCTCGTTTCCGCGCACCTTTCCTTTTCGACTGGTATAACCTGCTAGTCAAGTTTGCTGTGTCAGAAATGCCTGTTGCCGATACTATTTATAACCTAGGAAGGTGTGTATTTCATATGAATAAATTGCAACTGGTATTTCCCCTTTAAATCCTATTTTACATTATCGAAATTTTGCCAATGGTGACTATGCATGGGAAAATTAAGTGTTTTGTTCGATCAACTCATCTATTAGTATTTATCGAGTAGTATGACAGTCAGTTTCTATACTATTTATAGTAACAAATGTATAGCGCGAGTAGTTTCGCCACTCGTGAAATATCAACTTTATCACACCGCTGATATGTAACAAACACGTTATTTAACCAAGAAGGCATTGTTTTGTTTATCTACAAACAAGCTGGCGAATTTTGAATATTGATAATCGAAACGTCAAGAGAGGTACGTATGCTAATTATATGTGGTTTATTCGTAGTATCAAGCCGATACTCCCACCCTAGAGCTTCTGCAGAACCGAAGTCAGGCTGTCTCCCACGAGAATAGATACAAATGTGAATATTGGGACTTTAATTTAATTTGTATTTGGACAGAAATGAAAGGTATAGTAAATGTCACTGTGTATATATATATATATATATATGATACCACCAAATCTGTTCGTTTTGGTATTGTGAAACAAATACGATAATTGAACAATATCATCTCCACTTCACCCACCTCGGCCTTGTTTCTTTGAATATTCCAGCTCGAGACCAGACACGATAATCCAATAATTATTGATTATTTCATTACGGGGAGAGTTTGGGATATACAGGGCCAATTTGCCCCTTGTGGCTTGGTGTTACCACAGGGGCCAAAGATAAAAATAGCATCGTGCCACTGGCGGAGTCTTAGCACTAGATACAATCTAAGACCATGTCAGTGACAGTATATGTCAGATATAATATTGTCACTGACATGTTCTCAAATATTATTTTGGCGCTAGTTTCCTCAACGACAATTTTAAGACCCGTGAAGATCCGGGTTAGAATTGGTCTTTGAATTTGTCGTAAGAGGCGACTAACGGGATCAGGTGGTCAGGCTCGCTGACTTGGTTGACACATATCATCGGTTCCCAATTGCGCAGATCGATGTTCATGCTGTTGATCACTGGATTGTCTGGTCCAGACTCGATTATTTACAGACCGCCGCCGTATAGCTGGAATATTGCTGAGTGCGGCGTAAAACAAACAAACAACCAACCAACCTTAGTAACAAGTCCCTGTAGTTACACCATGTTGCTCCTTGTAACGATTCGTCCCAAACCGTGTCATCACACCCGCACCATTACTATTGCCCTGGCCACTACACAGATGTCAGTAATACTCTATACAGTCTTACAGCCTTCAAGTTGTTTTGTCATACTTATATGGAGCGCTTACAAGTATATATGCCATCTATTGCATGGTAGATATAATATAGAGCCAACAAATCATTTTCTGCAACATTTTTGAAGACCAGAACATGCCTTACAGAAGTAGTGAGTGAGTGAGTTTAGTTTTACGCCGCACTCAGCAATATTCCAGCTATATGGCAGCGGTCAGTAAATAATCGAGTCTGGACCAGACAATCCAGTGATCAACAGCATGAACATCGATCTGCGCAATTGGGAACCGATGACATGTGTCAACCAAGTCAGTGAGCCTGACCACCCGATCCCGTTAGTCGCCTCTTACGACAAGCATAGTCGCCTTTTGTGGCAAGCATGGGTTGCTGAAGACCTATTCTACCCCGGATCTTCACGGGTACGTACAGAAGTAAGGAAGAATAAGCAGAGTTCTCTACACCGAGTTACCTGACGATATATGAATACATAGGAAGAGAGTCTAAATTGCATGAGTATCGTGACCAACACGGCACCATTAGCTTCCACAGGAGCAATTAAATGGAAAACACTGACATTGTATGCATTGTCACAATGTATTAGCTTATATGTGTGTGTCAGACATGCTGAAACTGAAATGCAGTGAAGAACATTTTCAAATTTGGCGCATCGATTAATAACTGTTGACCTGTATCGTATACTCCCGTGTTTGTTCAGATGAATACTTGACGTGACGTTGCATGTATTTGTGGAGTGTTCCTTGGGTTGGGCAAGATATGGTCACCTTTTCGCGAACACTTCGTTTCATCATATGCTCATGATTCATTGTGGTCACACTCTAATTTCTCAGTTTAGATCTGACGGAACCTAACTTTGTATTAACCGAAGCTTCAATGCTGAAAACTCAACAGACGTATGTGATGTGGACTCTTGTTAGTGTATTGTCTTACAACTGTAAGTCTTTGGATCTAAAATTGACGCTGAATGTTTGTTTTCGTAAAGCGAAACCAAGAAGTCTGGTGGCTTCACACCGATCGCTAAATTTCGATTCCCGACATTGGTGCAATGTTCGAAACCCATTTACGGATTCCCTCCGTTTATAGGCTGGAAGAAAGGCTCTGTCAGGTATTTGTTTGTATAAGTGACAGATTCTACCGTCACCATGAGCAATATTTCCTTAAGTACATGTTAAGCTTTTATCATTTGTGTTCGATGTTTAAACTCACATAAGTTACAGTGGCATTAGTTCAGACAAAATTTAAGTGAGGTGAGGGTGAGGTGAGGTGAGGTGAGGTGAAATTGGGTTTAACGTCATGTTTGTGAGTATTTCGCTCATATGACGACGTGCATGCGTGTGTATGTGTATGTGCGGCTGCTTGTACTAGCCCAGACTTAAGCTAATATTTTTTATAGTGCTAGCCCACTGAGATACTATGCCGCAGTGAAGCATGAATACCCCACTCAAACACATTATACTGACTCCAAGCCGACCAGTCCTTGTTGTACCCATTAATGCCGAGCGCCAGGCAGGGACCAACAAGTACCATATTTTAACTTCTTTTGGTATGACGCGGTCGGGGATCGAACCCGCGACCTTCCGCTCTCCGGGCGGACGCTCTAACCACTACACCACGGAGGCGGTCTACAAAATTTAAGTACTACATGAAGGTCTATCATGATCTTATCACTATACCTACTTCAAAGGCGGTTAGGAACTATAGACTTCAAAACGTCTATCCATTTGAAAACGGATGTAGTAATGTTTGAATTGAACACCCAGGACTGTGTGGTTTGATGGATTAATCATTTCTCTTGTGCTGCGCAGATCTGGACACAATAACAAAGCAGTAATATTCACATCGAATCTTTATTGCAACATATTTTTGTCTTTGTCGAAACATTGTAGACTTGGTGTTATATATCTGTGATGTATTTGGACAACCACGTCCAAGGTAGCCTCCGAACACGGAAAGGGGTTTGCTGCTGAGTTTTAATCCACTTTGAAGAAATCAAATAAGAATGTTCTTGAACCTTTTCTTTTCTGCCAATGCAGGTTACTGTGACAGTGATTATTGATTTACGCCGCATAAAATGTAACGATGTTCCAGCAATATCACGGCGGGCTCTACACATTGTACCCATGTGGGGAATCGAACCCGGATCTTCGGCATGACAAGCGGACGCTTTAACCACTAGGCTGTCCTACTGCCCACTGCAGGTGTGTAAGCTACGACATTCATTGTCAGACTTACCGTAAAAACAAAACTGTAACGTTCCATCTCCAGTCAGAATTAGCAGTTCATCTACCTAAATGTCAACAGATTTACTGCATGGCACTCTACAAGTCCTAACACCACAGAGCATAGTCATCTTCTACGTCAATCTCACAGAGAGCCACTAGTTTCTCGTCAATGCCAAATGCACCCCATTTGCCATTACCAAACATCTTGCCAAACATCTGATCACTTGTAGGCAATATTGCTCTCCAGTTGATGAATGGTCCTAGAGAATGTCCATTTGTCCAGCGCCAACCAACTATGTTCCGTTCGAGGCCAATCCATACTGTTCTATCTGCAGATATGACAACACAGTTTATTTGTCATGTAATATACCTGTATTGTATTGCCCACTGGTAGTAACATGATTATGAAATCAATACCCCGTTAACTGGTGACCAGGATGATGTGACTAAAAGCAATTTGTACCCTTAAAAAAAGTTTACACCAATCCCACACAGTTGGATTGTTTGTTGTTATCGATATGTGCGATTTTGTTCGATTCATTGAAACATAGTATGACATGATAAGTAAACATAGTATGACATGATAAGTAAACATAGTATGACATGATAAGTAAACATAGTATGACATGATAAGTAAACATAGTATGACATGATAAGTAAACATAGTATGACATGATAAGTAAACATAGTATGACTGATAAGTAAACATAGTATGACATGATAAGTAAACATAGTATGACATGATAAGTAAACATAGTATGACATGATAAGTGAAAAAACATGAGCCCACGACGTTCAGACACTATTTCTGTGTGAAAGAGAAAAACAAACTAACCATACCTTTACCCAATACTAATTTCTTATCTCTGAAAATGTATAATTTTGATACAATATATAACTCTATTCAACTTGAAAAGGAGCCAAAGTGAGATTGGGGATTAGACTAGAAATGAAAATATAGACTTGTTTCAGTTAGACAGGACAGGGAGAAAAATATATAATATTGTTCAGGAACTTGACATAAAGTGCGTCCACCATACTCCTGGATTTCTCTTGAAACAAATTTATTATAGCAAGTAGCAATATATTATTGTGAGCATACATCGTACACAAACAGCAAGTAGTCATGATGCAAACTTTGAATCTGATAGCTAAACACCGTATGGCTATGCATCAGTGTACACAAAATGTTGTCCGATGCAATTCCTTACTGTGACATGTACCATACCTTCCCTATTTGTTAAATGTGAACAACTGACTAGCGTTTCCTGTGTTTATGACAGGTGCCACGGGTGGGACAGGATTCGCTCACCTTTTCGCGAACACCTGGTGTCTTCACTATTTGATAGTGATTCATAAACACACGCTCTGTCATCATATCTTATTATGTCAATCACTGGATTGTCTGGTCCAGACTCGATAAATGTATGCTCGTGATATAGTCACAATTTTACAATCGATTCTGCTTTCAGCAGAGATTTCTTATGGATGTGCAACGGGTTTTGTCGCTTTTATTGTTTGATATTCATTAACCTGTAAGTGCCCATTGTCCAAGTAACAGGAATGGCCTTGTCTTGTAATGTAAATGAGTGTAGTAGGATCTTAGATGAAGCAGTCCTAACGGTATATTGCCGATCCACTCCTTGTCATACGGGCGCTTGATAGTGTTTAATTTGCAAAACTCCACTTAGTTTCATAATTCTAAAGTTTGTCATGTCCCCCGAGAAAGGCTAGGTTTGAAGCGAATGTGGTGGACGGAGGGGTACAAAAAGTGAGAGAGAGGTGGAAGAAAGAGTTTAGTTTTACGCAGCTTTTAACAATATTCCAGCAATATCACGGAGAGAGAATGAGAGGGAGATATGATGGAGAGTTTTATCGGTGCAATAAGGCAATCTAATAAACTTGGTATCCAAATCTGATAAATATGCAAATTTGTCAATACACGAACTACTTTCACACAACTCTATGTGATCATAAAACAATATTTGCATTGATGACGTCGTCGCGAGTTTACACGTGTCCCATGAGTTGTACTTACTCCTTGCAACAATGACAGCTTGTCTGTTCTCCTCCTCAGATCTAATGAAGACGAGATGTCCCGAGTTCTCCATACACAGTGCCTTAGCGGCTGGAAACTCCATGCTAGAAGATGCATACCGCCTGAGACACTGGTTTGTGAATCGACTGTAGAAGTAGCTGGCAGGACAAGCACCTGGAAGAGAGAGTGAGTGAGTTTAGTTCCCAGCAATATCACAGTGGGTCCCGTGGAAGAAGGCAGTTGGCACAGGCTAACTATGATTATATCAAAAAAACTCCACACGATGTTGAGGCACTGTTTAGCGGTTTATTAGGAATAAACTACCGGGCAAAAGAAAGTTATCACTTTTTAAGCCATAAACGTTGGCACAGGTTTGAACCCAAGCAGAAAACATTCGCCGAAACGCAATATGGTCCCGTAACAACGGAGCTGTCCAAAAACTTCGTACGAATCGTGCATTTTTCAAAACGTGAAAAACGTAATTGTTGGACTTTGGTCGAAATGCACGTGCATGATAGTGGCACGAATACAGATCTGTATGGCCAATATGGAGAATTCACAACATCAGCTGGTTAAAACCTTCAACTGCAGCCAGACCACCATCAGCAAATTGATAAACCGCTACCAACACACAGGCCAGACCCAATACCGCCCAAGATCGGGAAGACACAGGCCGAAAACCGCTACATGCGGAAGACCCACCTCCGGAACAGATTCGTGAGAGCGACGCCAGCGGCGGCGACATCGCTAGGACACGCCATCAGTAGACGAAAAGTCCTTCAACAACTTGGTATGGCTCGTATACGTCTTTGTATTTTCTGGTCAAGTAAAGTCGGTGATAACTTTCTTTTGCCCGGTAGTTTAGCTTAGTGACAATGCATTTAACGACTTAACACAATGTTTTAGACACCTAAGACATTCAGTGTTAAACCATATTGATATTAATGAATGATTTCAATTATTCAGGTTTTAAACGACGTCAAGACATCTAATAAGGAATTATTAGAATGGAACTCACAAAATGCTCAAATTTATCAATACATGAAGAAAATAATTTGTTAGTTGCCTAACGACATCAACAATTTTATGAGCAGCAAATTTTCAGAAAAAAATGAGTAAATATTAAATGACAACAGACACGTTTTATCTTCACATTACCAATTTCTCGAAGACGGCAGAGAAACCGATAACGAAAACATAGGTGGCTTACCAATCGTCAATACCAGCCATCATTCCTGTCTGCAATCTCAGTTTCAGAAAATTAAATCACACACACACACACACACACACACACACACACACACACACACACACACACACACACACACACACACACACACAATTTATGTGTGTATAATTGTTGTGCATTACATGCGTATATATTACTCACGTGTATGTGAGTAGTGATATATATAATATGTGTTTAATATTGTTCTATGCACCGCTGGTCTGTCACATGTATCAGATGCCCTGACCTCATCTTGGACGTTTGCTTCCATCTTGGTCTTAGGCTTATACCGAATACAACAATCTTAGAAAGCGTTTTGTGCCTGCTGAATTGATATAGCAGGTGCTGTTCGTGAAATTTATATTCTAATAACCAGGATTAAATCTAAGTGTTGCATCTCCTTCCGAAAACCATAACCTTCCTGAGTCTGTTCGTATCTCAGGCGATTATCCTTTTAATTTTCCAAAAGTGAATAATTTGTTTACACTGATATATCTCTTTATTTCAGTGTAGTGAAGGACTTGTGATGTTTTGACAAATCGTCATAAGGTTTCAGATATCTGGATGTTGCGAATCCGAAAGACCTTCTTATACTTTGCTTACATTATTCTTTGTTTATTTCACTGACATGAACAAATCAACATAACAACACTGGAGCACATGACGTCAATGTATAAGATTTCTCGACCATGTTGTTTATAATGAAAAAAGGAAGAAGGTACATAATCTCGTAAAGTACCAGTCATAACCTTTCGGCGGGAGGTCATTTTGACCTACCTTATATCTCTGAGGTGAGTGTTGCTAGGTAAATAATAGGTCGCCGTTGAGAAATATATCTTTTATTTCTAAAGAGGAAACAGTCGTGTTCAATAATGTCTCGTGTCTAGAAGACTGATGCAAGCCTCCTGGGTATTGGACGGGTTAAGTCGGTAATTAAAATGCTTATGATTGTGCTTCTTGTTGTTTAATTGGATAATGATGTTTCTTATCATTTAATGAGGAGACATCAATTTGAAGAATCAGTACATTTAAAAAAACAACACTTTTTGTGTACATTTAAGTGTCGGATTAAGACAATTAATTCATTTTTGTTGTGATGCTGCGTTTCAGAGAACCAGGGAGAAATTACAGGTAGGTATGACAAAATATTTCAAGAAAGTATTTTCAGCCCTGGCTTCATACTCTTGTGCTGGAGTTTTGATGTGTTTCAACGAATTCTTTACGAATTAAAGTTATATGATCTCAGAAGGTAGATCACTTACTGTTCAGCAGAGAATAGTATTGAACACCACCCTGATGAAGGAGCTGGTCCTTGGCAACGTACACATACTTCTCCAGGTAACACTCCTGAGTGTTGGCGTCATAGAAGAATGAGGAGCAGTTTGCGTTGTTCACACAGGCCACTGCACATTCTGATTGGAGGGTGACCCCAGACAGGAACGGACCCAGACTGTTTAAGATGTACCCGGTGAAGAGCAAGGAAAATGTCAACATGGTGGGTTCCTGGGTAGCAACTACTCGGCCTCCTCATATAGTAATACGCTAAGTTATGAATTATATGAGGCTGCTTGATATTGACTATGTTTGTTTATCCATTAGCTGGGTAAATATCCTTTTTGTTAAGTGTTCATGTAACTTCATATCCAAAATACGTCTTTAGTATTGTGTTTTGAAAGATAGCATCAGACCAAATAGAAATCCGATAATGTGTTTGTCAAGACTTTGGTACTTTTTTTACATATATACATTGTCTAGGCAACGAGACAACCATCATTTATAAACCATATCAGATTTCAAAAGTAGCTGATGGGCTTGGGACATGCCTACAACGCTTCCATTTATGCTGGATAAAGGGCTTCCGGCCGATGATGGAAACAGTTTTTTCCCTGGCGGTGAGGTTTCATATCTATTTGGTTTGGTTCGACTTTCTGCTGGTTTCAGTTTCACCACCACCACCATCATCACCATCACCATCACCATCACCATCACCATCATCATCATCATCATCATCATCATCATCATCATCACCATCACCATCATCATCATCATCATCAGTGCATTTATTTAGGCTGAGTGAGATGCAAACTGTAAACAGTGTCCATATTCATTAGAAATGGAGATTGTGTGATTCCGACTATGCTATGAGGATCTGCCCATAAACTGTTATTGAATAATGATGATACATGTATGGTGTTCGGGAAATGGTGGCCATGCAGGTCAAGTTTTCACCAGAACTAAACCCCATGGAAACACATTGTACAAATCAAAATTTGGAATTCATTAGAAATATTCGCAGAAAGAGTGTGCAAGTTTGTACCATGAAAACTTCAAACGCACGCACCAAGGGCTGGAATATTGATTGATCTAAAGGCAAGGCTGAAAGTTTATCATAACTCAACACACACTTTCGTTCAGAGATTCTGTAACGCTGAATCTTTATGCATAAATCTAAACATGAAACAGTTGAGGTGTTTCACCGGACTCGTACGTATATGGCGAGTTCTGGTGGTTGGATCGTTTAATGGAAATTTGCTATTTTATTGTTATTGACTTATCACTAACATTCCCAGCTCAAGTTAAACCCTCATTACTTCTTGCCAAAATGGCTTGCCCCTAAATGTAACCAACTACTATCATCTCGTTTTGTCAGTAGATGATTACATTTGCTATTTGTCAGCTAGTCTTTTACGTTGAAGGGAGATATGTTCATGGTTAGAACAACCCGATACCATTACTGGCCACTGTCAAGACGATCGTTCTATTTCACGTTCATGTAATGGAAACTAGGTTCCACGTACGCCACATTTTATTGCCATTTTCAAGGAAGTCATTTTGCAGCAATGTGATGGTCCGTCCATCGTTGGGATAACACGTTGACATCGGCCATACAGGCTCCATCGGTGCTGCGGACTCACTCTAACACCTGTAACTCTATGAAGCTCTCGTCCTTGAGAGGTACTTTGAAAACGGAATCGTAATCAGTTGAAACGATCTTGAGCGCCATTTGTCGTCCTTGATCGACTAGATCGGCGTCTTTAATCAGCGTTATCTGTCGATATCATGATTGTAATCTGATCATTTCTGATGGTGAAACAACATGAACCCGTGCCACTATGCTTTATGCCAAACGCACGTAACCGTTCCTGGCGTGACAGACATCGCATGTCAAAAGCAGTTTAAATCAGTTTAAAACAATATCAGAACAAATCTTCGGTCCGGATTTTATCACTGACATATTTTACTGTACATGTCGAATTTTACCATGACCATGTTCACGTTCACATCAATAAGGACGCTTGTTTTGTGAAAACAGGAAATTCTTAAGTTGTGAAAGTAATAATCATTTTCTAAATCCATGTAAAATCATACAACTTGGTTCTCAAATGTCACGCAAATATGGAATATATCCTACTTGTTTTAATAGTTTGTACACATACATTACGTTTTCATCCGAAATTTTGGAATCAATATATTGGTGAGTAGAGGGAACATGTTTGTAAATTATAGCAACAAGACTCTTTACACATTAATAATGCATGTATATCCAAGCTAAAGAAGTCTCAGGGTTATAGACATTGTCAGAGAGTTTATGGCGAATGTCTCATACCTAAGGTATATATCAACTAACTTGTTCTGTACAATTGTAAACTGGTGTAAATACTATCAACGCATGAAGACAAAGCACACATACTGTTTTTGTAAAGAAAATGTAGGGTAAGTTAAACTGTTCTCGTCGCTGAGTTGTTGTTTGGCTGTGACAATCAGTTGGGATATCAACTAGATATCTACGTTAATAATAGCTCGCATATAACATTGTGACCAATAAAGCTTGTTGGAACCAGAAACGTACGTTTTTCACAATTAGGAAATAATGAATCTTCAAAGTTAGTGAGTGAGTTTAGATTTTACACCGCTTTTAGCAATATTCCAATAATGGAATAGCGAACTCTTTAACTACCAGGCTACACCAACGCCCGCTTCAAAGCACTCCAGAGGGTGACAGTAAGGGTTTAGAATTAATGAAGTTAAGTTTTTCAAATAATCGTATGTTTGAGAAATTTCCTGATCGAGGATTAATATACACATGAACATTATATAAGCACCACAATTTCTAAAATTGAGGTCCAAACAGGCGATCAAACACAGATTATACTGGCATGCACATACAGAGCATGTGTCTCACACAAACACACACACACACACACACACACACACACACACACATATATATATATATATATATATATGTATATACAATATACACTCGGTGTCATGGAGTTGACAAGATGAACTCTTGGTAACTTTTGAGAAATGTCAGTTAACGGTTGTTGTTTCAATTACACATAAAAGCTCCCGACTGAAGCTGTACATTTACAGTTTGATTGACACCTGTCAGCAAACATGGCGAGTCAACCTGCTAAAAGAAAACGAAATGAGACTACCGCATTCGAAAAGAGAGAGATTGCAAGATACAAGGAAGAACATCCAAAAGCAAGTTTAGATTTCCTAAGTAAACACTTTGGTGAATTATTTGGACATTCAGTGGGAAAATCTACAATCGGTGACATCCTGAAGTCCAAGGAAAAATGGCTTACCACTCTTTGTGAAAACTAGTTGGGATGAAGTTAGTGCGCAAACAATTAGCAACTGTTACAGACATGTGGACATTATTTCTCATGAAGGTGATTCAGATTCTGTGGATGAAGATGACATTGCGTTGTCGGAGTTGAGACTACTCCTTAATGAGTATCCTTCATCAGATGTTGTGAGCGCCGAAGAATATGTCGCCGAAGAAGACAGTGAGTCAACATGCGAGCCGCTCACGGACAGCGCAATCATTGACATTGTCCAACCAACTGACGATTGTGAAGAAGAAGATGAGGAAAGTGATCCAGCCCCCGTTCCACCAAGTTCTACAGAGGCAGAGAAATACTTGGAAAGTCTGGTGACATATTTTGAGACAATCGGGGATGAGATGTCACTCGGCAAAATTATTGATGTCAAGAATTCCATGAAAAAGGTTAAAAGAACACAGACAACCATGAAAGACTTTTTGCTCTGATTTATTGTTGTGCCAAAGGCTGAGGATTGCATGTTCACCTGCTCACTGAGCAATGTAGGGTACAAACTGCTGCATGTGCAATATACTTATGTGAACTGATTTAAAACACGATAGTACTAAAAATGAACTTGTCTTGAAATGGCAAGACATTAAAACATTAACGTGCCCAACAAGGACTGTCTTGCCACGTCTGCGCAGGAGATCCTCCTGTGGACAATCTGCAGGTCGGGAAGTCTATTCATTGAGTCCAAATATGACATGGCGGGTACAGAATGCACTAACTAAAGAGGTTCTATGTGGAAGCGCCAGAATCTACCATTACAATAGACAATGTTCTCCTCTTTTCTCTGTCAAGGAGATGTGAGACTTTCTTTGTGTTCTATAGTTTGGCATGAAATGCATGTGGACCCGGTTTTTTGTAAATATCTCTTCATCCAATGACCCAATCGATCTCAAACTGTGCAAGTGGATGTTTTGTCAGACAACCTAATCACAGTGTAAATCACCGATTTTATGCATGTGTATTAAAGAATCTGTCTATGTAACTGTCAACAAAATAAACAGCAGAACGCATACTGCTTGCAGAGGGAGGGAGCCAATGACCTGTAACAGCGGTGTTGGGACATAAAGGTCAACGTTCGTCAATGGAAGTCAGCTATGCACGTGACAGGTATGAAGAGGTGTCACAGGTCGTGAACAGGGTAAGGTGGGTGCAAACTGTTAACCATCATACGGAGTTTGTTTCTCTGATTTGTTCAACATTAACCACAAAACCCATTAGTGAAAATTATTCTGTAGGTTAAAATCTTTAAATTTGTAATGTTAATGTCATATTTTGTTTATGCAGTACCTAAGTGGAAATGCATTTAAAGAACATAGAAAGTATATTTACACTAAATCATTAATCGGACCACCTATGGTTAGAACTCAACAACTGTTAAAGCCCCGTTCCTACGGACACAAGCACACACAATCATGCACACTCATTGAAGAAAAGATATACTGAGTCAAAAAACCCTTCACATTCTTTCTTCAGGGCACTATAAAAGAACAAGAGATGGTAAGATGGTTAAATTGTTATTATTTCATTGCTGAGATCTGTGTGATGTACTCGATACACTGACAGTGCCATAATCAGTTCCATTAGGCTACACCGCCGTTCCAAAACATGGGTATACAGAATGTCAAGTCACAAGAATAAAAATGCGAAATTTCTCAGTTCAATATCGTGTATGGCCGCCCCGCGCATTCACCACTGCCAAACACCGTCTCCTCATCGACTGCCTGATGCTTGTGAACACGTGGTTGGGGATTCTGCGCCATTGCTCTTCCAAGATCCTGCAAATTCTGAGGTTGGTTCCTAAGACCACGAAGCCTTCTCCCAAGTGCATCCCAAACGTGCTCTATTGGATTAAGGTCAGGGGACCTCGATGGCCAGTCCATGACGTTGATTCCAGCGTTTTGAAGGAAATTTCGTGTCAACATCGCGGTATGCGTCCGAGCATTATTATCATGCTGGAACTGTAGACCTGGGCCATGAGCCGCCATGAAAGGAACGAGTTCAGGGGTGAGCACCTGGTCGCGGTAAGCAGAAGCTGTGAGGTTTCCACGGATGACCAGAAGTCGAGAACGGTTGTTCCCACAGAAAGCACCCCACACCATGCAACTTCCGCCCCCGAATATGTCGACTTCCTGTACACAACATTGGGCATACCGTTCACGACGTCGTCTCCAGACTCTATGCCTGCCGTCCGCGAATCTGAGGGTAAACCTGGATTCATCGCTAAAGACGACTCGATTCCAGTCTCTCTGGGTCCATCGGAGGTGACGTTGGGCCCACAGCAGACGTTGACGTTGATGAAACGGCGTCAATATTGGCCCACGATATGGACGTCGAGAATGGAGATTGGCAGCCCGCAACCGATTTCGAATGGTCTGTGAGGACAGTCGACCTCTAAACATCTCAGCCCTGGTTCGTGTAGCCGGCAGAAATCTGTCACGTAGTCACACGTGGACGACCCGACCTTGGGCGATCAGAAGTGATGCCAGTTTGTTGTAGACGACCTCGCAAGTCATACACAGTACGACGGCTGCATCCCATTGCTCTTTCGACGTCAATAACTGATCTTCCCGCTTGCAACATGCCAACGGCACGTTCACGTTGCACATTTGACAATCGTGGCATTTCAAGTACCGTTAGAACTGTGGTTTAAAAGTGTTTTTTGCAATTCTTGAGGCCAATGCAAACACGTGCATATGAAGAAAACTACGATGCAAAGATCACGTGATCGACTGCACGTGCAAAACCTGATTTGGCACTAACGTCATTTGCACGACCAATGGATGGGTTTGAGTGGGTTTTGCTAACGATTTTCTAGAGTCGAAAGATAGGGATCCCATTTTGGATACATCGATGTATCATCGGAAAAATTATTCATTATTTTTCAAATTACATTTTGTGAAGTTTCTTTTTGGACTCAGTATAGAATGAAGACAAAAGTGTTATGTTTTGATGTCGTTCACATTCCAAATTAAGCAATGCATTTCTAATAGCTTTAAGCATATAGATAGATAATATTTATATTTTCATGATAATTTTATGTGAAATGAGTGTTTCATGTTACACTATAAGTCGTTGGAATTAGTCAGTGCTGTCATTGTTAAAAGAAGTTATATTTCTTTGAGCATATCTGGCTGGATACTATTATGATCTGTAAATATGATAACAGAATTAAACTTCATCAAGTTCACTCCATTCTTCCACAGAGGAGTCATCAGTGTCCAGACGAATGACAACTGTTTGCTCCTTCAAGCCATATTTGAGCCAGTACTCTTTCTCCACCTTCTTGACATGTTCAACACATGCATGCCAGCGTGCAATGTCAATGTCACATATAGCAGTGTTGACAATGTGTTTGACATCGTTCAACTTGAATGATTGATTTTTCCGGGCCACTGTACTTTTAAGGTCTCCCCAGATAAGTTCGATTGGGTTGAGATCACAGTGGTACGGTGGTAATCTCAAGACGTTATGGCCGTGTTGGCGTAGCATGTTGTCAATGTTATATGTGGGTGGAGGTTTGTTAGGTTTAATCAAAGAGTACAACTGTGGTTTAGTGGCCTTAATTGAAAATTGTATATTGTTATTTGTTAGCCATTGCTGCATATCTGACTTCTTTGATTGGGAGTTGGGCACCTATTGTTTGGATCTCGAACACTGTGATAGGGAGCATTGTCCATGACAACAAGACTTTTGTAAGGCAGAGCTGGCAACAATTGTTCCTCAACATACTGTGTGAAAACCGTTGAGTTCATTTCTGTATGATAGTCCCTACCATCTGTGATCTTTGACCGAAATACCAGTTCACACCCAGGTAGGAATCCATGGTTGGAACCAGCATGAAGAACAATTAAACGATCACCTTTTCCTGTTAGTATTTTCCTACCATCACTGGGATCAGTGTGTAGCCACTGTCTGGCAGCAGTATGGTTTGCATTGACCCAGGTCTCATCCAGATATATGGGTTCGAACCCATCCTCTCTTGCCCGCTTAATTTCTCTCAGATAGTTACACCTTATTTTCACAATATCAGATCTCTCACACATGACAAGTTTTTGGTTTGCTACCTTCTTGTACTTGTATCCAAATTTGAGCAGTAGTTTGCTTAGCATAAACCTAGAAACATTAATGTCGTGATCCTCTGCAAGGATGTGTTTTAACTTTCTTGTGGACAGGTGTTCATTTCTAGCAAATAACCGGCGAATGACATCTCTGATGACCCTGATGTCAAAGGAATATTACTTTGGATGCCTACCTTTTTGTACAAGGTTTTGTTTATTGGTTATTGGTTTATTTTTCACAATTTTTAGCACGATGTTCTTTTTCATGCCAAGAGCAAAAGTTGTGAAATCCGACACCTTATCAATCGGTTTGCTACGTTTGCTCTCTTTTTAAAAAAAATTCAACACATTTCTAATTAAACGTTTAGCATCATCTGAATAAGCTTTCATGATGACAGCTAGAAGTAGTCAATGTGAATGATCTAAACGGTCTATCACTGTGCAGTGCACAGGTAACTATCATGAACGGCACGTGCATTTACCTTTATGACCCAACACTGCCGCTGTTACATGTCATTGGCTCCCTCTGCAAGCAGTCTGCGTTCTTCTGTTTATTTTGTTGACAGTTATAGACAGATTCTTTAATACAAATGCATAAAATCGGTGATTTACACTGTGATTAGGTTGTCTGACAAAACATCCACTTGCACAGTTTGAGATCGATTGGGTCATTGGATGAAGAGATATTTACAAAAAACCGGGTCCACATGCATTTCATGCCAAACTATAGATCTAACTGTATGCATATTGCAGTAACATGAGTTACTGGTTAAATATAATTCAGATACAGCTACAGTTTAATCACACACAGATATTTAGAGTCTTTGTTTGGTTTCGTACAGTGCTAATACGACACCCGCTTAGGAACGCTGTGATGTGTTTTGTTAACATTTCTTCCTTCCGTGTTGGTCTTTTAAACAACATAGAAAACGAATTCGGATGTGGACAGCAGTGAACCTCTGACTGAATGTTCTGTATTGCTGCTATCAACTTTATCTGTTAAAGAATAACAGAACATAAGCATGTCTTCTTTGTGGTTAAGGTCTAGCGTGTAATCTTTACATCAAATTATTACTGAAATAGTTGTTTTCATGCAACATCGATGCCATTGACTTTATTTAGGATAAATACAGATACGATACTGAAATGTCTAAGGTCGCCTCAGAACAATGCTCAGGTGTTGAGTGGGTACCGTGCATCCAAAGGTACTTAATGGGTGATGCTCGTGAGTTGTAGTCCCTGGGATCATTTGGCCACAGTAAGTGAACGGAACAAGACTTGTTTTCACATTGTTCTACACACTATATGTATATCAAGACGTTTGTAGAAACGGATTAGTGACGGTTCATCCTACCATATTGTACGTAGTTCATACACTACATTCAATATGTGTATATTACATTCAATATGTGTATATTACATTCAATATGTGTATATTACATTCAATATGTGTATATTACATTCAATATGTGTATATTACAAACGGATTAATATATCCTAACACCTAACACCTAAAGGCATCGTCATTCGCTTAAACCTCAATCTCACAGAGAGGTATTGATTCCCCACTCAGGCCGTAGGTACCCCATCTGCCTTTCTGAAACATCCTGCCATAAAGCCTTTCCGTAAGAGCCTTGGAATTCCAGTTTACGTAGGTTCTAAGGGAATGTCCATTTGACCAGCGCCATTCACCATCTCTGTTCCGCTCAAGGCCGATCCATACATCTGATGCTGAAGATAAGAAAACAGTCGTTCTCTCAATTTTGGTGTAATACTGGAAAGCTCATGGGCAGGTAGATGAATGTCATGGGAACTGAGGCAGAGACAGCAAAAGTGAGTGAGACGGACAGGGACAGAGCAATGCACGCACACGCACATGCCTAGGAAAAAGTTAAGCACCCATAGATATTTTGACCACGAACATAACTATGTTTAATTAAGTTCAGCTTGTGTATGATGATACGCATAATAAAGTTCATTTTGATGTACTTGGTGGAGAGTGTCTCCCAAACATACCCTGTGGAGCATTCCCAGAAGTAAACCCACGAGTTGCCACAAGTGCAGCTTGTCCATGTGTCATGTGTCGGTATTTAGTCTTCATGGGTTACAATGTAAATACTTTTTCTGCCAATGTAGTACGAAGACGATTATCAGATGGCCAGCTGCAGCGATGGCAAATTGTTGGTATACATACTCCGATATGTCCTTTCAAGCAGTTGGTCAAGGAAGGAATGTCCACAACACAGTTGTCAGTCGTTTTGTCAGAAAACACAGGGAAACAATGACGTGAAGGATCGTCCACGTTCTGGACAACCGAGGGTGACGTCAGATCGTGAAGAAGTGAGTGAGTGAGTGAGTTAAGACTTAAAGTCACATCGGCAATATTTCAGCCATATCGTGACTATGTAGTTCTAAATTCTTAATACATACATTACATAAAATCCTGTAAACGAAGAACAGTAAACTTACTAGATTATCACAAACTGTGTTAAAACTACCTAGCATATATCTTTAAAAGTAGAGAACTATTTTTGGACAATACAATGTGAAAATGGGCTGTTGATCGCCAACAACTGAAGGTAGATCACCATACTAGGGACCATGGGGATTTACAGTACAGCTGCTGTGAAGACAAAGCACTTTTGATGCTCACTCGACGACAGTCATTCGCCACAAGCAATGTTCTGAAGCACCACTGGTTACCATTTTGCTGGCTCTCTAAGAGTACTGTCCAGATTTGCCTAAGGAGAGCCAGGTAAAACTCTAATAGGGTCATCAAACGTCCTCTGCTGATCACCATGGTGTTTACCACGGCAACGCGTCAATCTGAATAATACATGGGACTGAGGAAAGACGATTCCTTCTTCATGTAACTGATGAGCGCTGGGGAGTTCAGAGGTAGCAAAATACAGAATTTAGTGGAGGTTTGGTCGTGGTGTGGGAATGTTTCTCTCATAACCTTGACTTAGGGACTTTATTAGGCGGCGGATATAAGGACGTGTAACACCTGAACAAAATCTTCGTGAGCTGGAAGCAGCTTTGTACCAAGAATGGCGGGGGTATACAGGCAGTTATCCAAGCTCATGGAGGGTGCATTAAATATTGATTGCACAACGTCCCCAGGTTACACATAGAATGGATATAATGTGATGAGACAAAAACGTCTATCCTTTGCTCACGGTAGATATGTATTTTGAAACGTAATTATATTAGGGAAGGTTGTGTGTGTTTCCACTCACTATACTTTTGGGGATATGCACCCTTAAGAAGATGCACCTTTTTCCGTTGTTTATAAACACTCATCTTGCCCCTTAATCCATCTAATTCATGTATTCTTGATACCCTTTGCTCAGTGTAACATTAACAATATCTTTTACATAACAATCCAGGTTAAAGCATGCATGATTCATTAATTCACCTTTAAGTGCCCATTGGAAACTCCACTGAGATTCGGAATTGTAATGTTTGAAACTGGCCTATTTGGGACGAGAGGCAGAGAGAAGGATGGAGTGAGTGAGGGATAGGGTAATGGGAGAAGGAAGAAAGAAAGATCAGTGAGTATGATGCCAGTATGTTTCAGTGGGTCTCGTATGCATATAACATCAGGTGGTATCATGAATTGTTCTTACCATTATTCGCAACAATGACAGCTTGTTCGTTCTCCTCCTCAGATCTAATGAAGGCGAGATGTCCCGAGTTCTCCACACACAGTGTCTTGGCGGTTGGAAATTTCATGATCGGATATGAATACCGCCTGAGACACTGGTTTGTGAATCGACAGTAGATGTAGCTGGCAGGACAAGCCCCTGGAAGAAGACAGTTAGGACTGACTGGCTGTTCATTAGTTTAAGTAAGCCTATTTTAATAAAAATACATGACGTTTTTGACGATGAAAATAAATGGTGTTTCTGACACGAAGGACACACTATTTACTAGAAAAAACATTGTTAGGAATCTTATGATTCATTTATGGAAAGCAATGTGAGCAATGTGCTGAGAAGTGGATTTAGAGAATCTGGACATTTAATGACGATTTATAACGAGGGTCTGTCATTCATGATATACTGAGTCAAAAAAGAAACTTCACATTCTTTCTTCAGGGCACTATAAAAGAACAAGAGATGGTAAGATGGTTAAATTGTTATTATTTCATTGCTGAGATCTGTGTGATGTACTCGATACACTGACAGTGCCATAATCAGTTCCATTAGGCTACACCGCCGTTCCAAAACATGGGTATACAGAATGTCAAGTCACAAGAATAAAATGCGAAATTTCTCAGTTCAATATCGTGTATGGCCGCCCCACGCATTCACCACTGCCAAACACCGTCTCCTCATCGACTGCCTGATGCTTGTGAACACGTGGTTGGGGATTCTGCGCCATTGCTCTTGCAAGGCAGCGCCAAGTTCCTGCAAATTCTGAGGTTGGTTCCTAAGACCACGAAACCTTCTCCCAAGTGCATCCCAAACGTGCTCTATTGGATTAAGGTCAGGGGACCTCGATGGCCAGTCCATGACGTTGATTCCAGCGTTTTGAAGGAAATTTCGTGTCAACATCGCGGTGTGCGTCCGAGCATTATCATGCTGGAACTGTATACCTGGGCCATGAGCCGCCATAAAAGGAACGAGTTCAGGGGTGAGCACCTGGTCGCAGTAAGCAGAAGCTGTGAGGTTTCCACGGATGACCAGAAGTCGGGAATGGTTGTTCCCACAGAAAGCACCCCACACCATGCAACTTCCGCCCCTGAATCTGTCGACTTCCTGTACACAACATTGGGCATACCGTTCACGACGTCGTCTCCAGACTCTATGCCTGCCGTCCGCGAATCTGAGGGTAAACCTGGATTCATCGCTAAAGACGACTCGATTCCAGTCTCTCTGGGTCCATCGGAGGTGACGTTGGGCCCACAGCAGACGTTGACGTTGATGAAACGGCGTCAATATTGGCCCACGATATGGACGTCGAGAATGGAGATTGGCAGCCCGCAACCGATTTCGAATGGTCTGTGAGGACAGTCGACCTCTAAACATCTCAGCCCTGGTTCGTGTAGCCGGCAGAAATCTGTCACGTAGGTGACGTAGGACGATTTGACGGTCTTCTGCTCGTGACGTCACACGTGGACGACCCGACCTTGGACGATCAGAAGTGGTGCCTGGTTTGTTTTAGACGACCTCGCAAGTCATACACAGTACGACGGCTGCATCCCATTGCTCTTGCGACGTCAATAACTGATCTTCCCGCTTGCAACATGCCAACGGCACGTGCACGTTGCACATTTGACAATCGTGGCATTTCAAGTACCGTTAGAACTGTGGTTTAAAAGTGTTTTTTCAATTCTTGAGGCCAGTGCAAACACGTGCATATGAAGAAAACTTCGATGCGAAGATCACGTGATCGACTGCACGTGCAAAACCTGATTTGGCACTAACGTCATTTGCACGAGGAATGGATGGGTTTGAGTGGGTTTTGCTAACGATTTTCTAGAGTCGAAAGATAGGGATCCCATTTCGGATACATCGATGTATCATCGGGAAAATTATTCATTATTTTTCAAATTACATTTTGTGAAGTTTCTTTTTGGACTCAGTATAGAATGAAGACAAAAGTGTTATGTTTTGATGTCGTTCACATTCCAAATTAAGCAATGCATTTCTAATAGCTTTAAGCATTATTTTTCAAATTACATTTTGTGAAGTTTCTCTTATGACTCAGTATATATTATATTTTTGTAAATGCCTTTAAACTGTTTTGTTGTTTGTTTGTTTTGTTTTGTTTGTTGTTTTTGGTATTTTTGGTTGTTTGTTTTAAATTAAAAAATGAAGGTGATATTCGTGAAATCCATAATCTAGTGACCAGGATAAAATTCTGTGCCCGAAATTGCTACATTACCTACCAAACGTTATTTTGTTCTGAGCCTCCGTGAAGAGGTATTGTTTTCACATTTTCCAGGAGGTTTCTTCTTAGCTCAGTGCATTGAATACCATGTAATGGTTCGACCATTCGTCATAAATTGTGAATGTTTCAAGGCGACATTATTCCTTGTATGATTTACAAATTTGATATGTTAATACTATATTAATATTTTTAGATTTGTAGCTCTTGTCATTTCTCGAGGAAAAAGGATGACGATGGATATTTACCTAAAGTGTCCGCTTTACTCCTTCTGCGGTTAAGAAGGGACGGTGAGGTACCTTAGTGGTTATAGCGTTCGCTCTTCACGTCGAAGGTTCGATTCTCTACATGGGTACAATGTGTGAAGCCCATTTCTGGTACCCCTCGCCGTGATAATGCTAGAATATTGCTAAAGGTGGTGTAAAACCCAAATCACACACTCACCCAAATAATTATAAGTTAAAAGAATATAATATCAGAAGGTAAACCACTTACTGTTCAGCAGGGAATAGTATTGAACGCCACTCCGGTTCTGCAGCTGGTGACTGGCAACGTACACATATTTCTCCAGGTAACACACCTGAGTGTTGACGTCATAGAAGAATGAGGAGCAGTTTGCGTTGTTCACACAGGCTACTGCACATTCTGATTTGAGGGTGTCCCCAGACAGGAACGGACCCAGAGTGTCTAAGATGTACCCAGTGAAGAGCAAGGAGAATGTCAACATGGTGGTTTCCTGAGTTGAAACGACCCACGTCCTTATATAGCGATAACCCAAGTTATAAATTACTTCAGACATCTTGATATTGACTATGCTTGTTTGTCCATTAAGTAGATAAATATACTTTTCGTTAAACTTCCATTTAATTGCGTATTTCGACTTTTGCATGGTGTCTTGAAAGATAACATCCGTTAAAACAAATAGTCACATAACGTGTTTGTCACGAGTTCAGTATTATTGTCTTGACATATCTGACAACATGAAATTTCAACAATACCTAAATAGCTTGGGTTGACAGAGAACATTTCCAGAATATTAATTGGTTTCTGGAGGATAATCAACCTATATTTTATTGACGTATTGTATCTACAAAAACTGGGTTGATCATCATCATCATCATCATCATCATCATCATCATCATCATCATCATCATCATCATCATCATCATCATCATCATTATTATTTATATTATTATTTATGGAGATTCAGCTACAAAATATACGCCTTAAAACCTTTTTCATATTCATTAGAACTCGCGAATGAACCATTTCGACTATACCCTGAGGATATGCGTGTGAATCATTATTGAGCAACCGCAACGGATGGAAAATAGCGCAATATAAATGCACTTATAATTATTATTTTTTACAGATTAAAGATAGTATGCAGCAGAGATTATTATTATTATTATTATGTTTTACAGATTAAAGATAGTATGCAGCAGAGAGGGTTCGGGTGATCCTGGCACAGTCAGGCTGGTAAGGCTCATCATCAGCTCAGGGCCCTTGCCCCCTCTACACGCAGCCCAGACAGCGAATGGGACTTCTCCCAGGAAACGCTGCCTAGTCGAACCCACCAAGAACTTTCCGGAGAATATGAAGGCTCCCCAACACCGCAGCCTTCTGCATTACCCAGAGTGTCAGAAGGGCTGTACTCCCGGTGGAGAACCCGGGCACTCTACTGATCTGCGCCAAGAGATCAGGAGGTACCAAACCAAGGGCACCGAGAACAATGGGGAGCCTGACGACAGTGTACTTGGGATGCAAGCGAGACATTTCAAAGGCGAGGTCCGCATATTTAGCATGCTTTTCCTTAATCTTGCCAATCACGTTGGCGTCAAAAGGGACAGAAAATTCAATGACATAAATAAATTCATTGGCTTTATCAAAAAGCACAAGATCAGGTTTGTTGGCAGGAATTCTTCTGAGGCTGTATATGGGCCTATTCCAGAGAAGTTTGAAAGCATCATTTTCCATGACGCCCTGGACATGTTCAGGGTCGTACCATGGATGGACCTCGGAGTCAAAGCCACAGGCATGTCGGAGACGGTAGTAAAAGCAACGAGCCATGCCATCATATCGTTTAAGATATGATGTTTGTGCCAAGGAAGGGCATCCACTGACAAGGTGTTGGACAGTCTCCATGAATTCATTGCAAAGTCGACATTTCATATTGATATTTTCTTTAAGAATCACATTCAGGCGATTGCGAGTGGGAAGTGACTGGTACTGAGCAGCAAAAAGGAAGCCCTCAGTTTCTCATTTAAGACCAGCCGACTTCATCCAGGCGAAGGAGTCGGTGGCATTGCTATTCTGTTCCACACACTGCATGTACACACGATGCAATGGCTTCTCAGAAAGCTTCTCCACAAAAGACCGACTCTGGGCAGACTTGGTGAAGAACTTCACCTGGTTTACTCCCATTGCTGTACCGTCCAGCAGTACATCGCCATCAACAAAATCAACCTCAAATTTTAGATTCTGTCCAACAACCTTGGCACGCTTAAAATAGCTGTGGAATTCCTTGCTTTCATCATGAGTCTTCACATGCATCACTAGAGGATCATCTGACAAATAAATATGTGCAAAAGTACACAATAAAATTCTATCATGAAGAGCCTCCACATTGATCAAACCCCGACCTCCAGAATTGATTGGCATGTATAAACGGTTAAGAGAGGAACGAGGGTGGTGGGCTCTGTTATCAGACATGATCCTTCTGGTCAGACGGTCAAGACTCTGGATGTCTTGTTTTGTCCAATCAACTACTCCAAAGGAATAGGAAAGGACTGGCACAGCAAATGTATTGGTGGCTTTGACCTTGTTTCGAGCATTTAGCTCTGAGCTCCAGATTTTCTTTAAGCGAGATTTATACTTGGCCCGAAGTTTGTCTTGAATCTGGGCATTCTGGAGCTTGTCTCGAACTTGCATTCCAAGATATGTGTAGGCCTGATCTTCCACAAGATGCTCAATAACTCCTCCCCCTTGTAACTTGTCCGATCTATCATTAGTTACCTTGCCATGTTTCAAATGAAGAGTATTACATTTGTCGAGTCCAAATGTCATGCCAATATCATTCGAAAAGGACTCGACAAGGAGAACCTGCTCTTTCAAATTGGAATCTCCTTTGGCAAGGAGCTCGATGTCATCCATGTAAAGGAGATGAGTAAGAGGTGTTGGGGATCTGTGCTGAGGAGGTCCGGGATAGTAACCCTCCTCTTTATTGAGCAGAAAGCTCAAAGGATTTAAAGACAAACAAAAAAGCAAAGGACTAAAGGAATCCCCCTGAAATATTCCCCTTCTGATTGGAATAGATTCCGAAGTCTGCACCTGCCCTTGCGAGTATATCTCAAGTTGAGTCGACCAGCAACTCATTAAAGACTTGAGTAAATTAAGTAGTCGCTCAGGGAGGTCAATACAATGAAGAGACTTCAGAATCCATTCGTGAGGGACAGAGTCGTATGCTTTTTTGTAGTCAATCCAGCACATGGAGAGGTTGCGGTGATATGTTTTAGCCTCTTCCAAAATCATTTTCTGTACAAGAAGTTGATCCTTGCACCCCCAACATCCCTTTCTTGCCCCCTTCTGCTCTCTGTAAATTATATCATTGGAAGAGCAGTAAGATGACACGAGGTTTGTCAAACACCATGTGAATATTTTGTATTGTGTATTCAAAAATGTGATAGGGCGAAAGTTTTTGGGATCAGTCAAGTCTCCTTTTTTGGGAAGAAGTATTGTGCGACCTTTGCAGAACCATGGAGGAACATCACCTGTGTCCACAAGAGAATTGAAACAGTGAAGTAATGGTGTTTGGACACATGGGAACAGTTTCCAATACCGGTTTCGAATGCCATCAGGCCCTGGAACTGTATTAGATTTGGACTTTTTGATAACACTTTTCAGGCAATCTGGTGAGATGTAACAGACAAACGACCTAGTTACTTTCTCATGCATTGCATGGTAATAATCACGGACCCATGGTGCCTCCAGGTTACAGTCGCCGGGTACAGACCACAACTGTTTCCAGAACCTTTCATTGGCATCCATGGGAGGCCGTTTATCATGCTCACCATCACCGTTTGTTTTAAGTTGCCTGTAGAAGTGTTTTTCATTATTTTTAAAAAGTTTATTTTGTTTGATGAATTTGTTTTCTTTTCCCATTTTTTCTTTCTATCAGTCCAAACCTTTGTTTTTGCCTTAAGGGAATCGACAATTTGGAGAAATATCTTTTCTTTCGTTGTTTTGTATTTCAGTTTTAATTTTCTCCAAATTGCCTTTTGTCGTTTAGACATAGGATTCCCTGATGATCTTAACTTTAGGCAAAGCTCTATCCAGGAAATGTATTTTCTAGTTTCTGTTAGTTTCACTTGAAACCGGTTTTTCTTTGGTGTATTTTTCTTAGTACTGGATGTGTTTTCTTTGGAAACTGTGTGAAGTTCCTCCAAGGTTCAAGCAGCAGCGTAGACACAACAATTAACTTCATGTAATGAACAGTCCGTAGAAAGTTTCATAGAAATAATGTCATTTAATAAATCAATTTCATGTTTGGGAAAAGATTATTATTATTATTATTTTTATTATTATTGATACCTGGTGTTCATTCAAAGGGTCAATCTTTCACCAAACAATTACGGTAACACATGATACAAATGAAAGGGGGGAATTCATCGAGCATCATTTTGCCATTTATGTGCCAAGTTTGGTACATCCTCCATGCACTTTTATTGCTTCACTGAGGCCTTGACCTTTGAGAGAGCGTGCAAATGAGCACATTGAAAACTTTCAAATGCAAAAAGGAGCAGCTTGATTGTTGACTGATATAAATCTAAATATAGACTGATATAAATCTGACTATTGGAAAGTTGAAGTCATCCCTCATCGTACACTTATGCGTAGAGATGTTGTCACGCTGAATACTTCAGCATAGATCTAAACATGAAAGAGATGATAGGAGATGCTATTAATAGTATTCTATTTTGCCAGTCCTAGCAGAAATTCAGATATAATTCTTGTGAACAAAGACACAGTTCATCGAGATAGTGAGCACAATTGGTACCCATAAGTTGCCTACTTTTTGCTTTAATGTCTTTCCCCTAAACGTTAACCTACTGCAATCATTTTGTTTTTTTCCAGTAGACTTCCAATTACATTGACTATTTGACAACTTAACCTTAACCTTGAAGTGAGATGTATAACGATACCCAAAGGCAAACGTTAGTGTGATCAACACATTTGTTTGCATAAATGAGAAAAATTTTACAACGCATTTTAAGATTCTTTATGATACACTTAATCAATAACCCAAACCGGATCCCTGTCGGTAGTGCTTTTTGTTGTTGTGTGTGGGGGGTTTTTTTTGCATGTGCTTTCAAGACGTCCATGGAAAATAAAAGTAAAAATGGGGCTCTAAACCTGGAATTATTGTCACCCAAATCATTGTTTAGACGCCGACGGGTCCGAAAAACACAAATTTGGAAGAATCTGCTTGCATTTCTCTATGCCACGGCTAACCGAAAAACAAAACGCCGTCTTTACCGACGTCGCCGTCCACCTGTAACCACGCCACGCAACGATCGTTGGATTCGAACCACCCATCTCCGTTAAAGATTCCAACCAGCCACACTGACAGCCCGACCTTTTCCTGATGTCAACAGGATATCGCCAAGGACCATTCGCCGGCGTCTGGCTGCACACGGGATACGTACAAGACGACCTGCCAGACGACAAATTTTGACATTATGCCACCAACGTCTACGACAGCAGTCAACATCAACGCCAGACCTCATGTCGCCAGGGTGGTTCAGCAGTTCTTGGTGCAGCACAATGTTAACATTCTTCCCTGACCCGCTACATCCCCAGATCTGTCCCGTATTGAACACGTCTGGGACGAAATGGAGAGGAGATTGAGACGCTGGCCAAATTCCCCAGTCACGCTTCAGGAACTCCACCAGGTGCTTCCACAGATATGGCATGCCATTCCACAAGACTTCTTGCGACCTTTGATTGGCTCGATGAGGTGCAGGTGTCAAGCATGCATCAATGCTCATCGTGGACATACACATTATGGACAGTGTGAATTTCATTTTGACCGTTCTCTCACTGTGTCCTCATTAGCCATTTGAAATCAGTTTGTGGAATGATATTCTTGCAATATTAAAAACGTTTCACCATAAAAATATTAGTTATTAATTCACAGATCTAAATTCAAGTCAATCACTCTAACTTTTGCCTATATAATCATTGTCACAACAGACAGCCTCCGTGATGTAGTGGTTAGAGCGTCCGCCCGTCGATCCCCGACCGCGTCATACCAAAAGACGTTAAAATATGGTACTTGTTGGTCCCTGCCTGGCGCTCGGCATTAATGGGTACAACAAGGACTGGTCGGCTCGGAGTCAGTATAATGTGTCTGAGTAAGGTATTCATGCTTCACTGCGGCATGGTATGTCAGTGGGCTAGCACTATAAAACTAGCTTAAGTCTGGACTAGTACAAGCAGCCGCACATACACATACACACACACGCATGCACGTCGTCATATGAGCGAAATATTCTCAAGCATGACGTAAAACCAAATTTCACCTCACCTCACCTCACCTCATTGTCACAACAACTAGCGGCTCGTTAATATCCGGGTGTGAATTAATCTTTATTTACCCATTTTTGTGGCAGGGGATGATTAAACATGTCTGGTGGCGAGACTCGCTGACTTCACTGACACATGTGGCCGGACTCCAGTTAGGTAAATCGATACTAATGATGCCAATCACTGCATTGTTTGGTCCAAGCTCTAATAGTTTCAGACCTTGGTAATAACACTGGAATATTGCTACGTGTTAAACAACAAATAAACAAAAGTCGTGACAAATGCCCCCGGATGAAAGACTTTTCCTGATCTTTTCCTGAAGAAAACTAATGGATTGAGTGAAGAAATAACATGTTGTGACTTAATGAAATTGAATTCTTTTCTGAGACTGAGAAATTGCAAGTAACTCGTCACAGATGGTGAAAAAGGTATATTAGTATGTGAATAATACTAGTATTTTATGACTATTCGGAACATCACATAATCACACACATCGATATTCTTAATGTTATATGCAGATGGTAAGTCTTTAATATTGTTCCTGCGGTGTACATGACAAATATCCTGTTTAAAAAGTAGGTGATATTCAATGAAAAAGTGTTGTATATCTTTAGTGAGAAAAATATTTCAACAGAGTAACAAGGACATCTGTTTTTGATGATTGGCCAAAGTGTCCAACTATCCATTTCGTTATTTACCATGAAAACTCAGACTCTATATTTCCGCGTCACCCGCCTCTGTTCTCAATGTAACACCGGATTCAACAAGCCCTACCCATAATCCCCCTCATTTCTGCATTGCAGCGCCAAGCTGGTCAAGAGAGGTCGCACGTTAGTACCGCCCACTGAATAACATGTAATAGTGTTAGAGTGACCCCATTGACAACATTACTAAGCCACTCCCAAGACGATCGTTCTATCTAACGTTAATGCTCTGAATCCATCTACGCCACATTCTGTTCATCCAAACAGGTTCCATCGATATAGTGGATTGTGTATGTCCTCCCTCTAACAACTGAAGTTCTGTGAAGCTCATCTCCAATTTGAGCGGCACTTTGACCACGGTTTCTTAATCTGATAAAAACGGCCTTGTGTGCCATTGATCAACCAGGTCGACGACTATAATGAACGTTGTTTGTACTAACTGTGAAACGTTAGGAGTTCGTGCCATGATAATGCTCTCTCTTGGTCCAAAATGCCACATGCACGTAGACGTTTCTGACATGACTTACGCCGCGTGTAAAAAAACGTTTAAATACGTTTAAAACAATAATTATCAGAAAAAGGTCGGGTTTTTTTTCTCACTGACACAATTCACAGTAACTTTCAAACTTTACCCCGACCATGCTCACATGCACATAATTAAAAATAATTGCACAAAACTGGCGTGTTTGCACGAAATTCATAACAAGTTTTGAATGGAATAATCATTTTCTAAATCCATTACAATAACACAACTTATATCCCAAATAATATTAGTCCAAAATTTTAAATAAATCCTACTTTTAGTAGCAGAGACACACTCATTTCGTGCGCATCTAAAAGTTTGAATCAATAGTGAGTGTGTATAGGGAGCTGTTTCGTAAACTATAGCAACAAGAGTGAGTGGAGTAGGCAGCGGACTTTGTGTGCTGGCGATTAGGTGCCTGACTCTGAAGGTGTGGGTTCGAATTCCAGATGGGACTCAACCCAACAAAAAGTACTAGAATTGATACTTTACTGAGAATATGTAATCCCAAATATAACATGTGTTACATTTGACCACTTTCCAAATGGCATTGTGTATCCGAAGATTTACGTTGATCATGTAATACTGGCTTAGAAACGCTATGGTGTTTGTTGTTAAACAACGTAGAAAACGAATTTGGATGTGGACGGCATTGAACCACGTAAGACTGCTTTTCAACTCGCATTTGTTATGGAATAACAGAATATAAGCATGTCTGTTTTTGTTGGTTAGATTAAGCGAGTACTTTTCATAGCGAATTATGACTGGATTAGATGTTTCTTTGCAACATTGATGACTTTATTTAGGACAAATACAGATACAACATATAAAAGTTTAAGGTAGCCCCTTAGCAATTTTGCCCTGCTGAGTAGGGTATTGTGCATCCCAATGAACTTAATAAGGAGCACTCATGAATTTAAGTCCCAGGGATCATTCATATTAAGACAATGTTTGTTGAAACATATTTACCTTCCCATATTGTAAGTGGTACATACATTATATTCAATACGTGTAAACTACATCAGGATGTCTACATCCTAACTCCTTAGAGCATCGTCATTCTCCTCAAGATCAATTTCACAGAGCGCTAGTACTTTGCCATTCAGGCCAAAGGTACCCCATTTGCCAGTGCGAAACATCCTGCCATAGAGCAGTGCACCTCCAAGGTTTGCCTGATTCCAGTTGACGTAGGGTCCCGGAAACTGTCCATTTGTCCAGCGCCATTCACTATCGGTGTCATTACGCTCCAAGCCGATCCATACAGCTTCGTCTTTAGATAGGAAAACAGTCGTTCTATCGATTGTCATGTGAGTATTCAGCAGCACATGGGCACGTACACAAAGGCAATGTCATGACAGCTAACGTGAGTGGGAAAGACAGAAACAGAGGGCAAAAGATAGAGATAAGATTATGCAGTTTGAAAACCTAAGCAACTTAGGAACGAGAACGGGATGTGTATTTCCACTCAATGTGCATTTGGGGATGTTTGCGCTGAAGGAGATACATCTTGTTTCGGAGTCATTTGTCTGTTGGTTGTATTCTTGAAACCCAAAATATCTTTTGGAGGTCATTCCAGGTTAGTGAGTGAGTGAGTTCAGTTTTACACCGCTTTTAGCAATATTCCAGCAATATCACGGCGGGGAACACCAGAAATGGGTTCGAACGCTACCCCACCGACCCATATTCCAGGTTAGAGTGCCCATGGAATGTTTTTTTCAGGTTTAATAATTTTATACAAGAAATATGATCAAAACCTTCACAATATTCGTATGTGAATACTTTGTGAACTTCTTTTGTATGTACTTCTTTACATCAGGGAATTTATGTAGTGGTTCTAAAACTATTCAATGTGAGCAAGCTATTCAAAACGGTACGCATAACTACCGTCGTCAAGCACTGCTTTTGAGCATGGTAAAACATACTCAATCATAGCCGATAGCCAATGTATACTATACCGCAAAAGAAACGCCACACCGATAGAGGTTTCTCAATACCCGACGAGGAGCTGGAACGGGCATCGGCTATGTTATTTGATATCGAAAAAACCCGGTGACACATCGCAGACAAATCGAAAGAAAATAACTCTTCTTACGGTCAACAGTCCCATCGGTAATGTAACGGGTCTGTGGCACGTCTTCCGGCACGTCTTCCGGCAACTCACCGGTGACCCTGCAGGCACCTGCCAGACCGCCAGGAAATCTGACGATTATTTTCAGTGCGCTGGTGTGGTATGTTCACCAGAGGATAACAGAAAGGTTGTCTGCCGGGAATCGTAGACCGTACGATTAAACTAAGTCAGAAGGTGACCAACCATAGTCTGGGCAAGCATCGAACAGGCGCCGCACGGGTATTAGTCAGACACAGGGAATCTTGACGTGCCTGGTTCGGGGTATAAATAAAGGTCTGAATGGGTTGAGCAGCACAGGTCATCAGATGCCTGACCCACCACACCTGCTGAGACTGGCCCGGCTCCGTATGGAGAATGCCAGAGCCCGACATCGTCAGAATGTAATTCTAGCATCGGGAAGAAGAGAGGGTGACAATACTGAAGCGGCGTCAACAGTTGGTGGATCCGGCCTTGGCTGTTGTGTCGTCCCAAGTACGGCCAGTTTGAGACTCTGATGGCAGTGGGAGTGGGAGCACCATCTCTCCACTGAAATGTGGATTGTGTCGAACACCAACTTTGATTGACAGGGCACTGAGCCCATTCATCTCTAGCGAGTTGGAACCGGGCGATGTTAATCCAGCCATCCACCAGCGCCTAAAGTTCCGGAACCGAACGATTTGGTTTACATCGAAAGGATACCGTCCGGGTATCAGGAGATGACCGGCCGATTCCTGCCATATTTGACGTCACTTGACGTTTTTAGCCTTCCATTTTCCAGTGACTGGAAGGGTATCTTCCGATCATCCTTGGCTTTGTGACTACTGTACCGATGTGGCACAGATGTGGCCGAAAATCTGTCGTACGCCGTAACATCGGTAAAACCCACCGATTCTGCCGCACCGGCCGGCGACCTTTGAAAAATTAGGTATATGTGACCTAGGTATAAGTTGTGGCATGGCCATTGTTTAAAACCAAGATTGATTGTTTGCGACTTTGTCACGATATGCACGTGCACGTGAATATTTCATTTTCACGAATGTCATACGGAATATTTTACCACCTCTGCCTTTTTACTACCGTTTCATTAGAAAACTTGATGTTGGTAATAACTGTCAAATTGGATTGAAAAACATGGTAACAAGACGGTACAATCATAATAACAACACCAACTTGTAAGAACAAAAGTTTGGTTTTGAAAGGTGACGTTTCTTTTGCGGTTCTGTATCTAGTTATATTTTGCCGAACAACAATACTTCTGACAGAGATATTTGTAGGGACGACAGTTTGCTCTGGTTTCGCATGCATATACCATATACTTACCCTTCGCAACAATGACAGCTTGTCTGTTCTCCTCCTCAGATCTAATGAAGGCGAGATGTCCCGAGTTCTCCATACACAGAGTCCTGGCGGCTGTAAATTTCATCTTCGCAGATGAATGCAGCCTGAGACACTGGTTTGTGAATCGACAGTAGATATTGCTGGCAGGACAAGCCCCTGGAAGAAGGCAGTTGAGACTTATTGACTGTTCATTAGTTTACGTAAGCCTCTTTTACTAAAAAATACATAAATACTAAGGACACACAGTGTACTGGGAAAAACAACATTATTAGGAATCAGGAATTAGTCAGTTTCAAGGCCAACAATTATAAGTTAAAAGATTATAATATCAGAAGGTAAGTCACTTACTGTTCAGCAGAGAATAGTATTGAACGCCACTCCGGTTCTGCAGCTGGTGACTGGCAACGTACACATATTTCTCCAGGTAACACTCCTGAGTGTTGACGTCATAGAAGAATGAGGAACAGTTTGCGTTGTTCACACAGGCTACTGCACATTCTGATTTGAGGGTGTCCCCAGACAGGAAGGGACCAAGAGTGTCTAACATGTACCCAGTGAAGAGCAAGGAGAATGTCAACATGGTGGTTTCCTGAGTAGCAACGACTCTGCGTTCTTATATAGTGATTAATTACGTCAGACTGTTTGATATTGACTATGTTTATCTATCCATTAAGTTGATTAATATCGATTTTGTTAAGCATATATTTAACTGCCTATTTCGAAGTTTGCATCGTGTTTTGAAAGAAACCATCAGGCAAAACAAATAATCAGACATGAGTTCGGCACTTTTGTCATGTTCTCACTTTTTAATGCAATTAACCACATTGAATTTCAGCCAAAACTAATTAGCGTGTGTTGACATAAAATTCTTAGAAAGTTTTCACCAATGCGTGATTAATTGATTTAACAATATAAATTTTATTTGTGTATAGTATCTACAAAACCTGGGTTTATGTTTTGCTGATGTTTTCATCATCATCATCATCATCATCATCAACATCATCGTTGCATTTATTTAGGCTGAGTGAGATGCAAAATATAAACTCTGTCCATATTCAATAGAAATGGAGATTGTGTGATTCCAACTATACACCAGGATCTGCCCATCAATTGGTATTGAATAATGATGATACATGGTGTTCCGGAAAAGGTGGCCATGCAGGTCAAGTGTAAGGCACAATGCAGGCAAACTGTTAGCCTCAAAACCCTTTCCATATTCGTCAGAAATCGCGAATGTACTATTTCGACTTTATGACGATTGGCGTATTGATCAAGATGGAATAACGACACAATTGCATATATTAAGCTTTTAAATGCACTCACCAAATGCTGGAGCTGCTTGACTATTGATTAATATATACTACCCATCAAAAGTTTACACTCACTTAAAGCACTCACTATATGTTATGCATATAGGTTACATCGAAGATGAATTTCTCCACTAACTTTGGGGAACCAACTGCACACTTTATGCAGATGCGTTGCACGAGGATCATGCATTAAATTGCTGAAAAGCATATGCAAATATCGTGCATGTGAACAGCTGTGTTGTGGTGTAAACTTTTGTTAAAAATTCGCCAATTTTTACTCAGTTTCATCATTTGTTTAACCCATGACAATAATCTTTTCAACGTTACGAATTTGTTTTACAATACATCAGTTCATGTGTAAATAGTACCTTTAAACAATATGGATTTTTTTTGCAAAATCTAGTTTAGAACAGTTGACTTAAGTAAGTGGCTACATTTACACTAGTGAGTCTAAACTTTTGATGGGGAGTATAAATGGAAAACTGATTATGAGAAAGTTAAAATCTCTTTCACGTTATCATCATTCGGGGCACAATTATATGATTTAATTACACATGGAAGATAGACAAGTCTAATTATTTTTCTGATATGCCTAAGTTAAGATTGTCTCGGTGTTTCGTTGGAGAATGGTTTAAAATCATAAAAAAGCGATGCTGTAAATTGAAAATCCTCGATCAGTACCAACAGACGAGCTGTCCCAGTACCCTGACGTCAAGTCTTTATTTTGCACTTAAGAGGCCACAGGCATATGGTACATGTATACTGACAATATTGTTATTAGGTAGTAGAGAGTACATTTCTCCTGTGTATAAAGGAATGGTATAGGAACATTGGCAACTTTTCCAGGTGTTCCTTGCTAGAGTAAGTTAATAGAGATATAAATATTGTGATGTACAAAGTTATATTTCTTAATATACTTATTTCTTAAATTGTGGTAGGCTGGACAAACACAAAGAAAATGATATTTATCTTCAATTAGATTCAAGTCACACATTTTACATATTCTATCGTCTTTTTTTTATTCCCATATATCTACCTGTTTCTATTAACAAATCATGGGAGGAGCAACGAAATTTTGTAAGCGTGATTTTATATTTCCTTACATTCAAAGATTATAGATAGGTTTCATTGTACATAGATTGCTTAAACATTCTGTAATAGAAACATTTATTTGATACAGATAATTGGTCAAGCCAAGTCTGGAGATATATATCTTGCAACCTTTGTTTAATGGATATGAGAAAATTTGGATGCGAGTCTATGCACTGTTCTAACCATATATTACCGAAACCAGTAGAAAATAGTAAATTTTTTACATCTGTGACCCAATTACGTTTTCCTTTTCTATCGTTCAAAATCATTATAATGTAACATTTTTTGGGTAATCTGTAAGATGGCATATTTAAGATTTTTAACCAATATGTTACTTTGATCACTCACTCATACACTTATGTGAAGAGATTATGTATGTATATCTAAATATGAAAGAGATGAGGGGTTTCACGGGACTCATATTTCGAGTTCAGGTGGTTAAATCTGTTGATGGAAATTTGCTTTAAACGACTATTGACTGATCATTGATTTATTTTGCAAGTCCGAGCAGAAATTCAGATATCATTGTCATGCATAAAGAAACAGATCACCAGGATGTTGGGCACAACTGGTTCCCATAGGTTGCCTACTTCTTGCCTTAATGTCTTGCTTCCAAACTCAACCAACTGCTATTTTCTCTTATTTTGTCGGTGGACTTCCGACTGGTCACAACAATTAGTGGCCCCGAAACATCCGGGTTCGATTTGATATTCACCTGTCCATATCTGTGGTAGGAGGCGACTAAAATTACCTGGTCGCCAGACTCGCTGACTTCGTTCAGACATGTCACTGTATCCCAAATGCGTAAATCAACATCACTGATGACAATCACTGCATTGTCTGGTTTCAAACATTAGTAACAAAGCTGTCGTGACAAATGCCCCAGGATGAGGGACTGTTGGTTTTCCTAATCATGTCATGTACCAAGGTAATATACTCTGTGAAAAATAACACATTTTGACGGAATTATAGCCTTCTATCAATACTTACTGCATATCACAATTTTAATGACGCAGAAAATAATACTTTCCATATTTTTGCTGTGGCATACATGGCAAAAATACTGTTTAATAGGTAGAAGTCCAATGCATAGGTGTCATGACTGTTGATATACCGTATATATAATAACCAATAAGCCAATACATCTGTTAGAACCAGAAAGGTATGTTTGTTTCAAGAATGAGGACGAGTTTGGCAGATGTTATCCGCGACTGATGTGATCGCCAGTGGCGGTTCATACAATTACAATAATAATTATTTGAAAACTGTGTGACAATCTGTCGTGCCGAGGCCATGGTGTCTTCAACATACACAGGTTATGTATCTTAGGCCTTTCCAACTAAAGTGACAGAGTCACAACACCCACACGACAGTCACACGACCAAATTTTGCACAGTCACGTGAATTCGATAGAGCAATTCATATTATTTATTTAATAAGTTTGGACACCCGAATAAAAGAGTTGTTTAACAAACGATAATTATTTTGTTGTCACTTTACGCTATTTCTTACGAGGGGGGACCACTTGCTGGTAGAACAGCCAGGTAATCAACAAGCATGTGCAGTGAAGTTTCAATTTCACACGAACAACTCGCACACCTGGCTGTTCTACCAGAAAGTGGTCCTCCCTCGTAAGTAAATAGCGAAAAGTGACAACAACATAATGATCGTTAGTTAATGAACTTTTTTCAAAATTATGAGACAAATCATCAGAGTTGGTCTGTCGATTTCAAATGACTATGCAAAGTTAGATTTTGTTGCATTTATTAGATTTTGTGTTAGTGAGCAATTCATCAGTCTCAAATGAGTCAAACGGACTATTACAGGCAGTGTTCTTAACCTTCGGAGCAGACTGAATCATGTAGCAGCTGTGATTTATTTTATATTTTGTGTCAGTACTTTATGTTTTGTAAATGTGCAACCGCCCAGTAACTGAAACTGTTTTTTAATATCTATCTCTGTCTATTGTACCGTGATGACATATTCTGAATGCCAGCAGAGATTGATTCGGGTGACATCTTGTGTGGAACTGGGGTTGGTGTTTAGTTTCCTGTCCTTGTAAGGAACTTTTATATTGCTGCTTAAGGCCAGTATGTATGTAATAGATGTTGAGAACTCCTTTATTGTTAAATGTTGATGGTAAAACATTTGATTTGTTTTTCTGAAGGCGATGATTTTATTCCGCACGTATGCTCAAAGTATGAAGATTATTTGTGGATTCCAAATGTGATATAGCAGATGTTGAATGCAGAAGCACTATTTTCCCTACCTTACTCACTAACAGTGGGCAATGACTGTCTGTGAAGTAGGTGTAAGACTTTGTGTTATTGATCTAACTGTATATAAATTTAAGTAACATGAGTTATGGATTAAAAATTATTCAGCTTCAGCTACAGTTTCATTATCCTGACAAATTCTAATTCATCATCTTTTTCGGAACGCTATGATGCTTTCTGTTAAACGCCATAGAAAACGTATTTGGATGTGGACAGTGCAGGTTTAATCGCATTATCATGAAAGATGCTTTGTCCGTTTGGTTCCTTAAAATGCTAATGTAACACAGGCTCAGAAACGCTATAATGGTATTTTTAGCTTGGGCTTTTAAACAACATAGAAAACGAATTTCGATGTGGACAGCATTGAACCTTGTAAGACTAATTGCTCTTTTTCGCTGCTTACTAGCTCGTATCTGTTATAAACAACACAGCATAAGCATGTATGTTTTGTAGTTTAGATCTAGCGAGTAATCTTCACATAAAATTATAGCTGGAGTAGCTGTTTCCTTGCAACATAGATGTTTATTCAGGACAAATACAGATACGATATTGAAATGTTTAAGGTAGTCTCTGAACAATGCTAGGGTGTTGTGTAGGATATCATGCATTCAAATATATCATATATAAGCTACCAGACAAAGCAAAGTTATCACCTTTAAAGTAATTATATTAATAAACAAAAACGATGGCACAGGTTTGAACCCAAGCAGAAAACATTCGCAAAAACGCAACATGGTCCCGATAACAATGCAGCTGCCCGAAAACTTCGTGCGAATCGTGCATTTTTCAAAAAGTTAAAAACGTAATTGTGGGACATTGGTCCGAATGCACGTCCATGATTGTGGCATAAATACCGATGTTGGACAGAGCACTCATGCAGTAACCAAAAAGCCACCATAAATATGCAAAGACTTACGCAAACGGTATGGCAATAAGTGGGCTTCACAACATAAGCTGACAAGAACCTTTATCTGCAACCAGGCCACCATCAGCAAATTGATAAACCGCTACTAGCAAACAGGCCAGACCCAAAACCGCACATGATCGGAAGACCAAGAGTCACGACACAGGCCGAAGACCGCTACATCCGGTAGATCCACCTCGAGTACAGATTCTAAACGGCGATATCAACGGTGGCGACAGCACTAGGACACGTCATCCGCAGATGAACAGTCCTTCGATGACTTGGTATGGCTTGTATACGAGACTACCGTCCCTTCCGTGGAATAGCCTTGATCGTCATTGGGAGGGGGTGTTCTTTACAGATGAAAGTCGGTTCACTCGGCTTAGAAACGATTGCAGAGGTCGAGTTTTTATACGCAGAGGAGAGCGACTTGCATCAAGAAGTTCATCTATTCGATGGAGGAGGCATCATGGTATGGGCCGTCATTTGTGGGAAGAGAAGACTTATTATCATCCTAAAAAGCCATACAGGAAGGTATTACAGGGACCTTTTGTGGTGCACTTAATTCGGCAACAAGAGATGACATTTTGCATCTGGGGGATCATATTGATCGTCGGTTGAGACAGCGTGCATCAAAACCAGCGAACCAACAGGAGCTTGAACAGACTCTCTTGGACTTATGGAACCGGATTCCTGCTGACGGCATACGCCAATTGATGACGTCAATGAGACGTGTTGGTATGTATAGTAGCCCAGGGCGGTCACTCTCTCTATTGATGACGTGTCCCCTGACTCCTGTCTCATAATATGATTCTTTATGCACTTTTTGATTGAACACTGATTTGTGTAATTTTTAATTTTGACCCCTTGACTTCCAGCAAATGCAAGACTACCATAACAATGGATTTTCAGTCAAATTGCTGGAAAATGATTTCCGTTTGTAAAATAATTGTGCACCCAAATGAACTTAACATGGAATGCTCATGAACTGAAGTCCCAAGGATCATTCATATCAAGACAATGTTTGTTGAAACATATTCATCTTTCCATATTGTAAGTGGTACATACATTATATTCGATAAGTGCATACTACATCAGGATGTATACAACCTAATCGTCATTCTCCTCAACATCAATTTCACATAGAGCTATTGATTTCCCATTATAGCCATAGGTACCCCATTTGCCACTGTGAAACATCCTGACATAAACACTTCCATTTTTCAGTGCTTCGGGTGTCCAGTTGACGTAAGGTCCGGGGGAATGTCCATTTGTCCAGTGCCATTCACCATCGGTGTCACGCTCAAGGCCGATCCATACAGTTTTGTCTGCAGATATGAAAACAGTTGATATCTTCATTTGTTGTGTTAGACCCGTACTGTAAGGTGCATAAATTCTGCACCACAGGGGTGGGGAAGAAATAGGGGAGTTAAAGGGTAAGGGGGTGGAACTAGGAGACCCTCAGATAAAACATCACTTTACAGGTTATGACATGAAGGCATGAGCTGACGTTCATGATCATTAACTTCTGTTTACACCACTGCCTATGTCTTCCCTCGGCCTGCATTACTTTTCAGTTCTGTTAAGACTTCTGGCCAATAGCCAATGTAGTTGTTTTCCTGGGTGGGCAATATCCTGCTGCGTTTTAGAAAATGTAGAAAGCGATCTCGAACGGTGTAGTCCGGGAGCGTCTGCTATTAATGGCGAGGGGTGTTTACCCATGATTGATGCCCAACACTATTACAGCGAAACCTGGTGATGACGTTGGGTAAAGCAAACACACTTCTGTAGAGATGTTTTCTTTCTGAACCTCAGATGACGTCTACTCTAAGCTCTGAATGCTGACGTGCAGGTATACTTGGGCGGGTTGGCCGGAGCCACTCAACCGGATGTTTACGATTCTGCCACTAATTTGTCTTAACCCTGAGCTGTTGATGTGGAAGTTTGGTAACGATTACGTATATGCACTACACGAAAATGGTTATCCTGTTCACGTGATAAATGGCAATAAATTAGTGTTGCCCTGCAGTCTACCTTGAGAGGATATTATGTTTCAATTGATGTTGAATTGTTCAGGCAACTTGGTTTTGAACCACTCATGTTTGTAGCATACGGACATTTTTTCCTTTCCATGTTGGCATTATATTGTGATACACTTGGGGAAACTCTTCTGAGATTCAAAACTGCAATGTTTAATATTGCCAATTTCGACGAGGGGCAGAAAGAGATGGATGAAGAAAGTGGGGGACAAGAATGAAGGAAAGATAAGTGTAATTCTGTGTGTGTCCCTGTCATATTACATCAGGTGGTATCACGAGTTGTGCTTACCCCTTGCAACAATGGAGGCTTGTTCGTTTTCCTCCTTAGATCTAATGAAGGCGAGATGTCCCGAGTTCCCCATACACAGTGTCTTAGCGTCAGGAAATCTCATGATCGGAGATGAATGACGCCTGAGACACTGGTTTGTGAATCGACAGTAGATGTAGCTGGCAGGACAAGCCCCTGGAAGAAGAGAGTTGGCTTTCACTGACGTTTATGTTGGTGAAACCCCTCGTGGTTTGGAAATATTTTTCGGTGTTTCAAGCCTTTTTTAATTAAATTACATAACAACTAGCGTTTCAGACGTAAAGGACACACAATGTTGGGAATCGAATGTTACTTTTAGTGAATGGCTGGGTGAGGGCAGTAGGGTATATGTTGAGAAGCGTCGAAAATCTATTTAACAAAGATTCATATCGTGGGTCAGTCATTTACATGTGAGACTGGGAGGCCTTGGTGATATTTTTCACATGATACTTTACAGTTTTGTAAATTGTTTGATGTCTTACAAAAGGCATGGTGAACCGAAACTGAAAGTGCTGTTCATGAAATTCCTAACCTAATAACGAGGATTAAATCTGAACTGAAAATTGCTACATCATCCACCAAAACATTTTCTTTCTGAAGTGTCAGTCTTACTACTTCAGCAGTTGGTGAGGTGAAGAAGCAACGTTATGGAAGCAGAGAGGACAAACGACGTACTTAAACCATACTTGTACACTGGTTGAAACAAGCACATGCCATCCCCAATCACAGGGGATTTGACATGTTACATATGTTCCTATAACTTTCAATATCGGATCAAGTCGATCCTCAGACATCAAAAGCATGTCAAGAGTCAAGAGAGAAATGAAGTAAAGTGGACAATAATTTTCTAAAATAATCAATATTATCAAGATCAAGCAAAAAATGTGTAGCTTGGCTTCAAATTCTTGTGAAGAGGGTTTTGATGATTTTGCTTCAACAGAAAAGGCCAACAAATATGAATTACATGAATGTGATCTTAGAAGGTAAAACACTTACCGTTCAGCAGAGAAAAGTACTGAACATCACTTCGATTCTGGAGCTGCTCCCTGGCAACGTACACATACTTCGCCAAGTAACACTCCTGAGTGTTGACGTCATAGAAGAATGAGGAGCAGTTTGCATTGTTCACACAGGCTACTGCACATTCTGATTTGAGGGTGGCCCCAGAGAGGAACGGACCCAGAGTGTTTGTGATGTACCCAGTGAAGAGCAATGAGAACGTGAGCATGCTGACTGCGTCTGTGGCAACGATCCACAGCCTTATATACCGATACCCTAAGTCATAAATTACGTCAGGCAGCTTGCTATTGACTTCATTTGTTTATCCATTAACTTGATAGATGTTGTTTTCGTTGAGCGTCTATCCAACGTCCGATTTATGATGTTTGCATTTTGAGAGTAAATGTTTTTACTATTCAAAATTTAAAAAAAGATTTATTCAATGAAGTATACTTATCATGTGTTAATATAAAGAAATTTAGGCGATCACTAGCAAGATTCCGATGTTCATCTCACGATTTGTTGATTGAAAGCGGCAGATATAAAAATGTTAAAAGAGAAGAGAGAATATGTACACTTTGTCGTTTAAATGAAATTGAAGATGAATATCACTTTCTCCTCATCTGTCCATCATATAATTCAATACGTTGTAAATACATTAAAAGATATTACTATATCCATCCAAGCATCATAAAATTCTCTACCCTTATAAGCAGTAAAAATCAAAATATATTACAAAATCTTGCCATGTTCATCCACACTGCAATGTTGTATAGAACAAAAGTTTTATCACTGTAATGTAAATATATTTATTTATGTAATTCCCCATTATATATGTATATGTACTAAAGGCCTGTGGCCTCTTCAGTACGAAATAAAGATTGATTGATTGATTGATTGATGACCAGATGTTTGCAATTCTTTCATTTAGATAACATCAGGCGAAATGAAAGCAGATCAAGTCTGAATTGATCAAGTGTTCAGTGTTTTTGTTCTTCATGTGAAATATCCGGGCTATTTCATAATAACAACCAACCATATCTATTTTCACTGATACCCTATGAGCTAGGGTTGATATGAGACATTCCGTTTAGGCCAGCTTCATTGGCTTTCCGGTGAAAAATCAAGACACACTATGCTAAAGCGATGACGTTTTATATCAACTTGAACTGGGTCGATCCATCTGTTAGTGATTTCAGTTTCATCATCAAAATCTTCATCATTTTTTCATTTATATACTCTGACTCACCGCAAAACCTTTTTTAATTCTATATTCTTACGAAATCTGAATTCTGCGATTCTATTGCGTGAGAATGTGCCTGTAAACCACTTTTATATAACAATGTGATCTCACAAAGGTGAAGTTATTCCTGTCTAACCGGTGGCAGTCAGCACAAATCTTTGCAAAGCAAGTTAATTGTCCACATGAGAATAACCTGGAGCCTAAAACTTGGAACTGTCCATCACAAGTTTTAAGAAAGCGAATGTGAATCACTTTAACATAACGATGTTATGGGCCCTTTACATAGCACATGTTCTTTCCAGACTGTTTTGTGCCATGCCTGATTTGTCTGTTTCGTTCTAGAATATTCCAGACATTCCATATCACTGTCATGACTGCATTCTGAAGAAGTACAATTATAACTCAATGTAAGGAAAACACAACGTCATGAAATTCTACGGAATCTTAACAGAAATACGTGAGTACATTTGTTACATTTTTTTAACAATAATTACACTGACACAATTATAAACAGAGTGAGTGTAGGGAACTGTTTGGCAAATGCCCCCCACCCCCCACCCCCCCTCGTAAAAATAGCGAAAAGCTACAAGAAAATAATGATCGTTTGTTAAACAACATTTTTATTCGGGTGTCCAAAATTATGAGACAAATTATCAGGGCTGGTCTGTCGATTTCATGTAATTGCAAAATCTAATTTTGTTGCAATTATTAGAGTTTGTGTTAGTTCATCGGTCTCAAATGAAATCAAACGGAGTGTAGAGATTGTTTGATTCGGGTAACGTCTGTTGACGAACTGGGGCTGGTGTTTAGTTTCCTGTCTTTGCAAGGGATTTATAACATTTGGGTTTGTTTTATTGCTGATTTACAGCCATGAAATAGTGGTGCTCTGGTAATAACCACAGGCTACGGGTTGTGAGGTCAATATCTTTTATTCCGTCGTGGAAGAAGTTGTAGGAGTAGACACTCTGTAACAATCATAATTATACAATGTATATGTTTATGCTAAAAACCACATCCGATGAACATATGCTCTCATATATATATATATAGGTATAAACATCTCATAAATGCATGTCTTCATATGTACACATCGGAATAACAAAGACTTAAGTAAACAGTGTATCTGTCTTACATAATCTAACACATAATCCAGGTTATGAAATATGGCATATACTATTTTTACTATTACAAGTGACATTTCATGTGACATATCATGAAACAGACTATAAAACAGACAATGAAACCTACCCTGTGGGTGACACGGGAGTGTGCTCAAGCACCCAGCAGCCGGGCAGCCAACACGTGCAATAATCCTACATAAAATAGGATACACTGATGAGAGGTATTGTCCATGAGACAACACAGAAAATAATACCATTATACCAACATATATACATACTTGAAACTACCACTATGGAGTTACAAACAAGATACAGAATTGATGAAATAGATCAATCTTACATCATATACAGCATTTGTAAAACAAGAACTACAAGCAAACATAAACATATAGCATACAATGTAAATATTTACATTTGATTTATCTTGAACATATTTGTGCCTATGTTATACAATTATTTATATTAGGGTTTAATTAGCTGTGTATATATTACAAACAGTATAATTACTAACCTTAGATCAAAACTCAATCTTTAGAACAGTCCTCATGTAGAGACAGTGTGGTGCAAAACTGATTAGTAACATGGCGGTGAGAAGTATATTTGAACTTACACCAATCAACTGAGAAGCTGAGCCTGGGCTATTGTTAAAACAACTAAAGACAATGACATAAAAGTAGATCGACCCAGATACCCTTAAATACACAATGAACCAGCCCTGTAACACAGAGCTGAACAGTTAAGGCCAAGACAAGATGCGACTGGATTGACAACATATAATATATCTATACTGTATAGAGAAGTCGTCTGTCGGATCACCTGAAATAAGAATAAAATGAAAATGATTAATTATAAATGTATGTACACAATATACAATCCCTGGATTTATCCCTGTTACAGTATGTACATACGTGTGTATGTAATAGCTATTGAGAGCTTAGAAATTTTAAAAAAAAGATATAACAATACTAAAGTCTAAATGAGAACATTTCGTTTTGTGTTATCTGAAGGCGGTGATTGTATTCAACGCTACAAGTGGGCAATGAGTGTCTGTGAAATAGATGTGAGACATTCCTCGTTTGTGTTCGAGATCTAACTGTATATAAGTTGAAGTAACATAGGTTATTTATTAAATATGATTCAGATAAGCTACAGTTTACATCAGATACATCACATTATCCTGACAAATACTAATGCAACACCTTTTTCGAAACGCTATGGTCCTTTCAGTCAAACAACATAGAAACCTATTGTGGACAGCATTGAACCTCGTAAGACTGAATGTTCTTCTCTGCTGCTTACCAGCTCTTATGTTTTATAGAATAACCGACTTGTTTTTTAGACCTAGCAAGTAATTTTCACTTTTTTCATTGGCATTCTAGAAGTTGAGGAAATTAAGAATGAGGACATTTTTATGGATATACAACTTCTTTATTCTGTATAGGCGACGTTGTCAAGCAAGTGGTACATGATAAGTCATTTGGGTTATTGTACACATGAGATGTTTATATAATATAAGAGGTTGATAAAACAGCCTCTTCCATTGTATAAACAACTCATTTTACCCTGATCCCTCATGTATTGCATAAACATTTCCTGTATATATTCACCCAAATGACTTCTCGTGTACCACTTGCTTGACAACGACATTAGAATCTATGTTGAAATAAAGGAGTTATATATCCATACAAATTGTCCATATTCCTCAAGTAATTTTACCATTACATCATAACTGGAGTAGATGTCTCTTTGCAACATTGATGACTTTATTCAGGACAAATACAGATACGATATTTAAATGTGTAAGGTGCATGTTACCCTGCCGAGAAAGCAATTGTGCATCCAAATGAACTCAAGGAGGAATGCTCATGAATTGTTTTTCCTTGGATTATCCGGCCAGATGAAAGGCATTATTCACATCGAGACGTTGTTTAAAGAAACAAATTCACCTCCCATATAGTAAGTAGTTCAAACATTATATTCAAGAAGTTTATACTACTTTATGCATATATCCTAACACCTAAGAGCATGGTCCTTTGCTTCAACACCAACCTCACATAGAGCTATTAATATACCATTGGCGCCATAGGCACCCCATTTGCCAAGAGGAAACATCCTGCCATAAATCTGTTCATCGTCAAGCTTTGTTGGATTCCAGTTGATGTAGGATCCAAGGGAATGTCCATTGATCCAGCGCCATTCATCATCGTTGTCACATCGCTCAAGGCCGACCCATACAGTATTGTCTGTAGATATAAAAACAGTTGTTCTCTCGATTTTGATGTAAGTACTGGGAAGCACAAGGGCAAGTACATAAAGCAACACCATGGGAACTCGACCTAAATCGAGTGACACAGACAGAGACAGACAACAAAAGAGAGAGAGGAAGGCTTTCTGTAGATACGCATTTTGAAACCTAATCAATTAAGGAAAGAGAACGGGATGTGTGTTTCCACTCAGTTCGCCTTTTGGAGATATGTGTGCTGAAGAAGATGAAACTTGTCTCAGAGTCCTTTGTCTATCGACATGTACACGCACCTTAAACACTCTTCTTGAATCCCTTGGCTTCATTTAATATAAATAATATCTTTGCACAGCAATCCAGGTTAGAGAACCCACGGAATAATTCTTCAGGTTTAATAATCCTATTCAAGTGAGTGAGTGAGTTTAGTTTTACGCCGCACTCAGAAATATTCCAGCTATATGGTGGCGGTCTGTAAATAATCGAGTCTGGACCAGACAATCCAGTAATCAACAGCATGAGCAGCGATCTGCGCAATTGGGAACCGATGACATGTGTCAACCAAGTCAGCGAGCCTGACCACCCGATCCCGTTCGTCGCCTCTTACGACAAGCATAGTCGCCTTTTGTGGTAAGCATGGGTTGCTACAACAGACCTATTCTACCCTGGATCTTCACGGGTCAATCCTATTAAAAACAATTCAGTGGAATGTTCACAATATTCGTGTTTGACGCGGGATTACTTTGTGAAATGCTTTCTATGCACGACTTTATAAAAGTGAATATATATAGAGGTTCTGGAAAACCATTCTGTGGGATCGAGCTGTTTAAACCGATGCCCATATCTACCTTCGGCATACACTGCTTTCGAGTATTGTACAAAATACACAACATTGGATGAGAGGAAATATAATCCTTACAAACATGTTCGCAGGGACGGCAATTTGGTCCTGACAGCTAATTTATGTGTTTATCATCGCTAACTCTCTCGGAAACTAGACTGAGATTTGGAATTCTAATGTTATATTGGCCCATTTGGATGGGAGGTGGATGGAGAGAGGGAGAGAGAGAGAGAGAGTGTGTGTGTGTGTGGGGGGACTCTCTCTCTCTGTGTGTGTGTGTGTGTGTGTGTGTGTGTGTGTGTGTGTGTGTGTGTGTGTGTGTGTGTGGAGGGGGGTAATGGAAGAAAAGAAGGAGGGGTGAGTGTGATGCCTTAGGTGTGTCCCTATGAGTCTCGTATGCATATAGCTTCAGATGGTATCATGAATTGCACTTACTCTTCGCAACAATAGAAGCTTGTTCGTTCTCTTCCTCAGATCTAATGAAGGCGAGGTGTCCGGAGTTCTCCATGCACAGTGTCTTGGCGGCTGGAAATTTCATCTTAGGTGATGAATGCAGCCTGAGACACTGGTTTGTGAATCGACAGTAGATGTAGCTGGCAGGACAAGCCGCTGGAAGAAGACAGTTGGATTTGACTGACTGTTATGTTGGTGAAACCCCTCGTGGTTTGGAAATACTTTTGTGTTTCATTAGTTTTAGTAGTCCTCTTTTTCTCAGAATCTAGACATTTAATGAGGATATATATCGTTGGTCTTCCATTCACATAAGTGCCGCGAGATATGTTACAGTTCTGTGAATTTAATCCAGGTTTCAGATTTCATCCCTCTTGCAGAAAGTTCACGAAATTCATAATCGAACGACCAGGATTAAATTTGTACTCGAAATTGCTGCATAACCTACCAAACGTTATTTTGTTGGAGAGATATTGTTTTCATATTTTCCAGAATTGCATAATATGTTTTCATTTTCAGTGACAATGGATATATTTATTTAATTCAGTGTAGTGAATATCAGGTAATGGTTCGACCATTGGATCTCTCAATGATTTCGAAAGTCACATTATTGCTTGTATATTTTACTGGCATGACCATATTTAAATTCGAAACTCTTGTATACATCATTAATATTTTAGATTTTTAGACTTAGCAGTTTCTTAGGGGAAAGGATGAAGATGTATATTTTCCTAAAGGTGAGGTGAGGTGAAATTGGGTTTAACGTCGCGCTTGTTGAGAATATTTCGCTCATATGACGACGTGCATGCGTGTGTATGTGTATGTGCGGTTGCTTGTACTAGCCCAGACTTAAGCTGGTTTTATAGTGCTAGCTCATTGAGATACCATGCCGCAAAGATGATGATGATGATGATGAAGCATGAATACACCACTCAGACACAGTATACTGACTCCGAGCCGACCAGTCCTTGTTGTACCCATTAATGCCGAGCGCCAGGCAGGGACCAACAAGTACCAGATTTAACGTCTTTTGGTATGACGCGGTCGGGGATCGAACCCGCGACCTTCCGCTCTCTGGGCGGACGTCCTAACCACTACACCACGGTGGCGGTCTTTTCCTAAAGAGTCAGTCTTACTCCTTCATCATTTGAGAAGTTCAGAAGGTGAAGAGGTTAACGCACGTAAGGAGGACAGATCACGCACTTAAACAACACTGTTATCACAGTCTGGCCTATACATCTTTTGGTTTACATTCGATATAGTGTATTATATGCTACCACAGGTGAAATATTTATGGGAACTTCATAAATATTATTCAAAGAGAGTAAGCAGATTGTATAATATCCTTTCAAAATTATCAATGTATTTTCAGTTCAAGAGAAATACCTTTCAAGGAGTTTTAGACGTTGTTGTCAAGGCCAACAATTATGCACAAAAAGACTATGATCTCAGAAAGTAGATCACTTACTGTTTAGCAGAGAATAGTATTGAATACCATTCTGATGATGGAGCTGGGCCATAGCAACATACACATACTTCTCCAGGTAACATTCCTGAGTGTTGACGTCATAGAAGAATGAGGAGCAATTTGCGTTGTTCACACAGGCTACTGCACATTCTGGTTTGAGGGTGGCCCCAGACAGAAATGGACCCACAGTGTCTGAAAGGTACCCGGTGAAGAGCAAGGAGAATGTCAACATGGTGGTTTCCTGAGTAGCAACGACTCGGCGTCCTTATATACCGATACCCAAATTTAAAAATTACGCTAGACAGCTTGGTATTGACCCTGTTTGTTTATCCATTAACTAGATAGTTATTGCTTTCGTTAAGCACCCTTCTAACTGCCTATTTCGACTTTTGCATCTTGTTTTGAAAGATAGCATTATCAAATGTAAAATCGGATAATGTGTTTGTCAAGAGTTCTGTATTTGTGTCTTGTTACTCATGACAACATGCCAACCTTCATGTTTTCGCTTTTTAAATGCAATTAACAATATGATTTTTCAGCAATAACTACTTAGCTTGGGTTGACAGAACATGCCTAGAATATTTTGACCTATGCTGGATTAATGACTTTCTGGCGGAAAATCAAGATATAGCCTCAAAGGCAAAAGTTAGTGTGACTGACTTGAAGTTAGATTTGTGAATTAACAACTGATATTTTCATAATGGGACGTTTTTATTATGCAAAAAATCATTCCACAATTGGATTGCAAAATGGCACATATTACACTTTATTGGGGGACCGGGGTGTGTGTGTGTGTGTGTGTGTGTGTCTGTGTGTGTGTGTGTGTCCCCTAGACGTGTTAACACTTCATTTTCACAAGAGTTCCAATGGTCATTTAATACACTTTCAAGACGTGTGTGTGTGTGTGTGTGTGTGTGTTTGCGCACCCCTGCAAGCCCCCTCTGGATCCGCCTATGGGTCAAAAAGAAATCCGCACAGTAACGTGTATGTCTATCATGAGCTTGCTTGACACCTGCGTCTCATAGAGCCAATCAAACGTTGCATGAAGTCTTGTGGAATGGCATTCCATATCTGTGGAAGCACCTGGCGGAGTTCCTGAAGTGTGACTGTGGGATTTGGCCAACGTATCAATCTCCTCTCCATTTCGTCCTAGACGTGTTAAAATAGGGGACAGATCCTGGGATTTAGCGGGCCAGTGAATGACGTTAACAAGAACTGCTGAACCATCCTGGCGACATGAGTTCTGGCGTTGTCCTGCTGGAAGATCATTCCTGGACCATTCTGCAGGAGAAACGGTATGACCACTGGATTAACAATTTCGCCTCTGTACAGGTGAACGGACACTTCAGGGTTTGCAACGACAATGTTCTGTTGATAACGTCTCCAAAAGCGGCATATGGTGTTCCTCTGCAAGTTAAACTGCTGTGCAACGGTGCGCTGGGGTGTTCCGTTTTCAAGCCGTCCAATGGCTCGCCATCTTTAATTTTCAGTTAGCCGTGGCATAGAGAAATGCAAGAAGCTTCTTCCAAATATGTGTTTTTCGGACCCGTCGACGTCTAAACAATGATTTGGGTGACATTGATTCGAAGCTTATAGCTACATTTTTAAAGGGCACGTTTTATGCCTTTTTTCCACTGACTTCTTGAAAGCACGAAAAACGCGTGCAAAACAAAAACGACAGTGCCTTATTTGGGTTAGGGTTTAAGTGTATTATAAGGAATATTAAAATGCGTTATAAAAATAATTCAAATGTGTTTATCACACTAGCTTTTGCCTTTGCGTATATTTTATCGACGTATTGCATGTACAAAACCTGGGATAATCTTTTTGCCGATGTTTCAGTTTCATCATCATCGTCGACGTCGTCATCATCATTATCATTATCACTTATTTTGATTCAGCTGCAAAATAAAAGCCTTAAAACCCTTTCCATATTCATTAGAAATCGCCAGTGTTCCATCTCGACTACATGAGGATATGGGTATGAATCATGATTGAATAATGATGATACCTTGTGTTCATTCCAAAGGTAAGCATTCAGCTCATTCTTTAACAAATATCCACCGGAACACATAGTACAAATCAAAGTGTGAATTTCATACTCAAATTTGGATACAGCCTTCTTGATTGTTTTATTGAGGCCTTGAATGTTGTAATCTTGCAACATCAAAAGACTTTAAGAAAGAGCGTCCAAATTTGTACATTTCAAGCCTCCAAAATGCACTCACCACAGGCTGGAGTTGCTTGAATACTGATTGATATACATCTAAAGCTGACTATGAGAAAGTTGAAATCATCCCTCGTCATACACTTATGTAAAGTGATTTTGTCGCTCTGAATCTTTATGCATAATTTCCATAAATCTAAATATGAAAGAGATAAAGGATTTCACTGGACTATTATGTTTTGGGTTTAGGTGGTTAAATCTGTTGATGGAAATTTGCCTTTTAGCGACTATCGACTGATCATTGATTATATTTTGCCAGTCCGAGCAGAAATTCAGATATCATTGGTATGCATAAAGCAACAGATCACCAGGATGTTGGGCACAATTGGTTCCCATAGGTTGCCTACTTGTTGCCTAGATGTCTTTCCTCCAAATTCAACTATCATCTCTTTTTACAGTAGATTTCCGAACAATTGCAGACAGAATCTACGGTACAGGAGACAAGAGTGGGATGGTGTTTTGTTTACTGACGAGTCGAGATTTCCTCTGAACAGATCAGATGTCTGGACAAGGGAGTACAGACGGCGAGGTGAACAGTGTGCTGACGCGTGCGTTGTTCAACGTCGACAGTTTGGTGGAGAAGGCGTTGTGCTATGGGGGGTATAACATATCATGGTCGGACACAACTTGTCATTGTCAATGCAATCTGACAGGTCTGTGAAATAGGGATGAGATCATTAGTTCTCATGTGTAGCCGTTCATTCAAGGACAGATACGTAACTTCACAAGCTAATGCCCTCCAACTTGTCGCTTGTGTTGTGATTTCCTGACACAGCAGAACATTCCGGTAGTCCCCTGGCCAGGTATTTCCCCGGGCCTGTCCCCTATCGAGCACGCTTGGGATCAAATGAAGCGACATATACGTCAGCTGAATTGGGACAGACAGACAGACAGATAGGCAGACATATTATGTTTTTGAGTCTCACCTCACTTGTAAAATACACGATTTATAGAGGCTGTAATACAGAATAAAAGTTAGCCACCCGTTTAGGGTTATGAGAGACTATTGTAGACTTTAAGAACAAACATAAATATACACCATGAGTGAGTGAGTGAAAGAACAAACATAAATATACACCATGAGTGAGTGAGTGAGTGAGTGAGTTAAAATTTAAAGTCACATTGATATTATTTCAGCCATATCGCGGCTAAAACTTGCTTTTAACTTAATTAGCTTTGGGACAAGCGTTGCTTAAGACATGAAATGGTGTGGGTGAGCATCACATCTCATGGTCGGACACAACTTGCCATTGTCAATTGCATTCTGACAGGTCTGCGATACAGGGATGAGACCATTGTGCATTATGTGCAGCCGTTCATTCAAGGCAAGATAATGCCCGTCCACGTGTCGCGCTCGTGTTGTGGCAGATGTCCTGAGACAGCAGACTCCCCATTCGGTACTCCCCTGGCCAGCTGTTTCTCATATCAAGCACGCTTGGGATGAAATGCAGAGACGTTTACGTCAAGCCCGGAATCAGCCATTGGCGTTAGCTCAGTTCGGACAAGCGTTGGTTCAAACATTCCTCAGGCTTTCTTCAATCGCTAACTGTCGCCTATGCGTCGTCGTTGTCAAGCCTACATCAACGCCAATGGAGGACACACACGAGACTGAATTTGTAAACTGACTTTTGAAAACCGCATCTTTTCAAGGGCGTGTCACGATGCCTAGTGTCAAATCATACAGATTTCCATGTTATCCTGTCAACAGTTAAACAGTCATAAAGGAAAACTTCACAAATCATGTTATTACCCTTCAAACAATGCACAGTTGTATAATTGCAATTGCTGTTTCTTATCATCACAGTCATTTTCTCTTAGGGAGCGGTCCAGAGACAGTGTTGGCCATAAATGTACAGTAATATTATACTGTTACGTTGAGTGCGCCATGTGGGTTGGACATATCCTGCTGCGTTTTAACACATAGTAGAACATGATCGATGTAGTCCCGGTAGCATCTGTCATTCAAACAGCTCTTAACAATGGTGAGTTGTGCCACCAGACACTAGTACACATCAACCCCAAACTGATGACAACTTTGTCTAAAGGAAACATTCCCCTGAACGCCTGCAGAGCTGTTCTGTTCTGAACCCTCTCCCTGACATATACAAACATGCATTTTCAATTTTATACAGCTTAGGAAGTTTAGCTATGTATCTCAAGTTTGTGTGTATCATGTTAGATTTTCTAATTCCAGGATGGAGCTACAGGCTGCTCACACTTTAAATGATTTTTAAAAAGGTCACTTCACATTGTTTATTTTCGCTCTTAATGAACCCCTGGGTATATATAATATTCACAAAATAGAGTTAAAAATGGCAATATTTCACTATACAGCTTGTATTAGGAATCTAAAACGCACCTCCCTCGAAAGCATTTCGCGATTACGCAAGATGATGAGACAGATGGTCACGTGGTCGCTTGACGTCACACCGGAGCGTCGCTACATCAACACACGGAAAATACAGTGGTACCGAGCCTGTTCGCTTCCTGAAAGTATTTCTAGCGGCAAGACCAACATGAATATTGACGACGATTCCACCAGTTGACAACATACAGCCGTGGGACGATCCCGATCCCGACTATGTTTTGAATAGACTGGTATGCGAATCACTTGTCTATCACATGTTCATGGAAAACTGATTAGATACTGAATTAATTTTTCCACGGTCACGGTAAAATTTGCAGTCATGATAACGGCAATGTTCGATCAATGTGTTGAGCCTGTCTCCCGGTATACATCGGTATGGGAAGGTAAACACTGAAATAGTTACGTTCGAGGTTCATGATTTTATGAAGGTTATTAAGTAACTTTCAGGTTTATTTCATAAAATGCGTCTTCTGATTAAATTTATCCGTAAAGGTTTTAGTATGGTGATAATCTTTTCTATGAAATACGTACCGTTATGGAAGTCGATAAGTTCGATCTCACTAGTGTATGGTAGAGAAGTACCCTAAATTCGTTAGTGTATGTTTTTGGAGAAGTCGGTGTATTGTCTCTGGTATGGTGCATCAAACATCAGGTTTATTACATTTTCAATTTCCATACACGTGTAAAGCATCGGTTATATGTTGTGATACTTAGTCAAATAAATCTGCAAAATATACATAAAATGTAAAATGATAAAGAACTGCAACCTCCTTAACAGCTGATAATAGATATAATAAATAAATATAGATGCAAAAAATAGAACTGACAAATCCTTATCTTTCTCTTTAACTGTCAGCTAGTGAAACAGAAAATTCTTCATTGTGTTCTAGTAGTAATGTGTAAAGTGTAATCAGTCCCAAAGATAGACCAGCCATCAAATCAAGAAACCAGCACACAATAATTAAAGCAAACAATTTTTTGCATACAAACTGTTTATGACAAAATAATGAATACAGTGTGTACACCAACATCATAAAGGCAAAGGCTTGCGTGTAAATTAACTGGATGGACTGGTAAAAGTCTAAGAAAACAAGATTGCTCTCCAATAACATCATGTGACACAGTGGTGACTGCAGTTTGGAAACATTTACCATCTGAACAAGTCCCAGGATTCAAACAGATGCATACAATAGACCTAGGACATCAGACACAACTGGTTTCAGTTCAAATTCTAGACACATATACATGATTTCATTTCATATCTTGATGTCAGTGAATTCACCAGTTCCTGTTTACTAGTTATAAATGAAAGTGTCTGGCAGAATATCCTGGAAAAATAGGCTGTTGTGTCCTGCAAGTCTGTAGGAAGGAAACATGTTTCTTATCTCGCGAATGGCCCTGAGTAGGAATTCCACATACTCTGTGAATAAATTTTACATTGAATTAGAGACATTTTGTAACACAATTTCAGTATATTTTGTTTTGGCAACCATAATAATACATTTTTGAAATCTGCACTAAAAAGTAAGTACTTTTGTCTTAACAAATGCTGAGAGGGAAAATAGATATGAGGATTAAAACCAGTGTCTTTGCAAACAAGACTTAGTGTTGACTCATTAGTTAGGGAAAAAACATGCAGTTATAGGAACAATGGGTTTTTTTCAAACTGGAGTGCACCAGTTGTGCACCAGTTGTCTGAGTTATATTTACCACGTATTGGTTTCTTGTTCACTGGCTTGGCCTCTTGGTTTAGGCCTAGGGGTAGCTGATTGCCCACTTGGGTTCTCCAGTCTTGGTCGGAAAACGCATACCGCCTGAGACAGTGGTTTGTGGAACGACTGCAGATGTAGCTAACAGGACAAGCCCATTGAAGAAGACTGTTGGCTCTGACTGACTGTTATGTTGGTGAAAACCCTTATACTTTTTAAACAGTTTTAAGTAGTTTAACTAAGCCAATTTTTACTAACTTACAAAACACATAGTCTTTAATACGCAATGTTCGGAACCATATGTTACAATTATTGAATGGCTGGATGAGGGCAGCAGGCGTTGTGTTGAGGAGCGGAGTCCACTAAATCTAGACATTTAGTGGGTCTGTCATTTGTCTGTGAGGCTGGGAGACCCCTTGTGATAGACTTTGTAATTGTTCAACCATTCGTCACACGTTTTGTTGCCTGGGTTTCTCAAAGACATTGCAAGTGACATTTTTCTGTGTTTATTTTACTCGACAAATGCGAATTCGACACTGCTGCATATCACATATTCCTTCAGCAGTTGCTGGGGTGAAAACTTTACCTCAGGGAAGAGGGGAAGACAGATTACGCACTTAAACCATACTGGCATCAAAGTTCAACCTTCATAGCATCAGCTTTACAGCTGATACAGCGTGGCTTTGTGAAATAATACCATTGGTGAAATATTATCTGGAAATCCTACTGTTTACTTCTATATAGATGTGATATATCGTGCTCATGTCTAAATAAATCGACTGTTTATGTTCATTCAGATGCTGCGCCTTAAAAGCATTTGAAGAGGCCAGATAGATGTGAAACAGAGCGTACATTAATGTTCTGAATTAATTAACGATTATGAATGCATTTCAACAGAAAAGGTCAACAGATATGAATTACATGAATATGATCTTAGATGGTAAAACACTCACTGTTTAGCAGAGATTAGCATTGAACATCACTCCGATCCTGGAGCTGCTCTCTGGCAACGAACACATGCTCTGCAGGTAACACGCCTTAGTGTTGACGTCATAGACGAATGAGGAGCAATTTCAGTGACCCACACAGGCTAGTGCACATTCTATTTTAAGAGTGGCCCCAGACAGGAACGGACCCAGAGTGTCTGTGATGTAGCCAGTGAAGAGCAAGGAGAATGTCAACATGGTGACTGCCTCAGTGGCAACGACCCACGTTCTTATATACCGATACTCTAAGTTACAGCTTACACCAGGCAGCTGGAAATTGACTTCCGATTTATACTATTGGCATTTCTGTTCCTTAGATAGCATGGGACAAACGGAAAAAACAGACTCCTTTTCAATTGATCAAGTGATCAGTGTATTTGTTTGACGAGATCAGGTCATGGCCTTTTTATGAAGAACAAGCTGTGGTGGAATCGGTGTACTTTTCAAATGTAATACACGTTAAAATCACAGGCTAACAATAGGAGAGGGATGCTTTCTTCTAATGCTGAGATACTTCTATCTGAATCAACTTTCAGGAATAACAGGATGATCAATGCCTGATGCATATCATCTTAACCGGACAGGCTGCATGAACAGTGTCACCAACATCTACTGAAAATCACAACGTTGCTGCTTGAAAACAATAAATGAGGGTTACTATAGTTTCCACAGTTGTTGCCCAAAACGACAAACAGTGAAGATGCGCGTTAGAATTGATCTTCATTAACCCATGATTGTCGTAAGAGGCGACTTACGTAGATTGATGCTCATGATGTTGATTACTGGATCATCTGGTTCTGACTCGATTATTTACAGATCGCAGCCATATTGCTGGAATATTCCTGCGTGTGGTTTTAAGCAACAAACCAACCAACCCAAACAAATTTCAGACGCCTGCCCATCAAATTAGTGAAATGGGCTACAACACAAAAAGTTAGGGCAGGTTTTCGAGGAGCACACGTATGTTTTTCATGACATAGAGTTATCCACTGTTAAATATCTTGCTATACTGGCTGAGTCCTGGTAATTTCGTTTCATTTAGGAATCAACCATTCTCTTCCCACAGAGGTTACTCCTGTCATATCTTCCTACGTAACCTCTGTTCTAATACGGCCATATTTACCGGTTCCCGTAAAAATCACCTAGCGGCAAAAGATCGCAAAACGAATTATCTCCCTTCTTTCTATCCAATCAGAACAAGTGTCACATCGACTTAGATTCAACTTGACTAACACAAGCAAATGTGGGGCCACAAATATCCCCCATCTGCCGGGGACTTGTGTTGATGTTACACACAAGACGTTTAATGGCTAGCTTGTCCGTTGTCAACGAGGGCGATGGAGACGCCACTGATCCGCCATAACATGACTGAGTTCTGTCTAGAAGAAACGCTTGCGCATCGCGCAGGGGAAGAGGTTTAGTTTTCTCGAAGCATACGGAAATTACCGAGGCCTTGCGAATGATCACTTTTGAAACAACGTCGCTGATTGCACAACTAAATCTGCTTGCCTCCAATCACCAGTCTTGAACGCTCACACCATGAAAGGGCCGTATTAGAACAGAGGTTACGTAGGAAGATATGATAAGTAACCTCTGTGGGGAGAGAATGGGAATCAACACGTAACATGAGAAACGGACCAGATCTATCATCACTGTCATGTCTTCCTTATGTATACTGTATCTGCATATCTGCGTATGTAAATGAATCAAATAAAATCTGCCAAGCAACTACTGAACTGGCCTTTAGCGTTCTCACCCAATACAGATCACAGTCACTGCATTCACTTGAAGCATAAAGTGGAGGCCAGTCTGGTCTTTCTATAGTATGAATAATGTTCATCTAGAATGTTATGATCAATAGGTATATCTTTTTTGTAATCTTGTTTATAGTGTATTACGAAATGTGTTATCCTTACTGATATTTGTATTTCAAAGCCAACTCATCACAGGTTATCGAGCGGGATTTCATTAATGCATTTTATTCTTCTCATTATATTGTTTACCAATATATCACAGTGCACTCGCTCAACTGAGGAAAATAGTCCCAGTTTCCTATACAAATTTGCCACGTCAATCATTAATCGCTGGAACAATATGCGTGGATCGACCAAAAAGTGTCTTCCATCTCAAATTCGCGTGTAACTTCCTGTGGACAAAGTGTCATGAGGATGGCCATACATTTATGTACAGTTTTATCTGTGTAGTGTGCGTGCCATGTCGAAAAGTGTTCAGTACACTTTTGGCATTACCATACTCGCACTGAAATACCCTTTTCTGTATTGATGTCATGCATATTGATTACTTTCACCTTATGTATCCACAACAAATCTGCAATTAGCTTGTTTCTGTTGTTGTACAAAGTCCAACGCACCAAATAAGCCGAATGTTATTATATCAAATAATTGTACATAGACTAGGAACACAAAGTGACGCAGCGAAGACAATTGTCTGATTAACAATAAAAACGAAAGAAAATCTGGAAATAAATTTCCTACACGAGACGTAAAGCGCGTTTTTAATGTCTGCAAGTGAAATAATTATATGCGTTCTACTTCTTAGCTTTTTATCTTCAAATCAAAGTAGCAGACTTGATCTATCAAATATTAATTTCTTCTGTTCTTTTCTGATACTGAACGCTTTTGAGGAGAGATTTATTTATATTATTATGACGACGTGCAAATAGTTAAAAATACGATTTCTATTATCTATCCTCCCAGCTGCTTTGACATTTTGCATTTGTGCAGTTAGTTACGCATGATGGTAATATGTCAGAAATCATCGCTGCCACCAGTGCAGACGCAGCCATTCAGACAATCACGAAATGTGCCCTCCAACCTTAAATGTATAGACATTTTTATTTTGTACAATCAAAGTGATATTTGAAACGACTAACGTACTATTTCCAGGTAGACGTTACGTTTTGCATGTCGAATAAGATTGTTTCCAGATTTCCAGATTTCCAGATTTCCAACTGACGGAAAAGCGCACGAAGCTTCTTCCTTACTTCCCCAATCGCATGGAAGGTGACATCAAAGACATTCACAGTAATGAGTTTCGTTAAGGAAGATCTATAAATGAAACAAATATGTCTAACAATAGCGTAAAGCGTTTACATATAATTACCCTCACTTAATTCTACTCACTCCAAGCTTTAGACAAACCAAAATGGCGCCACCCATCAGCCAAACTGTGAAATCATGTGAGGCTGTGATTGAGTGATTTTCTGCCAGTACCTTATATTTTGTAAATGTGCACCCACTCAGTAACTGAAACTGACCATGTTTTTCAATATCTACGCCTGACGTTCTAACCATGATGACATTTTCTGAATGCGAGCCATGGCCCCTAGTATGTTGATCTACCTTCAGTTGTTGTCAATCTATGGCCTGTTTTTATATTGTATTTTCATTAAATTTATAGTTAAAATATTTTAGATTTAATGACTAGTTTTAAATTTATATCTGTGATCATCTAGTTGTTTTACTATCCTTCGTTGATAGGATTTAAATATTTACTTTCAGTTATTATACATCTATAATTTGATTAAGTCACGATATGGCTGAAATATTGCCGATGTGACTATTAACTCACTCACTGCATGCGAGCATAGACTGTTTGGGGCGGGTGACATCTGGCGCGGAACTGGGGTTGGTATTTAGCTTCCTGTCTTTTTACACTGGTCATTTGTTTAGTTTTTATTGCTGCTTAAATGCCAGTGTATGTATATGTAAGAGTGAACCAGTGTTTCTCAACCTTACTCATTAGCAAACGTGTTTCTGTGCGGAAGCCCCAGAATCTACTGAGTTTGGTTTTACGCTGCTTTTAGCAATATTCCAGCAACATCACGGCGGGGGACACCAGAAATGGGCTTAACGCATTGTGCCCATGTGGGGATTCGAACCCGGGTCTTCGGCGTGACGAGCCAACGCTTTAACCATTAGGCTACTCCACCGACCCCCAGAATCTACACTAACAGTGGACAATGAGTCTCTATGAAGTAGATGTTAGAGATATAATAGACCGATCCAGTTCGTCAATCAAAACTAACGCATGCGTCACTTTTGGCCAATCAGAAGGCCGGGTGCGCTGTGTGGATTTGTCAGACTTATTTCCGGGGTCAAACAATGCCTCCGAAGCAATGTGCTTCGAATTATGCCATTTAAACACGCTATATCTATTACATATTGCTGTGATTTGATGTGTACTTTTAACAAAAACATCACCGTCAAGACAAAACAAATTGAGGCGGATCAAGGAGCGCGATAGGTCTCGCGATCAGATAATTGTCTGCACCATCGTTCACGAAACCTACGTCATGCCCGCAGATAAGAATTTGCACGAATTTCCACACTTATGCACATGTGCAAAATCATTACCAATTGATGACAACAAATAGCAGTTTAAGACTTTGCAAGTGTTATAAACACGGACAATTCTTGAAACTACAAAATTGTTTTTACTTAACGTCTTTAGTCACTACTGGGCATTGAGTTGGTAGGCCATACAGCTGAAGTGAGACAGGCGAGAAAACCGTGACACAATGTAAACAAATCTGCCAGCGATCTGATTTCGGTTCTAGGGTCGACCGAAATAGCAAAACTTGTTACATTAAAGAACAATGTGGCGGATACACATAGATCTTAGATATTCCTAAATTTGTCACACATTTTAGGATGTTTTAAGTTTCAAAAGCGCAATCTGAAGGCCTACTGCACAGTACCTTGTTAATAGTGCAAAATATTCGAGGAGTAATATTGTTGCCTATCATGCAATATCCAAATATCAAAATTAATTCATATGAGTGCCTATAGAACTATGCTTCAAATATTTCAGAATTTGTATAAAGAGATGGATGGGACTTTGAATTGAGTTACGTTCTTCCATGTGGAGCGAATACGAAAACTATGTGAGAAGAATAGGGACTTTCTGGAGTATTGGGCGGATTGAAATAAAGTGTATATCTTAATTATGAGGACATTTGAAGTTTTGTTACAACATAAAATTATTCACATATATTGGTACATTTTAGGAGCAATATTGCAATTGTCATTTTGATTAATTCACTGGAAATGATAGCAAGGTATGTTTTAAGAATCTTGCTCTTTTTAGTAAATGTGTAAGGGTAATCAATACATACTAATCTAATCAATTATAAATAATTATTTAATTAATTGACATATCAGATTCATGTGATTTTAAGGCAGAACTAGGCAAACAAACACTATACAAATCATGACAGGACAATCACTTGGTACTAACTTAGTTTGTTGGCTCCTGCTTTTAGATGGTTTTTTAAAAATAATATACTTACTAATAAGATAATTCTGAAAGTGATTGCTAGTATCATAACTCATCAAAGTTATTTCAACATCCAGAGAATTTGATAAAGCAACCCTATGTTTTGGTCACATCCTGGTCAGGCATTATCCAGTCCTGGAACAGAAATAACTTACAGAAATCTCAGTTGACTTTTCATGTAATGGGATAAATATTGAAACATATATTTAACCCAGATTTGATGTAATGTTTCTTATAAATCATCAGTTTTTTAGGAGGCTACTAATATTTGAAGACTGAGCCAAAGCTAGTGTTTATTAAGATGTTGGTTTTGGACAAATTGTTCAAGGTTTGTTGATGGTTATTTGGAAAATGAGCTTCATTAAATTGCACACTGGTTGTAGGAGGTGTTTTCCTTACCTCTATGACTTTTACCAAATTTTGAATCAACCTTACTATAATTTGTATGACACTAGTAAGTACCTCAGAAAAGGAAATAGATCAAAATTTAGAAATGTCCTCTATCGATATAGTCTCAGACCTAATAAAACAGAGATTGTCATTGTTTAAGAAGCAATAATGTCAATATTTGTATTGACAAAAAGCTTTGAACTTAGGATATATTCTTTGCACCTTATTTGCACTAGTAGTTAGCAGTTAAATATCTCTGAAGCAAAAAAAAATATTTTTTAATTTTGTGTAACATTCTATTTCAATGTAGTTAATTGTTCGGATAACAGCTAGTGGATGATCTGTTCAAAGATTTTGCATCACAGGTTTCCTATTTCTGGAAGATGGGTCACTGGACAGATGCAGACTGTATCTTGGATCTTCTTTGTGTTCTGGTGCTGTGACATACCTGTACATAAACGCTGGCAGTTCATTAAGTCAAGTATTGTGGAAGTTTGTATGTAAGTTAGGATTCCACAACAAACTACGTACATTGTATAGAAAAATAAAGTGGAAAGGATGGTTTTAAAAAATGGATTTCCTTATATTCATTGTCATTTTAGGATGGTGTACAGATTTTGAAGAGGGAAACTTTACTGAGAATTGCTGCAGATCAGCTGTTGAATATTTGCTTCTGGGTCGGTCCGGAGTACATCCATGGAAACATACTGTTTACAAGCCCAATCATATTTTCCAGATTTCCAAATAAGATCAAATAAGTTATGCGCTGTGACTGATTTGTTTACATCAATTATATACAGACAAATAAGAAACGAAGGTAAACGGGAAATATTTTCTGCTTTTTATTTACCATTCATTTAATTCATTAAAACAAAGAAACCCATGTTTTCAGATTATTTAACTAAGTTTGAACAACACCAGCGGATAACTAAGTAAAGGCACCACGCGCAACGTTGACAATCTATTTTATAGATACCGAAACGATCTGCAACATGAACATGTGGATGTGTTCACGGTTTTTATAAACTTATGATGGGAATTGTTTTGGGGAAAAATCCAAACAACAAAATTCAGTTACCCTTCCCCTGCTGATATCTTTGACGGAGGTGAATTGCCAGATAGATTAATTGATTCGAACGAAAATACGCTTCCTACTCTCAGCAGCTGGTCGAGACGATTTTTCATCGGGCATGTAACTCATTTTCACTCGCCAATTGCAATCTGCCAACTAAAATATATTAAAAATCACATACCTAAACTTGCCTCTTTAAATATCATTCACAAACGAGGGATACCAAAGTATCACAAGCATAATTTATCAACAATGTTCTCAATCACGTACGTTTCGCCGGCGGTGACGCCATTGTGATTAGTCAGTGGTTGTCCCCCCTAACGTCAAAAACGAAGTGGGCGGGGCTTATCGGCCGGGACTGGATCGGTCTATTGTATATATGTTGCAGTAACATAAGTTAAATATAACTCAGAGACAATGATAGTTTAATCACATTATCGCGTAAAATACTTTGGAGTCTTTGTTTGGTTCCTTAGAATGCTCATGTAACACCGGCTTAGGAACTCGATGGTGTGTTTTGCTAGCATTTCTTTCTTTCTTAAGTCTTTCAAACAACATAGAAAACGAATTGGATGTGAACAGCATTGAATCTCGTGAGACTGAATGTTTTGTGTTGCTGCTTACCAGCTCTTATCTGTTTTAGAGAATAGTTTTATAGAATAACACAAGCATGTCTGTTTTGTGGTCTAGATCTAGTGTGTAATCTTCATATAAAATTATAACTGGAATATTTGTTTCTTTGCAACATTGATGTTTATTCATGACAAATACAGATACAATATTAAAATGTCTAAGCTAGCCTCTGAACAATGCTAAGAAGTTGAGGAGGGTACCGTTAACCCAAAAGAACTTAATGAGGGATGCTTATGAGTTGTCTCCTCTTGAATCATCTGGCTGTAGTGCAGGTAAACGGTACGAGACTTATGATCACATGCACATACACATACTATAGACAGATAGATAGATAGATAGATAGATAGACAGACAATTTAGAAACCGATTTGTCACGCTTCGTCTTCCCATACGGTATGTAGTTCCGACATTATATTCAATAAGTATATACTACATTGGGATTCTATAAGTATACTGACAGCTAAGAGCATCATCATTAGCCTCAAACATCTATCTCACACAGAGCTCTTAATTTCCCTCTCGCGCGATAGGCACTCCATCCGCCAGGACCAAATATCTTGCCATAAATCCTATCATCTCCAATCCCAGTGGAATTCCAGTTGACGTAGGAACCAAGAGAATGTCCATTTGTCCAGTGCCATTCACCACCGGTGTCACGCTCGAGGCCGATCCATAAGGTTTCGTCTGGAGATAAGAAAACAGTTGTTATGTCCACAAATATAAAATTGACAAAAAAATCCGCAAATAACAAAAGGCACCACTTTGGGGTCTGTTTCATATAGCTGATAAGTTCTGTTGAAAGATATTAAACGGTTTTCAAGTTGTGCCCCTCCCTTTTGAGACTAAGTCCAGAATGTTTCCATGTAAGTCAAGAAAACTAAAAATGACAAAAATCTGTAAATGACAACAATCTGTAAAAAGCACAAGGCGCCAAGGTTCTGTTTGATATTCCTACCAGTTTTGTTGAAAAATATTGAGCGGTTTTTGAGTTGTGATCCGAAATAAAATGATTACGGACGGACGGACGGACGGACGGACGTAGCGTCGACTATATTCCCCTGCGTTACATGCCGGGTGGATAAAACATGATGATAAGCGCAGGGCTTCTAGAAGATCAACTCCTGATGACACTGCTGCCATATTTTCTTTCACTGCCTTTCAGTTCTAGTACTACATTTCAACCATGGTCAATAGCCAATGCAATAATATTTTGAAGTTCCTTCTCATCATAGTCAGCTTCTCTTGTGGAGTGGTTCTCAGTAAGAAGAATTGGCCATGGCAATGCAGCAATGTTATGACAGTTACATCGCTTGCACAATGTGGCTAGGCAAACTCCTGTAGTGTTTTAAAAAAAGTAGAACATGGTCTCAAACGATGTATTTACGGTAGCGTCTGTCATTCAAACGGCTACTAACAAAGGTGAGTTGTGTTCACCCATGAGTGATGCCACAAGACACTATTACGCATACACCATGAAAACTGGTGACGACTTTTTGTAAAGCATGTCTACACCAAGCTCTCAATGTTGACGTTCAAGCACATTTAGGAATATTGTTGGATATCGGGACCAGAGGCCCACAACCGCTTGCTTACGGGTCTTCCACTAATTGGTCTTAACGCTTGGCGTTATCAGCTGCTGATGAGTCAGTTTGGTAACGATTTCTGAAATGCACTAAGCGAAATTGGTTGTCGTGTTGACGTGACGTTACACGTGGACGAACGGCCCACAATAAATTAATGCTGCTCTGCTGTCTCCCAAGTGATAATATGTTTCAGAGGATTGAATTGGCAACCTGGTTTTGCAACATTCCTGTTTGCAGCAAACGAACGGTTCGTTGTTTTGGTTTTCAGCAAGTCGTGGCCTTGTAAAAGCGTTATTTGTGGTAAACCAAACGTATTATATACCTGATAGCTAAACAATCATTGTGTAATTAAATTATGTACCGTGAATAACATGAATTAGCAATTATCATGAACCTAAAGATAGTCGTGTCATGAGTTGTACTTACTCCTTGCAACAAGGACAGTTTGTCTGTTCTCCTCCTTAGATCTAATAAAGGTAAGATGTCCCGAGTTCTCCATACACAGTGCCTTTGCGGCTGGAAACTTCATGATCGAAGATGCGTAGCGCCTGAGACACTGGTTTGTGACAGTAGACGTAGCTGGCAGGACAAGCCCCTGGAAAACAACGGTTGGCACTGGCTGACTATATATTGGCGTGGAAGCACTTGTGTTTCAATAGTTTTACTGAGCCTCTTTTATGCAATTTATTTAGACACAAAAGGACACACAATGTTTCTTGTTAAGGGATGGAGTCCACAAAATCTGGTCATTTAACGGGGTTTTACATCGTGGGTCAGTCATTGACCTGTGAGCCTTGGAGGCCTTTGTGATAGACTTCGCACAATGTTACATTTTTGTAAATTGTTTTAAACTTGGTTTTAATTCAAGTAGTTAAAACTGTCGTACAAAATGATTTACGTGGTGATCTAAAAATAAAGGTGTTGTTCATGAAATTCATAATTTGGCTACAATGCTCGTGAAAAAGGTTTTCATATGTCTCGTTTCAACAGAAAACAATGGCAGAATCTGATCTTCGATGGTAAAATACTTACCGTTCAGCAGAGAAAAGTATTGAACATCACTCCGATTCTGGAGCTGGTCTCTGGCAACGAACACATACTTCTCCAGGTAACAAGCCTGAGTGTTGACGTCATAGAAGAATGAGGAGCAATTTTCGTTGTTCACACAAGCTACTGCACATTCTGATTTGAGGGTTGCCCCAGACAGGAACGGATCCAGAGTGTTTGTGATGTAGCCAGTGAAGAGCAAGGAGAATGTGAACATGGTGACTGCCTCAGTAGCAACGACCAACGTCCTTATATACCGATACCACAAGTTAAAGATTATGTCAGACAGCTGGGAATTGATTTAATTTGTTTATCCATTACCTGGACAAATGTTGCTTTCGCTGAGTGCCCGTTCAACTTCCGATGTATGATGTTTGCATCAGGCAAACTAAAAATTAGATCCCGTCTTGATTGTTCAAGTGGTCAAGTATTTGTGGCATGACGCTCTTTTAAATCCTGATACAAAGAGCAAGCTCGATTGTGCCTCAAAAGTTGTGAAATGTATAACACCAAAGTTTAAGCCATGACCCAATAGTTTACGAATCGATACAAGTTACTGCAAATTACATTTGGCAGTACTCAGTAGAGTTGAAGTTGAAACTACAATAAGAGTATATGTATGCGTATGTGCATACACCAATAAAGATAGGGATTCTGCATTTATTAGCAGCAAAAGTTTTCAAACAGACCTAGGCAGGATATCCAGGACGAAATTAGGTAGTTTACACAACTGCTGGTCTCTGTGAGATGATAGAGGCATGTGCTTATAAAGACGAAATACGTTCCATACTGTGCTCTGTCATGATGGATTGACCCGTGAAGATCCGGGGTAGAATAGGTCTTCAGGAACCCATGCTTGCCACAAAAGGCGACTATGCTTGTCGTAAGAGGCTACAAATGGGTCGGGTGGTCAGGCTCGCTGACTTGGTTGATTCATGTCATTGGTTCCCAATTGCGCAGATGTTCATGATGTTGATCACTGGATTGTCTGGTCCAGACTCGATTATTTACATACCGCCTCCATATAGCTGGAATATTGCTGAGTACGGCGTAAAACTAAACTCACTCACTCACTCATGCTGGATTTGTTTGTTATGTACTGGACTCCAGGGATAACACATTCTTAGTGAGTACAATTATTACTTAATGTAAGGAAAACACAACGTGAATAAACTTCTTCGAAACCTTCACAGAAACAATGAAGTACAACTGTAACATTAGATGCTTGATTGGCATTTTATAAGATGCAATTTGATGAACATAAAGAATTTTCTGGATTTCATCTTCTTTTCATTTTTATATATAACGTTTCGGGACCTGTTCCAGACCCATCATCATGTACAACTAATAAAACTATGTTAACAGGACCCAAGATGTTGTATCAAAGAATAAAAAGAAGATGAAATCCAGAAATTTCTCTCTGTTCATCAATTGAAACATTGCATAAAAATCATTACACTACCATTCAATACTTGCCCTGTTTTGAAGAGGGTTTGACAACAATCTATTAATAGAAGTAAAAAACTAAGCTAAGCACGTGAAATACTTCAAATAATGTTTGAAGTCGCAACTGATAACATTCAAACAACTGGGATCAGCAATAATGCTGTCTGTGCCGTCACTTTGACGTCAAAATCAAGTTCCTGCAAAGACTAGATCCGATGATGGTTTTTGTTATTTTTATGAAGAACAATCTGTGGCGTAATCAGTGTACTCTTGAAATGTAATACACGTGAAAATCACAGGCTAACAATAGTAGAGGAATGTTTTCGCCCAATGCTGAGATAATTCTATCTGAATAAAAAATTTGGGAATAACAACAACCAGGATGATCAATGACTGATGCATCTCCTTTTAATTGGACAGCCCCACGAGCAGTGCAACCGACATCTCATGAACAAATGAAATGAATAAATGAGGATTACTTGCCATGTCGAAAGGTATTCGAGTGCATTTTTGGCATTACCCTACTCGAACTCAAATGCCCATTTTTCTGTTGATGTCTTGCAGATTGATTACTTTCTCCTTATTTATCCACAGCAAATCTGCAATTAACTTCTTTGAGTCATTTTAGAAGTTGTATATATGAAGGAAACCATGTTCTATAGATAGTCAACTTCTTTATTGCAATGAGTTCGACGTTTCGGTGTAGGTACTAACACCATTATCAAGCAAGTAACGGTGTTAATGCCTACACCAAAACGTCTCACTGATTGCAATAAAGAAGATGACCCTCCATAGATCTTGGTTTTCCTCCAAATCTGCAATTAGCTTGTTTCTGTCCAACGCTCCAAATAGACCGAATGTTATCCTATCGTACAATTGTACACAGACTAGGAACACAAAGTGACGTAGATATGGCGAAGACAATTGTCTGATTAACAATAAAAAAGAAAGAAAGAAAAGTTTTGAAATTAACTTCCTACACGAGACGTAAGGCGCGTTTTCAATGTCTGCAAGTGAGATATAAACATGTATATGCGTTCTATTTCTAATTCTTTTTCTTCAAATCAAACAGTGTTACAACATGAAGTTCGCTAGATAATTTATCTCATTAAGCTTACAAGTGGCAAATTTCTCAACGGAATTCTATTGAGGATCTAGATGATTGAGGATTGATTTACCAAATATTACTCTCTTCTGTTGCTTTCTGATACTGTACGAATTTGAAGAGAGATTTATTCATATTAGTATCATTACGTACAAATTGTAAAAAAGACGATTTCTATTATCTAACCTACCCAGTTACTTTGAAATTTTGGAATAATGCGATTAGTTACGTATGCGTATATACTAATATTTCAAGAAAATTATCTGGTATTTCTTAAACTTAAGACGATTTTGAAAATAGTTTAGAACCGGCCCCTTGTCGTTTTTTCTTCTGACTGGAATATAATAATATTTTCAACGTTACGAATTTGTGTTACAATGCATCATTCAACTGTGTGTAAGGTGTAAACACCTTGGAGTCAACTTTGTGTGCAGAATCTTTCAGTGTTGTCACAACCCCTAGTGTACAGTACACAACCCTGTGCACTTAAAAGAACCCACGAATCCATTGGTATATGACCAGATGGTGGCCACAGGAATTCGTACAAACACCTAGTGCAGTAAACTTGGACAAAGTACAGTGACTATGTGTCGCGGTCCACCCAGCTGTGAATGGGTACCTCGTAAGGATTTGAAAGCCGCAATAACTCGGTGCGCCTTGTGGCAGCAAGAGTTGCATGATCCCCATGGAGTTGAGATTGATAATAAGATTACCAGCGCCTTGAGCATGCACTAGTGCGTGGATATGTGCGCGATACAAATATCCAATAATAATAATAATCGTAAGTGCCCATCAAAAGTTTAGACTCCTTAGTGTAAATGTGGCCACTTAATCAGTCAACTGTTCTAAACTAGATTTTGCAAAATATTCCATACTGTTTATAGGTACTGTTTACACATGAACTGATGCATTGTAAAACAAATTCGTAACGGTGAAAATATTATTATCGTGAGTTCAATAAACTCTGGCGAAATCTTAAGAAAACTTTACACCAAAACGCAGCTGCTCACATGCATGATATTTGCCAATGCTATTCAGAATTTTGATGTATGAACCTTGTGCAATTCATCTGCATAACGTTTTCAATTGGTTCCTCCAAGTTAGTGGAGAAATTCATCATTCATCTTGTGCATATATATATATATATAAGATGAATGTACAACCAATACTAACTTGCATGGCACCATCTCATCACGATCAGGGTGCGGACATTGCTACACAAATATATATATAATATAGTGAGTGTATTTATCTTGAGTCTCAACTATTGATGAGTGATGAATTTCCCCATTCATTGGAAATATTGACTGTAATTTTAGATACTGTGACGCACAATTTGTTTATAATTACGATTTTAAAATAAATAAGTTAAAATCCGACTGGAATTTTCCATCACTAGGGATAACTATTTCAGTGCCAAAACAGTAAAGGATCTTTTTCGTGATGTAAATTATCATTTGATTGTTGTGGGTTTCTTTAAGAAATAAAACTAATTGAAACACTTTGATTAATATGTATTGTAGATACATGTATATTTTTATGATTGGGAATATAAATAAATAACTGAGATCGTTAGTGGCTGCATTGTGAAAGGGGGTTAAAGTATTGTAAAATTAATATCCTCCTGACAGGGTACGTAAATCCCGCAACATTCAAAGTCAATTTAAACTTACCATATTTTATAACGTAGTATTGTTTACATTTTAAATTATGGTGACTGAGTGAGTTAATATTTACCGTCATATCGGCCATATTTCAGCCATATTGTGACGTTTTAGATTATGATTAAATTTTCCTACCATCGCTAGCGGCTGAATGAGGATATAAATCCAGCTTGGGTTCATGCAGCAGCAAATGCACTGTATGTTTTCTATGGTGAGTTTGTGTTTCTTTCTTTCTTTAGTCGTTCAAATAACATAGAATACAAATTTGGATAAGCATTTGAACTTCGTAAGACTGAATGTTCTGCCTTGCCGTTTACCAGCTCTTATTTGTTACGGAATAACAGAGCATGCGCATGTCTGTTTTGCGGGTTTAGATCTAGCGAGTACTCTTCACATCAAATTATAACTCAGTCTGGTAGAGTTGTTTCTTTGCGACATTAATGTTTGTTCATGACAAATACAGATACAATAGTAAAATATCTAAGGTAGCCTCTGAACAATGTCGTCTATATAGACGAGGTCAAGACGATGTTTGTAAAAGCAGATTGTCACGCTTCGTCTTCCCATACGGTATGTAGTTCCTACATTATATTCAATATGTATATACTACAATGGGATTTCTATACATATCCTAACACCTAAGCCTCAAACATCTATCTCACACAGAGCTCTTAATTCCCTTTTCGCGGAAAATGCACTCCATTTGCCATTACGAAACATCTTGCCATAAATCTTATCAACACCAATCTTTAAGGAATTCCAGTTGATGTAGGGTCCAAGGGAATGTCCATTTGTCCAGCTCCAGTGACCATCGGTGACATTACGCTCAATGCCAATCCATAAGATTTCATCTGTAGATAAAAAACAGTTGTTCTGTCAATTTGTGATGTTAGAACACGCACTTGACAGCATAAAGGGTGCATCAAGTCTGTACCACAGGGGTCGAAGAGAGACTGAGGAGGTGGGGAAGTGGGTGTGGGGGGTAGGGGCTGTGCCGATGGCACACTGATTAAAAATAGCATGACAATGCATGAAGGCATAACCATGGCTTCTGGGTGGGGGTGGGGGTGGTGGTGATGATTTTTATGGAGAAGCATGTACAATGTAAATGACCCCCCACTAATATTTATGTACAAAATAAGTGACTCCCCTGCATGTCATGTACAAAGTCAATTACCCCCCTCCACTTCCCATAATTTCTAAGCATAATTTTAACATATTTGTATGCACAAAATTGCTCCGCCCCCCAGTATGTGTGTACAAATTGCTGACCCTCCCTAGCTCCCCAGAACAAAATGGGTGCCCACCCCCTTAAAATCATCATCACTCACTCACTCACTCACTCACTCACTCACTCACTCACTCACACACACACACACACACACACACACACACACACACACACACACACACACACACACACATACACACACACGCCATGAATTATGAACGGTCCCTAATATGGTTATCAGCTGCTGATGTGGCAGTTTGGTAACGATTCCTGAGGTGCACTAAACAAAAAATGGTTGTCGTGTTGACGTGACGTGGGTTGTACTTACTGCTTGCAACAATGACAGCTTGTCTGTTCGCCTCCTTAGATCTAATAAAGGCGAGATGTCCCGAGTTCTCCATACACAGTGCCTTTGCGGCTGGAAACATCATGATCGGAGATGCATACCGCCTAAGACACTGGTTTGTGAAACGACAGTAGATGTAGCTGGCAGGACAAGCCCCTGGAAAACAACGGTTGGTACTGGCTGACTATATATTGGTGAAACCCCAAATGGTATGGAAGCACCATTCAGCCTAAGCATCTTTGAAGTAAATCATAAAAAAATGTTTCAGACACAAAAGACACACAATGTTTCTTGTAAAGAAGCGGACTCCATAAAATCTAGACATTTAACAAGGATTCATATCGTGGGTCTGTCATTTGCCTTTGAGCCTCGGAGGCCTCTGTGATAGGCTTCGCATGATATGTTACATTTTTGTGAATTGTTTCAAACTTGGTCTTAATTTAATCAGTTAAAACTATTTTACAAAATTAAAAATAGTGAACTAAACATATAGGTGTTGTTCAATAAATTAATTATCTATTAGCCAGGAAATCTGACATGGAAATTGCTACATCATCTACAAAATCATTTTTAAGTATGTGTGAGACGATATTGTTTTCACATTTTCAAGATTTGTGGTGTATGTTTTCATCTTTAATCAAAACTGATATATTTCTTTAATTCAGTGTAATGAAAACCAAATAATTCTTCGACAATGCGTCGTATATTTTGATATCTGGATGTCTTAAAGACTTTACCAAATTGAAATTACCATTTTGTTTATTTTACTGCCATCAACACTGCTGCAAATCACATATTCTAGATTTATATAGTGACCAGTTGTTCAGGTGAAAAACTCATGGAGGGAGAGAGGACAGATTACGCACTTACACCGTACTGGCATCACCGTTCAACCTACATAGCTTTAGCTTTATAACTGATACAGCCTGTCTTAGTGAAATAACACCACTGGTGAAATTGCTACTGTTGACTTCTAAAGAGATATGATAAGTTTGCTCATGTCTCGTAATTTAGAATGAGCTGGATGGTTGAAACAAGTGCATGTCATCCTGAATCACCAGAGAATTTGACATTTTTCATTTGTCCCAGTAATTTTCAATTGCTGATCAAGTCGATCATCAAGCTGTTAATGTTCTTTCAGATGCTGTACCTCAAACGCATGTGAAGATACCAGAGAGAAATCAAATAGAGTGGGCATTAACTCTCTAAATTAATTATCAAGAATGCAGTGGCAATTCAACTAATAAAATGCGTAATCTGGCTTCAAATTCTCGTGGAAAAGGTTTTCATGTCTCGTTTAAAAACAACAACAACAACAACAACAAAAATATTAAATATGATCTTCGATGGTAAAATACTTACCGTTCAGCAGAGAAAAGTATTGAACATCACTCCGATTCTGGAGCTGCTCCCTGGCAACGAACACATACTTCTCCAGGTAACAAGCCTGAGTGTTGACGTCATAGAAGAAAGAGGAGCAGTTTGCGTTGTTCACACAGGCTACTGCGCATTCCGATTTGAGGGTGGCCCCAGACAGGAACGGATCCAGAGTGTTTGTGATGTAGCCAGTGAAGAGCAAGGAGAATGTCAACATGGTGACTGCCTCAGTAGCAACGACCCACGTCCTTATATACCCATACCCTAAGTTATAGATTATGTCAGACAACTGAAAATTGACTTCATTTGTTTATCCATTAACTAGATAAATGTTGTTTTCGGTAAGCATCCGTTCAACCTCCGATGTATGATGCTTGCATTTCTTTCCTTTAGATAGTATCAGACAAACTGAAAAATATACCCCGTCTCAATTGTATATCAAGTAGTCAGTGTATGTGTTCTTCATAAACATTGTCAGAGCAAACAGACAACCTTCTTGGTTCCATTTCTTAACAGCAACCAACCATGTCTATGTTCACCGATTCTTAATAGGCTATGGTTGATACGAGACATGCCTATGGAGCTTGCAAGAGCTTTTACCCCAGATGCATGGCTTTCCGGAGAATAATCGAGAGACATTATTCTCTGGCTTTGGCGTTTTCTTTCAAATCTGGGTCGATCCTTGTGATTGTGGTTTCATTTTCATCGTCATCATATTTGAATTTAAATGTGCTGAGTCACCTACAAATTGTAAGCCACAAAACCTTTTTTTATTCTATACTCTTTCGAAATCTGACTATTGCATGAGAATGCGCCTTATTATTTTCTAACCGCTGTCAACTAACGCAAACCTTCGCAAAGTAAGTCAATTGTCCCATGAGAAAATACTGGTGCCTCACATTTGAAAATATCCTGCACAAACCTACCAAAGAGCGTTTGGATTGCTTTCCTGAGGTCTTGAATGTTTTAACCTTGATAAAAACAACTTTCATCAAAGATTCATAGAAGTGTTGATGGAAAGAGCACAGCCAATTGTCCCTCAAAACTTGGGAAATCTACACAAATACTGCTTAACTGATATAATGGGAAAGTTGTCGACTGGACGGTTAAAGTCATCCCCACTGTCGTACAGTTTTGCGGAGAGTTAATGTGTGTCCATCAGAATCTTTCATGCATATATCTAATTGTGAAACAAATGAGAGAATGATTGAGTAAGGTTTCACCCCGCTTTTAACAATATTCCAGCAATATGACGGCGGTGAACACCAGGAATGGGCTGACGCAAATGAGGTGATCTCACTGCTATATTAGATTTTTGGTTCTGGTGGTTAAAGCAGTGGAAGGGAATCCATGTGACTATTGTTGACAGATCGTATATTTTCCTGAAGATAAGGTAAACCACTTGTTGACATCATTTGCTTTATTATCTGATCCTTCATACCTTTACCAATTTGAATTTATTTCTTTTCTGATTCTGTAAAACTGCAAGCATACGCCTTGAGGATTTGATGATCCACACGTGGTAATTCCACTTGTCACAAATACTTCCTGTGAATATACGGAGGTAAGCTTTCCTACATTGATTACAAGGTAATTTTGAAAAGAATCAAGTTCAACAGCCATGATTGTTGTAAGTGAAGGCAGATTCAATGACGCAAACCATCCCTCAGAATACAGTTGGGCGGAGCCAGTCAGTGAGCTCAGAGGCTGTAGGGCAGTCAAGTGGTTAAAGCGCTCGCTCGTCACGCCGAATATTAAGCTTCGGGCTGGCGCCTAGTCTACCTGCTTTTGCCTCAGATTATATCATCGTATTATGGGGATTGTTATGTCACCCGTTTGATTAAGATGGTCCTCAATGTATATATGAATTAAGCCTTATTAACAGTAAAGGTTTAATGAAGAAGATCGATTGTCTTGTCAAGGGTTGGATCCCTGACAGGCATTCAAAGTGAGGAATTGGACCAATGTCACCGGATGGTCTAATCATTAAAACTATTTATATCAAAAGTCGTCACACACACTGAACAATGTAAACATCGAACATTTTCAAAGACAAACAACAAAAGCAACACTTCCTTTAGCCTCACAAGATAGATTATATCGTAGATAGACGCTGCGACCCACATATCAGCCAATGAAAACAATACTAGTGACTTTACAACATTTGGCCAGTAGTTCTAAACCCTGTATGTGTGTGTGCGCGTGTGTGCGTGCGGGACGTCACAAGTCACCTGCTGAACATTGCCTTTACTGTTGCCTGTCAACTTCTGAAAATGCAAAACAGACTTTAATGATGTTTGTAACTGAATCTTTGCTTCCTGTAAAAAGATACATCCATGTATAGTGCAGTGTATGGATAGAGCAGTGTTCGTGATGTCCCGAAGGACCAACCGAGGGAGCCAATCTAAACAATTTGTAACGTAATGGGGATTTGCTGCTTTGCTCTAAACGGGAGCGGGACAATTGCCACCCGGACAATTGTCACCTAGGACAATTGCCACAAATTTTAGATTGAAGTTTGATGTACAAGATTTGTCTTAAGTTGCTGAAAGTTCGTTATACGAAAGCATATGTTTTTACTTACGATGGATTACCATGTCACATTCAATAAAAGTTGGTAAAGAAACTGACTTATGTTGTTATGTCTTGGGTGGCAATTGTCCAAGACCCCTCTAAAAGGGTTCTCTTTCGTTTAACAATACAGTTTTACGAATCTAGTGATATATATCAAGATGAAAATAACCACCAACGTACAATTCAAGTCAGTTAATGTAGCTAGATGCGACAAGACCCCGTGCATTACCCATGCGTTGTGGATACAACATGTGGCACTGCTTCACTATAATTCAGACTACATGTCTCTGTCTTGACTTGAAATATGTACGATTAAAAACAAATGGAATCATTATGGTGATAAAGGAGTTTTACCTCTGCATAGACGTGGAACTAAAATCAAAACTGAAACTTATCTAACAGTAACAACATTGTGTAAACAATGAAGATAAAACCAAACAATGGTAGCACAGAATAAACAGCCTCTAAATAGAAGGAATAATATTACAATTTAAAACTGGATAGACAAAAGTGAAAACGATTTTGTTACTTTTAACGAACGCAAGAATCCTGAAGGGCAAAAATGCCATAACCACTAAAAGCATAGATACAAACAACAAAGTACTGACTGGCAGGTGGAGTGATTTTAAAAAAGCTTTCGATAGTGTAAGACAGAAATTATATTCCAAATCACTCACAAAATATTTTAGTGATAAAGACCGCATAATTTTATGATAAACTCCAACATTTCAGCAAAGAGTGAGTGTGAGTGAGTTTAGTTTTACGTCGCACTCAGCAATATTCCAGCTATATGGCGGCGGTCTGTAAATAATCGAGTCTGAACCAGACAATCCAGTGATCAACAGCATGAGCATCGATCTGCGCAATTGGGAACCGATGACATGTGTAAACCAAGCCAGCGAGCCTGACCACCCGATCCATTTAGTCGCCTGCCATAAAGAGAAATGGCCGACACAAATTAGAGGTTATGTCCTATCCAACAGAGATGAGTTCCATATTAAAGTGGATACAGACTTCTGTCCACAAATGATGTATATAACATGGATTTTTATGAAACAACTTCATATTGACTAATGTTCATTTAACAAAGGAATAAAGAGATAAAAATGTTCCTATTCTACGACACACACGTGTACTGGAACCTCAAACTGAAGACATAACAGGAATTGAAATGACTGTAAAAAGGGAGAGAACTCTGGATATTCAGACAGAAGGTACGATGCACGGACCCATATTTCAACATTGCGTGAAGAGATAATTTTGATCAAAAAGGTCTTAGTGCGTGTGTGTATGTGTGTGAGTGCGTGCGTGTGTCTGCCTCTCTCTCTTTCTCTCTTTCTCTCTCCCTCTGTGTGAGTGTGAGAGAGAGAGAGAAAGAGAGAGAGAGCGCGCGCGCGCTTGATCCACAATACACATTTCATCTGAAGTCCGATTTTCTATATCACGGCACCCAGTTGTATAGTTCTCCTTAAAATTCCTACTCAACATCTATTTCACAGACAGCAATCTGACGTTGTGTGGGACGAAGGTCGTCCCAGAAGCCGGTCTTTGACATAAACAGATAGATCTGACTTCCATCATCAGGTTTTCCCGGACCCCAGTTTGTGTACGTCCCAAGAGGGTTCCCGTTTGACCAGTGCCAACCAGGGCCATTAGCGTTGCGTTGGAGGCCCAGCCATACTGGCTGATCTGTAAATAACAAGACGGATATATATTTGTGTGTATTACATGATAATATAAGAAGAATCGCAAAATGAATACATGACAGGAACTGACACATATGCTGTATGTGGGATTACACTCTCAGTGTAAAGACCGGGACTCGACCGAATAAAGTTCTAAAATACTTTATTGAGAAAGTGTAACCCCTACTATAACCTTTAACCACATTCTGAACGGCATTGTGAAGGGCATAATGAAGGACAAAACTTTATCAGCAGTATTCGTATGTTTTTAAAAGAAATATCTTAAATTCTTAATTTTATATTTCCCTGCTGCTCCACCGTGTGTTAAGGAGATGCATTGGGGATCCATTATCTGTTGTTGCTTCGTTGACAGGGTTTTATAATTTACCTTCATTTATTATTTAATTTTCACTTGTTTTTAGTCACGATATGGCTGAAATATTGCCTATGTGACTTAAATCATAACTCATTCACTCACTTCTCTGTTCCTGGTTTTGAAATACCAGTAAAAATCAACATATATATGTATAGTTACAATCCACACTTTCTCCGTTGACATTTTGACATGGCTTTCATGATATATCTCACGCTGAACACTGCAAAAGAACACCTGTGCTGTTATGGAAATACGTACACAATGTATGTGATATGTAAGTCACAATTAAAATCATTTTCAAAATATTTTCGTTACGTGAGTGCTCCGTTTGTACGTCGGTTAATTACCTGTCGATAGTTTAAACACCCATGCATATAACGATATTAGAAGAGAGGGTCTATGGTCTGAGAACATAAATAAATATCTGGTTGCTGCCCCACCATGATGGGTGATACATACACCCATTGATGACATGCTACTGATGAACTTGTCTGTGGTTACCATTGGTATTGGTTGCTATTCCGCCTGAACAGCGAACTGAAGCTCTGCACATGCTGAGTGTACATATCATCCAACAGCATGGCAATTGCGCCTCTAAACTGATCCTGGCCAAAAGGTATTGTCCTGGGCCTCTTTTCATAAAGCACTAAAGTGATCGTAAGTCACTAAGGTAGCCTAAGTGCAATGCTAAAGAATGGCAGTTAAGGTTTACCTAAGTAAATCTTGCTTCGTGAAAGGACCCCCTGACAAACATGCCGTCACTTCGTCGCCAACAACGGAGACAAAACTGTCATTCGTCAAGGAACACGGCCCTGGCGTTGCCTTGCCCACGCCTTACACTCAGGATTGAAGATCCGGATTAGAATTGGTCTTTGGTAACTCATGTCTGTCGTAAGAGGAAACTAACGGGATCGGGTGGCCAGGCTCGCCGACATAGTTGATGCGTGTCATCGTATCAGCTTGTATAGATCGATCTTCGTGTTGCCAATCACTGGGTTGTTTGGTCCAGAAACGACTTTTTACGGATACGTATCATCATAAAGCTGGAATATGGCTGTGTGCGGCGTTAAACACAACAAACAAAGCCTTGGTTCGGGGATTTTACTAAGGTAAGTGTTGAAATTCGGGACTATAAGACCCTTGTAAATTCCGTATTTCCCGTACACCCTTTCAAAATACCGTGTGACGAATTTATTACTCTTGAGATCTTTATATTTAGCTTAGCTTTAAACAGCAACATTCAATCGTAAAAAAGCAAAACGTTTCGCCATGATTTTTCCCTGAACGGTCATAAAGGGAGATCACTCGGGATGGCTTAGTTTACGACAAAAAAAATCGAATTTGAGGTTTTGTTAAATGACAAGTGAGTTACAGAAACATTTTATTTTGGGGATGTATTTATTGACACAAACTAATAAGAAATTATGGCAAGAACTTTATTACTATGTTTATACTCATAATTGTATACGCCAACTCTAAAATTTCGAAGCGATCAGCCGTTTGGCAGCCACATTCCGTCTTAGGTCAAGGCCATTCGTACAAACCCGTGTAGTGTGTCACGTGACAGATTTGACGGGGTGTACGGTCGGGTACACCCTGGCAAAACTGCCTACATGGGTTGATATCTTTGGACCAATCAGAATTGGACAAATGTATCTTAAGGGTAATAACAGACGGTACTACCCTAAGCAACGAATATTGCATGTGAGGTCCCTAAATCAATGTTATGTGTTATGGAGGTCATACTGTAATGACGTGGATGCGATATGCCTTTCAGAGTTTTCAAACGTTTGAATATCTTTCTCCGCAGACTGAGATGTGAAAAGCATTCCGCAATAAATTGCAGAAATTTCGGAATGTCATGTGTAACAGTATGATTGTTGGTACTACGTTGGCCCCAGAAACCGGAGTAAATACAAGTCCTTAAGCTATTTAAAACACCGTTCTATACTGGACAAAGTAAGTTAGGGATATTGGTACATTTAAGATTGATATTTCATCAATGTGTCAGTGAATAAATACATCATTATTCATAATTTCAAAATTTACATAAATCCCTAACTATTTTGTCCAGTATATATAGCATACCTGATTCTCCTGCTTGGGGGAGGGGGTTGTTTTGTAACACGGGACATTACATATCTGAGGCAGTAATTTTCCAAAGCGGATCTTATACCATAACATCAATATACATTTAAAGGCCTTCAAAGGCCTTCACTTACTGTCGGCAATAATGGCTACTTGTCTGTTTTCGTCCTCGGACTTGATGTAGACGAGATGTCCTGAGTCCACCCTACAGCGAGCCTCGGCTTCCGGGAACAACACGGATGTGGACGCATACATCCTGAGACACTGGTTGGTAGTGCGGCAGTAGATGTATGGCGACGGACACGCCCCTGTAACAAGATAGTTGACAGTGAAGGAATGTATATAATTGAAAATACACTTGTGACCCTCTAAATGTGTGGGGCGGTGGGGTAGCCTTGTGGTTAAAGCGTTCGCTCGTCACACCGAGGACCCGGGTTCGAGTCCCCACATGAGTACAATGTGTGAAGCCCATCTCTGGTGTCCCCCGCCGTGATATTGCTGGAATATTGATAACAGTGGCGTAAAACCATACTCACTCTCTCTACATGTGCTTTATTCTGGCAATTAGCAAAGGACCCTGCATACCTAACTAACAGTATTAAGGTGATTTCAGTACCATACACGTTGTAGAATATTACATAAGGTCAACAAAAACATATATTATCAAGACTTACATAAGTGTAAAAGGTCGTTGAGGCTGTCAGTCTTAATTCAATCAAAAGCAATATTTCATCAAAGATATAGTAAATTGCATTTTTTAAGGAAGTTAACGTGCAACTTACACGTAGATGTGGTTTACAAAAGGATTTTGACCATGGCGATGATTACAAATCACCCATTGTGTTTAACCACATTTAGCACAGTACTATAATTACTCCTTAACATTAAAATAAGAAAACAATTTCAACCTACTGCTGATCACTGTGTAGTATTGCACACCGCTCCGATTCTGGAGCTTGTGACCTGAAACGTACACATTCTTCTCCAGATAACACTCCTGAGTGTTGGCGTCATAGAAGAATGAGGAGCAATTTGCGTTGTTCACACAGGCTACTGCACATTCTGGTTTGAGGCTGACCTCACACAGGAACGGAGTGTCTAGGAAGAACCCCGTTAAGAGCAAGGAGAATGTAAACATTTGTCCTAATTATGCAGCAAAAGTTTCGACGATCCAGTTTGTGAATGTACACAGGAAGTCGAGAAGTTCCGATTTTATCCAGAGTATTATCCTAACTCATTCCATGTATTTCATGTACATCAGACATGCCTGATATTATGCTTTCATAATATATCGAGAAGGCCTTCCTATACAGCAACGCCTTTGTTTGGTCTCCAAGCAACAAGCAGGCATCTTTCAAGTAAAGTATGACACAGTTCCCACAATATTTTTAGACTTATTTGATTGAAGTGATGGCCAAGGTCTTTAAAAGCGAACAAAATGGCCATAATGCCGTTTTGTGGAAAAACTCTAACCTGATCTATAATCGCCTCCATATCTTTCTTCGGTATGCTGCAGCTAATACAACAGTGTGTGTTAATAAATCAGATAAACACTACTAAGGAACGTATTGTCTATTGTGTTCAATCCATTTAAGATAAATAATGCGAGAATTGGAATCTTTCCCACGGATGTCTTCCTTGGCATTTCTATTGAACACAGCACTTTTAATCCAGCATGTTGGCGACAACAGGCACGTATGTTTCTTTGTACATTCGTTTATGGGATAAACAGGAAATGTAAACATGGCAATGTTTATAAAGCTGAAGCTGACAAGTGCATTTTATTCTTCCATTGTGAAAACATCAATGTATGGTTCGACAGCGCACGGTTAGCTGCTGAACAGGGCATCAATGTTCACTGGAAATTCAGGATAGTTTGATAAATATTGACTTTTCGGTCCAAGAAAAAGTGTCTTCAAATACTGACCATGGGAACGTCTTCCGCGGCACTGGTGTATTCTCAAACCAAGTAGTTAGGTTGATTGTCGTAGTATTGACTATGTTATCTTAGCATCGTATCGTAATGTTTGAACGTAGTTATAAATATGTTATCTCAGTAATTATATTACTGTGAGCATTTGTGTGTTTCACATTACAACCTCGTCCTATCAAGAAACGGTATGGGCCTTTTGACGGGGAATCTTGCACCCTCACTCCTTCCTACTATTTTAATGATTTACGTTTGTTAGATTATAATTTCCTTTTTCTTATTTAGTTTCACGTATGTTGCGAAAATGCAAAATCTGTAATTACATTTAAAAACGCTCGGCAAAACCTTCTCTCACCAAAATCATCTATGATGTATAAGGACGTGAACACATGCGAAGTTACTAATGTGATGACAAAGTGTCACATCCTCCCTCAAATTTCAGCTTCAGCATCAGGAACTACTACTATGCAACCAACCGTGCAAACAAGGGCACGCAACCCGACCACAATCACTTAAATGCAAACTACCACGACCAGCTGGTTCCGTATTTTTCCTGATGGATCAAAAAGCCCTATCAACAACAATGGTTACGGAATCAGTATCCATGGCCACAAGCCACAAACTGTCAGTCATTTCACGGTTTAACTGGAGGTAATTCATCATGCACTCAAACTGGAACTACGGGAAGCAAAGTCAGTCATCCTATCAAACACAACAAGTATACTACTAGCCATCAGCTCTAGAAACTCAGATTCTAGACCAAGAATCTGCAAGAATACATTAAACTATATGTCCAGGGTAACAGGCGGAGTTTTGTTGGATCCCATTTTACAAAGACGTTCACTGAAACATAAGGGCAGACACACTGGCTCTGCAGTTTCAAAGACATTGCTAAGATACAGGCTAGTCCCTCACCAAACTAGTGAAAAATAGTTAAATCAAAGTTTCCACGGCCCCAAAAATGGCAAACCCAGTGGGACGAAACTACAAGATATCATACTCATAATTAAATGAGAGCAGCATCTCGCGCCTCAGGCGTAGTGAAGCGCCGATTCAATAGCTGCTGGGGCAACTGTCGTTGGCAATAAAGGTATCAAAGAAAACAAAATCGGGTGTACCTGTGATGGCTGATTCATTCTGGGCAAACGAAGTAAACCTGTCTCTCAGTGGCTTCATCGCCGTTACTATATCTGGTGAGAAAGTGCCTGGATTGTTCACCACGCATGTTGTCGTTCAAAGAATGAATATGCCTGCCACCTTGGCAGGGTCAGGACTCCTACTATTTTTCAGAAGTTTTGTTTCTGAAATAGGGAGTTTCTTCCTGCAACACTTTCATGCTTTTTAGTCAACTTTAGTCCCTATTTTCTGAGAGGTTCTAGGATCCTCATTTGAGATGCTCACCATGGACCTCCTGATCCTTTCCATGAATAAGAAAATAATTTCTTCTGTACCCTGATGGTTCGACAGCACTTCTGACATTTGCCTCTGAATATCTCAGGCGCTAATGTAATACCTAAAGGCACTCCTAGAAGCATCAGACTGAAGGTCATAACGATGTCATGAAAGTTCTAAGCCCCTGACTACGGAAGCGTAATAGGGACAAGGTGAAAAAACTCACGATCTCCTACGTAGGACTTATAATTAATATCTCCTTAATATCTCCTACTTAGGAAATGATAAATATGTATTAGTGTAAGTGTATATACACAACTATTGCTCGGTGAAGTGAAAGGGGAATTGATAAGAATCCTGCAGATATGTGGATGGGTCACTCGTAATTATTAAGTCAAGCAATCACGTCCGGACTTGACAATATTTTCTCCACTTTTGTAATATCATATTTAATGTCTATTTAAAGGCTGGTAATGGTTAGGAGGTATTTACATTTTCGAATCGAAACTGAGTGACACTTAATGTCGTAATTACAAACGTTGACATACGTATGGGGTTGTTATTGCCAATCGTAGCAACTGAATTATTCAAGAAAAGGTTCCTTTTTTGTTCGGATTATGAAGCATGGGTATTAAGTTGAGAAATGTTTGGTTATGCAGGACGTTATATGGTAGAAATGTAAGTCAGTGAATATTCATGACACAAACGCAGTGTTACTATACAGTGTTATTGTGTATGTGTATTGCGTTAGGGTGACGTGGACCCTGTTTTATTGATTATTGCAGTTATGGAGGTTTTGGGTATGGTTATGTTTGATCTATCATACATGCATCTATTCATACAAAGAGGGAGAGAGAGGGGGGTGAAGTTGTGAGGTTTGTTTGTTCCTAATTGTGTACAAGTTGACTTGACTGGGGTTGAAAGGTGTTGAGTGCGTCGTAAAACAATACGAAATTCCAAGAAGGCAAAGAATTTCATTCAACTTACTTGTACACCGCTGAAACACAAAATCCTTATAATAATTGCATGGCCTACTGACCCGATCCACTTGAAGTCCTCTCGGACCACAAACATAGGTTACTGGGGTCTAGTTCTAACACAGAATCCCCATGATGTGAACCCACAAATTCAACAAGCTGTAATATGTATTCACAAGAACATGGAGACGTAGTCTTTTATCTTTGAGGAAGGTCAGGAAAAATGTTGTTGACAGACATTCCTGTTAACATATGTTATATTTGGGATTACACTTTCTTAGTAAAGTACAAATTCTTGTACTTTTGTTGGGTTGGGTCCTATCCGGGATTGGAACCCACAACCTCAGAGTCAGGCACCTTATCGCTAGCACACAAAGTCAGCCGCCTAACCCGCTCAGCCACCGTAACTTCCACATTCCTGTTGTGTCGACTTAGCTACTACACTCGACCGGTTTCTGAATCGTGGGAATAAGCACGCACAGATTGACACCGATATTCTCAGACAGGCTGTGCGTCAGAGGTAGGCACGCAGATTATGACCCATGTGCAACGACCTCATCAGTATCCAACACATAACAGTGTAACAGAAAGTGCAACGCATAACACTGAACTATATTACTGCAACACTTAATAGTAGAGAAAATTGAACGAAAGGCATCAAAATATACCAGTCAGTCCAATACATGACAGTAATGTGCAACAATTAGTCCAACACATGACAGTAATGTTCAACAGTTAGTTCAACACATGACAGTAATGTGCAACAGTTCAACACATTGCAGTAAAATGCAACAGTCCAACACATGGCAGTAATGTGCAGCAATTAGTTCCACGCATGACCCTAGTAGTGAATGAAACACATGACAGTAGAGTGTCAGTCAGTTAAACACATGACAATAGACCCTAATAGTGAATGAAACACATGACAATAGACTCTAATAGTGAATGAAACACATGACAATAGACTCTAATAGTGAATGAAACACATGACAGTAGGCTCTAATAGTGAATGAAACACAGTAGATTCTAATAATGAATGAAACAAACGGCAGTAGACTCTAATAGTGAATGAAAAACACGGCAGTAGATTCTAACAGTGAATGAAACACAAGGCAGTAGATTCTAATAGTGAATGAAACACAAGGCAGTAGATTCTAATAGTGAATGAAACACAAGGCAGTAGATTCTAATAGTGAATGAAATAGTAGATTCTAATAGTGAATGAAACACAAGGCAGTAGATTCTAATAGTGAATGAAACACAAGGCAGTAGATTCTAATAGTGAATGAAACACAAGGCAGTAGATTCTAATAGTGAATGAAACACAAGGCAGTAGATTCTAATAGTGAATGAAACAGTAGACTCTAATAGTGAATGAAACACAAGGCAGTAGATTCTAATAGTGAATGAAACACAAGGCAGTAGATTCTAATAGTGAATGAAACAGTAGACTCTAATAGTGAATGAAACACAAGGCAGTAGATTCTAATAGTGAATGAAACACAAGGCAGTAGATTCTAATAGTGAATGAAACAGTAGACTCTAATAGTGAATGAAACAGACGGCAGTAGATTCTAATAGTGATTGAAACATAAGGCAATAGATTCTAATAGTGAATGAAACACAAGGCAGTAGATTCTAATAGTGAATGAAACACAAGGCAGTAGATTCTAATAGTGAATGAAACACAAGGCAGTAGATTCTAATAGTGAATGAAACACAAGGCAGTAGATTCTAATAGTGAATGAAACAGTAGATTCTAATAGTGAATGAAACACATGACAGTAGGCTCTAATAGTGAATGAAACACAAGGCAGTAGATTCTAACAGTAAATGAAACAGTAGACTCTAATAATGAATGAAACACAAGGCAGTAGATTCTAATAGTGAATGAAACACAAGGTAGTAGATTCTAATAGTGAATGAAACAGTAGACTCTAATAGTGAATGAAACACAAGGTAGTAGATTCAAATAGTGAATGAAACACAAAGCAGTAGATTCTAATTGTGAATGAAACAGTAGACTCTAATAGTGAATGAAACACAAGGCAGTAGATTCTAATAGTGAATGAAACACAAGGCAGTAGATTCTAATAGTGAATGAAACACAAGGCAGTAGATTCTAATAGTGAATGAAACAGTAGACTCTAATAGTGAATGAAACACAAGGCAGTAGATTCTAATAGTGAATGAAACACAAGGCAGTAGACTCTAATAGTGAATGAAACACAAGGCAGTAGATTCTAATAGTGAATGAAACACAAGGCAGTAGATTCTAATAGTGAATGAAACACAAGGCAGTAGATTCTAATAGTGAATGAAACAGTAGACTCTAATAGTGAATGAAACACAAGGCAGTAGATTCTAATAGTGAATGAAACACAAGGCAGTAGATTCTAATAGTGAATGAAACAGTAGATTCTAATAGTGAATGAAACACAAGGCAGTAGATTCTAATAGTGAATGAAACACAAGGCAGTAGATTCTAATAGTGAATGAAACACAAGGCAGTAGATTCTAATAGTGAATGAAACACAAGGCAGTAGATTCTAATAGTGAATGAAACAGTAGATTCTAATAGTGAATGAAACACAAAGGCAGTAGATTCTAATAGTGAATGAAACACAAGGCAGTAGATTCTAATAGTGAATGAAACAGTAGATTCTAATAGTGAATGAAACACAAGGCAGTAGATTCTAATAGTGAATGAAACACAAGGCAGTAGATTCTAATAGTGAATGTAGATTCTAATAGTGAATGAAACACAGCAGACTCTAATAGTGAATGAAACACAAGGCAGTAGATTCTAATAGTGAATGAAACAAGGCAGTAGATTCTAATAGTGAATGAAACACAAGGCAGTAGATTCTAATAGTGAATGAAACAGAAAGGCAGTAGATTCTAATAGTGAATGAAAACAAGGCAGTAGATTCTAATAGTGAATGAAACACAAGGCAGTAGATTCTAATAGTGAATGAAACACAAGGCAGTAGATTCTAATAGTGAATGAAACAGTAGACTCTAATAGTGAATGAAACAAGGCAGTAGATTCTAATAGTGAATGAAACACAAGGCAGTAGATTCTAATAGTGAATGAAACACAAGGCAGTAGATTCTAATAGTGAATGAAACAGTAGACTCTAATAGTGAATGAAACACAAGGCAGTAGATTCTAATAGTGAATGAAACACAAGGCAGTAGATTCTAATAGTGAACGAAACAGTAGACTCTAATAGTGAATGAAACACAAGGCAGTAGATTCTAATAGTGAATGAAACACAAGGCAGTAGATTCTAATAGTGAATGAAACACAAGGCAGTAGATTCTAATAGTGAATGAAACACAACAGTAGATTCTAATAGTATGAAACACTAGGCAGTAGATTCTAATAGTGAATGAAAACAGGCAGAGATTCTAATAGTGAATGAAACACAAGGCAGTAGATTCTAATAGATTGAAAAACAGTAGACTCTAATAGTGAATGAAACACAAGGCAGTAGATTCTAATAGTGAATGAAACACAAGGCAGTAGATTCTAATAGTGAATGAAACAGTAGACTCTAATAGTGAATGAAACACAAGGCAGTAGATTCTAATAGTGAATGAAACACAAGGCAGTAGATTCTAATAGTGAATGAAACACAAGGAAACTAATACAAGAAACAGTAGATTCTAATAGTGAATGAAACAGTAGACTCTAATAGTGAATGAAACACAAGGCAGTAGATTCTAATAGTGAATGAAACACAAAGCAGTAGATTCTAATAGTGAATGAAACACAAGGCAGTAGATTCTAATAGTGAATGAAACACAAGGCAGTAGATTCTAATAGTGAATGAAACACAAGGCAGTAGATTCTAATAGTGAATGAAACAGTAGACTCTAATAGTGAATGAAACACAAGGCAGTAGATTCTAATAGTGAATGAAACACAAGGCAGTAGATTCTAATAGTGAATGAAACAGTAGATTCAAATAGTGAATGAAACAGTAGATTCTAATAGTGAATGAACACACATGACAGTAGACTCTAATAGTGAATGAAACAGACGGCAGTAGATTCTAATAGTGAATGAAACACAAGGCAGTAGATTCTAATAGTGAATGAAACACAAGGCAGTAGATTCTAATAGTGAACGAAACAGTAGACTCTAATAGTGAATGAAACACAAGGCAGTAGATTCTAATAGTGAATGAAACACAAGGCAATAGCTGAGATCAGTCTTTTCATATCCATAACTATCCTATCCTGAGCTCCTCCTGACTGGAACCATGAAAGCACCGTTTTATTAGCTCTTTCACAACTTCTGTGATGTCACCTATCATAAATCGTCACTCCATCTCATCCCATCTGGAAGATCCGGGTTAGAATTGATCTTCAGTAACCCATGCTTGTCGTAAGAGGCGACCAACGACATCGGGTGGTCACCCTTGGTTGACACATGTCATCGTATCCCAATTGCGTAGATCGATACGCATGATGTTGATCACTGGATTGTCTGGATCCTAACTCGATGACTTACAAACCGCCGCCATACAGCAAGGATATTGCTGAGTAAGGCTTAAAACAAATTTCACTCACTCACTCATCACACATGGCCATAGTAATACTGCAATGAAATTCTGGCTCATATATCTGTAACAATACTTCAATGTAATCCTGGCTCAGATATATGTAACGATACTGCAATGTATTGTTGAAATGTACGTTTGCCGTCAATATTTGAACCTCGGAATGATGAACCTGAGTGTTGGTGTCAGAACATTTAGGAGCAGTTTGTTGGTGCACTCAAGCATATGGTCATTCTGACCTGAGGGTGACAGTGATAGATCCAGATCTGTATCTGTGTAGCTGTTTCCTTACAAGTAGATCCGACGGAAGCTGAGACACTATATACATGGCACTTCAGAGACCTTTACTGTCCACCAGCGTCATGTTTTGGCGACACATTAACTAGGCACCATGCCAAACATAGTGTTTCCACGATTTGATTGTAAATACAGTTCCATTGCATATGTGTGTATTTGCAAATGCATTCTTCCTCCGCCCTACTTTCTTGGATGTCTTAGAAACTTCTGCCCGACAGAGCTAATTACTGGTCGATTACAGACCGCCTCCGTGGTGTAGTGGTTAGAGAGTCCGCCCGGATAGCGGAAGGTCGCGGTTCGATCCCCGTTAAAAAATGGTACTTGTTGGTCCCTGCCTGGCGCTCGGCATTAATGGGTACAACAAGGACTGGTGGGCTCGGAGTCAGTATACTGTGTCTGAGTGGTGTATTCATGCTTCACTGCGGCATGGTATCTCAGTGGGCTAGCACTATAAAACCAGCTTAAGTCTGGGCTAGTACAAGCAGCCGCACATACACATACACACGCATGCACGTCGTCATATGAGCGAAATATTCTCAAGCATTGGGGGTTGTTTTTTTGTGTGTGTTTTTTTTTGGGGGGTTGTTGTTGTTGTTGTTGTTGTTGTTGTTGTTGTTCATGACCACGCTAAGCTATAGTCCCAATGTGACGCACGTTTCCACTTAAACTGAATCAACACAGGTTATAATGACGACAAAGCTGCCTGGGCAGGGTTAACGTCGGATTCGAACCCACAATCAGCGGATCCTATCACACGTACAAAACATTGCGGTCCCTTATACATCCGGGTCCCGAAGCCACAAATTGTGCGCTCGAATATTACATCTGAATGCCTCCTGAATGTACGTTTTGTTGAACGCGATCATCCTACATCTTCAGTATGTATTGAAGTATGTGAAAGTAAAACGCTAGTATAACAAATATGTTCCTCAGCATTAGATACACAGTCAAACCGACACAACCTTCGTCCCCCTCGCTGTCTGTTAATCAACACAAGAGAAACACCAGTCCCGGTTATTCGCCGATAAGGACACCATTTGTCGTGACAGGCAAAAAAGCAGTGAAGATTATCCTCCTTCGGTCATGTTTGGCTGGATTAGTTAATCAGTCTGAAGTGAGCACATTAAGTGATTTTAGGAGCGCTTCAAATTACTGTTACGAATAGATTTATACGCAATTCTAAAATATGGTATCGCCAATTGACAGGTTAACCACTCATGTGTTGAAACCTGTGGGAAGTTTATAAGATCTGCAGTCAGGCCGCGGATCATGATTCTATTTCCTCGGGACTCCGGATACCGATGAAGATACGGGTTAGAATTGATCTTCAGTAACTCATGCTTGTCGTGAAAGGCAACTAACGGGATCGGGTGGTCAGGCTCGCTGACTTGGTTGACACATGTCATCGGTTCCCAATTGCGTAGATCGATGGTCATGCTGTTGATCTCTGGATTGCCTGATCCAGACTCGATTATTTACAGACCACTGAATATTGCTGAGAGCGGCAACAGAAACAACAAACCATCCAACCATCGGGAGCCCGGACCAGGATAGGTCCCAAGTGCCCCTTTGTCCACAACCTCTCTCCATGGAGATGTGTTGTTTGACGTATCTGGTCAATTCACCTACGGGTAGACCTGGTAAGAATAGGTCCCTCATAACCTAAGTCGGGCGTAAACAGGCGACTAAATGCATCAGCGATAAATAACACGTTTACACTCGCATACTCTCCTACCGGTACATAAGTTGTAGATAATAATATCTCAGGCCTAAAATGCTTTGTCCATGAGGGGATGGTTCAATCTTTCTCGTGTAAACAGTTTTACTGAGAGGGGTGTGGATTACTGTTTCCATCAAATGGTGCTCGCACGCAATTATTATAGCCCTGAGCGAAGGGAAATCCTTGCACTTCGTGTTTTGAAAGTTATCTCCCTTTGACTGTAGATCGCCACATCAACATCGACACAACCCGTCAAGTTCGGCGTTATGTATTAATGTTCATAATTCTGATCACGTCGAATACAAAGAAATAGTTTACAAATATAACAAAATTAATAATAATACTGGGATATTATTTTCAGACAGTCAGTTCACATGTGTATTTGTTACAACTGTTCAACGAGGCAAACATCATGAAAATGTAAGCACAATGTTCCGAAAAACGAACATCACAGCGCATCAATGGTTTTCGATACCCGGGAATTCAACATCTAATGCCCCAAAACAGATTAGGTAAACCGCTGTCTTACAGCACCTTCCTCACGTGCACATAATGTGTGTGCACGGAAGCACCTGCATGCACTTCTCCATGACCTGACAAAAACTGACTTCCATGGCGGCAAGTGAAGTCAGCGAATAGACGGGCCATCGTCACATCCAGGGTGCCCTCCACGGATCGGTATTTCAGTTCTGATTGTTAAAACAATCGTGTCATTGTTTTCTTGTGATAACTCTATCCCAGGCACTGTGGCCGATGGCAAACTTGGATGATTTTTATCTAAATCGACTTCAGCGACAGATCTCACGACAAAAACACGCCAGCATTGTTCACCACATGGCGTTCTACAAACTGTTTCTTGAAATTCTTCACATTTCCCGGTGTTCTCCTGATTAATACATTAAACATATATTCACACAACCCTCCACGAAGACACAAACAGAATGCTGCTACATATTTCAATGAATCTTTTTTAATCAATGTTTAGATGTGTATGATATTCTTGTTTTAGAAAAAGATGATAAATTGTCATTATAGGTAATGCGTTGCTGAGGGGGGTATCTGTTTCCTAAACGCCACACTCGGAAACTCTCCAACTGCATGAAGGCAGTCTGTAAATGATCACGTTTGAACCACACAACCCAGTGATTGACATCATGAGTACATCAGATACGACAAGTCACGACATGTATCAAGCTAGTCAGCGAGCCTGACCACCCGACCCTGTTACAAAGATGAGTTGCTGAAGAAAGGGGCGTAGCTACCATTATATAAAAAGGCCAGGCCTTACACATGATTGTTGCTAAAAAGGTTGGGCAAGCCCTCAATACAATCTAATATAAAGCTTTGCAACCTATCGGGCTTACACGAAAAAACTGGCTTGCATCCTGGAAGACTGATTCTAACCCGAATCTTCAGGGGTGAAGAGTGGCTTTTTTCTGAAGTATATACATTATTTTACAGAGATGCCAGTTTATTGTTTTATGATTATTAAACCCAATAATTCTTTCTGTCAGATATGTGACGACAGCGGTAAAAAAAAGAGTGAGTGAGTGAGTTTAGTTTTACGCCGCACTCAGTAATATTCCAGCTGTATGGCGGCGGTCTGTAAATAATCGAGTCTGACCAAACAATCCAGTGATCAACACCATGAGCATCGATCTGCGCAATTGGGAACCGAGGACATGTGTCAACCAATTCAGCGAGCCTAACCACCCGATTCCGTTAGCTGCCTCTTACGACAAGCATGGGTTACTGAAGATCAATATTCTAACCCGGACCTTCACGGGTATGCAGCAAAGAGGGTTTTGGTGATCCTTACACACTCAGCTTGGTTGGGCTCATCCTTGCCTTGAACTTTTCGAAGAATCTGGAGACTCCCCAACACTGCAGCCTTCTGCATCAGCCAGTTTATGGCAGCAAACCCTGCAAGAACCGTTGATATTGTACCGTACTCAATCACTCACTCACTCACTATCCTCCGAAATAAATCCCGTTGTAGTCGAGACAAAATGGCGGTGTAACTTTTATGAATGGATCACTGAAAAATCAGTGATGACACCAGGTGTTCGCGAAAAGGATAAGCATACATGTCCTGTCCCACCTGTACAACTGCCATTTACATTTGCCTACAAATAGAAGCATTTCTCGCCTAACGCCGTAAATAAATTCAACAAACATTCAACCATAAACTACATGCATTTATAGTATGTTATCTTACTTTTAACATTTAAGAAAAGGAAATATGTTTATAGCGAAGATAATGTCATTGATGTTTGCATTGAAACATGGTCGACCCATGATAAAAGGATTAAACCATTAACCCTTGTTTCGCACACAAATTAAAAGGGCATTAATTTCGGGCCCGCTGTACTCATTATAAAACTCCTGTTAAAATTTGTCCGCTACAGATGTGGGTGTTATCTTAATTAACACACTCCACTGTGAAACAACGTGATGTATAGCCCCGACTGTCTAACAACTTGGAAATAACCACACTTTTGTGCACGCGGATTTTTACAAAATCCTGAATCCTCTCTGTGTCGTATCAATGCCATTTATGTATTTACTGACATCAATATTCTATATAAGATATGGAAACTGAGTAAATGAGTATCATCTGTGAACTACGAATTTGTAAATGATTCATATATTGTCATGAACGAATGGCAACGAAAAAGACTTGCTCCAAGGCTGTACTGAATGCTAAGTCCATGGATGTATAGTAACTCTATCCTTTAAAGAGGCAAGTGTAGATAAGCAGACAGTATAACCAGTCTGTTACAATTTGTTATTAGAAATTATCATTTGAACTATTAATTATGACCTTATATTCCTGTGCAAGTCTAACAACGAAAGTACTTATTCAGTTATATTACTGTTTAAATTATATCATATGAAGGTCGAATTATCCTTTTCATCGTTAGTAGAGACAGGTTAAATGTTCTTGCTTTTAACACATTGTCAAGTTCACCTGTTTTCTTACACATAATATGGCAGTTTACTCTGTCGATGGAACGTTTTTCGTTACAAAATCTCAGACATATAAATTCTGTTACATCTAAATTCATTATGGATATTATGGAAAGAATTCGTGGATGTCAACTTCTCCATTTTGAGGGTCACGACGTTTCGGAGTCTATTCTTACTCCTTTATCCTCAAAACAAAGAAGTTGACATCTATAAATTCTTGCCTTTGTGTATCACTTTGAATGCCTAACGACTTCTCTATAGATATATTTCATAATTTCTGGAAATATTGTTTGTTCTATAGGATTTAATATATTCAAAATAATTCAGCCACTGTGTGTGCTAGACTGTACATAACTGAGTTAAATGTAGTGTTGTTGGGGCACCACCACCTCAGTTCTTTAGAAGAACACTGTACCAGATCACGGTTTACATGCACATGTAATAGAGTACATGTTTTAATCAGAACCATTGCTATACAGGGCAAATTGAAACATGTGACAAGCGAACAAAGGCATTGCAGGCTCAACTGGATATAAAGCCCGTCTTGTTATCGTGTCCCCTCTATTACTGTCTCCTCCACAATAATTCCCCCACTGTTTATATCTCTAATCTAAACGCCTCACACTCTCCAACCTCTTTGATTCCGCTATCAAACACTGAGATTTTAATTCAACAAATAATTTAGTTCCAGCGTCCATGCTTCAGCGGCGACGAAATCCCTATAAATTAAGACTGTTTCGTCACCGCGGCATCTCCACGGTGGGGATCTAAGGCGCGGAGGCAGTCAGTAGAAACTAATACAGTTTTATCTAAATTAACTGAGGATATCGCTATGCTGTTATCGGCAGCAAGACGCTCTCATCTTCTAACAAGGGTTAAATTAATCTACAGTTTGCCAGGCGAGGGTGAAAGCTGCTTTAATGACGTGTGTAGGGCTGTTATATTCTTTTATGTTTAACAAGAAGTTAATACGCTACCGCTGAGGAAGCACCCTGTCGACTTTTACTGTTAGGGGAAATTTATCTTGCTTATTGGCCGCTGTATCACAACTGTACGAATTGGACGGATAACTCAGGGGTCCTTGATAAGGTGACGTCGTCTCGTCGTTCGTACACCGGATTATATTTTTGTTATGAAGTTAATCAATGAAGAGTCAGTAAATTAGACAAATCTGCAAAGGAGTCAGTAAATTGCTTAATAACATTCATCAGGGTATGAAAATCACAAAAATTTCACCCAGACAACAGGGCAGGTTAGATGTAAAACTTGCCAGCCCTGACCAAAACTTACCTGCCCACAAAAAATACTAATATACATGTACATGTCTAAATTTTAACCCGACCGTCGGGCAGGTGAACTGAGAATCTGGCAGTCCGTGTTGAAAATAACCCGTCCCAGGCGTTCGGGCAGGCAGGTATTTCGAACGCTGCATACATGTTGATGTGTTAGTGTACAATAATTATGGTAACTTAAGTTACAGTTTTATCATAACATATTTCAGATAATATCGACTTAACTTTGATGAGTAATATTCTTTGTCTGTCTATGCTCCAATATTCATGAGTATTCAAACAAAAGGCTATAACGTGCTATTGGAACTTTATTGTGAGTAAGGAGGCGTATCATTACATCACCATGCAAAACAATGTGGCTGTATCACTCCACATGTAAGTGTTATTGTTCCTACCAGTTTCGAAACACAATGAAAGAACACCACACTACCCGCAGCAAACACATGTTGAAGATAGATATGTATCACAAATAGAACTATCGTTATGTTATGAATACATGTACTTATAACACATGATATTTTATTACAAATTGTATGTAAAACAATTTAAGCAGGTCACAAAGCTGTTGCGTGAGTGAGTGAGAATGGTTTTATGCCGCTTTTAGCAATATTCCAGCAATATCACGGCGGTGGACACCAGAAATGGGCTTCACACTTTGCACCCATGTGGGGAATCGAACCTGGGTCTTCAGCATGACGAGCGAACGCTTTAATCACTAGGATATCTCATCGCCCCCAAAAGCTGTTGAAATTAAGCAGCTAGGAGAATGCTGGATGGACAGATGTTGGGTGGCTTCTGTCATACAAGTGCAGCATGTGGTGTCTCCATTGTCAAGTGACTTTGTTCGAAATGCGTCTCTCTCCACCAAGTAATGAACGGGTACCCGGTAGTAGATGGTAACTTTAACTTTGAACTGCGTTAAACGACATCCGCTCGCTCTCTACTGTCATGATAAAATGCATGAACGTGTGAACCGTTATGTGATGCAACATATGGTTTATTTTACTACCTGGTGCAGGCAAGCCGTTTCTGTGTTATTTGCAACATCAGCCTGGGCAGTCTACAGGTCATTAATCTTTCACATATATGGAAATAATGTGCCACGATCTATCAGTGGTGTACCAGGATGTCTAACTTGGATGAAACTAGATAAACATGCATAATCATCTGAGATATGAAGTCATATCCCCAAGTAGCTAGTAGAGATATAAGTAGAGGGGCACCAACAATCCCCTACCCCCGGGCTCCGAACACCTCACTCCCTGGGTGCCGAAATCACGTCAGTGCTTAGTACCTACAGCGCCACCTGGCGGGATCAATCGCAATATAGCGTCATTAATTAATGATTGACATTTGTGGACGTAGATGCAACCTGATTGGTGGACTGAAGCAGCAGATGTGACGGGAGACGGAGAGCTCGTATCTTCCCACGGATGCTGGTGTAATTAGGTCAGGTAATCGCTTGTAATTATGATGAGATTAGTTAATTGATCTGTGCTAGGTGTATACGGAGTCTAACAGTCCCTCGGAGGGTATTGTTCCAGCGGGAGACAAGGTGATCACTGGTTATTGATCGGTTTGTGTATTAAAGGTGTGATTCAGCATTTTGTGACTACAGAGAAATACCTGTCTTATGACATGGCATGGTGGTAACAGTCAACAACAAAACAAATATGTGAAATATGTAACAAAAATAATATTAACGTATACATGTACATAGCTACGTCTTTGTTTGAAAGTACAGCCACATTTTCAGTTCCTCCACGCACCTGACCAATATCAGTACGAACATATCAATAACAATTGAAAGGATACAAGAAATCAACATTGTTACGAGGTCACAAAATCGATATTGAAAAGATTGTCGGTGCCAGCGAAGCAGCAACTTGTAACAATTAGGAAACATCAGATAGTGTCATTTTTTACTTCTATAGTACCGCTACCATAATTCAGACATGTACGACCAATGTTAATATAGGCCATTAAAAGCTTGAAGGTATTCATTGAATCAAACAACAAAACTGTATAATATTATATTACAATATTCCTACTAAATTTCCATTGTTCTATTCCGACTATATCATCAGCATGTGTCACTGTCAAACAGTGATGTCTGATACCATAATAAAGCTCAGCGTCTCCTGCCGAACTGGTCACAAACACATGCAAATACATGTCAATTGTTCACCCGAAAACCTTTGAAAGCTTTACTGCTGCAATTAATGTTATTACCCTGATCATATAACTTTTAAACTTTACTCCCCATTTGAAATTTGTCTGAAAAATGAGCATGACTGTACCTCACAAGTTGTTAAATAAAGACCGTACATATGAAATATATCAACGTCGCGGTGAAGAGTGGACGTACAAAACAAGTTGTTCATGTAATCAACATGTATCCACGCATTAAATGTGTCGCTTCATACTAAACTGCACTCTGCGCTGTATGTTGGAGAGATTCATCATTCCACACATTCCAAAAACAAATAAACATTAAGCAACAAAGAGACAAATGGAAAGAAACCTCTCCAAGCCTTTATGAAGCACAACACGATATATCAACATGAATATTTGTTTGGAGAAGCAAGCGTTCTTCAATAAATTTCCTTTGCCGGGGAAACCACAAACAACCTTGAATCTGTAAAATTCATTGGCCATACTTCACAAACGACCCATCCTTTTTAAACAAATACTCTTGCACAATACAATTGCCAGCTTTTGCATAATTTCTAATATAAGATTAACCCAAATTGCATATTATCTATAGAAATACCAAAGCTAGTGTTCGGTCTCAACAATATATGATATATATAATAATCAATATACAGGAGAACAGGACTATACTAAGTTAATAATACTTTGAGAGAAAACTTCAGTCCATCAGAACAGAATCTCACGTTCAGCTGTGTTCATGATTGTCTTATCAATCATGAATAAGTAACACAATTAATGCTTCCATACATGAAGTACAAAAAAAGCCATAAACAAAAACTAGATGTATATGGATGAAGCGAAGTCACTTTACTTCCGTGATGACACTTGCTACCGCTGACGATCCCATCACGTGACTATGTGTTTTGAGTGACAGAGGCACGTGACCGGGGGCACTTTCACCTTTCCCTAATCATTATACACGTTAATGTATCAAGTCCGCCTCGAGGGGTGCTGGTCCCGTGAAGCTCATTGCAGGTTACGTTGTTCTCTTAAAACAAGTGATTTGTAACCTGCTACTGAAGCTGAGCTATTGTCAGCAGATGTTTGATTGTTTTCTTTGAGGGGCCGACAGGTGAGATATAGTGATGTCATTGATTAAAGAAAATTATGCCATCAACCAACCAAAAGTTACATACTTTTGAAGGATGTTTCATTAAGGATTCATAAAAATGCCCTCCAACCAGTTTGCATACATGCTATGTATAATATATACGTGCAACTAGTATAATAAATTAGGTATATACATATATATTATCGTTGATGATGCTTATGAACATATACCCTTCATTAGGCAGTTACCCAAAGTATATAACTTGTAAAGTTTCTAAAACATACAGTCTCTTTTACACACTGCAGAGGATGTAATCCCAAATATAACATGCGTTATATTTCACAACTAAATGGCAGTGTCTATTCACCAAAGCAAATATACCCCTGCTCATAATTATTGTCACCCCGATACTGAGACACAGATATCTGTGGCTATATATATGATGAAACATTGACCCCAATCCACTCTCATGCCCTCTCAGTTATAGTGGCTTGGATTCATTCCTTTCTGCAACTCGTAATAACAGTCTGGAGTTTGGGGTTTCTTTGTGTGGGTGGACATGCTTACCCTTACCCCAACATCTCACGTCAGTAATGATTTTCATTGATCCTTCCATATACTTGTCACCGCTGTGTTGCCTTCACTCCCAATGGACACTGTTTCGTTGGGCAATGTCCGTCCCGTGGCGGTCTGTTTATTCATATAGTAAATGTTATTATTTATTTTTTATAGTAAATGTCTTAAATGCTGTTATATCTGTTTTGCCAATTTGAAATGAGATGTCAATATGATATTATTGTATCAAACCTCAGATATTTTCAGAAAACAAGTGGTTGTGCCTCAATGAAGTAGATAACAAAATCGTGAAATTAAATTAACGAAAATAGACACGTCTAAAACGCTGGCAACTAAACTTAACGGTTGCCGCTTCATATATCGTCTCACACAGATAAAAAAACACATGAACATCAGGAATAAATCAAATATTTTCGTTTCAGAAAAAACCTCGTGTCCGTGTACTAATGTATGGCTGAACTTCTCTCGATTACTCATTTTTCAAGCCATATAGTAAATGCAGTCATTATAATTCGATCTTAAAACGTCGGTATTTAAATCTTCCAAACATAATAACATAATATACATACTAAAGTGTTCAAAAGTGCTGACAGGGGCTCATTTATCAGATGATATTTAAGCATGTCCGTTATGTAAGCAATCATTAGGCTAGTTGAAGTAACAACATGTCAACCCTTGCTTCTTACGGCCTTTGAAACCGTTACTCGTTAATTTGGAGAAGAAAAGCAAACATTTAGGATAGTCATGGCAATTTATTCCACATTACGATTCCCAACATGTTGTACATTTCATGTCGCTGTAATTACACGTGCGGGTCTTTCAACTGGCCTTGTCTCACTTTAATCTTTTGCACGTGCATTTGTTTTGTTCCGGAACGCCACCTACAGGCGCCGGCGTGTGCTAGACCAATCATCGGACTTGCAATAATTCAAATGACTTCGGAATAGTTTTAATTTGTGTTTTCTTTTGGAAAATGATGTTTGTTTATTAAACATGCGTTGGCAGCGGGATCCATGTTTAACCACAACTACAATTTCAGCCTTCATTTCAACTTGGGAATCTAAGTTTCAAAACCCAGCTGTTCATACCGAGCAATTATTTCCTGTTTAACCCAATTGAATTTCCAGTATGTGTTGTTGTTGAAACGTATATAAGAGTGGTGAAACTGGGGTGATTTCTTATTTAGTATGATATCTTCGTTTACTTCAGACAAACATATCTCATTAATGTTTGCTTCAACTTCAACAGGAGTACATGTATGTGTTTGCCTGACGTTTTATATGTAGTTTTATATACGTATCTTGTAAAATACAAGCATGACAGTGTACAGATTGGTGGCTAGTTGATAGAACGAGAGGTTGAAATGTAGGCTGATAGATACAAATACAGATGACCGAAGGCAGATGGGAATGTACATGAAGAGATTAAATGGCTGAAGAGAGGCAATGCCGATGGAAAACCTTTTCTTATTTGTACAAAATGTTTTCGTGTATTTCAGGTGAACAATTGACCTGCCTTTGCATGTATTTGTGACAGATGCCGACGGTAGAACAAACCGGATAATTCACATTTTCGTGAAAAGGGTTTTGTAGCTTTCATGTACAATTTGAATGATAATGAAATTTGTAATTGCAAGGAATGTATATATAAAGAGATAGGGTTATGGATGATATTAGGGATGAATATATGAATTAAATGTATGGATTGATGGTTCGGTTGATTGACGAGACACATGAACTAATGCGTGTTTTCCATGACTGTTGTAAGCAAGAGTTCAAAAGAGCTATACGTTCAATAGCTTGCAGAGGATGGGTTATTAGAGAAAGAGTAGGGTTACATATACATTCACGATCTTGACAGGGCTTCATTTCTAGAATTTCATAATGTTCATTCTAACCTAACATGATAATTTTTAAAATTTTGAAATGGATAATGTTTTAAAAAATGACGACTTCAATTACTAGTGTCAATGGAACACGTCTAGAAGTGTTTCCCCTAATAAAACATCCGTTCTCTGAATGTCATGGAATACCAGCGTGACAAAAAACGTCCTCCAGGGACCCACTGACGCGCAGTCATTCCCGCCAAGTCGTATTTGTCCACCTGTCACGCTACCACAGCACCGTGACGTCAACATAACGTTCTCGTCACGGGTCACGCGGTTCGACGAGACGGGGCTATGTTTCCTTTGAACCACGTGGTGTCTTTTAAGATGCATGAACGCGAACTGTGTTTGAAGTAAACTGGAACATATTGGCGTCTTGCTGACGTATATGCCCCAGCGCCATGTTCATGTGGCGGCTTGTTTTGGTTTGTGTCAGATCATAAATTTGAAAGTGTATCATGTGTACACATGCAGCTGCGGTGTTAGTGGTCTTGTGTGCATGTACATGATCGCTTATGTGTGCATATGTGCATGAGCGTGCATGATGCACACATCCTAACACGTGTCTTTCGTTCATGCCTATGGGCTGCAAAACTAAAAATTGTAACCTTTTAATTTAGAACAGCTGTTTCTCGATTTCGTTGTGGGTCACACTATTTGATAATATTGCCAAATGCGTGAAACAAACACATACTCATGATATAGTCAGAATTGTACAATCGGCTCTGCTTTCAGCAGAGATTTACGAAAGTGGAAACGGTCTTGTCGCTTTTATGAATTATTTTTGCATTCATTGAGTTAGTGAGTGAGTATGGTTTTAGCAATATTCCAAAAATGAGCCTTACACATTGAATTATACACTTATCGAAACACAGATATATACTGTGATGTTTTAAAAGTCGTTGTACTGCAGATAAATATTACGTTTTATGTGCATGTACAGTGTATACTGATTTCAGAGAAAACTATGTAAATATTTCCACCACAATCCAAACGTTAAAGTATGTAAATAAATGACGATTGAACAGAAAGTATCAGATCGTTATATGTATAATTATTAAGCTCGGAAACTAAGAAGCTGTATATGAGAGTAACACACACACAACAACAAACACAACACACACACACACACACACACACACACACACACACACACACACACACACACACACACGTCTTTGCACTGTAGGCCTTTGTCCTCTGTCCTAGGTATCAGTGTCATGAATAAAGATTGACTGATTGACTGTACACGTGTTATGTATCGCCGTTTTTTATTAATAAGAAAGCGATACGTTGGCATTGTATTTACATCACTGTGTTACTAACAAAGTGTCATGCTATAGGGTTACAGTGTTAATGTGGCATTGTGTTATTGTGTTATTATGTGGAGGTGATGCATGGTACTGGTATACTATGATGCAGTTATTTTCGTGTTACTGTTTGTGTTATTGTGTCTGTTCTGGTCTGATGAGGTTATTACATCAAGGCGTTATAATCATATGGCATGGTGATATTTTACTGTTAAGTAGATGTGACTTATTGCATGCATACCTTTTAATATGACACTGGTCTTAAAACATATTTTCACAAATAGTTCACAGTATCATTCATACCCATCTTGGTTGGTGTGAACATTCTGCATTTCCAGACTCGGGACAACAGATAAGTATTAACACATGTTCAGAGCGGATATACACTTGGTAATGGTACTTCGTGTGTGTTTTATGTCATGGTTTATGCTGGAGATGCACAACGGAACATCGCATCATTGCCCGTGTCCGGTAGACTTACCGTGGATAAATGGCCTTCTGTGTTGTAAACACCTCGACATTCACTTGCTTCAATGGAATATGGCGTTGTTGATTATCTAAATGGTTCAGGTGAATGATAGTCAGAAAGGTCTTCAACTTTGGATGGTAAGAATTGCCGATAATTGAAGCTGCAATTTACAGACACTGAAATGTTAACGACTTGGTGGCATTGCATAACCATCTATATCCTGTTTCCCTGTTGCTGTGAAAGAAATACAATTAAAAAAACACAAAACATTATTTTGTTAAATCCGTTTTGTCACTATGCAAAAGAAAGAATTTACATTTATATTTACTTTATAAAACCCCACCTCTAATATTAGTTTCAAACGGTGAACCTTAAAGATATGAACAATGGTTGGCAAAATTGATTAACATGTTAACACAGGTACATAAACAGAGATTAATATTTCCACAGATATTTAGGTAACTATACAACTGGTTGATTGAACGTTATCGCACACCATCGACGTGAACCTGCTTATCGACAGAATATTTACAGTCAGTCATCATGTAGCTGGACTATTGCGTCGTTAATCAGAGTGAGTGAGTTAAAATTTAACGTCACCTCGGCAATATTTCAGCCATATAGTGACGAGACAGGTTTTACAAACACCATAAATACAAATTGTTAAATAACCAGTCATCGAAGGACAGTACAATAACAATAACTATCATAGATGGTGTTTAAAACTAGCATGTAAATCTGAAACTATTATATTTATGAAGACATTACAAAATAAAAAAGGCTATAGGTCGTCAACTGCATTCATATAGACAGAATGTTCTCCTTGTAACTCTATAGAGAAGGTATATCCCCTGATACATCGGCAATTTAATCTGCATTCATATAGACAGAATGTTCCCCTTCTAACTCTATAGAGAAGGTATTTCCTCTGATACATCGGTAATTTAATCTGCATTCATATAGACAGAATGTTCCCCTTCTAACTCTATAGAGAAGGTATTTCCTCTGATACATCGGTAATTTAATCTGCATTCATATAGACAGAATGTTCCCCTTGTAAGTCTTTTGAGAAGGTATATTCCCTGATACATCGGTAATTTAATCTGCATTCATATAGACAGAATGTTCCCCTTCTAAACTCTATAGAAGGTATTTCCTCTGATACATCGGTAATTTAATCTGCATTCATATAGACAGAATGTTCCCCTTCTAACTCTATAGAGAAGGTATTTCCTCTGAAACATCGTTAATTTAATCTGCATTCATATAGACAGAATGTTCCCCTTGTAAGTCTTTTGAGAAGGTATATTCCCTGATACATCGGCAATTTAATCTGCATTCATATAGACAGAATGTTCCCCTTCTAACTCTATAGAGAAGGTATTTCCTCTGATACATCGGCAATTTAATCTGCATTCATATAGACAGAATGTTCCCCTTCTAACTCTATAGAGAAGGTATTTCCTCTGAAACATCGTTAATTTAATCTGCATTCATATAGACAGAATGTTCCCCTTCTAACTCTATAGAGAAGGTATATTCCCTGATACATCGGTAATTTTATCTGCATTCATATAGACAGAATGTTCCCCTTCTAACTCTATAGAGAAGGTATATTCCCTGATACATCGGTAATTTTATCTGCATTCATATAGACAGAATGTTCCCCTTCTAACTCTATAGAGAAGGTATATTCCCTGATACATCGGTAATGTATACAGATGGTATTTCCCCTGATTGATAAGTAATATGAATAGCACTGACATAGACATATGTTTCACCTGGTAAGTCCCTGAACATAGAGAAGTATTTTCTCTGATATATAGATAATGTTGAAAGTATTGGCATTGCCAGATACCAGATAGACACTAGATAGATAACTTTATTACCACAGAGAGGAATATTTCTTGATATATGGTTACTCTACAACTGGAAACATGCATTTCACTTCATATAGTTTTACTTGCACCACACGTTCCCTGGTACCCTCACCATAAACAACTGTCCATTGTATAGTTGAAATCGAAATAGACTTTTCACAAAGATTTGTATCAAACATTCCCCGATATATATGCCACTCTTCACACGAACGTACATGGATTAACAGCACATGATTAACATCAGTCACGGGGAAATAAAATATAAACTCAGCATAAGGACTTCAAATAAAAACAAATGTCTTTGAAAGAACAGCAATGACGCTGAGCCACACAAGTGCGACGAAACATCATGATCATGTAGTCCAGACCGGTAGTATACACTCACATAGGGGACAAGAAAGGATTTGTGGGATACAAGTAGATTTGTCTTCTCAGTGTTTTTCGATACTCTGTCCAGCAACATGTGGACGTTTTATTTCGGAATCCTGATATTTCGAGATTATACTGCTTCCCAATTAATACTTGTAGGTGATTCTGGCTTGTCTTGCTCAGATGACTGTACATCGTAATTTTCTCTTTGCAATATGATACGCACGGCCTACTTTTCGGTACATGATGTTTATTTTTGAGTGTTATTTACATGGGTTTTGGCTTCTGGTCTGCTTATGCTTATGTACTTTCGCTTGTGTACCATTGTGGAGATAAATATTTTTAAAACAAACAAAAATCCGATATGAAATATTAAGTTGTCAAGAACTAAAAAGCTAACCTATCAAAATACAAAGCAAAAGCATTAATATGCCAGGGTCTTGCGTTCATGTGCACTTAATGTAAGCTGCCATTGTCCCAGTTGAAATATAGATGTAGAGAAAGAACAACTAACGGTTCAAACTGTGAATACATACATGCAGCAATTACCACTGTTTATTCCCGAAGAACGAGTCCTTCTCCCGCTCTTAAAGCAACAACACTCAGGTTCCATATGGACAACAATCAGACTCCATGACGAATTGGGCAGAAAACACGCACAGTGAGCACCACATGCATGATAATGTATATAGACATATTATCTTTGTTGATGTAGCAGATGACATATTGATAAAGTAGTCCTCGGTGCAAATGGCCGGTGACATGACTTTACCAGAAGAGTACAAACCAAGAGAAAATATGTTTATTTTTCCTTCCCAAAACGAGAAACACAAAAAGCACCATGAAATGCACCTTATACTTGTATCATATCATGGACAATTTGCACGTTTTTATTGGTGTGGGGCTTTTAACAACTGGCAATATTCTTATTCCTTCAGAAGTCTTCAATCAACGGTCTTTTTGTGTGGAAGCTCTTTATGTGTGAAGGTAATATTCAACGCCATGTTCCCTGCACATATCTTGCCATCTGTCTGTGTCATGGTGGAGAGGGCACACGGCTTGATGAGGATTTTATTGGGGAACTTGCTCATTCTTTGCAGGATAGTCTCAGACAAAACCCCGTGGATGTTTCATGGACACTCAACTGTCTAGCACCCCGATTATGACCGTACCGGTATTTAACAAAAGCGAAAACAGCGAGGGAACTGTATCACAAAGTGCTTTCCCCTTCTGAGTAATTTCTTTAACAAAAGGAAAGGAGTGATTGAGTGAGTTTAGTTTTACGTCGCACTCAGCAATATTCCATATAAATGGAGGCGGTCTGTAAATAATCGAGTCTGGTCCAGACAATCCAGTGATCAACAGCATGAGCATCATTCGATTCAACCAAGTCAGCGAGCCTGACCACCCTAAGAAAGTTTGTCAGTTGTTCGTAAACGATCGAGATTGGACCATATAATCCAGAGGTTAAGCAGTCACATCTAATTTTGTTCAGTAGTTTTAATCATCAAGTCACATATTGAGCAACAGTGGAGAAAGGAAAACATTAAACGTCTCCGCTGAAGAAGGCAAAGTTAGTTGTCAGTTTGCAAAGAAAAGTTCTATTGTGGTTGACTCTCTCCCTAACGGTCAAGCCATAAATGATCATTAACTGAATGAGAATATGAGGTTGAAACACTTCCAAATTTTTTCTTAAAGTGCTTTTTATCCACCAGAACCGAACCAATGCATAAGAATAGCTCTTCATGCATGGCTTTGAACTCAATGCATAGGCCCCTATCCCACCACCATGATCACCTGATGTGGCACCGTCAGATTTCTACCTCTTGTCCAGATTAGAAGATAGAGTTGTCTGGTAAACATTATGCCAATGACGATGACGTCACGTGAGGGACATTTTACGCTACCAGGAGGAAGCCTTCTACAGCAGTGGGATCGAGGCACTCCGTCATCATATGACCCCATATAACTGGTAGTTATCCCTGATGAGTAAATATACATTACCACAAAGAAAAGAAAGACATTCACTGGATTTGAATTGTTCGGCTGAAAGACTGCAACTTTCGTATTCCGAATCAAGGTTTCTGAACAGAACTACAAAAGTCCTTCCACAATCCTGTGTTTGAAAGTTTATCATTGCATTGATACGGACGTGCGACGGCACATGCACGCATGCTTTATGATGTGGTGCTCTGCTACCTCTTCCAGCCATGGCCTCCAATTTAACGCATAATTTAAGGTGGAAGCGATGGAGTGATGCCTGCTATGCTTGATCCTTATCAAACATGAATTAGGCTTAGTTGCTATTCCGAGCGTAGAAGATTAACCTTGGATATATGACTGATGAAAATCTTTAACGCTTGAGAATTTTAGAATTTGCTTTGAAACTTGGAGAGAGATAAAATATATCATCTTTTTGTATGATTCACATGAGGTATGCATTGACTATCTACATATGTTAACACAGCGATTTGTTTTATGGGCATGCTATCCGTAGCTGGCAGTAAACACGCTGTGATAGCAACGAATACATTCATGACAGTGATCTGAACCTATGTATACTCTTTACCTATACCTTTGGTGTAGGTGATAATACTTGTGTCATGAATATAATCGTTTTTATCGGTATGTTACTTCACCAAGTTCTTGCTGATGAGTGAACTGTTCTGTCAATGAGCAGATCTTTCAGCTCGGAAGCTGGATTGGATGCTGAAAACGAACAACTCCAACAGCTTCAGTTGGTGAAAGCACTGTAAATCCACTGTATTTGTGGCACTATGACGTCGAATGTTTCCGAAACAAAACATGACTAACTTATATGTTTTTACCAAATGCAATCATTTGACTGATTTGTAGAATGGTGAGTGAGGGAAGGACTATTTCTGACATTTTTGTTAAAGGATGTAACCCTTTTTATAAATATTTCTTCTTTCACCAATTACTTTTTAACATGTAGGAATTTATATGCGCCTTTCCCGATGACTTGTGTCTAAAGAATGCATTTCCCTATTCATATATTGTTAACCCTTACGATCTTGCTAATCGTAACAATATGTATGTTCCTTGCATTGTATGAAACATTTAATGTTTATATGTAAAAGCAGAGTAATCTATTTAAACTAAACTTGAGTCTGACCATTAAGTCCGGTTTAAATACCAGTAACAGTTCGGGAGAGACAAAAATCTTTAGCGTTGAATAATTTACGAATAATACAAATTTCTCAAACGGACTGGGAAAGCATTTCCAATAGGCCCGGAACAGATCAACAGTAAACTATGGTTATCGGTACTACAGATCCAATGCAGTATAAGATAACTCAAGTTCATTGATAATCTGTTTTAAAATCACCCAGCATGACGCAAGCCCTGCTGCAAGGGACGCTAAGAGTTGTTTTATATTCTCTAAACCTTGAAAAATAAACAGGAAGAACGTATACATGATTGTATCTGGATGGTGGGGAGAGGTTATGTCAACTTGTTTATGGAACATTGTCGTTACACGCACTGCCTGATGGGAAACACAGAGACACAGGGGTCGTCGTCAGTATATGAGGGGCAGTTTACATGATCGAAAATCATGATGGCAACTTCTGTACAGCTGACCTACAATTTTCGAATATAATGTGAAACTTTATATGATTTATAGAGCGTTCTGTATATACCCCACATAGCATATTTGTAGACAAATATACATGTACCTGTCAAAGGCATTCGTGTTTATATCATAAACAGAATTCTACACTCGATATTGTTTTCTCGACATTTCTGAGGTAACCTTACACCGCCATGTTTGTTGTCACTGGCGTATGTAAAGAAATGCTGCTGCTGTTGCTGCTGTTGTTGCCGCTGCTGCAGCTCAGTGTTTACGAGTGTTGCTTTTTGAATGCATATAGTGCAGGTTTATGCGTTTAGTTTAAGTATAATGAGATTTTCTTTAAAAGTAGTTTGAGAAAAATAATTGACAATATGTTAAAGCCCTCTGGTGTATATCCTTCCAGATTTCGGTTCATATAAAACAATTGCCGCCCACGTTCGTGAATGAGGAATCCTCATTAGTAATATAAGAAGTATTGATACTAAGTCTTTGATTGAGATTTTCAAGAATAACATGTTGTTGATATTATTTTATTATGAATATGTAAACTAATTAAAACCCAGTAAATCTGTCCTTATAAACATTCTCCATAATCAATATGTAGTTATTGAAATAGATTTGTTTAAGAAATACTGGAAGCTGGTTTGTATTTCTACTAACAATAGACCTCCCACAAAGACTAGACAAACCCTTGACGTTTATTTCCCGAGCACGAGGGCTCGAATCGCCACGTGCAGTGTTGTACGAGAGTTTCGCGTGTCGTGAATTCTGGCAGCTTTGGGTCCTGGATTCCTCCAAGTAGGACCCGCCACAAAAATATTGCAACTGAGAAGAAACGGAATTGGAATGACATTGAGGAGAAACGAATATATAATATTGAATTAAACCCCAATCATTTGACAGACTATTAGGAGATAAATGAGTGATTCTACTGGCAATATCCAAAAATATCCACAACTCGTGGACTTATTTAAATGTTGTTTGTAGGGACCAGCCTTCACGTCATTCTTGGTTTAAATAGTTTCATTATTGCGCTTTGTAAAAAGAACCGGAATCGTTTTGGGACCGTTCATAATTAATGGCTTAAAAAGGTATGCTTATAAATTATGGGAGGGAGGTCACGTACTTTGTTCATCCCCCAGGCATAAATTATGAACTGTCCCCTAGTCTCTGAGATGCCAGATCAATAAAACATTGAGCTGTTTAGTACAATGAGCAAAAATATTTTTACTGTTTATGTCACACTTAAAACACCAAAGAAAACTTTAGAAGTGTAAGTACGAATTGGTGGAAATGCACCATGGGTACCCCACATAATATCGGTAGAGAAATCAATATGGGTGCCGCTTAATCAGGGCCCGGTACTGAGAGTTGTGTGCCCTATCTCTCGTCTGTCACGTGGACTTGTGATAGATGGCTAATGCGATTTATCAGGACACACGGACGGTAGAAGAGCGTCCGAGACTTCGTCTGACACGTTCATGTCGTGCTAAACGTGCTTGTTACTTCCAGATTGATGTTCACACATTACCAACTAATTTAGGAACCACCAGTTATCAATTTTACGATTACAAGATGGCGCTTCGGGAACTGTTACTCAGATTAACTAAAGATTAGGCGTATATGTTGGATTCCTGTCCTAATAAGCCCCATTTCTACAATAAATGACAAAATAAAATTAATTGCCACTGGAGCTTGCCAAAATATAAATGTTAAATCAATTAAACATGTTCAAAACGGAATTAAACCAAGGTCACACAATCCTTCAAACACTAAAACATGTATTTTGATTAATGTTTGAGTATATCGACGCGAGGAGGAACAGAACAGTCGTGTTTTAATCATTTTTTGCTAGGAATACTAGAGGATATGGATATGACCAACAATATTAATCCTCTTTAGTGGGACAGGCACTTTATAAGATATGGTTTAAGCTGCTTTATCACTTTTCAGCAGTATCACGACGGAGGACACCGGGACTTTGTGAAACAACGCGATGGACTGGGGATCCTTGTGTCAGTGTCTGTCATGATCCACGGATATGAATACAACTTCCAACTGATGTCTTGTTCCAGAACGCTCATACACATCCACAAGATATTACAACGGGTGACACTGACGAATTTATCAGGCAACGAATCTTCAGTTGTGAAGAGGGTATTACATATTCGAACATTCATATCACGTTATTAAACGTGTATACAATGGTGGTAATACGGGGAAAAGCAATCATGAAATATAATAGAAAATGCAAAAGTCAGATATATGTTAGAAATGTCTTTGGTGTGGTCCTGGACAAAAATTAGAATTTTAAAAATTAGTAATGATGCACGTGAGATGAAAGTGATATTGTATATAACCATCTTGTCCTAGTCAGAACCCATGAAAATTTTTTAGAATTGCTCTTCAGTATCTCAAGTTTAATTACGAGGCGATTATAACTTGTTCGTACGCGTGTGGTCGGGGCCGCTGACTTGTTGATGCATGTCTTCGTATCATAGAGATCAATGTTCATGGTATCAGGGACGGGATTGTCTGGTCCAGATTATTTTCTGACTCCCAGTCATATGGATTCAATCTTCTTGAGAGCGGCATTTGACAACCAGACCAGACAATCCAAAGAAAATAAATAATTATATTTTAGTCATTGTTTAGTCGCTGTTTTAGTGATAATATATGTCAACGCAGTGCTTTGAGCATGCGATATGATAGTTCTAAAAGTCTAAATGTAATGCTCAAAAACTAGATTTTAAGATATGGTGAATTTACTCAGATGTATGGAACAAATTTTTACTAGACCATCGGGCTGGCTAGCTGTAAATTTAGACCGTCCGTCAGAAATCTAGCCCGGTCGGACGGGCATTATTTCATACACTGTTTATTGTACGGTTCACACGTTGACTTATGAATGTATGGAACAATGATGTAGTGGCTGTATTATGCTGACAACAGCCCGTGGGTGTTATAATCATTACATGTACCAGGCTACAGTCACTGCACCGCCCAGAGAACCTTCACCAAGACAAACAGCACCCGATGACAAATTGCTTATTTACTGGTTCAACCAAGAAAAATGCAAATATTTTGCTTAAACATTGTGTTCTTCTACTGATACTATACTAATATCGATGCGTGTGCATTCCAGATTGAAAAAGGTCAGAGAGTCATTTCTGGTACTTTAATGCTGATCAACTTCAATTCACACAAATCTATTTTTTTCATATGAAATGAAACATAGCGTAATTTATACAGTAGGTCCAACCTTTTGTACTGGGCAATGCCTTTCTCATGTTTGCCATAAAAATGTTAATGGAAATACTTAAATTCATATTACCAAATGCTTATATTGAATATACCCTTGTAAGGATGGGAAAACCACAGTAACTTGGAGCGCCTAGTGGCTGCAAGAGTTGGACAATCCCCAGGGAGTTGAGATTAATAATACGAAGTGCCGTTGAGATTGACATGCTATGATCCAGGGAAAAAACAAAGCGCCCGTGTGCAGCCTAGCTGGAACTCGGCGCTATGTAAATAGATTATAATACTAATAATGTACCCTCATCCCAACATTGTTAAGTAAAGATGCCGAAAATGCATGCGCATTCCTGCCTGATGAAGGAACGAACTGACAGGAAACCTCCTTTTAACATCCCAATGACATACCATGTTCATGTTAACTGTCTCCATCAACTGCACCAAACATGCACGTGTTCAAACGCAAGTCACCTCTGACAAATTACCCACACCTCAGTTCTTCCACGTACATCTTCCTGTCGGCTAATGGCCGTGTGCTGCTGTACTCACCACGAAATGAGCAAACATTAGTTGTGTCTCTGACACACGCTGGTAAACATATTGGACCATCATGGATGAATGGGGAACGAAGAGGTGTAAACATATTGGACCATGTATGGATGGCTGGGGAACGAAGCGGTGTAAACATATTGGACCATGTATGGATGGATGGGGAACGAAGAGGTGTAAACATATTGGATCATGTATGGATGGCTGGGGACCGAAGAGGTGTAAACATATTGATCCATGTATGGATGGCTGGGGAACGAAGAGGTGTAAACATATTGGTCCATGTATGGATGGATGGGAAACGAAGAGGTGTAAACATATTGGACCATGTACGGATGGCTGGGGAACGAAGAGGTTTAAACATATTGGACCATGTATGGATGGCTGGGGAACGAAGAGGTGTAAACATATTGGACCATGTATGGATGGATGGGGAACGAAGAGGTTTAAACATATTGGACCATGTATGGATAGCTGGGGAACAAAGCGGTGTAAACATATTGGACCATGTATGGATGGCTGGGGAACGAAGAGGTGTACACAAATTCAGAATACGGCTGTACGCAAAGCAGGAACCAAACAATGGCACAAGATCTCTCAGCTATTTGAGTTGACTGACATGTATATGCCACACAAGGACTGAATATACTAATGGCTCCCCGACTGTGACATTAGAGTTAGGAATATGATAGAATAGAGAAGAAACCTGTAACATATTATCGCATGATGATTTGGTAAACACCATATCAAATTATAATGCCGCATTTCGCATACAACACTTAATTTCTTCTGCATTATGATTCGTAGCCTGTCAATGCACAGCAGGAATATCTGTAGATTCACCTTCAAGTACTCATAACACCAGATGTTTGTGAGTGTATTTGGCTCCACCTGGTAACATCCATCATAAACACACGCAAAGACAAGTCAATTGTTCGTGGGAAAGTATAGTACAAGTGAAAACAATAAATTGCACAAGATATGTTATTTGTTACTGGCGGCAAATTTTGACATGTGCTCCACATTCTCTCTCCTTTGTACCTTCTCACAATCTATATACATCTTTACCATATTGAAACGTTATTGTCAACATAAGCTGGTAGAACAGCCAATCAAAGGTGGCCAAGATACTCCGCTCTGCTTTAAGCATATCATCAACGACATATGAACATCGTTATTGCTTTATCACAGGCTACACTATAGACAGGGTGTTACACGAAGTTGATACCCCAAATAGCGACATACAGCAGTATGTCAATATGCGAAGAACGTGTGAAATAAACAAGAAAAAAACCTTCCCATAATCATAAATCTGAACACAAAGTCCGTTATATTATTCCGACTTTATCATGAGCATGCGTTTATAAAGAACTATCAAACAGTGGCGATACCACGTGTACGCGGAAAGCCCAGATTCTGTACATGAACTGGTACATATAAACCGAAACCGGCGGTGATCTAACACGTCTTTATCTTGCATGTTTATTTTCACCTAATATAGATCCTCTGATTCATATTTAACCTAGACGATTGTTTTAACATCAAACTAAAGATGCAATAATTTGCCGCTCCGAAGCTTCGCTGCAAACATCTCAATAAGTCGCCATTTTTTCGGGCCTGTGATGTTTTTGGCAGACCATGAGTGTTTCATCTTGCTATAATGTGGTGTAGTTCGAGACAGAGTAAAGGTGTGAGTGGAAGGTAAACACGGCAACTCGATATGATTACACGTGTGGCAAACTCGTTAATGGCATAGTCTGAAGTCTTGCCTGACTGCTATGGGATTAGAGCGCTGCCAAAAAAGAGCGATGCCTACATCTCCTTGTGCTAAATGAAAGCATCTCACTGGAAACGGCGACACTACCTTTACTAGCATAAACACATCATTTGTATCTGTCTGTGGGACTATCAGTAACACATGAAACCAACTGTACACTTGTAAGGTGCGCTGTCCATTTCATCAAACCGTTCTGAAACAACTGAAGTCAACTGACGAACGCCTACATCTCCTTGTGCTAAATGAAAGCATCTCACTAGAAACAGCGACACTACATTTTCCGGTATAAACACATCATTTATATCTGTCTCTGTGACTACAAGCAATACATGCAACCAACTCTACACTGTAATGTGCGCTGTCCAATTCGTCGTGAAATTGGACATGAAGCCAACCGGCAAACGCCATCCTGCAGATGAATCCTTCCACAGTACCAAAATCAGCGAAAGAGAAAGATACTTCCAAAATATAGCTACTAATGTCCTATTAAAGCGATATTACTTTACATTGCATACATGAATAAATGATAGAATGTCTTTTCACCCATATTGCACTTTCTTCACCCTACTCAAAAATCAAAACTAATTGCTTCGATCCTGATGATGGCCTATACAATGCCCGTTTCATAGAAATCAAAACATAACCATTACTTAATAATAATCATCCACCTACAGAGGCCTAAAGGAAAACTATCGATAAAAATATATCAATGCATCATTTAAAGTCAGTGATGACCAATATTGTTATTATTATTACATTTTTTTCTGTCTGCATGCATTTTCTAGTGTTTCCATCTGGAGATTTTTAACACAATCATCTGGAACATGTTTTGTTATCCTGGGACTTTTCCATTGTTGGCATTTGGTTTGGACTTTGTAAGTGACTAGACCTCGCTGCCGACTTCGTGCTAATGGGTGATAATTATACCGATACATCTCCCACACTGACGGGTAATTGAACTGGAGTTAACTCCCTTATTACTGGCGACAGATGGTGCTGGGGGCAGTTGGAGTCGATTAGACTAAGGGGATTATCGGCTGTACACATGGCCTTTTACTAATCCATTTTACTGATGAAGCAGAATTCTAAATGTGGATGACTTTACCTACTGCTACGAAGACACGTCTGATGAGGTCCAAGATGTACCAACCTCCTTGCTGGTACCGTTGGGACGTCGTATTGACGTTGTACACGCTGGACTCGTTGTACTTGTACTTGTTCAAGTTGCACTTGTAATTCTAAATTGTAACTGTTGTGCAGGTTGCCATTGTTACAGAAGGTGTAATTGTACCTGTTGCTATGGCTGTACAAGCTGTAAATGTTATACCATTTTGTGTACATACAAATTTTATTTGCCATTGCTGTAGAAGTTGAAACAGTTTGACGAGTTGTAAATATAATGTTGTACAAACTTCGGCTGTTGTACTACATTAATTGTAACAAGTCTGCACACTTGTAGTTGTATTGTGATGGGTTGTAATGGACATCACTTGTAATGGATTGTACTGGTTTCAGTAGCTCAGAAGCACCAGTTGCAATAGATTGTACTGGCTGATGTTGCTGAGATGCACCAGTTGTAACGGACTGTACTGGTTGCAGTAACTGAGATTCATCAGCTGTAACGGATTGGGCAACCTGCAGTAATTGTAATACTCGCATTTCTTTGCGCATATATTGCACTACATATTATCAGTATCATTTAATTTATTGTGTTAGCAGTAATGTCGCCATTACTGTATGCTGTGTCCAAGCTGTGGGCTAAAATGACGCTCGTGTGTGTGATGTCCTGACAACGAATCACATTTCCTTCTGGCCTGCGACTGAAACGTCTGTTCATCTAGATACCCCATGTTACAGTGACGTTATTTGAAAGCAGTGCGATCACCATGTGATGATCGGGGTTTCTTCATGTAAAACAAATATATGATATGTGCAACGTATTTAATGTCCATCGCAAAATCGGTCACTTGAATAATTTCCTAAACACAAAAAATGGTAACCGGCAGACTAGGAGTTATATCATGAAAGGTTTTTGGGGGTTGTGATTTTATATTTTCATCTATCTTTAGATACAGATCAAAGTGACAATGTAGCCCATAAATTCAGAACTAAATGCGATTCCTGAAAAACTAAGGGGAAAGACCCGGAAAACGGTTTAATATCCCGTGATGAAATGTTGTTCGTTTTTCCTCTATGTCAGATATTGAATCGCTAATTTTTCTTTTTATCGCCAAAGCTTCTAAGACTATCAAAGAAAATTGGTTAAGTATACACGAAAAATAGTTTGTAAATCTCGTGAAGCGAAACGCGTAAAGGTGATGCAATTACTGATAACATTATGATTAGTTGCGCAACATATGGAATCTATCTTGCATGCGAGAATTTGGCGTGACAGCACGAGATGTGTTTCCTCTGTCGTCGGAGTGCGTGCGATAGGCATGTGATGGAACTCACTGGCTCACTGACGGCTCAAAGCTCCATCATCACTGTCTGTTTTTCGTATGACTGTACATAAGTCCTGTAAGTGATAGTTCAATATTTACACACGCCAACATACACAGTGACAAGACATGATGGATAAGTGTACCAAGTTCCTCTCTAATGCTCTCACCAATTCTCTTCCCATTTGCTGGCCTATTTCTCTCCCCCTCCTTCCTTTCCATTCGTTGTTTACCACATTCTCTCTCTTCCTCTCTATCGTGATCCTTCCTCTCTGCTTCCTTCCATCATTACTCAATATTTTCAAAATTCTGTCTCTCCTAGGACGCTCGTCACGTCGAAGATCCGGGTTCGATTCCCCACATGTGTGCAGCCCATTTCTGTTGTCCCGTCGTATATTGCTGGAATATTGCTAAAAGCATGAAAAAGTATCTCTGCACACCACTCCACTTGGCTCCGCCCATGGCTTCCATCACAAACACTTGCAAAGCCAAGTCACTGTTCACGGGAATGTATTATGCAAGTGTAATTGCATTAAAATTTTGGAATGTTCATGACACGCCTAAAACGATTCACTCTCCCTTGCATCTATTCGCATACTAAGAATCTCTCCTCCTCCCTCCCCTCCCTCCCTCTCTCTCTCTCTCTCTCTCTCTCTCTCTCTCTCTCTCTCTCTCTCTCTCTCTCTTATTTTCTCTTATTTTTTTTTACTTGTCCCCATCCTATCTCCCCCTCCCGTGATGTAATGACTTCTCGGATGTTAGAGTGATGAACCAATTACATGATACACTTGTTATAGCTCCCCAGCCCGCTCCCTCTACACATGTTCTTCACACTTTAATTGCCAGTGTTATGGATCACTCCGAGTTTTTTAACCCTAGTTATTTTCAGCTAGCTCCTATTTCACTTCAGCGGTGAACTTAGGTTATTCCACAATTTAGATGTAGTCAAACTGTGGGGGTTGGCGGGACATTATTGATACATTGTTGACATAATCCATTTCATGGAAAGGGAGAAAACAATTTAAGGGGTAAAAAACATTTTCTAAAAGAAAATTGGTTTAAAAGATAACTGTTAGTGTCCCGAGATGTGTGATAGCGGTAAACGGGAGTGTGGAAAAAAACATTGTGTTTTGTTTGTTTGAAATAATACTTCATGAAGGAAAGTTTATTTCAAACAACAATGAAACTCATAAATAGAGGCAGGAAACAGACATGTTGTGTTTTGTATTGAGTTGAGCTCCATTGCATTATGTCTGTAAGTATGTTACAGATATCTTTAACGTGAATCCATGCAGCTGCTTAATTGTCTAGCTTTGGGAAGTGTTGTGCCGAGAAAACACAAGGCAATAAAGGATACTGAAAATTTATGTTGTAGTAAACACAATGTGAGGTAAGGAACGGTTATTTCTAAGTATTTCCTACATGTGTTCATGTCTATTTTGAGAGAGTGAATAAGGTTTTAAGTCGCTTTTAACAATATTCCATCAATATCAGACATGGATACAAGACATAGGCTTCACACATTGTACTAAATGCTAGGGGTGGGTATTGCAGAGAATTTTCATATTGCGATATATTGCGATATATTGCGATGCGAAAGCACGTATTGCGATATGTATTGCAATATATTGCATGAAGTATTTTTAAACAAAAAAACTACTTATAATCGAGTTACTTCTTGATTTATAGAGCAAAAACACAACAAAATCCCTAGGCTTGATTAAGCTTTAATAACAACTTTTAATCATGATAAAATAAAAATGTGAATAATATTTGGCACAAATGAAACAAGGACATATCCGAACATTTCCGAGTGTTACGAAGTTTTCCGAATGCAAGTCAAAATACCGGTTTTCGATCAGCGTATCGCAATACGTATCGTTTTCATGTCTGAACCGGTAAATACCGGTAAACCGGTTATATTGCGCAGCCCTACCAAATGCCTATTTTGACTGCCTAGATCGCTCACAGCTAAAATAACTTTTAAATCATCGAGCAAGGATCCAACAACCGAGCCTGACCGCCTGACCGCCTGACCACCTGATTTAAGATGCACTATTAAAGATGTGTTTATTCATAGTTCGCCAAATCTTCACTCCACGTGCATTCAGATTGAAAATTGATTGATTGTAATTCGACAGGGTTTTTTTGTTATCAGGCAAAGACTGTTCAATTCAGAGTGATTTCACATCTAGTATTGCGGCAATACATATGTAGTATTTTAAGTTGTTGACTTTAATATTTTGAAATGTTAACTGTAAAAAAAGATAAATATTTACGATCTACATGTAGCAGTTGTGTGCCTATGGATATCTTCAATACGTACTGGTCAATGGTGTATACAGTGTCAACAGTTGTATATCCCACAGCCGACATACGTATACAAGAACTAGAATCATTAATATAACAGCGAATTGTAAAGGAATTTCCAATAGTGAAGACACGGTGTTTGCGTTAAAACTAAAACAGTGTGTACGCTGTAGAGTACACAGAGTACACTGTATGATACGCAGATTGCATCTCAAATACTCTGTATGATACGCAGATTGCATCTCAAATACACTGTATGATACGCAGATTGCATCTCAAATACTCTGCATGATACGCAGATTGCATCTCAAATACACTGCATGATACGCAGATTGCATCTCAAATACTCTGTATGATACGCAGATTGCATCTCAAATACTCTGTATGATACGCAGATTGCATCTCAAATACTCAGTATGATACGCAGATTGCATCTCAAATACTCTGTATGATACGCAGATTGCATCTCAAATACTCTGTATGATACGCAGATTGCATCTCAAATACTCTGTATGATACGCAGATTACATCCCAAATACACTGTATGATACGCAGATTGCATCCCAAATACACTGTATGATACGCAGATTGCATCTCAAATACTCTGTATGATACGCAGATTACATCCCAAATACACTGTATGATACGCAGATTGCATCTCAAATACTCTGTATGATACGCAGATTGCATCTCAAATACTCTGTATGATACGCAGATTGCATCTCAAATACTCTGTATGATACGCAGATTGCATCCCAAATACTCTGTATGATACGCAGATTGCATCTCAAATACTCTGTATGATACGCAGATTGCATCCCAAATACTCTGTATGATACGCAGATTGCATCTCAAATACTCTGTATGATACGCAGATTGCATCTCAAATACTCTGTACGATACGCAGATTGCATCTCAAATACTCTAATGATACGCATCTCAAATACACTATATGATACGCAGATTGCATCTCAAATACTCTGTATGATATGCAGATTGCATCTCAAGTACACTGTATGATACGCAAACTGCATCTCAAATACTCTATTGCATCTCAAGTACACTGTATGATACGCAGATTACACCCCGAATACACTGTATTGATACGCAGACTAAACGCCGAGTACACTACATGATACGCAAAGTACATCCTAAATACACAGTCTCACTTATGATACGCAGACTAAACTCCGAGTACACTATGAAGCGCAGACTATACAGTTTACACTAAGTGTATTTTGGACATTTCATTTAAATGGTAGCTGTTCAGGTTCTTGTTGTCAAATCACACCACATTCAGATACTGTTTGCTGGCACCACTGTGCTCCAACAATGCTGTCGTAACAAGAAACAAAGCTTCTCTGAATCCAATTCTCGGAAAAGCCTTACCCAAACCACTGCTCTACCAGCACTTCTGTTCTCCTAACATTATTCACTTTCCAATCTGACTGACACCCTATGGAACCCCTCGATAGGATGGGGTAAGGTGTAGCAATTACACTTAAATTGTCCGTACCTCCCTGTAGTTTTGAGATTTATAGATCGGATTAGATCATTTCAGGAAGCCTGACCGTGTTCAACATGCTTCAGAATATTTTCCACCATCCACCTCCCCAACTCCACCCCACCTCCCAACTTACCCACCCCACCCCGCGCTTGCATCGTCTCATCGTCACCGTTCATCGCCTACAGGCTGTAAACACACAGTGTACGGCTTAGCCTAGTCTGTCTCACAGTCCCTGAACCACATTAATTTCCCTACTGCTAAGCCTCTCTGCAGTGCTAAAGCCCTAAATGAAGCAAGTCTAGATTTCCTCAGGTTCAGGGTCTGTTAACATCTGCAAGAAAACTAACTCACTTTGGGGGTCGGATTACAAAGTAAACATATCTAATTACCATGGCTGGCTGGACCAACATCCTCACCAGTGGTCTGGAATCTTGCCTCACATTTTCATCTGTCAACTCTTAATTAACAAGCACATTGGGTCACATGAAGCTATAGTGGAGGCCTTGTGCACAGTTTCTGGTCTTGAAGAGACAAACCATCAAAATCTTGGGGAAAGGTTCCTCCTGAATGTTATGTTGTAAAAAGTATTGTTTCATTGTCTGACTTGGGTCCAACACATAGCAGCCCAATTGTAAATGCGGTTAAGGATTTAATCGTAATTAAAACAAGGGTTATTTTTCTTACTCCTGATATAGGATTATTGTGTGTTTTAAGTATCTGTCTAGGCTTAGCCCTGTAGAATGCATTACACGCTCAAACTACCGGTCTCCCTGGTTAATAACCGCCAATATTCTCACCCGCTTTTTTCATACTTAGCTAAATATTAGTTTAGAAATAAGCCGTTTTGAAGAACTTTTCGAAAGCGCATTTCCGTACGACTCAAAAAGGTTCGGAGAGTTTCCGCTTGAAACGTTCGAAAATATTATTTTAATATCAAGTTTGTGATCATTTAAGAACGTTTAGGGTTAGTGGATTAAAGTGAGGTTCGTGATAAAATGATTAATCTCTTAGGGATACTCGTTTAGAGCGCGTTGAGTTTTATAAGATCATGAACAGCAATACAAATATTTGTTTTATATTATTGAAGGTAATGAAAGAAATTGAAACTTACGCAAGGATAAGTTTTAATCTAATTTGTCGCCGGTCATGCACACCAGCTGATGCTAGTTCAGTACCCGTGATAATGAAACTTGGAGGGGAAGGGATAATGGAAGTTTAGGGGGAGAAAAACGGGGGATCTGTATTCTCTTGGTAGGTGGCACGAGCAGTTGACATCCAAGTATCGTGTTAGTTAATTCAAGAACGTCGGGAAAGAAACAGACTACCTAAAATGAAGTAAATAATTAAAGTCTTTTTCGCGGGTTCTTTCTATGTCTAAAAGACGTAAATAACAAAATTTGTGATATCGTTTTCCTTTATTTTCAAAATTGAATAATAAACTTTTGTGGCTGCTTTCCACCTATTTATAACAGAAATAAATATTAACAGTGTTCATAGCGTTATCCGCCTGTGTTGACAAGAGGTAAATAATATACATGTATGTTTTAATGGCGTTTCTCTCTATTTCGTTTCTGTCCATATTTCACAATCAGAAGTGAGTTGGTATGTTGCAACTGACAGAAAAGAAAACATCACTTATTTCACGAAGCGTTGGTAAACAACCGAATGACTGTATTAGACTCCTTTACATGTAAATAGACTACGAGAAAATATGCTGCGCTCGGATGGCAAACTTTTAGTTTTGCAATACTAACAAGGTGGGCATGTTATGAAAACGTCCTGTTTGTGGCTCTGAACATTCAACATGTACTACATCATCACCATCACCACCATCATCATCATCATCATCATCATCATCATTTGTTAAGCCTTGTAGTCATCATCGGTAATTTCGGCCATGTTGGAAATTTCGATGGTGGGTTGATAATTTCAATTATCACATTATGCATATGTTATAATGTATATCAATATTATTATTAGCAGTAACAGTATTATTTCTTCTTCTATGAATTGCATTTAGAAGCTGGTATGAATAACAATTTGAATGAATTGTCAACTTCGTTATTGCAATAAATCACTTACATCTATTGCAATAAACAAGTTGTCTATCCATAAAACGTCTTCTACAACATTATTGCCGTGGTGTGTTATGTTATTATAGTTATGTTTGTTATAAGTAATGATAATTTCAGAAACCAAAAACACAATCTTAATCATTATACACTAAACCACGTCAATGCCCCACCCATGTCAAATACCCTTAACCAACTAGTACGAGACAAAAGGACGTCCCAAGTGCCGCGATTAACGCCTAATTATCTGTAAATGAGATGTACATAAATGCCAGGCGTAGGTAGATACGCTTGTCGTTCCCTCCCTAATCAGTGACACTATCTTAATACGGGAGGGGAGAAGTAATCACCCTGCCCCAGGCCTGTCCCCTACTTCACAACCAGGTCGGCAGCAAGGCGTTGGTGAAGCTACCCGTAATTACATGTATACTGGTTAAAAGGTGTAATATGTGATTGCAATCGACTTAAATATAGGACGTCTTTCAACTATTTCACAGAGACTACATTTAACATGTATTTGCACCACTGTAGTTTGAGCTGACATTCATTAGATTTGTTATTGACGTCTACTAAGAACTAAGAAACACGTATTTTCGTGCTTCTAACCACAAACATTCTAAGACAGCTATGTATGTCATTATGGTAGGTATTATATGGTTCGGTGTCAGGAAATCTATAACCAAAAGAATCCAAGCAACACAACATTAATGCAAGTTAAACATTTCCCATTCAGTGCTATCGGTATTACAACAGTTACAAGGATTTTTCGAAATACGTTCATAGTCGTTTATATTTGTTTTATTAATAGATAGTGTAAGAATTTACAACTGTTTCAACCAAAATGTCCTAATGTCGCCAATTATTTGTACAATATACCCGACATCTTGTAAAGTACTGATTACTTTCATGTTAATAAAAGCTTTCTCCTGAAAATTGTTAGAATTTATATATCAGATCAATACCTTTACAAGAGGCGACTAACGGGATCGGGTTGGCAGGCACGGTGACTTGGTCGACACATGTCAACGTTTCCCAGTAGCGTAGATCAATGCTCATGATTTTGATCACTGAATTGTCTGGTCCAGACTCGATTATTTACAGATCGCCTCTATACAGCTGGACTATTGCTGAGTACGGCGTTAAACAATGAACCCAACCCAACACAAGCATTTGTTTTCTGTATGAAATGTGTTTTACTTAATCGCGCAAGGCAATGCTTTAATTTCCTGTTTTCTTCAAGTGTTATTTTCTACATTTAATTCTGTCCTCTTCTTGTGAATATACACGCTTGACGTTTTGAACAAAAAACAGAAATGAGATAATATTAGTTTTCACTCTGCACTTCTTCTGATGTTCTTGCTTTTTGCAGTGAATTGGAAATTTGACTTGCACAAGCTCTTAATTAGCCCTTTGCCTTTTCAACACACGTCGGGTAGTTGTTTAAGTATGTAAACACAGAATACATGAAACGCCAGAGAAAGCAATCAGGCCTATCACGTGATGTCTGTCGGAGATCTCACGTTAAACAACGCTATCACGTCTCTTCTTCTCGCGTATCACTCCGCTAACCAATTTACCTCCCTTGTAATTAACTCCAAGCGCCGAGCAGTAAAGTCCAAAATCCGTCCCCCAAACACAAACACACTGGAAACTAAATCTGTTTATGAGATATTTACAATGCAAATATATAACACGGCACTTAGACAATGTAGTCGTTTAATCAAGATACAACCTGTTGAAGACGGAACATAAACAATGAACAATGCCTAGACTTTTATCCAATACCCGTCGTTGGTTAGACCGGCGTTTTATCATTCTAATGACGAATTAAATAATTGAGAATATCGCCTTTTTATTTCCGTGTAATTTGGCGGTTACCTTCACCTCAAATCTAGAAAATTGACGAGTTCAGGAACGCATTAATTTTATTGCTACGCGAAAAGTACCATATGTTTACGGTGCGCCATGTTGCCGACCACCATGACATATAAACTGGACAATTTATCTGTAATCTACAATTTGATCGGATATCCAAAGGTCGAGGGGTATATTTCCTATCATTGTTTCCTATTATTTCACCTGGCGCATTTGCATCTGTCCGCAAAACAATAAATCCGTGAATCGCTCTCTTTGTGTTGGAACAGGACCTGAGCTTTTATTCATTTGGTTCCATGTTACATGTGAGAAAAATATGAAAGAGGTTATTGGAAGTCTGATAAAAAAAGTGTATAAGTCTTTTCCTAAACTTTTTCTTTGTTTCAATTTTTCGAATGTGGAACAGTGTTTTTCCAGAGACAATGACATTAAAATACTTGCAATGGTGTTTCTCGCGTACGATTTAGTAGTTGTCTATTGGCAGTGCTATGGGCCATATTATATAGGCTTTGAACATAGTGGTTAAGTCATGTTAACGGTAGAGGTTTACCTTGGTACGTTCAGCCTCCAAGACATAAACGACTTAACTTACAGGTTTTACACTGGGAAATATTTGCCGTGTCTAAATATGAAGTAAGAAGTTTAGTGATTGAGCAAGAACAGCATCTTCAGGACAGATGCATCTGATTTGTTTCCGTCATTCGTTTGCATCCCCGAGGAAGATTTAACATCTTTGCTAAATGTGTATGATTATGTATACATGTATGTTGCCAATGATGAAGCAAGTTGTGAGATACATGGCCTTCTTCTAAATAGCATACGAATGTTCGATTCAACATAGAAATCTGTATCAGTTAAATGATTGAAGTGTTTTAAAAATGAAAACTATCACATTCAAGATATTAGAATGTTGGACAAAGTACGACGCTATCAAAACGAATTTCATGATTAGGAGTACGTTTAGTGAAAGTGACATATAATTAATAGTCACATTTCTGGAAAATCAGGAGAAACTTTATTAAAAGTTTGCTTCAGATTTGAAAAAATGTAATAAAATGCCTGATAAAAGCTGGAGTCTTGACACATTGTTGAATTAAAAGTGTGATTATCCAACAGTCATGGAATATGTGGAGTAGAGCTAAGCATCATCAGCATCTTTTGAGTGGACTTCAGGGATAACTACATCTCTACAATATTTATTAGTAGCTATATTAGGAACTGGAATTTTTTTATATAAATATTACTCCTGCAATCACGTTTGTCAACGATATTTTCGAAACTTGCCAGTATATAGAATAACCGAAATATCAATATTTTTATAAATACCTGATCGTTTTGAGATAACAGTCAATTGGCCAATTTCGTTTGCACATAAGCTATCATTAGGAGTTCATAGCTCAATCAAATGTGACCCGGAAGTGATGGAAGAGAACAGCTGAAGGCTTACTTGATGAGTCAAAGGAACCACTGTCTCCTACCACGGCGTCCTTTGAAGTCGTAATTAGCCAATCGTCATCACTGCCCTGTCACACATTGTTGAATTAAGTTACACTTTGTTACACTTGTGGAATTGCACGACCGCCAAAGAACATTAAATGGCGTGCTAGCAGCCTAATGGAAGAACGCCCTGCTTGTTGTGTGATCCGCGTTATGTGTGGTATTTTCTCTAGACATCGCCACGCGATTCATGTTTGTAAATGTAGTCAATAGAACCGGATCTCCTCATTTCGATTTAATTAAAGGCTAGATGTCGCCTTGATTTCATGGTTGTAATTGTACTGTCTATCTTGATGAGGGCAATAGTCCTCACCCCCAACATGTAATTGTTACACCGGGTACTGGATCAGAAATCCTTGGCCAGCGGCTTCTTGGAGAAAATGTTTTCTTTTGTATAAACTGTGTCTTTTTCACGGGTTTTCCTTTTCTTTTTCTGTGAAAGGTAACAACCTTCCTTGCGCTATATTGCTTTCGTTTGCAAACATGTCCGCACTGACAAAGTTCGAAATTCGAAGAAAACTGACAACATCGTCATCTGTGCATAGGATATGAACGATACTGAAAATATTAATGCTATTAACTTTATAAACCCTTTTTATATTGAATATATTTCCTTGATGAATATTAAGAATTTTGTTATTATTATTTGATATAATTAAATGGTTTCGTTAATTTCTTTATAAGATGCAAGTTAATGCACATCATCCTGCACGAAAACAACATGTAAGATGGTTTGGAATCATCGAAGGTTCAACAACATATGTGTAAGTCAGATAAATATAAGCACTATACAACATGTCATTATCATGTGACCTGCAAGACAGCATGACGTCATTAGATACGGGTCACCAGCACGGATAGAACGTGCCGGATATGGCCGATTCTTCTAAAGTAGTTTTCTTGTCTGCGACTGTCATAATGAGCTGATTTCACGCCATTATTGGACAAACAGTGATATATTAGATGGGCATCCCAGACACACGAGAATGCGAGGGAATCTATTATACATGTGTCCTGTCCGTCTAACATCCTATAGAGGAGCATCTGTATCTATAACACCAGCACCTTACACATTCACACAAACGTGTTCGCAATAACTCTCTGCAGAACATCCTTAATTACATGTGTTAGCTATCCTGCATTGTAGTGAATTATCATAGTCATTTTTGAGAAATAAATTATTGGAATTTGATGTTTTTTACCTTCAAAATGCATGTTTGTTATTTTTCAAAATACCCACTTGTATTGTGTTTGTTTTTAGACGGTGACACTTTTCTCTCAAATTTATAAATATATTTTTCCCATTTTTAACACCTTGAAAACAGAATGTTGAAAGAAGATAATATATTTTTAAGTTCTTTTTAAAAATGGAAGCATTTAAGTGACACGTTTTTTGTTTAGGCAACACAAAACATGTGTATGTATATAATCAGAAAAGTCAATGTTTGTACAAAAAGACAGTATTATCAATACCTAGTTAAAATGATGTTATATTAGTTCAAAGATATTTGGTTTCTTAACTCTATGTATACTCAACAGACGGCTTTGATGGCTTGTAGAATATAATCAGACTAATTCTCACGGTGAGAATGGAGAATGTTGATTTTCTCTGCCCGATCGGTGTTGAAACGTTGGCATTAGTAACCGGAAACACCGTTATTAATCTGTTAAATATTTCAACATTTGAAAATTCCCGCATGTAATTCCAGTCATCAGCTGAGAGAAGCTCGATAATTGCACTTCCCATCGGCTCATTTGTCGGAGACGCGAGAGAAAGCAGGACGTGTAACAATTGGATTGGAAATCGTCTGGAATTACCAATAACAGATCAATTAATCATTGAACAAGGTCGACTCAGGATCACTGATCAATTACAGAAGTTCAGGTAAATATACAGACAAGCAAATAGATACGTTCAATAGCTCTGGGCAAGACTGGATCAAGGTGTAGCATTTAAGTGAGAGAGTTGAGCAAATATCTCCGACCCCTCGAGACATCGGTCCCGCCTGGTCGCGATATCTTTGTATTGGCCCCAGACATCAAAGTTCCGATTGGTAAAATTGATTGATGAAGTGTTTTTCGGCCAGTGTTGACGCTAATATGGGAACAGTCCACTACCGCTTCTCTCGCGAGCTCAAGCGATCGGATGACCTGACTCTTCCCCCGGGCGGGCGGGATTATACGATATGCGCGGTTTTCATTGGTCGATGTCGCGACACTTAGCCATCCCCAGGCCCCGCCCTCATAGTGTACCACGGCTATATGAAATCGCGTACGACGAAGTTCCCTATACACATTTCGACGTCTCACAGCTTCTACACGACAATCCCACTGTATTACCTCACAATGGTGGTCGGGCTTGAGATTAAGAAAGAAGCAAACATGTCAGAAATCGAACAGCCTCTCGGACCTTGCAAAAAAATTACAAATTTTAGCATCGAAGAAATTCTCAAACCTGACTTTGGAAGACGGGTGTCGACAACACCTTCTCCACCCCCGCTGTCGCCAAGATGTGTGACGACACCAGAGATCGCCTCACCCCCGAGTGTGACCAAGCCTAAAGGAAGAACCCCCGTGTCCCCCGGTAAATTCGAACTGCCGGCCTGGGTTTTCTGCACCCGATATTCAGACAGACCATCATCAGGTGAATATTCGTTTTTATTATTTCAACTATTATTATTCATATTTACATATGCAAAATGACAACGCCTGTGTAGCATTTGAATATTTCTGCAGAGTTGATGCGGTATTTTTCTTCTGTTGAAATTCTAACTTTCAAAGCAGTTTTGTTTGAAATAATTTCTGCGTTTGATTTAGATTATTATCTCAAACATCGTCTACACATGTTCATAGCTTTGATACTTTTGATATTCCAAATACGCTAATACTGCTCTAACCTAATCAGTTTACAGAGATGTTTGTTTTTCATCAGTTTGTGTAAATAAACGGATATAACATTAATCTCAAATGGTGATCTTAATTCTCTGAAATTCCAGCTAAATTTGTGGGCCTAATTTATGAATGAAATTTCATTTCAACCCAAAGCAAGCTTTAAAGCTCCATTCAGTCTGAGAAAATCATTCAAAAGTTTCAAAAGAAACCAAAACCCTATGTTATCAGAAACCAAAACCCTATGTTATCAGCTTCTTTCTTCCTAGCTAAATATTTATCAAGTTGATCAGCTTTAATGATTGCGTAGGTTCCCCACTAAACCGTGAAGTTTGTTCCGCAACACCAACTTCGACAAATATGTCTCAGGTTCACTCAGAAATGAAACGCTCATCGAGTCCGACTTGGGAGAGGTTTTCTCGCGGAGCGTTATTCCGCCTCATTTGATATGTTTATCTTGTTTTTCTTTCTAACCCAAACATTTATCGCTTCTTCAATGGGCTAACATTTGTCAAGCTTATACCGTTATGTCCATGGCGCGGACGTTTCCTCGCTAAAATTGATGATCTCAGTGGTTTTGCGCAATTCTGCGGGAGTTAAAACTGATCGTTTTTTAAAACTTCCCGTGAAGTTTGTTTGGTGGCTCGTCGCGTGTCGTGGAAAGAAAACCACACTCGGAATGTAACTCACTGGGATGGAAAGGAAGTTGCTTAAATGAGCATTATGGTTTTATTAATCAATAATACAGCAAGCGAAGCTGGTTACGAGGCGGACATGCGTATTGTTGGTCTCCATTATTCATGTATTTTCCTTTTGTTTTCAAAACACGATATTCTTTGTAGTCATTCGTGAGTGTTCACTTTAAGGTTGTCTAATTTGTCTATTTTTGCAAACTTTATGAAAGCTTTTTAGTTAGGGACTTCGTATGAATATGAAAAATATTTTTGAATTTTATAATTTTAAAATTTATTAATGTTAGTCATACCATTTTGTAGGTTAAATGAACTGACATAAGTATCAATATTAATAACGAACAGGCTACGACAGGTTTATGTTCTAGACACTGTTACAAGCATACACTCATATCAAGGTAATTAAGAAAAACGTATATGTAAAATGTAATACATCCGAAGCATATTTACTGACAACATTTGCGATTTCAGTGTTTTTTTATGGGTCGTTGTCTGTTAAAGGACATTCTTACAAGCATTAACCTGTATATAAAACGTAGGTAATCACCCCTTAACGATTTCGTTTCTTTCTTCTTAGGACCACGATGTCGTAAGCCTCGCAAGAAGACTGAAAAACAAGACGACAAGCGTCCAAGGACGGCGTTTTCTACAGCACAACTACAACGCCTCCGACAAGAGTTCGACGACAACCACTACCTATCTGAACAGCGACGACAAGCATTAGCCCGAGAACTGAATCTCAATGAATCGCAAGTAAAAATCTGGTTCCAGAATAAACGTGCCAAGCTGAAGAAGAGCACCGGTTCCAAGAACCCCCTGGCAATGCGGCTGATAGCGGAGGGGTTGTACAATCACACAACCGTTGTCGTCAAGGGCGAGGAGATGATGGACATGTCCTGAGATGGGCGATGGTCAAACAACCTTATCTGGACTCCCTGACCAGATATTGCCACCCTTGACCAACAAAGGCGACAGTTACGTTGAAAAAAAAGTGATTTGGCGAATATTCTGTCAAGAAGTCTACAGCTGAAATTTGCTCGAGAACTTTCATATTCTTACTTAACAATGGCAAACCTTTGAACCTTGTTTGTAAGTGACGAGCCAGCCAGTCATCCACTGACAAGCCGATAAGACTGTGATATGTCCCAAACCATTTCAAAGCAGGTTAAACTTTGACAGTCATCCTAATAATGATGTGTCCCGATAGACATAATAAACATCATGAAAATGTGCTGAACAGCGCCCAAAGATGATTACTCCGTCATGCTGATCACCGGCGAACGTGGAGACCAAAGCGAAAGGGAAATGGACCGTCACCTTGTCTCACACCAGACTCCTCCAGGGAATAACAGTCCGGCAAGCTGGAACCATCGGTCTTTGGCGACATCTTTGCCTGGTCAGATGTTAGCTGAAGCGAGACGGAGCGAGAAACAGCGAGAAGAGATGACGAGAACGCCAGAATGTTATGTCATAAGACTACATCAAAGAACTGTTTTAATGACTGAAATTAACACCGAACGTGTGTTATAGAGACATCTCATTGAAGTTTATTCCTTTCGAAATACCTCTTTCTTTAGGCGTCATCCAACATCGGCTTAGGCTAACTGATTCATCAAAACGTTGCCATTGAATGTGTGACAAAACATTGTGCTATAGATTGGTATTGTCATATCATGAACGAAACACGGTGCTAGATTACGCCATACAATCACGTTGTATTGGCTAGAGTATTTATACGATGATACCAGGAAGGGTCATCCAGTATTATGATCACGTTGTATATAGTGTACATATCCAGCAACATTGTTCTGGTTCTAAGCTAGTAGTTGCCAAAGTCCCAAGCATGTACAGAATCTTTATTCCTTTTGTATGGGAGGTGCTTTACAGTAGCTTCTTCAGTTTTGCCATAACAATAATACTCGGTTTAATATAAATCCTCTTCCCGTAATATCTCAGCTACTATATTTACTCTACCATCATCCTGCCATGTTCTTCATGACGTCTGTCTTGTATGTTTCCATGTCTGTCCACTGTCACTGTTGTAAGGCTGTTTGTCTTTATTCACGATGTTCAGAATCTGATATCGCCTCTTGTCTCCCCTGCAGCCACTAGTGTTCATTGCACTTCATACCATTCGACTTGCACTATAATTCCTCCATTCCAGCCTTTTCACATTCAACTGAATATCGCGTACTGGGACATGGTAATCTCACAGGAACTCTTCCTCTGTTCCTCACCTTTCTCTCATCAACTTTCGTCGTCCAGAGCAACCCTTTCATTACCCTCCTCTCTCCACCCTAACAATAGTAATCCAACCCTTCTCGCAGAACCCTTCTATCACGCATTATCTCCACCCCTCTCCTCTGTTTCCCCCAACCCTCCCACTATGTTAACGCGCCCTGGCTTCAGCTTCACCTCAAGTCCCACCCCGTCCTTCATCAAACCCTACATAAGCCTAAACCCATCTCAACATACCCTGTTTCCAGCCACCCTCGGCTTCCCCACACCCACTCACCAACCCGCCGCAAGAAACCCAGCATTAGCCCCACCCCAGCCCTAACTCCATCTCGCCCTTGCCCAACTCCAGGCCTTCCGTTCATTGACCTACCCGGCTCTGGAGATCACAGTCTCCCTGTGCTGTCATTATAAATATATCATCGTTGTCGCATTTGCACGTATCCAACACAAAGCCTGTGATAAAGATTGAATTTCAAATAAAACCTATGACTCAATATTACCTATTGTGTTTTCATTCTTCAGACGGATGATTCACGATGCTGAATTTAGCTTTGTCTTGACAAGTCTGAAAAGACGATTTAGATCACGGTCAACCATTACATGAACCCACTGCACTTTAAGCCGAAAGGACAAAATATATGTTATCTGTGTTACTGTTTGAATGACCTGACGATGGAGAAAGAATATGCTCCGAAACATCGTGCTCTCCATAATACAGAAGTAGAATGCATACATTTCTTCCCTGATGTGGTAGTGTTGACTGAATACACTTGTGGAATATATACTAACAAACACACTCGAGCAAATTCATTGTAACTTTTCATACAGTTCATGTGTGTATCCTCTATTCTTTTGTGGGGCGTTTGGGTAGCCTAGTGGTTAAAGCGTTCGCTCATCACGCCGAAGGCCCGGTTCGATTCCCCACATGGGTACAATGTATGAAGCCCATTTCTGCTGCCCCCGGCCGTGATTTTACTGGAATATTGCTAAAAGCGGCGTAAAACCCAACTCACTCTCTCACTCTATTTTGTTGTGGAATCTAATGTTTTGCCAATGTCGTGATATGACCTATGCAAGGGTCAATACTGCCCATGGTAGCGCGTCCCATTACAATATACACCACTTACTCAATATATTCCATCAGTATAACAGACATCTGCACCTTCATCAAGAAGAGGTTCGTATTCTGGGTATGTCTAGTGTTATTAATGTCTTTCGTTCTGGCCTGTTAGCAGAAATGATGAACGCGAGGACTTCGAATGGCCTTTAGAAGTGGTGAACATGATTCAAGAATTTTCAGGATATCAACTTCTTTATTCTGTTTACACGACGTTTCGGAGTACTTCTTACTCCCTCTTCGCTTTAACGTGGTGATCAAATCCTTCCCCCCAACAAGACACGACGCCACTTTCTTGTACCTATATAACTTTGATCATGTTTAATGTGATTGATCCAGAACAAAACTATTGATTGCAAAAAGGAAGGACAACTATATATGGATGAACAACTTCTTTATTACAGTGAGAGCACAGCAGCTTTCACTGTAACAAATACGTTGTTCATCCATCAATTGTTATCCTTCCTTACTGTTACAACGTCTAAATGCTTCTCAAAGAAGTTACTTGAATACAGTAATCATGAGAAGTTATAAGGGAACTATCTATAGTACGGGTTCATTTCACATCATATAGCAGCATCCTTCGTGGATCTGCCGTGCATACTGATTCGGTTCCTGTCCCAACAGTCGTCCAGTATCCACGCACTGGTAGAGGCTTGTTCTGTCGTAGTTTGGACTCTGATCAAACTGTCATTTCCTAGTGTTATGTCATGCCCCCTTTATCCGACTCTGCTGTTTCAAATACTAGTTAAATTGAATTTAAACTCATATTCTGAGTGAATGAGTGAGTGAGTTTGGTTTTAAGCCGCGTTTAGCTATATTCCAGCAATATCATGACGGGGGACAACAGAAATGGGCTTCACACATTATACCCATGTGGGGAATCGAACCCTGGTCTTCAGCGTGACGAGCGGACCCTTTAACCATTAGGCTACCTCACCGCCCCTCTGAGTGAAAGGGGGGCGGTGGGGTAGCCTAGTGGTTAAAGCGTTCGCTCGTCACGCCGAAGGACCGGGTTCGATTCCCCACATGGGTATAATGTGTGAAGCCCATTTCTGGTATCCCCCGCCGTGATATTGCTGGAATATTGCTAAAAGCGGCGTTAAACCCAACTCACTCACTCACTCACTCTGAGTGAAAGGTCAAATGATGTTTTGAATGTAGATAAAATTACCAAACATTCCAATGGCACCTGTTCTGATATCTGATGATGCAGGGTGTTTATGCATCATCTTACGTAAAATGTTCCCATATATTTGATAAACCAATTTCTTCTTAAGGCATTTGATATATATTTAAAAAACCTACTGGTATACATTCCCCATTTGGTGAGACATGCACGATGCATGTTAGAACATCACCGCTAGACACAGGACAGTAGGGCAATAACTTTATGTTGGACACTAACAGGATTACTAGCCTTAACTGACATAGAGTAGCTTGTCAGCACCTCTCCACTGACGGTAAATGAGCCTCAGATGCATTGCAACTCTTTGACACACTGACAAACCAACAATGCCATCAGTCCGCATTGAAATGACTCTATACCCCTGTCTACCATGCATGACAATAGATTTGCACATCATCAGGACTTTATTACCTGTTTATTGCCCAGCACAGAGTCTTCAGCGTCTTCGCTTCCATATATATACACACTTGGCGACGTGTTTAAAGGGTAGGGATTACCCTACAAAGTGCACTCGCTTAACAATGGAGATATACTAGGAACATGGCCTTCACCATGGGGGGTAGCAACTCGAGACCACCCGTCTAACGTCGACCATTGCTTTCTTAACGGCAGGATTAGGCTTTGTTAATTTCTTTGTCAAGTTACACTCGGCTCTTATTTTTATATTGACTCATTCGTTGAAGGTGTTACATATTGGTTTCCAATGACACGGCTGTAAAATGGCGGACAATGGCGGATTGTTTGTTTTAAAGAGTAATGTTTATATACCTAGGATAGTTACAGTTTTGGATTTCATTACCTGAAAACAATATGTCCATATTTTCTTTTTATTCTTGATTCTGCTCTGAATAATTCTTAAGTTCGAGTTTAATGTGGCTTTTGTTTAATCTCCGTTGTTTATTATCATTTAAGTCGAACAGTTAAGTCAGGACAATCACATTTGGTGTATTTTCTGGTGCCTTGGTAAGAAACCGATACCATATACTCTGCAATTTCGGACTGGATGTATTGTTTCCGTGGGAGATGCCCCGAAAGGCAGCGTGGGGATAAATTATTGTTTGAGATAAATGGGATAATAATGTATTAATGTGAGACATGCATTGCTATACCACGCAGCGGTCATCTCACTGGACAATGCATTGCTCCTACCACAACAGCACAATAGTACCTTATTGCACTGGAAACAGTGCTGTGTGGATGCAGTATTACTCCATATACCACGTATCTTAAGAATATGAATGAATATTTGTTTATCAGATATTTGCAACTGTTTTACATAAACACACGCACGTACGCATGTGCGCACACACAGGCTGTGAATTGTGTTTGGAGGTGCATCGTAAAATAATAGAAGTGTACACAAACCAACATAATTCCAATATCAACATCAATACTATAGACAGTACTTACGTGAGAGTATCGTGAATTATGTAAAAGTTACAAAAAGAGGGCACGCAGCATGTAATTTCATACAAGTTCAAGTTCAACCACTTCTGTTGTTTTGATATTCACAAAATATTTTGGAAAATTTAACGTTTACTCGTGTGTGTTTATCTATTCGAGATGATATAAGATTGGATTACTATTGGTATGTTTATTGGTCGTGAGTACTGTGTACAAATATGTGTTATGCAGGTATCCTACGCGTGACACACAAATATAATCTTCTGTCAAACGTGCGTCAAATCTAAATGCCTTTCTTTGTACACCTCCCCATGTGTACGAATATTTATACGTTTATACACTACCTGTATGCTCATCAATGGCTTGTCCGTATGTTGTGGACAGTACCTTTGGGTCAGTTATGTTGGTCCATGCATACTCGTATAGCTGCAGCATTCTTTAGATACATCTCAACACCTATACGTACGCATATACAGAGGTTTATTTATGTAAACGTATGATAACCAATTACCTAAAAGCTATTACCAATCCAAGTAAAACTAAATTCCTCATGTCATCATCTGATTGTAAATGTATCAGTTATTTAGCAGGCTTTATTTATCATGCAATGTATCTAAGATGTTAAAGTTATTAATTTATACTGTACACACCATGTTTTGCCATGTACAATGTAACCTATGTAGTTGGTGGCCTACACTTCTGTAATAAAGCACTGAGAAAAGATAATCATATAGACCAACATGTACAGAATTTCTCTTGTTAATGACCAGCCTCGAAACATAGTACTACGAGAATGAAATATAAGCCCAATCACACACTCTCATGAAACATTCCTTTCCATAATACAGAGTTACCTGTTGTTGTATTATATATTTGCAAGATAACACTTCGTTAGTGAACTGATATTATGTTGTTTCGTCACTTGTACAACACATGTAAAGGTTCATTGTTACATGTAGGCCTATATATGATCGTGGTGTAGTTTATGTCTTTGGCCACACATACCAATATATTCTCTTTGTATTATTTAGTATTAAATAACTCAATGTCAAAAAGAAATTAGATTGAATAATTTGTTATAATACACCAGTAGTTCCACTGGATGCTTGCAATATTTACATTAAACCTACATATACATCTCCTTACTTCACACCCAGATGACCATATTTACGATTTACCCCCACATTGGTATACTATTCTTTCAAATATTGCTTGTAACTTTATTTAGTAGATTAACATGTGCTTCAAATCACATATGTTGAAATGACTTGATGAATCAATAACTGTATAATTACACTTTTCTTTGTCTGAGGGTGATATTTTCATTCTACATAACCTAATTTATGTACACTCATGTGCCATATTAAAGTTCACAAAATGGCCGCCATGTAATTTTCGCTAACTGTAATGAGATGTAAATAAAGTTTGATTTCAAAATAATGCCTGAAGCAACTTACCTGATATTTTCAGTATTTAGTAATACAGCCATTTACTGCAAGTACAGATCTCATTCGCTTAGGTAGAGTAGAATACAGTGATTTTATGTACTCTGGAGTAAGTGATGTCCAGATATCTTGAACGTGATCTATCAGATCTGCTTGGTTTTTATGTCATGTAACTGTCTTTGTAGCCTGATTTTCAGAGTTCTCCATACATTTTCAATGGTATTACAGTCTGGGGACTGAGGAGGCCAATTCATTGTCTGAATGTCATTGTCACGTTTCCACTGAATTGTCTGTCTAGAAACATGGACAGGACAATTGTCCTCTTGAAATACATAGCCCCGATATGCTGGAACTTTGGCTATTTCTGGCCAAAGGTTGCTGTCCAGTATATCTATATACTTTGTAGAGTTGATATGACCATCTACACCGACAAGGGTTCCAACACCTTCAAAAAAAATACACCCCCAGAACATCACACTGAGACGTCGGGCATTTTTATCCCTGTACACACCAAGGCACCGGGGTTTCCACTTTTCTTCATTAGTCCTCCAAACATAAACTTTCTGATCATTTCATACAACAACTTGAGTTTCATCTGACAATATTACCCTAGACCAATCTCTATTTACATTCCATATCAAATGTGTTCTTGCAAAGGCTCTTTTCTTGAACCTGCTTTGAGAGGATATGGTGGTTTTCTTCTTCACAACTCTTCTATGAAAACCATTTTCATGAAGACGCCTTTGTATTGTCCTCCTGGATAGTCTTACTTAAGATGTCTGGTTCCAAAGTGAAGATATATCCTGAAGAGACTTTCTCCTATTACACTTAACAATCTTCAATAAAGCTCTAGTATCTCTGTCAGTTGATTTTCTTCTCCTGCCACTTCTCTGACAATTTTCTATATTTCCTCCTTGAAAAAAACTCTTCGGAAACCTATTAATTCCAGTTATTTTACCTATTTCACTTCCACTCTTGCCTTCTGAATTCAAACTTAATATGAGCTTTTTCTGACATGCAGTAAGATCTTTCCCTCTAGGTGCCATGACACTTTGAGCAGACGTCATACTAAGCACTTGAGAGTTATTCCCCTTCTGTTTACAAAATGTAACAGGTGTTAAGTCAAATTTGTACCCGCTAAAATTTCATACCCTATTACTATTGCTAAGATGAAATAAACTTTCATTTAAAAGAACCAGCTACTGCTGGCAAGAATCACAGCGGCCATTTTGTGAACTTTAATATGGCACATGAGTGTAGCTGTGGAAGGGAATATGAAGTTAAATACTTCTGGCGAGTTGAGTACATGGTGGGGTTCTACATTATCCATGACTTAAAATAGGATAAAGTGGTTTCACACGTTGATTCCTAGTTATACTATGATTTTATATAGGATATTTCTGATACGATGGCGGAAACGAATTGTATTGATATATCCCTATCGAATATATGCATTTCTTACGTCATATGTTGTTTTGACTTGCTTTTGCGTGTGGTTGTGACGATGGGACAGGTTTCGTACATTCTGTTGCGAACACAAGGAATTTTAACTAAAAGTGATTCACAAAAACACGCTTATGGTATAGTCGGAACGGTACATTATGCTTTCTTTTAGCAGATATTTCATATCAATTATTGAAATGCTATTTGTCCCTTTTATAAACATGCACTTGACATATTAAGACACGTATTTGATCATGTAAGACATCTGTTAATCAAAGAATTAATATATCTAACCACACATACACTGTACGCCACTGCCCAGCCCGAAAAGTACACACATATACTACTGGAAATATGTTAAGGACCACCCGGAACATTCGTATAGCAGAAGCTCATCTGTCATGGAAGGACAGATAAACTATTAGGTCTGTAACGATGCATCGAACTATCGATGGACTGCAATAATTGTTGAGTCTCCGATACCAATTAATCGATGGTAGAAACGAAACATTATCGATGCATCGATAGTATGTGTGACTATCGATAGTTTAGTAATTGACTTCCGTTTATAAATGCGCAGCGCAAAATAGAGGAAGTACCAGATTCGTTCATTTCGATATTGAGTTATCCATCCCTGTTAACTGTTTACTTGATCTGGATTTCAAGTTTCTTGTCAATTATCAAAAGAGACTGAAACTACTTAAACTTGTTTTATTTCACATAAACTATACATTTATTTGGGAAATGACTTCAAATGAGACAATTCATGGAGAAAAAAACAAATGCAATAGTATTGCAATAGTACGTTGCAATAGACTATCGCTATCGCAATAGTTGTTTCCCCTCAATAGTCACTCCTATAAAGTATAATATAAAAGTATCGTGTTTTCCTTGACATATTTTGAGTATTATACTTCAAGATGTATTTTTTTGCTGAATTGAAAATATGTCAAGGACAAGATATCGAAACTGTCTTTTTCAGAGAGCCTTATCACATGTTTTATGTTTTACATATTTTTAAGGTCGAGGACAATCTAATCAACCGCTTTACCGTACCAAATACTTGTAACTGAACCAACACTACATCCCTGTTCAATACCGCATCCCTATTTCCACAACACGTTGTGTTCAACATCAACCTTTTTTATGTGAATTACATCCGGGTTCAACACTGCATCCTCATGTCAACACCACGTCCCTGTCAACCCCGCAGTGCTACGTCCAAATCACATCAATGTGCAGCCCTCATTACATCCGTATTCACCCCACTCCTGTGTCCACCCCGCACCCAATGTTCACACCGCACCCCTCTGCCCGCCTTTGCCTAATGCCCCCTGTGTTAATGTCAGTAGATGCACCTGTCTGATAAGTATATGATTAAATCACGTAAATAAGGGTAAGATCCAACCAATACCACCACCAACCTGTTTTCATGGTGACTTTACATCGTTGTTATTTCTATATGTGTCATTTTGCACAAAGTCTGACTCTTACTATTTTGTCTTCCGCCTATCCGTACCTGTAATGCTATAACCCTACATGAATCTAATCCATATTTCCCACAAGTTCAGAATCTTACTTCAACTACATTTCCATTTAAATTGTTTGTTTCTATCAACAATAATTTTTTTTTCAAGCACCAAGCCTTAGCCTTGTTTGTGACAGTTTAGTAGTCTGTCGTACAGACACTGAAACAGATATACACAATGTAGCCCATGCAAGTCTAGAATATGTGGCAAGTCTAGATTTCCACAGTTTAGGTGAAAATGTCTGAAAATGAAGTCTCGGGGCTCTTTTTCATGATTCTTTTTTACTATGAACTTTTTTGTAAAATATGTTCATTTCGGAGACTAGTTGTTAGTCTTACAGTTTACCAAACATCACCTTTTGCTGGAACCGCGATGAACCCTAATGCCAGCGTCTGTGTAAGACATGGATATACTGGCATTATCTCCACATGCTGTGATTGACGTTATTCGGAGCGCTGAGATAGGGAAGGGTCAGTGGCCAGCATCAAACTGGTATCAGTGGTCAGTGTTGTATGATAGTACACGGAAGTGTCAAACCCTCGTATCGCCAGCACCGTGGTGTAATTACCACTGATTCCAATTACACCTGCCTGTCACTCCGCACATGTATTGGGTAATCTGTTCAAATTGGACTAGCTCATAAAGCGATATCTTATCGAATCATTGACGATAGGGGTTAGCCGCCATCATTAACGTGGACGATTAGCTGCGGAAACAGTCCGACTGCATCACAAACTATTTGCAGGATTTCCACAACGAGGTATGGACATACAGTAGCGCGATTAAGTTAATATCGTACGACATAACGCTATGCTGTACCTGATATGCACTTAACTATACACGTATACGATATAGATGTTATTGCACATGATATACTTTATGCATGTTACATAGTCCCTACTGTTGCATCTCATATTGTACATAATAGATTGTAAAATACTTATTATATGTTATTAACCCACCGATTTACTCACCTCAACTGAAAATAGTATCGTCTATTTCATATTTAGAAAGATTCAGAGTGACGAGAAAGCCTACATAACACTCATCCTTTCTTCAATCAATCACTCTTCTTGCTATTGTAATGTTGATTATGAATTTTATATATATATATATATATTCTGTTTTGTCGTATCTGATACATTACAAGGCAAACCTTAAGTCTCCAGCAGAAAAAGTATTGTTCGGAATGTCTAATGCAAGTAACATTGTACATTAAAGGAAGTTTCCTTTCAAGCCATATTTTTTATAAAACAATTTTGCAGGCCAGGTAACATTGCTTAGACGCTCAACCTCCAGCTACACCTCAACCTTACCTCGTGTCCCACCCGTGCCTCCACCCTCAACCCTACATCCATTTCACACCCTTCACAACTACCTGCCCACCGAACGTCTTCATTAAGCCTATCGTCTTCCATTACTAATACCTCCCTCCTTCCCCTTACCCCCATCTCTCGTCCCTCACTTCTACTACTCATCTAGTCTTCACTCCTACAACCAACACCGAGAACCCTTCTAACACTCTCGCTCTACCTCCACCTCCACCCATAACTTCTTCAACCCATCGTCCTCATCCCTATACCCAACCCCTACTCTCACTCCTCGTCCCTACTTCAGCCTCCGCCATACCCCATATCCCTCACCCATACCACAATTCCTCACCCGGACCTCCACCCCTGACAGTATCACTGACCCGTACCTCCACACACCCCCACCCCCCACTCTACACCTCACCAGTACTTCAACCCCCAGCATACCCCCCATCCTTCTCCAATATCACTGTATCCCTCTTCCTTCGTTCAATCCCCATTCAAGCCTCAATTCTCAACCCAACCCCCACCCCTACCTCCACCTCTCACCCCTACCTTCCTCTCCTCAACCCTACCTCCACCCATCACTCCTACCTCCACCCATCACTCCTACCTCCACCCATCAACCCTTCCCACTCCCCCCGTTCCTCCACCACTGACTCCAACCTCCACCCATCCCCAGCTCCTCCTTCAGAAGATTAAATGCACGGTTCCGTACCACGTAAAGAAAACTCAGTGTTTATGAACAAGAAGTTCATTTGGTGTCATGCAAACTGTGCCTTCCCACGCATGACCAGTTCGTCCTGATGTTGTGTTTACATGACTGTATGCCTGTACTCATATTACGGTATGTTTACGATATGGACAGCAGATCATCACTAGTGCACGTATCTTTGCTTGGAAATCTCTAAGCCTCCATCACAATAAAGGAAAAAGGGGTCTGGCAATAAATTATATCTGAGTGACATAATTGTTATTATCAGTTGGTCATACGGGTATTTTAGCCCGTAAGATGAGACTCATTAGGTGAAGTGACATTTTGATCACATCATTAGTTCGAGGAGATTCAACAGAAATGACGTGAAGATGTCGGTTAAACAATCCCCTGTCCCCCATAAACTACACAATCGAGAAGCTTGCTTATGTCTTCAGATGATCATGTCGTTTGTCAATTTGTACATTCTTACTTCCCTTAAATCTCGTGTGTCGCCAAAGTATGATCTTCTTTTTGTGTGCCAGTGGTAACTTTATTTCTCTACTCAACGAATGGGCTCCTATAATAGCATGTTTCCTCGGGTCTCGACATTTGCCGCGGAGCTGCCATTGTCTCCCATCACACGGAAGTCGAGAAGTCCAATTGGGGAGGGCCCAGTCTTTGTTGCTTGTGGAAGCAACATTTATCATCAGTCGACAAGCACTGATCAGTTGTGATTACCACGCGATAATGATTGCTCCCCCAGGCCAAACCACGGCGCTACCCCAATATTAAACGTGTAATATCGCAATGACAGTTCCCGTAAACTGTGGCACATCGGAGGGTAACACAAGTTCCCACACTTTCCATTAGCAAACTAATGTTCCGTCACAACGTTTCCCCAGCATTCTCGATCTGTCACTGAGCGGCCAGGATTAGTTTCTCACCAATTGTTGAGTTATTGCTCGTTTAATGGCCTAAAACCAATCCCTCCGATTTTTCTTTCCTGACTTTATTGAAACATTTAGATCAATTAACCTTTTTGAAACCGCTCTGTCCTAATCTTATTTTTACGGCTAATATTGTGTAATAAGTAGCACATTTGTAAACTGAAAAGAAAGTATGTACTTGAAAACCAGAGTCGAGCAAAAGACATTACAAATGGTATCAAAACATTACTTAACTAATAACAGACGCCTAATAACTGCAAACTGGTGTAAAACATGTGTTCTGCATCAAATACATCATAATCAAATTAACATTTCTTATTTGTTCCATTTTGGTCATTATCGAAAATGGTTGTATTTTCATTAGTCCGGTAGTGTATGTATACTATTGTATCCAAGTGTTCACATTTACAATGATGACATATTTAATCATGTTTTTCATATAAATTTGTGTATAAGGAGATGTACATTGTGAACGTTAAAAAAATTGTAATTTGACTATGACAAATCTCTCCTTGTCAGGTATTAATTTTAGGTCACTTTTTACACGTTTGAGTTCATAATATGCAGACGTACACCAAATCAAACGTTCTTCAAAAGTTTTCTCTTCCGTTCCCATATTTCTTGTAAAAGAATAAGTTAATTCTCTACGGATGTTTCTTGTTGTACAATGACAAAGCAATAATTAGCTGTCAGTGGTTGATACATCGAGATGTTCCCGAACCGTATCTGCTGACAGGAAGCGGGCACACATACACCACACTTCCAGAACAACACATCTCGCAGACTCTCGCAGACTCTCGCTGCCCGCCTGTGAGTGCAGGAGACTCTCTTCATGTTGGCATTTAACACGAGTTCACCTAATCTCTTTCTTAAACAGTTGTGCGGTTCATTGGTAATCACACTGGTTTCCTAATATACTTAATCCATGTTGAATAACGGAGCCCCATGTTGACCTCGCATCACACAGGAAATAGGGATTCCCGTCAAGAAAAACTCAAGGCCTGGTCTTTTGAAGATTAATGCGCCATAACCGATCATACATACGATATTCTAAAGATGGCTCGTGCTTATGCAGACTCGCACTAAATAAATCATCTCTTAACATAAACATTTCAAGGTGTCAAGTCTTCCCTCCACATCCCTGTGTGTTGAAAATTCCTATTGTAAGAGACTCTGTTCCGATACATATCGTTAACACCAAGTGTGAACTCACTCCTCACTGAACATTAGAACCTTGAAATCCGACTATCTGCTTATCATTGTAAACATACCAGCTTTAAAACGAAAACGTCATTCAAAAAATAACCACGCTCGCCAAATCGTTTTCATTGAGTTGGAAAAAGATATTGCTCCGATAATGAAAGTGTTTGAAAGTTTTGTTTGTTGTTTGTGGGCAGGGAAAGATACTGTTGTACAAGTAAGCTGTTACGCTAATTCTCCAATTATACTTACGATGAGACTTGAAAGTAATCTAAGGGTGGTCGACGTAATTGGCCCGACACCCTATGATGTGTATGTGGGGGTGTCGGACGGCGGTAACGTGACTCTACCCATGTACACGTGTTCGTCACGGTGAGACGTGACAGTGACAAATAAGAGAACGGCAAAGGCGAACATATACCAATACGTGCTCACTCAATCTTTGTAAAGAAATTGTGCTTCCACTTAGGTTTCTTGTTCATTTTCTTTATCCTCTCTCAGGCTAATTTCTTATGTGTCCCACTGAAAAGACAAATATGTAACGAAATGTAATTACTCGTTTATAGCGGCAATTATAAATGTCACTATATATTAAACTTAAATAGATCTACGAATATTTGTCAGATGTTGGTTGGATTTGGTTATTAGTTATTCCATTTTTCTGAAGATTTTTCGTTGACGATTTTCTACGTGTAAACGGTGATACCACTAAATTGCCTACGTCTTGTGTGTGAGTGCCGCTTCATCCCTTTGTTGCTATCACCCACCAATGTTGGGAAAGTGGGGGATACTCTATATGTTCAGTTCCAACCAGAATACTATGACATAAAGGAACATTTCACGCAACGACTGACACATGTTCTTGCAGTACCCTGAAGATGGTAAAAGATGAATTTTACTTAAAACTTATTGCAGAAAGTATTGCAATGTATAGAAAATGTAAATCTCACATCAATTTACAGGGTATTTCCCTGATTTCGTCTCTTTAATAAACTAATTTTTATAAGAAATATCACTGTAAGTATTTTGTATTTGATCTCCTGGGACTGCACACATCAGAGACTTCTTCTCTTTAATATAATACTTTTTATGAGAAATATCAAACTCGCTATGTTGACTCTACTGATGATAAGTATACATTGTACTTACATATTGTAAAAAGAATGTAAAACATCGTTGTTATGGGCTATGAGAGTTCGTTGACAAGTCACGTTTCATCTCGGACACATCAGGTAAATGCAGCTGACATACTACCCCAATGTAGAACAAGCTGCGAACGGGTGTGCAGTGTACACAGTTGAACATACACTGTATTATGATTGACCGTTCACCCCTTCAAAACGTAAAGAGTGTCACTACAACTGTCATTGATTATTGTGTCGTATTGATTACCTGGATGGGAATTTCTCATTTGTTTCTACGTTTCCTCAGACAGGATCATGACAGATGTCACAAGGATAAAATCAATCAAATGACTTAAACATATTCAATCGCAGTCATTAGTTTAGTTAAACATATCTTATTCTCCTAAAATTAACTCAGAACGCCCTCTTCTACAGATTTGCATGATGCCTATTTAAAATTAATGCATCAGATTCTAATGATAGCAAGGGAAGAAGAGAAACAGAGAAACGTATGTATATTCGCATCGCTCACTCAAATCGTTTTGTTCATATATCACATAACAACAGAGAGAGTAGAAATTAACTGATTTACAAAATGGAAAAATACTTTGCTTCACGTGGGCTGGGACGTCGCCATTTTGAATCCTAGTTTAAAACCGTTTGTAAGTATATATCAGGTTTTAATTCACTGTAATCATGTCTTAACATAGTTTGTATGTAATTTGTTGATTTATCTGAGGTCACGTGAGAAATATGGTGGAACTGTAGAAATATCAGCTCTGAGGATGGACTTAACTAGAGAAGGTTTCAATATTCATTTGTTGAATGGATAATGTATACTCATGTACATAAATAAAGGATTCAGAAATTCATTGAAACGAGTTCAGTCACTATATGACTAAGATACTGGCGATGTGACTTTAAATTGTAAACGTATCTCTACGAAATGATACCCAGTGCTAACATAGTACAACTGTAATACTGCTGAAACAAATACATACTCGTGATATAGTCAGAGCTGTACAAACCGACTCTTCTAGCACAGATTTCGTATGGATGTGGAAAGGGTTTTGTCGCTTCTATCGTGAACCAACTTACTGTAGTCACTAGTACTGTTTTTGTATAGACTGGTGGAATTCAACCAATTTTAGCATTTTGTTCCGGAGACAAATGGATCTGGATTAAGCAGTAATGAAACTAGGAGTACAGTGTCAGTGTTGGTGTGTATAGGGATTAAAACACTATAAACCAGTAGTGACACGACAGAGAAGTGAACGCTTCCAATACCGAGTTAATCTGGTCCGACAGGACCCTACTAAAATACATCATCTAACAACAGTAGTTGGGTACATTAGAGACCCGAGTTGGAAACAGATTACTTTAAAGTGGCCATAGATTATCTCGACAACTAACTCGGCTGTGTTTCTTAAACACTCAGACACACTGTGAACAATCACGACTGAATCGTCGTTTTCTTACTTTGTTGATGACACTGGTGCTGAAGTCTAGGACGGAAAAGGATCATTTACTGTACAATTCTACACAACAGTGACAACACCTACATGTACAGTATATGCGAATAGTGAAATTCTGACAGTTCTGACCTGTATACAAAGAAGAACGACAGTCTACATCAGCATGTGAATAATAATTTGCTTAAAAGTGGCATAATCACAATTGGCTTTTATAGTCCGGACTAAAGGGGTTTTGTTATATGAAGTTAAGTCGTGAAGATTATACACAGTATAGAGAACAAGAACAGTATACATACATTTATATGCAACTCTCCTAGCCATTGTATAACGCATATATCGAAAGTGCCAGGAACCTATATTAAAAAATACTTTAAAATGCATTATTAAAGCATTTAGCTTGATATACTTCTCTCCACTATTAGTTTCAGTTCAGGAAAGTTATTGCCTCGACTTCTAATTATTTTTCGACAACGTTTATACGTTAACACAAGTTTGAAACACATGTCAACATTACAGTTAATTAAAATAAAAACTGAAAGCATTGATTAACATAATCCTAAGATCGATTACCATTATTTAACAATGTGGGTCCAGCAACACGTGCTAAACGTCACCCGCATGAGAATCAAACATTCTCCCTCTAACCCTTCATAGCCTGAGCATTCACAGAGGTGCAAGGTATCGCATAACTTAGAATCTCTCCCATACGTTAATTACAGGTAACCCGCGTGGAGATATGCACCATATGCTTAATGTTGTTTATAGCAAATTTAATTGTATCACGTGACACGATATTACACCCTTTGTAGCCAGTTTGTCTGGCACAGTCAATAAATCCGAGGCAAGTATATACAGTGTTGACATATGCGTCACCTCTTTAATTGAAGCCGTTGGATTGTCATAGAATATACTAATAAAGTGTATTGTTTGCTGCAGGGATGGCAGCTCGCAGTGTGTGCTATATTAAATGCGTCGAGTGATACATATTATGCAGTGAAATAAATAGATATATTTCAGGTATTAGTAATTACATATTTTCACAGCCAGAGAAATTTCAATTTTATGTTTGTGTTAAATACGTTTTTCATATATATTACATCCTCTAATTGTATACCTAGATCATTTATTATGATAGCATCTTCAGAAGATAGAATTCATATGTCTAGCTTGTTCGCAACAAAATCTGAGTATTGCACACTGGAAATCTCCCAAAATTATGTCTTAAACTTGGAATACTCCCTTTTGAAAACACACCTGAAACTCAAATGACTCATCTAATAAATAATACAAAAAACGCTGGTTTATAAGAAATATACTTCATTGCTGTTGGTTAAGTGAAATGTTTCATGACCCCCTGACTTCAAGGCTTATATTAAAAACAGAATTAACAATTAAACATTACCGAAAAACCACTGCTTCCAGTCATGGAATAGTACTCCACGGTCAAACTCTAAGAGAAACTAATAACCTTCATTGCAGAATTGCCTTCCTGTAACAAATATTTACTTCTTTTGATTTAACACATCAACACACAATCTCCCTCTAGAATCTAGCCGAAGGTATGGGTCATTGAGAAAGGAAAGAATGAGCGATATCTGCAAACATTATTCACCGGCTAATAAGATGCTCCTGTTTAGATGTAACGGCCGCAAGAATGACAGATTAATGACATATTTACACATTATTATTTACGACCAACCTTATGTAAATATAAGCAACTTTTCTGCTCTTGTACCACAGTGAGTGGTTCTTATGAAAATGAAGTTTCATTAGTTGAACTTGGAAACTGATTCTCAAGCTAAGTTAAAACACTAATAGCCTTATTCGCCTTTGACAATATACTATACTTGGATTGTACATGTATGTTCGATTGTTCATATACACCTGTCGTGTCGCAGAAAAATTGTTGTGCAGTGTTAAGCAACAAACAACCACTTACTTTTTATGCAATTTTAATACCGGCAGAACAAGACATATTTACCTTTTTCGTGAACACCTGGTGTCTTCAATGATTTTCACGGTTCCATTCATATAATATTCACCACTATTCACTATTCCAAAATAATGGAATCTGAATCCGTACATAATCAAGATTGACTGTTAACTGGTATTGACATATATATTTCCATTAAATATGGCCTTCTTACCAAATATAAAGTATACCCATTGTTAACATCATTAAATAAATTTGAATTCATTTGGTATTCGTATCCAAAATTATTCATATGTTCCTTCATGATAATCACTATTTTTATAATATATTACAATAAATTACAGAAAAGAACAACGGATGTTGGGAGACAACTCAATCCTTCATTTGAGTATATATTTGGGTTTACATTGCTTGACATTTTTAAACATTGAGACAATGTCTTCACTCCTTTAAGTCTCCAGTTAACTGCACGTGTGAATTTGCTAAATATGCCAAAGAAATATATTTTCAGTTCAAATAACCCACGTATAAATCATTTAAGAAACTGAAACTGTTCATATGTCTCGGCAGTGACAAGGGCAAGATCGACAAACTAACAATATGCTTTGCAATATTTTATGGAATTGGTTTTATCCTTTTGGTTTATTCCATGTCATGTATGTCTACAATATAGTACAAATGTCAAACACTTCTCATTTTAAGAATATATAGCAACTTGCCAAAGATATTTTACAGCGAAGACCCGGGTTCCATTCACCACATGGGTACAAAATGTAAAGAACATTTCTGGTGTCCCCCGAGAAAGGAATGATGTCGTCTCTTCTTGTCACGATCGTAATTACCAGCCATCGAAATGTAATTCCGAAACTAATCAGATATACTACTGAAATCAAGGTTCTTAAACTTTTAGCTGATGCTATTAACGATATGTTCCGTAGAAGGCAGTTACATTCTTAATATATTTTGCCAATGTACTGTTTTATGTATGTCATGAATACAATCGTCCAGATTGTATATTGTACATTTTTTAGTTAAATTATTTTAGCAGTGTCTCGTAAGCCAATGTTATGGCTGGGTGATATGTGTTGTCTAGACATATGAAATATTGTTTGACCTGTAACATATCACGTGACACTTTAATAAAATATTTCTGTCTGTCTGTCTGTCTATATTCACTTGACGGACTACAGAACTTTATTTGTATTTCATTGACTATTCTTCAATATAGTCAAAATATATGAAGAAGTCTGTCCTTTTTAACTGCTTGTCAAAGGCATGCGCATTTTCAAACATACGCACACATGCATTTAGCAAAAAAGCCTTTAAACGTACAACTTTAGGGACACGTCATAAAATATGAAGCAGGTTGGGGATTTCTTGTGATAAAACATGTGGGCTTCGTAAAAGAATAATGTCTATACCCCATTCACAAGTCAAGTCTGCTCTTTTCCTTCACAAACGTTGCAGTTTTCTAAATCGTAGAAATGTTGGGGAAAAGAAAAGGACCGTGTAATAAACCCATGTATATACTTGTAAATACTTGCATGTACATGTATTGGAGTATATGTATATTTGTACTGATTGTATAATAATATACTTTCTTTAAAATATAAAAGTTTAGATTTCTGTCAAGCAGCTAAATTATTGAATTGATATATGTGTAAGTAAATAGGATGTGATTTTTTTCGTTAGCCTTTGATAGATTTATATTGATTTCGTTAAGCCTTCAAGTTAATAAATAAGGTTTAACACAATCTGTCCTTTCATTTAGCAGGACAAAAATGCTAAACATGTCTCAAGTTCCAGATTTGTATGTCAGCGCATAAATCATTACCGTTCAAATGGTTGTGTCCCTTTTAGAGACTGAATTAACAGGCAAACAAACGGTAATAACCAGCTAGCAAATGGAATAAAATACTTTAGTGCAAAATACATTAATAACCTTTAGTAGTGGAGTGTTACTGTTCACCCTCGGGGCATCAGTTCGGGGTTGAGAGACGTAATCAACCCGAGCGCGACCTTCGCCCCACCCTCCCACATGAACACCCATACACGGCATGGGTTGCTCTACCCCATAAACATATCACAGAAGGGGATCACTGTGGGATAATTATATTGTATCCTGAGGGTGAGAGGGGTAGCTTGCTTTGCCAGTGTCCCTATGCCGTGTCAGAGGGACAGGTCTGGGTCTAATGGCCCCGTGTCTTGTATTACAGAGGTGTCACATCCCAAAAGTCGGGATTTTTCATCCAAAATGTGTCGGTAAAATTGACCCTTTTTTGGAAAGCCGCCTTGGTGACTCCCAGTGAGTGACAATGGACAATGCGGAGCGGCTCGACTTGCCGATAATGTTTTTCCGAAATCTCCTAGATTAATTCGGCACCGTGGCTTCTGACTTGTGCCATGAATTAAGTTGCAGATCTATATATCTATATATCAGGTAATAAGAGACGGTGTACAGGGCTGCCTTGTCACAGCCCAGTCTATCATCGACCTCGTTACAGTGTTGGACAGAGCAGGTAGTCTACTATAGCTAATGGCAGCCAATCTTGTTACATCTCAGATGAAATGAAATGATGAAATGAAACAGCACGATGTAAACATAATGAATCCTGTAAATTTATTCGTATCAAACAATCTTATCATAGTTCTGTGTCCAAGGTTGCACGTTGATTTTCATTATTTCTAACATGTAAACTAGCAGGACTTTGGACGTTGATGTCAAGAAGTTATACAGTAACTTCTTTGAGTGGCATTTAGATGTTCCCCCCGTTGTTCAAGTTATACAGTATCTCCAAGTTTCCAATCCAAGTCACACAAGCCAAGATCACCATGTAATCAAGAGGCGTCTGACTTCTGGCCATAGATTAAATTATAGCTGGGTATTAAGCAAGTAACGTATTAGATTGAATGTAAAGTCCCTGTATATATATTGTACACCCGAAGAGCCGTTGAACGGCGAAATATCTTTTGCAGATATAAAGGAGATTTGGCAAGAAGAAATATCTGGACTCATATGTTATATATCTATATATATATGGAAATAATCGAACGTTGAGGAACACTTTGGTTTCTCATCTCAGGCCTAGACCCGGATAGTGTCATGGACATAAACTGCTAATCGAGTAGGAGCCTGTTTGGCAAGGTCATTCTGTTGCTAAACTATTACAAACTGGAACAATATGAAACACACATTTTTGGACTTGCGTAACTATGAGAAACCACTTACATGTATATTATGAAAGAGAGTTTTAGGATGTCAACTTCTTTATCATGAGAAGCATATCCTTACTCCTTCATCCGATGAAGGAGTAAGGATATACTCCGAAACGTTGTGTTCCTCATAATAAAGAACTTCACATCCATGAAACTCTTTTCCTCATGTGTATCACTTCTAAATGCCACTTAAACATCTGATACATGTATATTTATCTCAACTCACGTTAACTCAGAACGTTATATCAATAGTCAATACAACGTTCTTTCCAGGGTACATTGTCGACAGAACCGTGAATTCAACGCAACGTCATGGTCAGGACACATTGACGGTAAACCCGTGAATAGAATACAATGTCATGGCCAGGATACATTGACGGTAAACCCGTAAATTGAGCACAACTTAATTGCCAGGATACATTGACGGTAAACCCATGAATTTGAACGCAACGTAATGGCCAGGATACATTGACGGTAAACCCATGAATTGAATACAACGTCATGGCCAGGATACACTGACGGTAAACCCGTGAATTGAGCACAACGTCATGGTCAGGATACATTGACGGTAAACCCGTGAATTGAATACAACGTTATAGTCAGGATACATTGACGGTAAACCCGCAAATGAATACAACGTTATGGTCAGGATACATTGACGGTAAACCCATGAATTTGAATACAACGTCATGGCCAGGATACATTGACGGTAAACCCGTAAATTGAGCACAACGTCATGGCCAGGATACATTGACGGAAAACCCGTAAATTGAATACAACTTTATGACCAGGATACATTGACGATAAACCCGCAAATTGAACGCAACGTCATGGTCAGGATACATTGACGGTAAAACCCGTAAATTGAGCACAACGTCATGGCCAGGATACATTGACGGTAAAACCCGTGAATTGAGCACAACGTCATGGCCAGGATACATTGACGGTAAACCCGTGAATTGAGCACAACGTCATGGCCAGGATACATTGACGGTAAACCCGCAAATTGAACGCAACGTCATGGCCAGGATACATTGACGATAAACCCGCAAATTGAACGCAACGTCATGGTCAGGATACATTGACGGTAAAACCCGTGAATTGAGCACAACGTCATGGCCAGGATACATTGACGGTAAAACCCGTAAATTGAGCACAACGTCATGGTCAGGATACATTGACGGTAAACCCGTGAATTGAGCACAACGTCATGGCCAGGATACATTGACGGTAAAACCCGTAAATTGAGCACAACGTCATGGCCAGGATACATTGACGGTAAACCCGTGAATTCTTTTACAGTTGAATCTATGATTGTGTCATATTATCCACAATCTGATTTTAGGCTTTCCTTTGATGTTGGAAAGGGTTTTGTCACGTATATTTTGATAGGTCACTCAGAATGGCCTATGGTAATTTACTAGTTTTTATTCAGGTGTGGATGTACAGCGACACCCTGACAATCCGGACAACCGGCACACAATACATGCATATGAATGAAGAGCGTCAAAAGTTCTAGGGCATCAAAGGCAATTTCGACATTTTCGACAATATTGTGGCCTATAGATACACTGTATTTTATACATTGGGGACATATGCACTCAGATTAGCTTCCTACTGATGCAATAAAAGAATTAATATCCCTTACGACTTGCCTGAAATCGATAATTGAAACTTCGAGGCGAACAGCTTCCAAACAGATAACACTTGCCATATAGAGAATGTCAACGATTGCTCCGTACATCGAAAACTGTCGCATGCGGTGTTTTGCCGAACTGGTTTCAATCACAAGTTCTGCGTAGGATATTCGTAAAGAGCGCTCCAAGGGACATAACTCTATGGGGTTCGCTTGAAATAATGTTCGGCCGGTAGAGGGCGCAAGAGTCGATTTGATGCTACGTTGCATTAATTCATAGTATATACGTATTTTTTATTTAAAAAATGATTTATTTAATTATTTTTTTATTTAATTTTTATTTAATTTATTTTTTTATTGTTTTTGTTGTTGCTGCTGTTGGGTTTTTTGGGTTGTTGTTTTTTGTTGTTGTTTTTTTTTGGGGGGGATATATTATATATTATATGGTAGCTTCCCAGAGGGCTGATAGTTAGTATTATTGAGAGACATGCAGTGTGTATTTTTAGAGAAGTGTGGTGTGACATTGTGCCTTTAAGTTAAGTTCCAAAATGGTCAATACTATAATGGTTTCGTAACTTTTCATGATTTTATGGCGTGATTGACGTCACAATACGTCACACAGAAGCTCTAAATTGCATCTCCTCTGTTCCCAATGAATTTCAAAATGGATACCCAAAATACAAGTTGACGTCCCGACGAATTGTAATAATCAGTCTATGGTGTCTCCCCCCCAATGTCACCCATGAAGTGTGCAATCGCCAGAGAAAAATAGATCGGACTTGCAAAATTAAACGGTGTGGAACGATTTTTTTGTTTTGTATCTCGTCATCGGATGTAAATTTTATATATCTTGAAGACAGAGGTAATAAACCTTATAAATATATTATAAATATCTCTTGACAGAACCACAAAATCGACCGAGCGCTTCAAGTAGTTGTTAGTTAACATTATTGTGCGTATATGGGTACACATATTTATGTTCACGTCGTGCATCGTTAAAATATTGTTTTGTGCTGATCTATTTTAAGATATACTTTAGAGATATACTTGAAACATCGTATGTTGTTTCATGAACGTATCATGAACGAACGTTTCAATAAAACACAAATCAAATATTGAGAAGGTTGAACAAGTCGTGTTTGTGCTGCTTGTCGGTATCATAGGGACACAGTGTAGGCGACATGCATGTGCTGCTTGTCGGTATCATAGGGACACAGTGTAGGCGACATGCATGTGCTGCTTGTCGGTATCATAGGGACACAGTGTAGGCACCATGCATCTGCTGCTTGTCGGCATCATAGGAACACAGTGTAGGCGACATGCATGTGCTGCTTGTCGGTATCATAGGGACACAGTGTAGGCGACATGCATGTGCTGCTTGTCGGTATCATAGGGACACAGTGTAGGCGACATGCATGTGCTGCTTTTCGGCATCATAGGGACACAGTGTAGGCACCATGCATGTGCTGCTTGTCGGTATCATAGGGACACAGTGTAGGCGAAATGTATGTGCTGCTTGTCGGCATCATAGGGACACAGTGTAGGCGACATGCATGTGCTGCTTGTCGGCATCATAGGGAGGGACACAGTGTAGGCGACATGCATGTGCTGCTTGTCGGCATCATAGGGACACAGTGTAGGCGACATGCATGTGCCGCTTGTCGGCATCATAGGGACACAGTGTAGGCGACATGCATGTGCTGCTTGTCGGTATCATAGGGACACAGTGTAGGCACCATGCATGTGCCGCTTGTCGGTATCATAGGGACACAGTGTAGGCGAAATGTATGTGCTGCTTTGTCGGCATCATAGGGACACAGTGTAGGCGACATGCATGTGCCGCTTGTCGGTATCGTAGGGACACAGTGTAGGCGACATGCATGTGCTGCTTGTCGGCATCATAGGGACACAGTGTAGGCAACCATGCATGTGCTGCTTGTCGGTATCATAGGGACACAGTGTAGGCGAAATGTATGTGCTGCTTGTCGGCATCATAGGGACACAGTGTAGGCGACATGCATGTGCTGCTTGTCGGTATCATAGGAACACAGTGTAGGCGACATGCATGTGCTGCTTGTCGGCATCATAGGGACACAGTGTAGGCGACATGCATGTGCTGCTTGTCGGCATCATAGGGACACAGTGTAGGCGACATGCATGTGCTGCTTGTCGGTATCATAGGGACACAGTGTAGGCACCATGCATGTGCTGCTTGTCGGCATCATAGGGACACAGTGTAGGCGAAATGCATGTGCTGCTTGTCGGCATCATAGGGACACAGTGTAGGCGACATGCATGTGCTGCTTGTCGGCATCATAGGGACACAGTGTAGGCGACATGCATGTGCTGCTTGTCGGTATCATAGGGACACAGTGTAGGCGACATGCATGTGCTGCTTGTCGGTATCATAGGGACACAGTGTAGGCACCATGCATGTGCTGCTTGTCGGCATCATAGGGACACAGTGTAGGCACCATGCATGTGCTGCTTGTCGGTATCATAGGGACACAGTGTAGGCACCATGCATGTGCTGCTTGTCGGTATCATAGGGACACGGTGTAGGCGGCATGCATGTGCTGCTTGTCGGTATCATAGGGACACAGTGTAGGCGACATGCATGTGCTTCTAATCTTTGTGATGGGGACACACTTGCTGGAGAATATACCGTCAAGCTTTATCAAGATTTAGATGCGGATGCCATTGAACTTGGACGAAGACTTGGAATAGATGAGGAAAGAAGATTACGTACACATTGTAGACGCTACGGAATAGATGCAGTTGAGAATGAATTCCATTTCTTACTTGTATGCAAAGCCTTTTCAAATCTACGAAAATCATATATTCACTCTGCATACCATGCACATCCCTCTGTTGCAGCATTTGTAAATCTTATCAATTCTACATGTCCTCAAACACTGCTAAATTTAAGCAAGTATGTATTTCTAGCATTTAAACTTTACCCATCGGTACACCAATAATTTTATCATCATGCATTGTGTATTACTATACTACCTTGTGACATTTATTTATCGTTTATATATTGAGGCATAACAAAATGTGTATGTGCGGTTAATGTACGTCCTATGGGCATGTGGCCTTTGACTTGAATGAATAAACTTTATAAACACTTGCTGGTCTGTGTGACAAAGACATATGTCAGCCGGCATTAATGTGTGGCGCATCCGTTGAATAGAGAAACAGTTTTAGGGGTCATGTGTGTATTGCTAGTCTGTGCGTCAGGGACACATTTTAGGTGACATCTGTTTGATAGAGGGACACAGCTAGGGCCACTGTGTTGCCATTCGTTTATGGTAGGGGCAAAGTTGAAGACATGGATGGTGTTGCTTGATGTTGTCTGTTCATATTGAGGCATTGGGTAGGGATGCAAAAGAAGAGGCTTTTCTGTAGTTACATTGTTCTTCTCGTCCGTTCCTCGTTTGGAATATGTGTTTCTGTAAGTCACTACTGGGATTACTGATCGTCCGGTAAGACAAATTTGCAAATGCGTGCTGGAGGATTTACAGCACACTGCTACATCCCAGATGAGTTTCACCGAACTATGACATTTCTATATCTCTACATCGCCCAATTGTTTAATCACTTACCTCCAAAAACACCTATACTTTATCTATCGAAGGTGGACATTTGGTGTTTTGAAAGGAGCTGTAACCTTTTTTCCCAAAACCCACATGAGCTGCAAACCCAGCTCGGTAGAGAGTATGATGAAGTGAACGAGATATTGGTCTATATTTCTGTAGATATAGGGACAAAGTGAAATTAGTATCGGTAAAACATCTCTCTTCCCCACCCCGTTGATGACGCTCTACCGACCCAGGAAGACACCACGCTCAACAACACCTGTGGTGAACTGAGTGAAATGTCCATTTGACTGTTGGCCTTCTGTCAGCAGCAGGGTCGGTGAATGGAAGGCTAGTCTTGTAGGATGTGTTTTAGTGTTGGTTTAGTGTTAGTGGCAGGGTGGGGAGGTGTGGGTGAGTTCAGGAAGGATGTGTTTTAGTGTTAGTCTAGTGTTAGTGGCAGGGTGGGGAGGTGTGGGTGAGTCCAGTAGGATGTGTTTTAGTGTTGGTCTAGTGTTAGTGGTTCAGTAGGATGTGTGGTAGCGTTGGGAGGTGTGGTGTGGAGTTCAGTAGGATGTGTTTTAGTGTTGGTCTAGTGTTAGTGGCGTGGTGGGGAGGTGTGGGTGAGTCCAGTAGGATGTGTTTTAGTGTTGGTCTAGTGTTAGTGGCGTGGTGGGGAGGTGTGGGTGAGTCCAGTAGGATGTGTTTTAGTGTTGGTCTAGTGTTAGTGGCGTGGTGGGGAGGTGTGGGTGAGTCCAGTAGGATGTGTTTTAGTGTTGGTCTAGTGTTAGTGGCAGGGTGGGGAGGTGTGGGTGAGTCCAGTAGGATGTGTTTTAGTGTTGTCCAGTCTAGTGTTAGTGGGTGTGGTGGGGAGGTGTGGGTGAGTCCAGTAGGATGTGTTTTAGTGTTGGTCTAGTGTTAGTGGCGTGGTGGGGAGGTGTGGGTGAGTCCAGTAGGATGTGTTTTAGTGTTAGTCTAGTGTTAGTGGCGTGGTGGGGAGGTGTGGGTGAGTCCAGTAGGATGTGTTTTAGTGTTAGTCTAGTGTTAGTGGCGTGGTGGGGAGGTGTGGGTGAGTCCAGTAGGATGTGTTTTAGTGTTGGTCTAGTGTTAGTGGCGTGGTGGGGGAGGTGTGGATGTGAGTGAGTCAGTAGGATGTGTTTTAGTGTTAGTCTAGTGTTAGTGGCGTGGTGGGGAGGTGTGGGTGAGTCCAGTAGGATGTGTTTGAGTGTTAGTCTAGTGTTAGTGGCGTGTGGTAGGGGAGGTGTGGGTGAGTCCAGTAGGATGTGTTTGAGTGTTGGTCTAGTGTTAGTGGCGTGGTGGGGAGGTGTGGGTGAGTCCAGTAGGATGTGTTTTAGTGTTGGTCTAGTGTTAGTGGCGTGGTGGGGAGGTGTGGGTGAGTCCAGTAGGATGTGTTTTAGTGTTGGTCTAGTGTTAGTGGCGTGGTGGGGAGGTGTGGGTGAGTCCAGTAGGATGTGTTTTAGTGTTAGTCTAGTGTTAGTGGCGTGGTGGGGAGGTGTGGGTGAGTCCAGTAGGATATGTTTTAGTGTTGGTCTAGTGTTTGGCAGCGTGGTGGGGAGGTGTGGGTGAGTCCAGTAGGATGTTTTTAGTGTTAGTCTAGTGTTAGTGGTGTGGTGGGGAGGGGGAGGTGTGGGTGAGTCCAGTAGGATGTGTTTTAGTGTTAGTCTAGTGTTAGTGGCGTGGTGGGGAGGTGTGGGTGAGTCCAGTAGGATGTGTTTTAGTGTTGGTCTAGTGTTAGTGGCGTGGTGGGGAGGTGTGGGTGAGTCCAGTAGGATGTGTTTTAGTGTTGGTCTAGTGTTAGTGGCGTGGTAGTGGCGTGGTGGGGAGGTGTGGGTAAGTTCAGTAGGATGTGTTAGTCTAGTATTTTTAGTGTTGGTCTAGTGTTAGTGGCAGGGTGGGGAGGTGTGGGTGAGTCCAGTAGGATGTGCTTTAGTGTTAGTCTAGTGTTAGTGGCGTGGCTGGAAGGTGTGGGTTAGTTACGGTAGATTGTGTTTTACTGTTGTTCTAGTGTTAGTGGCGTGGTGGGGAGGTGTGGGTGTAAAGGGTGAGTCCAGTAGGATGTGTTTTAATGTTGGTCTAGTGTTAGTGGCGTGGTTGGGAGGTGTGGGTTGCGTGGTGAGGGAAGTGGAGTCAGTAGGATGTGTTTTAGTGTTGTTCTAGTGTTAGTGGCGTGGTGGGGAGGGTGGGGAGGTGTGGGTGAGTCCAGTAGGATGTGTTTTAGTGTTGGTCTAGTGTTAGTGGCGTGGTGGGGAGGTGGTAGCAAAGGTGTGGGTGAGTTCAGTAGGATGTGTTTAGTGTTGGTCTAGTGTTAGTGGCGTGGGAGGGGAGGTGTGGATGAGTTCAGTAGGGTGTGTTTTAGTGTTGGTCTAGTGTTAGTGGCAGGGTGGGGAGTGTGTGGGTGAGTCCAGTAGGATGTGTTTTAGTGTTGAGTCTAGTGTTAGTGGCGTGGTGGGGAGGTGTGGGTGAGTGCAGTAGGATGTGTTTGAGTGTTGGTCTAGTGTAAGTGGCGTGGTGGGGAGGTGTGGATCTAGTGAGTCCAGTAGGATGTGTTTTAGTGTTGGTCTAGTGTTAGTGGCGTGGTCTAGGGGAGGTGTGGGTGAGTCCAGTAGGGAGGATGTGTGTTTTAGTGTTGGTCTAGTGTTAGTGGCGTGGTGGGAGGTGTGGTGAGTCCAGTTGGATGTGTTTTAGTGTTAGTCTAGTTTTAGAGGCGTGGTGGGGAGGTGTGGGTGAGTCCAGTAGGATATGTTTTAGTGTTGGTCTAGTGTTAGTGGCAGGGTGGGGAGGTGTGGGTGAGTCCAGTAGGATGTTTTCTAGTTTTAGTCTAGTGTTAGTGGTGTGGTGGGGAGGTGTGGGTGAGTCCAGTAGGATGTGTTTTAGTGTTAGTCTAGTTTTAGTGGCGTGGTGGGGAGGTGTGGGTGAGTCCAGTAGGATGTGTTTTAGTGTTGATCTAGTGTTAGTGGCGTGGTAGGGAGGTGTGGGTGAGTCCAGTAGGATGTGTTTTAGTGTTGGTCTAGTGTTAGTGGCGTGGTGGGGGAGGTGTGGGTGGAGTTCAGCAGGATGTGTTTTAGTGTTGGTCTAGTGTTAGTGGCGTGGGAGGTGGGGAGAGTGTGGATGTGTTTTAAGTTCAGTAGGATGTGTTTTAGTGTTGGTCTAGTGTTAGTAGCGTGGTGGGGAGGTGTGGGTGAGTTGCAGTAGGATGTGTTTGTAGTGTTAGTCTAGTGTAAGTGGCGTGGTGGGGAGGTGTGGGGTGAGTCCAGTAGGATGTGTTTTAGTGTTGGTCTAGTGTTAGTGGCGTGGTGGGGAGGGTGTGGGTGTTTTAGAGTCCAGTAGGATGTGTGCAGTAGGATGTTTAGTGTTGGTCTAGTGTTAGTGGCGTGGTGGGGGAGGTGTGGGTGAGTGGGTGAGTGCAGTGGGATGTGTTTTAGTGTTGGTCTAGTGTTAGTGGCTGCGTGGTAGGAGTAGGATGTGTTTTAGTGTTGGTCTAGTGTTAGTGGCGTGGTGGGGAGGTGTGGGTGAGTCCAGTAGGATATGTTTTAGTGTTGGTCTAGTGTTAGTGGTGGCAGGAGGGTGTGGAGTGAAGGGGAGGTGTGGGTAGTGAGTCCAGTAGGATGTGTTTTTCTAGTTTTAGTCTAGTGTTAGTGGCGTGGTAGGGGAGGTGTGGGTGAGTCCAGTAGGATGTGTTTTAGTGTTGGTCTAGTGTTAGTGGCGTGGTGAGAGGGGGAGGTGTGGGTGAGTCCAGTAGGATGTGTTTTAGTGTTGGTCTAGTGTTAGTGGCGTGGTGGGGAGGTGTGGGTAAGTTCAGTAGGATGTGTTTTAGTGTTGGTCTAGTGTTAGTGGCGTGGTGGGGAGGTGTGGGTGAGTCCAGTAGGATGTGTTTTAGTGTTAGTCTAGTGTTAGTGGCGTGGTGGGGAGGTGTGGGTGAGTCCAGTAGGATGTGTTTTAGTGTTGGTCTAGTGTTAGTGGCGTGGTGGGGAGGTGTGGGTGAGTCCAGTAGGATGTGTTTTAGTGTTGGTCTAGTGTTAGTGGCGTGGTTGGGAGGTGTGGGTAAGTTCAGTAGGATGTGTTTTAGTGTTGTTCTAGTGTTAGTGGCGTGGTGGGGAGGTGTGGGTGAGTCCAGTAGGATGTGTTTTAGTGTTAGTCTAGTGTTAGTGGCGTGGTGGGGAGGTGTGGGTGAGTCCAGTAGGATGTGTTTTAGTGTTGGTCTAGTGTTAGTGGCGTGGTGGGGAGGTGTGGGTGAGTCCAGTAGGATGTGTTTTAGTGTTGGTCTAGTGTTAGTGGCTAGTGGTGGTGGGGGAGGTGTGGGTGAGTGCAGTAGGATGTGTTTTAGTGTTAATCTAGTGTTAGTGGCGTGGTGGGGAGGTGTGGGTGAGTCCAGTAGGATGTGTTTTAGTGTTGGTCTAGTGTTTGTGACAGGGTGGGGGAGGTGTTGGTGAGTCCAGTAGGATGTGTTAGTTTAGTGTTAGTCTAGTGTTAGTTGGTCTAGTGTTAGTGGTGGGGGGAGGTGTGTGGGTGAGTCCAGTAGGATGTGTTTTAGTGTTGTTCTAGTGTTAGTGGCAGTGGTGGCGTGGGGGAGGTGTGGGTGAGTCCAGTAGGATGTGTTTTAGTGTTGGCCTAGTGTTAGTGGCGTGGTGGGGAGGTGTGGGTGAGTCCAGTAGGATGTGTTTTAGTGTTGGTCTAGTGTTAGTGGCGTGGTGGGGAGGTGTGGGTGAGTCCAGTAGGATGTGTTTTAGTGTTAGTCTAGTGTTAGTGGCGTGGTGGGGAGGTGTGGGTGAGTCTAGCTGGGTGTGTTTTATTTACTGTCGGTTTAGTGTCAGTGGCTGATGGAGAAGTGTAGGTGAGTCTAGTAGGGTGTGTTTTAGTGTTGTAGTGTCGGAGGTTTCATCGAGACTAGTAGGGTGTGTTTCAATATTGGTCTAATGTCATCGATGACAGACACTGAAAATAGCATCCTACTCAACTCACACCTCTACAACCCCGAAACACACCCACCACTCAGTTCACCTCCACCGCCCCACCCAGCGACTGACGCTAGACCAACAATGGAATACACACACCACTCAGTTCACCTCCACCTTACCACCCAGCCACTGACGCTAGGCCAACAATGAAACACACACACCTCTCAGTTCACCTCCACCTCCCCACCCCGCCACTGACGCTAGGCCAACAATGAAACACACCCACCACTCAGTTCACCTCCACCTCCCCACCCTGCCACTGACGCTAGGCCAACAATGAAACACACACACCACTCAGTTCACCTCCACCTTACCATCCAGCCACTGACGCTAGACCAACAATGGAATACACACACCACTCAGTTCACCTCCACCTTACCACCCAGCCACTGACGCTAGGCCAACAATGAAACACACACACACTCAGTTCACCTCCACCTCCCCACGCCTGCCAACTGACACACCAGCCAACAATGACGCTAGACCAACAATGAAACACACAGACCACCACTCAGTTCACCTCCACCTCCCCACCCTGCCACTGACGCTAGGCCAACAATGAAACACACACCCACCACTCAGTTTCCACCTACCACCCTGCCACTGACGCCTAGGCCAACAATGAAAAACACACACACAGCTCCCACCCCGCCACTGACGCTAGGCCAACAATGAAACACACCCACCACTCAGTTCACCTCCACCTTACCATCCAGCCACTGACGCTAGGCCAACAATGGAATACACACACCACTCAGTTCACCTCCACCTTACCACCCAGCCACTGACGCTAGGCCAACAATGAAACACACACACCACTCAGTTCACCTCCAACTCCCCACCCCGCCACTGACGCTAGGCCAACAATGAAACACACCCACCACTCAGTTCACCTCCACCTCCCCACCCCGCCACTGACGCTAGACCAACAATGAAACACACACACACTCACCACCAACAATGAAACACACCCACCACTCAGTTCACCTCCACCTCCCCCACCCCGCCACTGACGCTAGGCCAACAATGAAACACACCCACCACTCAGTTCACCTCCACCTCCCCACCCCGCCACTGACGCTAGGCCAACAATGAAACACACACACACAGACACACACCACTCAGTTCACCTCCACCTCCCCACCCCTGCCACTGACGCTAGGCCAACAATGAAAAAAACACACACACACCCACCACTCAGTTCACCTCCACCTCCCCACCCCGCCACTGACGCTAGGCCAACAATGAAACACACACGGCACTGCTCATTTGGAAAATCAATTAGGCTGGGCTGGAGAGTGTTGGGAGAATAAAGTGATGAACGACCATCTCGACCTGCCACGCGGAGGAAAAACATGCCCATAACACTATCATCGCGAAAAGAGATATTTCTCCAAGTTTTGATCCCTTCGACAATTTACTGGTACATCCCATCTGCTAGTAATAGCGAGTTGTTTATGAAATTGTAGTTACATTTTTACAGTTATTTGTGGATCTGTTACTCTTTTGACATCAATGAAGATCAGAAGGTTCACAAGCCTCGTGTAAAGAGGCTATAGTTTTACCGTATGCTTCATAGTTTATGTTCATACAACTCGCTGATGATTAGAAGATTCATATTTGCAAACGTGGGTTGAAGTATTTGATCTAGGTTTGGATTTATGGGTAGTATTTTAACATACCCTGAACAGTTTTGCTTGTTTTTATGATAAAATGCACGGTCGCCAAAAATATTTTTGTCTGCATTCTTTCATAGAAAAATGAACATTTTCTTTGCAAAATTTATTTATTTTGTTCATATTTTGTGAGCAGCTACATTGATGAATGTAGTAAATACCTCGGTCAGCGGAGCGTATCAATTCTTGATATAACGAGGAGCAGCCCATCATAACATCAAACCATTTCAAGCATTTGTTTGCACTGGTATGTGCACTTGTTGTAAAACAGCTGTTAGGCATCGGGGAATATTCCATCAATATTATTGTCAGTCAGGCATTTGGACACTAAGTTGAGAAACATATACCGTTATTAGGACATTAAAGGGTATGGCATGCCCATCATTGAACTCAACTTCTTGTTCAGAACGCTGAATCCCTCCACTCAAAATATTAATATTTCATCATGTGAATAAAACATTGTTCCTTCCATCCAAAATATCCTTTTGCATTGGGTGCATGTGTGTAAATCATGTGACAACTATTCGTTGCCGTAGTGTCTTGAGTATAAACATGTCTTGTGAGTGGTGACAACAAATGTTTGAAGGTTTGGAGTCACTCGAACGTGTCTTAAGAGCATCAAGAAACATTAAATATATACTTTCTTTTAAAACTGAGGATGAATGATTGTCCACCATGTCACAATATAATGTAAACATGTAGATGTTTCAAGATGAAAGTAGTGTTTTTTGTGTCAAGGTAATGTGACTGGTTTATTAAGAACAGTTCCTTGGAAATAGTGAGGCTGGTTTAGCACACACGAGGGAGCTCTTGAGAGATGAGGACAGTCTGGTCCTGCTTGCTATTAGGAACCTTATTTATTCACGTGTTACTTTCTCTACCTTGTGGTGTGAATATTTCAGACAATTATATCACGGAGTGAGTGAGTGAGAGGAGTGAGTGAGTGAGTGAGTGAGCGAGCGAGCGAGCGAGTGAGCAACGTGATCCACACACTAAATGCCACATGTTCGTGAGACTGAATACACAGCTTCATGTCCGACTCAGATGATATTGGTAGAGGTCAAGCTAATATATGTCGCACCATGTCGATTCCTGCAAGTGAGAAACGCAAGTGTTTACACGTTTGATATCCACGGCCGGGTCATTCATTGATTTTGACTTGAAGGCAACCAGTCACTATTGATTGTTATGCACAATCTTCATCAACAATTACTTTAATTCAAATCTATTTCAAATTGCATTATATTTCCATGCTTCCATAACTACTGATCAGGATCGATGACCATAACCGGTGCATTATCATTGGACAATAATCGGTAGAGATGTACGATATCGGGAAATAATTTTAGCGTAGAAATGATTGGACAAAATACATAGAATTATTAATGATTTCTTAATGTCCGCCATCAAAACAGACTCATACATATGAAGTGTCAGTATTTCTGCAATCAGAAAACTTAAATTTAAAGTTTGAACCCAAGATGAAATCCCTAGGAACTCAGGAATAAAGATCGTGTATCTTAAATTTAGAATACATATTTTGTAATCACTACAAACCGGATATCACTATACTCTTATCAAACTAGTAAAATAGTCTTAGAGTAACGACAGGAGAAAAAATATTACAGAACTAATTCGAAACGAAAAAGAAGAATAAACATTTCATAACTGACTCGTTGATATTGAAACTGAGAGCATGTTACATAATTTGTTGCGTGATATTTTACAAGAAGGCAATTGGACACTAATGTACCATGAAACGCGGTCTTTTGCAACACGACTGCACTGCCATGTGTGGGTTTACGAAGTACGAGCAACTGAACTTAAGATGCTTATGATGTACTTTAATACACAACTCACGAAATGAAATTTACAAGTGCAGTTCTCTGTTTATGTTTCAAAGATGTACATTCTTAATATCAAGTAGATTACAGATTAAACAGACTTTGCCTTGCATCATTGTAGTGTGTCGTGAATGAAGGAAACATCACGGACAGCGCCTTTGAGCATCTAAGTGATTAGTCCCGGCCGTGACGGTGTCCCTATCATCTCACACTATCATGCCATAAACTTTAATTGAAATCAGTGGGTAACAGATGGGGAGCCCTGCACACCGAGCCTTGATCACTTGTCACAAAAATACTCGATTAACACATGAGCCTGGGGTAATAATTAAGGAGGGGGTCATTCATCGCTCCTCCACCCCGGGGGAAACAGTCGGGGGAGTAACCGATATCTCCGCCATAGTGACCATGCGTCGCTAGTCACGTGATTTGATGAACAACTCCAACAATTAAGGACCAGTTGGTTTGATTTACCCTGATTTGCTCAATGAGCGACAGAGCAGATTTAAATAAGGGGTTATTTCAACCCCGTGTCATCGATACCAATCGCCTGAGCTGCCATCTCTGAAAAGGGGTTGACGGTCTCCTGTTCTGTTGTATTGGTGTTCGAGATACCGTGAAATACTGGCACACTGTTGTTCAAATAAGTTTCAATGTAATTAGGATATAAATAACCCCAGATTAGGAGCAACACCAAGCGTTTTCAGAATTTGTAAAGAGAGTGTTCAGGTATACACAGCACAATTACACGACGGGAATAGAAAACACAAAACTTTGTTTCGGAAGCAAACACAAGAACGTTGAAACGCGGCTGTGAACATCAAGAGGGCCATATGTTCTTGAGAGCGGCAGTATTTAAATTTGCAGCGTACAGCAATGCTGGTACACAAGTTCCAGTCAATACAAATTAATTAGTAAGATGATTTACTTTTAATTATTCTATGCATATATAGATGAGTATCAAAAATACTTAATTTCAAAACGTTTCTTAAAAATCTTTATCTTGTAGCAAAGTTTACGACCATCCACTCACTCGTAACCCAGATTTCGTTTTGCGACCTTGTAATGTGTACTACGAAGAGAAAGCCTTAGCGCCTTGCTCAACTAAGTGATTGAGGCCAGCTCGTCTGACAACATTGAAATTTCATTTACTTGGTGAGAGTCGAAGTGTCCATTTACTGTAGGAACAGTCCATGCTGATATGTTTGATTTGGGTGATTATGTTGCTAACAGTGTATTTGGAATCGTGCATCAAATACTGATATCAGATTAAGATATTGCGTGAATATTGCTTACATTTGCATAAAACAACATTCTCACACACAGACGTTCACAATGTTTCTTCCTTTAACATCTTGTTTCACCTATACGCGAACAGGTGGTGTCTTTACTATCTGATGGTGGTTAAACACGTCTTTGATATATGTAGTCGGAATCATTAGGTTGAGTTTGCTTTTTGAGGAGAGATTACTTCTGAATTTCGAACTTTACTGTCTTCTTTGGCCACATTAGTTTCTAGAACACAAACAGTCCACCACCAGGTGGTCTGTCGGGTCTGTCTCACAGTCCCTGAACGAAGCAAGTCTAATTTCCCCAGGAATCACCCATCTCACTAGGGGTACTTTTCAGTTTAGAAGGAATTATTTGTTTCCATCAAAATTATATATATCCAGACACTAAGCGTTCGTCTAACCACTAAGTTTCACCAATACGTCTAAACTGTTACATCATGATGGTATATTTAGAGCTGCTGTTCTTTGCCTGGAAAGTTTATGTTCTGAACAATGGTTGCCTTTAACAAGGCGATGATGTCACTCTCTTAGGAATAGGTTTATCACCGTGAGCTGTTACACCAGCTTCCTGCTTTGCTCGTTAAAACGTACGTTTTACATCGCTGGTTTAACGGCTCAGAGGTAGATAGGGAAGGAGGGAATTCGTCAAATGGATCCGTTTCATCGTAATGACCAATGGTTATAAATTGATTAGTCAAGAGACCATAACTTGAAAGTGGAGATCAAACCATCTCAGCTAATTCCACTTGTCTCTGTCAAAGAGGGAGAGTACTTTCACGCCTATTTGCAGCGGCCATAACACACGTGATTAACATGGCGCTCTCGCGGCGCGTGCAGTGAAGCTCACTTCCGGTACGAGGCTTCGTCGAGTAATACATGGCCCGTTTGAGTCAGGGGCATGTGAGGCAGTGATGTAACTCAACGAGTTCCAATGTATTTTAGATACCGACAACATTTTGTGAGACATCTCTGTGTGGTAAAAGTATATGAACCTGTACTCTATCGAAGACATTGATCCTGGGCCTTTGATCAGCAGGTCTCCTATTCCACTGTGGCTAGCGATACACGCTCCTGGAAACAAAAAAACACACCGCTACTTCAAAATATTTTCTCCTGTGTACTTCCATGTATTTGCTAGAAATGTTGACATATTTGACACCAAGGTCATTTTTTCGTCGTCTCACATATACATGCTGATTGAGTGATTTTGGTTTTACGGCGCTTTGACCAATATTCCAGCAATATCACGGCTGGGGACATGTGGGGAATCGAACCCGGGCCTTCGGAGTGACGAGTGATGACGTTAACCACTGGGTTACCCAATCTGCTGAGTGGTTGGTACAAGAAAACGCCACGTTTGTCCAGATGGTCGCAGGTGCTGATTCAGCTCACATCACACAAAGACACGGAAGCTGCACAACGTCCAGTCACATACATATTACTGAAGATACTTTACAAATCAAGTCATTAGAAAAGTATTTCTACATTTGTTTATATGAGCATGTTACTTTGTACACACAAACACTCCTCTTAAAGCAGTTAACTACTACAGGATACAATTACCAAAATAGTATCCAATATTACGTAAAAATATATAGTGCTCATTTGTTTACCAAGTAAGCGTTCTACCTCTGATATCGTATATATAACTGGTATTGCAGCAACAGCAGGTGTAAATACATTATATTCAACAGAATTAGAAACTTGACACACGCATTATTGGTAAAAATTGTGATGGGTTATTCTTTTCAGGTTCTAGTTGTGCCATGCATACGGCGATGGGCATGGTTGTTTGAACGTGGTCTTGGCGTCCGACGTGAAACACAATAGCCAGTAAGAGTAAAAAAACGTGGAACACAACTATCATGTGCAGAGAGTCCCGTGATCATCTCAGCGATGGCACGTGCATTAGAATACAAGCACAAGGGCATTTCAAATCAAGAAATCGCATTAAAATCGCAATTTTAATTTAAAAAAACGAGTATGCCGCGACTCACAAACCAGCAAGGAGAAACTGGATAGGCTTAATGCTGGAACGTTTGTTGCAACAGCTGCACGAGCTCCTGGGGTGCAGTCGTTCGCCAATACACAGTCTGAGGACCCGTTTGCAACAGGCGAGCACTGTTGCAGATCGACCAAGGCGCCGCCTGTGACGTCACACCAAGATGACGTACAAATCGTGTTATGTCATCTTCGCAACAGATTTATGACTGCACTAGCAGACAATTGTCAAGAGGTAGAGTGTCAGCACAGACCACCAGGAATCGACAGCACACCGCAAGTATCAGAGCTGGAAAACTATACACAGTATTGACCCTGACCCATCGTGCTCAACGGTACGATGAATCAACAGACATGCAGAATCATGAAGATACGGTGGAACAGGATTGTCTCTGAGACGAGTCACGTTTCATGTAACGTTTTGGCGCAAAAGGGTGTTGGGGCGTCACGCGCAATGTTGTATTCGTGAGGCCTGCCAAGGGGGAAGCGTAATGGTTTGGGGGCATAATCAACGGTAGATTTCAGTTGATTGTTGTTCAGGGCAATCTTACTGCTGAGTGTCGGAACAAGGTTTTGACCCAAATATTTCTGCCATTTATTCATAGTGCCTCACTGACACTTAAACATGACAATGCTTCGCCCCATACTGCAGTTCTGAAGGAACGTCATTCATAACTCCCGAGTTGATGACATAGTCTGGTCTTCCCGTTATTCAGACTTGAACCCGATCGAACATATATGGGATATTTAGGAAGACGAGTGCCAAAGCAGAAAGACCTTGCAACTTTGTGTTGACCAATTGCGATGACTTCCGGTTACAATGATCTCCAGCATGTTCTCTTGAGGTGACGTTGCCGCCATGTCCACCCTTGGAGGTCCCTTTCGTTATTGACTTCTTCTGCTCCAACAGTTTTATCGATGTAAAGTTGCATTCCTGAGTCATGCATTATTTTTACAATAAAACGATGCCACGATCCAATTTGTAATATATATAATAATATAATGTATACATTATTCTCATTGTGGAATTCAATTAAACAAGTGTCAAGTGTTTAATGCAGCTGAGTATGACAGTAGTGCTATATAGGAATTAATAGCTGTACACAGTGGAGCTGTTATTTTTTGCAGCACCAACAGCAGTGGAAATGGTAAAAAAGTACCTTTGTAGTGGCACGTGTATCTGGTCTATTGGTAAACGATGAAACCCCATTAAACCGGACGTATTAAGTAAGCAGCATAGGCTTTGGCTGTCTGGCTTGTATTTTCACGTTTCGTATTATGGAATCCTTAAAACTAGTAAAGCATTTTATTATTCAGTGATTTTTATAGATGGTTACAGGTGCATAAACAATGTATATCTTATAGGGATATGTCAATTTGAAAAAACAAACAAACCTCATGCATTGTCACTGGACAACTGATTATTACTGGATACAGTTTCCCCAAAATTCACATATATTATGGAAATGTACAAAGCCTGCTGTTTCTCCAGGTGAATAGATCTACCTCTATATAGCCGTTGTTGTTTGTAGATATTGCAGGAATGATATACGGGTAAAGATAGTAACGTATGTCAATTGCGTATTCGCAAGACCCGGTTCATCTGGATGGTACAGTTCTGGGTGAATTGACCAATAATTCATTCAGTGTGAAATTCATTTTGATTACATAACGTTTCTGTATTACATATTGGCCGGGTTTAATTATTAACATAGGTATCATATGATGTTACCGACATTGCTTAAAACAGCGCTTAACCTAACTTACTCACTCACTCACCAGCATACAACTGCAAAAGATGACGTTATGAGCACTTACTCTGACGAACGTGTTGTTTCATAATTACATGCCAAACGTGATCCAGTAGAGCACGCATTTCTAAAGCCAAAATTTGATAGAATGATAACTAAAGACTGGCCAAAAAATGTCATTTTCGATCCATTCGGGCTTATACAAACTGGTTTGATTAACACCAACAAGATGCATTTTCATGGTAAGAACAATCCTTTTGGACTTGAACTTGAACTTCACGAAATGTTCGTGAATTCGCGGTTCAAGGGGAGACAACTGCTGTATAGACCTGCAGCTTCTGTCGCCACACGCGACACCCTCCGGTGTCTTCATTCCCCTTTAAGGAAACCGACCCCTTTAAAGCAAACATGTTTCCTTGTTTCCTCACTTGTTCTTCCCCTGCTAGCCTGACACGTCTAGATGGAACTGATGTACATGATAAATCCGTAGGATACACGGGCCATATGCAGCCTGCCCCTCATACGCCAGATAAGATCGGATACTATTTCCCTTACATACTTCAACAACAAATTTCGGATTTGATTTCTTTGTTAAATACGCTCCAGCTGAACACAAACAGCCTCAGTTTCCAGTTTATTTTCTTTTCAAGTTTTCTCATTTCGAAAGTGTTTTAAAATTTCCGCTCCGTATGAGGACATACTACTGTTGATGTTTACTTTTGATTTTAAACATTGCTTTATGTACTCACGTTTTTCTCATGTTTGTTTACTGGGGTTATAAAATTTGAAATATCTGTTAATTAAGTAAGATAATAAAAAGTCACCGGAATGTTGATACATGTGTTTTCTCTGTGTGTGTAAATACCGGCTTATTTTTTATACTTTTTCAATTTTTCTACAAGGTTGTATTTGACAGCGTATTGAAATGTAATCATAATTGTAAGACTCCATTGCAAGTACTAATCACAACTCGCTGCCACTCCGATCGCCACTTTATCAAATGTGTTTATTTTACAAGCGATTCCCGGAAAATTATTTTTAAATTGCATTCTTATTTTTTGTTCAAAACGATTTTATATTTCAAATGATATGCAAGTGATGTTGCAATTTTTTTTCATTTTTAAAATCCATTTACGGACAAGTGTGTAAGAATGGAAGAGTTTGGTATGCCGAAGCTTTGAACAATAGTTAAGTTATATCCGGCATGTTAACTTGGGGGAGACACTGGTAGGCAGTGATAGGGGCCACAAGTACAATTTCGGGTAGGTATCGACAAACATGACTAAATAATCAAATCAAACCCACGAACTTAGGATTCTGGAACGGTCAGAGACAACTCTACGCATCACCTAACCTTTGATGACTTGGCCACTTCACACCCGCATTGGACGAAATAACCCCGGTCTTCATGTGGCCATGATGACATAGAGCTTCTCAACAGTACAACCCTGGTAGAGATCACTGACCAACGTTGATTTGTATGACTGGTAAAAACGAGTTTATGTATACTTCAAAATATGCCATTTCTTTCTGACATACTTTTGTTGTATTTCATCTTTGAATAACCTACGGATGCAAAAGAGGACTTGAGGGCTCCATTGTCTACGATATATGGTCACGACATAACGGTTATTTCCTGAGCTGCATGAATTTGTCATCATAATTTCTGTTTTTCAGATTCTTTAAAATAGTGATACTTCAAGGCATTTAGTTCTGCTCAACACAATGTAACCATGGTAAGATTGTGGCATTTCTATCATCCAAGACTCATACCAAATATTGACTAATTTGTCGTGGTCTTTAAGAACAAAATATTTAACATTTTTACGTCAATGTTGACTTTCCATCCACAGCACGGTGAACAGCTAAAATCTAAGAAAAACCAACTAATTGAATCGCTTGCAAAAACACATCAATCACGAAAGTCCATAGCTTTCAAAACATGTCCAGTCCATTTTCAACATGTCAGAATTCCACTGACCAAAACACAGGTCTCTGGGTCGAGGACTGATCCCGGGGTAGCCGAATCCGCCCTAGGGTCGCTCTGCACCACTCATCATCGCATGGGGTCGAATGTCCGGCTCCCTGTCTACCAGGGTCATAGCAAACCGGTGATCATGCAATAAATCATCCCAAGAAATATAATCCGGGGGATTGATTTCTCCGGGTCCTGACATTTACCTGGTCATTTTCCTCGCCTCAAGTGTGTAAATACGTTGTCTTGAATTTCCCTCATCATTGTCCATTTGACTCGATAGATTTGTCTGCTGTATTAAGAAATGATATTATGAGCAGTCAACGAACGTCTTCTGTGAAATCCAAGCGATGCAATCTCTTGCTCGGCCGTCTATGTTATAATCCACATGTGTGAATAATCTATCACATTCCGTGTGGTGGAATGTTTGTGTGGCTCATACCAGGACAGATCTCTGTCTGTGTCTAAACACCGTATTGTTGTAGAGTAGCCCTAGCTTACGGTTCAACCAACCGCTCTCTTATTAGCGCCTAATTGATGTTATCACAATTCCTCAAACACGGCTAATTATTTCTATATCGTCTTTTTGAAATTCATTCATATCAGTGTTCAGTCGTTTTGAAATTGGACGATTTTTGTGAAATTGATAAATCGGTAGTCAGTGACTGCCATGACAGTTCCTAATTACATTATTGAAAACCATACGATTTCTCAAAATCAAAATTACTGGTTCCCTATTTATTTTGAGTTTCTGAAATGAAAACTAGAAATATTTATACATTTCCCAAGCATGTTTCCGGAACGTAAAGATGACTGTATTATTAATCTGTTTTCTCTCATCCTTTAAACCTACCAATTGTAGAAAGATACACACATCTTTGATCAGACGTATCTCAGTAAACAATGACATCTCAAGTCTCACTTCTAAAGATGGACTCCATGTACAGACACTGTAACATCAACATAATTATGTACACCGAATCTAACACAATCTTGCACCATGTACACCAAATATAAAACAATTATATGCCATGTACTTTATAACACAAGCATGCATCATGTACATCGACTCTAATACAAGTATATACTAGGTACATCAAATATAACACAATTTTACACCACATACACCGACTCTAACACAGTTATACACCATGTATATTATAACGCAAGTATACATCATCGACTCTAACACAAGTATACACTAGGTACATCAAATATAACACAATTTTACTCCATGTACATTATAACACAAGCATACATCATATACATCGACTCTAACACAATTATACACTATGTACATCGAATAACACACAATTTTACACAATGTACATTATAACACAAACATACATCATATGCATCGACTCTAACACAATTATACACCATGTAAATTATGACACAAGTACACACAAGGTGCATCGACTCTAACACAAGTATACACCAGGTACATCGAATATGACACAATTTTACATTATGCACATTATAAAACAAGCATGCATCATGTACATCGACTCTAACACAAGTATACATGAGATACATCGATTCTAACACAATATACACCAGGCACATAGAATATAACACAATATTACACTACGTACATTATAAGACATCATGTGCATCGACTCTAACACAAGAATACACCAGGTACATCGATTCTAACACAATTATACACCAGGTGCAACGAACATAACACAATTTTACACTACGTACATCATAAAACAAGCATACATCATGTACATCGACTCTAACACAATTATAAACCAGGTACATCGACTATAACACAATTATACACCAGGCACATGGAATATAACACAATCATACACCAGGCACATCGAACATAACATAAGTATACACGAGGTACATTGACTCTAACACAAGTAAACACCAGGTACATCGAATATAACACAATTTTACACATGTACATGATAAATCAAGCATACATCATGTACATCGATTCTAACATAAGTATGCATCAGGTACACCGACTCTAACACAAGTGTACACCATGTACACCGTATCTGACACATGTACGTCATCTATAATCCCATTACACGCCTAACACACCATAGTATATACTGTATATGTTCATCTTAATCATCGTTAATTAACAGATATATTACAACACTACACACCCTTACTCTATCTAGCACACACTGTTCACTACATTTAACTTGTTGCTTTACAAAATACATACTAAATACACCCATACGTTCCGGATCAAAATCACTTTTCATGAACTATAGCTACATATGGTTCGTCATTTGTCAAAGGAACCGCATATATACTTCATAGTATATACTTCATCGAACGTTCCGTTATACACGTATATTGTCTGCATCGGACATACTATCACATATCATTATACTCCTTATATACTGGATCAAACACATCTGTATACACTATATATACTTCATTGAACACATCAGTATACCCCATATATACTGGATCGAACAAATCAGTATACACCATATATACTTCATTGAACACATCGGTATACACCATATATACTTCATTGAACACATCACTATACTCCATATATACTGGATCGAACAAATCAGTATACACCATATATACTTCATTGAACACATCACTATACTCCATGTATACTGGATCGAACACATCACTATACTCCATATATACGGGATTGAACAAATCAGTATACCCCGTGTATATTGCTAGTGTATACATGTACTAGTGTAAACCATATATATTTTATCTATCATACAATAGAGTGAGTGAGTGAGTTTAGTTGTACGCCGCACTCAGCGATATTCCAGCTATATGGCGGCGGTCTGTAAATAATCGAGTCTGGACCAGACAATCCAGTGATCTATAGCATGAGCATTGATCTGCGCAATTGGGAACCGATGACATGTGTCAAGAGTGTCAGCGAACCTGACCACCCGATCCCGTTAGTCGCCTCTTACGACAAGCATGGGTTACTGATCAATATTCTAACCCGGACCTTCACGGGTATCATACAATAGACACAACATCTACCACACCAGGTATACTGCGTGCTTTGTACCGTACGTTACATCTCACGATATACACTGCATATATCAAAACATATACTGTTCTATTACACCCTAAACGTTACATCTACCGCACGACTGATACCATATCGAGCACCAAAACCCACGCAATCCACACTTCAACACATGCGCCTTCACCACAGAAGAAGAAGAAGAAGAAGATCCATAAAAGCCATAAGAACAGAGCTCATAGACACACATATAAAACGCTAGAGAAAAGCAGTGCCGGTTATCTGCCGAAACTAATTCCATTGAGCGTAAAAGGCAAATTAGCGATGAAAATTATTTGAATGGGTCACAGTCAAACGGCGATATCACCAGGTGTTCCACTCTTCAGATTATTAACCATCAAAAGATGCATGTTTAATTATCCCGGAGTGAATGATTGTACTTGAAATTAATACATACACCATGTTTTACGACTAATTTAAGACGGAATGTCCAAACAGGAAGTGTGGATATGGTTTTAATGTTGCGTATGTAGAACCCTACAGTCAAGCGTTCGCCTGAAGACTCGTGCTGAGACCAGTGTACATCATCCAGTCTGTAACGTTACGTACCACCGCTCTACTTGATGTAAAGCCACTCACCAAACATGAAATGTACATGTTTCACATGTCCGATTAATTTCAAACCTAATGATGCATAAGCCATTGAAGAAAGCATTTCCTTCGCAACGTGGGCGAAGCTTTTCCTTACAACTAGTTAATACCCTTTTCACGTCACTTAAACGTAAAACTAATCTTCCTCAAAATTATTTTCTGGGTGTTTTTATGTTAATTATTTCATGTTTTAGCGACATATCATTGGTGTAAAGCACGGACAGATGATTATATTTGCTACGACGCGAGACACAAGTTACTTGTTGGGAAAATATTTATTTTTAGCGTCCGCCAGTAATTAGTTTAGTCAGCGATCCGTGTAGAGGTTTCAACTACCGGATATGTCGCGAGGGAAGCACGATGTTATCACGAAAGCTTCACGTTGAGTTTGGTCTTGGGGCAATCACAGCAACGACAATATCCGTGTGTACGTCGACATGTGGAACACACGCTTATGGAATGTTAAACAACGTGAAAGCATTTCTCCTAACTGCCTCGTCCACGTGTCAAAACCGAAATTTAAGTAAAGGTATTCAGACTGACAAACACAATATGTTATGTAACAATTTATTTCTAAATGATATATTCTGGCAATAATAGTAATGCTAACATACGTGCACTTCTAAACTAGTTTCGGGTGAGTGAGTGGATTTGTTTAACATCGTAGTCATCATATTGAAGCTAAACCCGCAATGGACTTGGTTGGGTTCGGGTGGTGGCCATCAATATCAACTAGCTGTAGCACGATATGCATGTTAGTCAGGTCGCTGGCAACAACCTCAAATACGTTAGTGTGCCTTAGCATGAATTTGTTCTACTCTGCCTTAGCATGAATTTGTTCTACTCTGCCGTAGCATGAAATTGTTCTACTCTGCCGTAGCATGGATTTGTTCTACTCTGCCGTAGCATGAATTTGTTCTACTCTGCCGTAGCATGAATTTGTTCTACTCTGCCGTAGCATGAATTTGTTCTACTCTGCCGTAGCATGAATTTCCGTCACGGTTGGCAACATGAGTTTCTTTTACTGTTGGGCAACATGCATTTTAATTGGTTTTACTGTAGGGCAGAATGAATTGGTTTTACTGTAGGGCAAAATGAATTGGTTTTACTGTAGGGCAAATGAATTTGTTTTACTGTAGGGCAGAATGATTTGGTATTACTGTAGGGCAAAATGAATTGGTTTTACTGTAGGGCAGAATGAATTGGTTTTACTGTAGGGCAGAATGAATTGGTTTTACTGTAGGGCAGAATGATTTGGTTTTACTGTAGGGCAGAATGAATTGGTTTTACTGTAGGGCAAAATGAATTGGTTTTGCTGTAGGGCAAAATGAATTGGTTTTACTGTGCTGTTTTACTGTGTCGTATCGTAAATTTTACTGTACTGTTTTACTGTAGGGCAACATGAATGTATTCTACAGTGCCTAACGTAAATTTGTTTAACTGTAGGGCAAAATGAATTGGCTATAGAGTGCCTAACATAAAATTTGTTTTACTGTAGGGCAACGTGAATTTATTTTACTGTGCCTAACGTATATTTGCTTTACATGAAATTATTTTTGTAGGGCAACATGAAATTATTTTACTGTGCCTAACGTAAATTTGTTTTACTGTAGGGTAAAATGAATTTGTTTTACTGTAGGGCAAAATGAATTGGTTTTACTGTGGGGCAAAATGAATTTGTTTAACTTAGGGTAAAATGAATTGGTTTTACTGTAGGGCAAAATGAATTGGTTTTACTGTGGGGCAACATGAATTTGTTTTACTGTAGGGCAGAATGAATTGGTTTTACTGTAGGGCAAAATGAATTTGTTTTACTGTAGCGCAAAATGAATTGATTTTACTGTAGGGCAGAATGAATTGGTTTTACTGTAGTGCAGAATGAATTGGTTTTACTGTGGGGCAAAATAAATTGGTTTTACTGTGGGGAAACATGAATTGGTTTTACTGTAGGGCAAAATGAATTGGTTTTACTGTAGGGCAAAATGAATTGGTTTTACTGTAGCGCAAAATGAATTGATTTTACTTTAGGGCAAATGAATTTGTTTTACTGTAGGGCAGAATGAATTGGTTTTACTGTAGGGCAAAATGAATTGGTTTTACTGTAGGGCAAAATGAATTGGTTTTACTGTGGGGAAACATGAATTTGTTTTACTGTAGGGCAAAATGAATTGGTTTTACTGTAGGGCAAAATGAATTTGTTTTACTGTAGCGCAAAATGAATTGATTTTACTTTAGGGCAAATGAATTTGTTTTACTGTAGGGCAGAATGAATTTGTTTTACTGTAGGGCAAAATGAATTGGTTTTACTATGCTGTTTGTTTTACTGTGTCGTAACGTAAATTTGTTTGACTGTAGGGCAACATGAATTTATTTTGCTGTGCCTAACGTAAATTTGTTTTACTGTAGGGCAACATGAAGTTATTTTACTGTGCCTAACGTAAATGTGTTTTACTGTACTTTTTTTTTCTATACCAAACCATGGATTTAAATTATTGGATTACTGAATCACAGCATGAATTTGCTTTACTGTACATCGACATAAAATTGTGTCACTGCACTGGATATGTTTTATGGCACCACAATAAACATGTTTACTGCATCGCAACATAAATGTTTTACTTTATCCAAACATGAATTTGTTTACCGTATCAAAACATGTACCTGGATGATGTTGCCAACACAATTGTGGTATCAGTAAGTGTATTAGAGAGAGATTGCCTTCAGTTTTACGGCACATTATTTCAGTTAAATCACGGCGTGTTAACATGTTGGAGGAAGGCCCGACGTGATGCAAATATCAGACCTTTCAAACATTGGTGCTCACAACCAAACATCTTAGCCAGTGAGAAGTCGAAGTCAGCCAGAGACTCTGAATGAATATCATGGCAAATCAAGATGTGGCACTTATTCTGCTATTGATGTCTGGTGGTCTCTTGATGATGTATTTGTGTTACAAGAGTGTTTTCAAGATCGTTAAAAAACCTGTACTATTCCGTCTGTCACGCCAAGCTACATGGTTGATACATGGCCGCTCGTTGTCCTTAATGCAGAGATGCCCTGCAGAGACTTGCAGATTCAATTTGACTGACGGTGGAATCCTAATACCTCACACTCCGAAACACTGAAAACGATGTTACTTCGAATTCGTAAACGCTCAGCACGAACTTGCCTTTGTCAGTGTGAGGCTAAGGCTTACTATGTCGTGTTCGGGATCCAGATACATCTAATGTGTACCCTTGATCTCTTGAAACGGATGGTTGTTGATTATTTTTCTTTTGCAGCCTTGCTTTGACTCCTTATTTACCCATTGAAGAACAGTTGTTTTAAGTCGCAGTTGTTAAGCAATGCCCCAACCGTTTCTGTATTATTTGAGTCTGGTCGGGGCAAACCCGCGATGGTATCCGTGTATATATCCGATCCTGTTTTAAGTTAGTCAGACAAGCTTTGGTTCTGGGAATCTGTTCTCTCGGGGAATTATGTGTTATTTTTTAACCTCCCATTGCTTGGTTGATACACAAGAGTGGGTGACGCTATAACCCGCATTATCATCCTCTTGCCGGATCTATCTTCTCGTATCATCATGTCTATATGCAATTGAAACTGAATCTATGTTAGAAAGATCCACAAACTACTGAACCTATCATCAACGTTAAAAGTAGCATAACAATCATATTATAAACCCAAACTAAATCAAAGATACTGCTCATGAAATTTTATCTCAACATACTATGTACATAAATATACTTAAGTGGGAAACAGTACTGGTCTAGATGAGGTTTCAAATTTCTCATGTCAAATAAAGCTAATCAAAGCTATGTTTAGCAGGAAGAAGAGCTTATCTAAGGCAAAATTAACGATTCATTTCTTTCATTTTAGTTGTAGTTGAGTGGACGGCTAGTACAGTGAGATGTGTCTAACGATTACCTATATGAACCGTGACACTCGGTCGCCCCGGGCACTAACAACCATCCCTATCACCTACCACAGCAGCCAGTGTAGAGGGTGTATCTGGATGAAGATAGACTGTTTAGCAGTGTGTAAATCAGAAAGGTAACAAGCCGTTAGTGGAAAAGTTGGGGTCATCTTCCTGGTGACACGGAGACACGATACCTGCCAGGAGAGGGGCGGGCTGTCCTGTTGTTACAAATGGGCATTCCTCCACAAACCGTCGCCACATCTTTCTCATATACCCAAACTGATTCCACAACTGTTTCAACATCTCGGGTAATTTACAGCACATAATCACAGCTCTTCAGAGGCAAATAACAGGTTTGCTGGGCCTCTCAATTCGCTTAACGGCCTCCTACACAATAGTTGGGGCAAGGGAACGGTCATTCCTCGTAGAGATGGGTTTCGGCCCGAGGCAGTGGTTAAAGCATTATCTAAGCCTTTACGCAAGGCGAGGAGGTATAAATATCCAGTAGAATTGGAAGATGGTGTTCTGATTAGACTTTGTGTAAATATTTGACGTCTGACGACAATACGACTGCGGAGGCGGGCACCAGAACGAAAGAAACAATTGTTACAGGGTTATCTTCGCGGATTACGTAGGAATCTGTCTCCGGCAGATGATATCCGCCATAAGTCTCTCCCGCAGTGAATACATCCAATCCCGCAGTGAATGTTTATTACATTTTGATTGGTAGAGATAATTAAATACCACTTGGAGATAGTTATTTCCCTGTACGTCCTTTCACGGTCGTAAGACCCCATTTTAACAGCCGTAATTCAGGCGGAGACCTGCTGTCGATGTTTACTTAAGGAATCCATCTCCAAGTTCAGGACAAATGGACTCTTCTGTTAATCAAAAGCGCTGACGGTGACAATTCAAGTTACGAACATGTTTGATTAAGGCCATTACACGTAACACAGGTAGCGGATTAAGTATTCAATGGGAAACAGATCTGTCCGATACAATATCTAATTAGGTTTCGTAATTAGGATCAGGTTTCTGTGTTATAAAGCCATTACACGTACATCATATGTCACGTTCACGACATACGTAAACCTAGCTGATAGATGCCAGGTATATACTTGAATAACACCCGCAGTGCCTTCTCAAAGTACGTCCTTTTTACCATGTGAAGGACACACCTTTGTTAAACACAGTGCTTACAGAACCATCTTCATTATTTCAGTGACACAAATCACTTCTTTAGGTGGCATTTAGAAGCTGCTGGTATGATGGAGAGGAACACTTTCTTATGGATAGACACAAAAACATTATCAGTAGCTAGATTATGAAGTGAAAATCCTTTACCCTGTAAATATATACGTGGCCTATTGCTTGTGTCACATCACGTGTATTAGTGTTTCACCTTTAGTATGTCAGAGCTATGACATTGACTTGAAATAACGTTGTTGTTGATGACGATGATCCCTCTACCATGCCGTTGTTGTAGATGTGCTGAAGTGGTTGTAACAATGTCGAAATGATCACCCGCAGACAGAGAACTTCATCTTATTCCATGCCATGGACAAAGGCATATGTGACACGTATTTGATGTGTGAGGATATTTCCAACACTACTACAATTATCAGAAGCCGTGTCATCCAATACCTCCAACAGAAGGTAGTAAACAGTATTCATTGTTTTCAAAATGTCCGATGGAACAGATCTCTTTCTAACGTGAAATGCAAAGTTACAATACGATACAAGGAAACGGTGATATTTGTTTAATTGAGGGCCTTCCCTATAATGCAGACAGGTAATATGTTTACATTGTGATTTTTGCAAAATATCGTTATACTCCATCACTCTGGTATCTTTGCAGGTTAACATTTTATCATACACGTCGAGAAAGCATTGTCCGTCACATGTCTTAATAATATATTAAGGTACAAACACACAGTTCAGTTGTGCTATGACCTCATTTCTTTAAAACTGAAATAGTTTTACAGAACGATTTTGACACTTATGTGATAATTTGCTTTCGGATAAAATGCGACGGACTTTCACTGATCTTACCTTTGTGAACATATCGTCACTCACATGGACTTCGTTGTGAAATATACCAGTTAAAGCTACCAAAATACCATGAAAATCATTGCTCAGGTACATCGGCACTGTTTACAGAAGATAAACCGACTGGTAATGTGTTCTATCTCAATTCAAATGAAGAGCTGTCAACCAATGGTTACCAGAACATACCTCTAAATTGAAAACATTAAACATTAAATCCGATATGGCTGCATATTCAATCTTAATTTACATCATTTTATTCTAATCCGTCTTTAATTTCCGATTTTTACATGTGAATACAGGATAAAATCGTGGAATTGACAGTTTGTTCATCTGATAGTTGTGTTTCCTGCATCATAAATCCGTTCCATTGCAGTTGGAGATTGTATTTCGTACCTGGACTCATCCGGCAGGTAGAGATTACAGGCGTCCTTTCATCTACCTGTCACACCTGCACGTCTATTGAAACGTCGATCGAAACAGTCCTTGGATTGAGGATGCAGATAATGTCAGATGCATTATAATCTCTCACCGCAGGAATAAATATATTTAGCTAAGTACATATAATGAACTGTCAATAGAAAATACACTTTATTTTATTTATTTATTTATTTATTTATTTATTTATTTATTTATTTATTTATTTATTTATTTATTTATTTATTTATTTATTTATTTATTTATTTATTTTTTTATTTATTTAACATATTGAAAAATCCGGAAGAAACGTCTGTGTCTTGAAATGTGCCGACATACTACCTTATATCCTAACTCTGCAGAGTGCCGATATCAGATTTATCATCCCTCAGCGGGGATTAATTTAACTGACAGAATTAACTACATCACAGCCATATTAATTAACAATATCACTGCTATGTAAATTAATTGTATCACTGCTATGTAAATATATGATATCACCACCATGTTAAGTTTAGGAAGACTCAAAAAGCCATCATCATTTACGTAATTATGAATAGTACGTAAAGCAACATAAAGGTATAAGAATATTAGGCTTAAAAAACATGTTTGTTTTTCAGTTCCTACTTTGACATTTAAATACAACCGTGACACACGTCTGAAGGTCTTAGAACCGAAAGGGTTAATGGACGTGGTGGAATCTTACTTCAGACGTAACTTCCAGAACTTTTCACTTCTTAAATTTATCTCACGCGAACAATTTGTCATCAGGATTATTATTTTACACAAACATCCTTCAATATTCCCTGACATAATGAATTTCATGGCTCACCACAGTGTCGCTTACGACCCTCGGAAATAAGCAATTATTGGATTACTCGATTACCTCCCTTGCGCTCGAGTGCGCGTGCCAGGCCGCCTCTGTCACCAAAAAATGAAAACTGCTCAATAAAATTCCTCATGCAATAAAATAATCAACATGAAAGATGTGGTAATACTCCGTGGTCGGGCGTGATAAGGCCAACCATTACGGGAAATGTTCTGAGGCGAAAATCTCTCCTAAAAGACATGTTATCCTCCAGAACAGGAGGGCTTGGGGCCATCCCAAACCAATAAACAGTATTCGATCAATCCGTCATTTACAAGCACGTTGATTCACCTTTAACGCTAACTATCGATTCTGACACTCCGCGTGATTTGACGGCATGGACTGTGTCGGCTCGGCTACAACCTGTACGGGTGCTGTAGGTAGGGGGCGGGTGGCATCCAATCCCCACCCGACTCTACGCCCTAAACCCCCGACTACAAAAGGGAGAGAAGAAAACTAACACTCACGAAAACTAAATATACTATACAGACACATATAGAGGTATTTTACATATTTCTGTATCATTTTGCAATATAACATGAGGATTTACTGGTATGGTACCAACATGGTCGTTTCCATGATTATTATTACTACATGCAGTTTAAAAACATAGTCATACATATTTCTGAACAATATTTTCCATTGTTTACCTCAAATGTTAACCGTTCTAAAACCCTTCGGGGGACAAACCAGGACAATAATGTCTAATCTGCATAAGATTTCCGCAAAAAGTGCATCAGATATCCAAATATTTTACTGTCATTATTTATTGTGCAAAAAGACAACCTATGACAAAAATCAAGAATTTGTTAATATTGTAAAAATTCGAAAAATTCAGCTAACTTTAAGGATATTAAAAAAGGAATATGTGTGTGTTACACATGATATATACATGTCATATGATGTTAAAAGTGTTCCTTATTGGATCAAAATGTTGAAATAATTCCGATTTTGAATAAAGTCTTACAAGCTGCACATATATGAATGAAATGAAATGAATTAGTGTCATGAAATGTAATGGTATTCTGGTACATATAGGAGACCACTTCTTCCACTGTTGGCAACAGAGGCGTCAAGATACTTCAGGGCCTTTTTCTGCAAGCGAGGATATTCCGACTAAGTATGATGTGAAGATGCACCACACATCTCAATGGGAATCCCAGGCCTGTAAGTGCTTCCTCTGAATCCCAGGATACATTCCTGGTAAATGCTCTTCGAATATGAAGTATCATTTCTTCGTTGAACGTTGTGCGGTGCAGAGGATGTGTACACAACATACAACATATATGTGTGAATATACAGATCAGTTTGTTAAGTCAGCTGACGAATAATACCCTTATAACATGCAGTGATAACATCACAGAGAATTAACAGTGCATTTTATTCTAATGTAATAATAATTCAAGCTTTGAAAACACTCATTTGAATATTTCAAATTTTTATGTTGTTTTTCATTTTCTGTACTTTGATAAGAATATTATGTTTTAAGAATATTTAAACTCATAGCAAATGTCATTAGCAGTGTTATAAGGACATTATATAGTAAACATTACGTTGATGTTGATAAAATATCTGAAAGAAATATTAAACTCAATTTGTAATCATTAACCCGTAAGCTCCCGACTGAAATAAGTCGGTTCAGAAATCAATGACTTTTGTTTATGAAAATAAATATCTTTATAATCAAACAATTACTTGTTATAAACAGATGAGGGGTGAAAATAATGTTACAGTCAACAACAAAATCTCTCAGTCGAAATATATCTACCAACCAAAGTTTCTGGAGATGAAAAATCAAAGCTTTTTATCTCCCTTGTCAGTATCAATAATACGTTCCTAGTGAAGCATAAATTACCGTCTTCTACCAGCTTATATGTACCCAAAGTAAATCAGAACAGGAACTGATTAAGTGGTTGTTATATTGACAGATTCACGTCTAAACATACACCTGGGGTTTATTGAAAGGTATCGGGAATCACGATAACAGTGAAGTCCTTATAAAGTATACTGTCAATATTATTAACATAAGGAGAAGATACCATCAAATATTAGCCGAGCTTTTTGTTGTTGCATGAATTGTCCTATTCATGATGTCAGCCAGTGTATATACAGGCGCTTGAATAGGAAATTAGGTGAAATCATATATCAGCAAAATTTCCATATGCTGCTATATATGCTCAAACCATCACCATTGTGTTTACAACAGTTGAAAGCTGCGGTGTGGGGCTCTCTTGTTTAAAAAATAATATCCGCCCTAATTATTCCCTGATTTCATCTTCATTAAACAATATATCATTGATAATTCAAATAGACTTAAGTGTAAAATGCCGTCCATGAAAGAGGGTATCAAGCACAAAATAACTTGTGGTGACACATGGTCAGTTTCCGTCCATTGATGAAAACTTTCACTATGGCTGATCATGAAAAGGCAGAGCGTTATCTTGGGTAATGAATGTTCTATGTCTCATATCATTTTTAACATAATTTCTTTTCTTGTTCAGCGGTCATTCAAATCGTTAATTTACATTTCAATTGAGAAGTAATAACGTGTTTTTGTTCCCATTGTTTAAATGGGCCATGCATCAGTGAACACGGTTAATATGTTTACAATCATACGTCAGAGCTGCCTCCGTGTAGAGAGAGTGAAAGAGACGGGCTATTGAGAAGTAACTCTTCAACCACACTCAAATACACTGTAATGCCGTACGTCTGTGTTCACCATGGTATACAGATAGACATATAATTGTTTCTGTTTATTAGAAAATATCATTGCATTAAGCATGTACGGTGATAATCTACAGTATCAACCCAACCTATCATTTCTTTAAAACATAGTTACATGGCAAAATGTCAGTCAGAGTTCTACAAACATGGGCATCCTTCATTCATATGCATGGCGACTTAACTGTTAACAAAACAACAGATTTGGGCAATTTTAATTTTATGCATATAGAAAAAAGTGCATTTTTATTTCACAGAGGCCACTGAATTTAGTATATCGGTTTCGTGTATTTCATCTGTGCACTCTGTACATAATGTTCAGTATTATCCTGGATAAAACCATCCATTGTTAACTGATGACCTGGGAAGGTATTTGCATGAGCAGGTTTTGCTTGTTCGTCAGTCCAAATTTCTTCAGAAATCGACATATGTTTAAACTATTAATCTTTTTAGCATGATGTTTGTGGCACCCATGTGTTTCTGTTATCTGCCCAGTCTGTTGATAAACTTAAGGTCTTCAATACCTTCATGATGGTTTAATATTAAGCACTTTCCTGGTGGTATTTCTATTTTCAAAACCTGAACTGAAAAATCAGTAGTCATTGCTGATGAAGTGGACTTCTATTATTTTCCATACACTGAATGAATAAAATAGTCTGAGAATAAAACTTTCCATTCCCCTCCGAAACATATTCGAATGAGTGTTAATAGGTAAAATAGTGATAATGACACCAGGTGTTCGCTCCAATGGTAAGCATATTCTGCTGAACCGGTATCACTCTTCACTTACCAATTTGCATAGAAAAGAGGAACCAAATTCTAGAACTACCATCCATGGATGTAATGATAAAAGGAGAGAGGGCGACGCTATGACATTTTGGATAATCTCCTGATTGGTTTGCAATAAAATAAACAATACTACTTGAGAAAGGCTAAATAAACTACGTGTATTTTGTGTGCTTTTATATCGTTTTGTGTGACAATTTGTTTGATAACTTCGAATATGAATATTTATTCTGATTAAACTACCACCTATAACAAAAAGCAAAACACTGAGAACGAGAGAGAGAGAGAGAGAGAGAGAGAGAGAGAGAGAGAGAGAGAGAGAGAGTACTAGAGTGTTGGCCGTGTATGTACACATGCGGCATGTCTCTTTGTTTCCAGGCATTTAAAATGCCCCCAGTCTATAGTTCCCTCCCCATCCGGCGCTCTTTGGGTCGATTTGCTTATGTTTTTATTCTGGCGCCAGCTCACTCAAACGGGTGTCATTCTCTAAACCCAGCTATTCATATAAATTCACGACTGAATTTTCACGAATATCGCTCATCATCCGACCAACTGCATACTCATTGATACATGTATCAGTCGCGCTCCGATTCTCAGAGTAAACTACTTCTGTTGAATGTCATTAAACCCAAGTTTTAAGGAGATTTCAAGCGCGTGAAATCTGTCTGTGGACAAGACCACTGGGTTAATTATTAAACGAGACATTTCGCAGAACACTCGATTTGTTTTCAATTATCGCACTCACTATGCCCATTGCATGATCACACCAGCTCGAGCGCACATTGGTCGAGTCGATACGCCACTCAAACAAAAGCCACGCCCCCAGATAGCGATTTACGACAAGTGTGTTTTGAGTGTAGATGTCCGGGGTATGATGTTAGCAGGGTTTGAATGGATGTGTGACAGAGCACGGTGGGTTATCATCGCCTGTTGAGAGAGATTCAGAGACAGACATGGGGGATACACATCCACACTGCCTCGACAGGGACAATGATTCCGATAGCCAAGGACATGAGATTGCAGTTCAAAATTTAACGAACTTTTCCATTGATGAAATTCTCAAACCAGACTTTGGTGTGAAAAAGTTTACAGTAAGAATTGGTTCGGCGTTTACGCCTGTGGACTTGAAAAGACGATCCACCTCCCCATCCGATTCCCCTGCCTCCCGGGAATCAGCACAACCATCCCCAGGAAAGACGGACGAGAAGCCAGCCCAAATGTGGCCTGCTTGGGTGTACTGCACAAGATATTCAGATCGACCCTCGTCAGGTAGGCCAGGAACACCGTATTCAGCCAAGCAGTAAACTATTGAAGTATAACATTAAATCACATTACCTCCATTAAATAATCAAAGTCTGTGTTGTGTTTACACCTTAATATTACTCCTGTGTTATTTAAGACCGTAACTGCCTGTTAGATAGATAATTAAAACCGATATTCATAATGTAAGGCTATGAAATCCTATGGTTCGTATACGTACGTGCGAGTCTATGTATATGCAGTAACCACTATTTGTTAACGATCAGTGATAAGGGACAGGTCCATATCTGTATCTTAGATATTCAATGATCTCCTATATGAATCTTATAGATATGGAATAAATTATAAATCGTTTAAAATATATGCTTTTTATGTATATTAATTTTTATGAATCATAGGTTTTCGTACAGTAAATATGTAAGATAACCATTTAGAAATGTAATCATGTTTTCTTGTGTTTTACAGATTATATTGTTCTGATACTCAGCGTCTCTAAATCATTTCTTTATATCAGTTAATCTTTGATATCAGTTATTTGTCAGTCCACTGTACTTTAAAACGCCCTTCCAATATAAATAAATTTCAGATAAAAGCCTTTTAATATATTTGTATTTGAACTGAATTTTCCCAATGACGACTAACCTTAATGTGCTAACTGAATGCTGTGAAAAAATATATGATTCGTATATCATTGGAATTTGATACCATGTTAATTGTTGAGTTAAAATTTAAAATCTCGTAAATTCGTTCATGTGATTTGATACCTGTGACTGTTCATAGTCAGTAATTGGATTCAGTATTAGTGTCATCTGACAAATAACATACAACAAAATAATTGGCATGTAAAATTACTGTTATTGCACTCTGGTGCTAAAAGCATCCAGTAATTACTGGAACGAGAGACTGTTACCTACACTCGTGACATGAACAAGCAATCAGTATTACCTACAGGTATGACAAACGTCATTTCTCAACTCTGGCCTGCTTCCTGACGGACATGCGTGATGACATCTAACTAGTCTATCACACAAACACATAGTGACATGTGCGCGTTATGATTCCGGTGTCTGTTAAATTTCGAATGAAAATAATTAAATGTAAACTTTAAATCCTACCTTTATGTGTTTATTTCGTTAAACACTAAATCTCGCCAATTTTTACAGTTTTTTTTTACTTTTAAACACACTGCATTGTTATAAAATATATATCCCATATACATCACCAGTTAAACGTCATTTCGTGTTTTTTAACTTTTATGCAGGCTTTTTTACAGTATCAGCTTTATCGGTACCTATACTTTGATGACAATGCGTATAAACTGCATGCCAATGTATACAATATGTTTAACACCGGGGCGGTTTTTTCTGTCGTGGAGTTGTATAAGCATTATATTAACGACTGTCAACAAGCTAGAGTTTCCAGCGCATGCTGAGGCAGAAGCTCACGTTTCACATTTCTTCTCCATACTGTTCTGCCATTGCTACATTTTCCACTATTTTATGTTCGTGTGTTTGTGTTCCGCCAAAATATCCAATCTTGTTTGCTTGTGTATCTAACAGACTCACGTTGCTACACAGCTCAATTCCCCCCTTGCATGTCTGTTCAGTGCCGAGTCCCTCTTTGTCTCCCGGGGTTGAAGTCAAGAATAAATACACACAACGCAACGCACCAATTGTTAGGGATGTATAAAACAGTTTTATAGAGACAGCATGGGCCAAAATAACCCAGTGTGACTAGTTTTGAATTATTGTCATTTCATTTTAAATGCCAGAGATTGCACTATCGTGTAATTTTCAGCTTGATTCCTTTCCCAAAACAAATTGATCTGCCACGTGCGGTGTTTGAACCAATGCGGTTTGAATGAGATGCGTGCAATTATTTCGATACGCGCAGTGAACACAGTGTGGCTTTAGCGCTGGGGGAAATGTAACGTATATATAATTTGCTAATCAACGTATCATATGGGTATTTTAGGTAGAAGACAAAACATAATAAATGCTGTTATTTTAATATTTCTTTAAGTAGGCTGAGGAGTTACTTTCACTGAACCGGTGAATTGACAATTTGCACATCTCAGAGAGTACTCTCAATAAAAACATATTGGCTGACTGGCGCATACTTCTTTCAATTCACGGTTTTGCTTCTTCTTAAATGTACATCAAATAGGATTGAAGATACACCTGTACATCACTTCTAAATTTGTCAATTCTTCACGTTTGTTAGCTTAAAGAACTGACTGACTGAGTTTAGTTTTACGCCGCTTTTAGCAATATTCCAGCAATATCACGGCTGGGGACACCAGAAATGGGCTTCACACATTGTACCCATAAAGAAGCTGTGATATATATAAATATATAAATATAACAAGTGACCCATCACACATGGATTGTATGAAACTGAAAACTGATATTCTGGGGTCAACCTTAGACATGTATGATTAATTATCTCATTGAACCCTTCAACTGTTAATGATGAGATCTAGAGGTTTAAACTTTCAAGGCAATTAGCCGACGGCAGTTATTACAAAGAATATCCCAGAATGATGCTTCATTCGTTCAAAGACTTTATCATTTTATGACAAAACAATAGTCTACTCCCTTTGTGTTTTCCTAGTGACTTCAGTGAGAGGTGGAGTAGCTGTGTGTTGCTCGGTAGTGTGGTTAAGAACTGGGTAAAGTGGGGAGTAGTATGGATGGGGCGTAGGGTGGCGTGGTGAGAGTAGGGGGTACAGGGGGTGTTGCAGGTTGGGCGTAGGGTGGCACTGGGAGGATGTGCAGGGCAGTTGTTACAGCCACCAAGCATGGTGTGGAGCCAGCAGTTAGGGCTATTCCTTAATTTACATAATTCAATAAATTGTCGGAGAGATGTATAATTGGGTTAGTTTGTTGAAATGTTGTTGATAATTAGTTTTCAAAGTTGAACATTAATATTATTTGGATATTAATCATTCATTGTATGATATGATCGACATCAGAACTTTAACAACTCCGACAGGAGCAATCATTTAATCACAAACCTCCCCATAGTCTACAGTGCTGAACAAAGAAGTTAAAACAATTTAGAGATTTTCATTAACCCACTGTGACTTTTTGCTCATAAAATTACTTTGAATTGTTAATCACATGTGAAAATTGATTAATCATAGTTTCCTTGTATTTTTGACATTTCCATTGTAAACGATGCTCCTATTTAGAGCATAATTTTTAAAAGAATTTAATGATGCAACAAAGCCAGTATTGACATTTTGTGGATGAATTAGGTCCCGTTGTTTTGCAACTATAGCGTTCGTTTAGGATTACAATATGACAATGATGATACTAATTTCAAATTTGAAACCTGAATACGTATAGGGGTTTGTAATAGTTAATAGTGACATACTTTGAAAGAAGGCTTTGAACCACGCAGCGAGGAGGAGTAGCATATCGCAAATAAGAGACTCACACAAATAATAGTCGCTTGTCTGAATGTCTGAACACCTCATCGAGCATGGTATGGGGTCTAAGGCTCGAGCTGTTTTGAAAGTTCTAAGAGATTTTTTATCTATATTTAAACAACTTCATAAAAGACAAATAATCCACCTGTTGTTTGCAAAAACATATACATTTTTCACAATTGTAAATTTGCTTTGTAGATGCTTCTGACTATGTATATTGTATATGTATTATAAGAACAATTTGCTTTATTGATAGAAGTAAATTATTTATTTTCCACCCTGAAACTATTCAATGATGGAGTTTCAATTCCTGTTCCATTTTTATTTTACAACATTTTAAAGAAATAATGCATGTCTCGAAAACGTTTTTTTTTGTCGTTTTGCCAATGCTAACGCTTAAACGCAGAGTTAGGTATTAGATCTACATGTGTGGTCATAAAAATTACGAATTGTCTTCAGATAGTATGATTTGTCGTCCTAAACGTTCTATCCTCAGAAAGTGCGAAGTATCTTTGTTGCCGAGTTTGAAATAGGAAACGTCCACGCATGCGTCTCCTCCATAGTTCTGTCATATTCTGTTGCCATTACTTTGGTAAGTGTGTTTTCATCATCAGCAATGTCTGTAATAAATCTGCTATGATAACATCCAACAACATGGCCTGCTTTAGAAATGCTGCCACGAATATCGCCGTGCAAAGAATAAATGACATCCTATTCGTAAATATGACAAAAACATCTACCTTGTTACTAAATCGAGTGGAAAGCAGTTAGGCGCAATTGCATTTTACTCGTGCACAACTTCTCTGATAACTGAATTACCTGATACTCACTTTATTGCCATCAGCTCACAATAATAGAGAGAAATGCTTTCCAATACCAGTGGACGATGAACATGTAAATAACCATTTATAATGCACAGAAATGCAACTGATGATGACACTGCAGGTGAAAAAAACGTTTCCTTATTTTTAAAACGTCTCTATTGAAAGGGAAAGCCATTGTACGATTCCGAGAACATGTATATTATGAGCATTTGTTTCTGTATCACCTTCAAATGGTGAATGTTCTTTGTACTGAGAGTACCTAGGAACGACCGAGCCGTATTAAGGATGTGTATTAGAGGTGGTGCCTTATTTGAGATTTCACAATTTCTTAAAATAAAACATAGTTCTTGCACAAAATCGAATTTAGTGGTGATATTCTCAAAACGATGAACGAGCTTCGCAATATAATAAAAAATGACATCTATTTAACCAACATTCTCTGTCGTTAGAGACAGGTGAAATGAAGGGTGAAATGGCTTTTTTTCTGCATGTTTTATGTATGTGCAGTTAGGGGATTGAGGATTTAAAGATTTTACTTTTAAGTATTAGAAGTAAAAGTACCTTATTAGAGCGCACATATTTATTGTCTGTGCAACTGAAGATGCAAGATGCTTCATTTGCATCCAAGACATATGTGGCAACGCCCACAGCAGCTAAAAGACACTGCATTTATCAATGTACTGCGTTCATATACTCTTGCACTATGTACCCATTGTAGCACCTTCAGCCCACATTTCATCACCTCTTTTAAATAGCGTTCACTGTTCTTTTTGATTGATGTGAATGTTGTCAAGTCGTGGGTATTTATCAGGCACTCCTCGTTATTGAAAGTCCATCTTCAGTTTGGTATTTCTCGCTGACTGTCGCACATATCAAGGCAATTAATGAAGAAGTTTTGACACTTTCAAGTCAAACTACTACAAATACTTCTTTTTGAAACGCCCCTATCCGTCCGTCTCAAGAACGTAATGATTTGAAATTGACAAACAATTCAATTGAAGACTCCTGTTGTGGAATGGACTCGCGAATGTGTCAATCATTCGGGCATGTCCGTGCTACTCCAAGCGACCTCTAGCGGAGGATGTCTGAGTTGACATGACGTGCTGCACGTGAGCGTCGTTATCGAGGTTGGGGGTGAGACTGAAGTGGTCGACACACTTAACCCCCCATCCTCAGCGAGACTGATAAAACAATAGAAGATTAGTGTGCGTGTTACGAAGATAAAGGCAGATTTTGACGTGTCAATTTGTGTGTACTTACAAGGTCAGATGACAGTAATACAGACTCTGTACTCTGCATGATGGATTAAATGACACTCAGCATTCCTGCAATAGTGACAATATACTGCACGAGGGATTATACCACTCTCAGCATTCCTGTAATACTGATTTTATACTGCACGAGGGATTATACCACTCTCAGCATTCCTGTAATACTGATTTTATACTGCACGAGGGATTATACCACTCTCAGCATTCCTGTAATACTGACAATATACTGCACGAGGGATTATACCACTCTCAGCATTCCTGTAACACTGACAATATACTGCACGAGGGATTATACCACTCTCAGCATTCCTGTAATACTGACAATATACTGCACGAGGGATTATACCACTCTCAGCATTCCTGTAATACTGACAATATACTGCACGAGGGATTAAATCACTCTCAGTGTTCCTGTTATACTGACAACATACTGCACGAGGGATTATAACACTCTCAGCATTCCTGTAATACTGACAATATACTGCACGAGGGATTATACCACTCTCAGCATTCCTGTAATACTGACAATATACTGCACGAGGGATTATACCACTCTCAGCATTCCTGTAATACTGACAATATACTGCACGAGGGATTATACACTCTCAGCATTCCTGAAATACTGACTCTGCACGAGGGATTATCAGCATTACTGCACGAGGGATTATACTGACTCAGCAATAATACTGCACTGAGGGATTATACCACTCTCAACATTCCTATAATACTGACAATATACTGCACGAGGGATTATACCACTCTCAGCATTCCTGTAATACTGACAATATACTGCACGAGGGATTATACCACTCTCAGCATTCCTGTAATACTGACAATATACTGCACGAGGGATTATACCACTCTCAGCATTCCTGTAATACTGACAATATACTGCACGAGGGATTATACCACTCTCAGCATTCCTGTAATACTGACAATATACTATAATATGACAGAGTAGATATCTCTCGTAAACGTCTCTATAGTAAAGACAATACCCGATTCAAGGGTACTTCAGTGGCTATGCCTTACTCTAAACTATCCGTTAATAATGTTCAATACTACCATGCTGATTCAAGGGTACTTCAGTGGCTATGCCTTACTCTAAACTATCCGTTAATAATGTTCAATACTACCATCCCGATTCAATGATACTTCAGTGGCTATGCCTTACACTGAACTATCCGTTAATAATGTTCAATACTACCATGCTGATTCAATGATACTTCAGGGCTATGCCTTACTCTACACTATCCGTTAATAATGTTCAATACTACCATGCTGATTCAATGATACTTCAGGGCTATGCCTTACTCTACACTATCCGTTAATAATGTTCAATACTACCATGCTGATTCAATGATACTTCAGGGCTATGCCTTACCCTACACTATCCGTTAATAATGTTCAATACTATACCATCCCGATTCAATGATACTTCAGTGGCTATGCCTTACACTGAACTATCCGTTAATAATGTTCAATACTACCATGTATTGAAGACTCATTCTGAATTCTTTCAACTCACTCATTCATACTTCCATTTAATGAAGACCACAAGACTGCACTACTAACAACAACCAAGATCCTACTGGCACCATATCAAGCAGTTGGTCATGCTTGGCATAAGGATATTGTTGATGGAGTATAATTCATAACACTATCACCATTTTTATTCACTTTACTCACATGTCGTACACTTGATAGCATTAGCGTGAACTAGAGACGATACAACATACATATTGCCTCGCTACAGTCTGAGGAATTAATTCAGACTGTGTTACATCTCATGTGACTTGCACGTGTCTCGTTATTGGGTATTTGTATTACCCACTTTAATTAAATCCACCATTGATTTTATCAATGAATATCTCAACGTTAGAGTAGAGCCAATGCTGAATTTATGATACGATGGACTACATTGTATATGACTCTTCCACAGACAAATGTACAGCACATCTAATTGGCATTTACTGCCATGGAAATGATTTTATTCATACTGGTGTAATTAAAAACTATATAAAGTATCCTGTAATTAAAGCTTGTGTAGTTTCTTACTTGACTCTCTTTATTAATTCAATCCATCAATGTCTCTTTTCATCTTATTAATTTGTAACATATTGACACGGACATCCATAAATAATAAGCATGTTAATATATTTCTGAGGCGCAATATCATGTTGCTCTATAACTGCTCCTATTTTTAAACACTTCACGATGTATATCGATTCCACTAATATTTCAACGTTCCTAAAGAAGACGTTATTTTTCCAATACAATCAAGGTTTGTCTCCGATGCAAAATGTGGAAATGTAGCGTAGGCAATAATAATAATAATCTATTCATCCTAATGAAAAACTTGATTATTCTTTGAAAAGTTATTACATAATGAATATTGACTGTTTAACCATAATATCATCTGTATACGCCGATGTTTATATATTGTGTGATATTCAAATATTTAGGGACAGAAAGTATGGTCGTCAACTTCTTTATTATAAGGAACAAATCATTTCCAGGTATATGCTGACTCTGAAATACACAATGCCATTTAGAAAGTGGTCAAATGTTACAGACAAAGTCAGACGCCTAGGCCGCTCCACTAGTGGAAGCCGCGGTGGGGAAGCCGCGGTGGCTGAGCGGTCTAGGCGTCTGACTTTGTGTGCTGGCGATTAGGTGCCTGACTCTGAGGGTGTGGGTTCGAATCCCGGATGGGACTCAACCCAACAAATGTACTAGAATCTGTACTTTAAAAGAAAGTGTAATCCCAAATATAACATATGTTATATATGCTGACTCCTTCTTCAGTTGAATGCCATTCAAAGGCTTGTACAAATATTATACCACCGAAGTCCATAATATACATCATCGTTCAAAATGTGTTCTCAACATCACAGACTGTCCTTGGGGAAAAAAAGATTATATGAATTAGGAATCAAATAACAGAACGGTCTTTTTACAAAACATATTTTTGTTGTTGTGTTCAATATTACTCTACTTTCAATAATGGAAACAAATTCATTGACAGTGTAGAACTTATACATTTGGATCTGATAGAATGAGTTGAGTAAGTTAATCTGTTTTTCACATGCTGTAAATTATAGTTGCAGTCATCAGCGAGGCTCAGAGGCTTAAACCTGTGTGTGTCAGGAGATGTGTATCAGTACACGTCTTCTCATTGCAAATATCTTCTTCAGTTTCTGTGCACGTGGGAAACAGACAGACGCAATCAGAGCATCTTCCGCTCGTACTTGACTTGATTGTTGACTTTAATCGTCGCTAATTATAGCCCATTTAAATCTAAACTAGAACTTTGCTCCAATCGTTGCGATAAGGCGTGTGTTTTAGAGAGCAGACCGAGTCAATATATTCTAATAAAGGCTTGTTAAACGAAGTCTTAAGGGAACTATTACTGTGCCGTTAACTTAATGTTTCCTCAGAGGAGATTAACAAATTGTTTTCGGTCTTGTGGGTGCGGGTAGAATAAATCAAAGTTCACCGCCATAGTTGAGGGAAACCATAGCGTTTGTCCGCCGTCACTTTGGGAAGCCGCTTTGTTTTGTGGTGCTACCGTGTATCTAAGATTAATGGGAACTGCAAAGCAGCCCTGACGTAGGTGTAATTAGAGTCGGTCATATTATAGGCAATCAGAAATAATAGATTAGTCAACTGCTTAGCCTATTAGCCCCCGTCCTGGCTTTAATGACCAAATTAGTTAAGCTGCTCGATTATTAAGTCGCAAGTCGGGCTGAAGACAATCGGAGGAAGTACTACTTTCACACCAACTTATTTCTGTGCGAGACGGGGCGTCGGTTGAGGCCTGAACCGAAGCAAAATTGATGACGATAGGCTGTAATTAAAGCGGTCAATACTGGCGGGACGGTCGTAAACCAGCCCCATTTGTCCACTTGCCTCTCAAATCTGTAGAGACACCTGATTTGGGTACGAGGTGCTAGATTAGCACCCCTCCCTGTAGCCGGGCTTGCAAATCTGGATGGGAAAATTGACTCAGAAAATTAGTCTGACTGCAGCCTTGACGTGAGGTTAATATCGGAGATCAGTTGTCAAGAAAGTACAACGCATGAAAAATGACTGGCTTAGGTAGGGTGTTCTAATTGGCCAGGGTTAAATCCGGGTCACTCTGATGGACGAATCATGTACACTCAGACCCAAATCGCTGATTATCTAGGCATTATCTCCCCCTGCGAGAGCTATCGTACAGTCTTCAGTCTATTCTACTAAGACTTTAAGCAGGTAGATCTTCTGACACCGTGTACAACGTGGATTGTTCCAACTAACATACAATAACGTATTTAGACTGCTTCTACACCCCCGCGATATCACATTTCTTATGACAGCTCCACTCATTTTTCAACATGTCTGGCTAAAAGAACTACAGTGAGCCCCAGAACAATGTCACATGCAATGGTTGACATATATGCTTGAAAATGAACTTTGTTCAAGAGTTTGGATGTACAACAGATTCATTTTACTTGAAAATTTAATGAGTACGTGTCCGTGATGCTTTTTGCAGTGTTTCAGTACTTACGCAGATCTTCATCGTGTATCTGTAAAATATACCTTTTGCAAGCTGTTATGTTTCCCAGTTTTTAAATTGGTCTTTTGCTATCATAGCATATTTAACTGACATATAAAGTCGTCGTTTGCAAAGTAGAACGTATCAAAGAGGGATAACATTTATCCTTAATTACTGATGTGTGCTTATCAACGAAACAGTTGCATCAAGATATCAATATTTGCAATATAGATAAATTACGTCTATGTAAGAGAATGTATAGTCTTGATTATCAACAGCACCAAATTCCAATTGGCGTAAAGAGCAAAATAGCAGCTAATATTATATGAATTGATCACTCTAAATCCGTGATGACACCAGGTGTTCGTCAAAGGAGTAAGCATGTCCTGGGCTTCAGGTACCCGCCACAACTACTAAAGATTCTCTAAATAGTTTTAAAAGATATTGCAATAATTTACTTATGCGTTCACAGCAATTATAACGAACAATTGACTATATATATGTTAGCTTCAAAAAACTGTATCCTGATTTATTCATGTTAATAGATGAATTATCTGATTTTCAAAAGCTGTAACACCTCCTTTAAAAAAAGCCCTATCCACTCTTGATAGCTTGATGACAGAGAATTTCTATTTTTCGAAGGTCCTCGATCCAGGAAGGCGAAGGCGCGAGAAAGACACCAAGAACAACAGCAACAGGAGGACAAACGGCCAAGGACAGCGTTCACAAATGATCAACTCCAACGTCTGAAGAAAGAGTTTGATGACTGCCGGTATCTCACAGAACAACGGAGAAAGGATCTAGCTCTGTCTCTATCACTCACGGAAGCTCAAATCAAGATCTGGTTCCAAAACAAACGGGCAAAGATCAAGAAAGCAAGTGGTTTGAAGAATCCATTAGCTTTGCATCTAATGGCACAGGGACTCTATAACCATTCTACTATGAGCATGCGTGATGAACTTATGGACGTGACGTCATAGCTCTAACCTTGACATCATCATGACGTCAGCGAATGAAAGGGCGTGAAAGCGACTGTGATGAAAGTATCGTGTATTAAGTATATCTTCTCGGAACACAAGTTTCCTTCTTATCATCAGTAAAACTCATCAGTTGTATGTATTATGTACACAGACAATAGGCTGGATGGACTTTTCATCCCTTAAATCCGCAACTTGTATTTTCTCTGAATTCTCGCTATTTCTTGAAACTATGTTCGCTGTTCGCCTGCTTGCCTCTTATGCATGCTCAGCTGTGATGTCATTGGAACACTCTGCTTCCTAATGCTGTGCCGTCATCACATCGTGACGTAACAACATGACGTCATTCGTGCTATACCACTGGATTCTGTACAGGTTGCTGTCCTTTGAGCGCATTCCAATATCAGGGTAAGAATTTTACATCCTTTTGATGTGATATTTCATGTTCACATCCTTTTAAACAAAAATCAAGTTGTTTGTTTCGGTGACAGGACGTTTATCGTTTAATATAAGTGACAGAACCTCTTCTAGAATCACACTGCTCGTTTTGATAAGCTTCATGGTGCAATACTTGAACTAATCTAGACGTCATCTTCAGGTGCATGATTCATCGCTGTCCATAACAGTGTGTAGATAGGCCGGTAACACAGATGTGATGTCCTCACGTCTATCGCGGATACCAAGCGTATTGTCGCATTCTTGCATCTAGATAGGGATCTTCTATCACGCCAGTCATCCAATCTGCTATCTGGAGTACCGAGACATTCACTATGTCTCGTTCATTCATTTTAACCCTGGTCTATGCTGTTCTGTACAGTTACGAATGTAAACTGTCATGCACAGAATGTATGCATCTCTAGTTGATCCTTGAAATGAAACAAACAAGGGCTTATTGAATTCTAATATAATCTATTTAGAGGATATCAGGGTTGTGTTTTGGACCTTAAGTTTGAAGTGTTTCGGCTTTTTCACAACAAATTCAATTTTCAAGCAAATACTTTTTCCACGGCACCATTGGAGTTTTTATCACAGTTACCATCACAGTTGGTGTCGCAATTAGTATATGCAACGCTGTAAAGGTCTCTGGATCTTGAGGAACACAAATGTGCAAACTGAATACCCCTATAACATGCCTGTTAAAATGCCCATCCGCTTTGAATCGTACTAACAATAACATGAAAACAAGACACATTTGATTTATAACGACTTATTCTTTTGTCTGCAAAGAATAGTAGGGGTAACTGTTTGTCCCATCCTCGGATTGGGGAGCGGGCAAGAAACAATCCTGAAACGTCCTTGCAACATTGCAAACCTTTCTTGTGTTTTGTGTTATTACAACATACACACGCACGCACGCACGCACGCACGCACGCACGCACGCACGCACGCACGCACATACACACCATCACCACTAAACTTCCATCTTTTTAAGCATACTATTAAAATGTTTGATGCTGCTGCTGCTCTCGGGACTATTCGAACCTTATAAGAGCAGATTGTAAATTATCGAGTCTGTTTCAAGCAATCCTTTGATTGGTTTGATGAGCATATTCCGATAACATCAATTAAGTCAGTGAGTCTGACCATCCGATACCGTTAGTCACCTCTTAAGACAAGCATGGTTTGCTGAAGACCTATTGGAAACAGTATACTTCTTAAACATTTGTGTCAAATGTAAGGCAAACACAAAATTATTGCTAAACAATAATATTACCAAAAGGACATATTTTATTATGCGCATTCAGCTAACGTTTTGTCGAATCCCTGTATGCACGTTTGATAAATCCAGTGTCCAGTATTGAGTATTGCACACACAGCACGTTACACATTGAGGGTCAGGTAGTATCACATCCTAATTTGGAGATATCACCGCAGTATCTGTAAGAAGTGTACAGACGGCAGGAGATCACACCACCGAGATAACCCTCTGTCACATTGTCATATGTATCAATCAGACAGCACGTACTTCACATGCAGTGTGGGGCTACCTGGCACATAGGTCTGCCTCACAGCACGTATATACAGGGTCAAGCAATAAGGAAAACCCAGATCAATTTCCACACGGTTTTAACCAGAATTTTGTTAAACCAGCGTATGGAGAATTTAAATAAATGAGAAAGTGTAATAGTATATAGTTTCAGTAGATACTAGCCGTGAACAATTACATAAAACAACCTGTAATTTTACTTTTCGGTATATTACCAATGGGATTGTTGACGTATTTATATTTCTTTCAGTATAGGGACGGTGGGGTAGCCTAATGGTTAAAGCGTCCGCTCGACATGCTGAAGACCCGGGTTCGATTCCCCACATGGGTGCAATGTGTGAAGCCCATTTCTGGTGTCCCCCACCGTGATATTGCTGGAATATTGCTAAAAGCGGCGTAAAACCATACTCACTCACTCACTCTTTCAGTATATGACGAATCGAGTCTGGAACAATCGACCTATGAAGAGCCGGTTTAGAATTGATCTTCAGCAACCCATGTTTGCCGTAGGAAGCTATTGGTGGGAAGCGCGCTAACTTGGTTGACACGTGTCATCGTTTCCCAATTGCGTAGATCGATGCTTCAGATGCCGATCACTGGATTGTCTGGCCCAGACTCGAATATTTACAGACCGCCGCCATATAGCTGAAATATTGCTGAGTGCGGGGTTAAACAACAATCTAACAAACAAACTGGTACAGACAATGATTAATTTCATGTTTAATGAAAGTTGATGTAGTTAATTATTGACATTTTGTTCACGCGATTTGAGACCTGTATTGTTTGTTTGCTTGCAGTGGCACGTTCATCAGCTGTCCATCATGCGGCCAGTATCACCAGCCTCCACTGCCGGTATGTTTCCCTGCGGTATCTGTGATATCACTATGGGGGCGGAGCTACACAGTACTCACTTGCTACATGCTTCCTCTCACATCTCTCACACCAGCACGTACATGACAGCGATGACGTCACACGACGTGTCCCCATCTGCTTTTTTCATTTATTTTGTTTTTGAGGATTACTGGGAATTTCAGGAATTACCAGACTTGGAAAATATCGATGATGGCTTAAAATGTAGTTCCATATGAAAGCCGATTGTTTACATAAATGTATGTAGTATAGATTCCTGGCAATCATGGAAAACGGGTAAAAGACTATTAGGATATGCCACGTTACAATTTAATGACTGAATGTAAAAACATATATATTAAAAACATAACATTTGGACATATATTCACTTGACTCTCATATAGTAATCGTTCCCCGTCGTAATATTGCTGGAGTCATGATGACAGCGGCGTAAAATCATATTCACTCACTCATGCAATATGATCACGTGGCAGTAAAGCACAGAATAATGTCATGACTGACATATAGACGTGCAATACTTAAGGACTACATAGTTGACAAAGGGAAATTAACGACGGAAAGTTACCATGAGTGACTGTTTAAAAAATATCGTGTAATTGTACCATGATTAACACATACAAATTTATACCGTGAGCGCACCACGATATACGTTCAAATATACCACGTATAAGAACCATGATTCACCAAGAATTACAAAAAATATTTCATCGTTCCCCGTTGTTTCGTTGTACGTGAAGTATATGCATATATGAAATACACAAGCATAGAGAAAAATTATACATAAATTGCATATATTTAATTAGCATGGGGCCTGTGATAGATTAAATCATCCCCTGAAGCTGGGCTGGGAAGTAAGGGACGCTGAGGGACACCAGGTACATTCAAATTGAAATGCCTGATGAAGATAACAGCATGTCACGTTGTCAGCCGGGGAGCATGTCTCGGGTATAATGGTTGACACATCGCCTTCACCACGCTATTATCAAACATTGGTGATGTACGTGTAGACTGACATGTTAATACTGATTGTCTTGTCATACACATTTCAATTACGAGAGATAAAAGATCTCATCAAGGCTTCATTGACCCACATGAAAGGAACGTACCTTTACGATTTGCATGGCACATTTGCTGACAACGTTCGGTAGCCTAGTTGTTAAAGTTATTCACGACGGAGACCGGGATTCGATTCAAATCAGTAAAATATGCTGAACTCATAATCGTAATTCTTATAAAAAGGAATTATTTCAGAAAGCATTGGAGAATGTTTCCTCATGTTTTACAAAAGTAAAGTTACATAAATTTTACCCCTGGTTTCCAGAATAGAAATGGGTTAGTTAGTCAGTCAGTTACCCCGTCCCCGTAGGTCCTTCACTCAAAGTCTAGTTGCTCTACCCTATATCTGAATACTACAGCAACTATACGGAGAAAGGTGCAATTCAAATTTTAGTCACTTGAAAAATATCGAACCAAAAAATATCTATACTGATGTACAAAAGAAAGTACACACCTGGTGTTTTGAGACTATGAAAACAACGTGAATATTTTGCTATCAATGTTCCAATTGGGTACGATATGTATGGTGTTATTACAACACATACACGATGTTTGTGACTTGTGAGTCGCAATCAAAACACTTTTCTAAATATTCCGCTGTTTTTAGGAAAACATTTTACCAAAGCAGCAGGTGTGTACTTTCTTTTGTAAGTCAGTTTATATAGATTTACGTTCACAATTATTTTTTAATTTTTTTTATTGGAATTTGCATATTTGTATGCAAGCATCACAACCCTCTGAACTACCTAACCCCCAATCCCGTTTACCAACACGGGGTAAAGGGCCTCATTATTGGCGTCATCTGTATTCAAGGTTGCGTAGTGTTGTATTCGCTTTCTCTCTGATGTATGTGTAATGAGTGAATTACGTCGTTTTGCAGAGACGAAACCGTAGTGAACTGATCACGTGACCGACATCAACCAACGAAGAGGGACCTTAAGCACAGTGGTACACGAGAGTGACCGTCAGTGTCGGGGCTAAGGAAAAGGACCGATCGATGCTCCCCGATACGCACAGAAACAAAACAGACTGATCGTGAGTGCGCTGGTAAAGCAACAGGATCGGCGTGGAACGCGACCTGACAGGGAATCATCCGGCGTTCTAATGAGTGTACATTTACAACTCCATGTTGAACTCTTATTATGTCAGTTGGTTATTATTAACAGAATTATTTTCTTCATACAAGTGCTGACCGGTCAGCAGTATAAGGGCATTATGAATATCTCTGACATATCTAATATACATGTAAATAGTAATTATTGTTACGAGCACTATTTATATGTCAAAAGTCGACAAAAGCAGGTTACATTAAGGTACCACAAACATCATGCAGGAGATATAGATGTTATAACCTTAGGTCTAGTCCCAGGTTTGTGATCCCGTGTAACATATGTTATATCTGTGATTATCCTTTCGTTGTAAAGTAAACATTCTAGTACCTTCAGGGGTTTGGTCCTATCCGGGACTCGATCCCACACTAAGAGCGAGGCATTAATTCGCTGGAACAGAAAGTTAGCGATCTAGCCCAGTCAGCCGTTTTCTGATCGCACAATGGAACAATATCAGTGAAGGTATTTACAACGTAACTTGAAAAAGTCAAATTAAAGCAATGTAGCAGATACATATTGAACAAGTGAAGCATTTAGTATGAAGATTTAAGTATTCCAGAGTGATATAAATTTGATGTTTTTTATTACATTTACCTGACGAGTGGCTTCACGGTTGTAGCTGAAGTCATATGAACAGAGTCTGGAGTCAACAGATCTACTTTTTCTTGTATCTTTTTCTTTTCTTTTTCCATGTATTCCCAATAGCATTGTTAATGCATTAATGTGTTACTATTTATTATAGCAAATCTTGACATTTGAAGAGAATAAACTACCATTTAATGGAGCGTCGTAGCATCATTTTTTCTTTAAAGTTATATACTCATGCCAATAATGGTTGTCATCCCCCTCCCCACCCCAACCCTACACACCTCACCTCAACCCACCCTCTCCAATTAAAAAAATTGAAGGGGGTGACAACCATTATTGGCATGAGTATATTCTTAACCTAGAAAATATAAGCCAAGCTTTTTTTTGCTGAATGCTAAGGAGTGAGTGAGTTGAGTTTGGTTTTACGCCGCTTTTATCTATATTCCTGCAATATCGGCGGGGGACACCAGAAATGGGTTTCACACATTGTACCCATGTGGGGAATCGAACCCGGATCTTCGTCGTGAGCGAACACTTTAACCACAAGGCTTCACCACCGCTAAGGAGGTGGAGAGAGAGAGATGCAATTTTAATAGAAACTCCATTTATATTGAAAAGGCGCCCCAGTGTAATGCGAGATCTGGGGATAATCTAGACTTGCTCTGTTTAATGCTTCAGCATCACAGAAGGGGGTGGGTGGTAGGGAAATATGGTTCCGGGACTGCCAGAAAGACAATCTTACACTGACAGAGCTTTACACACGTGATTGTCGCTGAAACATCAATGTTTATGTTATATACAGAGTCTGACAATACAAACATACACGTAGTCACTCTTTCTGTAACTACAATATCAGCCATGTTTGTTTGAGATGAGTGTTCATCAATCGTCAATCTGACAGAACAAGCGTTTGTCATTTCGTTTGTCGAGGTAATAGTATCGACTAGTCACACCCACCTATTAAACCTATAGTGAAGGTGCGGGTTAGAATATTGGTCTTCAGTAAGAGGCGACTAACGGGATCGGGTGGTCAGGCTCGCTGACTTGGTTGACACATGTCATCGGTTCCCAATTGCGTAGATCGATGCTCATGCTGCTGATCACTGGATTGTCTGGTCAAGACTGATTATTTCAGACCGCCGCCATAGAGCTGGAATATTGCTGAGTGCGGCGTAAAACTAAACTCACTAACTCCACTCACTCACCTATAGTTCAAACTCAACTAATAGGTAACTATAATGTTTCCAAATTTCTCCATAACGTCTGCAAACATTTCGGCTCCAGATTCTCTAATATGTTTCTTTGGTATTTCCCTTTTACCTTTTTGATGTCTGTAACATCACTTCCATCTCACCTAAACATCTGCAGGTATTGAACTACCTGTATGACACCTGTACTATTTAGATGTAACTTGCTGTGTTTCCTACCACAGCGCCCGTGTCCTGTACAGCACATTCTTCTGATAGTGTTATGCATTTCACACACATGTTGTTATGCAGAGCTGGAAGTTAATGCAAAATTGACGGCGTTGTGCATTGTGACGTGACGTTATACTCATGTGTGACGTTGAACACTGCTATGACGTTATGCACATGTGTGACGTAATATGCATTTGGCTGTTATCAAAGCTTGCAGGCGTATGTACAGTTCTAACATCACTGCATTGATAATGCAGGCGTGACGTTATACTCATGTGTGACGTTGAACACTGCTATGACGTTATGCACAAATGTGACGTAATATGCATTTCACTGTTATCAAAGCTTGCAGGCGTATGTACAGTTCTTACATCACTGCATTGATAATGCAGGCGTATGGCCGGCATATCTACGAGACCGCTTATGTGGTCTAGTAGACGGCGCGTCTGCCCGAAAATTGGACAGTCGGTGGTTCGATCCCCTCGGGTTATACCAAAGAAAACACGTTCGTTATGGGAAAATCGAACCATATCGGCTCGGAGTCAGAACTCTGACTGTGTCTGAGTGGGAAAGTCCTAGCACTATAAAACTGACATAAGCTGGGGATAGCACAGACATACACACACCCGATAGCTGTGACATTAGGATCATCTGTGACAATGTACATTACTATGGTGCTGATATCATATGATCATCTGACCAGTAAATAGTTAAGTGTCCTGAGATGACGCATCACTGAGAAAACAACACAAGGACAGTCTCTCAAGCGGATTCCTCAGATGTGAGTCAGCTTGACAACAACATAGACGACAATGTTTACCTACTCTCTACAGTAACAAAAAGGTTGTTTTCCTTTAAAAAATAACGAGTGATGAGTCACTTTAGTGACCTAGAATACCGGTTATGAACATATAGAAATGAGTAAGGGCAAAGGTCTGAGTGAGAGAGTGGGTTAGGTTTTGGGGCACTTTGAACAATATTTACCCGGGTTTTACCAGGGCATATCAAATTACTTTCCTTGAAAGGAAGGGGGTAAATGTTGCCTTCTATGTTTGCCAGTTTGTTTAACACCACGGATATAGATATAGTTGTATGAAACTGGTGATCATACTGGGCTTGTATCTTAGATTTGATCGCATGAGTGCGCTACTCCGTCGAGCACACAGAATATGAGACATCCGTCTGTTCTTTAGAATATGTCACACACACACACACACACACACACACACACGCACGCACGCACGCACGCACGCACGCACGCACGCACACACACACACACACACATACATACATACATACATACATGGGGGCGCGGTGGGCGAGCTGTCTAAGGCGCCAGGCTAGTAATCCAGCGAGCTTGGAGGTGCCGGGATCGAGCCCACCTGTGACCGGGTGTAAAACCTTGGAGTCAACTTTGTGTGCAGACTCTTTCAGTGTTGTCACAACCCCTAGTGTACAGTACACAACCCTGTGCAATTAAAAGAACCCACGATTCCGTTGGTAGATGACCAGATGGTGGCCCAATGAATACGTGCAAAAACCTAATTGCGGGTACAGCAACGTGCAGTAAACTTGGACAAAGTACTGTGACTATGTGTCCCAGTCCACCCAGCTGTGAATGGGTACCTCGTAAGGATGGGAAAGCCACATTAACTCGGTGCGCCTAGTAGGCAGCAAGAGTAGTATGATCCCCAGGGAGTTGAGATTGAAAATACAATGTGCCGTTGTGACGTCCATCCAATGGACGAGGGAAAACAAAGCGCCTTTGAGCAGTTGTACTGGATATCGGCGCTATACATGAGGGGTATGACATAATATAGCCAATGAATTTAGATCAGTAATACGACTTGAAGTAGGTCTGTAGCAGATCAACATTACTTACTAGTGAAACTAAGTTTCGACCTGACTATCCAGTGACAGTACGACCCGGAACGGACTAGATTTGCCTGGCAATCGTGCAGAACCCGCTAAAGTACGGACGTCAGAGGAAGCAACCTGCACCAGCCAGCAAGACCAACAAAATGTACCATGGACTAATCGGAATTTTCTACAAAAAGAAAAGTACGTGTAGCAATCTGAACCAAAATAGAAGCTGTAGCCAAATAATAGCTACCCAAAGGTATCAATAAACGTTTACAACCAGAAATGTACAATTCGTAAGGCGCAAAAATGACCATAAATTTAAATGTATAAGAAATATCTTCATGGTACTAGATCGCTACTTCGTTATGATCAAAGTGACTCAAATAATCTTCAATGCATGGAAGGGTAACCTTGGTAACGTCACCCAGTGGAAGTTGAGTGCATCTTACAAGGTTTTCTTCTAAATTCTGCGTCATCAACATCGTTGTCAGATCTTGTCAGATGTTTCGATATAGCGTGTACACCATTGCCAGTGCTTGGCTAACACAGTATCCGTGCTGTCCCTTCATATACACGTATCACAATTGTCTCTGTGCCATCCACGGCATTAGAGTGACCTTGAGTGACCTCGAGTGACCTCAAGTGATCTTAAAAGTGTATTATTATCGAAGGAAGTATATCCGTTTCAATCAATTGAACAAATACGGGTTCGACTTTCACATATCAAATTTCTTCTCATAAAAACTTAAAAGGGTGTAAGCAAAATTAAATATCAAAAGTTATGTTTACGGGATGACGTTAACTGATACAGCTCACGGGCCAGTTTTAGTTCAAATATTCACAAGTTGCAGTCACCATCTTTTCAATAGGTATCCCGTCAACGGAACAGACACGTTGACAGCTAAAAGCCTACATCTTTCTTTAGAACAGTTCCTTCTTATGAAACACATGGAAATACAAAAATGAGGTATTGTGGGTTAGTTAAAACGATATATAAGTACTTCTGAAAGAAGAGTGTGTGCGCGTGTAGAGGCACTTCTCTCGAGAGTATTTTCACGAAATAATCCCTAATTGTATTGAATGTGTTCTGAAGTTCGTATTCTTTATCGGCCGCGGAGATTGGTTAAGCCTACCTTTCAGCAATTAAACCGATTTCGTATGTAATGGCTACCGATGTGAGCCCGATGTTCATGAACCTATGCATTCATTGTTCGACGTTCGTAGATTTTTACACCAGATAACGTTTAGGAGCATTTTAATTCCACAGCTGATAATTGAAGAGTCATAATGGTTTTGGACAGTTAAGCTACTGTATCGTTCCTCAACCTGGGGTGAGACATTGTTTCCCGTTCAGATCGTAATCGGGAACTTCAAAATACACCCATGTTTTATGTTTTCACACATTTCATAACTTCAGCCATTAACGCAAGGACTACATTTTGTATTATACTTTCATCAGATTACTACGTCACCTTGCACGGCGTGTCACATACGTATATCAATAAAACACTTTTATGGTCCCAGATCATATTATGATGTTATGGTTTAAACCGGCCTGCTATCTTTCAATTCTAATCCTGTCCCGTCACGCCTTGTCATCACAGTCTCTGAAATAGTTCCCTTGACACTTTTAATAATACCACACTTTGCATATATGATTTAGACATATATTTAAAATGAGAAGAATTTAACACTTCGGGGTATTCAAGCTGGTCATAAACTTGTGTATACTGTTATTATCAGAACATGAGTTATGGCGACAGGGATACTTGTAAGGGAAAGGGTTCCATCAACGCAGAGCAAATTATAATGGACTGCTGCACATTCGGAACAATTCAAGCGTTCTCATCTTGGGATATAACGTCGCGATGTTTTTTGAGCAACATGACAAATATTTGTTTTTGTATCGTGAATATCACGAAGAGTGAATAGCCGAAGCTTTGAAAGATACAATCTTGAAACGTTGTCGCGTATTTGACAATAGTGGTCTTGTGGTTCTCGCTGCGGGAAAGAAAGTTGCATAAATTAAGTATGAGCCGTTTTGCATGAGAGATCAAACGCTTGCTGTGACACAGGCTGGACTCAGTCGGTTAATGTGCAAGCCAGCTGCTAACTTCACCATCAACATCTGAAGGACTTGTGGCACTATTGTGCCCACGTATGTCACCCATTGATACCACTGAATACTTCTTGGGGAAATATGCAACTTTACAAGTATAACCACAAACTAATTGGAATTTGCATTTTATCACCAGAAATCAGCGTGTTTTGAAAATTTGTAATATGCAAATTCTGTAACAGACGTGACAAATTCTAAAGTGTTTCGACACCTACATGGGTCCTCACAAATGTAACCATCATCTGTTTATGCAAAAGTAATTTATGAAGTGTATTTCTCATATTTTTATTCAAAGCCTCGTATTATGAACGCCTTACCATGCATCTGCGGACAAATGATATCATACCTGGATCTTGTTCTGTCCTGATCCTATCAGCTATTATTGTTCAGGGGGCAGAGAACAGGTGTTGTAAACTTCACCTTCTACGTGATAAATTATGTAGCACTTTCTTAAAGAAAACAATTCAGAAGAAGTGTGCAACAATATCAAGAGCATTTATTGCTTGATTCTACCATAATATGTTTCTTCACCTGGATTGTGAACATCTTCAGTGCCTTTGTACATCAAGGTGATGTAAACAGCTGATATGTCCCAAGAAGGTGTCAGACCAGGATTTCTTTCTGATAATACTCGCGGCGCGTATTATTATGTTATTAAGGTTTATACCAAACATTATAATGTGTATGGCTGTCTAAGGATATTTGAAACGTTTGAAACGACAACGAATCCAACGATGTCCATCTCTATCTCTCTCTCTCTCTCTCTCTCTCTCTCTCTCTCTCTCTCTCTCTCTCTCTCTCTCTCTCTCTCTCTCTCTCTCTCTCTCTCTCTCTCTCTCTCTCTCTCTCTCTCTCTCTCTCTCTCTCTCTCTCTCTCTCATTAGTCAGAAAATCTCTATCTAATCGTTTCTCTCCTCAATTAGGTGCTGACTCTCACGGTGTGGGTTCGATTCAGGATGGGACTCAACCCAACCAAAGTACTTTACTGAGAAAGCGTAATCAATATATAATATATCTCAAAGACGCAATTTTCCTGCATATCGGAGATGGTACATTTAATGTTCTCATTGTTTTTTTTGACAACTCCTGAGTAAAGACGTGCTCCCAAACTCAGAATGGACCAGCCGCAACCTGATATCGGAGATGGTATGGTGTTCACCCCAAACCTGGTTGGAAGCATTCACATTAAAACGTCAGCAGGATGCCGCGACTCAGGAACCAGGCGCTAGGAAGACTTGAAGCTGGCCACACTGCACAAGCCGTTGCCAATCACTTCCATGTCAACGTTCGGACCATCTACAGGCTGCAGCAACGTTTCCGGGACACCAACACCACAAGTGATCGCCCCCGTACTGGCAGACCTAGGGTGACCAGAAGACGACAAGACCACCATGTTGTGCAACAGCATGTACAGAATCCTTCATGCAGGCAACCAAAAAAGCACGACAGACAGTGGGAACACACGGAAGACCAATCAGTACTGATACAGTACGCCGACGTCTTAACAGCGGGAACCTCCATTGCCGCAGACCTTACCGTGGACCTATCCTCACCCCTCGTCATCGGCGTGAACGTCTACAGTTTGCCCTACAACACCAAAACTGGCGATAAAGGCAATGGAGAACTGTTCTGTTCACAGATGAGAGTGGTACTGCGTACCAACTGCAGACGGCAGAACCAGAATATGGCGACGACGTGGCCAGCGTTACTCAGACCAATGTGTTATGGAAAGAGACTCATGGGAAGGTGCAAGCATCATGGTACGCCAGGCCTTTCTCAGAGTGTGGTTCCAGGTGCCAATGGCCTTCATCAATCGATTGGTGCACTCCATGCATAGACGCTGTGCTGCAGTTATTGCCGCTCGTGGTGGTCACACTAGATACCGAAGTCAAGGGTCTGAATGGACTGCAAACGTTCACGTAATGTCTTGGAATTGTGCTTAATAACTCATCGATGTGTCAAGATATTGTACACAAACAATGTTTTTGATCCTCTTATTATGTCCATTTCTGTAATGATCTGATTACAGTGCCTATATAATTTTGAATTCGTACCGACGTTTTTTATGCTGCTGAGTATATGCTACATCTGACCACTTTCCAAATGGCATTGTGTGTTCAATTACTACATGTGCCCAATACATGTCGTATTGTCTTAGGGGTTCATTGAATAGACGCATTAGTGTTCTTATTCTAGTATACAGTTATTGTGTTGTTTCTTAGGTATCTATATCTTCATCACAATCCATCTATGTCGCCCTTGTTTCATCAACGTAGGTAGTGTCTATTGTCATTGTGTTGTCATCGTCTCGAAATCAGCTTTCTCATCCACTTCCTCTCCAATATCACCATTTTCTCAATGCTAACTCTCATCCGTCTCCTCGTTGTGTTGTCAATATCTGAGCTGGTTCATCAATATTATCATTATGTTTGCTAATCGTATTTTTCTGCATCCGACTCGTCAATGTGTTATCAGAATGTGCCAATATGTCTCGTCAATGTCTTATCAAAATGTGAAAATATGTCTCGTCAATGTGTTATGAAAATGTGAAAATATGTCTCCACAATGTGTTATCAAAATGTGAAAATATGTCTCCACAATGTGTTATCAAACTGTGAAAATATGTCTCCACAGTGTGTTATCAATATGTGAAAATATGTCTCCACAATGTGTTATCAAACTGTGAAAATATGTCTCCACAATGTGTTATCAAACTGTGAAAATATGTCTCCACAATGTGTTATCAAAATGTGAAAATATGTCTCCACAATGTGTTATCAAACTGTGAAAATATGTCTCCACAATGTGTTATCAAAATGTGAAAATATGTCTCGTCAATACTGTCATTTTGTGATCTGATCTCTATTGTCTATCCATCTCATCCCTGAGTTATTGGTATTTACACTGTCTGTATCTATTATCTCACCAACAGCTTCATTGTGCTAACACCACCTCTAATCATCAGCATTGTTTCATCAGCTCTAGCCTCTGTAACACTCAGCATCAATCAGTGAAAGGTTCATTCTAATCATGATTCGTTTATGTATGAAGTTATATGACGTGCAGGGAATTTTATGGTGGTTGTATCGCCCCTGTCTGACAGTCAACGCGGCGCATAAATTGCGGTGCTCACATCTCGGCCCTGAGGTTGTTGACCGTGCTCCTATCGTCATCAACACCAGGTGTCTTTATGACTCGACAGTTATAGGTGCCTGCTGCTGTCGGGTTTTACAGTCACAGTGTAGGGAGTGTCTATTGTCATTGTGTCGTCATCGTCTCGAAATCAGCTTTCTCATCCACTTCCTCTCATTGTCATCTATGTATGTGGTATTGTATAAGTATCATCATTTTCTCAATGCTAACTCTCATCCGTCACCTCGTTGTGTTGTCAATATCTGAGCTGGTTCATCAATATTATCATTATGTTTGCTAATCGTTTTTTCTGCATCTGACTCGTCAATGTGTTATCAAAATGTGACAATATGTCTCGTCAATGTCTTCTCACAATGTGCAAATATGTTTCCACAATGTGTTATCAATGTGAAAATATGTTTCCAAGTGTTATCAAAATGTGCAAATATGTTTCCACAGTGTGTTTTCAAACTGTGAAAATATGTCTCCACAATGTGTTATCAAACTGTGAAAATATGTTTCCACAATGTGTTTTCAAACTGTGAAAATATGTCTCGTCAGTGTGTTATCAAAATGTGAAAATATGTCTCCACAATGTGATATCAAACTGTGAAAATATGTCTCCACAATGTGTTATCAGAATGTGCAAATATGTCTCCACAATTTGTTATCAAAATGTGAAAATATGTCTCCACAATGTGTTATCAAAATGTGAAAATATGTCTCCACAATGTGTTATCAAACTGTGAAAATATGTCTCCACAATGTGTTATCAGAATGTGACAATATGTCTCCACAATGTGTTATAAAAATGTGAAAATATGTCTCCACAATGTGTTATCAAAATGTGAAAATATGTCTCCACAATGTGTTATCAAAATGTGAAAATATGTCTCCACAATGTGTTATCTAAATGTGCACAATGTCTTATATGTCTCCACAATGTGTTATCAAAATGTGAAAATATGTCTCCACAATGTGTTATCTAAATGTGAAAATATGTCTCCACAATGTGTTATCAAACTGTGAAAATATGTCTCCACAATGTGTTATCAAAATGTGCAAATATGTCTCGTCAATACTGTCATTTTGTGATCTGATCTCTATTGTCTATCCATCTCATCCCTGAGTTATTGGTATTTACACTGTCTGTATCTATTATCTCACCAACAGCTTCATTGTGCTAACACCACCTCTAATCATCAGCATTGTTTCATCAGCTCTAGCCTCTGTAACACTCAGCATCAATCAGTGAAAGGTTCGTTCTAATCATGATTCGTTTATGTATGAAGTTATATGACGTGCAGGGAATTTTATGGTGGTTGTATCGCCCCTGTCTGACAGTCAACGCGGCGCATAATTTGCGGTGCTCACATCTCGGCCCTGAGGTTGTTGACCGTGCTCCTATCGTCATCAACACCCCAGGTGTCTTTATGACTCGACAGTTATAGGTGCCTGCTGCTGTCGGGTTTTACAGTCACAGTGTTTTCACTTGCAGTGTCTTATTATTACGGAAATAGTGGCTTTTATTTAAATAATCGAGCATGACCCTTTGTATCAAGATTTCAAAGAGTGTCATATGACTCTTGCTCAGAAGCAGTTCCATCACATTTAAGGGCACAGTAAAGCTTTTAGAAAGGTTTAGTTACCACCTTACTGACGAGACCTAATTGATCTTAATTGGTCACACCAGTTGTCCCAATTTTGGCAGTGAGATACAACACCTGCATGGTCCAGTGCACAACAGACTGCCAAAAATGGGAAATCACCGCAGACATGTTGAGGGCATTTCCAAATTTGAAGCATCAGTGACAACACGTTTGCCCGATACAATTTTATTTTGACTTGTACTAACCATTCTAATGGGGTTTTTCGGTGAACAATTGACTAGCCTTTGCATGTGTGTATGACGATGTCACCGGTGGGGCAGGATACGTGTGCAGCTTTTTGCGAACATCTGGTATCATCATTATGGGATAGTAATTCATTCACATTTATCTTCATGATATGATCGGAATTGTACAATCGACTTTTAACACAGATATCTCGTGTACAGTGTACTAGCATCTAGTAACCTGTAGGTCAGTATAACGTACACTGTACGTCCGAATATCTAGTTAGCTGTAGGTCTGTACCTAGTGTACAGTCGACCCAGTATCTAGTAAACTGGATCTGTGTCTCATGCACAGCGTAACCAATAGCTAGTTAACTGAAGATCTGTAGTGTATCTAGTGTACAGTTGACCCAATATCAAGTAAACTGTAGGTTTGTATCAATTTATCAATCAAGTAAACTGTAGGTTTGTATCAATTTACAGTCGACTCATCATCTAGTAGATATTCCCATATCCACATTAGATGTGTAATAAACATCGATATAGGTGGTATTCGTCATATCCGTAGCAGATTTGGCATGTGATAAAACTTCGCTATAATTGATATTAGGGCATCATTTTTGTATGTGTTTGACGTAGCCACCAAATTCTGAACATGGGTCGGTCGGTCGGGGAAAAATAAAAAAAAAAAAAAAAAAAAAAACTTAATTAAGACAAAATTATCCGAATAATGTTCTTGATTCTCATTTATTGTAATTCTTATTACAATTTCTCGCAGCCATCTAATTTGTGGCAGCCATCTATTAAAACATTTTAGATAGATAAACATTATATATGACGAGGCTGTACGTTTTAGGTTCGAGTCGGCGTGGTTGGAATGAAAAAAAAGTTTTTGGGGGGGGGTGTCGGCAATATAATTAGAAGGGTCGGTCGGGCGATGAGAAACACAAAAATTAAAAATGCTGCCCTTAGGCATATCCGTAGTTTGTGTATACGGTCCTACAAGTGGTGTTACTCTTTAACCTACAACATGGTGCGACCCACAGGTAAGGTCCAGGGTTGGGTGTAATGTTAAACTCCGTCCGATAATAAACGTCCCGTGGTTGTGTGGTTCACCGTGTACAGTGTATGTTACTAGCCTGTTTCTAGGGTAGGTAAAGTATATGATCCGACGGCGGTCAGAAAGTCGGGTATATCAGTCATACACAGCTAGATTGTATCTAGTACGTCAAGCTGAGCGAGATGTTAAGGTGATACTCTGTAATTAGTGTCCAATGCCAGGGGTGCGTGATTACTGAACCAACAAGTATATCACTCTGTACAGTGAGACGTGTAGGGCACCCATATACCCGCTTCAGTCGGCGCAAGGACAGAGACCCACGCCCCTACCCGATCAAGATGGCGCAGGAACCCCCATACCCACTTCAGCTGTGGGGGACAGAGACCCAACCCCCATACCCGCTTCAGATTGCGCGGGGGACAAGGGCATCTACAATATTGCCCCTCCAGCTGGGGCGGGGGACAGGGAACCAACCTTCTCCCCTCCCACGCCATGCCCGCTTCCTTTACCGTGGGAACAGAGAACCAGCACCGCGCTCTTATTTCTATACACATTACAATCCAAATAAAGAATACATCACAATGAAAAAGGTAGCTTTGATGGGAAATATGAACTGAAATCTATCAGATATTGTGATAGCAAGAGAAACCGACGCTATAAACAAATTCAAAATATTGAAAATAAATGAGTAATCAAGTAACAGAAACAGTAACATTATTAATCAAGTTGTACAAAACGTTTTCGAAACTCTTTCAGGGTAAAGGATAAGTCTTTCTTCACATATAAGAAGTTCAACAGTTCTTTTTCTGGAAATGAGAATGCATCAGCTCTGGACAACCGATATGAAACAGTACAGAGGTAAAGTTAGGGCCAACAAGAGTCATCTTCCCAACAAAGAATCGACGCATTGGGATTTGTCATGGGCCTCTTTCTTTCTTTTTCGCTCTTTTTGTTGTTATGTTTTGTTTGTTGTTGTTTTGTTGTTTTTTGGAGGGGAGAAGGGGGATGGAGGATTTACTTGTTATCTGTTTTTAGTCTGCCTTGTCTATGTAATAGTTCAACTGGCCAGTGTTGTCACTTAGGAACGGGGCTTCAGAGGCTCTCGACAGGGAGAAGGGAACTCGATCCATTATTACTATCAATCAATCAATCAATCAATCAATCAATCACGTTTATTTCGTAACAAGGCCTTAGGCCCACGTACAATACAAATAAACATGTGTCATTATAAGATAGTGGCATTTGACAATCATATGTATAAAGAACGCAATGACAATGCTTCCTTAATGTAAGAAGAACAATTTGTTAGTGTTGAAAACTTGGTACAGGATAATGTGTTCAGATAGTATTGCTGATCTATGTAATTTGGTAATGCTTTAAAATATACTCATGCCAATAATGGTTGTCACCTCCCCCCCCCACCCCAACACCCACACACCACACACCCACACCCTCTCCAATAAAAAATTTAAAGGGGGTGACAACCATTATTGGCATGAGTATACTTACAGCGCAAATCATGATAAACTTTACATTCAAATAGGAAATGAAATTCATTTTCTACAAAATTAACATTACAAATATAACAAAGTCTTGGGTGCCTCTGAACTCCATCAAATCTACCGCTATTTTTATATGTTGGAAGTGCACCGATTCGTAACATTGTTATTCCACGCCTCGCATCTTTAGATTTCAATAACGTTAAATATGGTTCAATGCAAAATACACTTTTGATACTGGAATAGACATCAAGCGATGAACATTTGTGCATTTCTGAAAATATGAATTGATTTTGACAATCACCAACTCTTACATGAAAATCTTTCAAAAACTGTTCCTCGTTGCCAACTCCTTGAAACTAAATTGATGAATTACGTATTTCGCAGGACCCTTGGGATATATGAAAGATCTTTGTCAGCTCTACTGTCGTGAGGAAAAGGTTATTTCAAGCTAGTAATTGCCTCGAAAGGACAGCTGCGACTGATCGTTTCACTTTCGGGTCACATTTCGTAAATACGTATTTAATAATTAATACATCAACTGTGTAATGACAAATAATAGTTTTCCATTAATGGCGATACTGCTTTGGAAGTGGGGTTAAGATAACCTGGTTGCGAATGTTTTTAGCTGAGTAACGTTTTGACAATGATGTCATTCTTTGGTCAAATCCAATTTTCAAGAGCGTACTTTCTGTTGTATCGCAGTTTGCATGGTGTACACACATCAACCTTTGACGCATTCCGTACTGTTAACGATAGTTTTAAAACGGTATTATCAATATTCCATTGTTGATCGAAACAGCGATCTAAACTGTCAGCGCACTGAGTAATAGTGAAGGATGTATGTAACCGTTAATATGGCGTCAGGATATCCCGTGATACAACATACATCACCTCACACTGAACACGCGACTTCACGAGAACATCGTGTTACGGTCTGTTACCAGAGCGATATTGACTGAAGCTCTCGTACAATGTCCGTATGGGCCAGTCACTCGTGCGCTGGTGATTGTCAATACATTCAGATAAAATTAAATAATGAACTCATCTAAGATCATCAACATAAATATCGCATTTTACAATCCACAGGTTCAGGGTTAGGAAATAAATTCTTGAAACTTCAGATATATTTGTAAATATATTCTTATGGCATATATCAGAAAAAGCAAGAATGATGATATCTGTTTCAGATTCCTTATGGTTTAAGCGACGTTTCACAGACACTTAGGCCAGTTTCATGCCGCCGCCAGAGGATATAGGGAATGCTTATACTGTAGGTAACGATGCAACATCAAACGTTACCCTATTTTGTCTAGCCAAATTTCAAAGAATCTGTCGGTGTTGATTAAACACGCATGGTACATCTTAAATAACTTTGTTGCGAGTTGAAGCGTAAAAAAACAAATAAATGATTACACAGTGTTAAATAGAAGCGGTGTCATGTGTAGTAATGTCTCCTCATTCTCTCGTTAAAGCACGGTCAATTACACTAAAGGTACAAAATAACCATCACAAATTCACAAGATTGATTTCAGATCGGCTTCCTTTGCATCAACCGGAGATCACGCGACAAATAAGTTCAATGTTTACTTAAGATCACCTGTATAAGAACCAATGACAGCGTTAACAATGATACAACGATCGGGTCTTGCCCACAGGTAGGTATATCGGCGCTGCGTTGTAACAGGTGAAAAACCTTCTTAACTTGTGTCAACACGAGTCTGTGATGAGGTGTCAGGTGACTGACTACTCGTCATGGTCACGGTCACCTGTACAGGTGAACAGTCAACTCACCTGGCGGCATGCTTTTGAAGCCAGCGTCGAGGTTTGGGGGCACGCGAGCTGGGAAGCGAGAATAACTTTCGGGGAAATTGTTACAGGTGAATGACCTTTGTATACTGGGCTTAGAAGTAAGTTCACAGTTGAAATAGCCCCTGTTGGTGCCTTTGTGAAAACGATGTGGCAAATAGAGAGGGGGGAGGTAGATGGAGACAAACAAACACAGAGAATGAGAGAGGAGAGATAGACAGAGGGAGAGAGGAGAAAGATAAATAGTGTGAGAGATGGCGAAGCTGGAGAGAGAGAGAGAGAGAGAGAGAGAGAGAGAGAGAGAGAGAGAGAGATTGGAGGATAAAATAGACAGTGTGCTAGATTTTGGCTATTAGTCAATACACATCATATCATGATAACTGTTTGACAATGACTGAGATAATATAATTAAAACTGATATTTCATCAGCGTAACACTATACATGTATACGACTGTGATCTTTGACGTCATTGGTGTGTTTTTGAACTCATAGACGGAATCACTCGTATTGGACCACATCGTTTAAAGAAGGGCTGTGTATTTACAATAGGTTATTGCTCGTGTGGAGTTTTGGGTGCAGTTAATTGTCTTCAATTACGGGAGGGGCGAGAGTTTTGAGATACAGGTGCTGTAAGGAATCATGTTTTGAGATTTGAAAGTTTTGGGGATGGGGTGTGTACACGAGGTCTTCATATAACCCAGCTGCATTTACTGTGCCAACTTGGATCAGCTGTACATTCTGGTAGATACATTGGTTGTATCGTCCTGGATCAGGCGATAAGAGCCCATAACCCGCTGTTGTACCATGGTAGATACATTGGTTGCACCGTCTCGGAACAGGCGATAAGAGCCCATAGCCTGCTGTTGTACCATGGTAGATACATTGGTTGTACCGTCCTGGATCAGGCGATAGGTGCCCATTATAGCCCGCTGTTGTACCGTGGTAGATACCTTGGTTGCACCGTCTCGGAAAAGGCGATAGGTGTCAATAGCCCGCTGTTGTACCGTCTCGGAACAGGCGATAAGAGCCCATAGCCCGTTGTTGTACCGTGGTAGATACATTGGTTGCACCGTCTCGGAACAGGCGATAAGAGCCCATAGCCCGCTGTTGTACCGTGGTAGATACATTGGTTGCACCGTCCTGAACAGGCGATAAGAGCCCATAGCCCGCTGTTGTACCGTGGTAGATACATTGGTTGTACCGTCTCGGAACAGGCGATAAGAGCCCATAGCCCGCTGTTGTACCGTGGTAGATACATTGGTTGTATCGTCTCGGAACAGGCGATAGGTGCCCATAGCCCGCTGTTACCGTGGTAGATACATTGGTTGTACCGAACAGGCGATAAGAGCCCATAGCCCGCTGTTGTACCGTGGTAGATACATTGGTTGTACCTTCTCGGAACAGGCGATAAGAGCCCATAGCCCGCTGTTGTACCGTGGTAGATACATTGGTTGTACCTTCTCGGAACAGGCGATAAGAGCCCATAGCCCGCTGTTGTACCGTGGTAGATACATTGGTTGTACCTTCCTCGGAACAGGCGATAAGAGCCCATAGCCCGCTGTTGTACCGTGGTAGATACATTGGTTGTACCTTCTCGGAACAGGCGATAAGAGCCCATAGCCCGCTGTTGTACCGTGGTAGATACATTGGTTGTACCGTCCTGGATCAGGCGATAAGAGCCCATAGCCCGCTGTTGTACCGTGGTAGATACGTTGGTTGCACCGTCTCGGAACAGGCGATAAGAGCCAATAGCCCGCTGTTGTACCGTGGTAGATACATTGGTTGCACCGTCTTGGATCAGATAGTAAGCCATCTCGCCGCCAAGACCGTGCCCATAGCCCCGGGAGACCGACCGACTCACTAATAAAGAAATGATCCAAAGGATAAAGCTTCACTGAAGTGGATATAAACTCCTGTTTATCTAGGATTGTGTTTCTAAAATAATGTTTTTACAAACAAACGCACCGCTGTGAATGTCCGCACCATTACTATAACCGCTGCTCAGATAGTGCTGGTTAGCGGGTATTGGTTTCCCTTTTGACAATTTCAGCTCTAGCGAAATGATGAACTAATTTGCCATAATGAAGTTTTAACATGCGGTTTCGGGTATATTTTCATAGAATTATTATATTAGGAGATGATTGAGGATAATTTGCCTCGCCGTGGGATATTTCTTTTGAGGTTATTGGTGTTATTTAATAGAAAGTCTCCTTATTCTGGTATAAAGCGAATGCGGTAGATCGGAGCAATTATACAGAAGACCCAGTGAGAACTGGATGGCCTTTCAATACTCTTCAAGCAGGTGGCAGAATTCATGCAGTCTTTCCTTTCATTGGTTAATTTATTCAGGTAAAACGATTTTACAAATGACGCACATTGCGCAATTTATATAATAAACCCTTTCTTGCCTTGTTCATTATCTTCGTAGATGATTGCCTGAATTATTAGCAAATAATATTATGTTGGTAATGTTTGGGGAAAATGTTTAGAATTGTTTTAATTGGAAAATATCGGTCGATGACAATAAACGTATATGAATAGAGCACCGTTAAAGGCACCCCAATGTGTGTGTTTGTGTGTGTTTGTGTGTGTCAACCAAAAAAACCTATAACGTATATTCTTCAATATTTCTCTACTGGGTAAACTAAAATACAATCATTGCTTTTACAGTTATGGAAATGAATTTGGGAATATATGTGACTGACATGATTCGTCCGAAACTATCATACACAGACCTGCATGCAACAAACCATTTCTATATTTACAAGAAATGTCAAATAAAACCGTAATCCGGTTTTATGATTCCGACTGTACCGTGTGCATGTGTGTATCAATCACAGTAACAAATGGTGATGATACATGTTGTTTGCGTACGCGTCACAAACACATGCAAAGGCAAGTCAAACAAAAACATCAAGAGAACACATGGTAACATTATTGAGTATGGTTCCAAGCAGATTACCGAACTATAATGTTATGATTATTTATGATAGAAATGGGAAAAGGAATCGGGTCACAAACGTAAAAGAATTATTATTTTCTATTGGATTTGGTAATGCATGATATGAAGAGCATATAGAAATCTCATTCATTATTCCTGTTATCTGTTAAACAACGACTTAAAGATATGTACATCCATAACTGGAATGAAACTCACCTCTTTCTGGCAAATATTATTATTATAAAATGATAAAACAATCTATGCACAAAGAACAGTATCTGTCTCTGTTAAATTCGTAATCGGAATAAGCCTTGAGCAATTCCGCTGTTCATCTCATCTGGTAGGTATTTAGGCTTAATAAAAGAACATAGGATATGTAAAGAGTGTAATCTGAATGTAATTGAAGACGATATATCATTTTCTTTCTATATGTCCAGCCTATTATATGTTGAGAATTAAGTATATTAAGAGCTACTACTTTGTACATCCTGACATTAATGATTTCATATCACTTTTAAACAGTTCTAGTAAAGTACATTTGGAAAGATTATGTATGTATATCTACTACGCTACCACATACAGAAAAAAGTACAGTCTTATAAATTCTACTAACTGATGACTTGTTATTCACTGTATTTGTACTGTAGGCCTGTGGCCTCCTAAGTACGAAAATAAATAAAGTAAAGATTCTGTTTCATTGAGAACATTGAGGTGAGCAAGCATGATGATCCCTGGCGTCTACGTGGTAACATCATACTTAATTGGTTCTCAAAAGGTTTAAAATGTTTGAACTATGCACCAGCGCTGCTGGAATATTGCTGGACATAAAGGGAAGTTTGATTATGGAAAGAAATCACTCTTGCCTTACATTTTGTGGCGAGTTTCTTTATATTAGTTGGCTGATATTTTCGTGTAGTAATGTTCCTAAACTAACTCCACAAGGGAAAGCCAAGAACTGACTCAACCACTGAAACTGTGAGCGAAATCGTCCACTTGCGTTTGTCGTTACGATTTAATATTTTCACCACTGGGCTTCCCTACCACCCCTCATCTGAACCAGTATGATCAGTGTCCTGTTACTCGTCAATACATTGTGGGGAAGCGTATCTCTGTTATGGGGTAAGAGAATGAGGCAATGAATGGCGCGCCACGTTCAAGAATAAGCCTACAGTTCCAGGTCCCGTGGAGGTGAAGGTCAAGCTGACCACATGGTTTATGCTAGTGTGAGGAATTTGGTAATACTTTGTAATACTTATCAATGTTGGGGATCCCAACAATGTCATTTCTAGGATTCCATCTAGGGTGCCTTTACGCGAACACCTGGTGTCATCGCTATTTGATAGTGATTCATAATCACATGCTCTGCCATGCTGTATCGCATGCTGGCAATCACTGCATTATCTGGTCCAGACTCGTTTGTTTACAAACAACATCGTACTGCTGTAACAAGTACATACTGTATAGTCAGAATTGTACGATCAACTCTGCTTTTAGCAGAGATTTCTTAAGGATACTGAAAGGGATTTGTCGCTTCTATATACACCAGATATCGGCCTCACACGTTCGTCCCAGAAAATAATTCTCTGGAATAACTTCAAAATGAAGCCAGTAAATACGCTAGGTTAAATTGATAGTTGTAAGTTGAAGAGGAAGACAAGAAGGAAGTACAGACAGTTGAAGAACGAACTCAAAATGAAATCTAAACTATAACCGTAAGTTATATGCATTTTGAGTACCCAGTTGATAGCAAGTTATAACGAACTCAAAATGATCACTTATCTAAGTTCGTCATAACCGTAGTTCGTTATATGCATTTTGAGTGAAACTGCACACGTGTCTGGGCCAAATATACAAAACGGTTCGTTATATTGGCAAGTTCGTGATAAGCGTATTTGTCATATTGGCCAGTTCGTGATAAGCGTATTTGTCATATTGGCCAGTTCGTGATAAGCGTATTTGTCATATTGGCCAGTTCGTGATGAGCGTATTTGTTATATTGGCCAGTTCGTGATAAGCGTATTTGTTATATTGGCCAGTTCGTGATAAGCGTATTTGTCATATTGGCCAGTCCGTGATAAGCGTATTTGTCATATTGGCCAGTCCGTGATAAGCGTATTTGTCATATTGGCCAGTTCGTGATAAGCGTATTCGTGTACTGATTTTACTATTGCACCCGACTAATCGTTAAATGGGATTCCGAATTTAATTCATTCCTGGAACGCATATCGCCCCATATATTTTAAAATGGATTTCAAATTAATGATCATCGGTGTGGATACACTGACATGTCAAAAAGTTAAAAGATTCACGAAACACCACAGCTGAAGCTGCACAGTGAACACGAAACAATACCAGCACACACCCGGGAACTGTATTTTAAGAGGAGGATTACCATGTTATCTGTACAAGGTTATGTAACAATGCAAATGTTTTGAAATATATTTTTCAACAATGACTGGACATTAAGACAATAATGACGTGGGCCACTACACCCTTTCCGCATGGATCATAAGTCCAAAGCAGAGTAATCTGTATTGTATATCAAGAGCATGTGTTTATGAATCAATATCAAATAGTGATGATACCAGGCGTTCACGAAAGGGTGAGCGTATCCTGCCCCACCGGTTTCACCCGTCAAAGGCTGGTCAATTGTTCACTTAACAAAACAACCACGGGAACATATGGTTCAAGTGACAAAACAAATCTATTGCAATGTATGGAAAAATATTATCGGATATTAATCGAAAAAGTACGTACAAATATCGCTAATGCGATAAGCATCATCATTGTTATGTCAGGACTCATGTTGAAAGCTTTGAAAACACACAAATGAAACCTCTCTGGGTATTGGTAAGGTTTTGGAAGATTCCAAATAAAAATATAACTTAGCTAAATCCGTCATTTTTTGTACTTCAGTGCAAGTTTCGAATCTCAACTTACTCTTTTCTAAAATACATACGTGTATCCATTTTCGAAAAAATGCAAATAAGATGTGAAACACTAGCCTTGGAAAGATATGTGTTATTATCAGTTTTGAATCAAGGATAATGTTGATACGGGTCTGGAGAATGATCACGAATCTTAGTGCTGTGTACTAGGCAACCTTGACGTCTACACGCTCGGCATGGTGGCATTGTGTCGAGCTGGGCTCCTGATGGTGGCCAAAAATGCTTAATTTGCTGTCAACAAAATTAAGCGGTTTGCACCTTTGCTCTGTGTTGAAGTCGCGCCTTCGCCGCGAGAAGCAATCATTTTACCTGAAACTTGTTGTCACCATATCAGCAGTATCCATCAAGCGCTCCGACAACCATCATTATATCTGTGAGTAGTTGTCAACCAAACAGCAGAGTCAATTGAGACAAGAATTAATATTATGGGAAAAGGGTTGAGTGCAAAAGCGTCCCCTGAACCCAAGTATCTTCACAGCGGGATCGCCACAACCTGAATAATAGCACAAGTTGGGATTTGTTGTTAGACAACTAGTACTCGACATTATTAAAGACTTCGTGACAAGAGCCAATAAAAATATGGCCTTTTTTCTAATGGCACTGGGGCGTGTTAGATTAACCCGGCTGAATAGAAAAGAGGACAGTTTGATAACAAAGTAAACCTTATGCTATACATCGTCACTTACCAGCGTCATCGATATGACCCTAGGCTACAGCATCAGTATTCAGCTCAACGATATCATTCACTCTTTGCCTCTCATGTCGACATTAACATCTTTGTCACTCACGATAAGCATTCAACATCTTTGTTTCACAACATTAACAACCATCATCTTGCCTCTCAGTATCAACATTGGTATCAGTTTTAGCTTCGGTGACTTTCCTCCTCACTATCAGCATCTATTCACCCTCAGTATTAGCATCGTTATCAGCTAGTATCTTTGCCTCTCAAGTTTCAGACGTTTGTCTCATAGTATTATATAAATAAAGCCACGAAGACCTGTCCTCGTCTATCTGAGCAGCCTATTGAACGATGAGTTGTTTATTATGCGATGATTCGGAATGTATCATGATCATGATCCACGACAAAATAGTGATGATACTTTGTGTTCGCAGAAGGTGAGCTTGTCCTGCCTCACCGCCACAAACACATGTACAGACCGTTCAGTTGTTCACCTTAAACAAACACGGAAACATATGGTACTAGTGACAATAGTGTACTAGTAGGGAATAACATTGTACGTCATTTTTGTCACTGAGTCGTCAAATATGGAGTCTTTATTCAAGTGCTGAATCAACAGTTGTGAAAAGTAAACAGGAAAGGTTGGAGAAACAGCAATATTGTTAATGCTGTATTGGGAAGATTTAGTCACGTCTTGTCATATTGCTTGATACGGGGGGTTTGTCTCGGTATCTTTGCCTCTTAGGAGGAGCATCCAAGATGTTTTAAATTGACTCTCAGCAGCAGCATTCAACATACTTGACACCAAGCAGAATCGTTCAACATATCTGACTCCTTGCCAAGTTCCTGTTTGTCGCTAAACATTGTTTGTGTCAACAATATAACCTTTGATCCTTTGTGTCTCACCATCAGCATCAGCATCACACTGTCAGCATGATCTCAATGCACCCTTTTCTAGGCATCAACACCGTTTTTGTATCTATTCAAACCTCTCAGCATTACCCTCAGCCTCAACCTGAACATTTATCCGCACAGTATCACATCATCATGAGAATCAGCAACACAACATCACCAACATCGACATCACCTCCCCACAGCATCACAATCAGCATTAACATCAGCATCAATATTAGTATCAGCAACACAACATCACCAACATCGACATCACCTCCCACAGCATCGCCATCAGCATTAACATCAGCATCAATATTAGTATCAGCAACACGGCATCACCAGCATCACAAACCAACATCGCCACAGCATCAACATTGGCTTCGACATCAGCATCAATGTTAGCATCAATATTAGTATCAGCAACACGGCATCACCAGCATCACAAACCAACATCGCCACAGCATCAACATTAGCTTCGACATCAGCATTAACATCAACATCAACAGTATCAGCAACACCATCACCAGCATCAACACCAACATCACTACATCATTAGCATCTGTATTAGAGTCAGCAAATTAGGCAATTAGTCTTTCAATGTGTCAACAATGAATCAATATCATGGCATATGTCATCAATGTGTTGCATACTTCTATTAAATCAATATCCTTTAAGTCGATACAATATTTCACAAGCTTATAAATACAGTCGAAATGTATGTGAGAGCATTACCTCTTTCATTTCGAATGGTTGCTTTGCTGTATATCAATTTTGATAGGATTGACTTTAACAAATATGTATCTCCCACTTGACAGTATGCTTAGCGGTAATTGATCCATTTAATAATTTTTATCAATAGAATTTCTGATTACTAGGTTTACAGAAAAAGCCGCCAAGCAAAACCACTTCTGTGTGTTACCCCGGGGCCATGGGTTTACCTGTGGGATGCTGTCTTGGGTCAGGGTAGATTGGCCCCTCCCCTGGGGGTGCGTCTAGATGGCTCCCTGGGACAATGCTATGCAAACATCAACAAAGCTGATTATATTTAGACAGACGCCTTCTCTTCTGTGCGAAAATATCCCCTGATTTATTTCAGTCAAGTGTGACCCAAAATGAGCGTTTCAATTATATTCTCAGTTGGAGCTAGTTGTATGGATATCTCTATTCACAGCCGGACCCAGAAGTCCGTGCAAGGATATGATACCGCCATTCAACAAATTACCCACGATGCATCATATAGTCTGCCTCTTGTAACCGCGAACCTGTTGACATCCATTTGTAAATTATTTTCTAGCCAGGGAACTTGTATTTTTAAATTATAGTTATAACCCATGCAATATTCTACCACCAGCGTTACACTCTCACAATGAAAGTTTTCAACAGACAGTTTTTAATGTGAATTTCATGTTTGAATTATAATGGTAATTTTCCATCGATTTAATACATTGTTAAGCGAATGGGAAGTAGGGAAATGTATACTTGGGGATTTGAGCCTCAAACTGGGGTTTAATTTGGCGTGACGGAATTATGTGTCTTTTTCCCTTGGGCCTTTTAGAATCATAAATATATCGCATATAAAAACGTTGAACATTTATGTCATATCTTAATTCAAACGTTTGACATACTTGCCCCTATACAGTGTGTGGACAAAGGCGGTCTTTTGCAGTCAGTTTTATATGTGCCCCGTTTTTTATGGGGTCAGATACAAAGAAATAATTTTTAACGATTTCACATTGAAAAACACTTATTCTTTAAGTTTAATTATAAGAATGAGCATACACGTGTGTTTGTGTAAAAGCCATCTGTGTGTAGGTGTTGAAATTGATAATATCAAACTGCGAGTGTATAACTGACGACATGAACATTGTGCCAACTCCTTGTAGTGTATTCAGCATGAATATCCCCGTACGGTCAAATGTTTGGCACGATAGTCTATAAACTATAACTCAAGCTAGGTGGCCATTGAACAAAAACTATATATTGCAAATTAAACATATATATTGCAAATTAAAATTGGCATTTTAAGTGTACAGACCTTGTTATGTCACAGTGCACACGTATTACCTTTTAAAATGCCCTAGAAGCAACATATGTCCAAATTATGAAATTCACAGGCACTCTCTTAATGCAAGTTGTACCAATGGCGGGTACAGCAGCACATGTTTTACTATTGCGGGAACAGTTGGAGTCAGATATCCATTCATGAAATCTCCCCACTAATTTGTCTTTACCCTCCAGTGGAATCTGTTTCAGTAGATAATCGCGACTGCAAAAGACCGTCAGATACAAAGGGCGTGGAGACTGTCAGATACAACAGTCCGTGGAGACCGTCAGATACAACAGTCCGTGGAGACCGTCAGATACATGAGACCGTGAAGACCGTCAGATACAACAGTCCGTGGAGACCGTCAGATACATCAGACCGTGAAGACCGTCAGAAACAACAGTCCGTGGAGACCGTCAAATACAACAGTCCGTGGAGACCGTCAGATACAACAGTCCGTGGAGACCGTCAGATACAACAGGACGTGGAGACCGTCAGATACAACAGGACGTGGAGACCGTCAGATACAACAGGACGTGGAGACTGTCAGATACAACAGGACGTGGAGACCGTCAGATACAACAGGACGCGGAGACCGTCGGATACAACAGTCCGTGGAGACCGTCAGATACAACAGACAGTGGAGACCGTCAGACACAACAGGACGTGGAGACCGTCAGATACAACAGGACGTGGAGACCAACAGACCAAAAGATACATCAGACTGTGGAGACCGTCAGATACAACAGACAGTGGAGACCGTCAGACACAACAGTCCGTGGAGACCGTCAGACACAACAGTCCGTGGAGACCGTCAGATACAACAGGACGTGGAGACCATCAGACACAACAGTCCGTTGAGACTGTCAGATACAACAGACAGTGGAGACCGTCAGATACAACAGACCGTGGAGACTGTCAGATACAACAGACAGTGGAGACCGTCAGATACAACAGACCGTGGAGACCGTCAGATACATCAGACCGTGAAGACCGTCAGAAACAACAGTCCGTGGAGACCGTCAAATACAACAGTCCGTGGAGACCGTCAGATACAACAGTCCGTGGAGACCGTCAGATACAACAGGACGTGGAGACCGTCAGATACAACAGGACGTGGAGACCGTCAGATACAACAGTCCGTGGAGACCGTCAGATACAACAGGACGTGGAGACCGTCAGATACAACAGGACGTGGAGACCGTCAGATACAACAGGACGTGGAGACCGTCAGATACAACAGGACGTGGAGACCGTCAGATACAACAGGACGCGGAGACCGTCAGATACAACAGTCCGTGGAGACCGTCAGATACAACAGACCGTGGAGACCGTCAGATACAACAGGACGTGGAGACCGTCAGATACAACAGTCCGTGGAGACCAAAAGATACATCAGACTGTGGAGACCGTCAGATACAACAGACAGTGGAGACCGTCAGACACAACAGTCCGTGGAGACCGTCAGACACAACAGTCCGTGGAGACCGTCAGATACAACAGGACGTGGAGACCATCAGATACAACAGTCCGTTGAGACCGTCAGATACAACAGACGTGGAGACTGTCAGATACAACAGACCGTGGAGACCGTCAGATACAACAGACGTGGAGACCGTCAGATACAACAGACCGTGGAGACCGTCAGATACAACAGACCGTGGAGACCGTCAGATACAACAGTCCGTGGAGACCGTCAGATACAACAGTCCGTGGAGACTGTCAGATACAACAGTCCGTGGAGACCGTCAGATACAACAGTCCGTGGAGACCGTCAGATACAACAGTCCGTGGAGACCGTCAGATACAACAGTCCGTGGAGACCGTCAGATACAACAGTCCGTGGAGACCGTCAGATACAACAGTCCGTGGAGACCGTCAGATACAACAGGTCCGTGGAGACCGTCAGATACAACAGTCCGTGGAGACCGTCAGATACAGATACAACAGTCCGTGGAGACCGTCAGATACAACAGTCCGTGGAGACCGTCAGATACAACAGTCCGTGGAGACCGTCAGATACAACAGGACGTGGAGACCGTCAGATACAACAGGACGTGGAGACCGTCAGATACAACAGTCCGTGGAGACCGTCAGACACAACAGTCCGTGGAGACCGTCAGATACAACAGGACGTGGAGACCGTCAGATACAACAGACGTGGAGACCGTCAAATACAACAGTCCGTGGAGACCGTCAGATACAACAGGACGTGGAGACCGTCAGATACAACAGACCGTGGAGACCGTCAGATACAACAGGACGTGGAGACCGTCAGATACAACAGACCGTGGAGACCGTCAGATACACAACAGGACGTGGAGACCGTCAGATACAACAGGACGTGGAGACCGTCAGATACAACAGGACGTGGAGACGTCAGATCAAGATACGTGGAACAGATACAACAGGACCTGGAGACCGCCAGATACAACAGGACGTGGAGACCATCAGACACAACAGTCCGTGGAGACCGTCAGATACAACAGGACGTGGAGACCGTCAGACACAACAGACCGTGGAGACCGTCAGATACAACAGGACGTGGAGACCGTCAGATACAATAGTCCGTGGAGACCGTCAGATACAACAGTCCGTGGAGACCGTCAGATACAACAGTACGTGGAGACCGTCAGATACAATAGTCCGTGGAGACCGTCAGACACGACAGTCCGTGGAGACCGTCAGATACAACAGTCCGTGGAGACCGTCAGATACAACAGTCCGTGGAGACCGTCAGACACAACAGTCCGTGGAGACCGTCAGACACAACAGTCCCTGGAGACCGCCAGATACAACAGTCCGTGGAGACCGTCAGACACAACAGTCCGTGGAGACCGTCAGATACAACTGGACGTGGAGACCGTCAGACACAACAGACCGTGAAGACCGTCAGATACAGCAGGACGTGGAGACCGTCAGACACAGCAGACAGTGGAGACCGTCAGACACAACAGTCCGTGAAGACCGTCAGATACAACAGGACGTGGAGACCGTCAGATACAACAGACAGTGGAGACCGTCAGATACAACAGTCCGTGGAGACCGTCAGATACAACAGGACGTGGAGACCGTCAGACACAACAGTCCGTGGAGACCGTCAGATACAACAGGACGTGGAGACCGTCAGATACAACAGGACGTGGAGACCGTCAGATACAACAGGACGTGGAGACCGTCAGATACAACAGTCCGTGGAGACCGTCAGATACAACAGTCCGTGGAGACCGTCAGATACAACAGTCCGTGGAGACCGTCAGATACAACAGTCCCTGGAGACCGTCAAATACAACAGGACGTGGAGACCGTCAGACACAACAGTCCGTGGAGACCGTCAAATACAACAGTCCGTGGAGACTGTCAGATACAACAGGACGTTGAGACCGTCAGACACAACAGACCGTGGAGACCGTCAGATACAACAGGACGTGGAGACCGTCAGATACAACAGTCCGTGGAGACCGTCAGATACAACAGGACGTGGAGACCGTCAGACACAACAGACAGTGGAGACCGTCAGACACAACAGTCCGTGGAGACCGTCAGACACAACAGACCGTGAAGACCGTCAGATACAATAGTCCGTGGGGACCGTCAGATACAACAGGACGTAGGGACCCTCAGATACAACAGGACGTAGGGACCGTCAGATACAGCAGATTGTGAAGATTGTTCGTTGAGACTGTTAGATGAAATGTGACAAAGCTGAATACCCACAAGGAGGTTTTAACGACGTTTTGCCTTGATACCCGTTATGCCCTAAGCATATTTGTAGAGTCAACTGGTTCTGTTTCATAACGACGTAAATTCATACCATCTGTGATGGAACCTAGGGTGTTGTTGGAGTCAGAGGTCAGTGTGATTGAACCTTTGTCATGCCCAGTTCATACCTCAGCGTTCTACACTGTATTGACAGTGTGGCGTATGGTTGGTCATTGGTCATCCATACTCCACAATCACTGTAGACTTTCAGTAGAACATACTTTATGATAGATACAAACACTTTGAAGCCTTCTGAAAACTGCCCGGGAGTTGCAATTGGTTCAAAGGTCGCGAGTAACAATGGGAACTGATTAGTTGGTTCTGCACATACGTCCTAGTTCAAGCCCCGAACATTATAACCTCCACTCGTAAACATTTAGGGCATTTCATTTAAACTTCTGAAATTATGTTATAGTTATTTTTATGTGCCTAATACCGATAAACAAGATCGATTTACTTTTCGGTTCCTTATTTAAGAAAAAAACTTTCAAGAAAGTACCTACAGTTTCGGAAAGTACAAATATAAAAGTCACCGAACGGAAACTTGTTTGATTGTGGTTGAACACTTAACAACCACATTGAACATATGATAGTGATGTATTAATCACTATGGATATTGCATGCATCATATCAGTTATTGTCTAATGACAGGCAAGGACTGTAAAGTTTATATCAAATCCAGTTTAAAGCGCATATTGCTTTTGCGCGGTAGTTGTTAAGGTAATTCGCCTGAAGACTAAAGTGACGTGAAAGATTTATAGACACATGTTCATTGAATCGAATCCTTCAATTATAGATCATGTATCTTTTCAAACTGTTTCGGTTACCTTTGCAACTCCATTTTACCCTGGCAACATTCACAAATCACCATCTCAGTACCTCTTTCAAATTGCAATCACAAAAAACTTAAAACATAATCGTTTTTCATCAAGTATCTTGCACACAGAAGTGCTCTGAAGTGATGACATATGTGCAACGTAAAATATTTAACCGGCTCTTAACAACAAGACACTAATGAATCTTGTTAAAAGTCCCTTTCGTGAAAAAATAACGAGTAAAAGCATTTAGATGATGCTGACATTCGTGTACCTTTTGATGAGGAAGTTCTCTGAATTGATATCTTTCTGCATGTCAGCACTAGAATGATAAGGATAGAAATTTACATGCTGAAATGGAGCAGTGTTATTGACAAATATGCATGTCTACCCAAACATGTTCCTATAATAACGGGCTTATCGCGTATTCTCAAGCTTCAAATTACTTTACAAGATTCCCAAACCCTCCGCTATGCTTCTTCTGTCATCTAACATATTTTAACAAAATGTCTCTTTAGCGTTTAATGACTACCATTTAACAAAAGACTACAAAGTAATCTATATAGTGTTTGCCCGTGTGTTGTGAATGGTAGTTATTGTCGGCGGGTTGAGAGATGTTTACCTTGTTTATACCCTGGGGGAGGATGCTGAGGGGAGAAGATGCTTTGTAGCCAAACACAACCATCAAAGTACCCAACTAACACTTCACATATTCAATTTCAAGTGACCCGTCGAAGGAAATTATTTCAACTAATGAAGTTCTCCTTTTGCCAAGCATCAATTGACGGAAGCCGCGAGACGGGAACGGTTGGAGAGGAATTCTGTTGTTTGATTGGTTGCAGAAGGAATGATTGACAGACGCTCCGCCCATTTTGGAGCGCAACTGTTGTAAGGTTGACAAGCATATTAGAGGTGATGATAGCATCACTTCCATCACGCGGGCAGATGCAGCATGGAGGCCTGACGCTTGCCCTTCAAACTATGGTTGCACAAAAACATTCATTTCAGTTGAACATACACTCACACGAGAAACATTTGATGGTAAACACTGACGGGCGAGCAATGAAACACACGCGTTTCTTTGTGGAAGACATTCTCAGACCTGACTTCGGAACGGGTAACTCCCACCCGGTATCTCCAGAAGGTCATCAGGATGGGTCCCCTTCATCCTCACCTGATCACCCACGTAGCCAGGGGTCCGAGCCGCACCCTCAGGACGTGGGGGAAGGGAAGGTGAACCTATGGCCTGCATGGGTATACTGTACCCGGTACTCCGACAGACCGTCCGCAGGTAGGCCAAACAGTTCCGTATTCATGATCTAGTGTTGGGGCGGGTTGCCAAATTGGTCGTTAATCTTTTGGTCATTACAGTAATCTATATAAGGTAAATCAAGTATATATAACACACATACCATGGTTGTGCCAGCGACATGTCATGCATTTGGATATAAGCAACTGGATTAGAAACATAAATATAACCTGAAAATTGATAAATGTAAAATATTCTTTCCGTAGGGGCATTTGTATGATAAACACATTTGAAAAAAGCTATTAAAGACTTAATCAAGTATTAAATATGTAACACTATCACTTGACTCACTTTAATATATATATTTTCAGAGGGTTACTATTAAATAGCTGAAGCAACATTATCATCACTGATACCAAATATTTAAACAATTTAGATTTTTAAATTTTATTAGAAAATAAACGTTTAACAAATTGCTAATATTTCATAAATCAAAGGAACAAACTCATTCAAGATCTAATAATGAGAAGGTTAAAACAATGATCATACGTATCGGGATGGAAGTCATGAGGCGGAATCACACCCTGAGTTTTTGTATGATTGTTAAAAAATGTTTCTGAGTTTATCTATTTTAATTAATATTGGTATCGAATTCTAGACCAAAACTGTTTTCATCTTGCTATTAATTGTATTCCAAATATGTAAACATTCCCTTTCAATGCATTGTTGTGCAGTATATCTGCACTCCAGCATAATGTGATTGTGAGTCAGTAATGAGATACGTTTTTACACAATTTCTTACAAAAGACCTGGAATTCACCACGTCAAACAACATCTATATTTCATTCTTCGCACATTCCATGGGTTGAATTCCTGTTTTCACAATCAATCTCTCCATCTCCCCCTCCTGCTTCTTTTCTCTCTTGAACTTATCTAAATGCATGTACTCGTAACATGGCATGTCTTGTGAGATGATCAAAGTCTCTCTAAATGCATGATGAATTTCCTTGATCCCAATAGGCAAGCAACTATGTCTTTTATCCATAGAGATAGCATTCAAAGCAAAGGTATTTTTCCTAAAAATATGCATATTAAAGTTACTTTCATTTAAAATGACATACGTTAAAACATACGCCGACATCCCGGGAAACATCTCGTGTCATAACTATTTGATTGTTATTCACGTGTTCAGAATGTAGTCCGACTCCTACAGCTGACTCAGCTTTTAACAGAGATCTCTTATGATTATGGAAAAGGTTTTGTCAGTTATATGTATGTACTACATCTCGCAGAGTCTTTATAGGCATTTAACAGTTGGATGTGAGATGACAAGTAATATTATGAATAACAGCTGTTCTATTGTATCTACATCAGGTGATGAAAGAGCAAGAAGCTCTGAGACGTTGTGTATATATGATAAAGACGTTGTTACCCATAATATTCCTTGTCGTGACTACAATGATGCTGACAACATTGATCAGTGTATAAACTATTTCGGATAACTCCACTCTACATAGGGAGTCCTGTCTTGACATATGCAGCATCAAAGCATATTCACGTCCAGGAGTATAAATATATTTGTATAGGCTCCCTGTTGAGATATGTGTTAAAAGGAATGCTTAACACAAAGTATCTTTACAAATATTCAGTATATTGTGAGTTTGGTAGTTGTTTTTCCCAATTGCTTTGTTAAAATGTTATCATCTTAGTAATAGGTTTTTTTTCTTATTACACTACTTTCCTATTTAACTCTTAATGTAAGTATACTTTTATACATACACATGGAAAACAAATATGTAAATTGAATAACGTTTTGATGGTATGTGGACATGGAGAATGGTTCGATCAACATCGTCGTCAGCGGCTCTGGATACATGTATGTGTCAGTTTTGAGAGAGGGGAGTTTGACGAGAGATTTTGTAACGAAGATAAAAACAGATCGTGATAGCATCAAAAATCTGTCACTCAACGCAAACCCTGTGAATATCCTTCTGTTAACTGAAGAGACATTTCTATATAGAATATAACGATAGGTCAGCAAAATATACCCGTACTGGGCCCTGTACCTCCCTCTTTATTACATTGCTGAACTTCACTGAAGTCACAGTTTGAACTCAGTAAACGTACTGGTGGACGTCAGCTGGCGTTGATATTACATCAGGAAGGTGGAAGTTTACTGATGTTATTCTTGAACACCTGATCTCATCACTGACTCCGTGATAGACTCATGTAATTATATATACAGTCATCATTTACGTAATCATTTAGTCACTCAATACTTTAAGTATGTAGACAACATATAACAAAAACGTATTCCGTAAATTAACAAAGAGAAATACTTTGACCACAGTAAACAGGGCTTTCGTTTTTTTCAATGTCATCTTAGCTACGCCCTTACTTAAAGATTGAGGATGTTATATGTTTATCATTTAATGTACCGATTACATTAAATGTAGTCACATATCTTTTGGTATATTTTTGCACTGTAATGTGGTCAAGGGGTATTATATTATATTGCATCAAAATGTACACTATGGTATGCATTTTATCATATATTTTACTGTAATGTGGTCAAGGAGCATTATATTATATATCAAAATGTACACTATCATATATTGCATCATTAAATGTACACTATCATATATTTTTACACTGTAATGTGGGCAAGGAGCATTATATTGCATATGTACACTATATTGCATCAGGAGCATTAATATGTACACTGTACACTATCATATATCTTATGTTTTATATTGCATCATTACACTGTAATGTGGTCAAGGGGTATTATATTATATTGCATCAAAATGTACACTATCATATATTTTTACACTGTAATGTGGTCAAGGGGTATTATATTATATTGCATCAAAATGTACACTATCATATATTTTACACTGTAATGTGGTCAAGGGGCATTATTATATTATATTGCATCAAAATGTACACTATCATATATTGATACACTGTAATGTAATGTTGGCAAGGGGTATTATTATATTGCATCAAAATGTACACTATCATATATTTTTACATGTAATGTGGTCAAGTGCATTATATCATATTGCATCAAACATGTATCTTTTACACTGTAATGTGGGCAATGGGCATTATATTATATTGCATCAAACGGTGCACTATTGTATCTTTTACACTGTAATGTGGGCAAGGGGTATTATATTATATTGCATCAAAATGTACACTATCATATATTGTTATACTGTAATGTGGGCAAGGAGCATTGTATTATATTGCATCATACAGTGCACTATGTTATCTTCTAACACTGTAATGTGGGCAAGGAGCATTATATTATATTGCATCGAACATTACACTATGGTGTCTTTTCACACTGTAATGTGGACAAAAAGCATTATATTGCATGGCATCGAACAGTGTACTATGGTGTCTTTTTACACTGTAATGTGGGCATGGAGCATTATATTGAACAAATTTAAATTAATTTATCAGCAATTTTGGACCTCCTTAGATTATTTGGAAAGTATGTCACGTAAAATACATATAGGTTGTTTCAATAAAATAATTTAATTACCCAAACATTCGCATTAAACCAATTTGAATCAAGCGTTCGCATTATCTGCTACATTAGCATGGGCATAGATGGATGCTTCGACATATAACATCATATCTCAGAGACGTATTTGCATATGTTAAACGAGGTAACATTACCCATTTCAAAGATACAGAAGGGTTTTATATCATCAGTGGTGAGAAAGGTATTAACTTAATCCATCATTGTCACCAGTAACACATTGTCTAGGACGTAATGCTAACAGATGCGATATAATTACAAAGTCATACTTGTTATAAATCGACATGGTTTTTTAAAACTTAACGATATATCTGCATATCGCGGGTTCATCTCCGGGATGCACACTCCATCACCTTCACCATGCACACCAGGAAAGATTCATATCAACTTTGGTTTCAAGTAAAACGTACGATCTTTTAAGGAGAATGCACTGAAATACAGACATTTTAGATACAGTGCGTGTGTGAGCCACCCCACGTCTCCAAGTTGCTGGTGTAGGACACAATGCTTTATCTCTCCAGTTGAGGTAGCAGTGATGTGTAACGCCCTCTCAATACCGGGACAGTCGCACCGCTGATAGTTATGATAAACTTCATACAATGTATTTATTATAAACTACCTGGCGAAAGATAGTATACATTCATGTTAAAATATGATGTATTTGATACAGGTATCATTGGCGACACTGGACCTTACGTTTACAGTGTCTCGGCGACTTTTTCAGCCTAGCACAGGTTTCATTGCGTTTTTAAATTTTTGTCAAATCCAGTTTTCAAGAATGTACTTTCTTTGGCCCGGTAGTCTATATCGAAGAAAGCGATAATGTATCTCCACAAAAGCGTTTATATGAGCGATAAGATATTTAAGAAGAGAAACATGGGTTATCAGGAAACTTTGTGTTTACGATATAGTCATGCCATCATTGGTTGTGTCTAAAATAACGTGTTACAATTGAACAACGCGTCTTTTAGTGGGGATGACAGGTATTCAAAGTCGACAGCACATCCTGTCAGATACAAATTTGAATAACAGATACAGTATTTGAAAGTTATTTCTGTTATATTAGCTCAGTTATATACCGCGTAGATCCGGGTTAGAAGTGGTGTTCAGCAACACATGCTGTCGTATGAGACTTGGGTGGTAGACGCGTTGGCTTGATTGATACATCGTATCCCAGTTGCGTAGATCAATACTCATGATGTAAATCACTGGATTGTCTGGTCCAGTCTCGATTATTTACAGACCGCAGCTATATAGATGAATATTGCGGAGTGCGGAGTTAAACAATAAATGATACCTAAAACCGCAGTTACACAGATCTTAAGCATTTACCGGTCTTATGAACAAAGGAGCACGGGCTCAGTGCTGCCCAAACCAAAGATATTCATGTAATCAGGATGAACAAGGATTCCAACCTACGATCACGAATCCTGACATATCGAAGAGACCTTTTCCATGCTCGTATTGTTGACGGGAACCAAGTTAATATTGTATCTATATTTTTCAAAAGAATATCAGAACGTGATGACTAGACTTTGATATATGAATGTCGGTAAGGAGAGGGTTAGACTAACAACTAGTCTCTGAAATGAACATATTTTACTGGAAAAAGTTCATAGTAAAAAAAATATAATATAATGAAAAGGCGTCCTGAGACTTTCTTCATTTCCTGAAGCTGAGGAAATCTAGACTTGCCACATTTTCTAGACTTGCGTGGGCTTTCTTGGATATATTTGCTTCAGGGTCTGTACGACAGACTAGGAGAGGGTCCCATTCATTGTATGTTTGTAACGCCGTCTAACATCTATGTGACAGTATATGACAAATAGTCAGACCACATCGGCCGGTTGCTGTGTCTATATTCCCATAGGGTGTAATGCTGTTTAACACGGGACTGTGTGGTAATTCAGTCATATTGATACGGTGTACAATGTACGATTCCCACATTCGCACAATGATGGCTTAATGGCGAACATTTTTATGAAGCATTCGAGCTGAAATTGGTTGTGTATAAAGACACTGTACTTGTCTTGTTTACCTATACGACAATCGCCTTTGAAATGAGATCCGTTCAGTTATACCGACAAACAAAAAGCCTTCAATAAAGAAATATGCCGACAATTGAGAAACGTGTAATTATGTTAACAGGCGGTTTGGGACTATTAATTTACACGGGGCTGACACAGTGTACACCAGTAATGTACAGAGTGACTACAGGGATAAATCTTGAATATCTGATATATTGCTGTAACGTGGGTAGAGAGCGGACCAAACTGCTACACCTGCGGCTCATCCCCGCCGTCCCCACCCCACCTCTTTCCCACCCTCCCCACTGACTCGCCTGTATCGTCAAAGAATAGGGACAGGATGCTTATATCATATCATTTAGTGTTATACATCACAAACTATATGCTTCTATACATTCAACCTTCGCTGAGATTAATTTAGCTCACCCAATCGAATCTGAGGCTTTACAACATTATTACCACCCGTCATCGTACGTTTTTAGAATAATAAACTCTTTAAAATAAATAGGTTTTGTATAGTTATCCAAACTGTACTTGGTCCTTTACAACAGTATCACTGCCTGTTTGATTAGGTACTGTATAAACAACAATAAAACAATAAACACGGTTAAATTCCCCTGACCCTAAAACGTGTATCCTGAAATGAACAGGACGTTTTACAATAATGTCACTGTCTGTTATGAAAGTGGTTTTGAAAATAAAAAAATAGCAATGATATGACGCATTACAGTACAGAGTTACAGTTACAGTTAAGATAGATTTATGAATGCAGTTTGATTGTTTGATCAAGGTGCGAGCTCAATGCCTTGGTAAGTTCAAGTCCGCATACATCATACACCAGACACACGTATAAAACAACCCGATCGCCGTATGCTGGAGACACTGATACTACCACTGCCATGCTGGGGTGGGGCAATCTCGCCCCTGAAGGCGTGTGTTGAATTTGTATGTTATATAGCATGATATTATCCCACCACGCACCCACCACCATAGCCAGCGTCCAATTGTAGTGGAGGTATCAGAGGCTTGCAATTACACATGCATGAACTGTTTTCTCAAGGCACACCTTCCACTGAAGCGTGCATCAGTTAATAGGCAAATTATTTCTCTGCCACTTCCAGCCCAGGATGACACTTGTACAACTGATTTTCTTGCTGAAGTCAATTTGCTGCGCCTCTGTATCAACATAGGGTCATTTAACTTCAAATTATTTCAATTATGTGCCACGCATGTCGACAGTTGCAGGAGTATCATATGAAAATTACGCCGCCATGTTCGCTCGGTGCCAAGATAACCTTACAACACAATATTGACCCCGCTTGCCAGGGTTCTCACAGAAGCATAAGCTCATCTTCACATTTAACTGTTCAAAAGTCTAAATCATTGTAGTACTTTTCTGTCGGACCAAACAATTCATATGAGATAAAGATGTAGGGAACTTGTCCAGTTGCTAGTGACTGCTCTCATTTACATTGAAGGGAACTTGTCTAGTCGCTAGTGACTGCTCTCATTTACAATGTAGGGAACTTGTCCAGTCGCTAGTGACTGCTCTCATTTACAATGTAGGGAACTTGTCCAGTCGCTAGTGACTGCTCTCATTTACAATGTAGGGAGTTTGTCCAGTCGCTAGTGACTGCTCTCATTTACATTGTAGGGAGTTTGTCCAGTCGCTAGTGACTGCTCTCATTTACATTGTGGGGAACTTGTCCAGTCGCTAGTGACTGCTCTCATTTACAATTGAAGGGAACTTGTCTAGTCGCTAGTGACTGCTCTCATTTACATTGAAGGGGACTTGTCCAGTCGCTAGTGACTGCTCTCATTTACAATGTAGGAACTTGTCGTCGCTAGTGACTGCTCTCATTTACAATGTAGGGAACTTGTCCAGTCGCTAGTGACTGCTCTCATTTACTAATTGAAGGGAACTTGTCCAGTCGCTAGTGACTGCTCTCATTTACAATGTAGGGAACTTGTCCAGTCGCTAGTGACTGCTCTCATTTACAATGTAGGGGAACTTGTCTATCGCTAGTGAACTCATTTACAATGTAGGGAACTTGTCCAGTCGCTAGTGACTGCTCTCATTTACAATGTAGGGAACTTGTCCAGTCGCTAGTGACTGCTCTCATTTACAATTGAAGGGAACTTGTCTAGGAGTGACTGCTCTCATTTACATTGTAGGGAACTTGTCCAGTCGCTAGTGACTGCTCTCATTTACAATGTAGGGAACTTGTCCAGTCGCTAGTGACTGCTCTCATTTACAATGTAGGGAACTTGTCCAGTCGCTAGTGACTGCTCTCATTTACATTGAAGGGAACTTGTCCAGTCGCTAGTGACTGCTCTCATTTACAATGTAGGGAACTTGTCCAGTCGCTAGTGACTGCTCTCATTTACAATGTAGGGAACTTGTCCAGTCGCTAGTGACTGCTCTCATTTACATTGAAGGGAACTTGTCCAGTCGCTAGTGACTGCTCTCATTTACATTGAAGGGAACTTGTCCAGTCGCTAGTGACTGCTCTCATTTACAATGTAGGGAACTTGTCCAGTCGCTAGTGACTGCTCTCATTTACATTGAAGGGAACTTGTCCAGTCGCTAGTGACTGCTCTCATTTACAATGTAGGGAACTTGTCCAGTCGCTAGTGACTGCTCTCATTTACAATGTAGGGAACTTGTCTAGTCGCTAGTGACTGCTCTCATTTACATTGAAGGGAACTTGTCCAGTCGCTAGTGACTGCTCTCATTTACAATTGTAGGGAACTTGTCCAGTCGCTAGTGACTGCTCTCATTTACATTGAAGGGAACTTGTCCAGTCGCTAGTGACTGCTCTCATTTACAATGTAGGGAACTTGTCCAGTCGCTAGTGACTGCTCTCATTTACAATGTAGGGAACTTGTCCAGTCGCTAGTGACTGCTCTCATTTACATTGTAGGGAGTGTGTCCAGTCGCTAGTGACTGCTCTCATTTACAATTGAAGGGAACTTGTCTAGTCGCTAGTGACTGCTCTCATTTACAATGTAGGGAACTTGTCCAGTCGCTAGTGACTGCTCTCATTTATATTGTAGGGAGTTTGTCCAGTCGCTAGTGACTGCTCTCATTTACTTTGTAGGGAACTTGTCCAGTCGCTTGTAGTCTGTCTCACAGTCCCTGAACCACATTATTTTCCCTTTTCCCTACTGCCAAGCCCTAAATAAGCAAGTCTAGAATCTCTGGTCTCCCTAGGGCTCCTTTTCAATTTAAATGGGCTTGTTTGTTACCATCAAAATTATATATTCAGAGACTAAGCATAAGTCTAAGTCGCTTGTAACTGCTCTCATTTACATTGTAGGGAACTTGTCCAGTCGCTAGTGACAGCGGCGGTGGGGTAGCGAAATGGTTAAAGCGTTGGCTCGTCACACCAAAGGCCCGGGTTCGATTCCCCAAATGGGTACAATGTGTCAAGCCCATTTCTGGTGTCCCCCGCCGTGATATTGCTGGAATATTGCAAAACGCGGCGTAAAACCATATTCAGTGCTCTCATTTACATTGTATGGAACTAGTCCAGTCGCTAGTGACTGTTCTCATTTACATTGTATGGAACTTGTCAGGTCGCTAGTGACTGCCCGCACTACATAAGATGGAAGGCAGTCTCTAATAACAGCCCATTGCATACATTGGAAGGAACTTGTCCGGTGCCTAGTAACAGCTCTCATTACATAAAGTGTACGTAATGTGTCCATTCGCTGTTGCCCGCTCTCATTATTTGTTGTTTAGGTAGTGTATAGTCACCAACATAAGTTGTAAGGAAACCAGTCGACGGTAAGACTTTTTTTTTTTGCATCGTGTCAATAAAATATATTTTCAACTGCTGCTTCGAAACACAATCATTTCTCTTAACAAGTGTCGATCAGTTTAATTCTGCCCCTTAGCACACCCAGGATATGAAGCGAACAACTTATTGTTTTGGTAAAACCCAAAGTCCTAAGCTGAATGGGTGGGACTGATTACTGGGATAATCTTGAATATATTATTTCACGCCGCAGTTGTTCCAACATTGGGGTACCACTGAAACTCAATGCATTTTGGTGTAATCTTCGAGTCCCAGATGATGGTATCTGTGGTGGAAATCCATGGCTAATTACATAGAAAATAAACATGTTACTCCTGTACATTGATCAATGAAGTGATCCCGAAGCAGTAGATTGAGAAGCGAGAACAACTGTGTGAGCACAACAGCCTATTTGTCACGTTGTCTCGCTCACATATGTCAGCGTGTCTTGCCCTGATCACACAGATAAGGCACGACTGGCTTCAAACCATTCTCCTAACACTAATTCCGATTGCGAGTGATATAAGTGTGATATATAAATGCGAAGTCGACTTGAATTGTTATTCCTGAATATGATTTTGAATAAGACGATCTTTTGACTTGAGACATAATGATCGTATTGATAATCGACATTCGCTGTTTTATCGGGTTTAATGGGATTTTGTTTTATGGATTGTGCAGTTTGATCAAATACACATGGTTTTATTTAGGCATATTTTCTTCACAGACGGCTAATTCTTATAACATACTTGAAAAGTTGTTTAATACTCTAATGTGAAGACTTGTGTTTCAAGAATGAAAGCTTGGAATCTATACCACACAAAGGCATCAACATAATTGTCATTCTTCCTTAAACAACAGCTGCGGTCAACCCGATTCTCTCAACTATAGTTATAGCTGCAGTATAGTCAATTGGGTGGTCCTTGACTTCTTCGACTGGTATATATACATTGAATTGAATATATACAACCATGTGTTGTGAATTTCATTCTGTATTTTTGACTATAGGAATCTCTATTTTGGTGTTTATCCCGCATGTTTATATATACACGTTCATATTATGATTCACATGAATCATGATTTATATTAAAGGTATATGACACTATAGACACTTCATAAATAACCTTAAAAATGATAGTATGATGATGATGTGATGATGATGATGATGATGATGATGATGATGGTGGTGGTGGTGGTGGTGGTGGTGATAACAATTAACAGTGTGGCTATTATGATAATTATAATGCTGTCAGTTATCTGCGTATTGCCTTTGACTACCTCAAACAGAAATGGTAAAGGACAAAGGTATCATCAGCTGCAGAATGATTAAGAAAAAGCGCCATGTTATAAATTATCAAGTGCTACAAACTATTTTCACTCTATCTCTCAACTTTACTGTAACATCTACATCAACGCGAAACCTTCTTAGGTAAATGAACATAGAACAAATGACTTTCTTTATTTGTGTAAACATACCGTTGTCTAAATTTCCTTCCAATCACAAAACAGTTTTAGAAACAAGAAAAACAAGCAAGCAGTTCCTCCCTTGCCTATCTATCAAGTCGTATACCTCGACAGGAAGTACTCTGTCAGGCGTGTTGAAATGCCCGCCTGGTAAGAAGACATTTAATTTCGGAGCTCGCTAGTCTCGGGGTGAAATTAGACGAAAAGCTGAGGAATCACAGTTGGAGAGGAGTTTTTCCTCTTCTGAAAAGACGAACAGAGGCGTGGAGTGAATTCTAGAAACCCGCACACCGCGAGTTTAACTGAGTAATCATCTCCTCAGCGGTAGTCATGTTCTAACACCTAGTCCTTCATAAACCCGTCACCTTCGCTTTCACATACAGAAAAGTGAACGTTAGGACTGAATTATAGCTTGTATCTCTATCGGTGCTTGTCTATCTCAACTATCAGCGGTTATTTTCGTCCTATTAATTTCTATAGAGATCTCTCGTCGGGCTGGGGATCCCCTGTCACAAGCTATTAACATGGTCATTTAGTTGTCTGTTAAAGCCACATGCAGTTGTCATATCAAAATAGAAAGCATGTTTGTATATGTCCAATTAAACGTGGCCAAACACACCTGCAGACATATGCCCGTGTTGATGCTTTGTGTAGAAGGATGTAGTGGAATATTTCCTTTGGGATACATTCACATTCTTTTCGGTCCAAACATTGCAAGAATTGTCTATAAATGTATACAGGGTTAATTTAAGATGCACTGGTCATCAAGGCCGCTCTATGTTAAGCTGTCGGCTGTCGACAGCTTTAATCGGTATAGTTAGATAAAGTGTTCAATGACCTTGTGCCCATATCCAGTGATGGTAGGCTGTCTTATTAGGGGTTCATCCTTTGATATTCTTTTGTTAGGTGGGGCAGGGATTCTTGATTTGAGAATAATTACCTCCACAAATACAAATATATCGACATAAAAAATCCTAAATATTTCATGACGGGTACTCTGTGAGACTGAGTCACTGCCTAGATGTGATAAGAATAGCATTGTTCTGCTATGTTGATGTACATCTGTTCTCTCTTACGGACCTCAGAGCATATATTCTATGATTAGCCAGTCTTAAGCATCTACTGAAACAGATTCCGTTGGGTTTATTATAGCCTTGATCCAAGGCTGTACTGAATGCTAAGCCCATGAATGTATAGTAATTCTGTCCTTAAAAGAAGCAAGTCTAGATATATAAGGACGCCAGCCTGTTATTTATATATTATTTATTTTTTAGAAATTATAATTGAAGCTATTAATTATTACCTTAGAGACTTGTCCTCGTCTAGGTTTGTTGAACATTATATGAATGGATCGCTGAACATCCGTGATGTTACTAGGTGTTCTGTTCTACCATTATATAAACATTCACCATGAATCTATTCTCATCCCTGGCACAACATGGCTGAAATACTGCCGATGTGACGTTAAATTTAATTGCTAGCACTAATCTCCTTTTCAGATATGAAAATTATATGACTTGAGGGTTATATAATAATTGAGCGTTCTTTTACAGAATGAATTCACGTATCCCAATTTTCGACTGTATTTCGGGAACTATATGTCAATTTAATGTATACATACAATGAGTAATACAAAACTTCTTTTCTGAGACTGCAAAATTGTCTTGAGCATAATTTCCTATTAACAGCCTTTGTGGTACAATTTTTTTCTTCATCAAATGACTCAAAGGTCAATGGAAAGAACATCAAACATAATACAATATTCCGTGTCAATAGACTTTGCCTTTGTCAGTGCGTAGTGTCTATTGCCTGTGACTAATTAAGGCATCCTTACGATAAAGATGCGATGTGTTCGTTTGAAACTGGATTGAATGTCGATGTGAGTGCACTAGAGTGCACTAGACCGTCTCTCTGGAACTGCGTATATTTCACCTACCAGTGCCTTTCTCGTGAACAACTGTCAAAACCAAGAATTCAAAAAATATCAACCGTAAAAAAATACTCTCATAAAGAATAATCGCGTCACAACAAACAATAACTTGCAAACATTCAGTTTCTCACTAACGGGCATGATGTATTGCAGGGGGTCACGCCGAGAGCCAATCAGAATGATTTACAGCATATGTTGTCGCTTGTGACATGGACAAATATGTCGCTTAGATTGAGTTGTTGACAAGCGTTTCGACAAAGCGACAAGCGAATTCACTGGAATGAAATTAACGCCCAGAAACTGACGCAGCGTCTGTTGACTATGTCAGTGTTTTAATTGAGAGTTAAAGTCAAGCTATGTTATTTACCATGTTAATTAAGAGTATGTGCCTCTTTATTCTCAGCCTGTCATATGGACTATCTGTTCTGTCAATAGCAACATTCCCCCCGCTTCTGTTGAAATATAGGATATGTGCCAGACTGAGAGATATGTCCTCCAACATGTAGCGTGTAGCTATTGGTGCATAACTACAGTTCCTACATAACTTGTAGCACCCTGAACAATGGCATTCATTATGGTAGGGTGATAAATGTCCATATCGTACAGTCAGGTTATGAAATACGATTCAATTTGGACATTTAAAAATGAATAAATAGTTAAGTCATTTTTCAAACTGATTTAACCATCATCTTTATAGTCAGACTAAAATTGTTAAGATGTTCAGTACGGCTAAAATATCTCAATAGATTCATCTTGCTGGATTCATTATACGCCATAAATGTAAAACCATACATGTACTTTCTGATTTCTTTAAAGCTATAAGTTTTAGTCACTGGATGATGGTAGTCATAGAAATGTTTAGAATTTCTTAGCATAATAAAATGAATATGATATTTTCAGTTCACTTTGAAAATATACTGTAATATGCAGTCGTGTTGTAAAATGCCCTGATGACAATTTCAATTATTTTACTTGTTGACTGTAAAATATATACGATTAATTATGGCAGCGACTACCAGAAGAGAATCATGCTGCTCGTCATTAATAACTATTTAAGGAGTGGCATTGGGTTTTTTTCTGTTTTGTTTTTTAATTTTGTTTTCATTTGCCAATACAGGGCTCTTCCTTGGGCCAGATCTACAACGTCTATAAGTCTTTTTCTATATGTACGATGACACATAGAAGCTCTGATATTCGTACATCTGTGATCGTTTATTGGAACGTGGCCCAGGGATATTGATCGATGCTTGTGATGTTAATCACTTGATTATTTGGTCCACACTCTATTTATACAGCCACATATATATTATTGTTGAGTGTGGCGATGAACAACGAACAATTAAATACTAGGATCCGTACCGACCGGATTAATCATTTTCATTCAGCAATTATTTTGCTAACCAAAAACACTTGTAAACAAAATCAGAGTGTATAAGTTTTGATCCTCAACCTTTTCAGCATATATTTTATATCAACAGGTCCCCGTATTCGCAAAATGAGGAAGAGAGAGAAGAGCACTGAGGAGAAGAGGCCCCGGACAGCGTTCACAACAGAGCAACTGGACAGACTCCGTGATGAGTTCAACGAGACCCACTACCTCTCGGAAGATCGACGCCGCGTTCTGGCAAAACAACTCAGCCTTAACGAAACACAGATCAAGATATGGTTCCAGAATAAAAGGGCGAAGTTAAAAAAGTCCTCCGCCTCTGTGAAACCTCTTGCTAATAAACTGATGGCTGAAGGGTTATACAACCACTCAACATTCAAACCTGACGGAAGTTGACGTCATGCAAATCAGTGATCCCAAAGACATGCGCATTTGACATTGCTGCGTTCCACTTGTGCGCAAAAAGATACAGGCTTGAAGTGCGTGAAGATTATTGATCTATTGGTGCATGATGCAAACACTACCGTTATTCACGATATGCCTTTATGTATATATAGCTATTTCAGTACTCATTGAATGATTTACCAGTAAGCATGGGAACAATCGATCTTCAGTTTTGACGCCTGTGTCGGGACACCGGGTGTTTAACCAGCTTGAACAGTCACAGATTGCATCTATGTGTTGACGCCCTAGTCCTCAGATTAAAGTGGTATAACACCGAGGATATTGTACATAGTATACAGCACAGGTGTAACGTTGGTATTGGTACTGTCAAGTTCTTCATGCTTAACAAGGCAAATATGTAAATTCTCGTTTATTTGTGCGAATAAGGCTTTGTTAAAGAGGACGAAGTAATTGCGCACTTGAAATATCAAATTAAACAATTTCTAATATACTACTCAATGTTTGATAGGAATAATCAAATATTTTATTCTATTCAGTTAAACCTGTTGTATCATAAAAATCATTTTGTTCATCGCGAAAAGACAAAACACAAAAACACATCCCTACAAAAGTGAAATAAGATATAATGCAAACAAAGGGTCCTTATCATAACACGTTCTGAACACAAATTGCAATGTTCCTACCAATTTATAGTGTGTGACTATGTCGTTATATCCCAAATGCGCAGATTGATGCTCGTGTTGTCAATCATTGGATTGTCTGGTCCAGACTCGTTTATTTACAGACCGCCGTCAAGTAGCTGAAATATTGCTGAGTGAGGCGTTTAACAACCAAAATACAAAAATGACATTTATGGTATACGACATTCTTCTGAGGCAGTAAACTTCAACATGGAATATGTTATAAATCAATTTGGGGAAAAATCCTGAGATTTTTATGTCTTCGATTTCCTGCATCTAGGATGAAATATTTTCAAAACAGACACTTGCCCGAAACTGTTGTAGTGCTGTTCCCGAAATACAGGGAAGATAACACACCTTCCCTTGGACCAAGCAGCAAGTAATATGCCCCAGTCTCTAGTGTGCTGTCTTAGATGAAATCATCCCGCGAACAGACAGACAAACTGAATTATCTCTTTACGAATAAATTACACTATTTTGACATGGTTTCTTGAGTTTATTTTCAAAAAATGCCTTTAAAATTCTTGATCGTCGACCTTATCTGGACCCACTGACAACAGCGCTCTCGACATTAAATGGAAGATTTAGTGCGAAACGAAAAAGAAAACGTTTTTGCATAAAGCGACTTAGTACAGATGAAAACCAAGTTCTCAGAATCACATAATGTCAGTATTAGATTACTTTACCAACGCAGATGTTAAAAAACCTTTCTCAGTTCGTTCAGGTAGGAGTGCACAGTAACTGAAATGTCTTTGAATGAAGATAAAATCATGCCTTATATCCTGTTCTTGTAATTTGCATACATGGATCTACTCTCAAATACAAATTATCGGCCCCAAAACAGATTGATAATGATGATGAGGGGTGATAGGTGGGTTCATTGAATACATATTCTGCACCGGCAGTTATTTTAGTTCTCAGATCAAAGAACAGATACTCGACGCGAGGACGTGGGAAAAACACAGCAAACGATGACAATGCAAAACAGTTCATGAGATAATTAATCAGCATATTTACATCCTTTGTAATCTCACACTTTTAAGACACAAATTCACATTCAACATCAACTTTATAATTATCAGTCGGTACCGTCCGAGATTATCAACTTGTACAATGATCCTCCTGCTGACGTTCATTGGCGTCATGAAGACATCATGTTTTCTGATATTGACGTCACTTCCTCCCTGGTAGTCCGGGGATACTGCAGTGGCAGGCGTCTCCGCCCAGCTGGATGGAACACAGATAGTCGCAGATGTCTGTCGTGGTAGATGGCGCGGGTGTCGTCTGGGAGTGGTGGGTGTGATTGTTTTGAACTGCCCGTTCCTGGATATCTGGGAATAAAGCGACATGGACGTTAAGAGTACAAGAAGATGGACATCGGTTACAAAATATCGATATATGCAGGATTAAAATAATCGAAGACGTACAATGGTTTCGCGGCTATTCACCCTTTACATATAGTCGTTACTCAATATCATCACTGTTTCAAAGATCCAGCTGTATGATTTTAACAACTGTTTTGCCTTTCGGTATATTTGATTTGTTTAGCTATCTATCTCAAGACAATGTTTTGTCTTCAACGCTCTATAGAATTTGTTTCTGCAAACAGACTGATTATTTTTGGCATTTACTTTGACTCAAACAAAGAATTACTATTCAACTTGGAGCTTTTAAGAACTTTAAATCAGTGTATGACAAACCTTTCTGGAATATTATATATTACACAAAAGAAGCTAAAGATCAACCGATGTTAGACAGGATATGCAGCAAGCCACAGTTGAAACGAACTCAAGAGGGATGTCTGATTCTAGTTCGATATAACCGCACTTTGTTATACGTTTCTCGACTAAAATATACAACAGGTGACCGAACAAAAGTTGGTTCTATCCGCCAGTTCGAACTCGTGACAAAACATTTATCCATCACCGCTACGAAATTTGTTCTGATATAACAAATCATCACCAGTAATCACAAATGTAATGTGTTAAATCGAGATGATTAATAAACAAATAACAAAAATTATACACGCATATCGATTTAATTCTTTGTCACCTTTTAGAGCGAGTTTTACTTATCATCATAAGTGTATGCATTCAAACACATAGGGGAAACAGAATAAAATCTTCGTACTAACGATCAAATCTGATGAGGTCTCCACTCTTGACACTGGAACAGTCGCAGTGGTCCGGCGTCCTCACGTAGGGGAATTCATCCCCACGAGAACAGAAGATGACGCATACCAGTGGGGAGGCGTACACGTAGCACGCTGACAGCGCCAACGTTGCCAGGATGGGCACACACGACCGCATGCTTGATTCAGTGGATTTCACCTCTTACAGTGTTCGACTTTCTTGAACGCAGTATGTATGGAACTGATCTGGGAAATAAACACATGGATCAAATACAAAAGAAGCATAAAGAAACCTAATTGTTGAAATCTACAAAATTAATGTTTTCATTTTGAATATCAATCGGATTCGATGTTGCAGCATAGATACTACTGCACGGGTGCCCTTGTTCTCAAACATACATGTGCGACAACAGTCAGAAAATAGAGAATGAGTGAGTGAGTTCAGTTTTACGCCGCACTCGGCAATATTACAGCTACATGGCAGCGGTCCTGTAAGTAATCGAGTCTGGACCAGACAATCCAGTGATCAACAACATGAGCATCGATCTACGTAATTTGGAAACAATAACATGCGTCAACAAAGTCAGCGAGCCTGACCACCCATTCCCGTTAGTCGCCTCTTACGACAAGCATGGGTTACTGAAGATAAATTCTAACCCGGATCTTCACGGGTAAGAATGTCATAAGAGCCTACAGCATACCCATACTTCAACTTATGAACTATGGATTAAACTAACACACCCAACACACCTCCCTCTCTTACCATTTTAGTATCATAATGAGAATTATTTAACTTGTTTGAGTGGCATTTTAGAAGTTGAGACGTACAATATATAACAAGTTTTATGGATAACAACTTCTTTATAAGATCCAAAGCAGCTCCTCGCCCATCTCAACAGCCAACATCCCCGCATCAAATTCACCATTGAAACAGAGCAGAACAACCAACTACCTTTCCTTGATGTCCTTGTGTCCCGCACCTCCTGCAACCAACTCCAGACCTCCGTGTACAGAAAACCAACTCATACGGATCAATACATCCACTACAACTCCAACCACCCACCTAAAGTCAAGACCGGCGTCATCTCTACATTGACCAGAAGAGCCAGAAGAGCCAAAAACATCTGCTCAACAAACCTACAGGAAGAAATTGAACACCTGAGGAAAGTCTTTGTGGAACGCAACCACTACCCACCTGAAATAGTCAACAGAACCATCGAAGCAACGCTTTCACCTCCTGCCAAAAGGTCTAAACCAGAATCAGCCCCCATCAAGATATCCATTCCCTACATTGGTAAACCATCACACCAAATCAGCCGACTCCTGAAACAACAGGCAGGAATAGACACTACCTTCTCAGCGTCCTCCAGCCTCAACAACCTCCTCCATGCCAACGGAAGAAAACAACCCACCGTCAACAACAACAACCCGAAATGTGTTATTTACAAAATAGACTGTGATTGTGGACAATGCTACATAGGTGAAACATCCCGACCCATCAACACCCGAGTCAAAGAACATCGCACCTCTGTTGCTAATTCCGACACCAAATCAGCTATCTCTGACCACATCAAAGCCAACCCCAATCATCAAATAGAGTGGTCCGACATCACCATTCTCGCCAACAACCAAACGGACTTCACTAAACGCAAGCTCACAGAAGCCATTCACATCAAACGCCACAAGCCCACCATCAACCGTGACCAAGGATACTTCATTCCATCTGCTTATGATCCACTCCTCCACCAAGCCCAGTCTATTGTATAAACATCGCATCCATTGTATAAACATCTCATTGTAACTACATCTCTGGCTTCCACTCACTATCCTTTATGTACTTACTGGCTTCATCAGCTTACTGCTTAGCCAATCATGGCAATTATGTTGTTTCCTTTGTCTATTATGTTGTTTCATTGTTATATACAGTATATATATGCAGCTCCTACACTTCATGTATCACTCTTGCTTGACAACGGTACAAGAATCTGTATCGAAACGTCGCACTCACGAAAATAAAGAAGTTGTTATCCATAAAACTTGTTATATAGAGAATTATTTACTAAATGATCTCTATCTATATCACTCAGAACTGCTTCACACCTAAGACATCTCAGAACAGAGCAATTAAATTCTATTTGCCTCTTAAGTCAGCTGATATAGACCTAATTTGTTTCATTATTTATGACAAGGTAAGGTCTGGCCTCTACCTTCCATAAACATGCCGTAAACCAGAGTACCACGCCAGGAGACAGAAAACACATTGTCTGCTTGTAGCCAAGAACATTTGGTGGATCTTTATGTCTTAGGAGCTATGTTACACTAAGCCCGGATACAGGGCTATGTTTGTGAGCTACTCCACAAAGTGTTACGGTGGCAGGGGTACACTTATTTATGATAGTCGTAACGTAGTGCATTAAGTCCTTGTAATGTGAGATACCACGTCCCGCCTCTTATGTGACTTACAGGAATTCGCATTGATGGCCTTGTGGTTAGATGCCATGTGTAACAATCGTGGGTACGTCGTATATACCACAGCCAGATTCTACCACTGCTGGCGTGTACTGGAATCTATACGGTTCTCAAGTAGTCGTATATACTAACATCAGATTCTACCACTGTAACCATGAACTGGAATCTATACGATTCTCAAGTAGTCGTATATACTAACATCAGATTCTACCACTGTAAGCATGTACTGGAATCTATACGATTCTCAAGTAGTCGTATATACTAACATCAGATTCTACCACTGTAACCATGAACTGGAATCTATACGATTCTCAAGTAGTCGTATATACTAACATCAGATTCTACCACTGTAAGCATGAACTGGAATCTATACGATTCTCAAGTAGTCGTATATACTAACATCAGATTCTACCACTGTAAGCATGTACTGGAATCTATACGATTCTCAAGTAGTCGTATATACTAACATCAGATTCTACCACTGTAAGCATGTACTGGAATCTATACGATTCTCAAGTAGTCGTATATACTAACATCAGATTCTACCACTGTAAGCATGTACTGGAATCTATACGATTCTCAAGTAGTCGTATATACTAACATCAGATTCTACCACTGTAAGCATGTGCTGGAATCTATACGATTCTCAAGTAGTCGTATATACTAACATCAGATTCTACCACTGTAACCATGAACTGGAATCAATACGATTCTCAAGTAGTCGTATATACTAACATCAGATTCTACCACTGTAAGCATGTGCTGGAATCTATACGATTCTCAAGTAGTCGTATATACTAACATCAGATTCTACCACTGTAAGCATGAACTGGAATCTATACGATTCTCAAGTAGTCGTATATACTAACATCAGATTCTACCACTGTAAGCATGAACTGGAATCTATACGATTCTCAAGTACATCGATTCTATATACTAACATCAGATTCTTCTACCACTGTAACCACTGTAAGCATGTACTGGAATCTATACGATTCTCAAGTAGTCGTATATACTAACATCAGATCTCTACCACTGTAAGCATGTTACTGGAATCAATACGATTCTCAAGTAGTCGTGTAGCTGTGTTGTGCTGGTACCTAGATGCACTGCAGTGTTTGTTTGCTAGTTCTGTTGTTCATTTATGTACAGCTTCTGCAAGTTCACACATACGAATGACATATCCTGTAGTTGGATACGTTTTCAATTACACGAGCTTTTATAACACATTATTTGAGAGAAACCTATGTCATGATAGGTTTGCTTGTTTAAAAACGAAAATGAAATAATGTGTAAATCCAATGTTTGTTAGAAAGGTTGATTACTAAACAAGAAAAATATGAATATATATGGTGTTGCAGCTGTTGCTGAAAAAACCATGAAGCTTCCATATAAAATCCCAGACTGTGCGCTTCTGATTAGGAGTCAAAAGCCTTGGAACCCAGAGTGATGAAGCCTTCAGTTCCCTTACTGTATTGGCTGTGTGATGTCTAGTGAGACGTCGACCAACCGTAATCATATATATTAAAGATATGGCCCGAAATATATATGTTTTTAGAAACTTAAAAGTCTTTTTTCAAAAGTCTCAAGCATATTTATTTTTTCCAGACACTTTCGTCTTTCTTAAATGCTTTAATATAGAAAGTGACCGTTACTATATAAGAAGTGCATGTTACTATATCGGAAGTGCATGTTACTATATAGGAAGTGCATGTTACTATATAGGAAGTGCATGTTACTATATAGGATGTGACTGTTACTATATAGGAAGTGCATGTTACTATATGGGAAGTGACTGTTACTATATAGGAAGTAACCGTTACTGTATAGGAAGTGCATGTTACTATATAGGAAGTGCATGTTACTATATGGGAAGTGACTGTTACTATATAGGAAGTGCATGTTACTATATAGGTAGTGACTGTTACTATAGGAAGTGCATGTTACTATATAGGTAGTGACTGTTACTATATAGGAAGTGCCTGTTACTATATGGAGTGAGTGAGTGGGTTTAGTTTTACGCACTCAGCAATATTCCAGCTATATGGCGGCTGTTACTATATGGGAAGTGCATGTTACTATGTGGGAAGTTCATGTTATTATATAAGAAGAACATTTTACTATATAGGAAGTGCATGCTACTATATAAGAAGTGCATGTTACAATATTGGAAGTGCATGCTACTATATGGGAAGAACATGTTACTATATGGGAAGTGCATGCTACTATATAAGAAGTGCATGTTACTATGTGGGAAGTTCATGTTATTATATAAGAAGAACATTTTACTATATAGGAAGTGCATGCTACTATATAAGAAGTGTATGTTACTATATGGGAAGTTCATGCTACAATATGGGAAGAACATGTTACTGTATGGGAAGTGCATGCTGCTATATAAGAAGTGCATGTTACTATATGGGAAGAACATGTAACTATGTGGGAAGTGCATGCTACTATATAAGAAGTGCATGTTACTATATGGGAAGAACATGTTACTATATGGGAAGTGCATGCTACTATATAAGAAGTGTATGTTACTATTTGGGAAGTGTATGTTACTATTTGGGAAGTGCATGTTACTCCATGGTAAGTGCATGTTACTATATAAGAAGTGCATGTTACTGTATGGGAAGTGGATTTTACTATATAAGAAGTGACTGTTACTATATGGGAAGTGCATGTTACTATATAAGAAGTACATGTTACTATATAAGAAGTGCATGTTACTATGTGGGAAGTGGATTCTAATATATAAGAAGTGACTGTTACTATATGGGAAGTGCATGTTACTCTATGGTAAGTGGATTGTACTATATAAGAAGTGCATGTTACTATATGGGAAGTGGATTTTAATATATAAGAAGTGACTGTTACTATATGGGAAGTGCATGTTACTATTTGGGAAGTGCATGTTTCTCTATGGTAAGAGCATGTTACTATATGGGAAGTGGATTTTAATATATAAGAAGTGACTGTTACTATATGGGAAGTGCATGTTACTATATGGGAAGTGCATGATACTATATGGGACGTTGATTTTATCATCTAACGGAGGGCGTTATCGGTGCAATAAAGCAATCTGATAAATTTGGTATCCAAATCTGATAACTATGCAAATTAGGTGAATCCACGAACTACTTTCACAAAACTCAAAACACGCCATGCGAATCCTAAAACGTTTAATATTTCATTGATGACGTCGTCGAGAGTTTACATTATTTGTAAACAAACATGGCTGCCCCCATTCTCAAAATTGGTGATTCTGTAAGAATTGATTACCGAGGTTCTGGAGTCGTTACTGCAGTAATTGACTTTGGAAAACATGAAACGGAGTACTTCGTTCAAATTGAAGGTACGGATTATGAGATACGACTGAAAGGCAGTCGTCTAAGAAAGGTACCAACCAAGGATTTCGATCTATCGATCACAATACTGACGACGAATCCGTTCTGAAGGTATCAGAAACTGATATTGATGAGGTGATTACCCGCAGTGAAAATAGAAACACTGCCAGGAAAACCCTGCTCGATTTTGTTGTTCTTTTTAGACAGAAAGAACTTATTTTAAGCATGAGTTATGTTTGCACTGTATTAGCGACTAGTCACAACTATATGCCGCCCTCATGAACGACCTTCACCTTGGTGTACCGCTGAGTATTCTTACGCGACTGCTCGATTCTATTCATATAAATTTACGTACGATTTGCTTCTATTTTTAGAGTAATTTTAAGAATGACATTATATGATAAAGAGATTATTAACCTCGTCTGTTTCCGTATAATTAATATCATATATTAGGAATAAAAATTATGTATTATGCTCGCCAAAGGCTCGCACAATACAATTTTTATTCCTAATATATGATATTAATGATACGGAAACACACTCGGTTAATAATCTCTATTTACTATATAATAAGTGCATGTTACTATATGGGAGGTGCATGTTACTATATGGGAAGAGCATGTTACTATATGACATGTTGCTATGATGTAGGAAACACATCTGTTGTAGAATAAGGACAGGTGGCTATATAGGTCATGGCTCTGTGTAGCAAACATCATGCTTCTACTTCATGGGACGGACATGTTATATGGGGAATGGCAAGAGTTATGGTATATATATATTCCATGTTAGCGTACACGAAGACAGGTATCTGTATAGAAATTACAGGTCCTTGGTTCAGGCATGGACAGAGCTGTATATTAACTGTGCCTGCCTTTTACAAATGCCGTAATCGTTACCCCGAGACGGAATTGTAGGTGTTGGCTGCAATACTGGGTTGGTTTGTTGGAACTTTGGCTTCATTTCCTTCTTTGGAGTTTTCTTGTGAACTGTGTGCGAGTTTGAATATGACCTATGTGCTCTAACGTAAATGTTTCCAGTATGAACGTTAGTTTTGAGAGGCCATGATTTGCACAAGAATTGTTTTCTACTACCTTATTATACAATTCCGGATTCAACAGCTGTTATATTTTCTTTTAGGAACACGATTCTTAAGGAAGTATTACAGAACTTGGACTCGTTGGCTGTTGGTGTAAATTGCACTGCTTGTAGCTTCACATTTCTACCAGCATGTCGTATTATGTATTGTTTACATTGACAACTTTCGTCACCCACCCAACTTTACAACTGACTCTTAATCTGAAGATATTTCCATTCCGTTTCTTGTGCTGCACTCCAGTCTTACACAAAGAGATAGATCCCACTGGGGTCAACAAACATACCACTTAATCTTATAAATTAGACCATACGTCGAATCACTGAACTCAGAGGACTTGTTTTGAGACAACCAGTTTCATTCCTGGATCAATATGGCATTTGTCACAAAATGTAATGATAGCTACATATTGTTGTTTCATCTCTGACTATCTTCAAAAGTTAAAGACAATTTTTTTAATTTGGAACCATTTGTCATCAACTGTTTAAGACAAATGGAGAAAGCTGGACCTTCAATGATCTGAGGTGAAATATTGGGATTGGACGAAAAGCAAGGAGTAGTAAATGTGTATCAAGTGCGCTCCGTGCCTTTCTGACCTGTTTCTTTATGTATATGAATAAGAATTTCTACCTGAATTTCCATAACATTTGTCGCTGTTAGTTATCATAGGTTAGTGAGTGAGTGAATATTGCTTAACGCTGCATCAGCAATGTTATCACAGGTGAGGACCGTTTCAAATTATCATTCTTAGGTGGCACATTTAAAAAGAAATAAAATTTAGTCTGTCTGAATTTCCAAAACTGTTCTTTGTTCTTCCCATATAAACATTAACTGTTCTCCACAGAAAGATAATGGTGGTCGGAAATATAGCACTATATGCGAATATATAGTTACTTTCTGTCTGAACAAATAATGGCCATAAATTAAAGATTGTAATTACATAAAACTGTAATTCAATGACACGTTTGAATGAAGATGTTAGATAAATCCTCACATTGTTAAGTAATGTCATGACAGTCGCACTACATACAACCTGTTCTGAAGACTTCTAAATCTTATAAAAGCATGTTTTGTGTGTGTCCACACCTGCACCAAATATGTGTAATGACAGATAAATGTATCTTATGAAATGAAGTTATCTTGAAATGGAATGTATTCCGTCAAAATGTATTTCGTGTGTCAAGGTCACGGGTTAAATCATAGAAATACAAATGTTATATAACATGTATATCAAAATATATAAAACATATTCTAGAAATACGTTTCGATGTATCACTGAAATCATAATCATGTTAGTGTGAATATCAGGTGTCTTCCAGTTAGCAAAGTTCGTAAGAAGGCCACTGTCCAATACAGAGAAACGTGTGTACATACATAGCATATGGATTCATCCACAACTGCCATCATATTGTTCCAGTATGTACGTGTCTAATTACATAACTCTGGCATACAAATTCACATACAGGTCTCCATAACATATGTTATATTATCCTATTACACATTCTCGCAATGTAACAATACACATAAGACAGATACAGGTGTCTTGTGTTCTTATAGGAATTACATATTAATGTAAAATGATATTCAAATTCTGTCCCTAATGATAATATTCCTGTAAATAAATAAATAAATAGATAAATTTCACAACTAACCTTGTGCGCAATTATTTCAAGCCGGCAATATGTTGGTATGTGTGTGTTTGCTTGGCACTCCTCAGCACGATTGTCGGGACCGAGAACCACATTGGCTGTCACAAGTATTAAGAAACCTAGTATCTAAATGCACTAGTTCTCCGAGCTGAGATCATTTTAATGACATTTTGCCAGGTGAGAGGGTTTCCGGGCAATTCCCTGCTGGAGTCGAGAGTACTAAAGGTAGTGTTGATGATCAGCCTGTATGTGGAGGGTCTGTTGACACAGTTGACGGAGATAAGTGACTTGTTGAGTCGCAATCACTAGATATATGTTCCTTCCATTTCGTGTGTTCAAACACGGCAGATTAGAACAAAGCTGAATCATCACCGGAATATAAAAGTGCAACAGCTTCTTTCCTTGATGTAGTTTACCAAGAGATTACCGAATACGTTATGGAGGCACTTGGGGGTAGAATTGGGTATTTGAAGTACTGAGGTAATATTTTACCACTTGTGCCATGTTTAAGGTTCACTGACAGTAAGCGACTAAGGGAATGCTAATCAAATATAGTTTGCTGACTGATCTGGGTGGTAGTGGTGCTGATCTAACTGACTTGTCATTCTTTTTATGTCAGCAGTGTTGAGGTAATTGTGTCACCAAAGTAGTAAATGTGTCAGACCTGCATCACTTGACACGCCTTGAAGTGCTCACAGCGGCCATGACCCCACCTCTCACTCACTAACTCTTTGGCCTTTCGGTTTGACATGGTTATGCACTTTCTGCTTCTTTTGCTGCATTTGCGCTTTGATACCACAAGATTTTCTTTCCCTGGGATCACATCAAATGTATTCCCAGAGATCTCTGCATCAAACAAAAGAGTGTGCCTGAAACATTTGTCTTTATTTATATACTATCCTATAACATACGTTTTGAAAACATGACACTTTTTATCATTATTGCAACAAAATATTCCGATGACGTTGTCCATGGAAGTGACTATTCAATATACTACAATATGACACCATGGTACTTGTTTCATTTTTGTCACAAAGATATCACGTTGGCTCCATCAGAAACGGCTACTGAATTGTGCAACTTGATATGCCAGTGATATGAATCAAGCGAAGACACAACCACGACGTGGATGCGTTTACTTAGATCAGGGAGTAAACAGAAGTATCCTCTTCACTGTCTGCTGGGATGAGGACTGTCTGCTTGAATAACAACTGTCTGTTGGGATCAAAGACTCTTTACACAGTTGATGACAGATCCTGGTATTAAGGGATTGACTCCGGTGAAGAGGCGTAATGATGCATTGAATGAAGTTCTGCCCTGTCACAAGATGAGTCATGAGTCATGTTCTTTACCGAGTTAGATATATTCAGCCTAAAGTGTGCCATCTGTCCAGTATCTAAGCAGTGTAAAACCTTATAAGAGTTACTATGACTTCGTTCTGGAACGAGGACACACGCTGTATGCACGTGACGTGAGAACACTTCTACGTGCTCTCTATCCACCCTGCAGCTAACACCTCTCTATCCATCCTTCAACCAACACCTTTCTACTTCTCCTACAGCTAATACCTTTCTATTTCTCATACAGCTGACATCTTTCTATTTCTCATACAGCTAATACCTTTCTATTTCTCATACAGCTAACACCTTTCTATTTCTCATACAGCTAACACCTCTCAATTCCTCCTACAACTAACACCTCTCTGTTTCTTCTTCAACTAACACCTCTCTAATTCTCCTTCCACTAACACATCTCTGTTTCTTCTTCAACTAACACCTCTCTAATTCTCCTTCCACTAACACATCTCTGTTTCTTCTTCAACTAACACCTCTCTAATTCTCCTTCCACTAACACATCTCTGTTTCTTCTTCAACTAACACCTCTCTAATTCTCCTTCAACTAACACCTCTCTGTTTCTTCTTCAACTAACACCTCTCTAATTCTCCTTCAACTAACACTTTCTATTCCTCCTTCAACTAACACATCTCTGTTCTTCTTCAACTAACACCTTTCTAATTCTCCTTCAACTAACACATCTCTGTTTCTTCTTCAACTAACACCTCTCTAATTCGCCTTCAATTAACACCTCTCTGTTCCTTCTTCAACTAACACCTCTCTAATTCTCCTTCAACTAACACTTTCTATTCCTGCTTCAACTAATACCTTTATATTTCTCCATCAACTAACAACTATTTTTCCTACAACTAACACCTCTCTGTTTCTCAATGCCAGTGCTCGTGATGCAAGTAACACCTCCCAGTTCCCCTATGCCAGTGCTCGTGTTTCATTTAAATTTCTCACACATGATAAAGCCACTCCGTGGGATACCTGAAATATACACCATTCACTCAATTAACGTGATTTCCATGGCTCATGGCATTGTGTGTGTCAAGACGTATGGCACGTTTCTTTTATGCCATGTGCATATCATGACGCATGTCATGGTAAGTGTCATACAGTGCATGTCATTATTCCATAAGCACATCTTTGTGTGTCACAGGGGATGCCATTTTGTGATATAATGCATTCATAGTTTGTGGTATGTGATATGGCGGTATTATGTTTAACTGTATTACATTGCTTATGCTAAAACAGAGTAGAGGGCAGTGGTGTGCACATTATTTTTTTACACGTTTTGTAGCAAGACAGGTAATATAATTATCGGGCCAAGCCGTGGATGCATCCAGGGTATAGTGGAGAGTGATCGTACCGTATACCCTGGAGATTATCGAGGATGACATACATCAAGCATAGTATGGAAACAACTGGAAGATTTTTAGACTAGTGCAAGTAAGGGGCAAATGCATGCTTCCATACTATCACATGTTATCAAAAGCAGCGGTTGTATCATTTTCATTACGATGCATTTACCCAGAATATCCAGCCTAGGCATCTTTGGAAAATTGTCCACTGTTAACGCTGTTACTACTGGTGTTTTATTTCACACTGCATTCTATGGTCTTATGCCATTTGATCTTTACTTGGTAGTGACAATAGGCAAAATACTTCTTGGTGACAACTTCTATATTCTATTACGATGCGACATTTCGGTACAGATCAGTATACCGCTGTCAGTGAGTGAGTGAGTTTAGTTTTTTACGCCGCTTTTAGCAATATTCCAGAAATATCACGGCGGAGGACACCAGAAATGGGCTTCACACATTGTACCCATTTGGAAATCGAACCCGGGTCTTCGGGCGAACTCTCTAGCCACTAGGCTACCCCACCGCCTCAATACCGCTGTCAGAGCATGGTCATACTTTTCAGTAGTTTGGATCGATTTGTAAACCTGGTTACTTTTATAATACTGCTGTTAATGAACTTTCTTGTTTGTTGGTTTAGCATTGGATTCTTCTAAGTATCTATTTCTGGGCTAACTTTAATTTTTTCTACTTTTAACACAGGTTGCATGTGTTGTTCATGTCATTGTCACAGTGTCTGTCATGTCCCTGTGTGTCTGGGTCCAAGTCATTGTCACAGTGTCTGTCATGTCCCTGTGTGTCTTGGTCCAAGTCATTGTCACAGTGTCTGTCATGTCCCTGTGTGTCTGGGTCCAAGTCATTGTCACAGTGTCTGTCATGTCCCTGTGTGTCTGGGTCCAAGTCATTGTCACAGTGTCTGTCATGTCCCTGTGTGTCTGGGTCCAAGTCATTGTCACAGTGTCTGTCATGTCCCTGTGTGTCTGGGTCCAAGTCATTGTCACAGTGTCTGTCATGTCCCTGTGTGTCTGGGTCCAAGTCATTGTCACAGTGTCTGTCATGTCCCTGTGTGTCTGGGTCCAAGACATTGTCACAGTGTCTGTCATGTCCCTGTGTGTCTGGGTCCAAGTCATTGTCACAGTGTCTGTCATGTCCCTGTGTGTCTGGGTCCAAGTCATTGTCACAGTGTCTGTCATGTCCCTGTGTGTCTTGGTCCAAGACATTGTCACAGTGTCTGTCATGTCCCTGTGTGTCTTGGTCCAAGACATTGTCACAGTGTCTGTCATGTCCCCGTGTGTCTGGGTCCAAGTCATTGTCACAGTGTCTGTCATGTCCCTGTGTGTCTTGGTCCAAGTCATTGTCACAGTGTCTGTCATGTCCCTGTGTGTCTGGGTCCAAGTCATTGTCACAGTGTCTGTCATGTCCCTGTGTGTCTGGGTCCAAGTCATTGTCACAGTGTCTGTCAAGTCCCTGTGTGTCTGGGTCCAAGTCATTGTCACAGTGTCTGTCATGTCCCTATGTGTCTTGGTCCAATACATTGTCACAGTGTCTGTCAAGTCCCTGTGTGTCTGGGTCCAAGTCATTGTCACAGTGTCTGTCATGTCCCTGTGTGTCTTGGTCCAATACATTGTCACAGTGTCTGTCAAGTCCCTGTGTGTCTGGGTCCAAGTCATTGTCACAGTGTCTGTCATGTCCCTGTGTGTCTTGGTCCAAGTCATTGTCACAGTGTCTGTCATGTCCCTGTGTGTCTTGTGTATCATTGTGTGTGTTTTAGAAAGCATGTTATGTGTGATATAATCCATATCACCGTAATTGTGTCGGTGCATGTCTTGGTGAGAGTTAAGGTAGAAGACATATTTCTTGTCAGGATTTCAGTATTTGTCATAGTGAATGCCAATGCACGTATTGTTTTTGTTCTATTTTTATTTTGTTTATGTGTGTGTGTGTGTGTGTGTGTGTGTGTGTGTGTGTGTGTGTGTGTGTGTGTGTGTGTGTGTGTGTGTGTGTGTGTGTGTGTGTGTGTGTGTGTGTGTGTGTGTGTGTGATTTTAACAACACAATCTAACCAAAAACAATTTCTTCCAAATTTTGTTTTTCATTCTTATACAAGATGTAAGTCTAGCTCCTGATTAGTCACGCTCAAAGTGCTTTAAATTGGAAACCTTTTTTTCTGAAAGCAAAAAATCCCAGATGCATCAGTTCTGAAGACAACGTTCTGCCTAATTAGAACAATGAAATCATGCATGTTTCACCCCCAACACCTGTTTGCATTCACCTTGTACAATTAATCTCTTCTAAGCATTAATTTTGTTTAAAAGTTATCACGTACAAAATAGTATTATAGTCACGATCGAGCTTCGCACATGTTCAAAGAGTATGAATGTAAGAAGGGTCCGCGTGGGAATGGGTTTTGTTTCGTGTTAGGGAGTGTTTATCTAATGACAGTATCTCACAGACCCTGAACCACATTATTTTCCCTTCAGCTTCTTTCTACAATGCCAAGGCATTAAAGAAGAAAGTATAGATTTCTTCAGGTTCTCAACCTCCCATCTCCCCGGGACTCCTTTTCAATTAAAGAGAATTATTCTGTCACAATTATATGTATTCAAAGACTAAGCATTGCTCTAATGTAATGAATGTAAAGAAAATGACATCTGTATCACTTTTCGTTGACACTTAACATGGAAGACTATTAATTGTACCACTGATGAGAGTGGGACAGCCATCTTTGTTTTCACAGATAAATCAGTGTTCCAGGCAAGGATATTGGAAAGCCAGGCGCCGGAGAAGACCCGGTAATAAGTAAGTCACTTTCCCTTGCATAGCCACTGAAGCTATTCTGGAATTTGTATGGTCATTAAAATGGGATTGGCTGTGAACCTATGGTTACCAGACGTCAACGCCATTCTACGTCGTAATGACGTCAGCAGCGTTATCCAGATTAGGAATAGGTAAATATAGCCAGCTGCGTTATATCTGGAGACGAGATAACCGTTTATCGTGAAGTTAAATATAATAAGGAGACTGTTCTTATCGACTGTGGTGTGTCACATGACCGAGCTGTGAGCTTGCTTTGTTCAAGGACTGCCCGATCTTTGCCTGACTCCATAGTATGCTGCTTCGGACCAACACTGCCTGAAATACAAACATCGAATTGAAGCAAGTCTAGGTTTCCTCAGATCTGAATCTCTGAATCTCCCATCTCATCAGGGTTCCTTTCTCAATTTAAATGGAGCTTTTGTTTCTCCAGTGTATATAATTATATGTAATATATGTGAAACGTTAGTTTAGTCTAATCTTTGAGAAGCGCTTTGTGATTGACATAGCCGACAATTCCAGCAATTGTCTAAGGAGAGGTTGTCTGTTTTCTGACTCGGATCCAACTAAACATTTTTCACATTAGCAAAGATAATACATTTGAAAATTTATAGTGTTAGACAGTTCAAGATGATAAAAATATCACATGATTCTCAGAAGCCACGTAACTGCCATTCACACAGTTCATACATAAATTAATAGAGATACGACTGTCGAGCTGAAGCATAAACTTGCGCTGATCAAGGCATTTAACATCTTCAGAACTATACTCAAGACATTCCGTTGTATGGGTTTTATTGCTTTAACCTGAAGCACAGTGTTTCAATCACAGAAATCCTTACATCTTAATGTGTTTTCACAAAGGGACTAGACGGTGTTGAGGTGTCAAGGAGACGATGTTCATGATGGGGTGCCAGTATGTGATGTACATCGTAATAATAGAAGAAACCTTGTCAAAATGAGCATAGAGACCTTTAAATATGAGTCTACATTCATGGACAGGTGCAGGAGTATAGCAATACATCACAGCCGCAGTACTGTAGCAAACCATTTCCATGGCAATCACAGCATTCTCATCAGGGCAATCTTAGCACCACGGCTGTCGTATCTCAATGCTGAACATCGACAGTAGTCGTATTGGTAGCATGATGGGAGAGACAAGGAGGGCGTTTACGGATGCCGCCATACAATCAGACAGAGTCCCATACTTGAACTACATTAATAATGTCACACGAGCACACACAGATTAATGGAAAATCAGGGGATGTGTTAATCAACACTGTTTTTTCATGATGCGAATGTTTCCTGAATTCGAGCTAATGGGTCTAAGGTATGTAATCGCGGACCATCACAGCAAAGGACAGACATAGATGTGTGTTGCTGTTCCTCTGACAGTGTGAGATTTACAGCCCCTGACATCCTACAGCTGAGTTACTTGTCGGGGTAACACTGGGATGTGTTCGCCTATGCTTTTTTTCTAATTGAGTCGTCCACCTGCCAACAGCGTAACCTGCCATAGAGCTTTTATGTTTCGTTTAGGATCATAACGTATCATAAACAAAGGCGTCATGGAATGTAGGATTCAGTGTAAATGTGTGTCTGGATTTATTGTATGTTTTATTACACTTATTTTGCTTGACCAAGATTTACACATGTATCATATCAGCTGAAGAGGTTGGAATGACGATAGGCATATATTTGACAGGAATGCACACCACGCGTAAGATTGCAAGGGGAGATAAGCGAAACAGTTGTTATCAGACCTCATTGGGTGCGTTATCTGCCCCATCTCTGCGGAGAGAGCACAAAACAAGAGGCAATTAGAGTAGGCAATTTTCAGAATGTTAGAAGTATGTATATGACATGCAAGAGCGACACCAGAGGGGGGACCGGTGATGAGCTATTTGCTGCCTTGTGAATAATTGTCACCGGACAGGCGGTGTTTGTTGACTAAATACCCTTTATCGCTGAAATACATCTTACTTCTGTGCCAGTCTCCTTATCTATGGAAGCAGTGAGGGAGCATTCCTTGTTGATGGAGGGAGATGTGGAACTGGGAACGATGTCATACTCGACTTCCTACAAATACCTACACCTTGTTAGCAACGTCGTCGACGTGCTTCGAGGATATTTTTCTTTATTTCTATCTGAATATTTCGACATCTTGATTTCATGATTTGTTCTCGTGACAAGATGTTTAGAATAAATAAAGCCATTCTGACAATCTACCACCAGTTTAGAAGTTCAGGTTTTAGCACTGTTGGCGGTTGTTGCAATTCTGCTTGTTAAACTGTTTGCATCAATTAGTGTTGAGAGAAGAGGGAAGCTGGTTTGAAGAATCCGCAACAAGCTTATAATGTCAGAGTGCTACCCAGTCGAAGAATGCTCACTATTTTAGTGTTTGAAGTGACTCGGATATTTGGTTAGAGATGCGATAACATAACAATATCCGAATCTACGTCCTCATCACGAGACCTACCGGATGGTCTTCACCGTGCATGACGCAAAGCACTCCACTATCACATTTATCACCTTTCTAATAAACCATAAAGAGAGACGGGAGGGGTGGAGAGCGGGGGAAAGAAGAGTAAATTGAGAGGGGATGGGAAAGAGAGTATTTCAGCTCCCTGGTACATTGATTAGTGATAATGATGTTTATAATGTTTGAAAACCACTGCATATCTAACATTTACAGCACAGCCTTTAATTATTTTATATTAGGATAATCAATAAGACAGATGATATACCAAACAGTACAATTAACAGTTAGATTTTAGAATGTGTTATACTAATTTTCGTACAACGCTTTCATTGCTACAAGTGAGTGAGTTTAGTTTTACGCCGGTTTTAGCAATATTCCAGCAATGTCAAGGCTGGGGACACCAGAAATGGGCTTCACGTGTTGTACCCATGAGGGGAATCGAACCTGGGTCTTCGGCGTGACGGGCGAACGCTTTAACCACTAGGCCACCCGGGCTGCTGCGAACCGTGTCACAGCAATGTCGCGGGATCGCTGCCACATACAAGGACTATCTTCTCCATGCACCACGATGTGTTCCAGTGAAGACAAACTTACCTCAGGTGCTATTTTGGTGACTGGCCAACTATGTCATCTACTTTACCTAGTTAATGGTGTTTCACCATCCGTCAGCGAGTCTTCACGTGTCTGCCACTTGCAGATCTGCTGTCAGTCAGAGCTGGATCACGAGACGAGTTAGCTGGGTTAGCTGGTGTGGAAAAGAATTAGCCAAGGACACGACTACTAAAGCAAAGGTCCATAGAGAAAAATACATGACAGGTACTGGTCTTTCTAAAGGGCATGTATACATCAAACATGCATATAAAAATGAATTCCATTTGTATAAATTGTTTCAATATTCACATCCAGTTGTTAAATCTATACTTACTTCATTTAAGGGGGGCGGTGGGATAGCCTAGTGGTTAAAGCGTTGGCTCGTCACCCGGGTTCGAATCCCCACATGGGTACAATGTGTGAAGCCAATTTCTGGTGTTCCCCGCCGTGATGTTGCTGGAATATTGCTAAAAGTGGCGTCAAACCACACTCAGTCACTCAGTCAGTCATTTAAGGCTTTAGCACTGTAGGGAGGGCTAGGCAGTAGGGAAAATAATGTGTTGCAGAGACTGTGAAGCAGACTACCTGCTTCTATGGTTCCTTAATTACTGCTCAATTCAGAAGTCCCAAAAAAGGTTTTTTATGATGAGGTTTTAAAATGATTTTGTGAAACCACAGTTACCATTGATAATACACGAATTATGAAAGACAGACATGCGGCTTTGTACAGGTAGAACCAACACAGCTGTACATGAGATCTGACCGTCAGTCATCTGTTGATGGGTCGCAATTATCTCATCTGGCTTCAGCAGCCTGTCCTGTGTGAAGCAAACCGAGGGCTAGTTGCCTCTTTGACAGTGCCGTGGTACCTGGCCCCATGACATGCAGATTGGATGATGAGTATCTAGTATTCCACGTGTGTCAAATGCAGGTGTAATCTTCGATCTCACCCACTTGACACGTCTCCCTGTGACAGTTCCGTACACCGAAGGACGTGTATAGAATGACGTGGAACGGTAAGAGCCTGCACATTATAGGTGAGTTCTACCTGATACAAGGAATGATCAAAGTTACATGTTTCCTGATCGCTGACGTGAGTTCATTCCTTGCTGATATTTGTATTTCCTTTAATTTATTTGCACTTTGAATTTATATGGAAAATTACTCTTCTAGCATATTCAGTTATACCACGCTTCACCCTTCGTATTGAACTCGTAGTACAAAAACTTTCACATAGGAGGGAAGGACGAGCTGCAAGATAGCATTGGTCAAAAACGATCCTTGTCTTCAAGACGAAGTGACATATCTGTGGAACTAAGTAGCACATGAAGAATGAGGATACTTTTTATGAAAATATTGCTTCTTTATTCTGTATAGGCGACGTTTCGACATAGATTCTAATGCCATTGTAATGTCCTCATTCTCCATCTCCTCAACTTCTAGAATGCCAATCAAAGAAGTAATTAGCACATGTCACTAAATTGCCTTAGAAATACCTTCTGTTTTTCGTTCTCACACATGTACTCATGAAATCCATGAAACACCTTCAGCTAACAACTTCGTCTGCCCACAAGTCTGGACCGCCAACGCCTATGGTTTCAAGTCCTGGTCAGGGTTCTGTGGATGTGACACTTACTGTGAGATGTTGTGATAGTGTGTGCATAAAAGGGCCGTCCCTTGTGCCCTCCTACAACTACGGTGGAACCTACTCTGGCCCTGAGAAGGACTCGGTGGAGAGCAAGAAACCAACACTCTAGTCGGGAACACGGAACCTAAATCGTCATAGTACAGACTGTTGAATACAAACTTACAAGTGTCTGCCTATTTTGTCCATTTCTACGCCATTACGACAATAATATCTAGTCGATTATAATGACCAAGATCCCCACAAGAAGAAAATTCTCCATCTAAATCTGTGTGCTGCTCTTTCGCGTTCTTATGAAGTTGTATTTCATACAGAAACAAAGGCGTCAATACAATATAAAGAAACAGTATATAGAATTTCAGAGAATAACCAAACTTATTTTCGATGATCCACCAACACAAATTTTGCTGGAAGGAAAATGCCAAAAAGTGGAGAAAATTTTATGAAAGGGTAAATGAAAGTTAGTGATAGCACCAGGTGTTCGCGAAAGATGTAAGGGTACGTTCTTACCTACCCTCAGTTCTTTAAGTAGCTGCCTTGGACAAAGATGGCTGCTACCTCATATTCCTGATACTTTTACATTTAAAACTGGTTTAAAATTTACATTTTGCGGTATTCATGAAAATATCAACTCCACAGGATAAAAGATGGTGTTTGGTAAGAACATACATACGTATAAAAGCTGTGCTCGAAGTGGGAACTTGTCAGACATTTGAAAAACGAAACGGCAAGATGCTAAGAATTTTGTGGTACTGGCAAAAAGCATTAATGGAACTTTTTCCGGTTGACCTTCCTGACCTAATGGTAATTGAATATTTGACATGAAAATACGGTAGTAGATCGTTAGAGAATAGTAACAAATTCAACAAAATCGAGCTCACTAACTCAAAATATTTCTCCAAAGTAGTACAGGAATGGCTAATGCTTTGAACTGAAGCAGATTTCGAATAGATAAGATTTCCTTTGGTAGCGTTTTACTTCTGTAATGTTCGATGGCACTTGGCGTAGCCATTGTGTTGCTTGTCATAAGTGTCATGAATAATTTGTGTATTATTCGGAGCCTGATTTCGGAATAAGATACATCACATCAGTACGTAAAAAGACGCAAGAATTTCAGAGTGAAAGAAGAAGTTAATTGGTACGGTTGTTGGAATTCCACCTCCCTGAAAGAAGCAACAACCTCCCAAGCACCAGATCCCAGCATGTGACACGCAAACCTAGACTGGGCTCTTGTCTTCCATTTGACTGGTCGAGCCTACTCACAACAAAACACGTGTTAATAACTGTGGTATACTCCCGTTGGTTCATATCCTGGTATAGTCAACGCCAGAAAATACACACTTCCAAAACATACTTGAAAAGTAGGCGTCAGATGGAGTCCCATGCTTCGTGGAAGTTGCCATATATTCATACAAAAAGTGGGAATCAACATCAGGTCGTCAAAAACGGAATAAGAATCAAGGCTTTTCAAGCGTTTTTTCACATTAATGAAAGTGAAAATTATATGAATGCAGTATTGAATATCAGTAATGACAACTGGTGTTTGTGGAAAGGATGAGCATGATGGCACCATGTTCCACAAGTTGTATCGCCATTTGCACAAGTGCCAGTAAGTGAGGAGATGTGAAAACTCCACATCTAGTGGTCACTGTTTGATGGAGCCTGACATTTGATGAGAATTCTGCGAAAAACAGTTCAGCGGTGTGATTTGTTGTCATTGCTACAAGCTCAGCTTATATTATTCTGTCGTCTGCTTCCATGGACGATTCCTGCCAAAATGAAGATGGTCTATGTTGATGTTGCAACACATAGAAGTACGTGTCTCTTTAGGTGTGTGTGTGTGTGTGTGTGTGTGTGCGTGCGCGCACTCTTGAGAAGAGGAGGTGCACACTTCATTTTCACGAAAGTTTAATAAACTTTCAGGACAAAAGGGGTGGGGGGGCGCACACACCCCTGCACTCTCTCTCTTTTCATTTGTAATTCATGCTCGGAGGTGAAACAGGATAAAGACTCTTGAAAGCAACAGATATGACTAAATCAATATGTAAATCAATATACACATTGGACATTAGACAGTTTGATGGTGCATATGGAAGGCCCTTGTTAGGACCTAAACACCTGGTGGGTTTTTTTCATAAGCATACTGCTCGTCTCAGCACATAGATCATAACTTTGGGAAAATCATATCCGTTTTCGGTTGAATGAACTCGCTTTCGGACGCCATTATTCCAAATTTTGTGACAAGCTTCTTCTTCACTGTGGCGCCGTAACAATCAGTGCAACGTTGACAGAAGTGACGCTTGTTGGGGATCATAATCACTTTCAATTCTCTCGCTTGTGCACAAGTAGATGATGTTTATGTCACAAATCACTTGTAGATGTTCTCTGATGCGAAGGAAGGACTTTCAACGATATTGTCCTTATCCGACAGACATCGCGTGTACCGTGTCCCTGGTTTATCTGATCGAAGGCGACACGGAGTTAGCTCCCTCAAGACTGGCGAACATAATTACCACTGATAGTCACGATGATAAGTCGTGTGGATGGTGGGCGATGAGGGACCAGTCATTATTTGCTGTGGATAGGCTTCAGCCGCTTTGTCCGCTCGGAGCGATATGTATCTTTCTGAAGACGGGATTTAAAGGGGATCTGAGCTAAAGAATATCAACAATGTCCTAGTAATAGTATGTAATTCTGATCTTACATACGACACAGCTATGGCAGGCACATGATGGATAGCTCTGCTGTGTCTTTATTGTGCTATCGCTACATCGCCGAGAAGTAACATGACTAGCAAGACGTCAATAATAGAGTGATCTCCCTTGGAGTAGACGATCGTCGTTAACAATATGTATGTGTCGACTCGGACAGTTTTCGCTCCTAGGTGTTAAGTACATAATTTAGCATTAATGGCATCACGTTTTAAACGCCAGTGACAGCTATTTGGGTTAAGGCGTTGAAAGCTAAATGTACGGAAACGACACAACAGTTGCTAGAATGTAGGCTATTTCTCTTGAGGTTTTGGTACTGGTAATAGAGAATTATCGTATCAAAAGCAAGAATTACTACAATTACTAAGTATGTCAATATTGAATTTATGCTTAGTTTATATAGTGTGGACAAATTTTATTAATCATTCGCAACTTATTTTCGGAAACGTCTTTTCTTTTCTTTTTGTTTTGCTGTCTTACCGTCTTACACCGTATGTAACTCAAATGAAACGATTATCGTTTATACGATAAGACGGTCATAAGTCCTTATTAGGCATACAGAAGATGGAAGAACGCATGTGTGAGATTACGACGAAGAAACAAGGAGTTACAGTTGAAACTTCGTTACCGTGACGAAGACGCTGGCATTCCTAACAGTTTTAAGTCTTCTGATATGAACTCAAATACTCACCAAAGATTGATTAAACAATAAGTTGTCGTCAAAATACTTCTCGGGGAGCTGAGAATTCAATTATAATCAACAATCTATCATGAAATTCGACAACAATCGATTTTGATTGGTTAGTCAAACAACAATAGTCACTGCTGATTTTATACAATTACATGTTGACTGATTTGGCAGAGTGAAGTAAACTGATATTTATAGATAAACACTTTTACTGAAATGGTTGTGCAAAGGTATTTTGAAATTAAATGTATACAAATTGGTCACTACCCGTAGAGTTTCGGCGTCTACAAGAAAGCTGTGTGTCAATATTGGGAAGTACAATCATAAATGCCTCCATGTCCACAGACGGTGGCCCCTTGACCATGGCACTGTGTTATGTGGAGTCATGTTGCATCATTGTTATTCTTCTTGATGATCATGGTGATGATGATGACGATGACGACGATGATGTTCTTTTTCAAGATGACACCCATATCGAAAACGATTAATATAAACAGTTATTTGTAAATGCCAATCAATTTCTGACATCTTTTTTGCTCATTATAATGTCAAGGTTGCACTCACTTTTTAATATTTAAATCACTTAACTTTCATATTTTTCAGTTACAGTTCATCAAGTGTACACACAGTATCCCTCTCTACTTGTGTGTTCCTCTAGTAAGTCATAAACTCGGTCCGGTTCTCGAGGCGCTAAGTGGAGTCAAGTCCCCGTGATTAATTCAACATTAAACGCCATAGACAGCCGTCCGCTGACCTCACGAAACAGAGGTCACGTGGTCACACCTCGATATTTACCTGTAGATAATACAGGCCCATAAACCGTTTCCAGATGTTTTCAAGCACCTGTCACAGGAGTCTTTGAGATCCCATCTTGTTTCTGATCCATGGTTTAACAGAAGTGCCCGATATTTTGTCCCGGGTATTTTCCGGAGTTCGTTTTATGGCACATCACAGAGACTAATCAAGAGTTATTACTGTCCCTTCAGTTACCGCGGACGCCCTTGTTGTTAATGTTTCTCTACAAAGCAGCTCAAATCACCCAATTTGGCTCAATTACTGTTGTCGTAAAAATTCTATCTACGTTCTTGTAAAACAAGTCAGCTTATTTCACATTGGATATCTTTCTTAATTCAAGTATTTGTATACCTCCTCTGTTTCATTAAGCTATATCATTAAATCAATCTCCTTCAATGAAGAAAACTTTCCTTTAAATACATACATTGTATAGAACTCGGATTTATAGCGACACTGCTTGTTACAATATGCCACCAACGTTTTACGGCAGTTGATTGACATAAGTGGCCGCTTTATGGCACGTTAATTAATGAAGCCTCCTGTTAGCCTATGGATATTGTGCTTGTCAGTTTCACCAGCTTAACTTTATGAGATCTGTAGTATGAGTAAGCTTTTCATGAACTCTGCGTGACTGCATTTTCTCTTGTAAACGCCATTGTCATGGCATTATTGTCGTAAAATATGGGGACATACTTACAGATGTTAGTGACTCTTTATCTAAATATGATGCATTAATGGCTTAAAAGTGAATAAATGCTAACTGTTTTTAGGCAAAGCACATATGAGGAGAACAAGCACATGCATAAAGAGCACATTGTTCAGCTATTAGTGCACGTCATACAACGTCGCCCCCAGGGGCTGGTAATGAGGTGGGCGTATTCCTGGTCGTTCAACACGCAGTTGAACAGTTGTTTTGAGTTTGTGTTGCGGAATTTTGCTGTTGTGGAATGTTAGTGAACATGCACAAAGCAATGCAAGTTCCCGTCCAAAAATGGAACTATCGCCGTATCGGTTGTCGTGAGTCCTATTTGATATGATATTGTTTATTTAAGAACGGAACCTCGCGACGAAATGCCATATGCTTTACACGGCGTTCAATGATATGCAATAATTTAACTTACGTTGTATTTTTGGACAGTGCACGGATAGGTGAGTGAGAATGGTTTTACCCTCTTTTAGCATATTTCCAGCAATATTCCAAACTTATCAAAGCAAGCAACATCAGAAATAGGCTTCTGAAGTAGGGTGGAAGACCCTGGTTTAATTCTCCATATTGGTTCTACGTGCAAAGGCATTCGTGGTGTTCCTCGATGTGACATGGCTGGAAATATGCTTTGCTAGGTGCGGAATAGTACTCGACTCACTCACTCAGATTAGAGATACATCTCCACAAATTACTGCACGGCCAATGAGCTATTGTGCTTCATAACAGCACAGGTGGCGGCATGAATGGATGTAAACAATATTCGTACGACATTATTCGGATGCATTGAACCACATTGACAACATACCGTAATCCACGAGTCAGATGGATCATATATACACAAATCATATATTTTATATATTTTATGATAATCTCTAACACAAGATGCGCATGTTCTAACGTTTTCTGCTGGTAACGTTTACCTCGTATATGAAGAGGGGTGGTGGGGTAATCTAATGGTCACGCTGAAGATCCGGGTTTGATTCCCCACATGAGTACAATGTGTGAATCCCATTTCTGATGTCCCCCCACCGTGATGTTGCTGGAATATTGCTAAAAGTGGCGTAAAACCATACTCACTCACTCGTAAACGAAGAAACATTATTCCATTTCCGCGTTCTTTAATATAAACTGACCAGCAAAAGAAAGTATACAAGGTTTTCAAGAGGTCATTACCATTGACCCAGACTACCTACACACAGAAAACATAATGCAGTGGTGTTAACAACATCTGTACTCAACCTGAGGTAAATATCACACGCATACTACAGAAACTCGTGGCGTTAGACATGCGCAAGTTCACTGGGGGATAAAAATGTACTGAGTTGCACACAATAAATGTTCACTACCATCACTTTAGTATCATGTATGTCCACCCCTTGCATCAATACAGGCATGCAGCCTCCTTCTAGCCGAAGACGTCAGACGTCGGACAAGGCACGTGGTATGCGACGCCATTCGTCCTGGAGGGCTTGTGCAAGTTGCTGTGTCTATTCTGTGGTGGGTTAGGGCGTTTCCGCATGAGTCTGTCTAGTGCACCCCACATGTGCTCGATCGAGGAGATGTCTAGAGAACGTGCTGGCCACTGTAGAACGTTCACGTTTTTCCTCTTGTCGCTGCCAACGACGAACGCAATCTGTGTACAGGGGTCAACACGTGTCCTTTGAAGGGTTTGTAGGCTTTGATACCTGCTGCCCGAAGACGTCTAGCCACCGTGTATCGACTGACATGGTGATCAAGGGAATTCGTCGCTGAAGACGTTACCGTCAGAAAACGGTTTCTCAGGTGTAACGTCCTCTTCAGCGGGTGTTGTTACTCGCTGGTGTCTCCCACTTTTTGGTCTGTCCTGTGTCTGGCCTGTCTGCCTGTAACGTTGCAGCAGTCTAGAGACGGCTACACGGGTGCAGCCGAAGGTTCTTGCAACGTTGGCGTGTGTGGACACCATCTGGAGCATACCTATAGCCCTCTCACGTTCAACTGCTGATAGTCGTGGCATATCTGTGGTGATCTTTTTCAAACTGCATGTGTAACCTGTCCGCACACTAACTTTTTATACCCTTAGCGCATGTGGAACGCTGACAGAGGCCCAAAATCATGGTTTATACAATTTACCACTTCGACGTTTTATTCACGACGTGCACATGCATTTCACTGCAAGAATCAAATTGCTACGTTGGGACGACATGTTTCAGTGTATAATGTACCTACACAAATATTTCTTTAAAATAAATGGTAACTTTTGGTATACTTTCTTTTGCCGGTCAGTTTAGAAAAATACGAGCGATTTCACTTGGAACGGCACCGTGCGGATTACCGAAGTTGCTAACTATATTTTGCATTTTGGGGGACCATGAGGTATCAATATTCAGAAATGAACCTAACTGAATTAAACAACGTGAGAAATAAACAACTACCGAGAGTTGAGGTCAATGGACTAGTGCGCATGTCAAAATATGATGATTGACATAAGGACCAAATCTTGTCAGTTTCTGCATGTAAACAAGACGGTGATATCCTTCGGGTCGGCAGTCTGTCCCCTGTAGCTCAGGCAACAGGAAGCCACGGCGGTGATTGATAATCAGGTTCGATTAGGCGGTGATTGATTCATAACAAATTGATTAATGGTTACATCTGGCTCTCGGCGCATGTCACTTAGGAAGTGTTCGTGATTTGCCTTAATATGCCTGAAAGGGTTTCATTTTGAAAATTAAATAATCATGTGTTTCAATATTTGATGAATATATCTGCTATTTTTAACTCGGGTAATTATTCTATCTTGACACGCTGCTTGTTACATGCGAGGACGTATTTAATCTTAATCAGTTTTATTACAGAATCGTGACGGCTGACTAAATAAATGGTATCGATATCTAGCTTGTTTTGCATTAAGAAAATGGGAAGATTTTACCCGAAGATGAATTTTTAAAAGTCAATCAATGAGAGAAAGTATTTGGTCAAATATTTGGTTTCAAGTAAAGATCCCAGGAGAGCTATAAATTATAATTCCTACACTTTGTTTACGAAGGTCGGTAATATGTTTTAGCTTTTTATATACCGGTGAAGATCTGGATTAGAATTAGTTTTCAGCAATCCATGTTTGTAGTAAGAGGCGACTACCGGGATCGGGTGGTCAGGCTCCATGATTTGGTTGACACATGTCATCGTATCCCATGCGTAGATCGATGTTCATGCTGTTGATTGGATTGTCTGGTCCAGACTCGATTATTTACAGACCGCCGCCATATAGCTGGAATATTGCTGAATATGGCGTTAAACAACAAACAAAGCAATGGTTGTCAAGAAGAATAATGACAATTATTATGGATATACAATTTCTTTTATTCTGAGGAGGCGACGTTTCGACAAAGGTTCTAATGTCGTTGTCAAGCAAGAAGTTGTATATCCATAATAATTGCCATTATTCTTCATCAACTCAACTTCTAAAATGCCCATCAAAAAAGGCAATGGTTATCAGTACGAATTATCTTGTTCTCCAGGTGCGGTCATTACATTGCTATGGAGATGACATGGAAAACTGCATCACTTCATGACATTACTCCAAACGTCTTTCCTACATTTGGATCATTTGGTTTTCACTAATGATCCCTACATAAAGCAAAACTACATAAGCAAACACTTTCCGCGATTGATGCCATGTAAATTGCGAGGAGCATCTTACAGTATTATATTACTTCGAAGATATTTGATTAAACATTAACACAATCAGCCTTATAAATTGGGTAACGGATCTATCCTAAATATATCACTCATGGTTCTTTAACTGATCTATCCTAAATATATCACTCATGGTTCTTTAACTGACTTCGCTATTTCCCACTGGTTCTCTTCACGTTAACTCCCAAAACGGTTTTCTAGATTTTTCTTTATATATACCAGTGCAAATTTATATCCGTCACGAAACTCCGTGACACTATCACCAGCGAAACGGACCCTTTACCTGGGAAACAGGAGGTCACAACCCTGCAGAGTACGCTTGGACCGTTGGACAATGGCACTTTTTCTACTGATACTCAACGTCTATCTATCACTGAAATCGAAAGTTCCATGTAGATTCCAATTTTGTACAGAAAGGTGAAATATGAGTATATGCACATAGGGATGAGTAGTGTCAATGCATCACATAAGGCTGAAATACAATGAGTGCATGGTGTTTATCTCCCTGGGTAACACAACAGTAACCAGTTTCATTGATAAACATCACCCATCCATAAAACCCCATACTTCAACTTGCTGTTCATCACTTGCAGGGTAAAGGTATGAGAATGTCGAGTGAAACATCTTCCCAATTACCTCATGCTGATGTTCCACATGTTCATTGTGGATGCTGCAGATTCATGAGAACTTGTCATTGTTGGAAGTTCCTGCATCAGAACTTGTGATTGTGGAAGCTGCTGATACATAAGAACCTGTCATTGTGGGAGATGTTCAACCATAATAACCTGTCATTGTGGGAGATGTTCAACCATAAGAACCTGTCATTGTGGGAGATGTTCAACCATAAGAACCTGTCATTGTGGGAGGTGTTCAACCATAAGAACCTGTCCTTGTGGGAGGTGTTCAACGATAAGAACCTGTCATTGTGGAAGCTGCAGATCCATAAGTATTTGTCATTGTGGGAGCTGAATATCCATAAGAATCTATCATTAGGCAAGATGTATAACATATCTCTAAGAACTTGTAATTGTGGGAGTTTCAGATCCATGAGAAAAAGGGAAGTTGCAGACCCTTGTAATTGTGGGAGCTGTTGATTCATGAGAAATGTCATTAGGGAAGTTGCAGATCCATAAAAACTGGGTTTTTTTATTAAACTAATTACTTCAAAATGCCAATCAACGAAGACATTATCCTTTGCCCAAAATGTTGACTTGCTTAAAAATACAAACTACAGTTCGTGTTTGAATCGCATTTAATTCATTTTGATTTGACAGGCTATACATGATAACTCTAAATATAACAAGTTTCAGAACCATTAAACTACAATGATAACAATAATATCACATGAGTACGTGTGAAATTACAGCGATAGTACGACGTCACATATGACGTACATCATGCGTCACAATGCGTCATATCTTATCGCACAGTGATAACACGCTTAGGTGATAACTGGTAAAACATAACAAGTGTCCTAGCACTCTCGTCACAATAAGAATCATATCACAAAACAGATATACATCCGTTAGTCTTTCTCACTACATGACAGAGGAGAGAAAAAAACGTATCTCTCCTTCGAGAGCCGAACAGCGAATAGTATGTGTCCTATTTTGCAACAGCATCTATATTACACAATTACAGGTATGCCGTATGACATATGTATGACACATCATCAGTATTACACAGATATCACAACTTCAACGGAATGTAATATTCTTCTGAAAAGAATTTCAAGGACACCTGATTCTTTAATATGACAATAATCTGACATACCACGACAATCCAACTTTAGTCATATGAACGATTCGGGTGTTCTTAATACACTTTTTAAATTATATATTTTTACTGATACATCAGCAAATCATACTGATGATGACAATCAAATCGCTGACACGTTTAGCTGATTACTCATGGGAATGCATATTGATGAATTAAAGCTCAGCTTATGTAAACTTGTCGAAACAATGCCATACACGGCGAGATTTGTATGGCTTCGTATCTGAGGGAGGGACATGATGACGTTTACTACCATTTCGGTGGAACCCAAGAATACAGGAATAGTGCTGTCAAACAAAGAACAATATGCAAAACGATTATTGGATCTGAACATATGATGATATGATTCTGAGACACCTTAGAGACGCAACTTTCTCATAGAATTGTGGGCACCATTACCTTTAGTTTGTAAAATGATATTAACAGAACAGAGGAAGCTGGTACACATTCACTCTACACATGCATCTACTGGCACTCTTTAAAAGTATCTAAGCTGAATCATATGTCACAAACTCCGTCATGGGGTGTTTGACCCACATTGAGACTCCTATAACACTTTATTTGAAAACGGTTAGTCACAATCTCCAACAAGCTTTAATTCAAAATTTATTGTTCATACGCTCACGTACTGTTCAGACGTTGTGAAACAAACGCTTAGGTTGGTTTTCTTAAATAGTTGTGTAATGAGCGGTGTATTTAAGGTAAGGTTAACAGAGGATCTACCACCCGTACGTATCTGAGCTGTTGGTTGTGGCGGCATAGCTCAAAGGCAACCGTCGTACACAGTTGGATTAGAGTTACTCCCCCTTCTGACGGCCGATAAAACGAACGTACATAAACACTGACTACATGTACTGGTTCTATTGCTACGTACACTGAGGGGCACACAATCATGTGCGCATATTGCTAAGAGAGACGTTTATGTCAACTATCAAAACTGGAACTATACAAATTGGAAATATAAAATGACACTGACACACAGCATCACAAAATGTCTTTGCAGAATGCGACGTAGGGTCGCCATTAACAAAAACAAACATAATCATACACATCGTTCGTGAAAGGAATCGCCGTGAACTTATGCATACAAGCCAACAGCGCTATCTACATGCAGCCAATACGGGCAACCCAGAACACTAACTGTGTTTAGGTCTATAGCGGTTCCTGATCAACGATCAGGGACTGGCGATTTACGGAAACCCAAGTTCTATGGATAGTCAGTTTCTTTAAAGTTGACTATCCATAGAACATGGTTTTCCTTCATCTTTACAACTTTAAAACTACCTCTCAAAGAAGACTGGCGATATGGGAGGGAAGGGCGGTGAGGGGCTGTTGGGAGGGGTTTTTTTTAAATAGTTTCTTGCAGAAAAACCTGGTACGCTTTTTGGTTCCATCCATTTATTTATACTTTTCAATCAGCGTAATTTCTTTTTTAAGCAACTCCTTAAGGAGGAACCACAAAATAACGTTGGTACACAAAGAATCTTTTAAAGACTCGAAAATTTAAAATATTCGAATATTTACAGAAACATAATAGTTCATGTGTTTGGGATATCCAGTGGCCTGGTCTTCACCTGACGCTATACAGAATTTGATTTTGGGTCACCACTGAGACTACTCTGATGTCAGTTAAAAACTTGATCGGTAACTGGTCGCAGTCTCCGATGGCCAGGTTTCAACCTGTCTGTAATACAGAATTTGCGTTCGAGTCACCATTCGCAAACCACTTTGATGTCATTATAAATCTGGATCAATAATTGGTTAGAGTCTCCGATTCTTCATCAACATAATTAAGAAAGACATAAATGTGACGTGTGGTCTGTATACATCACGGTGCCGGGACATACTATACGTAAACACGACAGGGATCGCCCTCCCATTCAGTACACATTCTACGTAGCGAGTGTCACATCGTAACTCGGGAAACCCATTTGTCCGGAACCTCTACCACTGAGGCGACCGGTCTCGGTTTAAGGAAATAACTCTAGCGTGATGTTTTCATTGGCGAATACTCAGGCTCAACAAAAATATTTTTTTCGAAAACTCAAATATTAACCATGTTGATAAATAAACGACAGACTTTCTGCATGTGATATAGTATTCCTCCGCGAGTCTCAACTATGTGTGTACGAGGGTTGAGTGTATGACAACGTAAGGATATGGATAGTGAGAGTATGCTAACTCGTACTGATGTAATGAATGACCAGGAATCTTGAAATCCAACATGCATACTGTTCTATGGTACCTCACAACACACATTTCATTACTCTATCTACATTCATGTGACGATCTCACTGGGTGGGCACAGACTTCGCCTATCTACAGTTCGTTGGCTTTGGCTAAAGTCGCTGTCCAGTGACAGGCAACGGCCAATCCTGGCCCACCGACAGCAACATGATATCTATAGCTCTGGTTATACTGTGGACAGTGACGCCCACGAGGCATAGCTTCATAAGTGCATAACCGCCACTGACAATTTGATATGACTTCCTTGCATGTTCAATCCGCACTAAACAGACTATACACAAGGTGACTATACGCATGATCTGTAAGCTTCGTTTGATAGGTTATGGGGCTAAGCATCACATAATGTGTTGGGCAGTGGAATCTCGAGATCTCTTGCTGTCTCCACACCAGATGTAGCTGAGTTGATACACCTTCAGAATATCATTTCAAGATCACCAGTTTATAGACTTTCATAAAACCATTTCACGATCAATAGGGCTGATGCATCTTAGTAAAACTCATCTCAGAATCAACATAGGTGATGTACCTTCATGACACCCTGTAAAATCATTAGTTTATATATTGTTTTATGCATTACATATCGATAACGCTTTGGCATGGACCTTTTTTCAGGTTTGCGGAGCGTGGGAGGTATTTGGTAGACCGACTGTATCATGCGAACGGATCCATCTTGATAACTCCAAGATGGTTATCTCGTTACAGCGATATGTTGTCGCTTTGTCCGTGGTTACCCTGTCAACCATACTGTGCTTACTTTTAGCCAACTCTTTGACACTTGTCTTCCTCCAGTAGCGGGCTTATCAACCAACCCGTGGTCACTTCCTAAATCGAACCACAGGAACCATATCGACATTTCCGTGGTTACCATGACAGCCGATCTTCATAGGAAGCTGACGTCAGCAGATGATGGCATCACAACTGTCTCGTGTAATAAGCTCGCAGGGTTAGTCCCACCACGTGTCACTCGAAGAACTATGATAACAGTGGAAAGGTCTGCTAGACTTCTATGTGAAACCGTTATTTCGATTTCGACGAGTGAATATCTAACTACACACAGTATCTACATTAATGCTGCTTTTCTGCGTGACTTCTTTCGATATCTTGTTGAACTAACTACAGTATACGACTGAGCTTGTAGAATATGAAGTTCAAGAGCGGGCTTGAGTTATGTGCCCCTGTTCAGGGCCCGTAACCCTGGTCGTATGTGTTGTACGGCTGCTGCTGGTATATCTGGGTGGGGATGTTGGGCGGCTCTTGCATCAGCAGACTGTCCTGTCCTCCTTGTTGATAGCCCTAGACAATACCAAAATAACAATATGCATTCAGAAATTCCAAGACATAGGTATCATATACAACTAACTATATACACCTGAAAAATGACTGTTGTACTCAACGCGTAAGCACATGACACACTCCCTGTAAAATGCTACACAACCTTGACAGGGCTCATCTTTATATTTCATGTCGGAATTAAATGTAAGCAATGGTTTTGAGACGATGTCATGTGAAAACTATTTCATTCAATGGCCTTATCGCATTTTCAGCTTCATTTCAACTTGAAAACTGATAGATATTGTCAATAGTTAGACACATAAAGAGCAAATTACATATTAGTGTGATAAGCAATTCATGGTGATTACCAGGTGATCTCAGGACTAATACATAAGGATTACTCTTGTTGTACAATACAATCTATATACACGTGTTCTGGACATACCTGAGAAAAGGCTCCATCGTCAAAGCCTCTATAGTTTCCATTTGCGAAACCTGAAACACGCGAGTTTGATAAATATTTACAGAATATTTTACGTACGCTTCAGATAGTCAGCAGCGAATGTTCACTTCAAACATTAATTCCCGTCACAAACATCTCCAGACAAATAATGTTTCATAAAATTATTATATCACCCCCCTCCCTAAAGGCAAAACTTAACGATGCCCCACATACTGACACACGTGGTTTTAATCAGTATTTTAAGCCAGCCACATGGTCAACTACAGTTGACAATTCTGTTTCTAGTGTTTTAGTCACATGTTATACATGATATAATTGAAACTATCTGGCAGAAAATACTTTTTTGAGGACATTGAGGATGTAAGATCGGAGTTGTTACACTGATCATATAACATCTGTTTTTCTTTCTGTGATTTGTCTATATTACTAACTTCGGAATATTCTGATCTCTAGTATGTTTACACTTATCACACACTAATACAACTTATCATGTACAGCAGCATGTACACACATGACTTTAATCGATATCCCCGTCTATATTCCCAACAGCGTTAGTAATGGAGGTGCTGTCGTCGACTAACCTCTGGGGCCAGTACCTGGGCTCTTCACTGGCAAGGTGTTGAGGCCGTCGTATGTCGTCGCGCCGTAGTCTACAGAAAACGAAACATACATCATGAAATCACAACAAACTATGAAACTATCCCGTTACGTCGCCTGCAGTGTGCACATGTATTAACGTTTATCAACACTGCCCACCAGCTGCCATCGTGACCTCAGTGTCAAGCTTGGATTTGAATTGACCAAAGTGTACGTAAAATCTTCATAATAATTCGTCAAAAAATTGATTTCAAGGTTCTGTGGAGGGCTCATTCATCTTCATTCGTGAAATTCCGTAACCTGCGGCGCTTGTCCCGGACTGACACGAACTGGTTACGAATGCTGGTTGGCTAACAACACACGCGTACTGACAATAAGATTAAGTCATGATTTCAAAACAACTGATTAGAATTACATTTTTATAATATAATTAAACCGGAATCAACAAAACATGCAAAATGCAAATCTTAATTTCATGGTCATCATTGTGAAATATGAATCTTAATGAGATGTTGAAACACCATTAGTTACAGAGCCACACACAGAGCCACAGCTATGTCAGATTAATGATCTCCACAGTCGTCGAATATTCCCCAAACAGCCTCAACTTGCCCCGAGAGTCGACTGTTCCAGACTCGGTCTTTTGAAGACCCCGGCTGCAATATTGCTGAATGTGGTGTGCTGATACTTTAGAGTGCGTCGCTACATTGTACAGGAATAACTCCTGGGGAGCGAAGGTCCGTAGTTTGATCCCTGCCCGTGTCATTCAAAAAGACGTTAAAATATTTGATTTAATTGTTTCCCTATTTCCGGTATCAAGGGGTTCTGGAAACAAGGACTTGTTGATTCGGAGACAGTCAGAGTGGGTAATAAACGTTAAACTGTTGCATAGTGTCTCAGAGGGCTATCTCTACAGAACCAGCATTAGAGCGGACGAGTACAACTGCCACAGAGACAAGCATACGCACGCACGCAAGCATGAACGCTAACATGCTCGTCGCTGTGTAGGTGCTCTACCCTTGAACACGACCTTAAACCCCATTTCACATAAGAAATAACTAAATGCTGTACCTGTATTCAGGGTTTCTTGATCGAGCTTACTGCTGGACAGGTCACGTGCCATACCGGAAGGCACTCCATGTGGTGCAAGATGGGTATTCTCCTCCAGGATCTGATGTGTCATCTTGCTGCTGCCCCCGTGGGAGAAGAAGCCCCGGTCCTCGAGGAAGTAGTTGACGCCGAGGTATACCACCAGGATTATGATGCAACACACGCCATATACCCGAAACGTTATTTCGCTGCCTGGAATCAATAGAACAGATTCAAAAGAATATTTATGGATGTAGTTTGAGGAACTCGGCTTTTCGAGTATGTTTTCCCTTCTTCAGCACTGACTGAAAATTAGGAAGCAGGCCGTTATATAAACATGGCCAAGGTGGGCACTTAAACAAGGGAAGGTAGCAGTCTTATACAGCAATGTTTCACTAGTTATGCATTGTAGCTGTAGATTTTGTGGGGGTTAGTTGCGTGCTATATCTAGACTTTGCTAGATTTAGGCAGAATATGATAGAATTATCTGGACTGGACTGGAAGGAACATACTCCAGAATCATCTGTCTTAAACAGATAAATTAGGGGACTTAACCCTTGCCTCTCATCACATGACATCTCAAGTCACCAGAAGACCAGCATTGATTGTGGCGATCAGTATACCCTGCCAGGCCTATTTGTAACCTCGATTAATCTTACTGAGAGGTGATAATTTCCATCATTGTGCTTTAGTCACTGCTCTTGTATTTTACTGTCTTGGATTTGGTTTGCCACTCTCTTCTGTACTGTCATAGTAATACATGTACCTTTGTATTGATAGTCATTGATTTGTGAACTTACTCATTAAATGTTAAGTACATCACAGTTCGGTGTTGATTGTTGAGTTCAAGCCTACTTCTTTTGAACTACAGATAACATTTTGGGTCATTTAGTTATGTACTTGCTTGTGTTCATTTCAATTGGGTATCCTAATTTTCCTTTCAGTAACCAAATAAATTGTACTCACCTCATTCAAAGACATTTGGGTATTTTGCCATTTCAAAAGTTTAAATGTTAGTGTTTGTTATTTATATTTTATCTGTTTTATGAGAATCTGCAAGTTGTTAAGTTCATTTCCTGAAATAGAACCTCTCAGTATACCTCAGTTATTTATCTATCCCCTGGTGCGCAAGCTAAGATTTGACATTTTTGTGTGTATGCATATAAGATCACATTTATTGAGTATTTACAAAAGTTCAAGCGTACTTGTACGCAATAGACTTAATAGGAATTGAGTTTTCACATAAATATTTGCGTAATTTACGCAGATACGCAGCTTATCTGTACCTCTGATTCTTTTATTGGCTGATTCCTGGTTTACGTTTTATTTGTAACTTGGGACTCAACACGTAACAGTAGATACCTGGGGCTGATTGGTAATATCAATGGACAAATAGAAGCCAGGAGCTAATCTAGTCATAGATAACGGTGACACAGTTTACCTAACACAACTGTGCTGATGATGAAAATCTTAACACACACATGGATGTAGAGTGATAAAACGTTTCTTCAAGGACAAAAAGAATATGTACTAATTCATTGATATATATATTGTTTTGTAATCAGAAACATCAGTATTGAGAACCCTCGGCATGACCAACCACTACTTTATCCACTGTGTTGCCCTACTGATCGGTTTGGTAGGGCAGGGGAAGGACAAACAACAGTTATTTTGCACTACTATTTTGTATGTTTGATACCTAATTTATAATTTTGATCATTTAACTTTCTCAGTATGTCAATAGAATTGCGTCATCTCAAACATTTTAATCACCACGTGTTCCTGTCACATGTTTATGACAATTTATTTCTCGTCTCTTTAACAGATTATCTATTCCTGGTTTAATCGATTTGGTCCGGGATCTTTTAAGTGGAACTAATAGTGAAGTGTGGTGGTACCTTTATCTACATTTTACAGCATTACAAACTTTATGCTGAATCATGTGGTTATGAAAACCTCCCACCTGTCTCAGGTATTGACGTTGTCACTTATCTCCACGAACTAACCAGTGTCAATATATCACATTAAAGGTAATCCTATTGTGGACAAGTAGGTCTATTCCACAAGGACTTAATATTAGAACTTTAAATCCTGAACCACAATATGGTAACTGGCAAATCAGATTAGTCAATGATTAGATGGGAGAATCCATCACTTCTATATATCCTGGTGCCTGTGGCAGCTAGCCTCTCACCATCGTTGTCTTGGACTACACATGCTGGGATTCCGAGCAAAATCAACAGACACAGAAAGTGCACACATGGATGTTTCAGACCATGTACATAATGTCTATGCTTTGTAAGTCACAATCAAACCACTTTTCAAAATGTGTATTTTTTGTTTTGTTGCTGTTGTTTTGTGTTGTTGTTTGGTTGTGGGGTACTTTCTTTCGTAAGCCAGTTTACATCCTCAGAGCCCCTTGCTTCCCGAAAGCAACGACTTAAAAAGAGTCAGATGATCCAAATGATAATTATTTTACAAAGTGATCTTAGCAACATTTCAGCAATATCTCAACGGATATCATATTATATGTACTGGGAATGGAACCTGGACCTGACGAGATAAAGTTTTATCCTCTTGGCTTCCTAACATACCAAAGTATATTCAAATTAGTGTGGGCAGGTCGTCCACAAACAGTCGCTGTTTATACTATTTAGTCGGACTATTCTAGCTTCAATGTATTCAGGGACCTTTTAAATAATGGAACAATTAGCGTGGTGTTCACTAATCTACATTTAACGGTATTACGACCTTTCTGCTGAATCAAGGGCTGATGAAACCTCCCACCTGTTCAAGTTGACTGTTGCATATCTTGTTAAGTTCTGAATACCTCAACCAACGATACATATGCTGGAAGGTACTGTCAGTGAATTAAACAACTAAAATAACTTGCGACTGAGTTGTCGTCTTTCTATTCGATAACACTTGGCAATGTCAACAAACCATTATGTCACAAAAGTGCCTTGCCATGTCGGTGTCATCAGAGATGTATTGTAAAACGATGTTATTGTTTCACAACTCCACACACAAAGAATGGTTGATTTGAAATATTCATGTACAACTGTAGTGTTAGACAAGGACGCCACAAGAACAACCTAGAAACCCTGGCCCAGTTATTGTTAACTTACCGTAGTGATAGACGAGGATGCNAAATGAGCACGCCGAACACTGCGCCACAGCCCCGCCCAAGTCCGTGGTGCAGGCCCACAAGGATGCCCTGAGCCGATGCCCTGAGGGACTTGGGAATAGCCTGGGTGATGTAGGAACAGCATGCCGCCCACACTGCAGCGTGTGTCAGGCCTGAAGACGTACACAGGATACATGATACACTTTATGCTGACACAGTCTCAAGTCGAATGGCAATCACATGTTTTAGTGCACCCATGTTATACAATGACACCACTTTCAGTCAAAGCATGTTATACAATGACACGATCATTCACTCAAAGACTGGTATGACGTGACACCTCCTTAACTCCAAGAATGTCCCACGGTATGGTGATGGTAACACGTTCTGTAGACATGATAACAATACTGACCACCCTGTCACAAGAACACCACCCGTGCACTCGCTACATCCGGGGCTTGCATCAACGTCATCGACATGCTACTGCCGCGGAGACTGCATGACTTGTGCTTTGGTTTGAGGATGGTATCAGACAAAACAATCATTAATCGTCTGCAACTGGAATTAGACAAAGAAGGCATGCATTTGTCCATGTATAGATGTTTGCATCCACGGCAACGTATGGAGAAAGTACGGACTCGAGTCTGATTCAGTGATGAGTCATGATTTCTTCTCCAACCAAAAGACAAAAAAACAGCGTAACTACCGATGTTAAAGTCAACCGTTCCTCCGAACTGCGTTCCATAGGTCGAATGATTTGGTTGCGGATAATGTGATGGTGTCGGGTGCCATACCCAACACAGATCTGACCTGTTGAGGTTTTGGGGAATCTGAGAGCAATCTGGTACACCGACCAAATTCTTCAACGCCCCTTTCTTCCGATTATCAACCGAAAGAGAGAAGTATTTCAAGATAACAACGCGACACTTTTGACTTCCTTCATAATTCTAACGTCAATGTCTTGTCATGGCCTTTCAGATCTGAACCTTATATGTGGGTTGACCATGATAACCGTGTACGTCAATGTCTTGTCATGGCCTTCCAGATCTTAACTGTATCTGTGGGTTGACCACGACAGACGTGTACGTCAATGTCTTGTCATGGCCTTTCAGATCTGAACCTTATATGTGGGTTGACCATGATAGACGTGTACGTCAATGTCTTGTCATGGCCTTCCAGATCTTAACTGTATCTGTGGGTTGACCACGACAGACGTGTACGTCAATGTCTTGTCATGGCCTTTCAGATCTGAACCTTATATGTGGGTTGACCATGATAGACGTGTACGTCAATGTCTTGTCATGGCCTTCCAGATCTTAACTGTATCTGTGGGTTGACCACGACAGACGTGTACGTCAATGTCTTGTCATGGCCTTTCAGATCTGAACCTGATCTGTGGGTTGACCATGATAGCCGTATACGTCTTTGACAACATACGCCACAGATACTTGCACAACTGGAGATTCAGGAAGAAAGGAGAAGAATTTCGCTGGGCAGAATCCGTATTCAATCTGTGGCAAAGAGGTGTATGGCAGTGATAAGAGCACACGATGGTCACACCAGGTACTGATCGGAAGGCCTCCTACTCCATCGTAGCATTATGCGTCTTCTACAGAACGTGTTATTATCACCATGCTAACTTTCATCCTTGTATCAATCAAAGTAATGAAACATGAACGTTTTATTGAATATTAAACATTTTCAAAGTTAGTCTATGCCTTTTTAGGAGTGCTACTCCACATACAATAGTATTATTATTATCACTATTATACGATATTTATATAGCGCACATATCCAGGGAATTAGTGCTTGCTCAAGGCGCTGGTATTTTTTTCCTTCGATCATTGGATGTCAATCTCAACGGCACATCGTGTTATCAATCTCAGCTCCCTGGGGAGTATACAACTCTTGCAGCCACTAGGCGCACCGAATTATTGTGGCTTTCTCATCCTGACGAGGTACCCATTCACAGCTGGGTGGACTGGGACACATAGTCACAGTACTTTGTCCAAGTGAACTTTACCAAATTGCCTTTGGCCAGAGGTTATGTACATACAATTCACTCTTACTGTATTGTGGTTTTCTGTGTGTAAACATCGCAGTCATACCATCTGTACAACACCAAAGACCCAAGACCTACCTTGGACGAACTCGAACGGGAGAACCCACCATGGGTTTTTCAGCCATGATATGTACATAAACCTCAAAATGTTGCCAAGGAGACCGGCATACAGCACCCTCACGTGACCTGAGGAGGAAAGAAGGATGTTTATCAAAACCTTCATATCATTTATTGTTGCATTTCGTACATATGTGTTTACTTACTTTTTGAAATTATTTTTTAAAAAAACAACACTTTGAACGTAGGAAGTGAGTGAGTGATCATGTTTTAATGCCGCTCTTAGCAATATTCCAGCAACATCTCGCCAAGGCATAAGAACTGGGCTTCACACAGTGTACCCATGTAGGGAATCGAACAAGGGTCTTCGGCGAGGCGAGCGAACGCTTTAAGCACTAGGCTACCCCACCGCCCCTAAGCTTTAAAGCCAAATCATATAGTCTTGGACAGAAGCCAACTCTAAACTTGCATGCATATAAGGCTTCAGGGTTGCGGATGCAGGGCAAGATATGATTTCCCTTTCCGCAAACACACAGATACATTTACTATAATTCTCACCGCTATGCTGGAGTTTACGCCAAAGGGGCTTTTTGCGTCAACGTGTTTCAACGATTCATAGTGCAAATGATGTGTGGTTACGTGTGGTTATATAAAACGTTATTTCTTTATTACTATGTATACTCGAGCTCGTACCTCTGAACAACAGCCAAAATAGAATGTTTGCAACAGAGCTGGAAAGGGACAAGTATGATTCGTTGTATAAACCTGACACAAGTTGGTCATGAAACGGTTGACCTTGAACTATCACTTTCATCCTCTGAGCCTGAAGGTCAAGGTAACATGACAGTTCCTTCTTGAAAACCTGTAACGTCAGATTCGTGACGTCTATGTTCGAGGTGGTATTTGTGGTGAGTTCGTAAACATTTTTCACAGTTGACGTATTCTGTGAATAGGATTTTTTACCACTGGAAAAAAATATGATAGAGTCTACCAGATAATGCCTTTGACTTAGTCTCGTCTATTGTCAATTCAAGATTCAATATCACTTTCTACGTATGCTCCTCTTCTATTCAGAGTTAATTCAGAGAAAAAGGTTACAGAGAATTCATTGATAATAAAGTTTTCATTGCCATCACGCTTCCTCTTTCATCACTGAAAATTAATATGTGGCAACTTGAACCCTCCCCTCAACAAAGCAGCACTTCAATTTTTCGATTATCTTTGCTGGCCATACAGGAATGTGTGTCAATCAAATCACACAATCAATTCACAGATCTCGCGAGTCTGACACAATGTTTCCGTTTGACCAAACACAATGGAGCGCTGTTTATCGAACCTTGGTACAAAGACACGAAATACATTTAGTAAGCATGCACAACCTGAATGTGACAGGCTTCATTCCCCGACGCGTGTAGCAGGGCAGACATGGAGTCACAGTCGGGTCTTTATTGTTCATTTGATCACGTCCCACCAAATCTCTCCCATGCAATGAATAATTGTGCCTGATCAATACACATTGCAGACACGTTCCATTCATCATGGCAGTCAATAGAGCAGTATTACTCCGCTTACAAGGGCGTGATGAGGTTCCACCACGACCACGTGACAGGGAGGTGATTGGTCCGTCTTGATGTAAGTACATATGACAAATTATGGGGTGCTAGATGTGAGGATTTTGTAGCGTAATTGGATTACAGGATACGGGTGATCCTGCGGATTTCCTGAATTGATTTGACTGCAAGAGCGCTATCATCTCTCAGAAGCAGAACCCGGCGAATGCATGTCTTCAAGAGCTTGCAAGTGGCCTATTCTTAGCAAGATTAGAGACGGCAGTTTTTGACAGGAAATAATCCCATGATGCATTTCGGTTCCAGAGGGTGCGCATCAGGAGATTGAGAATGATGGCGGCTTGTCACTTGACGCAAGGTCTTAGTCTTGGTTTTCAACCGCGTCGTCAACAGCTCCTGATACATCACTGTCGCCATGCCGCACAGCTACATCAAAAACTTAACGCCGCTGTCGACGGTACGGATATTGAATTTTGTTCAGTTTCTGTATAAATCGCACCATGCGGTATGACTTAATCAACCACGGCTAAGCGTGAAGGGAAAAACAATTTACATTTTTAGGTTGAAACATCTCAGCAGTGGCGAATAATAAGAGAAAGGAGAGTTTCGTTGACAGTTTTCATTATTTACCAGTACAATTATATTTTAAGGATCACTTCCATGAAAAGAAAATCACGACGTGTTACAAAGTAATAACATCACGTAGTGGATGATTAATACATCTACTCCGGATATTATGACCCCCAAGGAAACCTTTCAAATCGCCTCTCAAGGCCAACACTGAGTCATCAGGACCTACTTTGTTTGCATAGACAGGGGCATAGTTTCCTTAAATAGAGTGAGTGAGTGAGTTTGGTTTTACGCCGCTTTTAGCAATATTCCAGCAATATCACAGCGGGGGACACCAAAAATGAGCTTCACACATTGTACCCATGTTAGGAATCGAACCTGGGTCTTCAGCGTGACGACCGAACGCTTTAACCACTAGGCTACCCCACCGCCCCTCCTTAAATAGAAACATACAGATATGTCGAATTAGGAAAGACCATGGTTTGTTGTATCAGCAGTTTATGTCAGTTAGCCATTCCAGATTCGCTGGAGCTATCTCAAAACAATAGGAATGCGGCATGAAACCCTTACATTAGGTCAATCTGGATTCTATGTTCACAGTATCAGCTCTCAAGAAAGACGCGTTACACCATGTCACGTATAGCAATGAAGGAAAACCTCACCAGTAACATCAGTGTCCAACAAAACACACACAGTTGTCGTCAGTGTCTTAAGACATGCCAACAGACACAAACCCACCATCGAGGTAAGGCAGTGTCTACAAAAACACCATGAACCAAACGCCCACCATTGAAGTCAGTGCCAACAGAAACGCACAAAACACAAAACTCAAGGTCGAGGTCACTGTTTTCAGAAATGCAACTCCCGTGGTCAACGTCAGTGCCAACACACGCCCACCATCGAGGGTAGTGTTTGCAGAAATATCAACAAACATACAACCACCATTGAAGTTAATGTCCTCAGAATCGGCAACATACAAATACCAACAAACACAATCAATGTCTCCAGACAAGCCAACATACACCTACCATCGAGGACAGTGTCTCCAAACAAGCCAACATACACCTACCACCGAGGACAGTGTCTCCACAAAAGCCAACATACACCTACCACCGAGGACAGTGTCTCCAGACAAGCCAACATACACCTACCACCGAGGACAGTGTCTCCAAACAAGCCAACATACACCTACCACCGAGGACAGTGTCTCCAAACAAGCCAACATACACCTACCACCGAGGACAGTGTCTCCAGACAAGCCAACATACACCTACCACCGAGGACAGTGTCTCCAGACAAGCCAACATACACCTACCACACAGTGTCTCCAGACAAGCCAACATACACCCGAGGACAGTGTCTCCAGACAAGCCAACATACACCTACCACCGAGGACAGTGTCTCCAGACAAGCCAACATACACCTACCACCGAGGACAGTGTCTCCAGACAAGCCAACATACACCTATCACCGAGGACAGTGTCTCCAGACAAGCCAACATACACCAACATACCACCTGAGGACAGTGTCTCCAGACAAGCCAACATACACCTACCACCGAGGACAGTGGACAGTGTCTCCAGGACAGTGGCAAGCCAATATTCACCTATCATCGAGGACAGTGTCTCCAGACAAGCCAACATACACCCATACCTCCGAGGACAGTGTCTCCAGACAAGCCAACATACACCTACCACCGAGGACAGTGTCTCCAGACAAGCCAACATACACCTACCACCGAGGACAGTGTCTCCAGACAAGCCAACATACACCTACCATCGAGGACAGTGTCTCCAGACAAGCCAACATACACCTACCACCGAGGACAGTGTCTCCAGACAAGCCAACATGCACTACTACCGAGGACAGTGTCTCCAGACAAGCCAACAGACACTACCTTCGAGGACAGTGTCTCCAGACAAGCCAACATAAACCTACCACCGAGGACAGTGTCTTCAGACACGGCAACATTCACCAACCATCGAGAAGCGTGGCATCAGACACGCACATAAACAAACAACCACCATCGAGATCAGTGTCTCCCGACACGCCAAAACTACAAAACTCACCATCTCAGTCAGCGTCAACAGACATCCCAACAAAAACATCAGTGTCCTCAGACAAGCAAATAAGCAAACAGCCACCATCAAACACACCAGAAACGCAGACAAAACCAATATCACCAAACCACGTAACTGTCATGTATCCAAGCAGGCCGACAATGATCCCCGCTCCCCCAACCCCTATCGTGATGGGTGTTCTCAGACACTCTAAACAGACTCAAACAACAAAACTCGTCCATCGTCAACTTCAGTGTCTTCAGACACGCCAATAAATCCCTATTGTCGCCGTCATTGTCTACAGACTCACCACCGAGATAAGTGTATTCAACTACACCGACAAACAAACTCCATCATCCTGGTAAGTATATCCAGACTTGCTAGCAGTAGGTATCCGGAGAGCGTGTTGTCAGTGCATAAAAATGATGTATGCCAGTGTATTTTACCTACTCATAGTTGTTGGCTATCCCCATGTGCCACAAGTGTCACGGCAATCAATACTTACAACATCGAAACCCCATGGTCAAGTACCTTTTGTAATTCTCCACAATGAGCTAAGAGGCTACAACACAAACATATACCCATCAAAAGAAGTTAAGGAACACCCAGTTCTTTCATATTACTGTAACTCTGAAGTTGTTCTGACATGTTGAAGTGTACGTACGACCCTCTACTCTTGCATATGTAACATGTGGATTGGCGCAATTAATGGGTACGAGGGTGTTTCCAATGTAATATCTAAAGCGTTTATATAACTGAACAGTAACATCAAGGGTTTGTGGAAATATCTGTTACAAAAGCAAATAATGTTTATGGGACTTGTTTTACAAATGAGTATTTCCTTATCATCGACGTGCTCTCTCTCCTATTTGTGAGCAACCTTGGTAGCTACAGCATATTGAATATATCCACACTGCCAAAACCTCAGTGTGTCTTTCTGATGTGTTACATTAATAACCACTACGAATTTCATATCGTGCTATTTTGATAATGCACGCTAATGGAAGTGTACATAAAAGCATTTACAGCCCATCTAGCATATCGATAACGTTCCAAAACTCAAGGTCAAGGACATTTTGAAACCCACGTGATCAAATCAAAAGGACGCCGTCAAAGTTTGCCCAATCGTAATTTCCCTACAACTACTGCTATTGATGCTTGAAGCAGTACATACAAAACCTTACTTCCGTTTAGAATTGATCACTGCAGAAGCTGCGAGCTCCATCTCAAGAAGTGATCAATTTGTGGCACTGTTGGCGTTTCTCCTTCAGACGGCTTGCAAAAGCTAACAAGGCCGTTCCTGACAAAACCTCAAGAATAATTTCTGAAAGAACCTCCACAATCTGACAGAAGACAAATTAATAACCTCTAAGACTGTTTTCATTTTTCTACTAGTTTTCGATCTGGTGCTGAAAGGAAAACTTCCAGATTTAGAGGCGTCATGTATGGTGTATTTACCAGTGTTGCTCATGGACAACCACACGCCCCTTGTCAATATCCCCTCGCTGAAGCAGAGGGGGTTTAAGGTGTCAAGTGAAAAAATAGGTCTCTCAGATTCAGCTGTGTTTAGATAATTTTAGATAATTAAAAACCAGAATGAAATTTCGCAATTTTGAAGAGACTACGAACATACATTCAGCATATTTACCTAGTCGGAAGTATCGCTGGAATACTGAGTGTGCGTACAGGGAACCACTTTAACAGTGCAAATAGTGGTGCAAATAGTAGTCCATTAAGGATATTGAAGCAATCAAAGACTCGGAGTCCTCGAAAAATGGAAACATGTTTTGGAAAAGCAATAGCTGAAATATGTCACACATATTTCGTCAATAACTGAATCACATGCGTTGATAGCCAACTAGTAAAGAAAATATTTTCCTGTTTCAATGGGAAATAAAACTGTGTACGTAGTTACGACAGGCAGCCGAAGCATACCTGGCCTTAACACTTAAGACCACGTTATTGCTGCGATATAACTACTGTTGGCAGAGCGTGCAATATCGCCGCACCAAGAGATCCCCTAATTAGTGACTGATACCGTTTTCGAGGCCTTTCCGGGAAGGGCTTCCGTTACTCTACATCAATAAATCCAATATGGCGACAGGGCCTCTGGTTGGGCAGACGTGAGGTGAATGAGATTTGACGGATTATGACATTCAAACAAGCCCATGGTATCCCTGAGCTTCCCTGTACCAATGGCTGAGTACGCCATGCATCGAGAGTCTCTCGTCTTAATGGCCAACTTTGAAGTAACAAGGGAGGTCGTTCCATTCACTTCTCCATGAAAGGTTTCTGTTCAAGAATGGAAAGGTTTTGTTGAGAACTGACAGCTAGCTGTCTGTGAGTGCCGTTCTTACCAGGCTTGATGTGATATATCTAGGACATGTTGAATTCAGTCCTGGCAATACAAGCAAATGAAGCCAGATCAAAGCAGGGGTTGGAGCTAAGGCTCAATGTATGTACCTCGGTCAGTTGACATTAACAGAATGTTAAGAAGATGTGGAACACGGTGGATACCATCTAGTTTGAACTGGAGGGATATTCTTGATATTCTTCAAAACTCATTTTGGAACTTAAAGAAGTAATCTAACCTTCAGTTGCTTCTGAAATATTTCAGTGGGTATAGGGGCGGCAGAGTCACCAAGTGTTTTTATCACATTTATTTCACATTTAACAATGACTAGTAGGTTTGTACATCTATATACTGTAGTTCCAAGTATTAATGACATACATTTCTGTGTAACCCGAAGATTATACACTTATATAGTTCCAAGTATTAATAACATACGCTACTGTGTAACCCGAAGATTAATTACTTCAATGACTACTACTCAAATGACTTATGGACCACCAATTCAATTCAAGTTAATATGACTATTTTATCACGTTTTCCCAGTGTATCTGCCATCAGGTACGAGCAACTATGATTGAGTGAGTGAGTGAGAGTGTGGTTTTTCGCCGCTTTCAGCAATATTCCAGCAATATCACGGCAGGGGACACCAGAACGGGGCTTCAAACATTGCACCCATGTGGCGATGCGAACCCGAGTTTTCAGCGTGACAGTTATAAACTCCAATAAAAAAATTATTCAGATCATATAGATTAACTTGTGTTGCTAACATCAGAAATGATACGTGACAAATTATGGCCTTTGAAATACTGTGGACGCGACGACCCCGATATAAGGTCAGTTTGATATTACCTTTGATGGCGGTTTACACGATCTTGCTTTTAACAGTCCGCTGTTTTGAACCTGAACACAACAATATGTTGCCGGGATCAATGGTGGACAAAGGTACCGTAGACCGGTACAAGGCGTTATAGGGTTTGATAGTAGATCAAATCAACCTCAACAGCCACTACACCGTATTGAACCCGTGACAGACACCTAATTCGATTATCTATTGTTTCTGATCTACACGATAAACTTATGCCACAAACATCCACTGGCGTTTTGCCATCGACGGATTGTTTTTAACACATGACCGCCCGCCAAGTTTCTTTACCAAAGGATTCAAGTCATATTTCTAGAGGCATATGTTTGCATGGAATATCATTATAACCTGCCGTGGAAAGGGAAGTTATGAACAAGAAAAGGTTATTCAATAGTGATGAGTTTGATATGGGTACCATAATTCTGTATGTAGTTTGCATGTCTCGATGGCTGTTTTCAGTCTCGTAACGTTTTTAAGAGTATACTTATTTTGACCGGGTACTGTATTCCTGTGTTCATAGAAAATAGCGTTGTACTTATATATCAAGATTTCCATTGATTTGTCTATTATAACCTACTGACAGGCCACATTAATTAATCCCAATATTGTTATATCACATGTCATATGCAATATTCATGTAACTACCAGCTGTGACCTAAGTGACATACTTATTAGGTTTCAAATCAGAATAAACGGTGCTACCGTATGGCCATATGTGTTCTTCTCCAGATACACAGTCTGTATTCCCTCCGTTACCGACACAAGGGGAGCAGTGCAAGGCTTTGACTCTGCAAGGATCAGGATATCAGAGAGCCAATGCCCAGCAGCGTGCCGTTAGCCACAAGAATATTGAACAAATTTACAGATTTGTTTGGACAAGCGCCAAATTTGGCGAAAGAAGAGACGGTCTGTGGTTTGAACTGGCTGATTCTTGTTTATACAATAAGTGATGCTGTGTTGCGGGGTGTAGACCGTTCATGTGAACCACGTTCAACACGTGACTGACGCAAGGGCGCTATATGAGGTGTTACGTGGTCAACCAGCTCACAGGCCAATAATTCTTGATTTGTCCCTGAAGCACGCGTGTTCCCGTTGGCCCAGAAGCTCGCAATCGCGTGGTAATCGTTTGGAACACAGGACAATAGAACATTCATTGCGCCATATTCCACATTACACTATATCCTTGATTCCTGAACCCGGACATCTGTTAAACCGTACACTCGTTTATCCGTACCTGGGATACGCTGAATTAGAAGGAAACATTTCATTACAAACGTCAATGTATCGTCTTTTACCTTGCTTCTACAAAACACAGAATCAAGGTGACAGGGGTGTACACAATGGTTGTTGGAATGTTTGTGGGGTGACAGGGGTGTTTCCGAAAGACACCACATGTTTCAACTTTCATATATAAAATATTGTATAAATCCGTAGTATTCTTTCAATAACCTCAGCTGTGTGGGTAGTGCGTTAAAAGTGAGTTAAATCAACGGTGTAACGCCGCTCTGAATAATATCCAACTCAAATCAGAACGTAGAACGGGTCAGTTTAACATGGAATGAAAGCTCCAAGTCAGATGGTTACCACTTTGGTGAATCCAGCAACAGGTATGGTGCTGACAAACTATGAAATATAATCAGGGAGAACCGGGATTCGAACCAACAACCATAGGTGCCGTGTGTGCCAAAGGGACGCAACTCTGTCCAGCGAATTTGCAATGCCAAGAAGACTTAGCCTGGTTCCCGGGGTCTGCTGCGCTAACGCTTCAGTGTCGTAATACTACACCAACTTCTAAATGCCTTTGAAGAATTTTGCTTCAGTGTAGGAGCGTTAGCGCAGCAGACCCCGGAAACCAGGCTGTTGGCTACCAGTGCCCTATATTCCTTCACGAACTTCTGGTATCTTCAACAGCGAGTGTTTAAAGCGGGTACTATAAACAAATAATTATCGGCTAACAACTAGTTATACACACATTATTTATACGACACATTCGGATGATATTGGAACACTATGTTCGAAGATAAGAGATTTGACAATGCAAAACTACCTCAAAACACAGTTTGGGAGTTTGTATATGCTAGTCTCACGAAGCACTTCTTTCATAATTATCCCTTCATGACATTAGAGATTACAGTATATGATTTACGGTAGCGGTAATTCGTTTTAATTGACGTGCAATTAATAAGCTGCATCCTTGACTGCTGTCAGTTCAAAGAGAACTCAAAGATTGTGTTATGGGAAGGATAAATATTTGATACTGTCAGGCGGATGTTCCTGTCAATCCCAAAACGACAGTTATCGCACTAAATACCATACCGTCGATATCTCAAAGCACATGTCAAAATACGGCTTCTTGCTGTGCACGATCGTTGCGTGACTTACGGTAGTTCGGTCACTGCGCATGTGCATGAAATCAATATTTGACTGAATAATGAAGGTAATCACTAGTCATTAGGAAGGCAGCATCGTCGGAATAGCTTTTGATTAATGCCCATCTGTCAGAGGATTCTAACGTGTGCAATGTGCAAAAGCAAACGATTAAAGTGCTATTTAATGCATTTTGATCGACCGATACCCTCTGTACATAGCGATGGATTATTTATGCTATATTCGTTACAACTGATTTCACATCAATATATTTGCGTCAGTCCTCACCTGGCGTCCAGAGTGAGGTTAGAATTAAATGAATCAGACAGCGTCTTTCTTCTCGGGAGCCATCCCAAAGGAATACCAAGATAAGAACATGTCTGTACCAGGTCGGCAGCTAATCTAACATTCTTCTACACAGGGCGATGTGATCAATTTCATTTCCCTTACGCTCTATAAATGGAGACAGAATGAAACTACTTGAAAGTATGTTTATATTTAGTTATACTTACAGATGACATGGCATTATTAGCATTGACATTCCTCCATTTCACAGAGAGATCTTAAGTAACAGATAATACACTGCGTGGGTTTCCCTGAGACTAGAGCTGACGAGGAAGCATAGTAGGGGATGTTTGTTTGACTTAAAGAGACAAGATATTACCTAACTATTTCGTCCATGAAATGGAAGAATGTTGTTTGTCGGAGAGGGTTCCAATTTGGTAAGAGCTGAGTCATGTAAAGGCAATAGTTATATCGGGGCTTCATCATCTAAACATGTTTCATTTCAAAGATCCAAGAAATATCTTTTAAACACAATGGTCAACGTGGACAAGCGTAGTCCATATTATTATAGACATAATTTCAGAATATAATTATACTGGTAAATGTAGCCCTGTTATACTGAAGACCAGGTTAATAACCTATTTTCAGCACTTATACTTATAATTTAGCGTTATTACAAATCCAAATGAGATCCAACATAACTACAAGTTATCAATTATCAATTTTAGCGTCGTTTACTGAAGACAATAATTCTAAACGATTTAGGCCTCTTTCGATGAATGACTTAGTTACCAATTTACACCTCTTATACAAAAGATAGTAATGTTAACCAAACCTAAATCTCTAATGCCTAAACATCAACTTTAATTACCATATAGACCTCAAATACTGAAGATAAACATAATTACCAACTTAGACCTCTAAGACTGAAGATGATAGTAATAATTACCAACTTACACCTCTTACTCCACAGATAAACATAATTACCAACTTACACCTCTTACTCCACAGATAAACATAATTACCAACTTACACCTCTTACTCCACAGATAAACATAATTACCAACCAACTTACACTCACTACCAACTTACACCTCTTACTCCACAGATAAACATAATTACCAACTTACACCTCTTACTCCACAGATAAACATAATTACCAACTTACACCTCTTACTCCACAGATAAACATAATTACCAACTTACACCTCTTACTCCACAGATAAACATAATTACCAACTTACACCTCTTACTCCACAGATAAACATAATTACCAACTTACACCTCTTACTCCACAGATAAACATAATTACCAACTTACACCTCTTACTCCACAGATAAACATAATTACCAACTTACACCTCTTACTCCACAGATAAACATAATTACCAACTTACACCTCTTACTCCACAGATAAACATAATTACCAACTTACACCTCTTACTCCACAGATAAACATAATAACCAACTTACACCTCTTACTCCACAGATAAACATAATTACCAACTTACACCTCTTACTCCGCAGATAAACATAATTACCAACTTACACCTCTTACTCCGCAGATAAACATAATTACCAACTTACACCTCTTACTCCGCAGATAAACATAATTACCAACTTACACCTCTTACTCCGCAGATAAACATAATTACCAACTTACACCTCTTACTCCACAGATAAACATAATTACCAACTTACACCTCTTACCCCACAGATAAAACATAATTACCAACTTACACCTCTTACTCCACAGATAAACATAATTACCAACTTACACCTCTTACTCCACAGATAAACATAATTACCAACTTACACCTCTTACTCCACAGATAAACCTAAGTACCAACTTACACCTCTTACTCCACAGATAAACATAATTACCAACTTACACCTCTTACTCTACAGATAAACATAATAACCAACTTACACCTCTTACTCCACAGATAAACATAATTACCAACTTACACCTCTTACTCCACAGATAAACATAATTACCAACTTACACCTCTTACTCCACAGATAAACATAATTACCAACTTACACCTCTTACTCCACAGATAAACATAATTACCAACTTACACCTCTTACCCCACAGATAAACATAATTACCAACTTACACCTCTTACTCCACAGATAAACATAATTACCAACTTACACCTCTTACTCCACAGATAAACATAATTACCAACTTACACCTCTTACTCCACAGATAAACATAATTACCCATTTAAACTTGGATGGCCTTGCATAGATTCAATTAGTAATTTTGACTTGATTCACCGAAGACAAAATTAATCACCAATTTAGACCCTGTTTCTGGAGACCAGAATGATGACTTATTTACGCCTAGTTTACTGAAGATCAATACAATCAGCAATATCGTCCTGGTCTGGTAACTTTAAATGCCCTTGAATATCACCCTATCTATCACCAAGAACTACTTTATCTCTCCAGTTCGAAAGAATTTGGGCATTGACTTGTATTCCGGATTTCTGAAGCGTTTTATTGAATGGAGATGACGTCAAATTCAATTGCATTTAAAAAAGGGTTGATCAATACAGGCGGATTTCACACAACTGAATTTAATCTCATTCTCTGTATCTTAAGTAAGATGCAGACATGGCCAAATAAAAATAAAATGCCGAGCCGTTAAACAGGTTGTCTTGACTGAAGTGCTTGTTTCAACGGTTACATATGAAACCTTCTTCTACCTCTGCTACGTGATTGTCAATGTTTGGACATGTTTATGGCATTAAGAGCTCTTGAAGAAATGTTAACTAATGATCTTCCTTTCTTCAATTTTGCAAACGACATAAACTGGTGAGTCAAAGTAAGTATACAGAAGGTTTTACATTGCATAATTGAAAGAAGTATTGTTATATTTCATTACATATATTTAACCATAACATATTCCTGCAACAGCTTGTAAAACGTACAAAGAACACTAGAGTAAGACATTAAACTGTAGCCACATTACTCCTACAATGCTTAAAATGTTGTCAATATGTGGCGGGAACACAATACACACGCACACACACACACACACATACATTCGACCCGTGAAGATCCGGGGTAGAATAGGTCACTTGATTGTCTGGTCCAGACTCGATTATTTACAGACCGCCGCCATATAGCTGGAATATTGCTGAGTGTGGCGTAAAACTAAACTCACTCACTCACTCACTCACATGTACATTAAGTGTGTGTGTGTGTGTGTGTGTGTGTGTGTGTGTGTGTGTGTGTGTGCGCGCGCGCATGTGTGTGTGTATATATCACACACTGAGAAGTGAAACGAGATGTCTTCTTTGAGACAATGCTTCTTCCAGACATCGTGATACATTGTTTACACCTATATATATTATTTCACAATATCAATGGTTTGCATATTAATCCTGCCCATATACACAGAACGAGAGCAAATATCCTTCCAAATCTTTGAAACAAATTATCCTGTTTCAATGAAACTTCAAACTGAAGACAATGCCAGCCAGAATGTGTCATAACTCTTAACTGAATTGTACCATCACGATGAATGTTATAAAAAAGCGTCTGGAATATTGATTTTGTGGTAAAAGCCACAAGCCGAGTTGTATGTCTTCAAAACCCTGACAATATCACTTCCGAAAGCACGAAGTCGACATAAAAAGAACAATAAAAACGCATGACATAGAATTGGGCCACACTACATGTACAGTGTGGATAGCTACAGCTAAGTATATCAATCACTGGACTTAGGCATACACCTATTGTAATTTGCTCGCAGTTTCATAAAATAATATCAGAACAACACATATCGTGCAGTATCTTCCCTTTTTGAATGGCAATCCGCGAGACAAATTTCATCCCATGACTCAAGTACCCTACAAATTTGGCATGTAAAGTTCCACAAAACTATTCAACGTTGCAGACAGTGTCTCCCATAATAGTTAAACCTTGAATATGTAAATGCTAGTGAGTTCTGTCTGAAACATAATGCCATGGGCAATCTTCATGTGATGATGAACGATCCAGCCATGAAAATGAGATCGTTACAATGAGATTTCCGTTCTGTCAGAACTGGAGGTGAGCCCCCCATTCAACATTAGAGCTATTCGGATATCCGCCAAATTCCATTAAACGCTGCTTTCAGCCACGTTACCTTTTGCCTGGGTATAGAGACTCTAATAACAGGAAGTTGAGTGATGATGATGATGATTATGATGCACATTCAGACCATGCACATTCAGTTCCTTTACGTAGATGCAATGTTATATACACTCATATTTACAAGATGCTACATTTCCTATCATTTATACTATATACGGGCATCAACATCTGCATCCGGGTATTCATTTGTGTGTATTGTCGAATAGGTTAAGTATGATCAGTTTGATTCACCACACATAGGCTGCTGTCACGAAACCATTTAGCAGTTTAGCTTGTCATTATATGTGTTTTAACAGCAGACCTATTCCAGCTAGGACAGTACATTATTTGGACCAGGCAAACCCGTGATATATTATCATAATACGATGAAACACAATCCAACATATTACTACTGAGCCTGACAACTGGATGTACAGTCAAACGCGTTATGTCGAAGTAGAAGGGACGTTCATAAATACATCGAGGTACCCGATCTTATATTCAAAATCAATGATCCACACAACAGTATTTAACTGTATTTCATTGCCTCTTACGACCGGGACAGGTTGCTTCAGACAAACAGTAACCCAGGTTACCCGTCCATGACTCACTGACTGACTGAGTTTGGTTTTACGCCGCTTTTAGCAATATTCCAGCTACATCACGGCGGGGGACACCAGAAATGGGCTTCACATTGTACCCATATGGGGATTCGAACCCGGGTCTTCGGCGTGACGAGCGAGCGCTTTAACCACTAGGCTACCCCACCGCCCCTACCCGTCCATGAACATAATACCTTGTATGTGTAACATACCTTATGCAGTAATTCTTTTATACACTTAATCAATACATTTCTTTAATCTGGTCCAAGAATGTTCGCTGATTATCCAAGCCACCGTACCATTACCGCGTTTTTCAATGTGTTATTTCCGTTAGACTGGACCATTAAGAACCGGTACCTTTGAGATCAAAAAGCAAATAAGTCTTCACAGCGCCTATAGCCAGAACAAATTGATACATGTTTTCCTTGTACAACGCTCTAGCACCGAGACTCCAATTATACCCAATACAGAGCCTAACACCCCCTCAAATCAGCCAGGAGGCGTTTATTGACCAAAATCCAATTTCTTCTCCTTTTATTATTTGTATTAAGTTTCATTTTTGGGTTCGTTGTACTTAGTGAGCTCAGATCGACTTAGTTGTCATAACAACAGCAGTTCATACATTGATTGGTCAGGCATTGATCTGAGATCGATGTCGTATTATCCACCCTTTGTCTTGGTGACCACGCTGCCAAAACAAGGACATGTTTGAATGGTTCCATGTTAACGTTCCGTTATTGATGTCACGTCAGATGCGGATACAGAATCAAGAGACATGATCGGAAAGTCTTTGATTATCGGAATTACCGTAGCCAAAGTCAGCAGAATGCAACACTCTCTTCACGGGATCGCTTGCTGGCTTTTATGTACCATGACAAAGGGGACCATTTTGGCGTCACATTCTGCATTCACAATTTTACTTTGTACTTCTTCAAATTAACTGTTACCCCGTCGAGTAAGTGAGTTAGTGAGCTGAATTGTAGGCTGCTTTTAGCAATATTCCAGTAATATCACAGCGTGGGACACCAGAAATGGGCTTCACACATTGGGCCTATGTGGGGAATCGAACCTGGGTCCTCGGCGTGACGTATGGACGCTTTAACCGCTAGACTACCGAACCGCCCCGTTATCCCTTACGCTTACAACAACGTCAAAGCTGAGCCGAGGTTAAACATCTGGTTCAAGATTACAAGTCTCGTTGCCACGTGCGCAGGTGTATGTGTATGTTTGTAGGGGTCACCATGCCACAGTTTAAGACAGATACCTCAGGTGCAGTATACGATTCTAAGCCGACTAATTTATCACTTGTACGACCAGGCTGGGCAACATGTATCATCTTAACGTCATTTTGTCTGACGCAACCGGGCACGGAACCACCCATCTTCAGCTCTCCGACGCTCTATCCACAAAACAACGGAACGACTGACACTATCAGAAACAACGCAAAAATATAGGTCAAAAAAGAATGTTTGGTGGACAAACATAGAAATCTAAAACAATGTAGCCCGAAATTATCAAATTGATTCCTTCCTTCATTAAGATATCCAGCCTGGTTGCTGACCAAAAGACATAAACTATAACTCAATCCTGACTTGCCGCAAGCTTCAGTTGGTATTCTTCAGTTTCAGCATTCTCGTTCTTGTGTTTTCTGCATATTATTGCAAGCATGGTTCTATTCTCGAGAAATGCTTTTCTTTTTTTACATAAGCAGGGTATGCTGTAAAACGATCATGGAAAATAGATATGTACGAATCAAAACCCATCTGACATATTGTTAGCGGTATAGGCAGTGTAATTCAAAAGAGTCTCCCGGTTCACTCCTGTGTCAATAAGACCGTGGGTTCCTGAACCGAGATCTTGACAGAAGTATGCTAGCTGCTTCACCGAACGCCCCTCTACAGTGATGTTCAGCTAATGTCAGCTCATGTGACCCCCTGGCAGCACTACAACCGAGACACTCACGTCGGCTTCCACCACTTGTTGGCTTCTGTTGAGACACGTGTTGCCATTGTTTCTATCACGCTGGTAAAAGTTTAAAAAAAAATTGCCGTAAAAAATATTTCTGTCAAATACATGCAGTTAGTAGGATCAGATAACATTTTGAAATGAATGTATTCAAGGAATACTGACATCTTGGAAAAACCCTTTCCTACCGCTAGAGGAGGACGTGTGTGTCAGGATAGCTCATGCTGTCCAATAGAATTTCAGTGATCCATTCCTATAAGTTTCTTTACTATTTAGCCTTTTACACCATATAGAAATTGTTTCAGCAGTTTTTGATTTCTCTCTGGGATTGATGTTTTTGATTTATACATTTCAAAGGGCATGTGATTTTCATCTGGATCTAATGTATGAGTAGGGAAACTTAGATGGGGTTCTACTTGTGGATAATGTGGACTTAATTATCTCTTTGATTTGAATTATAGATAATCTGCATAATTCCATAGTCTATTTCCTCAAAATGCGTTGCAGGTAACCTGCTACTATCAGCACAGTGTACTTGTAGGGTATTATTACAATGTACTATTTCAAAAGGGCCCTGTTTGTGCATTGTGACTGAACATGTATGGATACATCAATCCCTATTACGGATGTCAAATTGTCTCTACGCAGCAAAGAAGGAGAGAAGGCTTCTGAACAAGCTAAGCATCATTCCCAAACCCGGTTGCAGATGCAATTAAGAGTCTTAAAAAACATTTTGCTGAAGTAGGCATCCGACGATAGCAGTTAAGTGACGACAAAACCCCACGGGTAGAGCAATAAGATGTCGAAGGTGCAACTACCCTCAGGTCTAGTCATTACCGCCCACTTAGCAGCTTGCGCGAGCTGCCCGGGGGGTGCAACTTACAATTAGGGATGCACGAACTGCGATTTCTAGTTGGAATGTTCCTTGAAGGAAGGCGGTATTTAAACTGTTACTGGTTCTCACAAAACAGCAGATATGGCTGGTACCTTGGGCATACCTTTTAAAGTTTAAACAAAAAGCAATCAATACTTTGTGGTACTGTGCACTTTTTCTGATGAAATTGTTTCGATAACTTGACATTTTCTGCGTAATAATAGAACTTGTAAATAGTGAGTGAGTGAGTAAGTTTTTAGGCCGCTTTTAGAAATATTCCTGCAATCTCAGGTGGAGGGACTCCATAAATAAGCTTCATACAGTTTACCCATGTGGGGAATCAATCTTTATTTGCACTTAAGAGACTACAAGCATACAGACAATATTATTAGCCAGTAGAGAGTACAATTTGTCGGTGTAGAAAGGCCTGATACAGAAACATTGACAATGTTTCTAGATGTTCCTTGCTAGAATTGGTTAATAGAAATATAAATTCATAAATATTATGATGTACAAATTAATATTTCTTAATATACTTATTTCTCAAAGTGTTTTAGGCTGGACTGACACAAAGAAAATGACGCGGACACTTTAACCATTACACTACTCCTACATCCCCAACTTGTGAATAAGGTCATGTATGGTCGACTAATTCACCCCATGGTTACATTTCATCATGCTTTACACATATTTCCCCAGTCTTGGAACAATATGTCAAAGTTCCTACAGCAGTCAACGATAAATTCATTGAATGCGTATTTCCAACACTAAACATCGAAATAGACACCATATTCGGATTTCAATATTCATTCAAATGTCAGAAATGATTCAGCTATGAAAGAGGAACGCACGCAAATCATTCATAAACGACAATCAGTACTGAATAAAACGCAAAGTTCCATATATTTATTCTTTAAGACAATTTAATGGCGCCTTGGTGTAATTTTGGCCAGATCCTCCAGTTCTATACTGTGGCCAGGAGAAGTAAACGGTAACCGAGTAAACAACCCTATTATCATACCAGAGGAGATGTCTAGGTTCTCGCCCATTCTCATCTTTCATTCTAGCCTCTGATCGATAATGCTGATTGGTTTACACTAGGATCAATATAGCCAGTGAACGCTCACTATCACTCTATTCTGAGTCCCTACCAAACTTGCCCTCCTAAGGAGCAAGGCTGTGTTGAACGAACCCTTGTCATCGCCTACTAAGATGAAATAAACTGAGCGGTGATACCAACCAGTTAGATCGTATACAATGAATATTTTACACGGTGTACATTTAAATAAAGTACTTGTGATTAATTCCCAGATACATTAAAAACATTTTTGACATTGTGAGAAATATTTGAATATCGGCGTTCGGTTATCATGGTGATGGTTGTCATGGTAACGGATGCGATACGTCCATTACAGGGTGAAAGAAATTTGTTTACAAAATATGTCAACATTTTCAGCTGATGATAAGGTGTTTCGCGTGTCGTTTCGCCAAAGAAAGTAAGTGATACATGCTTAAGGCAGCGACAATGTCGCCATTAGGTTTTAAACGAAAATACCAGGAAGTTACCCACATGGTGTCAAGAATGTCTCAGTTTTGGTGCGCGACCAAATTTGAAGTTCAGCATGTCGGGTTTTATTTTCCGCCCCACTCAGCAATATTCCAATATATGACTGTGGCCTGTATATAACAAAGTTGGACCTGACAATCCAGTGTTTGGCATCATGAGTGTCGATCTGGCTGAAAGGGGATACGGCATCAAGAAAGTCGGCAAGTTACATTTTTCCAGACATCAACTTTACCCAGAGAGCAATTTAGTTGGACGTATTACATCAGACCAAATTAGTAATTTTTGGAAAAGATTCTGTATTTCCAACGATTGATCCTTTCTCGCTATTCCCTGAACACAGTTCATGCACACTGGCGCATATGGTACTAATGTGGCTTATGGTAATCGTGAGGTAAATGGAATATTCCTGGTGTATACTAGTCCATTTATGAGGTGATGGGCCATTCAGGGATAAAGGCCCTTGGTTCATCTTAACACTAATACCGGTGCCATACCAACTGTACAAGGGCAATGGTGTCTGGAGGAAGTCCGAGAGTTCATTTAAATATTTATACCATAAAGATTGGAAGGCATCTGTTTAGTTACTTTTGAGGCCCTGATCAAACCAATCGAATGATGCGCAATGGAGCAGCATGGAGTCCAGGTCACCAATACTTGTCTTCTTCACATATTTCCATAATCATAAGAAATATAAAAGAGTCTGTTGTACTATTCCGATGTGTTCGCGAAAAGGTGAGCGTATCCTGCCATGCTGGTTGGTTTGGTTGGTTGTTTAACGTCACAGTCAGCAATTGTCCAGTTATACAGCGGCGATCTGTAAATAATCGAGTCTCCGCCAGACAATCCAGTGATCATCAGCATGAGCATCGACCTACGCAATTGGGATACGATGACATGTGTCAACCAAGTCAGCGAACCTGTCGCCTCTTACGACAAGCATGGGATGCCAATTCTAACCAATTCTAACCCTGATCTTCACTGCGTCAACCACTGTCTGGGAATACTGGTATAGGATATGACTGTCAAACCTTCGTCACGTCACGTGATCAAATCGTCATCAGGCCTGACACTGCCCCAGGACTATGATTTGATACTGGAACATCGCCTGCATACGTTCTCGTCACTATAGGATTAAATGCTTTAATAATAGTCTCTTTCTATAGGTCTGGAATATTGTTGTAATTGTATGGATTAATCCGAGGTTTTCATGAGATTTAACATTAGCAGGTAAGGGAGAGTAGGGGTTTAAAACTCATGAAGGAAAGAGTTTAATACAATTTATTAACCGAGTTTTGCTCTTTGAATACTTTAAAATGAATATCTAGTTACGAAACCATGTCCGTATGCCTTGTAGAGAGTTGTCCCTTATCCGGAACTAGTATCGACTGGCGTCTTGTCAAATCAACACAACATTCTCGAGGCAACATGCATTCCATTTCAGCTTTCAAAAACATAGAAGGAAAACCATCTGTTTGAGTCATTCACATGAGGTTGCACACATCCGTTAATGATGATTTAGTTGATCAAGAACAAATAGCATTCCAAAATGTACAGTTCAGAAAGTTAAGTCATTAGGGAAATGTCAAGGGTTCGAATTTCAGTTAGCATAAAACATTTATGAGAGAATAAAATCACCGATTTTGCTATTGCAGTATTTCGATTGGGGTACAATTGAATGACGTCAAATGACGTTTATAAGACCAGATCATCACCTTCACATTAATCCAGAACAATTTCTTAACACTAGAACATAACCTTAACATTGACCCGAAATTATATTTTATAACTAGGCCATCACCTACACATCGCCTAAAACACTCCCTTGATATTTGACTGTAGCCTTGACATTGACCCGAAACAATCATTTAACACAAGAACGCCACCACTGCATTGGCTCGTAACAATCTCTCAACACTAGACTATCACTGTCCTGGGACTTTGGTCCAGCGCTGTAACATCACGCACCTGTCACTCCGGGTGGTTGCAGAACTCAAGAAAACCACCTAGATATTGTCTCGGGACAACAGCATAACACGCAAACTTCATTCCAGAGACCACTTGCACAAACTGTTCTCAGCGCTACGAATATCGTAAGTCTGTGTTGGAGTATACGAGTTAAAATCGTCGTAGCGAGATGGTTACTTTGTGTAAGTGAACGCAGGGGTGTGTGACCCGGAACAGTACTTTAACACAAGGGCATCACCTACCTATTGTCCCTGAAGGTTTGTATGCAACATCAATTGGTGGAGTACATCACACGAACACCTCAGCCATAATGATACAGTCACAGTCGTCTCCGGAGACTACATCGCAGCTTAAAGCACAGCTGACCGCGGGAGACAAGTCTCACTGCATTACTTATTCATCACCATCTTTAAGCTCTTTGTCAGCTCGGCATTGTATAGGCGGGCTATTAGTCTGCGACTGATATTCTGAAAAGACTTGATAGCGTAATGCACATTCAAGATTATGAAGTCTCAAAAGGTGTTTTTGCTTGACGTTCTCCTTTTGATCAATAACACGCTCCATAAAGAGTATGACGTGACGGCCGTAGACGATAGCATTCATGCATTGCTCTTGGGATCTATGTTGGCTTGATGTTTATTTGTTTGTTTTTTGTTTAGCCCTACACTCATTATCTTCAAAATATATGTCGACGGCGTGAAATAACCGCGTCGGGACCAAAGTAGTCAATGATGTGGTGGGGTACGGTCCATGCCCCCAAGGTACGATGACATGCAGTCTACTACATCACTAAGTCTGACCATTCGGTCAATCTGATGGCCTCTTATGACAAGCAAGGGTCACAGGAGACATCTAAGTCTGTCTCACAGTCCCTAAACCACATTATTTTCCCTACTGCCTAGCCCTCCCTTCAATGCTAAAGCCTAGATCCTAGATCCTGATTTCCTTAGGTTCAGGGTCTCCCATCTCACTGGGGCTCCTTTTCAATTTAAATGGGATTATTTGTTACTGTCAAAATTATATCTATTCAGAGACTAAACGTTAGTCAGGGGCCTCTTATAACCCGGGGTCTCCACGTGGTCGTGTTCCTTGTTATGAGGACGTAACAAACTGGACGAGATTATCCTCAAAAAGCTGCCTGGTCATGGTAATGCAGGGTCTAACAACTATATACACAACATGACACATACACACTCATTACAGCCAAGTATTGATGTTTTAACATAGCGTACCACCCAAAGAAAATCCGTGTTTGCTTCACAGAATGTATGAATAATTCCATCTACTATGACATGGCTACTGACATTCACTGTATAACAAGTATAGACTTTCAAACACAAGCAGCAGCTTGGTTGCCTTCTGAAAGATGCAGGGCTGTATATTTTCTTCACAATTACATGGGGTGTCAAAACAGGCTTCGGCCTCTGGATCTGCAGTATGGCACAAAAGTCCATCTTGGCTTTGAGAAAGCACATTTGGTCACGGAAGCCTATACTTCGCTATGGCGCGGGGTACTGCACACTAACGCATCGATCTCCTGGCCTGTTTTTGCAGCGTTCTGGATTAGGCAATTAAGTATTCAATCGATGGAATACAAACTGCGGAAACCTTGGATAGAGAAACCCTTCCACATCTTCACTACTCACTTCACGCCGTTAAGTGGAAACACCAGTCCTTGATTCAATCATTATTCAAACTGATGCAGACCGATTCAAAGCAAAGGTTATACAATTCATGTCCCTATTTGAGGAATCGGCTATAGCATTAGGGTGCTGGTAGAAAACAGTATGCAGTGATACGGCTCGACTCAGGACGATTGTTGAATCAAAGAAAGGACGCGTTGCCATGTACCATTGCTCTCTGCAGGACACGCTCTCCGCGCAGACCTGCTATCATCAAGGGGTTTGGGTGATTTACTCTCATCACTTTCATCATGACATATGGTATGCCGTTTACACCAAATGAATCTATTTCGGCACATATTGGAGACTGGTTGTTCTATGGCGCTGACATTTTGTATTTACCAAATAATTACTGGCATCGCACATGAAATGATCAGACCTGTCATCATGGCGGAGCATAGTTCCACGGTGTGGGTCACTGTTTCCGATTACAACCACGTCTTTCTCTGACCCAACTCCATCAGATTGACAATGTCAGATATGATACAGAAGGAACACTGGTGTATGCAACCTTATTTCTCAATGCTTTACAGGATGGTAACTGACAGGATTCTGACTGAACTCAGTGGCAGTTGTTATCTGCGCTTTAAAGAATGGTAACTGACGGTATTCTCTGAACTGCTCTAATTTCTTTACCTCTAGTTAGTGACAAGCACCTAGAGTGTTCCCACAAAACCAGGAAAGCCTGGAAATGTCACACCCCACTTTCAGTCTTGGAAAAATCATTGAATTTGAAAAAAATGGATGAAATCATAGAACAATCATGGAATAATCTTCAGTTTTTTTACCTAACAAAACTGTAAATCTTAACAGTACTACATGAGCTATGGCAGCCATCAACATGGGTATCTGGATTAGTTTGCATATGTGTGAATACTTGCTTAAATACATGTGGTACTAAATTTCTAAACAAAAAAATGTAGTTAAAGAGTTAAAGAAAAATTGCTACACTTCATGTTTCATTTTTATTATGTCATCTTATCATAAAGACGTGTGAATGGACAGTTGTAAGGGGAGAATGGACGTCATATTTAAGATATTGTTTTATTTCAGACACAGTAATATATGTTTCAAGGTATCAAAATACCCTAGGACATATATTGTTGTGTATGGAAAAAGCAATATTTGTCTGGAAAAATCAAGGGATTCTTTTTTTCACAAAAATGTGGGAACCCTGAGCCCTGGGTGAACCGTGGAGTAGTTAATCCAACTATGTTACTAGATGCTTACTGTCTGTCATATTAGGCTTTACACTTCCTTTGCTTTTACGAATACGCCTAACTAAAAGATAGAAAATACAAAATATCATAATAGCAAAGTATGTCATAACAACAACGAAAACACTTTGACAATATAAATGATCCAAAATATTTTACAAAACTACAGCTGGTTTTTTCTTGTGCGTACTGGCCGCCGGACGACAATCTGGTGTGAGATGATCCATTTCTTGTCTGCTAATTAATGCCGTCTATGGGAGAGAATGTGGTTTTTTGGATGTCCACTTCTTTAATGTGAGAAACACAACGTTTAGGGGCATTACGCTTACTCCTCCATCAGTTCAATTCATCAGTTGAAATAATAACTCGTGCTGTCATGTTAAAGTTGACATCCATGGATTCACTTATGCACCTCTAACTTTCATTTTGAGACTACATCCCATATAGAGATTTTCTGCCATTGTTGGTTTCCCGATTATCGCATGAGTAATGGTAAAACACGTCACTGACTTATTAAAGACAACTTTATCCTACTTCTTTGATGGCATTCTAGAAGTTGGGTAGATGAAGGATGAGGACTCCTTTTATGGAGATACAACTTCTTTATTCTGCATAGGCGACGTTTCGACATAGATTCTAATGTCGTTGGCGAGCAAGTGATCATCACTTGCTTGACAACGACATTAGAATCTATGTCGAAACGTCGCCTATACAGAATAAAGAAGTTGTATATCCATAAAAATAGTCCTCAACTTTATCCTAAACACAAGCCACCAGCCGAGTGTTTACAATGTCTATGTGACGTAACCCGCCTCGTTTTAGCTTTTGAGTAAATACCGCCGTCCGAAAACATATAGACATATATATACATACGCAAACCCCACAATTCAAGGACAGCACAACTGTAAATTGTTCATATTTGCATGACGCCACTATATGGATTATCTCAAATACGAGATGTCGAATATATGTCGATAGGCCCGTCAAGCACACGGCAATTAATAGCCGCCATTGATCGACATCAAAGTCCTCGGACAGGGTGCTATTTCCAGCTGTTAGAAACCTCTTTCACAGATACACGAGGAACGTCAATAGTCCACAAAAATAATCCTCAACTAGCAATTACTTAACAGATGAAGTTAGAACCTAAGCAAGTGACTTTAATTCGCTGAACTGATTTGTTGATTTTGTATCTGTTCGTGCAAGTGATGATGTGTGTCTCATTGTTTAACCATGCGCTAGATTTAGATTCAGTGCAGTCAACGTATATAGCAATGTGTTGATATTTACGATGTATATCAGGACATGTTTGTGATATATCATTACATGCCGCCTAATTTCTGTCATTTCAAAGGGTAAATGTGAAAATATTCATTCTCACAAACAGATCACGAACATGATATCACCCATGATATCATCCATGAGATCATCTAGGATGAGATCACCGCCGCTTCCCGCCGTCCGATGACATGCAATATTTGGTTGTGTCACTGTGAAAGTGCGATGTATTTCTCATACGATTAAAAACAGTTAATCTGTTAGATGAGGTATTTGTCCTCTTTAAATAATTGAATGTAATTTGGATTGTCTGTTGTTATTCGTAATGTAGGGCACCTTCATGCTGCTATAGCGTTGTAGTGTAGTTTCGTATTTTGTTCGAACAAGGCTCTCCTTGGACACATGGGTGTAGAGATAAACCTACTGTGTGGGAAAATCAGAGGTATATAACGAAATTATAATAGCTCTAAATTTCATTTAAAACCGAACGCGTAGCGTGAGGGTTTTAAATGAACAATTAGAAACTATTATAATTTCGTTATACTCTGATTTCACACAATAGGTTTTATCTCCATTCTATATGACAATTTTATGAACAATTTCAGGTGGAGCTCTTTCTTTGGTTACGAGTCAATACGTGAAGCGGCCTCGCATTTCAATCTCAAAGTGGCATCGCCCGAAACGGGGTGATTGGTGGCAAACCGTCAATGACTAACAAACTCAGATTCAGTAATAACAAATCACGTTTTGTTTTCAATGCATCAATCACCAATCATTAACTGATAAGTTGGAAAACATATATCAAATAAGTTTAAAAGCTTGGTTCACATTTGAAAATTCCACAGTAGACCCTTACCCCACCAGAATAATGGCAGCAACCTCATGGCCTTGACCTTTTCTCGGAAGTCATTGTTTACATTTACGTGCAAATTTGGAAAGATGCGACAGGAGAGCCTCTGACAGTTTGCGCAAAGGTTAACCTGATTGTATGACTGAGATAGTCTTTGATATCTAATTACTGGTACTGGTACAAAATTTAAGAGTGGAGGCGCTTTTGCTGTAACGAGGAGTCCGTGTTGTACCGAATTTAGATACTGTTGAATTTTGCGCCCTGTCAACTTGACGATTTCACGCACCTCTACGTCTGCGTGCGACAGCTGTGATGACTCTTACACACTCATGTATTGTACTTTGTGCTCAAATTCGATTCTACGGATATTATTTTCTACATTTTGGAAAGTGTTTTGTGACCTAGTGGCTTCAAAGTGTAGTGAATTCAAATTGAATCGGATTCGCTGGCATGTTCGCGAGTCTGTTGACAAAGAGACAGATTTGTGGTGATATTTCCGAAAGGATGGATCAGGACATGAGGGTGTACCTCTGGCATAAACACGGTAAGGTAATTAATTATACTTTAATAGACTACTTTAGATCAAGCAGTGTAATGGATAAGAGGGATCATGACTAAGCTAAATAACTTTTTCAATGATATTATACTTTTAGAAAAAAAATATGTTGGGCTAAACAGAACGGTTTGCAGATACTGTAATTGTGTTTTACTACCGCTAAATTTGAAACAGTACAAATTTCAAAATTATCATTTTGTTTGAATTGATAACCCAACTGTTTATTTATGTCGACGGAAGGCATTAAAATTTCTTCGGCGTTCGATGTTAATGCATCCTCCGTTACCGGATCAAGATCAGTGGCGATATCGTTGACGAAAGCTGATAATAAATTTAACACGGGAAATTATGTAGCAGTCTATTGCTGGATCTATTCTGACATAACATAGAATCAACGTAAACATATTTGTTTTTGCTGAATTTTTATTCGGAAAGCAGACGATGTTTTGATCTTGTTCGACTGAATATTTGTTTCCATGCTTTCGAAGTACTTTTGTATGTATAAACACCTATTGCTGTGATTTACGCAAGTAGTGAGTCGAGCCCGTCATCGCTAAATCCATCTTTAAAGACATATGTGTAATTTCCGACAGTAAAATCGCCGTAATTTATCGATGCATCGGTAGGTTGTTTGGTGTCCGCCATGTTAGTGGGCAGACAAAAATAGTGCATTACCGTAAACCATGTATGATTGCGCACGGAAAACAGAGACCTGTATAACGTGATTATATACCTCTGAATGACTTTAATTAACCAATCACAATCCAGTGTTTACTGATGTCATGGTAGAATAGCATTGCCAACGTTGCAACTTCAATTAGCCTATTTCACAAACCAGGTAATCGAAAATGCTAAAAATCCATAATGGTATTAAAGGAAATTGTTTGTTCACGTTCGTAAGTTAAGAGGGGCTCTATCAACGCGGTAATGGGCTACGGGGATTCTCTATGCAGGTCAGAGCAACAGGTTATGTGCGTCTATTACATAAAGCATAAAAACATCGTCATGCGAAACTTCTACCAATCTTTCAAGGGCCTCAATATGTAATATTACAGATAGGAAATTTGTACATCTTCAAATACTGCGTTCGAGTGCATGGCATCTAATAGTCAGTTGCTAATGGCTTATTTTGTTGGGCGTTTTCTGCAGTATGTGTCGGAAGGTATTATACCCAAGTTTACACACTTTGAGATAAAGCTTTTCAAAATTATTGCATGTGGGTAAGCATTCTACCTTACCTATTTGTTACTATTTTGTCAGCTTTCATGAGTTTATTCATGTATATTTTTTAAACCTGACTCATTTTAAAAGAACAACAGTTAGGTATGCACCCAGAAGCGGGATGTTTGGTTGATATCAAAGTCCTACTCACCGAATGAAGCGATGAACTTGGTACTCATGAAGTAGGCTAGAAGCTCTGATATGTGGTTGATGACAGAGGCCAGGCCGAACAGTGTTGGACTGCCACCCAGATCCTGAAGGTGCCAGAACAGGAATGTGAAGATGATGCCGATTCCAAAACCCATAAACCAGGCGATGAAAAGAACCGAGATGTACTTGTATGTCCCCAGCATCCTGATGACGGTCATCCACTTACTCATGAAGGGGTCTCCAGAGTAGTCATAGTCCCCGGGGGCCACAGCTCCTGGCGCCTTCAAGGCATCAGTTACCATGTCATGGTCCTTCCCAAGACTTATCTGAAGAGGTCTGTCTGACTGTTGCTGCTGTTGTTGCTGTTGTTGCTGTTGTTGCTGTTGCTGTTGCTGTTGTTGCTGCCATTCTTGTTGCTGTCGCTGTTCCAGCTCCTGAGTTTTTGTTTCTCAATTTCAGCATGGAAGTATGCATCATCGTCGTCCTCTTCTATAAGTCTCTCTCTGTCAATTTTCTTAATGCCTGTTATTGTCTGTTTAACTTTGTCCTTCACCTTCATAGTAATCTGAGAGAGAACTATTTCACGACCTTGACCTTGGTGATCAAATCGGAACTGCAAGGCCGTGATGAAGGCACAACTCATGAGCACAGTGAACACAGCAAAACAAACCACGTAGTTCTTCTCAGCATGGTGTTGTGTTCCACAGGGATGTTGAGGGAAGGTGGTGGAGTGGTCCAGAGCAAGACCAACGAAGAACATAGATAAGCCCCATCCAAGCGATCCAAACATTCTTTGTCTTCCGTAGTTTTCTGTGTCATCACCCAGAACAGCTAGAGTAACAGAATCTGCGAATGTTATGGCAGGTGCGCTGAAGAATTCTCCAATAACAACAAGTAGCAGAAGAATAAAGAACACTTCCTGGACTTCGTCTTCTCGATACACGATAGTGCTGAATGGCGAATGCAACAGGCCTTTAACGTCAGACTCATTGGCATTAGCGTACTTGGTATGGTCAAGTCGGCGGGGACTCTCACCTGTCCCACGTCTGTGACGCATCACCAGAATACTCTCCTTCTCGTCGTGGTGAGGGGTGTACAGGTTCCTGGCCATACCAAGGTGTTCCTCGAAGTGGAAGGATGTCTCCCGTCTCTCCCGTCCCAGTGGTGTGATGAGGATGTCGTGAGTGCCGTTGTTGTTGATGCATCGTTCAGCAGGGGGAGTCACGAAGGCTATGGCCAAGGTAAATATGATCCAACAAAACAAGGAGAAGAGTAGAAGTTCCTTTGCGCGTTTGTATCTGTCTGCAATACCACCCCAGAAAGGCGCACTGAGAAACTCAATGAAAGGACGAAATCCTATAAGAACACCGCTCTGTGATGGGTTCATACCAAGCTGCTTGAAATAAATGGCAAGTAAGGGAAACAAGGAGCCAAAGGCCCCGAAGAAGAAGAAATAGAATAGTTTGCATATGAGTAAATCCCTGTTGACCACGGTAAATAAAGTGTCGATGAGGTCCCGTGGTCGTGCAGGGTTAGGGGGGCCGGAATTGAGACGTTTGGCGGTGTGTTGGTACTCACGGTCTTCTGTGGGCTGGGGGTAGCCCTCAGACGCCGGAGTTTCTTCAGCGTCGAAATCAGTCGCCATCTTGTTGAAGCGATTTGAGTAATGTCCTAAGGGGCTGATCTAGCGATCAACGCCGAATTAATGTAGACTGGTTTAACACGTAATACTAGCACTTCTCAGCATCCTCCCAATCTACCCGCCTTCTTCAAACAACGTCGACAACAGTGCACTGGACAGACCTAATAAGCAGACGACAGTTTCAGTCACTACAGAGATGTAGAGTGGAACGTCAAAGAGTCATCTTACAACAAGAGCACCTCTGCACCGATGTCTGCTGACTGAAGCTCTGCCTTGCCTAAACTGCAGCAGAAGACACGGCCGGGGCGGTATTTACCAATAATCCACTGAGCTATTTCCAGTGATGGTGGTCCGCGACAGAAGCCTGGTACCGACAACCACTCCGCAATTACAGCAGATCGATACAGACTTTGGCGGGAAACTCACGCTCTGTTGGGCAGAAAAGACCTCTCTATGTATGTATACTACATGGTTTGGGTGTAACGCTGGGCTGGCGGGAGTGGTTCCCGTGGTACACGTCGACCTGAGAGGGTGACGAGTTGAAGAAGAAAACAAGTTACTAAGCATGTAACAGAAAGATGGGTTTCCGCGCAGTTTGTAGCACCATGGGTGATGTCTTATGAATGTTTGCTGATTATGGATTACCATCAAGTACAGTCCTGGTATATACACAGGGGCTGTTTCTGCAGGATGGCGTGTGACCAAGACCTACTGTAGGGCTTTGTAACAACTTATGCCCCTTTAATGGGAATATAATATAGCCCTTCGTACATCTCAGATGAAAACACATTTCAAGAGACTTTGAAAGCAGTAACAAATTTATCATGTCCGTTTAAGTCCAATATCGCAAACATTGATCTCCAATCAAGATTACGTTGTGGAGATTGTATCATTGTTTGTACTGTATCTCGATCGACGAAATATACAGCTGTTATCTGATCGAATGACTCGCTGGGTCATTGCATAACCTGCATCAATAGCCGTAGCGGATAGCTTCCAAGGACAGCCCAGTACAGTTGTATAGCAAACCATTATGCCACTGTAGTTGATATCTATACAACTGAATGAATAATGAACCACATTCAACATACTTTATGTTTCCATCCTTATCTAATGAGTCGAGTGATAGGTCGTGTTTCCCTGATAATTACTATGCTTCATGTCTCCCTGGAGACTGACTATTTGGTAGTCGGATCGACGTCCAGGGATTCGTGAACAAGTCACAATTGCTTAACAAAACTTCTTATGCTTCAGGATGCTGAAAAACAATTTTGTTTAATAACAACATTTTTAAAGATTTATATGTCGAAATTAGTTTATTTAGTCTTTATCATTTATAATTAATTTTAAGAAATATATGGTTTTGCGCCACCAAATATATCTAGCATCCATATAATACCCGAGTTCCAGCATACAAAACCCGCCCCCACCCCATCCCCACCCCAGGCATGTACTGATCGATCCCTTCCCAGGTTTCCACAATTCCAACGACCATCTGCGAGTTAAGAGACCACCTCGACATGTCCAAGCAGTTACTACGAGTTATGACTACCCAGCTCAATCTTAGCTGATACCAGCAAATTATTCCCATAAAGGAATGTCTCAGTGAGTGTCCACAAGTAATACCCTGGAACACTGTGAAAGCCATCAGCCTGTGTGATGACCCTCCACCCACCAGCCTGTAAACTGACCCTCTTGAGACTTGTCTATCACAGACTTCCACTGCTAATACAAAGCGGTGTTACCAACTACAAGAAGTGAAGTTTTTTGCGCCTTGGTCTATTGATTGTGTCTCGGCAAGCTTCATCAATAAGGAACAACCGACAGACCGACCTCTCGAGATATGGCAATGACGAAAAGAGCAAATAAGCTCATGCTCATTTTTACACCATTGACTGTGTTTATTCTGAAGATGCTTATTTGATAACCGACCCAACCACGTAGAATGATGACCTAGGGGTTTAGTGTGGATACTGGTAGTTATGTCATGGCAACACAAGACGTTATATGAAGTCTGACATTCAACACAGGAGTGTGCGTTTAATATCTCTCTCCGCGGAGGGCCTTGAACACTGCATGAAGTAGGAAGCTCCATTATTATGTGTTTGAATAAACACGTCAATCAGATAGCAAGTATCGCAAGTTGCTATCCGGGACATTTCAAAATTGATTTTACGTTATAAATTTTAACAAGATTATGAATACGTCAGTTTGTCCATTACACCCGGGGAATAGTGGGAAGTTCTTCTATAAGCCCGAGACATGTTTCCGTCGTGGGGCATGCATTGGAATAATCTTTGTTCCAAGCCAGTCTTCCACCATCATGTTGGGGGACGGAGTAGAAGTTAGTTGCCTGGCGCTGTACAGGGTTGGTCAGGATCCTAGGAGTTGTCAGCATAGGAATATGTATTCATCGATTTCCTCTAAGACCTTTGTCTGGGCGGTGTGGTGGCCTAGTGGTTAAAGGTCCGCACATCACGCCGAGTACACGGGTTCGATTCCCCACATGGGTACAATGTGTGAAGCCCATTTCTGTGGTCTCCCGCTGTGATATTGCTGGGATAGCGTTAAAAGCGGCGTAAAACCATACTCACTCACTCATTCAAAGTAAGACCTATATTACACATGAAGCTGGCGCGCCGTGGTGTATATGAATGGACAAATATCGCACAATGTTGGGATGATATACGATAATGGTTGACAAATAGTAGATAATGGCGGAAGAATGGTTGTTAGTACAATAGTGAGGTGCAGTGGGCCTAAACCCCACGTTCAAGATTACTTAACTCATGTAGATGTGAATGCACCTTTGTGTGACTGCTTGCACTAGTCATGACTAATTCAGATTTTATAGTACCAGCCAACTCAGATATCATGCCATAGTTTAGCATGGAAGCCTCACATGGACTCACTGTACTGAATTTGTTTTATCCCTTAATGACGATGGTAAATAGTTTGTAGTGAAGGAAGAATAGTGGATGGCGGTGGAAGAATAGTGGCAAATAGCTGAATAATAGTGGATTGTATTGGGGAAATAGTATTTCCTAGCTGAATAATATAGGACGGTGGTGAAATAATAGTGGTTACTAGATGACGAATAGTGGATTATAGTGGGAAAACAGTGGTTACTAGTTGAAGAATAAAGGATTGTGGTGGAAGAATAGTGGTTACTAGCTGAAGAATAGTGGATTGAGGTAGAAATATAGTGGTAATTACCTGAAGAATATTGGCTCGTGTTGGAAGAATAGTGGTTACTAGCTGGAGAATAGTGGATTGTTGTGGAAATATAGTGGTAATTACCTGAAGAATATTGGCTCGTGTTGGAAGAATAGTGGTTACTAGCTGGAGAATAGTGGATTGTTGTGGAAATATAGTGGTAATTACCTGAAGAATATTGGCTCGTGTTGGAAGAATAGTGGTTACTAGCTGGAGATTAGTGGATTGTTGTGGAAATATAGTGGTAATTACCTGAAGAATATTGGCTCGTGTTGGAAGAATAGTGGTTACTAGCTGGAGAATAGTGGATTGTTGTGGAAATATAGTGGTAATTACCTGAAGAATATTGGATGGTGGTGAAAAAATACTGGTTACTAGTTGAGGAAAAGTCGAAGGTGTGGACGAACAGTGAATGATGCTGGAGAAACACTGGTTAGTCGCTGAAATATAAAGACTGGCGGTAGAAGAGTAATGGTAAATGTAGTGGTCACCACGCCAACCACGCAGGGTCAATGTACATACATGTAAGCAAATTGTTACGCACATTTTTAGTAACAATATATGAAGCAGCACTAGGCTTCAAGTAAGTCTAACATTTCCCTCAAATACCACAGGTCTAGTGTTTACAAGAGTTTTGACACACAATGTCAGAAAACTCATGCACTGCTATTTCGGGTTTCCTTAAATACAGCATACAGACGAAACGTTTCACTTGTTACCATCATGAAATCGGATGGCATACAATCCGACAGTCGGGCAGTGTATACCGGGCTTTCCTTCTGACAGAGATTGATGGGGGAGGCGCATTGTTTTCCTTGATGACCTGATGAATGCATAATCAATATGGCCGCCACACATACTTGCGTCTTTTGCAGATGATACAGCTACGTGTACTTAATTAAAATACCCAGAAGGGGCGGTGGGCAGCCAAGCGGTTAAAACGTTGGCTCGTCACGCTGAAGACCCGGGTTCGATTCTCCACATGGGTACAATGTGTGCAGCCCATTTCTGGTGTCCCCCGCTGTGATATTGCTGGAATACTGCAAAGAGGAGAGTAAAACTAAACTCACCCCCCTAGAATACCCATGTCTTTGGCGGAGTAACAACGGAATCGGTGTATTGGAGCACAAATCTTTCAAGCCATTGGCTGCCTGTCGTGGGTCTGTATTGGGAGACGGGAATCAACCCGATAGGCAGGGAGGATGTGTTTGCATAGCATTGTACCTCATTGTTATGCATAATGTCTGCAGTCACTCTGGTACAACATGACAGAGCAATTTGGCAGTTACAGCCTTTCATTACAATCGTAACACAATATTTCATTCGTCTGATAATTTTATCAATGGAGCTGTTGGTGTAGACTCTTATAAAAATTGTCTTTGAACGGCATTTAGATGCGATACACATGAAGGCAAAAAATTATGGATGTCAACTCCTGTAGTTTGATGGATACGACGTTTGGGAGCACATTCTTACTCCTTGATCAGGTGAATGAAAGACTAGGAAACAGACAGCACACAGGGTTCTAACAATCGATATTATAAAAAGTTTAAACATATAAATCTTCGTTTCTTACATCTGCATTTTATTTATTGTATTCTAATATGTGATTACGAAGTGTGTGTACCAGTGGTCCTTTGAGTCAGTATTTGGTCTATATTAAATATGCAATTTCATGTTTTGTATACGTGCTCACAACTGTAAGTGTTTGACATGTGACACCCAGTAATACGGCCTGGCTGGATGTCGATCTGTCTTAAACAGCGTCTGCAACTGAAGCTTGTTTCTAAGTGAAGCTTCAGACGTTGTAATTAGTGACTTGTGGAACTGAAACATCTATGGTGGCCAACACACGAGCTGTGACTGCAAGCTGACTGAAGAAAGTCCTACTTTGATACACCTAGATGGATAAGGTGGATAGAATCTTAAATCTAAAAGAGCAGACGCGCGCAATGCATATGCTTTACAGAACTTGTCAATATCAGGGGGTCTTATATAGACCCCTTGGCGAACACAACTCTTTCCAGCCATACGAAAAATGTAATTGACGCCTGTGGTCTAGAAACAACTGACACAAAGCAATTATGTCCAACATTGAATACAGACATGTTTTTGCTTTAGTGTCGGGATCTGTGTGGTTGCTGCAGTCAAATGAGTCTAGTTTTGACGTGACAGACGACAGGGCCACGTAAGGCTGACACTGTATCCTCCTAATTACATATTCTATTACGCAGATCGATATGCCATCTAAACAAAGCCGCAGGCCCATCCAAACAGCCTTCCTCCTAATTAGTGGGTATACAATCAATACCATGGACAGGCTTCTTACATAAGACGAAATCTGCCAGCTTATTAGTAGAGCCCGCTATTTCAATCTCGGTCGTGGTTGGCGATAAAGTCAGTCACGCTGTTATGATGGAGTTTTTGTAGTTGGGGGTGGATTGACATTAGATATTGGACACCGCATCAAAGGAAGACATGGAACGGATCTAATAACATTCGCACAGAGCATCTGTAACGCCAGCTGAACCAGTACTGAATGTACATAGTGATTAGATGTTGTTAAACCTGGACTGGAAGACGATCCAGCCTTGAACTCTTCACAAGTTTCTATCGTGCAAGTCGACCAGGAGGCCGCTGTACAAAATGCACTTAGCGTTACGGCTGTGATAAGTGTTAAGATAAGAGAGTTACGATAACCCTGGCGTCCAGATCGTGGTGTACAGCGGCACCCCGAATGTCAGCGTTCTTACATGTTCTGTAAAGCGTAGTTCTATGCCTGAAATACAGGTAAACAGAGTGAATGAGTGAGTTTAGTTTTACGCCGCTTTTAGCAATATTCCAGCAAGTTTACAAGAGGAAATCGAAATAGCAACTTAATGGCTGAACACAAACTTACATTAACGTCACATGGGTATCCCTCTGGTCATTCAGAATACCCCACTTTTAGCAATATTCCAGCAATATCACGGAGGGGGACACCAGAGTGAGTGAGTGAGTATGGTTTTACCCCGCTTTTAGCAATATTCTAGCAATATCACGGAGGGGGACACCAGAGTGAGTGAGTGAGTGGGTATGGTTTTACCCTGCTTTTAGCAATATTCCAGCAATATCACGGAGGGGGACACCAGAAATGGGCTTCACACATTGTACCCTTGTGGGGAATCAAACCCGGGTCTTCGACGTGACGAGCGAACGCTTTATCCACTAGGCTACCCCACCGCCCCTGGTATGATTGGGAGGCAGAGAGTGAGTGAGTTAAAACTCGTCATCGCACCGGTAATACTCCAGCCACATAGAAGTTTGCGAGTATAATTTTACGCCGCTTTTCGCAATATTCCTGCAAATATCAGGGCAAGGGACACCAGAAATGGGCTTCACACACTGTACCCATGTGGGGAATCGAACCCGGGTCTTCGGCGTAACGAGCAAATGGCTACCCTGCCGCCAGCCATAACGCGATGAGAACAACCTGTTAACTTTAAAAGATCTGTCGGCAAGGGACAGTAAGACGGAAATGTGTATCCAGTTCAAACCTAAAACCAACCTTATCAAAATTAAAAGCACATAGAAAACAATAAGAAAAGAAATTTAGTCCTATCAATTAAAATGATATAGACCACCAATAATCAAGTTTAGAAAACCTAACATGGGATCATGGGGACTTAGTAGTTTCTGGGCTTCAAATGTGATTTTTTAGCAGGTTTTGTGAAATCAGTTTGGTTTTACGCCGCTTTTAGCAATATTAGCAACATTAGCTGCCCAGGTTACCCTGGCTCGGCGTGACGAGCCAACGCCAATATTAAATACACACAAGACAGTCAAAGTTCTAAAATACTAGTCTGAATTGGGAAAGACTATATGTTTACCTTACATTAACCCTCTGGGTGTCACTACCAACAGTAATCTCAGTTGCTGATCATATTTATCTTTAAAATAGATATTAGCAATTCAAAATATATCATGTATTTTTATAGTTCAATTTCTTTTGAAAATCTAAGAATTTAAAGAGCATTGACATTACTAAAAAGACCATCTATAGAAACTGAATGATAAATGTATCCCTTGTGAGAAATAAATCTACATTGTCAAGATAAATATGTTTGACCATGATTCTCTCACTGCAGAGGATGCAAAAACTGAATGGAAGAGGAAGTGGTGTCACAGATTAGTTGAGCACTGCTTTCACGACATCATCAGCCAAGGTGTTACCCATCATGTCAACATGGCTGGGAAACCAACAAAAGGCAATGTCGTATTGGCAAGATCATTGAATGGTTCCAATACATCCAAGATGATGGGATGGTCTGAAGCCATGTTTTAATTGCCTAAAGACATGACAGGGAATCAGAAAATAAATTATTTATGAAGAGACTGTTGCTGAATGTACTCCAAGGCTGGGAAAACTGGCTCGGGCTCTGTTGTGAAGATAGGGCTATTGTGTGATAATCTGAAGTTAGAGTGTTGACATGGGTTGGTCCTGGATAGCAGCAGCAGTAGCACTGCATTGCATTGCAGCAGTAGTGGCAGTTACAGTAGCAGTAGTGGCAGTTACAGTAGCAGTAGTGGCAGTTACAGTAGCAGTAGTGGCAGTTACAGTAGTAGTAGCGGCAGTTACAGTACTGGCAGTTACAGTGGCAGTTACAGTAGCAGTAGCGGCAGTTACAGTAGTGGCAGTTACAGTAGCAGTAGCGGCAGTTACAGTAGCAGTAGTGGTAGTTACAGTAGCAGTAGTGGCAGTTACAGTAGCAGTTACAGTAGCAGTAGTGGCAGTTACAGTAGCAGTAGTGGCAGTTACAGTAGCAGTAGTGGCAGTTACAGTAGCAGTTACACAGTGGCAGTTACAGTAGCAGTAGTGGCAGTTACAGTAGTGGCAGTTACAGTAGCGGTAGTGGTAGTTACAGTAGCGGTAGTGGGGGTTACGGTGGCAGTTACACGGTAGCGGTAATTGGAGTTACAATGTAGCAGTAGTGGCAGTTACAGTAGCGGTAGTGGCAGTTACAGTAGCAGTAGTGGCAGTTACAGTAGCGGTAGTGGTGAGTTACAGTAGCAGTAGTGGCAGTTACAGTAAGTAGCAGTAGCAGTGGCAGTTACGGTAGCAGTTACAGTGGCAGTTAGCGAGTTACAGTAGCAGTAGTGGCAGTTACGGTAGCAGTAGCAGTTACAGTAGCAGTATGGTAGTTACGGTAGCGGTAGTGGCAGTTACAGTAGCAGTAGTGGCAGTTACAGTAGCAGTAGTGGCAGTTACAGTAGCAGTAGTGTGGTGGTTACAGTAGCAGTGGCGATTACAGTGCAGTTACAGTAGCAGTAGTGGCAGTTACACGGTAGTAGCAGTTATAGTGGTAATGGCAGTTACAGTAGCAGTAGTGGTAGTTACAGTAGCAGTTAGTGTGGCAGTAGTGGTAGTTACAGTAGCAGTAGTGGCAGTTACAGTAGCAGTAGTGGTAGTTACAGTAGCAGTAGTGGCAGTTACAGTAGCAGTAGTGGTAGTTACAGTAGCAGTAGTGGCAGTTACAGTAGCGGTAGTTGGTAGCAGTGGCAGTTACGGTAGCAGTAGTGGCGGTTACAGTAGCAGCAGTTACAGTGGCAGCAGTTACGGTAGCGGTAGTGGTAGTTACAGTAGTAGTGGTAAGTGGCAGTTACAGTAGTGGCAGTTACGGTAGTGGCAGTTACAGTAGCAGTAGTGGCAGTACAGTACAGCAGTAGTGGCAGTTACAGTAGCAGTAGTGTAGCAGTAGCAGTAGTGGTAGTTACGGTACCGGCAGTGGCAGTAGTAGGTAGTAATTGGTGGTTACAGTGGTAGTTACAGTAGCAGTAGTGGCAGGCAGTAGTGGCAGTTACAGTAGCAGTAGTGGCGGTGGCGGTAGTGGCAGTTACAGTAGCAGTAGTGGTAGTTACAGTAGCAGCAGTTACAGTGGCAGTTACAGTAGCAGTAGTGGTAGTTACGGTAGCAGTAGTGGCAGTTACAGTAGCAGTAGTGGCAGTTACAGTGATGACAGTAGTGGCAGTTACAGTAGCAGTAGTGGCAGTTACGGTAGCAGTAGTGGCAGTTACGGTAGCAGTAGTGGTAGTTACAGTAGCAGTGAAAGTGGCAGTTACGGTAGCGGTAGTGGTAGTTACAGTAGCAGTAGTGGTAGTTACAGTAGCAGTAGTGGCAGTTACAGTAGCAGTAGTGGCAGTTACAGTAGCAGTAGTGGCAGTTACAGTAGCAGTAGTGGTAGTTACAGTAGCAGTAGTGGCAGTTACAGTAGCAGTAGTGGTAGTTACAGTAGCAGTAGTGGTAGTTACGGCAGCAGCGTTACAGTAAGTGGCGGTTACGGTAGCGTAGTGGTAGTTACGGTAGTAGCAGTTACAGTAGCAGTAGTGGTAGTTACAGTAGCAGTAGTGGTAGTTACAGTAGCAGTAGTAGCAGTTACAGTAGCAGTAGTGGCAGTTACAGTAGCAGTTACAGTAGCAGTAGTGGTAGTTACAGTAGCAGTAGTGGTGAGTTACAGTAGCAGTAGTGGCAGTTACAGTAGCAGTAGTGTAGGTAGGCGGTTACGGTAGTGGCAGTTACAGTAGCGGTAGTTACAGTTACGGTAGTAGTGGCAGTTACAGTAGCAGTAGTGGCAGTTACAGTGGCAGCAGTTACAGTGGCAGTTACAGTAGCAGTAGTGGCGGTTACAGTAGCAGTGGTGGTAGTAGTGGTAGTAGCAGTAGTGGTAGTTACGGTAGCGGTAGTGGTAGTTACGAGTGGTGGCAGTAGTGGTGGTTACGGTAGCAGTGGTGGTGGTTACAGTAAGCGGTAGTGGCGGTTACGGTAGCAGTGAGTGGTGGCGGCAGTGGCAGTAGCGGCGGTTACGGTAGCAGTGGTGGTGGTTACGGTAGTAGTAGCGCCCAGTTACGGTGGCGGTAAGTGGCGGTAGCCCGGTAGTGGCAGTTACGGTAAGCGGTAGTGGTAGTTACAGTAGCGGTGGTGGCGGTTACGGTAGCAGTGGTGGTTACGGTAGTGGTAGTGGCGGTAGTTACGGTAGCGGTAGTGGCGGTTACAGTGGCGGTAGTGGCGGTTACAGAAATTGCAGTGGCGGTAGTGGCGGTTACGGTAATTGGCGGTTACGGTAGCGGTAGTGGTGGTTACGGTGGTAGCGGTTACGGTGGCGGTGGTGGCAGTAACAGTAGTGGCAGTTACAGTAGCGGTTACGGTAGCAGTGGCGGTTACCACAGTAGTGGCAGTTACGGTAGCAGTAGTGGCAGTGGCGGTAGCAGTAAGTGGTAGTTACGGTAGCGGTAGTGGCAGTTACGGTAGCAGTAGTGGCGGTTACGGTAGCGGTAGTGGTAGTTACGGTAGCAGTAGTGGCAGTTACAGTAGCGGTAGTGGTAGTTACATTACAGTGGTAGCGGTAGTGGTAGTTACAGTAGCAGTAGTGGTAGTTACAGTAGCAGTAGTGGCAGTTACAGTAGCAGTAGTGGCAGTTACAGTAGCAGTAGTGGTAGTTACAGTAGCAGTAGTGGTAGTTACAGTAGCAGTAGTGGCAGTTACAGTAGCAGTAGTGGTAGTTACAGTAGCAGTAGTGGCAGTTACAGTAGCAGTAGTGGCAGTTACAGTAGCAGTAGTGGCAGTTACAGTAGCAGTAGTGGTAGTTACAGTAGCAGTAGTGGCAGTTACAGTAGCAGTAGTGGCAGTTACAGTAGCAGTAGTGGCAGTTACAGTAGCAGTAGTGGCAGTTACAGTAGCAGTAGTGGCAGTTACAGTAGCAGTAGTGGTAGTTACAGTAGCGGTAGTTAGCAGTAGTGGCAGTTACAGTAGCAGTGGTAGTTACAGTAGCAGTAGTGGTAGTTACAGTAGCAGTAGTGGCAGTTACAGTAGCAGTAGTGGTAGTTACAGTAGCAGTAGTGGCAGTTACAGTAGCAGTAGTGGCAGTTACAGTAGCAGTAGTGGCAGTTACAGTAGCAGTAGTGGCAGTTACAGTAGCAGTAGTGGCAGTTACAGTAGCGGCAGTTACAGTAGCAGTAGTTACAGTAGCAGTAGTGGCAGTTACAGTAGCAGTAGGCAGTTACAGTAGCAGTAGTGGCAGTTACAGTAGCAGTAGTGGCAGTTACAGTAGCAGTAGTGGTAGTTACAGTAGCAGTAGTGGTAGTTACAGTGGCAGTAGTGGCAGTTACAGTGGCAGTAGTGGTAGTTACAGTAGCAGTAGTGGTAGTTACAGTAGCAGTAGTGGTAGTTACAGTAGCAGTAGTGGTAGTTACAGTAGCAGTAGCAGTAGTGGCAGTTACAGTAGCAGTAGTGGCAGTTACAGCAGCAACAGGAGCAGTAGTGGCAGTTACAGTAGCAGTAGTGGCAGTTACAGTAACAGCAGCAGTAGTGGCAGTTACAGTAGCAGTAGCAGCAGCCGTCCAACAGTAGTGACAAGTCCAACAGTAGTGACAAGTCCAACATATAGGAAATTCCATTTATTGATGATGCACATGTTTACTTACAATGCATCACATGAACAATGTCTATTTACAATGTATGAAAATGCAAGTTTTATCTACAAACCATAATAATTCAAGTGATATTTTACAAAGTATGATAACATAACTCTTAACATTATCAGCTGTAAAGCTGAGACTTCACCAGAACTCATCCACAAGACAAGGTTTCCTATTTCACCACACTTTTATGATGCCATCACTTTTGTGATGCAGAGGACATCACAGTCAGACGTAGAAAGGACCCTACTTTCAAGCTTTCAAAACACCAAAGTAATTGTGGCGATAGATGCTGGAAAGAAATCATAGAAATCAGCTGAGTATAACTTAAAGTTTGGGGGCAACAGCGAGCTTAAAGGTTATGGCCTTTCTGTATCTGACTGTGAAGTCCTTTCCTCACACAATGAGCTGTGTGACGTCATAACAGTGAGATAAGGTGAACTGTGAGGTATGGTGAAGTTCTTCAGAGGTGCCTACTTCAAGCTACCAGCTACACTACAAACTTTCCATGTCTGAAATATATTCAGATACAGTATGATGTAAATCGACAATGCATATTCAGCACTATACATTCACAGGCTAGTTTCACTGTTTCCTAAATTCAGATCAAAAACTTTCTCAAACTATGGATGCCACTTCACTCAGTGTCTCTGCTAACACAAAGAGTTTGTATTTCATTTTGTCATGGTAGAACGAAGGTAATCATCTACAGATAACCTAACCTTTATTGAGAATGCAGTATGTTTCATCTCTGTAAATTGTTTGTAATTGGTAGCATTACATAGTGTTTTTGTATATTTGACTACAAACATCTTGTAACCATAGTAACCGACACTCCCTTGGCTCTGCATGGTCATTGCTGTCAATATCCTCTTCTGACCCCAGACAATAAGCATTGTTATCTTCAGCTACTGGTAAATTACAAATTAAAGCTTTGAACAAAAGCTAGGTTATCTCTATAATGAAGCTATTAAACACAGTCTAGACTATATCTCAAGAAAGAATTACTGTTCTCACTTTCTGAATTACTTCTACATTTTATCCAAACCACCTGTATCTCATTTCTGACTACTGGTAATGCACTTCTCCCCATGGAAAACACACCTGCCAATCCCACACAGACCAACCACAGTGCATATCTCCAAAGGAGACACACACCACCCCACCAACCTGACCCCGTCCATCCATCACATCCCCTACTCCACCCAATTCCAACCCCCAGAAGCCACTCCCTTGTCAGAGCCATTCTCCTCCTGGCCCCACCTCATCACACCCCCTACTCCACCTGATTCCAACCACCAAAAGCCGCTCCCTTGTCAGAGCCATTCTCCTCCTGGCCCCACCTCATCACACCCCCTACTCCACCTGATTCCAACCCCCAAAAGCCACTCCCTTGTCAGAGCCACTCTCCTCCTGGAGACACCTGATCACATCCCCTACTCCACCTAATTCCAACCCCCAGAAGCCGCTCCCTTGTCAGAGCTGCTCTCCTCTTGGCTCCCCCCTCATCACATCCCCTACTCCATCTGATTACAAACCCCCTGAAGCCACTCCCTTGTCAGAGCCGCTCTCCTCCTGGCCCCACCTCATCACATCCTCTACTCCACCTGATTCCAACCCCCAGAAGCCACTCTCTTGTCAGAGCCACTCTCCTCCTGGCTCCCCTCCTGTAATGTCCCTTTCTCCACCTGATTCCACTCTGCCAAGCCAGCAGCCGCCTCTGCATCAGAATCACTTTCCTCCTCCTCTTTATGTTTCTTCAGCTTGTTAATGAGCTCTGAAAAAGGAATAACTGCAATGAATGAGTTCTATCTCAAATACAGATGGAGTACAACCATGTGTTTCTGAACAGTGCGTTCAGCAATATTCCAGTTTTATGACTGTGGCCTGAAAATGATCAAGTCAAGGGTACAATATATGAAGCCCATTTCTGGTGTCGCCTGTCATGATATTGCTGGAATATTGCTAAAACCAGTGCAAAATCATACTAACTCACTCGCACACAGAAACAGAATACTGACTCTTGGTGAGTGAGTATGGTCTTATGCCACTTTTAGCAATATTCCAGCAACAGCGCGGCGGGGGACACCAGAAATGGGCTTCACACACTGTACCACGTAGGGAATCAAACCTGGGTCTTTGGCATGAGTAAACACTTTAGCCACTAGGCTACCCAACCACTCCTGATTCTGAGTAGACCAGTCATTGTTTTATTCACTTAATGCTGAACAACAGGCAAGTAAGCAACAACAACAACCATCTTATATAGTCCTTTCGAATGAAGCACCTGAGAATCTACCAGCCCCTTTATCGACTGGACCACTGAGCGGTCAAGGAAACGAACCAGAACTAGAAATTGTGTCCTGTTATGTAGTTTACACAACACTTCAATATCTCACACACAGACTTACCTTTAGCAGGGTTGAACACACCACTGGTTTGTTCTCTACACACAAAGCATCTTCTACAGCTCACACACAGACTTACCTTTAGCAGGGTTGAACACACCACTGGTTTGTTCATTACACACAAAGCATCTTCTATATCTCACACACAGACTCGCCTTTAGCAGGGTTGAACACACCACTGGTTTTGTTCTCTCTACACACAAAGCATCTTCTATATCTCACACACTGACTTACCAGACTTACCTTTAGCAGGGTTGAACACACCACTGGTTTGTTCTCTACACACAAAGCATCTTCTATAGCTCACACACAGACTTACCTTTAGCAGGGTTGAACACACCACTGGTTTGTTCATTACACACTAAAAGCATCTTCTATATCTCACACACAGACTTACCTTTAGCAGGGTTGAACACACCACTGGTTTGTTCTCTACACAAAGCATCTTCTATATCTCACACACAGACTTGCCTTTAGCAGGGTTGAACACACCACTGGTTTGTTCTCTACACACAAAGCATCTTCTATATCTCAAACACAGACTCGACTTTAGCAGGGTTGAACACACCACTGGTTTGTTCTCTACACACAAAGCATCTTCTATAGCTCACACACAGACTTACCTTTAGCAGGGTTGAACACACCACTGGTTTGTTCTCTACACACAAAGCATCTTCTATATCTCACACACAGACTCACCTTTAGCAGGGTTGAACACACCACTGGTTTGTTCTCTACACACACAAAGCATCTTCTATAGCTCACACACAGACTCACCTTTAGCAGGGTTGAACACACCACTGGTTTGTTCTCTACACACAAAGCATCTTCTACAGCTCTCACACACTGACTCACCTTTAGCAGGGTTGAACACACCATTGGTTTGTTCTCTACACACAAAGCATCTTCTATATCTCACACACAGACTCGCCTTTAGCAGGGTTGAACACACCATTGGTTTGTTCTCTACACACAAAGCATCTTCTATATCTCACACACAGACTCACCTTTAGCAGGGTTGAACACACCACTGGTTTGTTCTCTACACACAAAGCATCTTCTATATCTCAAACACTAGACTCGACTTTAGCAGGGTTGAACACACCACTGGTTTGTTCTCTACACACAAAGCATCTTCTATATCTCACACACAGACTCACCTTTAGCAGGGTTGAACACACCACTGGTTTGTTCATTACACACAAAGCATCTTCTATATCTCACACACAGACTCACCTTTAGCAGGGTTGAACACACCACTGGTTTGTTCTCTACACACAAAGCATCTTCTACAGCTCACACACTGACTTACCTTTAGCAGGGTTGAACACACCACTGGTTTGTTCATTACACACAAAGCATCTTCTATATCTCACACACAGACTCACCTTTAGCAGGGTTGAACACACCACTGGTTTGTTCTCTACACACAAAGCATCTTCTACAGCTCACACACAGACTCACCTTTAGCAGGGTTGAACACACCACTGGTTTGTTCTCTACACACAAAGCATCTTCTATATCTCAAACACAGACTCGCCTTTAGCAGGGTTGAACACACCATTGGTTTGTTCTCTACACACAAAGCATCTTCTATATCTCACACACAGACTCGCCTTTAGCAGGGTTGAACACACCATTGGTTTGTTCTCTACACACAAAGCATCTTCTATATCTCACACACAGACGAACAATATTACAGCAACTCTGAAAAAAATGTCTCATGATGTATTGTAAACATGATTAGTCTCATAAACATAACATAATGTATATTATCTGTGAAGTATGAGGTATAATGACTTCTCAGTTTCCAACTGTTGACTTCTGAGTATGTATAAGACAGGCTGCCATGGATCAAGTTCATCATTGTGACAGTGTCGGAGAGCTGCAAGGACATGATGCTCCAGCTGGTAACAGACTACAACCTCCACAAGGTCACTGTTGTTGCTGGGTCCCCAACCAGGCACAGATCTATCTACAATGGCATCAAGGCTGTTTCAGGTGGTATGTTAAATTGATTGAAACTATGCAGTATTAATACTGTTTCAGGAATGACAGAAAAACATGAAAATCTTTCGTCAGGTCAGCATTGTGAGATAGAAGGATAAGCAGATGACCATATTTGATTTATTTTGTGATAACAAGAGTGCATGAAACCGCTATGGCTGTATCCATGGTAACAATGTGGCTTGTGAATGACCAAATGGATTAAAGGCAGAGGTCAAGTGTTTCTCAGATTCCCTTACTTTTTTCCTTGTTCTGATCATAACCATTGTCACTTACTGCTTTTAAACACCCAACATGCTCAAATAATAAAAAGTCTGCTATAAGTTTGATCATTTATTCTCATAACTACCACATTGATTTGATACATTTTGTCATATTTCCTTGTTTGATGTCAAACATTAAGAAGCATAAAAATTTAAAACAGTTTCATCTGATTTTGATGATGTTTTTGCAAGTATAAAATCTGTGATTATTGTAATATAACATGGCAGTAACCACGGTAACCCACAGATCCATGCTGACTGTTTCAGTATGCAGTGCACCAGATGTTGTCTTGATTCATGATGCAGTTAGAATATTTGGTGAAGAAGATCCTCATCCGAGACATTGCCTTGGCTGCTCACAAACATGGGGTAATGTTCTTTCCTGTACTAAATAATCCTCAATATGTTAGGACATTAGGGAAGCCTAGTTGTTAAACAGTTCATTCAAAGGCCCAGGTTCAGTTTACCCATCTGTACAATGTATTTATTTCTGTTGCACTGAATTATGATATTGTATGGATAATGCCACAAGCTGCATAAGACCATACTCTGTTGCTCAATAACGCATGTTGTAAGTGAACGTGTATATATTGACATCACATGTATATCAGCCACCACACTGCGATCCATTCACGCAGTACAGTAGATTTGTTCGCAGTCTCCTGACAAAGTGTTATTTAAAACTGGATGTTTTTACTTGAATTTAATTGTTATTCCCCATGCTTGAAAGTATGTGGTATTAAGTTATTAAGCTGTTATTAAGACATAGTTATTCTGTCAGGCATCAGGAGTCACCCGACCCCTCATATCCACGGTGATTGCGTCAGATTCTGACGGGATGTTGACAGAGTCCTTGGACAGAAGTCAGTACGCTGCGAGCGAAATGCCGCAGGGATTTAAGTATCATGTCATTAAACAGGCCTACGAGAAGGTAATAATACAGATGATAACACTGATTCCGTAAGGATTACGTCATCAAACAGAACTATAAGCATGATGAGGCATTAATCATAACGCTGATAAGAATTTAGATATTCCCTCTGTATGCTGTGAATGAGATGCCAGAGGTCTTCCAGTATCCACATTAAACAGGCATACAAGTAGATAAACATAACACAGGAATACAGGATGTTTATTTCAATAAACAGATGTCTTGTATCACACAAGAACGCTCTACATATATAACGTTTAAAGCATAATTACATTTAAAATGGAAAGTGGGCGTGTCTTAATTTATGGATTTACATGCCCAAAAATGCGTATAGGCAGAGGGGGAAGAGAAACCTATTTCAATATAAACATCACTGACTTAACTCCATTGTGTCAATTACTGTATTTTTTCATTGCTACGCACCTATCTTTTTAGGTACAGCTTATCTCTCCTCACTCACGGTCAAGTGAGCTTATGTCCTGTTGTTGGTCTGTCATTAACTGTTTTTATTGACAGAGTACCGACTTTGATTTTGACTATGGTACTGAGTGTCTTCTGCTGGCCAAGAAGTACGCTGGTGTGAATGCGTGTATAGTGGCCGGCAAGCCCTACTTGTGGAAGGTGAGCATGTCAACATGCTGGTGTAGAGTCAGTGTTGACATGGAGTAGAGTACAGTGTACTACAAATAAACACCAGTGTGGTATTAAAAATACAACAATACAGGATATTGTGTGCAATAATATCCGATCTGAATATTATGAAAGTGTTATCCTCTAAAGCAAATATCATCAAGGACTGACAAGGTTTGAAAGTTTCTGTATTTTCAAAGTACTGAGAATAATCACCTGTTAACCAAGAAACTTGTATGGCAGAAGGAAGTTTTTCAATCATGCTAATCATAACAGTCTGAACGATTAGATTTTGTTATGTATTGATTAACTTCCTGACTTGTACTGTTTCCTTCTGCCCAGGTGACACACAAGAAGGATCTACATGCAGCAGAAGCAATGCTGAAAGGTATTTCGTCATTATCTATATAGTGAGTGAGTGAGTTGGGGTTTACACCGCTTTAAGCAATATTCCATCAATATCACGGCAGGGACAGCTGAAGTGAGCTTCACACATTGTACCCATGTAGGGAATCTAACCCTTGTCTTTGGTGTGACAAGCGAATGATTTAACCGGTGGGATACCCCACCACCCCAGATCTATAAAGACTTACTCAGAGGACATTTTTCAGTCCAGTGTCTGCAACAGATATCATTGTATTTAAGATATAACAGCAATACTTTTATTCAAATGTTACTTTCATGATTTCACAAAATTTTGATAACAGTTTCTTCCATACCTCTGAAATATATCTTCAGGAGATGTAGAGGACACTCATTCAATGACAGAGAAAATGCACTGATCTGAAACCTTGTAACAATGTTAACAGTAGTGTGTATATCTCCACAGAACAGTTTCTCCAAGTAGCCATACTGGCCACAGCTGGACAAGATGTGTTAGTGGATACCCTTGAGAGACAGCTGTGTACTGCCGTGAGATCTGAGCAGGTGAGGAAGGGAGAAGTAACATTTGAACATTCTGGGACAATTGTGTATTTGCAAATTACAAGGGTTTATGAAAATTCTTTAGCTCAGTGAACACAAAGTGAAATATTGTTGGAGTTTTATTTATCTTTTAACATAGTCTCATTGCTGTATTTTTCAGGGATGAGAATTTTCCGCGGCTCCGCGGAATTCCGGGAATTTCATAAGACCAAGGGTCATTGTTGTGAATCGTCTAAATCCGATAGATGCTAAACCCCCTGCTAGTTTTCAGAGTTTTTCCCAAAACTTCATTCTCACCCCTGATTTTTGTTCCGTCTCTTATAGAGGTCAGTTATCATTGTGTTTGGTTTATTTTAATTTGAAAACAGTTGGTAATCAATAAAGAAGCATACAGCATTATGGATAACAACTTCTTGTTTATTATCCTTAAAGTTGTATACTTAATTATTGCCACACCAACCTCTAGAATGCTGATCTAACAATTAGGTGGTAATCACTAATGGCCATATCTGAAGAAGAAGGGAGATGGGTGTCAGTATTGGCCAGTTTAGAGCAGGTATCCATACAAGAGTTATGCCCCCTGCAGATGATTATTATGGGATGTGTATGTGAGCCGAGCACATGGAAAACAGTGTACTGTAATGCTACGAGGAATAAGGTTGGTTCTTGTCAAGACAACGGCTTCTTTATATGACAGTTGATTAGAGACTAGTATCCACACTTCCACACAGCAGCAATTGCAACATGGATGGTGTAAACAACAGCATTGTCCTGATAGAGAGGGACACTATGTCACTCAGTGTCAGCTGAAATGCTTCTTGTTATTCAGTTGTTGCCATCTTGTCAATGAGTTACCCGTGAAGATCTGGGTTAGAATTCATCTTCAGTAACCCATGTTAATCGTAAGAGGCGACTAATGGGATCGGGTGTCAACCACTGACTGGGTTGGCACATGTCATTGTATCCCAATTGTGTAGATGGATGCTTCTGCTGTTGATGATATAGCTGAAATATTGCTGAGTGAAGCATAAAACTAAACTCACTCATTTCAATAAGTTGGCAAACATTCACCATTTATAGTTGTTGATGTTATGTATTATGTCTTTGCTGTCCAAGAGGATGGTGGCTATAACTGATTCAGTGGGTCTGGCTGCTTTCAACTTGGTTGTGGGAGACCCAAAGTGTTTCACACCAAAGGTTCTTATTTCTGTCAGGATCACAGTGATCTGGGTTCAGCTCAGCACCAGTCACTATCCTTAAATTGAAATCATTTGGGTTGTGGTTATAACTGGGTGATAGTTTAAGTACATGGATACATGTGATGCTCTATCTGTAGGTTAAAGTCACGTCGGAGATAATCACACAGTCTCACAGTGAACATGCCAACACCTTCATCCACATCCACTCCTCGCTGCCCTCTAACCGGTCAGCTCTGAATCCGGCCACCCATCCATGTGGTGACCGGCTATTGTTTGACCACTGCCACATTCACGTGTTCATGCTTGAACCAACCCAGGTGTCCGACCAGCATCACCAACTGAGTGTTCACTTCAAGCAACTGGCCATCCAGCTGAAGGGTCAGCATTTCATGGTGTATGCTGTTCTAGCTCAGGTATTTCAAGTTATCAAAAATGTTCTGCAGTACTCTCTCCTTTTTTGAACTTTAACAGTTGTGAGATTGACATGACTGGAACGTCATCATGATATAAAGGTCTATGTAATATACTTGCTACCACATTTCAATTGGCTTGGTTAGCAGAATCAGGTATGGTAGATATTGATCAACATTACTACTTATGAAATATAATACTCCATTTCGCCAAGAGCCTTTTTGTTGTAAATTTGGGATTGAGAAAAGGATATATACATCAAGAAATGTATTCATACACTGCAGAAGAATTTGCAGGATCTAATCACACTGAACAATGTTTTAAGCCAATTAGCATGATAAGATTGCAATGTACATTATTAATGACAGGTTTAATACATTAGATAGACCCCTACCACCATACTCTGAAGGAGAGTGAGTGAGTGAGTGAGTTTAGTTTTACGCCACACTCAGCAATATTCCAGCTATATGACGGTGGTCTGTAAATAATCGAGTCTGGACCAGACAATCCAGTGATCAACATCATGAACATCGATCTGCTCAAATGGGAACCGATGACATGTGTCAACCAAGTCAGCAAGCCTGACCACCCAATCCCGTTAGTCGCCTCTTACGGCAAGCATAGTCACCTTCTGTGACAAGCATGGGTTGCTGAAGACCTATTCTACTCCGGATCTTCACGGGTCTCTGAAGGAGAGGCGGCGATGGGGTAACCTAGTGGTAAAAACTTTTGCTTGTCATGCCAAGGATCAGGTTCGATTCCCCACATGTGTACAACCTGTGGAACCCAATTCTGGTGTCTCCTACCATGATATCATTGGAATATTGCTAAAGTGGTTTAAAACTGCACTTACCCATCCACTCAAGGAGAGTCTCTGGTTTATACAGTCCAAAACATCTGTCTGTTTTTACCATCTCAACAATAAATGGAGGAAAGATAGTTGAATAATAATACATACATTGATATGTATTTCAGACAACAGAAGGCTGTGAAGCAGTTTCAGCTATGGTGAAGCATCTGGTCATCCACAGAAGTACAGCCCTCTCGGGACAAGTCTTCCTTGTGTGACCAAGAGTTGTCTCCCTTCTCCATAATCAGTAGCTCTTCCCATATACAAGTATTTCTGATACTATCAGTATGTATACTTTGTATTAAAGAAACCTCCTGTGCCATAATTCTGAAGAATATGTGTAAGCAATATCTAACTAATTCAAGTGCTGAATTTCCAGGAACATTTTGTCTCTCATTCCTGACCTGAACAGGCCTCTATGTTCACTCAGATTTATTTACATCAGAAGACACCGTATAGATATAGAAAACAACCTTACTGAATGTGCATCTAATCATCATGAAACACAATTCAGAAGACACCATATAGATATAGAAAACACCCTTACTGAATGTGCATCTAATCATCATGAAACTCAATTCAGAAGACACCATAATTTTGCAGGAATATGGCTGAAATCATGTAAAACCCAATTCACTCACTCACCTCACAGTCACACACCTGTCCAACACACCTGTCCAACACACCTGTTCATCACACCTGTCCATCACACCTGTCCAACACACCTGTCTATCACACCTGTCCATCACACCTGTCCAACACACCTGTCCATCACACCTGTCCAACACACCTGTCCATCACACCTGTCCATCACACTACCCGTGAAGGTCCGGGTTAGAATATTGATCTTCAGTAACCCATGCTTGTCGTAAGAGGCGAATAACGGGTTCGGGTGGTCAGGCTCGCTGACTTGGTTGACACATGTCATCGGTTCCCAATTGTGCAGATCGATGCTCATGTTGTTGATCACTGGATTGTCTGGTCCAGATTCGATTATTTACAGACCGCCGTCATATACCTGGAATGTTGCTGAGTGCAGCGTAAAACTAAACTCACTCACTCCATCATACCAGTGTGAAGATGCAGATTTATATGTATCCAACTCACCATGGATTTGCAATGTCTTACATTCTTATTAAATCATATGTTCCTGCGAGATGAAACTGACCAGGATGTTATACAGCCTTGTGTATACTGGTGCTTGATGAGGGGATTATGCAATAGTAAATTCTTATGTTATGTTTTTAATTCATTTATTGTTTCATCCATGATATATATTAATACTCCATTTATACTTATATCTCTGTTTACATAAATGTTGAATAAAGAAAATGACACATACCATCAGGGTTTTGTGAATGATACATATTGATGGCCAAGGCTTTACATTGACACCAGCCTACCAGTCTCTATGTTTGGTTATATTTCCCTTCCTAATGACATAAGTATGCATGTTGTATGATATGTCCTTTAGAAGAGCGACGGTGCACCCTTCAAGGCACCAAAATGACACGTCTTAAACCTCCAGTATGTGGTATTGTGCCCACTTCAAGACACTAAAACGACACGTCTTAAACCCCTAGTATGTGGTATTGTGCCTCCTTCAAGACACTAAAGTGACACCTCTTAAACCCCATAGTATGTGGTATTGTGCCCCCTTCAGGGCACTGTGATCACATGTCTTAGTATGTGGTATTGTGCCTCCTTCAAGACACTAAAATGACACGTCTTAAACCCCCAGTATGTGGTATTGTGCCCCCTTCAGGGCACTGTGATCACATGTCTTAGACCCCCTGTATGTGGTATTGTGCCCCCCTTCAAGACACTAAAATGACACGTCTTAAACCCCCAGTATGTGGTATTGTGCCCCCTTTAGGGCACTGTGATCACATGTCTTAAACCCCCAGTATGTGGTATTGTGCCCCCCTTCAAGACACTAAAGTGACACGTCTTAAACCCCCAGTATGTGGTATTGTGCCCCCTTTAGGGCACTGTGATCACATGTCTTAGACCCCCTGTATGTGGTATTGTGCCCCCCTTCAAGACACTAAAGTGACACGTCTTAAACCCTCAGTGTGTGGTATTGTGCCCCCTTTAGGGCACTGTGATCACATGTCTTAGTATGTGGTATTGTGCCTCCTTCAAGACACTAAAATGACACGTCTTAAACCCCCAGTATGTGGTATTGTGCCCCTTTAGGGCACTGTGATCACATGTCTTAGACCCCTGTATGTGGTATTGTGCCCCCTTCAAGACACTAAAATGACACGCCTTAAACCCCCCAGTATGTGGTATTGTGCCCCCCTTCAGGGCACTGTGATCACATGTCTTAGACCCCTGTATGTGGTATTGTGCCCCCCTTCAAGACACTAAAATGATATGTCTTAAACCCCCAGTATGTGGTATTGTGCCCCCTTCAGGGCACTGTGATCACATGTCTTAGACCCCTGTATGTGGTATTGTGCCCCTTCAAGACACTAAAATGACACGCCTTAAACCCCCAGTATATGGTATTGTGCCCCTTTAGGGCACTGTGATCACATGTCTTAGACCCCTGTATGTGGTATTGTGCCCCCTTAAGACACTAAATGACATGTCTTAAACCCCCAGTATGTGGTATTGTGCCCCCTTCAGGGCACTGTGATCACATGTCTTAGACCCCCTGTATGTGGTATTGTGGCCCCTTCAAGACACTAAAATGACATGTCTTAAACCCCCAGTATGTGGTATTGTGCCCCTTTAGGGCACTGTGATCACATGTCTTAGACCCCCTGTGTGGTATTGTGCCCCCTTCAAGACACTAAAATGACACGTCTTAAACCCCCAGTATGTGGTATTGTGCCCCTTTAGGGCACTGTGATCACATGTCTTAGACCCTGTATGTGGTATTGCCCCCTTCAAGACACTAAAATGACATGTCTTAAACCCCCAGTATGTGGTATTGTGCCCCCTTTAGGGCACTGTGATCACATGTCTTAGACCCCTGTATGTGGTATTGTGCCCCCTTCAAGACACTAAATGACATGTCTTAAACCGCCAGTATGTGGTGGTATTGTGCCCCTTTAGGGCACTGTGATCACATGTCTTAGACCCCTGTATGTGGTATTGTGCCCCTTCAAGACACTAAATGACACGTCTTAAACCCCCAGTGTGTGGTATTGTGCCCCTTTAGGGCACTGTGATCACATGTCTTAGACCCTGTATGTGGTATTGTGCCCCCTTCAAGACACTAAAGTGACATGTCTTAAACCCCAGTATGTGGTATTGTGCCCCTTTAGGGCACTGTGATCACATGTCTTAGACCCCTGTATGTGGTATTGTGCCCCCTTCAAGACACTAAAATGACATGTCTTAAACCCCCAGTATGTGGTATTGTGCCCCTTTAGGGCACTGTGATCACATGTCTTAGACCCCCTGTATGTGGTATTGTGCCCCCTTCAAGACACTAAAATGACATGTCTTAAACCCCCAGTATGTGGTATTGTGCCCCCTTTAGGGCACTGTGATCACATGTCTTAGACCCCCTGTATGTGGTATTGTGCCTCCCTTCAAGACACTGAAATGACACGTCTTCAACCCCCAGTATGTGGTATTGTGCCCCCTTTAGGGCACTGTGATCACATGTCTTAGTATGTGGTATTGTGCCCCTTTCAAGACACTAAAATGACACGTCTTAAACCCCCAGTATGTGGTATTGTGCCCCCTTCAGAGCACTGTGATCACATGTCTTAGACCCCCTGTTTGTGGTATTGTGCCCCCCTTCAAGACACTAAAATGACACGTCTTAAGCCCCCAGTATGTGGTATTGTGCCCACTTCAAGACACTAAAACGACACGTCTTAAACCCCTAGTATGTGGTATTGTGCCTCCTTCAAGACACTAAAGTGACACCTCTTAAACCCCATAGTATGTGGTATTGTGCCCCTTCAGGGCACTGTGATCACATGTCTTAGTATGTGGTATTGTGCCTCCTTCAAGACACTAAAATGACACGTCTTAAACCCCAGTATGTGGTATTGTGCCCCTTCAGGGCACTGTGATCACATGTCTTAGACCCTGTATGGTATTGTGCCCCCTTCAAGACACTAAAATGACACGTCTTAAACCCCCAGTATGTGGTATTGTGCCCCTTTAGGGCACTGTGATCACATGTCTTAAACCCCTGTATGTGGTATTGTGCCCCCTTCAAGACACTAAAGTGACACGTCTTAAACCCCCCAGTATGTGGTATTGTGCCCCTTTAGGGCACTGTGATCACATGTCTTAGACCCCTGTATGTGGTATTGCCCCCTTCAAGACACTAAAGTGACACGTCTTAAACCCTCAGTGTGTGGTATTGTGCCCCTTTAGGGCACTGTGATCACATGTCTTAGTATGTGGTATTGTGCCTCCTTCAAGACACTAAAATGACACGTCTTAAAACCCCCAGTATGTGGTATTGTGCCCCTTTAGGGCACTGTGATCACATGTCTTAGACCCCTGTATGTGGTATTGTGCCCCTTCAAGACACTAAAATGACACGTCTTAAACCCCAGTATGTGGTATTGTGCCCCCTTCAGGCACTGTGATCACATGTCTTAGACCCCTGTATGTGGTATTGTGCCCCCTTCAAGACACTAAAATGATATGTCTTAAACCCCAGTATGTGGTATTGTGCCCCCTTCAGGCACTGTGATCACATGTCTTAGACCCCTGTATGTGGTATTGTGCCCCTTCAAGACACTAAAATGACACGCCTTAAACCCCCAGTATATGGTATTGTGCCCCTTTAGGGCACTGTGATCACATGTCTTAGACCCCTGTATGTGGTATTGTGCCCCCTTTAAGACACTAAAATGACATGTCTTAAACCCCCAGTATGTGGTATTGTGCCCCTTCAGGGCACTGTGATCACATGTCTTAGACCCCTGTATGTGGTATTGTGCCCCTTCAAGACACTAAAATGATATGTCTTAAACCCCCAGTATGTGGTATTGTGCCCCCTTTAGGGCACTGTGATCACATGTCTTAGACCCCCTGTATGTGGTATTGTGCCCCCCTTCAAGACACTAAAATGACACGTCTTAAACCCCCAGTATGTGGTATTGTGCCCCCTTTAGGGCACTGTGATCACATGTCTTAGACCCCCTGTATGTGGTATTGTGCCCCTTCAAGACACTAAAATGACATGTCTTAAACCCCCAGTATGTGGTGGTATTGTGCCCCTTTAGGGCACTGTGATCACATGTCTTAAAACCCCAGTATGTGGTATTGTGCCCCCTTCAAGACACCAAAGTGACACGTCTTAAACCCCAGTATGTGGTATTGTGCCCCCTTTAGGGCACTGTGATCACATGTCTTAGACCCCCTGTATGTGGTATTGTGCCCCCCTTCAAGACACTAAAGTGACACGTCTTAAACCCTCAGTGTGTGGTATTGTGCCCCCTTTAGGGCACTGTGATCACATGTCTTAGTATGTGGTATTGTGCCTCCTTCAAGACACTAAAATGACACGTCTTAAACCCCCAGTATGTGGTATTGTGCCCCCTTTAGGGCACTGTGATCACATGTCTTAGACCCCCTGTATGTGGTATTGTGCCCCCCTTCAAGACACTAAAATGACACGTCTTAAACCCCCAGTATGTGGTATTGTGCCCCCTTCAGGGCACTGTGATCACATGTCTTAGACCCCCTGTATGTGGTATTGTGCCCCCCTTCAAGACACTAAAATGATATGTCTTAAACCCCCAGTATGTGGTATTGTGCCCCTTCAGGGCACTGTGATCACATGTCTTAGACCCCTGTATGTGGTATTGTGCCCCTTCAAGACACTAAAATGACACGTCTTAAACCCCCAGTATATGGTATTGTGCCCCCTTTAGGGCACTGTGATCACATGTCTTAGACCCCCTGTATGTGGTATTGTGCCCCCCTTTAAGACACTAAAATGACATGTCTTAAACCCCCAGTATGTGGTATTGTGCCCCCTTCAGGGCACTGTGATCTATGTCTTAGACCCCTGTATGTGGTATTGTGCCCCTTCAAGACACTAAAATGACATGTCTTAAACCCCCAGTATGTGGTATTGTGCCCCCTTTAGGGCACTGTGATCACATGTCTTAGACCCCTGTATGTGGTATTGTGCCCCTTCAAGACACTAAAATGACACGTCTTAAACCCCCAGTATGTGGTATTGTGTGCCCCCTTTAGGGGCACTGTGATCACATGTCTTAGACCCCTGTATGTGGTATTGTGCCCCCTTCAAGACACTAAAATGACATGTCTTAAACCCCCAGTATGTGGTATTGTGCCCCTTTAGGGCACTGTGATCACATGTCTTAGACCCCTGTATGTGGTATTGTGCCCCCTTCAAGACACTAAAATGACATGTCTTAAACCGCCAGTATGTGGTATTGTGCCCCCTTTAGGGCACTGTGATCACATGTCTTAGACCCCCTGTATGTGGTATTGTGCCCCCCTTCAAGACACTAAAATGACACGTCTTAAACCCCCAGTATGTGGTATTGTGCCCCCTTTAGGGCACTGTGATCACATGTCTTAGACCCCTGTATGTGGTATTGTGCCCCCTTCAAGACACTAAAGTGACATGTCTTAAACCCCCAGTATGTGGTATTGTGCCCCTTTAGGGCACTGTGATCACATGTCTTAGACCCTGTATGTGGTATTGTGCCCCCTTCAAGACACTAAAATGACATGTCTTAAACCCCCAGTATGTGGTATTGTGCCCCCTTTAGGGCACTGTGATCACATGTCTTAGACCCCCTGTATGTGGTATTGTGCCCCTTCAAGACACTAAAATGACATGTCTTAAACCCCCAGTATGTGGTATTGTGCCCCCTTTAGGGCACTGTGATCACATGTCTTAGACCCCCTGTATGTGGTATTGTGCCTCCCTTCAAGACACTGAAATGACACGTCTTCAACCCCCAGTATGTGGTATTGTGCCCCCTTTAGGGCACTGTGATCACATGTCTTAGTATGTGGTATTGTGCCCTTTCAAGACACTAAAATGACACGTCTTAAACCCCCAGTGCATGTGGTATTGTGCCCCTTCAGAGCACTGTGATCACATGTCTTAGACCCCCTGTTTGTGGTATTGTGCCCCCCTTCAAGACACTAAAATGACACGTCTTAAGCCCCCAGTATGTGGTATTGTGCCCACTTCAAGACACTAAAACGACACGTCTTAAACCCCTAGTATGTGGTATTGTGCCTCCTTCAAGACACTAAAGTGACACCTCTTAAACCCCATAGTATGTGGTATTGTGCCCCCTTCAGGGCACTGTGATCACATGTCTTAGTATGTGGTATTGTGCCTCCTTCAAGACACTAAAATGACACGTCTTAAACCCCCAGTATGTGGTATTGTGCCCCCTTCAGGGCACTGTGATCACATGTCTTAGACCCCCTGTATGTGGTATTGTGCCCCCTTCAAGACACTAAAATGACACGTCTTAAACCCCCAGTATGTGGTATTGTGCCCCCTTTAGGGCACTGTGATCACATGTCTTAAACCCCTGTATGTGGTATTGTGCCCCCCTTCAAGACACTAAAGTGACACGTCTTAAACCCCCAGTATGTGGTATTGTGCCCCCTTTAGGGCACTGTGATCACATGTCTTAGACCCCCTGTATGTGGTTTGTGCCCCCCTTCAAGACACTAAAGTGACACGTCTTAAACCCTCAGTGTGTGGTATTGTGCCCCCTTTAGGGCACTGTGATCATATGTCTTAGTATGTGGTATTGTGCCTCCTTCAAGACACTAAAATGACACGTCTTAAACCGCCAGTATGTGGTATTGTGCCCCCCTTTAGGGCACTGTGATCACATGTCTTAGACCCCTGTATGTGGTATTGTGCCCCTTCAAGACACTAAAATGACACGTCTTAAACCCCCAGTATGTGGTATTGTGCCCCTTCAGGGCACTGTGATCACATGTCTTAGACCCTGTATGTGGTATTGTGCCCCCTTCAAGACACTAAAATGATATGTCTTAAACCCCCAGTATGTGGTATTGTGCCCCTTCTGTGGGCACTGTGATCACATGTCTTAGACCCCTGTATGTGGTATTGTGCCCCTTCAAGACACTAAAATGACACGTCTTAAACCCCCAGTATATGGTATTGTGCCCCTTTAGGGCACTGTGATCACATGTCTTAGACCCCCTGTATGTGGTATTGTGCCCCCCTTTAAGACACTAAAATGACATGTCTTAAACCCCCAGTATGTGGTATTGTGCCCCCTTCAGGGCACTGTGATCACATGTCTTAGACCCCCTGTATGTGGTATTGTGCCCCCTTCAAGACACTAAAATGATATGTCTTAAACCCCAGTATGTGGTATTGTGCCCCTTTAGGGCACTGTGATCACATGTCTTAGACCCCCTGTATGTGGTATTGTGCCCCCTTCAAGACACTAAAATGACACGTCTTAAACCCCCAGTATGTGGTATTGTGCCCCTTTAGGGCACTGTGATCACATGTCTTAGACCCCTGTATGTGGTATTGTGCCCCCTTCAAGACACTAAAATGACATGTCTTAAACCCCCAGTATGTGGTATTGTGGCCCCCTTTAGGGCACTGTGATCACATGTCTTAGACCCCTGTGTGTGGTATTGTGCCCCCTTCAAGACACTAAAATGACATGTCTTAAACCGCCAGTATGTGGTATTGTGCCCCCTTTAGGGCACTGTGATCACATGTCTTAGACCCCTGTATGTGGTATTGTGCCCCTTCAAGACACTAAAATGACATGTCTTAAACCCCCAGTATGTGGTATTGTGCCCCTTTAGGGCACTGTGATCACATGTCTTAGACCCCCTGTATGTGGTATTGTGCCCCCCTTCAAGACACTAAAGTGACATGTCTTAAACCCCCAGTATGTGGTATTGTGCCCCTTTAGGGGCACTGTGATCACATGTCTTAGACCCCCTGTATGTGGTATTGTGGCCTTCAAGACACTAAAATGACATGTCTTAAACCCCCAGTATGTGGTATTGTGCCCCCTTTAGGGCACTGTGATCACATGTCTTAGACCCCCTGTATGTGGTATTGTGCCTCCCTTCAAGACACTAAAATGACACGTCTTCAACCCCCAGTATGTGGTATTGTGCCCCCTTTAGGGCACTGTGATCACATGTCTTAGTATGTGGTATTGTGCCCCCTTCAGAGACACTAAAAGGACACGTCTTTAAACCCCCAGTATGTGGTATTGTGCCCCTTCAGGGCACTGTGATCACATGTCTTAGACCCCCTGTATGTGGTATTGTGCCCCCCCTTCAAGACACTAAAATGACATGTCTTAAGCCCCCAGTATGTGGTGTGGCCCCCTTCAGGGCACTGTGATCACATGTCTTAGTATGTGGTATTGTGCCCCTTCAAGACACTAAAATGACACGTCTCAAACCCCAGTATGTGGTATTGTGCCCCTTTAGGGCACTGTGATCACATGTCTTAGACCCCCTGTATGTGGTATTGTGCCCCCCTTCAAGACACTAAAATGACACGTCTTAAACCCTCAGTGTGTGGTATTGTGCCCCCTTTAGGGCACTGTGATCACATGTCTTAGACCCCCTGTATGTGGTATTGTGCCCCCTTCAGGGCACTGTGATCACATGTCTTAGTATGTGGTATTGTGCCCCTTCAAGACACTAAAATGACACGTCTCAAACCCCCAGTATGTGGTATTGTGCCCCCTTTAGGGCACTGTGATCACATGTCTTAGACCCCCTGTATGTGGTATTGTGCCTCCCTTCAAGACACTGAAATGACACGTCTTCAACCCCCAGTATGTGGTATTGTGCCCCCTTTAGGGCACTGTGATCACATGTCTTAGTATGTGGTATTGTGCCCCTTTCAAGACACTAAAATGACACGTCTTAAACCCCCAGTATGTGGTATTGTGCCCCCTTCAGGGCACTGTGATCACATGTCTTAGACCCCCTGTTTGTGGTATTGTGCCCCCCTTCAAGACACTAAAATGACATGTCTTAAGCCCCCAGTATGTGGTATTGTGCCCCCTTCAGGGCACTGTGATCACATGTCTTAGTATGTGGTATTGTGCCCCTTCAAGACACTAAAATGACACGTCTCAAACCCCCAGTATGTGGTATTGTGCCCCCTTTAGGGCACTGTGATCACATGTCTTAGACCCCCTGTATGTGGTATTGTGCCCCCCTTCAAGACACTAAAATGACACGTCTTAAACCCTCAGTGTGTGGTATTGTGCCCCCTTTAGGGCACTGTGATCACATGTCTTAGACCCCCTGTATGTGGTATTGTGCCCCCTTCAGGGCACTGTGATCACATGTCTTAGTATGTGGTATTGTGCCCCTTCAAGACACTAAAATGACACGTCTCAAACCCCCAGTATGTGGTATTGTGCTTGCCCCTTTAGGGCACCTGTGATCACATGTCTTAGACCCTGTATGTGGTATTGTGCCCCTTCAAGACACTAAAATGACACGTCTTAAACCCTCAGTGTGTGGTATTGTGCCCCCTTTAGGGCACTGTGATCACATGTCTTAAACCCCCAGTATGTGGTATTGTGCTCCCTTCAGGGCACTGTGATCACATGTCTTAAACCCCCTGTATGTGGTATTGTGCCCCCTTCAGGGCACTGTGATCACATGTCTTAGTATGTGGTATTGTGCCCCTTCAAGACACTAAAATGACACGTCTCAAACCCCCAGTATGTGGTATTGTGCCCCCTTTAGGGCACTGTGATCACATGTCTTAGACCCCCTGTATGTGGTATTGTGCTCCCCTTCAAGACACTAAAATGACACGTCTTAAACCCCCAGTATGATTGTGCCTACCACATGACATCACAGTGACATGTCACATCACACACCCATGTTGTACTGTGCTCAAATCAAGATGCCATAATGACACGCCATAAACCCCCATCCATTTGGTATTGTGCCCAAATGAATGAATACTGCCATTTACTGCCAACACAACAAAAGTACAAGAATCTGTACTTTACTGAGAAAATATACTCTTCACAAAAAGTTGAGCAACACAAATGTAGTCTCATTACACACGATTGTACACACGATTAACAAAATGAAATGAAATGGTATTGAGCAATAATAGACTTACAAATCATCAAAACCGTGAAACAGTCGTCCAAAATGTGCTGCATTGATGGAGCAAAATGTTAACATTAAGGTTCAAGTCAGTTTTGGTCAGTGAAGCAGTGTTCAGTAACGCGTATGACCACCATGAGCACAAATGCAAGCTTCTTCACGTATTTGCTTTGACCAAATGAGCCTTTAAAGTTGCTGTTGTGGAATGTTCTACCATTCTCTCTGTAACGCCTGCTCAAGGTCATCAAGAGTCGGGGGGTGAACATGGAGACCGTAAACACGACTTCCAATAATGTCCCAAGCATGCTCAATGGGATTCAGATCAAGGGACCTTGCAGGCCAGTCCATATGCGTGATGTTGTTGATCTAAACAACATCGTTAACACCTCTTTCTCGGGCATTATCATCCATGGACGGGTATTATCATCAAAACAAATAAAGTTAGGACCCGCTTGTTGTGCCAGAGGAATGATTGCAGGTAGGTTTGTTGTCAATGCAGGTAGGTTTGTTGTCAATGTTATCAGATAAATCAATCTGACATTCCCTTAAGGTTATGTATTCTTCGAATATTTACCTTCCAGTAACATGCCGGCAAAAATCGCTATCGAGATTGATAAAGATATTACACTGAAACTATTTGTTGCTTAACTTTTTGTGAGGAGTATATATATAACATATGCCTAAATCAAGATGCAATAATGACGCACCATAACAGTACAGATAATATGGGTTATGTTGAAAACTATAGTCTGTTTGCAGTGAAAACGTACCGATGAATTTCACTTTAAACAAAAAGTAAATCAAACAAAGTGAATTTAAGATCTTAATTTCACTATATTTGATTTACTTTTTCTTTAACAAACGTTTTCACTGCAAAACAGACTATAACTTGAAACTGGCGATTACACAATAGTTACATCTCCAAGAGTTTGTAGCTATATTATACAATGCATGCTTGTAAACGAAAATTAATAACAAATCTCAACAATATAGTATCGTTTACTCAACGCAATTGAACTATTAACAGATCATAAACGTTTCGTCAAAATGATTATGCCCAGCACACAGGTAAATGCACACAATATACAGAAAGAAATGCGACTGACAGACTTCAATGCAGATCTAATATAACGTCAGTTATGGAAAACGTGTTTTGAATATTGGCAGACAAAAAGGAAGAATGGTCAACAGCTATAAGGCATGATGCTCTGATTAAAATTCATTCTATCATGTCATGTCGTGCCGTGTCAAATTATATCATGTCATTAACTGTTACGTTGTGTATTATAAAACGGTCACCGCGGGGTAATACATTGTATCTTAGTAAAATGGTTCCCCTGCAAACTGAAAAGCAAACTGCTGTTTTACAAAAATACCACGTGCATATACACTGTTTAATCTATCAAATCATTCCAAAATATGTGAAACGTATTCTATAGATCTGCTGAAGTTTTACCTGTGTATAACAAACTAGCAAGCTCATTTTTTAATGTAAATATAAGGGTTTTCAATCCAGTACTGCTTCCGTACAGTCAATTTTGGGCGGTGTAAAGAAACATATATAATTCAGAAACGGACATTAGGCTGCCCGCATTGTGTTCTGTGAGTTGGCATCCAACATGGTAATACTTTCTTCATTGCTAAAGTTTCTGAGATAATGAAATGTACTCTTCCTATCTCTTTGCCAGTCAAGAATATTCACCCGTTTAAAATACTCTTTACCCTTACACATTCATAAAAAATGTCAGGTCAGCTCAATCTTTCTTCATCTGTTTCTATTTTAAATTGTTTCCGAAGGAACTAATTAAAGACTTTACCTCGTGATGTGGATAAGAAACAGTTAAAACTATGGTTGGCTTCGTGATATAAAGACTAGTTCCTTGACAATGACTACAACCTCGAACTCATGGTGAGCGTGAGTATCACTTAAGGTTATGACTAAACATGAGCAAGTATTCACTATTCATGAATGACATTACGCTTCTCTTACAAATGACCGTTGTCTGCTTGCTTTAATGAATCTTTTGAAGCTATACGCTCTGTTTCTGGTAGTTGTGATTTTAGATGGATGAAAGAATATTCGCTATTTGAGGCAAATGAAGTTTACTACTTTCAAGATTATGCTACGTCACTAGCTTTCGGTGTTCATTAATATAATTTATTTGGTGATAAAACTATTGGTCTCTTTCAGCATACTTTTTTTTCATGTAGTTTCAATAACAACACACTTTTAGTACGGAAGCATGTACAATTATCACGTGATCTCTTCATTGAGTACTTTTATCTTGTGTCTTTGATCACATGCTTGACATAGGTATTAGCACCTGTATCACACAGGCATTATACAGGTAGTTGTGGTAGTTGTGGTAGATGACGTCGACAGCAACTACTATGACTCAGGACAGGACCAGCTTCTCCAGCTGCAGCATGGGCGCCTCCACCAGGATGGCCAGCAGGAAGGAGAAGATGAACGACATGCACGTGTAGCCGAAGAAGCGGTAAACCTGGAATACACAACAATGTTGGTCTGACATTCTTTATATGACAGAACCTGATTTCAGCAAGCGTTACAAAATATACAATATAGGAGCCATACATGCTGATTTACCTACAATGCATTGATATCCGAACTTCCGGTATGATATATGAACGATTCCTTGGACAACGTATTATTTTTAGCATTTTCGGGAAATGTTTTTCAGTAGAAATTCCCAGCGTCCTTCACGAAGGAGGGTTAAGTCTCACATAGAAAGATTTAGCCTAAAAACATCAGAATATAAAACTATTTCTTAACATTTCAGATATTTCAGTTCCTCTTGGCTGTCAAAACTAATCGTAGAAATAGATTCCGTGAAAACCTTCTTCATGTTGGTGAGCAGATCTCATGGTCACGCAGAGCTGGATCAGGAGAATAAGATGAATGTTGATTGCATTCAAGCAGTGGTGCAGCGTCCTGATGGAAGAACACACCTGGTTGTTTGAACGTTGTAAACTCCTGTTTCATCAAGAGCGACAAACTTTTGCAAGAGCCTTTTGGATCAGTTCCAAACATAGATTGTCACAAGAAAATGCGTATGATGAGTAATTGATCAGATACCAGACGCTTTGGCATCCAATATGGTAATACATTCGTCATTGTCAAAGCTTCTGAGATAAACAATGCCTACTGAACTGTCAATGTGACGTTCAGATGTTTGCCAGTCTATCATCACTATATCGTGGATTCATTTCTTCTTGTGTTCTCAGACCTTCTGGAACAGGAGTCGTGCTCTCCCTGATGTGTAAAGTCTGCAGCCCTCTCTGGCCTGTATGTGTTTTCTTATTAATGTTTGATCAGATTCTGTAAAACGTCTGTGGCATATGTTTCAAAGGTATCCTTCAGATATTCAACGATGGAGAAGACGGGGTGTATATAATAACTATTGACTATAATTGATTACTACGCATTTTGTTCAAATATCCAATCGTCCTCCATTGTGTTTCAAAGGTAACAGCTATCAGGAGATATTTTCAACGATTTTGAAAGACGGTCATCGTTGCTAGCTTCTAGAACGTGTTAGCGTCGATTACTTTTAATACAGTTTCTTTTTGGACTACTACGCATTTTGTTCAAATATCCAATCGTCAACCTTCACAGACACTCTTCACAGAGATATACTTACAATGTATCCGGATGTAAAGTTGAATAGGGATCTCGCAGTGGCTGCTTCAGTCTGTATAAACATGAGGTGTACAAGGTAGACCCCGTATGTGAGTCGAGAAAGAGGCTGCCACCAGTCCCAGGACAACATCCAGTCCACGAAACCTGTGGGAGGGACATTCTATGTACCTATGTTCAAGCTCCAATACAAAATCAATTCAGCAGTCATTTGAGCATGATATAAAACAGAATAACCAGTCTCTATTATCCTTCAAATCTCATTCCATATCATCCACGTATCTCGTCCGCAGTAATGTCCCGCTTGTCTAAAGCAATTAGTGAGACTGATATGGTGAACATGATATCAAGTGCATTGTTAATACAACTTTGTCTAAATACGATCGTTTCAATCAAGCATCACATGACACAATAGTGACAGCGTCTCAACATCCCTGATTGCACGCACCTGCTTTCCCCTTGAAGCACATGAAGATGACCCAGGCCAACACCAGCCCCCACACTGGTCTAAAGAGCGTCTCATGAGCCGTCCTTGCTTCAAGTCCCCAGCCAGGTCTCCCCTCAGCATTGGCGTCATAGGTCGCCAGTGTACAGGCCCCGGCTGCCACCAAAGCCAGGAGCCAGCCCACTCCCTGCAGGAACTGGAACAAATAATGTACCACAGTTGTCTGGTACAATCTGGTGTGATCTCTGAAACTCCCTGTTTAACGTAGGAACATTAATTCAAAATATGTAGTATCCCTACTATACTCGAGTAAATTAAAGTGAATCATGACGCATGAATACATGCACGCTTCTTCCAGTGATAAAACGGTTGGGGAACCAAAAGCTAAGGCCCCAACACACTGAAATATTACATACGGTGTTTTGAATTCCCGCATGTAGATTGGTAGAGGTTATTCTAGATTTTGACTCTACTGAGGCCCCAGTACTGTTGGTTTTCATTACCTGCAGAAACACGAAAGCTAATTGTTTGGTTAGCTTTCTACAAGTTGGTGAGTCAATAATGAAGCGCACGACTTTGAATAATGATAAGTATATGTACTGTTGCTGCCTTTGTTGACAAATGTCATCGTTTTACAATTGCGTAGAACGATGCTCATGATGTTGCTCACTGGATTGTCTGGTCCAGACTCGATTATTTACAGACGACCGCTACATAGCTGGAATATTGGACACCGGAATTTTGCTAAGTGCGGCGTAAAACAACGAACCAACCCACTTGGTCATACATAAAGTCGTATGCCTTGTGAACACGTAAGCTGTCTATGATTATCTAGTTGCAGTATTTGTATTCAGGTTGGGAATACGTAGTCAAGAACCTGATGAACGTCTAAAGGCTATTGGTATGCTTCACACTTGTCTCATTCCGTGATCTGCAAACCCGTGAAGATCGAGTTAGAATCGGCCTTAAGCAACCCATGCTTACCGTAAGAGGCGACTAAGGTAGTCAGGCTCGCAGACGTACGCACGACATACACGTTTCGGAAGTTTACCTTTTCTTTAAGCATAACGATGTCTACTACTCACTGGAGACATCTTGACATCGCGGGACTTGAAGGTGTGAAGGATGTAGCCTAGCATCATCCCTATGGCGAATGTTCCGATCCGACACCAAGGTTTCTCGTACACCATTTCAAAGTATACCAAAGTGTTTCTACAAAATATCAGTTATAATGTCAGCTTAATAGACATTGTGTATTCTTTGCTTTAAATATTCAAAGGCAGCCCGGGGTTTGCTGCTCCATTTGCTCTTAGGAGAATGGTCCGTGCAGGGAATGCAGACCCGGGTACTCGTCCAATGTCAATCAAGAGAAGGACCAAACCTGAGGCACCAAGCACAATGGGTAGTCAATGGCTGCCCTAACTGAATGATGTACGTTTGGTTCAGTGGAATACATCCTCCTTACCCAGGCCCACCATGCGTACATGTTCAGGTCATTAGTAATGCTATAATATTTTACAGATTAAGATTTAATGCAGCAGAGAGAGGGGTTGGGTGGTCCTGGCACAGTGTGGCTGGTAAGGCTCATCATCAGCTCAGGTACCCTTATCATTTCTATTATTAATATTATTGGAATTCAATCGGCCTACATATGATAGATAATGGTGAACACTAGCTATGGAAATTATCAAATCAGTGAGCTGAGTGTTTCTCTATAATTTTAGATATCACTGAAAGTCACCAGAGTTCTCGGGGGCGTCTCGTTGGTAATGTTCCACCCGCCACCCCCATCTATCTGCTTACTGATGCTCATGCGATCCCCGTAAGATTCAAAGACTGTCCGTAAACATGTGAAGTAACTGAATATTTGAAAATACATTAAAATGTTTTCTCCTTACTTGTAAAGGTCAGCGTTGTACTCGAATGTGAGTGAGGCGGTGGTGGCGACGCTGCAGATGAGGTAACCGAACACAACAGTGATACCCGCTGCCTTGAAGATCTTCCCAGCTGTAGCCTCCGTCCATCTCGAACTGCAGTGATGAAATGGATGGAACACACATCTATATTATTTGTAATCAGATATTCGTTAGAACATGATGTGTGCAGGTGACACTAATGAGGACATGATGCGACCAGGTGACTTTACTGACGCCGTGATGTGACCAGGTGACTCTACTGAGGCCATGATGTGACCAATTGACTATACTGAGGCCATGATCTGAACAGAATCTGATCTATACAACGGCCCGCTCATTTGAACTTGTCTTTGTTATTTTCTATAATTTCATGTTTAAGCCTGTAAAGTTTGCTTTGGCCGTCAGTATTTACTCTTTCATGACTGAAACCCCAAGCCCTCACCTTAATACCCACCAGAGGGCTAGCGACGCTATCAACCAGACACGCTTACCTCAATATGTGAAAGGGCTCCACTAGAGATACCTTATAATTACCTCAATGAGTCCAAACAGAAATAGCCCCAGAACTTCCCTTACCAAAATGCCAGTGTTATTGAGCGTCAATAAAAATGTCGAACATCAGTGTTCACATGATGAAAGTCCAAAAAATACCATACCTCACGGGTTTAGTGGGAAAATATATACCTTAACGCCCATGGAATGAGGGCCAATGGAGCGACCACGTAGAACTGCATGTCGTTAGCCAAGTACCAGCCCCAGCCCATACACTGAAACAAAGGCAAGGGATAGAAACGGTCATTGACCATACGGCATGTCACGCTGTGACCATCATGCGACCCTGATCTGACAAGATGACGACACTCAGGTCATGATCTGATCAAGTGACGACACTCAGGTAATGATCTGATCAGGTGACGATACCAAAGCCATGATCTGACCAGGTTACGATAGTTTGGTCATGATCAGACCAGGTGACGATACTAAGAGTTGATTTGACCAGGTGACGACACTCACGCCATGTTCTGACTAGGTGACGATACCAAAGCCTTGATCTGACCAGGTGACCATACTTTGGCCATGATCAGACCAGGTGACCATACTAAGAGTTGATTTGACCAGGTGACGACACTCACGCCATGATCTGACCAGGTGACGAAACCAAAGCCTTGATCTGACAGGGTGACTATACTGAGGACTTGATCTGTCCAAGCGTCGATACTAAGGACTTGATCTGACCGGGTGACGATACTGAGGACTTGATCTGACCGGGTGACGATACTGAGGACTTGATCTGACCGGGTGACTATACTGAGGACTTGATCTGTCCAATCGTCGATACTAAGGACTTGATCTGACAGGGTGACTATACTGAGGACTTGATCTGACAGGGTATACTGAGGACTTGATCTGACAGGGTGACTATACTGAGGACTTGATCTGACAGGGTGACTATACTGAGGACTTGATCTGACAGGGTGACTATACTGAGGACTTGATCTGACAGGGTGACGATACTGAGGACTTGATCTGACAGGGTGACTATACTGAGGACTTGACTGAGGGTGACTTGAGGACTGACTGAGGGGTGACTATACTGAGGACTTGATCTGACAGGGTGACTATACTGAGGACTTGATCTGACAGGGTGACTATACTGAGGACTTGATCTGACCAGGTGACGATACTGAGGACTTGATCTGACCGGGTGACTATACTGAGGACTTGATCTGACAGGGTGACTATACTAAGGACTTGATCTGACCGGGTGACTATACTAAGGACTTGATCTGACAGGGTGACTATACTAAGGACTTGATCTGACAGGGTGACTATACTGAGGACTTGGTGACTGACCAGGACTTGATCTGACCAGGTGACGATACTGAGGACTTGATCTGACCGGGTGACTATACTGAGGACTTGATCTGACCGGGTGACTATACTAAGGACTTGATCTGAGCGGGTGACTATACTGAGGACTTGATCTGACCGGGTGACTATACTGAGGACTTGATCTGACAGGGTGACTATATTGAGGACTTGATCTGAGCGGGTTATTATACTGAGGACTTGATCTGACAGGGTGACTATACTGAGGACTTGATCTGATCGGGTGACTATACTAAGGACTTGATCTGACAGGGTGACTATAATGAGGACTTGATCTGAGAGGGTGACTATACTGAGGTCTTGATCTGACCGGGTGACGATACTAAGGACTTCAACTGAACCGGGTGACTATACTAAGGACTTGATCTGACCAGGTGACTATACTGAGGCCATGATTTGACAATACTATTCGAATAAAAGCTGTATTGTATATGAGGGTGTTATAAAAATCATATCACGATCATATCAACCACGAGAGATGATACTACCAGTGCTTGTTGGCTTTAGCAGGAGGATAATAATATCACGGCTTACGCCACCGTGGGACATGAAGTTGTCTTGTCTTGATGAACGAAACAGAGCCCACCATATACACTAACCCTTGTAGCGCCGGGTTAGGATTGGTTTCCGTGCTGTTGTACAAAGCAACCTTATCACTACGACTGCAGTACGTCTTTGTTAAGGTCACCTTACCACTGAGATCTTTTTTGTAAAACGGCGCCTAAGTTGCCCACGCTTATCGTAAGACACCGGGTGGTCACGATTGATAACGTAGTTGACGCATGTCATCGTATCATAATTGCGTACAAAGATGATCACCATATAAGTCATTTAATGTGTTATCCAAACTGGATAATCTACAGACCGCCGCCATGCAGTTGGGAGATCCGACGTTAAACAACAAATAAACGAATAACAAATTCATTCCAACGGGTGATAAAGGTGTTACCTGTTTCTTTGCTTCATAGACATTGTTGATGTAGAGTAGGCTCGTCCACCAGTATTGCTCACACATCTTCTTGTCATACGGCCCAACCCACGTTGGACCATCCGCCAGATGACTCACTAGGAACGTGTAGACGAACATAACGTAGGCATAGACGGGCGTCAGTCTGCATCAGGAACACATTTCACATTTAACCAGAGCTGTTGTAAGAGATTGATACTTATACACGTGGAAAAGAAATTATGGTATTGAACATTAGTATCTGTTTGTTTGGTTGGTTGGCTTGTTTATTGGTTGGTTGGCTTCTTGTTTAACGCCGCTCTCAACAATAGTCCAGCTATATGGCGGCAGTTTGTAAATAATCGAGTCTGGACCAGACAATCCAGTAATCAACAGTATGAGCTTCTATCTACGCAGTCGGGATACGATGCATCGACCAAGTGAGCGAGTCTGACCACCCGATTCCATGAATCGCTTCTTACGACAAGCTTGGGTTGCTGAAGTCCAATTCTAACACGGATCTTCACGGGTTGGGCATTAGTGTAACATGCAAAGGATAAATAGAGGACATTAGGTTGACTGAGTGGACGTGGTCAGGTTAGTGTTCGTATGCAACTACAGGCAAGAAGATGTGAGTTTATATCTCCACCACAGTGTCGCAAGTTCCCTACTTTGAACACTTCTTGAGAATATTTTTATCGAAATACCCCTTCACTGTACCTAAAATACCCCTAAATTGTCTATGGTGACAAAACAGAATACGGTCCAAAAGGTTTCCCGTATATCATGGCGATCTAAGCTGCCGCACAAAGGAAAGAATATACGTTTTTATACCGTTCTACGTTTCTGGTCAAATATTATTTTCAAGTTTAAACTTCCTTGTGCCCGCCAGTATATCATCAATGATAGGGGCCTGGCAGTGAAGCTTTCACCTAGAGTTGACTGACCTCAAGTAGCGGTGGACGTAGTACATGACCATGTGCTTCACCTTCAGACCTCCAGCCTTCTCTGTCTCCTTCAGGAACAAGTACGTCACCAATAGGCCACTGCGAAACAAGGAAGATAACGTATATTTTTAATATGAAACCAGATATTTATTATTTACGGAAACAATATAACGATAAGTAAACAAATGAAAGTAGGAAATACTTTGTCCTTTGTACGATTCAAACTATACCCAAATGCAAGCGTTCTTGTGACACACAAACAACAAACAGAATCAATGGGGACCTTGCAGTGACCGTGAACGAATTGTTATGATATACCATGCCCAGATACCACACTGATATACTATGCCTAAATGCTACACTAATACACTGTAACAATGTACTACACATATATACCATAACGATATACTACACTTATATATCATGCCGATATACTACACATATATACCATAACGATATACTATACTTATATACCATGCCGATATACTACACTTATATACCATACCAATATAATACACTGATTACACCATACCGATATACTACACTGATACACCATACCGATATACTACACAGATGCAACATTCCGATACACTACACCGATACACCATACCGATATATTACACCGATACACCATAACGATATACTGCACTTATACAACATACCAATATATTGTTGTTTAGACGAGGGAGGAGCTTGGATTGTTATATCAACCTCTCGCCACGTGCCGAGGTTGTATATCAACCTCTAGCGACGTGGCGAGGTGACATAGCTTAGCGACAAAGCTGTCAGGTGACCAATGGGCCAATCAGAAGGGCGGAAATCTAACCATCATACAATAAACCAAACTGATACACCATACCGATATACTATACCGATACACAATACCGATGCACTACACCGATGCACCATACCGATATACTACACTGATACACCATACCGATATACTACACAGATGCACCATACATATATACTACACCGATACACCATACTGGTATACTACACTGCTACACCATACTGATATACTACACTGATAAACCAACCGATATACTACACTGATACACCATGCTGATATACTACACTGATACACCATACTGATATACTACACTGATACACCATACCGATATACTACACCGATACACCATACCGTTATACTACACTGATACACCATACCAGTATACTACTCAGATACACCATACCGATATACTACACTGATACACCATACTGATATACTACACCAATACACCATACCGATATACTACACTGATACACCATACCAGTGTACTACTCAGATACACCATACCGATATACTACACTGATACAACATACTGATATACTACACTGATACACAATACCGATATACTACACCGATACATCATACTGATGTACTACACTGATACACCATACAGATATACTACACCAATACACCATACCGATATACTACACCGATACAACATACCGATATACTACACCGATACACCATACTGATATACTACACCGATACACCATACTGATATACTACACCGATACACCATACCGATATACTACACCGATACACCATACCGATGCACTACACCGATACACCATATCGTTATGCTACACTGATACACCATACCGATATACTACACTGATACACCATACCGATATACTACACTGATACACCATACCGATATACTACACTGATACACCATACCGATATACTACACTGATGCACCATACCGATATACTACACTGATACACCATACCGATATACTACACTGATACACCATACCAATATATACTGAACCGCAAAGAAACGCACCGATAGAGGTTTCTTAAACCACACACTTTATTTCGCTCTAATTAACAATCAAAACGGAGGATTGCGTTCAAACTTGACAATTATAGTAAACACATTTTCGGAATCACATTTAGAGTTCACACAAACAAATTCACCAAAAATGGCACAACAAAGATACCTCAAAGTCAGTATCGTCTTGGCCTCCTACCGATATACTACCAAACACCCAAAGGTGTTCTATTGGACTTAAATCCGGACTGAGTGCAGGTCATTGTAGGGTTTGGATGCCATGTTGTCGTAGGAAGTCCAGGGTTGCTGTGGCAGTGTGGGCACGAGCGTTGTCTTGCTGGAAGATGTGATGTCTGTGACGTTCAAAATGTGGTACAACGTGGTGAGGTGAGGTGAAATTGGGTTTAACCAATCGCTCATATGACGACGTGCATGCGTGTGTATGTGTATGTGCGGCTGCTTGTTCTAGCCCAGATTGAAGCTGGTTTTATAGTGCTAGCCCACTGAGATACCATGCCGCAGTTAAGCATGGATACCCCACTCAGACACATTATACGGACTCCGAGCCGACCAGTCCTTGATGTACCCATTAATGCCGAGCGCCAGACAGGGACCAACAAGTACCATATTTTCGAACCCGCGACCTTCCGCTCTCCGGGCGGACGCTCTAAAACCACTAGGTACAAAGTTGGGTCTTATGACATGGTCAGTATAGCGAGCAGCTGTCACGCCATTTCTTCGTCCTGGACCATGCTTCTGGAACACTACGGGGGCAACTCTCGGGTTAAGACCGATTGCACCCCACACCATGATGCTTGGACCACCCCACTCACTCCTTCACCAATACTCGCATTGGAAAACCGTTCCCCCCATGCCTTCGCCATACTCTCACTCTGCCGTCGGCTGTCGAAACACAACATCGGCTTTCATCAGAACAATTCTGCATTGTCGATAACGTCAATTTCGATAACGTTGCCCATCGCAGTCGGTTTTGGTGGTAACGAGTGGTGAAGACAGGACCACGATATGGTCTGTGACAGCAGAGGTTTCTTTCGCGCAAACGTCTACGCACTGTATCGACACTAATAGGTGCCTGTAAGTCCCAATGGTCTGGCGAGCTGTTTGCATGGCTCTGGCGAAGCGATCCGGCAGATGGCTGCGCACAATCTGTAGGTCTTGACTTTGTGATGTTACTGCAGGTCGTCCACTATGTGGACGGTCTTGGATGCTGTTAGTGGCCTGATACCGTTTCTGCTGTCGGTAGATTGTCCGAACATGAACATTAAGATGATTGGCTCCCCTCCGTGCGGCCTGGCCAACTTCCAATCGTCCAAAGGCTTGGTTCCTCTTATCTCTCGTAAGTCATGGTATAGCGATTGTGTCAACACAAGAATGATTTCAGGCGAGTTTGGGACTCGCTTTCATTGGTAGGGTTTTCACGATCTGCACGTGCATTTTTCATTTTCACGAATGTCATACGGAACCTTTTACCACGTCTGTCTTTGTAGGTACGTTTTGTCGATATGCTTTTTCATCAGAAAACACACTGATGTTGGTAATAACTGTTAATGTGGATTGAAAAATATGTTAACAAAACGGTACAATCATAATCAAAACACTACCTTGTAAGAACAGAATTTTGCATTTGTTTTTGAAAAGTCGCGTTTCTTTTGAGGTTAATTATACTACACTTATATACCATTCTGAGATACTGACTCTGACCTGACCAGTCTTTGTTTCATACCTTTAATGCCAAGAAGAACCATATTTTGGTCTGACACGGTCATGGAATCGAACAATCGACCATCGGCTCCCTTTGGCAGAAACTCTACCCACTTCACAACAGATGCGGTCTAAAAGACACGCAAATTAAAAACGTCTGTTTAGTGAGTTATAACATTTTTTGCTACAGGAAATTGATCGGGGCATTTGAGAAACTATTGCAAACTAAGTCTCGAATTATCATTTAAATGTGACTCCCTCGAATCTTACCTGAGGACAAAGAAGGAATCAACAGCCAGGGTTGCGTTCATCATAATTTGGAAACTGAAACCCTGTATTGTCTTCACGAATGATTTGGGGTTTCCTGCAAGACAAGGACAAGTGAACTGAGGGCATCCACTCAACAGTGATTGAGTGTGTGTGGTGTTTCGCTGCTTTTAGCAATATTTCAGCAATATCACTGAAGTGGGCTTCACACATTGTACCCAATCTTCAGCATGACGAGAGGACGTTTAACCTTCAGGCTACCCCACCGCCCCTGGGAATGAACAGGAATTATCAGTGACAATATATACACTCGGTCTTCACATGTACATTCCAGAATTTCTATATTAGCGATAGTTGCAGAATGTATAGGATTGATAGTAAGGTAAGCAACAGATATGAATGCATTTGATGTAACACCAGTGTCATCAATGTGTTGAACATATATGTAGTCAATATCGTTCTACCTTCAAATGTGGTACTTATGGAATACTGGAAGGGACATTGTCGCCCTCGAAAAAATAAGCAAAGAGCGACCAAATTAACCAATGCGACAACAAAACAATGTCCTATTCATATCTGTATGGGTGTATTCCATTGTCAAGCATACACTAAACGCCAAAAGAAACGTTACCCTCTTACCTTTATGAATTACTGAACAACTATCAAAGATATGTTAGAAGATATTAGTGTACAAGAAAGCTTAATAAAACAGCTTTATGCAAATCACGAAACATTCATATTTACGTGAAATGCATCGTTTTCAGAAGAGTTAAATTGTCCTATATTCGTCCATGCCGAAATAATCCAATAACAGTGATTTTGATGTCCAAAAGAAAGGTTGAAATAAAATTCTACTTTGGAACAATGATAAACCATTTCAAGTCACCATTTTTCAACTATTAAAACAAGAAACATCTGTTGTAGAGTGTGTAAAATTGTAAAATAATCATTCCTATGATTTTCTCTTTTGAAACATTTTCTGCTGATTTATATTAGTGAAAACAAGTAAAGCGTATCTTTGATATTGTGAAAAAATGTTTAGGAACATCTAAAATTATCTTTGTTAACATTTTTGCTTGCAAAGTAATATTTTTCCATTTTCTATTTACACATAGCAATACCAATCGCCAAAACGCAGCAATATTCAAGCAGTATTTGCATCCATTTCACATTTAGAATGATTCTATAGGGTATGAAGAGAGCCTAAAATGCATGATTCACAAATACGAGAAATATGCCACGATTAACAGCAGAACAGAGAGAAAGAGCCATTGGAATGGTGCAGTTGGGGTTGACATACAATGCTGTTGCCAACGCCCTTGGGTGCCACCGTATCACGGTTATAAGACTTATTCAGGACTTCAGACAGACTGGGGTCACCGTAGACAGACCAAGAAGTGGACGTCCACGCATCACAAAGCCAGCTGAAGATAGGTACCTCCGTCATTAAGGAAGGAGGGTAACGTTTGTTTTGGGGTTTAGTGTACACCCACATCACCTACCTGCGTTAGACGCGGAATATAAGTACGTGTGGCCCAAAATGACCCAGCCGATGCTGAGGACCCGGATGCCGTGGAGACAGGTAATAGATGCAGGTGAACGTTTAACGCTGAGGATCTTCTCCCCATTGCTGACGGCTGAGAAACACAACAGGACACGCTCCCATACTGCCAATACATAATCAGAAAAGTTTCAATGCCACTTTAAATGTTACATTGCGTCTATATATCTGTCGGGCTAAAATTTCATTGATCAAACACAAAGCAACCGACAATTTAGAAACAAAATATTCTGTTATCGGTCTTATGACATAAAATTGTTTTTCACTGAATCTGCAAATCAGGATACACACCAGACTGGAGATCTATTCTGTCCAGTAAAGTTACACTCCGTTAACACCTGGTGTCATCTGAGTTGTTCCTTCATGTTATTTTCACCACTATTTTACTTTTACATTACAACTGAATCTGTTTCGAGAATAAGTGAGACTGGTTATTCTCTGGCTTTCACGGGTTATACTTTGTTAAACCTGATGCCAATTTACTTGTTCCTTCCTATATAACTTAGTTTACAGTATACATTAAAACCATATAGAATTGATCTTTAGTCCCAATTGCGTAGATTGTCGTCAAGAGGCGACTAACGGAATCGGGTGGTCAAGCTCGCTGACATGGTTGACACATATCATGTCAAGTGCTGTTGATCACTGGATTGTCTGGTCAAGACTCGATTATTTACATTAGAACTCTAACACCACAGTTACTTATGCATATGAATGAAACTCGAGTTTGGTTTAAAATGTCAGTGTTCACTTATCAACAAGAACATTATAGAGCGTACACTTAGGCTTATATTTCTGGTCACGTTGTTTGTCCACTGTTCGGGGCTGCTGTTTAGAATACACCAAGTGTCCACCGTTTGTCTCCTGAACTTGTGGGCCTGCAGGGTTGTCTATTCCACCGTTCTCAATATTGAGACGTGAATTCTCAATCAAGCCATTTGTATCTGTTTTCCCATTTGTAAATGCCGTTTCAACAGAATGGTTCAAGGTAGTACAGATCTCGTCAAGTTTAACTTTGTCTTTACGAGGACTCAGGGGAACCTTTTGACGACGATCTTTGGTGGCCCGGATGTACAGATCCACACCAGAACCCAGAAGAACCATGCATCCCAAGATGGCTGTCAGGACGCTGAAATCGTCCCAGACAGAGAGGAGTGTACAGACGTGAAATGGAAAAGAAAACATACGTGTATTGCAGTATTCAACAGGACATTTTAGCTCATATTTGTTGAGTCTGCTTAACTGACGAGCAGGTCGCTGCAATAGTAAGAAGAGTAAGGTACTTTATGGATGATATTTATGAATGCCGACCAAACAGATCACGCAGCAATAGGTCTCGAGAGAGACGTGTCAAAATGTTGAACAGGAATATATTTGCAACTGCTGCGCATGAGTTCACGAAACGAGTCGCCTTGTTGTCTTAGGTGCCGGAATTCGCTGTTCGAATCCCGGTTAGTTCCGGTAAGGTTTGACCGAACCATCCCTGAGCTCATGGGTTTCACCAAAGACTAACGTCACATCCGGCTTTCCTACATAACTAGACCGTTGTTCAAGAGGCGTTAACACAACTCAGCAACTCACTCCTATCACCCGGTGCAACTATAAGTTCAGTTTGCAAGCCTGTTATCTCTAATCACTTTGTAGTACAAATGGACGTGACCGCCTCCGTGGTGTACTGGTTTGAGCGTCCGCCCGGAGAGCGGAAGGTCGCGGGTTCGATCCGCGTCATACCAAAAGACGTTAAAATATGGTACTTGTTGGTCCCTGCCTGGCGCTCGGCATTAATGGGTACAACAAGGACTGGTCGGCTCGGAGTCCGTATAATGTGTCTGAGTGGGGTATTCATGCTTCACTGCGGCATGGTATCTCAGTGGGCTAGCACTATAAAACTTTAGTCTGGGCTAGTACAAGCAGCCACACATACACATACACACGCATGCACGTCGTCATATGAGCGAAATATTCTCAAGCTCGACGTTAAACCCAATTTCACCTCACCTCACAAATGGACGCTAAAAGGAGCACAAATTAGTTCACTTGCTCTAAGGTGTGGCACAGATATTACTAAGTGTTCTCGATGCGAGTCTCACCCACGCCACAGTGAATGTAGTAACTATATAACTAACAACATCCAACAACTGATGATACATACATGATATATTCAATACTCACATGGCTCCAACCGCACCACTGTCGTTACTGACGGGGCCGTTCTTTATTTCCGAATGACACACCACTCTTGCCACTGTCAAGTTGACTTGCGATAGACCTGTAACGTCAGTATTAAACACTGCATATCTAGATTCCGGATACTACTTGGTGCAGTTTGTAAGTTTATCTATTTGGCACATCAGTTTTTTTGTTAACTGCCAGGCCCAGTGTACACACCCGCGTTGTTGTAGGCAGACGAGGCTCATAATGTTGCCGATCCTTGTATTCGAACATGAATGATTACCAGAACTACGACCCAGGGCCCCGTTTCACAAAGCAATCGTAGCGATACGATTATCGTAACACCTATAAAGTAACATAGACCTACGACAGTCGTAGCGCTAAGATACCTTTGTGAAACGGGGACCTGATTCTTATTTTATATCTATTTTCTTCATTAATGACAAGGTGTGGAGCCATGAACTGACTGTAACGAGCCTCACTGATCGGCCATAACACAATCTGTTTAATCCCCTAGAACTGACATTGTTGTGACATCTACACACGTGACCAGTGCACTTTGAACACAGGGGATTATGTTTGTGTTATATCTAGAGTTACGTATTACAGAGTGATATAATTAAAGACTCCTTGTTGAGATGGGTTGCTTGTACAAGTCACACACTCACGGCTCTGGAGCCCCGTCTGGACCAATCCTGCTGCCGCAACTACTGGGAAGACACAGGTGCCAGTTGAAGACCAGTTGTTGTCCGCCCAAAATGCCAGCAGCCTGTGCATTAAATGTCAGTTTAAATAATCCCTGAAATATGTTGTGTTATATCAAGTGTAGATATAGCCTATTCTGATTGGTATACACGTAAGATGGGACACATCTCTCTCTCTCTCTCTCTCTCTCTCTCTCTCTCTCTCTCTCTCTCTCTCTCTCTCTCTCTCTCTCTCTCTCTCTCTCTCTCTCTCTCTCTCTCTCTCTCTCTCTCTCTCTCTCTCTCTCTCTCTTGTGATTAAATTCATTGCTTAATAGAAATTTCATAATGGCAAACTGTTACATAATCAGGTATTGACAGTTCTGATGGGAAGTGACAGAAGCAAACAGCCTTATGTTTCACATTTCAGGCCACTCCAAGTGGAGGATTCAAAATATAATCTGACTAAGAGGATAGAAAGGGTGGTGGCATATGTTGTCTAACTTGAATCTTCGAAGTAGGTGTCAATAACCTGAATTTCTAGAAAGAAGGGCTGTAATCAGGACCTACATTTCCTCCACCTCCACCTCCCATCATGCCCAACAGCTGTGCAGGAGGTTTAATGCTGACAACGCAGGTGTCCCCCTTCACTTCTCTCCCTGTGGCTGGGTCCACCTTACTGGGTCCGTCAAGACATTCGTCAAAGTTGCCGAAAAAGGTCGTGGCCCCTTCCATGATGGCGGTGCCAGGTTTTCCGGATGCATCGAACACTGCAAGTAGGAAACTCAAATATTGTTTGGAATTATCCAATTATGTTTCGGCATACAGATACCACTCTTTTCCTTACGTATGTTTTATATACAACTTTTGTTTGTGAAGTATATCTATTATGGCAAGGTATCATAATCATAGATCCAAACGCGGAATGCTCCTTCCTTTAGGAAAGATCTTCGGAAACTGACTTTACGTAGGGAAACCCAAAAGGGCCAGTATCGCGTTGTGGCAGTATTGACCCATCTGATATGAGTAAAAATGGTGTAAAAATGTGCCACGATGTAATCGAGGGGCCTATTTCAAAGTCACACTATATCAGGTTGTGCCAATACTGACTCCTCTGATATGAATGTAAATGGTGTAAAAATGTGCCACAATGTAATCGAACGGCATATTTCAAAGTCACAATATATCACGTTGTGGCAGTATTGACCCATCTAATATGAGTAAATATTGTGAAAAAATGCGGCAGTGCGACATATCATTATGTGGTCAAGTCTGCGTCATCGCGTTCTCAAGTATTTTAACTCCATTAATACAAACATTACATGGGGCGACAATGACACAACTCGACATATTGTGGTTGAAATATATTACTTGATTACATTGTGGCACATTGGTGAAAATATTATTCAAAGCGCGACAATGTGACAACGTGACAATACGAGGAATGACTAAAATGTCACGTTGTTGCATGGTCGCATTGTTGCGTTTTGGTGCATTTAAAACAAATGCTTGTTTTGTGTAAGAGCGACAATGTGACAACACGATCATGTCACTTCTAGGATTCTAGACGTACTGGTTGTGTATTCTGTAAATCGTCATGTGAAGCACGTCATGTACAGAAGCCATGGGAAGAATAGGGAGTTCTTAAACTTTTTTGAGTACTATACAAGGCCAGTGATTCTTAAATACACACAATCTCAACGCTCATTCCTCAAGGAACATTGTACTCACTGTTAAGTGCCCATATCTTCATCAGTAAGAGATCGGTTAGATACGTGTCCATATCTTCTGAACATGTCCGTTCCTCTGTGGTCAGTCCGCTTGTATTTGACTGTAGCAGACCCTTCAAGATAGTCGGGAGCTCAGGTGAGGCTCTTAAAAAGACGTGTAATTGATTCTAGATCGGGGGTTCCTTCCTCCATGAGAAGGGGCAAGATGGAGTTCCTCATTCCTTCTGGGATCTTGTTCTGCATGGAAATGAGTGAAAGCGGGAGTCTTGAAGTTGTAGGGGATGTTGCGTTGGCGGAGGAGTTTAGGACCGTGGGTAGGAATGAGTTTAACAGCCCGGATAGAAAAGAGCCTAGTGTTTGAGTGGTGGTATTCCTGGGCATCAGCGTGGTAGTAACCGGGGACGTAGTCTTTGCAGGTTGGGCAGATGATGTCTTCTCAGCAGAATTGGACAGACTTGTCACAGTTTGTGGTGAGGTTTGAGTGTGAGTGGTCTCACTACCACTCATTGACGTGTTACTGGGAAGTGATGATCCGTGATCTGTGGTTGTGGAGGACACTGCTGACGAACGATGTGTTGAGAGGACACAGAAGAGAAGTAACAGTCTGATGAACTCCATGGTGCGGGGTCTTTCAAGAAATGGCTGTAGGCTTCAAGAGTATTAACGACAATCTCGTCAAGAAGTGTATCTGGTTTTACTTATAAAAATATAGTGAGTTCTTTTTTACAGGTTTGGTGATTTTCCTCTCAATCAGCTGAGAGGTAAGTTCGTGTAACCACAAAGGTCAGCCACTGTACAGTCTCCACAATATTGTCACCCGACCCCGTACAGCAGTCCTGTCTGTTGTTTGTCAGGTCCCGTACTGATATCAACATCACCGGGGGACGTGCTTTTATCAGTATACGTTAAACATAGCATTTACTCATAAGCTTGGGATCGTTGTGAATCATGTCACATTCCCCTGTATCCAAGTACATAAGTCCAGGTAAACTCGATCCAACAGATAGTCAAAATAACGTTCCAAATACAGGTTGCTTGTTTCTTGTATCATTTTTTGGTTTGCAATAAAAATAACATTTTGATTGAAATAATTATTTGCATAATGTTTGGACAATGGGTATATATTTCTCTTAGTTGATAGCTTGATGTTAGCATCACTTTATGGTAATTACCTCACGCTTTGAATTGTTCCATACGTAAATCATACGTAATCATCGATACGTGTCAAATGCACTTTTCCTCCAATGCATTAATAGATATTTCTAGAAGATAAAATTCATGACTGCATGATATCTCCCATAATGCATATATTTGTAATAAAGGGTGGGAGTGAGTATGGTTTTACGCCGCTTTAAGCAATATTCTAGCAATATCACCGCGGGCGACACCAGAAATGGGCTTCACATATTGTACCCATGTGGGGAATCAAACCCGGGTCTTCGTCGTGACGAGCGAACGATTTAACCACTAGGCTACCCCACCGCCCCTGTAATTAAGGGACGAGGTGTTAGGATCTACATATTCATTGTTGGTGTCCCAAAAGTTATGTACTGGATGAGCATTTGTTCCAATAGTGACAACCCTTTCTGTCGTGTTTGCACAAGTTCTTAGAACCGGTTGAAAGATATTCTACTTGGAATGTCATAATACTCGGACATCTGCAATCATTTTTGTTTAATTGAATCAACTCTATAAAATCCGAAACCCACACCACAACTATGACATTCACGCAGACTCAACACTGCTGTACAACCTATCGGAGAGGTACACTCACGTGCAAAAGAAACGACCCAAAGTATTTTTCAACTACCAAACAACATAAGCACAAACACAAATTGACCTGCACGTTTAATAGGCATAACAAAGATGTATGTAAAGTATGTCTGACATAAAGAAAGAGAACGTGGTAAACCTGACAGTGGTACAGGGAATATTATCACAAAGGGGTCGATTGACCAGTATTCGAGCGCAAGCCAAAACAACAAATGACAAAACAGAGGTTACATTGGGTGCACATCAGAACAAGTCGTCGGGCCTAGTGTGTAAGTCTCCTGATCACGTGACTGGGGATCTGACGCCATTCTGTCTGTAATACCTGAGCCACTGTATTTCTCGTCAATGGAGGGTGTGAAAGCTGTAGAATCCGACGTCCAAGATGGTCCCACAAGTGCTCTGTCGGAGACATGTCAGGGGATCTTGGGTACCAAGGCTGGACGTTCACGTTGTTGACGTTGAGAAAGGCCGTTGTGACAAAAGCGGTGTGAAGTGTGCCATTGTCTTGTTGAAACAAGGTTCCTGGATATTGCTGGAGTAAAGGCTGGATACGGGGCCGCAGAACTTCATCAATATACCGACGGACTGTCAGGTTGCCATTGATGGCAAGGAGGTCTGCCTTGGTGTTCCCACAAATGCCACCCCAAACCGTCACACTCCCTCCACAATATGGTTACGTTTCCTGAACGCAACAACGTGCCGTCCGTTCCCCACGCCGTCGGTAGACACGTCTTCGGTCGTCAGTGCTGTTCAAATGGAACCTACACCCCTCGCTAAAGAGGACCCGTTGTCGGTTCCGTTGCTGCCACTGACGAACATTCCTGGCCCAAACCAATCTTCGACGTTGATATTTTGGCGGTAACGTCATGTCCCTCAACGGTCTTACGGCTCTGATTTCCGTGCTGACGGAGTCGTATGGACACCGTCCACCTGCTGACGCGATGGCCAACACTATGCACTGATGATGACGTCACGGCGAGGAATCTGTTCCTTGAATGAAGCGTTCGTATATAACGGTCTCATGGGGTAGTGTCTTCCGGTCGCCTGCTCATCGGCCTGTCTGCTGTCTGGCCAGTTTGTCTGTAACGTGTGACCAATGTCCCAGTCGTCCTTTTGGCACGACCCAGGATTCTTCCAACATGGTCGTGCGTTGTCCCCAGCCGCAGCATGCCAATCGCTCTTTCTCCCTGTTCTGATGTTAATCGAGGCATGTTCTTGTGGTTTTCCAGATGATTGTGATTGCAAAGAACAGTTTCCAACGTGTTTCATAACCGATCTCCATACGGGTGATTTCCTGCACGTGCAGGAAATTTCACTGCATAAAGTCATTTTCCCCGCTTCTGACAAGCAACACGTGCATTTCTTTGGGGTGTTATGCATTTGTGTGTTTGGGCAATGTGTTCCGAACTGTTTTACCTGTTTTTGGCCATATCCAGCAAATATAATATAATTTGAATTTTGGGGACGTTTCTTTTGCACGTGAGTGTATTATTAATTTCACATTTATATTCTTACATGAGTTTGCACATTATTATCTATGTCATTTCAAGGACTTGGTTGGCTTCAAATGTATTTCAGGTGTGCACACTGACATGAAACGGCAGTGTGTGTCAAATTGTCAATAATTCAAGGCGTTGTATATATGTTACAGGGAATGTGTGAAGCCAGGGATTTCACGTAACCCCTAAAAGAGTCAATGATTTCGTGAAATCCCTGTGACCCCCAGGGATTTCATGTATTCAATAAAATTTCAAGGGATTTGATGAAATTACTGATTTTCATGGTGTTCCACTACACACTTTCCCTGTTATTATATCAGTGAACGTATGAAATTAATGTTTGTAGCTTAAAACTTAGGAGTTTATAACTTTGACCATGATTCGGGGTACCAAGGTCATTTTCTCGCGACTTTACTGTTGAGTCTCATGTCATCCCTCAGGTCTTAGGAGTTGAAAACTTTGACAATTTACTGATGACACTCTTGGCTAATTACTATCTTTTGCGTTTAGCGTTAAGTGCCAGCGCAGATCCAAGCTAACGACAATTATAGAACAGGCGTGAAATCTGGTATCCTCAAAGGCTTGTTCACAAGTTTCTATATCAACTGTGGCTTTGAGGTGTAATCGGTATTTCTAACAAACGGGGGCGGTGTGGTAGCCTAGTGGTTAGAGCGTTCGCTCCCAATGCCAAAGACACGAGTTCTATTCCTAACATGGGTACAATGTGTGAAGCCCATTTTTGGTGTCCCTGGAATATTATGCTGGAAAATTGATAAAAGCGGCGTAAAACCACTTTTACTCACTCGTTCAAACGAAAAAGGTCCGGTTTCAGCGACATAAAAATGGCTAGTGCGCATTAAGATTACAGTGACGCACAAACTGCAATATGAGTCATATCCTTGGTGTCATCATCTCTTAGGTGACCAACTGACTTGCTTTTGCATGTGTTTGTGACGGATACTATCAGTTGGGCAGGATACACTTATCTTTTCGCGACACCTAATATCATCACTATTTGAAAGTGATTCATGAACGAATTGTCTTGATTTTGTTGGAATCGTAAATGTGATTTTTTTCTGAATATTTTCTGTATATTTTCATGAGTTTGTTTTCATATAAAGGTAATGAAATTCATATCCGGGTTAGAATTGATCTTCATTAACACATGCTTGTCGTAAGAGGCGACTAACGGATCGGGAGGTCAGGCTCGCTGACTTGGTTGGCACATGTCATCGTTTCTAAATTGCGCAGATCGATGCTCATGCTGTTGATCACTGGATTGTCTTGTCCAGACCCGATTATTTACAGACCTAGGCCATACAGCTGGAATATTGCTGAGTGCGGCGTAAAACTAAACTCACTCATGCATTGTATTTCATATCAGAGTAATATTAGCGTTCGTTTATATCCCATGCGCAGAGTGACTACGAGTGAGTCATTTAATTTGGAACGGCGTTTCTTCCACACCCATACAGTGTATTCCCGGTAATGGAGGAACGTGGTGAATACATGGTGTAAAGTCCGAGAGTCAGTGAGTACGGACGATACATTTGTCACAAACGTGATGTTTTTTTACCACGGTACAGACGGTTCAGAGCCGCTCCATGTCCTAAGTCCAATTATATGAATGTAAATGATCTTTGGTTGAAAGCACAAAAGAGAGGTATTTTTGCAATACAGATATATTTGGTTTAGAAAGGTACTTGACTTGCGTCAAGTTACATGTCCACTCCCTGACTTTGTATACCTATGTTTTCACCATTTGAAATTATTAACTCTTTGTTGCTGATGTATAACCAGCTCCAACATGCCGGTAATCTTTGTTGCTGATGTATAACCAGCTCCAACATGCCGGTAATCTTTGTTGCTGATGTATAACCAGCTCCAACATGCCGGTAATCTTTGTTGCTGATGTATAACCAGCTCCATCATGCCGGTTATCTTTGTTGCCAATGTATAACCAGCTCCAACATGCCGGTTATCTTTGTTGCTGATGTATAACCAGCTCCAACATGCCGGTTATCTTTGTTGCCAATGTATAACCAGCTCCAACATGCCTGTTATCTTTGTTGCTGATGTATAACCAGCTCCAACATGCCGGTTATCTTTGTTGCCACTGTATAACCAGCTCCAACATGCCGGTTATCTTTGTTGCTGATGTATAACCAGCTCCAACATGCCGGTAATCTTTGTTGCTGATGTATAACCAGCTCCAACATGCCGGTAATCTTTGTTGCTGATGTATAACCAGCTCCAACATGCCGGTAATCTTTGTTGCTGATGTATAACCAGCTCCAACATGCCGGTTATCTTTCTTGATGTATAACCAGCTCCAACATGCCGGTATAGCCATGTATAACCAGCTCCAACATGCCGGTAATCTTTGTTGCTAATGCCGGTCTTTGTTGCTGATGTATAACCAGCTCCAACATGCCGGTTATCTTTGTTGCTGATGTATAACCAGCTCCAACATGCCGGTAATCTTTGTTGCTGATGTATAACCAGCTCCAACATGCCGGTAATCTTTGTTGCTGATGTATAACCAGCTCCATCATGCCGGTTATCTTTGTTGCCAATGTATAACCAGATCCAACATGCCTGTTATCTTTGTTGCCACTGTATAACCAGCTCCAACATGCCGGTTATCTTTGTTGCCACTGTATAACCAGCTCCAACATGCCGGTTATCTTTGTTGCCAATGTATAACCAGCTCCAACATGCCGGTAATCTTTGTTGCTGATGTATAACCAGCTCCAACATGCCTGTAATCTTTGTTGCCACTGTATAACCAGCTCCAACATGCCGGTAATCTTTGTTGCTGATGTATAACCAGCTCCAACATGCCGGTAATCTTTGTTGCTGATGTATAACCAGCTCCAACATGCCGGTAATCTTTGTTGCTGATGTATAACCAGCTCCAACATGCCGGTAATCTTTGTTGCTGATGTATAACCAGCTCCAACATGCCGGTATCTTTGTTGCTGATCTATAACCAGTTGCTGCTGATGTATAACCAGCTCCAACATGCCGGTAATCTTTGTTGCTGATGTATAACCAGCTCCAACATGCCGGTAATCTTTGTTGCTGATGTATAACCAGCTCCAACATGCCGGTAATCTTTGTTGCTGATGTATAACCAGCTCCAACATGCCGGTAATCTTTGTTGCTGATGTATAACCAGCTCCAACATGCCGGTAATCTTTGTTGCTGATGTATAACCAGCTCCAACATGCCGGTAATCTTTGTTGCTGATGTATAACCAGCTCCAACATGCCGGTAATCTTTGTTGCTGATGTATAACCAGCTCCAACATGCCGGTTATCTTTGTTGCCAATGTATAACCAGCTCCAACATGCCGGTTATCTTTGTTGCCACTGTATATAACCAGCCACTGTATAACCAGCTCCAACATGCCGGTAATCTTTGTTGCCAATGTATAACCAGCTCCAACATGCCGGTAATCTTTGTTGCTGATGTATAACCAGCTCCAACATGCCGGTAATCTTTGTTGCTGATGTATAACCAGCTCCAACATGCCGGTAATCTTTGTTGCTGATGTATAACCAGCTCCAACATGCCGGTAATCTTTGTTGCTGATGTATAACCAGCTCCAACATGCCGGTAATCTTTGTTGCTGATGTATAACCAGCTCCAACATGCCGGTTATCTTTGTTGCCAATGTATAACCAGCTCCAACATGCCGGTAATCTTTGTTGCTGATGTATAACCAGCTCCAACATGCCGGTAATCTTTGTTGCCACTGTATAACCAGCTCCAACATGCCGGTAATCTTTGTTGCTGATGTATAACCAGCTCCAACATGCCGGTAATCTTTGTTGCTGATGTATAACCAGCTCCAACATGCCGGTAATCTTTGTTGCTGATGTATAACCAGCTCCAACATGCCGGTAATCTTTGTTGCCACTGTATAACCAGCTCCAACATGCCGGTAATCTTTGTTGCTGATGTATAACCAGCTCCAACATGCCGGTAATCTTTGTTGCTGATGTATAACCAGCTCCAACATGCCGGTAATCTTTGTTGCTGATGTATAACCAGCTCCAACATGCCGGTAATCTTTGTTGCTGATGTATAACCAGCTCCAACATGCCGGTTATCTTTGTTGCCAATGTATAACCAGCTCCAACATGCCGGTAATCTTTGTTGCTGATGTATAACCAGCTCCAACATGCCGGTAATCTTTGTTGCCACTGTATAACCAGCTCCAACATGCCGGTAATCTTTGTTGCTGATGCATAACCAGCTCAAACATGCCGGTAATCTTTGTTGCTGATGTATAACCAGCTCCAACATGCCGGTTATCTTTGTTGCCAATGTATAACCAGCTCCAACATGCCGGTAATCTTTGTTGCTGATGTATAACCAGCTCCAACATGCCGGTAATCTTTGTTGCTGATGTATAACCAGCTCCAACATGCCGGTAATCTTTGTTGCTGATGTATAACCAGCTCCAACATGCCGGTAATCTTTGTTGCTGATGCATAACCAGCTTCAACATGCTGGTAACCCACGGCGTTTGCTGTTTGAGTCGTGCACTCCCTAAATTTGCTTACCTATATTTTTACATTTTGAGAATTTGTATTTTTTTATTGCCAATGTGTTACCAGCTCCAACATGGAGTCCTGCACTCCCTGTCTTTGTATACCTATCTGAAATGAATAAATTTAAGATTTGAAAAAAAAGAAGTTACATGTCCATGGTGGTGTACGTGTGGTCCTGTGCATAGAGCTCAAGTCACGAATCAGTTGAAGTTAAGCTCCGTTGGGAGCGGAGACTCCTTGGATGGGTGACCGTGTTTGGGAGCTTGACTCCTGAGAGTTTCTGCCCGACAACGAATCTCATGTGATACACGTGGTCTCACCTTAGGCAAGTGAGTTTTGTCAAATTTGCCCCTGTTCACCGTATAACCTTCAGGCGCTTTCAGCATGCTAAAGTGTGTGGAAACAGGCGCTATATAAATGGCCATTATTATTATGTTCTACAGATTATAAAACTGTATGCAGCAGAGAGGGTTCGGGTTATCATGGCACAGTCAAGCTGGTAAGGCTCATCATCAGCTCTGGGCCCTTGCCCCCTCTACACGCAGCCCAGAGAGACGCAGCCCTGAGCCGAGTCGAACCCTGCAAGAACTTTCCAGGGAATATGTAGACTCCCCTAGCTAGAGTGTCAGAAGGGCTATGCTCCCGGTGGCGATCAGGAGGTATTAAACCAAGGGCACCGAGGACAATGGGGAGTCGAGATATGCATACTAAGCATGCCTTTCCTGAATCTTGCCAGTCACATTGCTGTCAGAAGGGACAGAAAATTCAATGATATAAAAAAATTCATTGCCTTTATCACAACGGGCAAGATTAGGTTTGTTGGCTGGAATTCTTCTTGGCCTATTCCACAGAAGTTTGAAAGCATCATTTTCCATGATGCCCTGGGTCAGGGTCGTACCATGGATGGACCCCGAAGTCAAAGCCACAGGCATGGCGGAGACGGTAGTAACAGCAACGAGCAATGCCATCATGTCGTTTAAGATATTGTGTTTGTGCCAAGGAAGGGCATCCGCTGACATGGTGTTGGACAGTCTCTGTATATTCATTGCACAATCGACATTTCATGCAAATATTTTCTTTTAGAATCACATTTAGGCGATTGCAAGTGGGAAGTCACTGGTCTTGGGCAGCAAAAGGAAGGCCCTCTGTGTCATATGTAAGACCAGTCGACTTCATCCAGGCGAATTACTGTTCTGTTCCACACACTGCATGTACACACGATGCAGTGGTTTCTCAGAAAGCTTCTCCACAAATGACCGACTCTGGGCAAACTCGGTTGAGGACTTCACCTGGTTTACTCCGATCTCTGTACCGTCCAGCAGTACATCGCCATCAACAAAATCAACGTCAAATTTAAGATTGTGTCCAACAACCTTGGCACGCTTAAAATAGCTGTGGAATTCCTAGCTTTCATCATGAGTCTTGACATGCATCACCAGATGACCATCCGATAAATAAATATGTGCAAAACTACACAATAAAATTCTATCACGATGAGCCTCCACATTAATCAAACCCCGAACTCCCGAACTAATTGGTATATGTAAATGATTAAGAGAGGAGCGAGGGTGGTGGGCTCTGTTATCAGACATGATCCTTCTGATCGGGCGGTCAAGACTCTAGATGGCTTGTTTTCTCCAATGAACTACTCAAAAGGAGTAGGAAAGGACTGGCACAGCAAAAGTATTGGTGGCTTTGACCTTGTTTCGAGCATTTAGCTCTGAGTTCCAGATTTTCTTTAAGCGAGTTTTATACTCGGCCCTAAGTTTGTTTTGAATCTGGACATTCCGGAGCTTGTGTTCGAACTTGCATCTCAAAAAAATAGGTGTAGGCCTGATCTTCCACAAGATGCTCAATAACTGCTCCCCCTGTAACTCGACCGATCAACCACTAACTACTTGGAAACGTTTCAAATGAAGAGTCCAAACGTCATGCCAGTATCATTAGAAAAGGCCTCGACAAGGAGAACCTGCTCTTTCAGATTGGTATCTCCTTTGGCAAGGAGCTCGATGTCATCCATGTAAAGGAGATGAGCAAGTGGTGTTTGGATCTGTGCTGAGGAGGTCCGGGATGGTAACCCTCCTCTCTGTTTAGCAGAAAGCTCAAAGGATTTAAAGACAAACAAAAAAGCAAAGGATTAAAGGAGTCCCCCTGGAATATTCCCCTTCTGATTGGAATAGATTCCGAAGTCTCCACCTGCCCTTGCGAGTACATCAAGTTGAGTCGATAATTATTATTATGTTTTACAGATTACGATAAAAATGCAGCAGAGATTATTATTATCATTATCAATGATTACTGATGTAGAGATGTTGTTTTTGTCATTTAACTGGTAATGTGAAAGTGCGAGTGTTTTCTTTCTTTCTTCCAATATTTATATCGCAGCTAGTAGATATAATGTTCGTGATCAAATTTCATCACAAGGGTCCCTTTGTTTGTTGTATTGACAGAATGGATCAGTAACACGATGGCGTTGAGTGATGCTCATGACATCAATCACTGGATTATCTGTGCATTTACAGACAGTCGTCTTGTAACTGGAACATTGCTGCGTGGTACAATAAACATAACACGTTGCCAGGAATCGACCATGTGATATTTACCTAGCCTAGGAAGACATTAGAAAGAAATTAGACCCCAGCAAATAATGGAGAGGAAAACTTAATCTGTTCTCAGATTTCAGAAACAAATATATTGTTGATGGAATGTGAAATTTCCCTAAAATGCGAATTCATCATAATCATTTTGGCTGTTGTGAACAATGTATATTTTGTAGCTATGTCTTGTGTCTCCAACAAGGATTCCCGCCATCGCACGGGATGAAGGACGAATACATACTTCTGATCATATAGAAGCATATCTAATCTAATACATTCATCAGTGAACCCAACTAAGTTTGTTGTTGATCATGAGAGTGCATAAACTCGTATAGTCTTGCAGTGCATGTGATAATAGATCTGTATACGACCTATTTGTACTCACCCCGTATCAGAAATAAGAGAGGTTGATATTCGTGTTATTGCCCGGTGTCCCTACCTCGTTATTCCTTGATACATCGAAAGTTGAATTGATATGTACGTTTTATCCTATTGCTACCAACGCCAATTGTCGACAAAGCACTATTATTGTAATCGTATCAATTAAGAACAGCCGATCTATTTTCCGTTGTTTTTTTTAAAGCTTGATATTAAATTGTAAACTCACTACAGTCACAAGTTTGACTGTTCGGCCAAGACTTGATTGTTTTCAAGCCAACTTTAGGAGATTGTGAAATCGTATGTGGGGAATTTGCCTACTGTTGTGACATATTTATGACTTAAATGATAAAAGAGAGAACTCAATATCATTGTTTGTATTTCTCGGGGAGGTCTGAGGCCTGTCTTAGGTTGTCTCAAAGTCCATGGTACACGCACACTTGCGAAAATAAACAAACATGCTGCAATACAGTGAAATACAATGTAGGTGTTTGCGCTAGCAGTGCTCGTGGGGTGTCAAAGTGGAACTGCTCTGGGTATGTCAGTGGGCTGTCACTGTAAACCGGCATTAGTAATACCACACTCGCACACGCATACGCATAAGCACACACGCATGCACACACACTGACATAAAAGGGCAATAATTTGTAAAGTGACATTCAGATGCTTGTCAAGTTTTATATGGAACATAACATATGGTAAATCATGTGATCGACTTAAAGAACATCCGATATAATATTTCCAGGTCTCTATGAAATCTGGCTGTGGCATTCCAACACGGCCTTCCTATTGTAGGTGTTCTGTTTGTTGTGTTGAATAATATACTGAACAAAGAAACGTCACATATGGATGAATTAATTATATTGAAGATGAATAGTACAAGGTAGATAATATGGGCAAATACCATATTGGCCAGATCTAACCTGACGCATCCATCCATTTCAACTGTTGTGAAAGGCGGGGTGCATGAAGCACTTTCTTTTGTGACTACGCGATCCTCGTGACCACAATTTTATGTGCCTACCTACCAACACGTGTGCAGAATTTGACGGTGATTAGAAATAAACACGTTAACAATCCTTGAGAGACAGATAGTTCTGAAGCCACGTGCAAATGGCATGCTCCAGACTGGCCAGTCTACTGTGGCTATTGCACATGCCATGAGATGCGGTAGACGGACAAGTCACAAGTGAGGACAAGTGTACATCAAACGGGTACGACTCCTGATTGTCCCAGGTCGGAATGGCCACGTGTGACGTCACATGCCGAGGGCACATTCAAATTCGGCTGCGTCATTTGCGGCATCATTTTACCACCTCAGCGTCAACCAGTAATACACTGTTTAGGGGCCTCGTAACTGCCCAGACCATGGGAAAGGATGCTACCCATCTTAGTTCCTGAAGTCCTTCTGTTTGGCCGATTCTGACACAGGTAAACCGTAATGAACGTCTACGCTGGGCACAATTGCACCTGCAAAATCATAGAGTGGCCATCGAGATCACCTGACCTCACTCCAACCGAACACGTGTAGGATGCTCTTGGAAGAAGTCTTCGTACCTTGAGACGTCAACCCCAGTATGTTTAAGAGCTAGGGCCATGCTGGTACAGCAATGGCGCAGGTTTCCTAATGTGTTCACGTGTGTTAATGAGACAACGTTGCCTTGCTGTTGGTAATGCAAGAGGGTTCATACGCGATACTGAACAAGCTCCAACATAGATGGCTCTTTCCTGAGAAATCGTGCTAGTGTTGGCCGTGGAGGGAGCACCAAGCGCACCTTAATGCCAACTCAAGACGTCCATAAACCAGATGTAATCACTAATAACACAATTCGTTCTATATGGGTATGTTTGGGGTATAAACTTATGTAAATGAAGTTTCTTTTTATATATATATATCACATTCATGAGCTTGAACACTTTATCTTTAATTCATGTCATGACACAAAAGAATTAGGATTCGTATTGCATGTTAACATATGCAAAGGGTTGCATACATACTACAACATATACTTACTAATAAAACGGATCATTTGCTTGATAAATACAAAGTGAATATAAACGAGAATGTTTATTGTGTACATCAGATATCATTTGGTCAAAGAGGTAATAGTGGGACAAACGTGATTCATCATCATTACATCAATCTGTGAATGACACCATCACACAATGACACTTGAATGATAATAGTGATAATGGGATCTGTGGGATCTTAATTATGATAATTAATGATAATTGATTCTTACAAATAATCAAGAATTGAAAATTCATAGAAAAAGTGGACTGAGACTTGATATGAGGTCTGCCAGTTGTTTTAATAAAGAGAGATTAAACCTCACATATTTAAAGGTCATATTAGTTATTTAAATTATATCTCGATAGTTCTGTTTTTGAAAGCTGTGATTCGTTATTTGAGACAAATGAATTTCGCTGCTTTCGAAATTATTTCACGTCACTAGCTTTCAGTTTTTACCAATCCAATGTATTTATTAAAACGTATGTGATAAAGATATTAATTACAATATGATATACAATATAAAAATATTGATTAAGTATAACATGTAGTGTCAATAAAAATACTTTTGTTTAAGAACAGCTGCATGTACAATTATGACGTGATCTCTTCATTGAGTACTTTTATCTTGTGTCTTTGATCACATGCTTGACATAGGTATAAGCACCTGTATCACACAGGCATTATACAGGTAGTTGTGGTAGTTGTGGTAGATGACGTCGACAGCAACTACTGTGACTTATGACAGGGCCAGCTTCTCCAACTGCAGCATGGGCGCCTCCACCAGGATGGCCAGCAGGAAGGAGAAGATGAACGACATGCACACGAAGCCGAAATAACGGTACACCTGGAATAGATGCAACAAACCTTGATGGAATTCCGTGTCAATCGGATCAGTGCGTAAATATTCGCAATGACGACACCCCCAGCACCAAGCTGTGTGACAATGGGATGGATTTCGATCATTCTACCTCTATCACATCTTGCACCTGTACTTTCCCACCAACTTATTTTTGTTTTGTTTCTCATCTTTGTTTTATTTCTCACCTCAAAAAAGCAATTCTCAGATAAGGTGAGGTGAAATGGGATTTAACGTCGTACTTCAGAATATTTCGCTCATATGATGACGTGCATGCGTATGTATGTGTGGCTGCTTGTACTAACCAAGACTTAAGCTGGTTTTATAGTGCTAGCTCACTGAGATAGATACCATGCGTCAGTTAAGCATGAATAGCCCACTCAGACACATTATACTGACTCCGAGCCGACCATTCCTTGTTGTACCCATTAATGCCGAGCGACAGGCAGGGACCAACAAGTACTATATTTTAACGTTTCTTGGTATGACGCGGTCGGGGATCGAACCCGCGACCTTCCGCTCTCCGGGCGGACTCTCTAACCACTACACCACAGAGGCGGTCAATTTTTTTATTATTAGTGAAAATACATACTTATTTTAAAAGGATGTTGCAAATACTTACAATATAACCTTGCGTGTAGTAGATGAGTGACCTCATCGATAATGTTTCAGTAATCATGAAGACAAGATGGACGAGGTAGGCCCCGTATGTGAGACGAGAGAGAGGCTGCCACCAGTCCCAGGACAACATCCAGTCCACGATACCTGAGAACAAAACAGTGAAATACATTCTGAATAATGGACATGCATGTTGTTGCTGGACGTTGGCCAGAACAACAGTTTTACAGTGCAAACTCATGTATCAGCGAATACCTTGGCGTTTCCTATGTATAGGAAGTGTCGGACAAGACACGATGGCTTTGGAGGGGATATTCCATTGTGAGTCACAGCACAGTTCAGGTGAATAGGATGTTCAAGATTAATACACTCATGTACACATGTATGTGGTTCTGTATATGTGTCTGTAAGTGTCTGTATATGTGTCTGTATGTCTGTCTGTACATGTGTCTGTATGTGTATGTATGTGTGTCTGTATATGTGTCTGTATGTGTGTCTGTACATGTGTCTGTATCTGTCTGTATGTGTGTCTGTAAGTGTGTCTGTATGTGTGTATGTGTGTTTGTATGTGTCTGTATATGTGTCTGTGTATGTGTCTGTATGTGTCTGTATGTGTGTCTGTATGTGTGTCTGTATGTGTGTCTGTATGTGTGTATGTATGTGTGTCTGTGTGTCTGTATGTGTGTCTGTATGTGTGTCTGTATGTGTGTCTGTATGTGTGTCTGTATGTGTGTCTGTATGTATGTATGTGTGTGTCTGTATGTGTGTGTATGTGTGTCTGTATGTGTGTGTGTCTGTGTATGTGTGTCTGTATATGTCTGTGTATGTGTCTGTATGTGTGTCTGTTTGTGTGTCTGTATATGTGTGTATGTGTATGTGTGTATGTATATGTGTCTGTATGTATGTGTGTATGTGTATGTGTGTCTGTATATGTGTGTATGTGTATGTGTGTATGTATGTGTGTGTGTATGTATGTGTGTCTGTATGTGTGTCTGTATATGTGTGTGTGTGTCTGTATGTGTGTCTGTATGTGTGTCTGTATGTCTGTATGTATGTGTGTCTGTATGTGTGTGTATGTATGCATGTGTGTCTGTGTGTGTGTACATATGTGTATGTATGTATGTGTGTGCTGTATGTGTGTATGTATATGTGTGTATGTATGTGTATGTATGTATGTATATGTGTGTATGTAACCATGTATGTGTGTGTGTATGTATGTCTGTATGTGTGTCTGTATGTATGGATGTATGTGTGTCTGTATATGTGTATGTATATGTGTGTATGTCTGTATGTGTGTATGTATGTGTGTCTGTATGTGTGTCTGTGTGTATGTATGTGTGTCTGTGTGTGTGTGTATGTGTCTGTGTGTGTGTGTGTGTGTGTGTATGTGTGTGTGTGTATGTATGTGTGTATGTATGTCTGTATGTGTGTCTGTGTATGTGTGTTATGTGTGTGTGTGTGTCTGTATGTGTGTATGTATGTGTGTCTGTATGTGTGTGTGTATGTGTGTGTGTATGTGTGTATGTATGTATGTGTGTGTCTGTATGTGTGTCTGTGTATGTGTCTGTATGTGTGTCTGTGTGTATGTATCTGCTGTATGTGTGTGTGTATATGTGTGTATATGTATGTATGTGTATGTGTGTGTATGTGTATGTATGTCTGTATGTGTGTGTATGTATATGTGTGTGTATGTGTGTGTGTATGTGTGTGTATGTATGTGTGTCTGTATGTGTGTCTGTATGTATGTGTGTGTGTATGTGTATGTATGTGTGTGTGTGTGTGTGTGTATGTGTGTGTGTATGTATGTGTCTGTATATGTGTGTGTATGTGTATGTATATGTGTGTGTATGTGTGTCTGTATATGTATGTCTGTATGTATGTGTGTGTATGTGTGTCTGTGTGTGTCTGTATGTGTGTCTGTATGTGTGTCTGTATATGTGTCTATATGTGTGTCTGTGTGTGTATGTATGTATGTCTGTATATGTCTGTGTATGTGTGTGTGTATGTGTGTATATGTGTCTGTATATGTGTGTGTGTGTGTCTGTATATGTGTGTGTATGTGTGTGTGTATGTGTGTGTATATGTCTGTGTGTGTGTGTATGCATGTATGTGTGTATGTGTCTATATGTGTGTCTGTATATGTATGTGTGTATGTGTGTGTGTATATGTGTGTGTATGTGTATGTGTATGTGTCTGTGTATGTATGTATGTATGTATGTGTGTATGTATGTATGTGTGAGTGTGTCTGTATATGTGTCTGTATTTGTGTCTGTATATTTGTTCTGTATGTGTGTCTGTATATGTGTCTGTATGTATTTGTATGTGTGTCTGTATGTGTGTCTGTATGTGTGTCTGTATGTGTGTCTGTATGTGTGTCTGTATGTGTGTCTGTATGTGTGTCTGTATATTTGTTCTGTATATGTGTCTGTATATGTGCCGATATGTGTTTGTATGTCTGAATGTATCTGTGTGTCTGTATATGTGTCTGTATATGTGTCTGTATGTGTGTCTGTATATGTGTCTAAGTGTGTCTGTATATGTGTCTGTATGTGTCTGTATATGTGTCTGAATGTGTATGTACATGTGTCTGTATGTGTGTCTGAATGTGTCTGTATGTATGTCTGTACATGTGTCTGTATATGTCTGTATGTGCGTCTGTATATGTCTGTGTATGTAAGTGTGTCTGCATATGGTTTGTGTGTGTGTTTGAATGTGTCTGTATATGTCTGTATGTGTCTCTATCAGTGTTTGTACGTGTCTGTATGTGTGTCTGTTTTGGCCTGTATGTGTGTCTGTATAAATCAGTATATGTGTATATGCGGGGGCGCGGTGGGCGAGCTGTCTAAGACGCCAGGCTAGTAATCCAGCGAGCTTGGAGGTGCCAGCGTCGAGCCGCCGACCTGTGACCGGGTGTAAAAATCTTTGGAGTCAATTTTGTGTGCAGACTCTTTCAGTGTTGTCACAACCCCTGGTGTACAGTACACAACCCTGTGCACTTAAAAGAACCCAGGAATTCGTTGGTATATGACCAGATGGTGGTCACATGAATACGTGCAAACACCTAGTTGCGGGTACAGCAACGTGCAGTGAACTTGGACAAAGTACTGTGACTAAGTGTCCCAGTCCACCCAGCTGTGAATGGGTAACTCGTAAGGATGGAAAAAACACATTAACTCGGTGCGCCTAGTTGGCAGCAAGAGTTGTATGATCCCCATGGAGTTGAGATTGAAAATATAATGTGCCGTTGTGATGGATATCCAATGATCGAGGGAAAACAAAGCGCCTTTGAGCAGCTGAACTGGATATCGGCTCTATAACAATGTATGTCTGTATTAGTGTATGTGTGCATATGTGTATGTGTGTCTGTGTGTCTGTGTCTCTGTGTGTGTTTTTGACTGTTAGGCCACCAATATACCGCGCTGCAGTTGAACATGAATGTCCCTTAAATTGCTGATCTCTACACAGACTGTCAAATAATATCATGGTTTAACCTCTTTTGTAATGATACATGCCGACCTTCCTTTCATCGGACTACGTTTCGAAGGCTGTCCACGAGCAAAGGTGAACTGTGCATGATTTAGACAGAACCATCATGACGATTCGCCAAAGCGTCAAAGAAGGCATTTATCAGTTATGACTGATGTTGGCTTCTATTTATTGCGTTTGTCTTCAACACGTCAAGTTTCATAACCGACAAATCTGCAACTGTATCTGAGATATATTCAGTCACAAGCACCTCCTTTTCCCTTGCAGCAGATGAAGACGACCCAACCCAGGACCAGCGCCCAAACAGGTCTGAACAGCGTGTCGAAAGCGGTCCTTCCATCGATTCCCCAGCCTGGTCCTTTTGTGTCGTCATAGGTTAACAGTGTGCATAGTCCGGCTGCCGTCAAAGCCAGGACCCATCCCAAACCTTGCATGAACTGGAATATATAGAGACAAATACAATTTTATGAACATATGATACCTTTCATTCTTCTCTGTGCAACTGAACTATGAAAAGTATGTTAAGTATGAATCACTGTCAAATAGTGATGATTTTAAGTGTTCCCGAACTAGTAAGTGTATCCTGCTCCACCGCTAGCAGCCGTCACGGGCACCTGCAAAGGTCACTAATTATTGTTAACCCAGTACCAAACCTAACCGTGAGTGAGAGAATTTAGTTTTACGCCGCAGCAATATTCCAACCATATGGCGGCGGTCTGTAAATAATCGAGTTTGGACCAGACAATCCAGTGATCAATAGTATGAGCATCGATCTGCTCAATTGGGAACCGATGGCATGTGTCAACTAATCCGGCGAGTCTGGCCACCCGATCCCGTAAGTCGCCTCTTACGACAATTATGGGTTACTGAAGATCAATTCTAACCCGGACCTTTACGGGTCTACCCGTATAGAACAGTAATGAACACCACAATATATAATATGTATGTATGTTCTGGAGATCATTGACCTGGAGTCACTTTATACATACATATATCTTTAAGAAAGGGTAAACGAGACCAACATGGATGTCAATGTCGGATTTCTGTTCATGTGTTAAAAGTAGTTGTAACAAGTTCGTAATTTCCCGTTGTGTTTACTCATAAAGATCCGGGTAAGAATTGATCTTTAGCAACCCATGTTTATCGCAAGAGACGAAAAACGGGATCGGGTGGTCAGGCTTGCTGACTTGGTTAAGACATGCCATCGTATCAAAAATTGCGTAGATCGATGCTCATGATAATGATCACTGGATTGTCTGGTCAGACGTTGCCATATAGCTGGAATATTGCTGAGTGTGGCGTTAACAACAAACAGCAAGATCCTATTGTGTAATGCTCACTGGAGAAATCTCGATCTTTGACTTCTTCGTTTGAAGCATATAGCCAACAAGCATCCCTATGGCGAATGGTCCGATCCGATTCCAAGGTTTGATGTACACATTCAGGAACACCCCGTTGAGATCCCTGTAAAGTGAATTAATGTTCATGACGAGACGTGGTTTTATTGATACATCATGCAGAATAGCTGCCTTCCAGTCAACAGTCCATTGCAAATCACTGTAAAAATCTTCATTACGAATCTTTCCAAAGTGCAATGATGTCAGAAGCTTTTTTTGATGTGGGCAAGCATGATGTGACGTGCAAGCATGTACTGTGACATGCTCATCAGAACCATTCCCGGTTCTCTTCTCTCTGCCCTTTGCTTATTTGTAATGAAATAGTGACCCAACCACTACCATAATCATACAAAATCTGCCTTGTCCTGACCGATTGAGCCAATTCACTGAGCGCATGTTTATGGATCACAACACCATTTTACACTATTCGGCCCTATCGGTTGTATCCGTCACAAACACATGCAAAGGCAAGTCAATAGTTCACCTAAAACACAGGAACATAATTGAAACAAGTATCAGAAATGCACTCCATATTTCTGCTTTGAAAGTTTGGCTGAGGCCATGCATGTTTTAACTTTGATCAAACAGATTGTGAACAAGAGTTGTGGAACTAGTTGTGTATAAGTAGCTGCACATCTCAAATAAAAAACAAAATAAAAAAACGGGAAAATACGAACTGGAAGTTGTGATATGAATAGTAGCCAGTGCAGGCGATGCTGATGATGATGCATCCGACAGACACGCATATACCAATCAGCTTCAGGACCTTTCTTGCAAAGTTGTCCTTCATCTGTGAACTGACAAAACATCAAGAGTTACTTGGTTGACTTGTTGGTTTGTTGTTTAACGCCGCACTCAGCAATATTCCAGCTATATGGCGGTGGTCTGTAAAGAATCGAGTGTGGGCCAGACAGTCTAGTGATCAACAACACGCATCGACCTACGCCATCGGGATATGGTGACGATCCCGTTAGTCGCCTCTTACGACAAGCATGGGTTGCTGAAAACCATTCTGCCCTGATCTTCACGAGTACAAAACACCAAGACACAAGTGGACATGTTATAGCAATTCATAACTTGTAGCACTAAAGACAAGATAGAGATCACACTTATAAGAAAGATAATTAGAATTACTAATGGTGACCATTAGGTAAGCAAAGTACATCATATGACTTTGGATAAGTTAAAGAAAGAAAGGGATTATTCTTACCTTAGTGCCAAGGGGATCAACGCCAGGGGAGCCACAACATAGAACTGCATGTCGTTGGCGAGGTACCAGCTCCAGGCTATACACTGAAACACAGAGAACACATGTGACGTTTGTGTTTTGTGAAGACATGCCGTAAATAGGATGAGTTGTTTTGTTTTGCTTTTGTATATTTTGTTTGTTTGATGTTGGGTGTGTTTTGTTTGGGTTTTTTGTTTTGTTTTGTTTGGGGTTTTTTCTGTGACGGTGTTTTGTGGTTGTTTTTTCCGGGGGTTTTCGGGGTTTTTTTGTTTTTGTTTGTTTGGCTTTTTTGTTTTCGGTTAAGGAGGGTGGCGAGGGTGTTAAGCCGCACTCAGCATTATTCCAGCTATAGGGCAGCGGTCTGTAAATAATCGAATCTGGACCAGACAATCCCGTTATCAAAATCATGGGTTTTGAGCTACGCAATTGAGATACGATGATGATGAGCACGACACAAGTGCGTGGAAACAGGAGCTGTGTATAAAGCCAATAATATATTTTTTAAGTCATTTCAAAATGTAAGACTCACTAATGTAAGTATAGCGACTTAGTTCAGGCAAATGTTCTAGACTAATTTTGCAAAGTATGCCATACTATTTAGAGGTACTGTTTACACATGAACTGATGTATTGTAAGACATATTCGTTACGTTGAAAAGATTATTGTCATGAGTTCAATAAGTGAAAAAAACATTGGAAATTGGCCAAATTGGTGCCGAGCGCCAGGCAGGGATCAACAAGTACCATATTGTGACGTCTTTTCGTATGACCCTGCCGGGGATCGAACCCGCGACATTCCGCTCTCCGGACGGACGTTCTAACCACTACACCACGGAGGCGGATTTAAGGATGAACATTGGGATAGTAAACATAAAATAATGGCTATTTATATAGTGTCTGTTTCCAAGCACATGTGCATGCTCAAAGTACTAACGGATTATTACCCCGGATAACCCAAGCTGCCCGTGAGGCGCTAGAAGGTATATGGCATCCTACCGGGTACCCATTCACTGCAGGGTGAACAGAGGCAATTCATGAACAAACTCAATTGTCAAAGGTGATACCACATGTGTCACGTGTGCTTCGTTGTAGGGCAGGACTGAAGTCCTAGAAACTCTTAGGAGTCAAACAAACAGAATCATAACTATTTATTTAACACCTGTTTCGGTGGTGTCATTGTGTGCAAGTCATCCTGTTCTATCTCAGATCGTTTTAATCTACATGTGTCATTACCATTTGGTCTGGTGAGAGTACATTATTTATGTACAGTAAGTTTATCCACCAGTTCTTCTCACAAACTGCCTTGTCGGTAGGACTTGTCCAGGTTGGACCATCAACCAAATACGGCACAACGAACGTGTAGACGAATATCACATAGGCGTACACAGGTGTCAATCTGAAATTGATCAACAGAAACTATTGCTGAAATACGTTCATGGCTCTCATAAACAAGGGGCGGTGGGGTAGCCTTGTGGTTAAAGTGTTAGCGCGTCAGGTAAGCTTATCCTGCTCGTTGGTAGCTCGAGTCAAAACATGCGGCGGCATGAAGGTGTAAACCTGTTAAGCTAAGTTTAACAACACAAAAATGTAACGAGAATCGAAAAATCACAGAATCAAAGTCAGCGTTGTTGTGATTTAATGTTACAACTGCACGATATTACCATTGTGGACCATGCTAATGGCATCGTTCACAATGAATAAGTACCTCATGCAACAGGTGTAACAGTAATCTCCTAAGAAACCTCCAGCTGCATGTCCTACTCCCACCTTGATCCGTTTGAATTGCTAGATTGGAATATGACTGGACCGATATAATGGCAAGGATTGTTGTGAGTTCAGAACATTAAGAAATGTATTCAAGGCCAAATTTAGAAGCAAAAGAAAATGAAAACAGACTTAAATGAATGTAGAAATAATCCTAAATTATTTTAGAGAAAGTTAAAGCAAGGCCATGTGTGTGATGGTATTCGCAGAAAATTGGTAGTGAAGATTGGACACGTCATTTTAGCAATCTCCTATGTGTAGATAATATTACTAGTGATTTCAGGTATGATAATTTGGAGAGTATTGGAGATGTAAATATATTCAGTCTTAATGCTCCTATTACCCTCAGGGAAGTTTTGTTTCATATAGATAAGACTGGATTAAACAAATCACCTGGTCCTGATGGTTTAACTACGGAGTTTCTAAAGAAAACTAAGAATAATATTTCATCTGTATTAGTTTTATTGTTCAATAAGATATTTGAGAGTGGCAATTTTCCCAAAGAATGGGGTAAGAGTGTTATATGTCCCTTGTTTAAGTCTGGGGATAGGCATTCTCCTGATAATTATCGAGGAATTTCTTTAATCGATATAGTATGCAAGGGGTTTTGTTCTATTCTTAACTCTAGGCTTCAGAGTTGGTGTGCTGAACATGGTTTTATTGACGAAGCACAGTTTGGCTTCAGAGAGGATCGTTCAACTATTGATAGCATATTCTGTTTGTATTCTGTTGTTCTTAAGTATGCACTTAAAAAGAATGGAAGATTTTATTGTTTATTTATAGATTTTTCAAAGGCTTTTGATTCAATTAACCATGATGTATTGCTGAGTACCCTGCAGGCAGTAGGTGTGGGTGGTAATTTTATGAAGATCATAGTATCGATGTATTCCAACTTGACAGCTTGTGTGCGACTTACAAACGGTCTATAAAATTACTTTTGTTGTAATACTGGAACAAGACAAGGGTGCATTTTAAGCCCACATATGTTTATCATTTTCATAAATAACCTGATAGACTTTATGAAGGAGAGTGGCGGAAGGGGTATTTATTTATCTTCAACTTTTGATAATATGTTTGTTTCATGTTTGCTAATGATGTGTCAGCTATGGCTGATTCATGTCTGCAGTTGCAAAAAATATCTATGCTCTGGAGCATTTTTGTGACCGTACGGGTATGAAAGTTAATCTGAGTAAGACAAAGGTAATGGTTTTCCGTAATGATGGTCCATTGAGGAAATATGAAAGATGGTTTTTCAAGGGAGATCCAATAGATGTTGTTTTTACACCCAAACTTTGCTGGAGTAAGGCACAGGATTCTCTTGCAGCACAGGCAAATACAGCATTATTAGTTATTTATACTTATTCAAGGAAATTTGGCAGTTTATCATGTAAGGACGTGTTTAAGATATTTGATGCTACAGTTGTTCCAATATTGTGTTATGGTTCAGAAGTATGGGGTGTAAATTATTGTAAGAAAATTGAGAGTGTTCAGATTAAATTATGCAAATGGATTCTTAAAGTTGGCAGAAATACTACAAATATTATGGTTCTTGGAGAATGTGGAAGAGTCCCACTTCAGTAAATCTATATGACTAGAGCGGTTAAGTACTGGACGAAACTTATAAATATGAACGAAAATAGGCTGCCTTTGCAATGCTATAATATGTTGTTGTCACAGGATAAAGGTGGAAGAACAAATTGGGTTGCACATATCAAAAGCATTTTGTTTAGACTTGGCTTTGGATTTGCTTGGGTTGCACAAGATGTAGGGCACCTCGATACCTTTATTTCAGCATTTAAGCAAAGGCTGTTTGATAATCTCCATCAAAAGTGGGTCTCAGAATTGGGTGTTTTATCGAAGACACAATACTACAAGCAGTTTAAATCATTATTAAATGTTGAATTGTATTTATCATCAGATTTTCCTATTTGTATTAGGTCTGCCATCGCAAGATTCAGATGTTGTAATTATGGACTAGCCGTAGAAACAGGTCGTTATGATGGTACTGAATATTTAAGGCGACTCTGCCTCTTTTGCCTTAAAGATGGATTATCTTTTGTGGAAGACGAATACTATGTATTATTTGTGTGTAAACAATATGCAATCATAAGAAGCACATACATTTTCAAACATGTTACATCAGTATCACAGCAGTCTTTGATAAAAAAACCAAAACATTATGGCATCAGTTAAATGTAGTGTTGCCTATGATATTGGTCAGTTCCTACTTAAGGTGTATAAACTTAGAATTGCCCTTACATGTGAAATGGGTGTGTAACATGTAAATACATATGTATGACAACTCTTGCAGGGAATAATTCATGGACTCTACTGTGTATTTATGTGCGGATTGTGAAAGTTAATACATGACTGTATTTTTTGGCCAATGGCCTCGGTACTGGAATAAATTGTCTGTCTGTCTGATATTAGACAGGACAGGGCCAATCTGACACACAGTCAGTGAAACAACTTGCACATAAACGGTACAGATAGGAAATATTTTCCAACAAGTCTTCAGTTCTTTCATATCGTCAATTGGCAGACAAACAGGTATTGAGTATCTGTTTGGTTGGCATTTAGAAGTTGGTGACTAATAAGAAAGTAAGATTGTTTATGGATAACAATTTATTTTATTATATATGATGCGACGTTTCGGTATGGATTCTTATACCGTTGTCAAGCAAGAGTGATGTACTACAGCACTCATCAGCCATATATATTTAGTTTCTGCCTCTAGGCTTCCTCCTATTGTCACTACATTTTTACCACCGTGCCATGTTGTTGTTGTTAATCCCCTAGATTCATACCTACATGTTGTTATTACTTAATCCCTGTTCATGTATATAAGTCTGTTCTGTGCTGTAGTTCTTCACTCTTGCTTGACAACGGTATAACAATCCATACCGAAACGTCGCATCATATATAATAAAAGAAAATGTTATCCATAAACAATCTTACTTTCTTAGGTATTGAGTATTTCAACATTTAATACTACATCTAGAATGTGTACAGATTGAAACGCAAGTGGGATGTGATGAAACATCGACTAAGAGCTGACTTACCTCAAGTAGCGGTGGACGTAGTACATGACCATGTGCTTCACCTTCAGACCTCCAGCCTTCTCCGTCTCCTTCAGGAACAAGTACGTCACCAATAGGCCACTGTAAACATTTCATAGAAACTAGGTTTTGAATTTTATTTTCCGAAGGCCATTCTAACATGAACTGGAAAATCGTGACTAAAGCCAATTGCATTTACTAAATAGATTTATTCAGTCACCTTCACAGATAATTCAAACTGGAATTATCATTGTAAAAGATGATAAAATATGCACACAAAATTTAAACAATGAGCCTGGTTGAAAAGTGTAACTGAATATGCATTGTGACGTGATGTGGAAAATGGTGTTACCTGAGAAAAAAGAATGTATCCACCGATAATGGAGCGTTCATAATAACCTGGAAACTGAAACTCCTTGTTATCGGCAGGAGGTCTGCTCCATTTTCTGAAAAACAAGTGATTTACGATTTAATAGCACATCACACAAGTTTCTAATTTACATGCGGTCCATACTTCCACTGTGGTCATCCCCAAATTATCTGGGTGCCGTTGTACAAAACAACCTTAGCGCTAAGGTGACCCTAAGTCCCATACCTTAACATAGACTTACGATAGTCATAGTTAATGTTTTGTACAACGGCATTCCAGATATGTTCATCAAGCAACTATATATCGAGTTCAAGGAAACTATACACGATGATATATTATGTGTACATTATGTTGACAATGTGAATCATATGCACGACCTACCTACGTTAGTAATGAGATTAAGGAACGTGTGTCCCAAAATGACCCAGCTCATGCTGAGCACCCGGATGCCGTTAAGACAGGTAAGTGATCCAGGTGAGCGTTTCACGCTGAGGATCTTCTCCCCATTGCTGACGGCTGAGAAACACAACAGGACACGCTTCCATACTGAAAATACAAGCGGCAAAACAACTTCCGTAATGAAGTCGTTGAGAGGCATATAGAAGTTGCTATTCAAGTATAAGACAAAATATGACGAAGGGGCAAAGGAATAGCCCAGAAACGTTGTGTATACAATAAAGAAGAAGTTGACATCCATAAAATTTTGTCTTATAGTTAAACTTCCGTAATTACAAGAAACCTCCGCTGTGAAGAGCCGATTAATGTCCAACACAAGTTATACTGCAATACTGATGTTCCCGGTAGGACTGGTTGTGTAAGTGCAAGCTGCAAGCCGTCACATTGAGTCTTCGTTTGAGAGCACAAGTGAAGATCAGGTTTAGAATCGGTCTTCAGTAACCACGGCATGTAATTTGATGAAAAGGCGACTACCGGGGTTGATCCGTCAGGTTCACTGACTCGGAGGATGCATTTATTTGTATTCCGATCGCTCATAACATCAATCACCAGGTTCTGTTGGTCACACACAATTATTATGAGATCGCTGTCATTTAACTGGGAAAATGTTGAGGACAATTTGATATGAGGTCATCCATTGTTTGTGGTGTCAAATATTGGAAGAATCTCGCCATCTGAACAACAACCTTTCAATATCTGCATATAATATATTCCCTCGCCAAATGCCCAGACCTTCATCCACGGAATACACCGCTTGTTGAATTAATGTTAAGAACAGTTTTCAAAGAATAAACATCCACACACACACACACCCAACTCCACCACGTCACATTTACAACTCAGTGGCCATTGGTGTAAGGTTGCTGGAAAATAGTGTAGATGGAGAAAAAGAATGATGTGTAACTTACATTTTGGTTTCTGGTTCTTTGGTTTCTCTTCTGATTTGGGCAGCTGAGCAGTATTAGGATATAGAAAGTGTCCACCTTTTGTTTCAGGTAATGCTGGACCTGCAGGGTTGTCTAGTCCACCATTCTCTACGTGACCAGTCCCTTGCGAATTGCCAATCAAACCATCTCTATGCCCATTGCTAACTGGTGCCTCAATCCCCTCAGTGTCCTTAGACTGTAAATTTGCACTGATTTTTTCTAGCTGAACAGCATCCAGACCAGGAGTGACAGGGGCCTTCTCACCATGATCTTTGGTAGCCCGGATGTACAGATCCAAAGCAGAACCCAGAAGAACCATGCATCCCAAGATGGCTGTCAGGACGCTGAAATTGGTCCAGACAAAGGGCAGTGAAGAAAACGAGAAATGGAAATGCATTAATTTATGCCCATAGGTATTTCAACAGCAAATCTTAATTTGTGTTATGGTGTGTCTTCTGTATCGACGAGCAACCTATTGCCCACACCATTCAACCCGGCTTACAACTAATGTTATTGCTGAGTCTAATGTTTCGTACCAACAGTCTCTTGTTCTGTCTTTGCGATGGCGACGTACATATTTCAGTGAACTTCCAAATATCGGTTCTTCAACAGAAAACCGTTCGAATGTTCAAAAACAACAGAACATAATCAAATCTGGGCTGCCACTTAGTCCCAGAACAATTTAAATTGCTTCATCTAAAACACAGTATATGTATCCAAAGACAGCTGACTTTGTGTGCTAGCGATTAGGTGCTGACTCAGAGGAGGTGGGTTGCACCTGCGGATGGGACCCAACCCAACAAAAATTCTAGAATCTGTACTTACTGAGAAGATGTAATCCCAAATATAACATATTTCCGTGTTAAATCCAATTAAAGCCCCAAAACAACTTCAGAGCCGAATAACTTGATGTTAGCATCACTGGATGGTATGTGCCCTATATTTTGTACCCGTGAAGATCCGGGTTAGAATTGGTCTTCAGCAACCCAGGCATGTCGTAAGACTAATGGTGGTCAAACTGAATGACTCGTATCCCAACTGCTTAGATCGATGCACACAGCTGGAATATTGCTGGGTGAGGAGTCTTGCCCAAGCGTTCTATACCGGAGGTGGACTGATATTTTATTTTCTAGATTTTGGAAGTTTGGGAGAGAGACTGGCTCAAACCGTCTGACCTTTCAAACGTATTTCTGCTCTATGTGACAGACGATCTACTCTCTTACTAGCACAATCTGATACCATCTCTAAAATACAGCTGCCACACCATCACTCACATAGCTCCCACTGCTGCGCTGTCCTCACTCATAGGCCCGTTCTTCACTTCAGCATGACACACCACTTTGTCTATTGTCAGGTTAACTTGAGACAACACTACAACATGAATAAATGAAACGAGTGACAAAATGATAGGACATCCCTATTGTGATCGGAGTACAATGTATAGTTCTGACTATACCATAATCATTGATCCGCGTTTACAGACTAGTTCAACAATAACCAAGCTGGAAACTGCATGTATTGGATCCAGGAAACGTATTGGGGGGTCGCTTGCACTGGAGTTATATATACTACTGGAATAAAGTAACTGTGCATTATTTGATGTCATGTCATTTTTTCATGCAAATTGATAATGCCATGATTTATGGTGTTTTCCTTTATTACTGTTTAACTGTTCACAGGATAATATCGAAACCTGTATGATTCGACACTAGGCAGCGTGGCACGCCCTTGAAGGGACTTGGTGTCAAAAGTCAGTTCACAAATTCAGTATCGGGTGTGTCCACCATTGGCGTTCATCAAGGCTTGACAACGACGACGCATAGATGACACTAATCGATTGAAGAAAGCTTGGGGAATATTGTTCCATATCTGAACCAACGCTTGTCCCAATTCAGCTAACGTCAATGGCTGTTTCTGGGTTTGACGTAACGTCGCTGCATTTCATTCTGAGCCTGCTCGAGAAGGGACAGGTCCGGAGAAACAGATGGCCATGGTAGTACCGGAATGTTCTGTTGTCTTGGAAAACCTGTCTCAACACGAGCGACATTTTGACGGGCATTATCTTGCTGAAGCGTGAAGCTACGTCTCTGTCCTTGGATGAACGGCTCCACATGAGGCCCAGTGCTCTCATCCCTGTATCGCAGACCTGTCAGATTGCCATTGACAATGACAGTTGTGACTGACCATGAGATGTGATGCTCCCTCAAACCATAACGCTTCCGCAACCAAAGTGTCGACGTTGAACGCCGCATGCGTCAGCATGCCGTTCACGTTGCCGTCTATACACCCTTGCCCAACCATCTGAGCTGTCCAGATGAAATCTCGAAATACCATCCCAATCTTGTCTCCTGTACCGTAAATGAAGTCTGCACCAGGCAAAAGGTGCCTGTTGGTGACGTATTGCAGGCCGTCGGGGACGGATGTTGTGCTCCCACAGTCGGTTCCGTACATTCCGGGAACAGATTGGACGTAAGCCAGGAAGGGTCCGACCAGTCAAACTGGCAGTCTGGAATCTATTCCTTAGATGGGTCAGCCGAATGTGGTTGTCCTGCTGACGTGACGTCACACGTGGACGGCCGGGCCGAGACAAATATCTCGTGTTCCCATTATGTTGAAAACGTCTCAATAGATATAACATCGTGTTTCGATGGACACCAAAATGTCTGGCCACTTCATGTTGGGCCATTCCAGTCTCCAGCATGTACACGGCGCGGAGACGCTGATTTTTCTTTAAGCCGGGGCATGACATACGCGCAGTTTAGGTTCAAACTAATGTGTTTTCCACAACATTCAGAGGTTTGAGAATAATCAACAGTTTTTCAATATCTAGTGTGTGAACTTCAGGTGTCAAAAAGCATTTAAAAAGTGGGTAAGTTCAGTGTGCTCAAAGTGCACGTGCCACGCGCGATACGTGACATCAAATTTCTTGCAAAGTGCTTTGCCACATGTTTATTAAGGGTTATTTTTATAACTTTCTAAATAACTGTTATTTTATGCAATTTAATGTTATGCACAGTTACTCTTTTCGTAAGTAAACTTACACCCCTTGACTACCTTTACACACATCGTAGATCCACCATAGTGGTTTTGTTCTGACTAAACCTGAATATTAGTCTTCAGCTCCAGGGGATAGTCAATCCACAACAAGACAGATTCCATTGTGCGTACAATAGCATAGCATAATATGCAATTACATAGATGGATCATTAAAGTCAATGATGAGATTTTCGCGACAATGAAACAAACGAAGCAGTATGTTTCTGTTAAAATGGTGATTTAGTAATTCATGTAAATATTAATATAACTAGCGCGAAACATTGGTCCCGAGTAACTACGACTAAACAGAAAGGGCGTGAATAACTTATTATTATGTAATAGACCCGTGAAGATCCGAGTTAGAAATTATCTTCAGTAACCAATGCTTGTCGTAAGAGGCGACTAACGGGATCGGGTGGTCAGGCTGGCTGACTTGGTTGACACATGCCATCGTATCCCTGTTGCGTAGATCGATGTTCATGCCGTTGATCACTCGATTATTTACAGACCGCCGTTTTTAGCTGGCATATTGCTAAGTGTGGCGTAAAACTAAGCTCACTCACTCACTCACTATGTAATACTTCGAAAGGTGACATTGGTCAGTTATCATTCACTGATTTGCCTGGTCCAAATTCCAGAATTGACAGGTAACTATGATAAAGCTGGGAGACTCATGCGGCATTTAATCACTGATCTCATACGAGGTCAACACAGGCCTATAAGACTAAGGGTACATCTAAATAGTCCCATATTAGCAATGACTATGCCCCAATTGTTGATTGACATAATGTAGAAACAGTTATTCCTCCCTACACTATATCAGTGTTCTTCGTTTCACGATATTCATGCATGACGATTCCTAAACCAATCTAATCTTCTATCACTTTCTTGAGTTTTAAAAACTCCACAATCTACAATCCATACGGCTTTTGTAATAAACATAAAGAACCGTTAACATTCTGTGACAAACAATTATTGGTTAGGTGGCACTTGTTTAAACGAGCGGCACTATACGTACTGCTTTGTATGTCTGCCTTGACTTTATTGCTGCCGCACGTTTCTGGAAGGCACAGATGCCAGTTGAAGGCAAGGTTCGGAGCTAAGACCTAGAAACATGATCATGAAGTATCTTAAAAACAACATTCACGCTATATAACTGTCACAAGATTGATATATTCGGACTATTTGGAATAAAGGAGTGATCTATTTTAATACCGAAAGCCATAGGGTTAGAACACACGTTTTCCGGGACATTTCTTCTAGCATTAAGCAACATACTGAAATATATTAGCACTGTTCAAAGCAATGTTAAACCCATTCATTCACTCAAAACATTCTGGGTAGAAAATGTCAGTTCTAAAATAAGACACATGTGTAACATATTAGCGTAAAGTTGTTAATCAGCAGAAGATAAATGAAAATCATCTCAATGACTCAATTACCAGACAAAAGAAATTCAAAATTCAAAACGTGACCTGGCTGAAGGTACTCGAGGACATTCTGCAAATTATTTAGAGTCCGAATCACATTTCGATACATTTCACATACAATGTGATACGTATAAATGTTTTGATCAAGTTCATGTACATGTAGACACTCTAGGGCTCCGTTCCATGTAGGATTTGCATGATTGTGAGGCAAGGTCAGGTTAGGGGCAATCATTTCAGAGTAGTGTTCAAGATTGTTTAACTCACATGTGAGCATGCACTTGTGTGTGGCTGTTCCTGTCGGACTTACAGAGATAACCCATTAAGATGGCATAATGCAGTATAGCATGGATACACACAATAACTTTGTTCATGCTTTATCCTTATTTCACAACGACAGGCAGGCAACAAGCACAATCTTTCGTAGCCCTTATTGATTTATTCCTATTTTGATACATGAAATCTTGATCCTCGGCTATGTCTCCCAACCACCGAAACCCACCAAGATCCGGGTTAGAATTTATCTTCAGTAACCCATGTTTGTCCAACGGGATCGGTTGGTTGACACATGTCATTGTATCCCAATTGCGTAGATCTATGATCATGGTGTTGATCACTGGCTTATCTGGTCCAGACTCGATTATTTACAAACCGCCGCCATATAGCTGGAATATTGCTGAGTGTGGCGTTTAACAACAAGTAAACAACAACAAAAAACAACTCACGAATGGAACTTAAGAAAACTGAACATACACTTGCGGGCCCCATCATGTTTTAGCAGCTGTGGAGGGGGTTTAATGGAGACAACGCAGGTGTCCCCCTTTACTTGTCTACCAGTGGATAGGTCCACCTCACTGACCACCTCAAGACATTCATCATAGTTCCCGAAGAAGGTGGTTGCCCCTTTAAAGATGGAGGAAGCAGGTTTCCCTGATGCATCGATCACTGAAAAGGGTAATAGGAACCAAGTTTTACATGGCAAAGTATGCAAAGAAAATAACAACAAATGTTAACGAAATGCGATTAAGTACTCACTGGAAAGTGCCCACATCTTCCCCTGTAAGAGATCGCCTAGAAAGGTATACACGTCTTCAGAACACATTATTTCGTCCTCCGTCAGTCCGCTTGTGTTTGACAGTAAAAGCCCCTTCAAGATGGACGGAAGCTGAGGACCCAGACTTCTTAAAAGATTTGTAATATTGTTCATGTCGATAGATCCTCCCCCCATGAGAAGAGGCAAAAGGGAGCTCCCCATACCTCCTGGAATCTTGTTCTGCATGGACAATAATGAAAACGGAAATGATGGTAATGTCGTTGATGTGTTGGTGGAGACAGTGGAGTTCCCAGAAGACGTTGGTGTCGTTGGTGTAGTAAAGCTACCTGCATCCTTTGAGGGGGAAACTTTCGGGATTGAAGATGTGCTAGTGGCAGATGATGAATTTAAATTCAAGGAATATTTGGGAGAACTGGCTGATGCCGCAGCCGTTGTAGCTGTAGTCGATGCAGGTGTTGAAGACACATCCCTGGTTGATGAGGAACCTGATGTGGACGCCAAACACAGAAACGCCCACAGAAACACACACACGGTGAAGCTTTTCATTGTCCAAATTAAGCAGTCAGTATAACGCAGTAACATGCGGATGCTCAGTCAACGTTCCAGCACTTATCAGGCGATATGTGTTCCCTGCATCTCCTCTAATCAACTGCCACTGATGTCTTCAGATAAAAACTAAATTCTGTATACTGGGTACGCTGACTGTGACACGCAATATCTGCACGCCTGAGGTGTGTCAGCAGCCTCTTTATACCACCATAGGTCCCTCTCGAGGAGCCTTCAACATTCCCCTATATCTCCGTACCCTTATATGGATAGCAGATAGCTCTAGTGAACCAACCCACACCAAGTGAGATATCACACTAACCGTAAATAGATATACCCGTGTTTACATCTATAGGCAATTAGAAGACAAGTGTTGTGAACATTGTAATCAAACATCCCTTATAAGGAATTTACACGCTAGTATATGCAGTCAACACTAGCCATATATGGTATTGATCGGATATTGACTATCGGAAGGCAGGAGTCTTAATAGGTCATGCTCAGTGACAAAGAAATCGCACAGAGGAATGAACTCCAGCTTTCTGCCGGGAAACCTCAGTTTTGTTCTATGGAACCCTGTTGAATCTTTGGCGTATATTTGATCTGTTTCTGGGATCCATGCTGTGTTTTGCATGCATTGTGTTTTTGAATAATACTTCGTTGTTTGATATTCTATTCTGAATTGTGCACGATCTTTTGTTTTTAGCATGCGGGTTTTTCAGAAAGCAACAACACGAAATTTAAAATTATATCACGACTCTGAACAGTGACAACAGACCTCTAACGAAGAGAGGAATAATCTCATTTGTATTTATTGATAAGCCTAAGTTTGTGAAATGCAAATCTGTAAAAGCATGTATTGTATACAGGAGTGTTGATTATGGTAGATAGATAAGCTGGATTATCTCATGTATGGATTTCACAAAAGGTTGGAAATGAATGTAATTTTTTTTTATATGTTTTTAAGCAACGTCTTCAGGACATTTTCTTCAAAGAATGGTCTTTGCCTATGAAGAATTCAAAATTTTTAGAACACTATTCTTCTCATAAATCTTTGTTAGAACCGGAGTTTTATATTATGAATCTACAAGACAAATCGTTAATACGGGCGTTGTGTAAATTTGGAATTGGCTTTTATGATTTTAGAATTCACTATTTACGCAAACCGAAAGAACTTTCAGTGATGTAAATGATCCATCTGTAAAAATTGTAATACAGGTAATATTGAAAGTGAATTTCATGTATTATTTGTGTGTACCAAGTATTCAGATTTACGAAGTAAATATTTATCATTTATATCAGCACCTGTAAGAGATAAACAAATATTGCCCAGTCTGTTAAATTGTAAGAACATTGATATTATCAAATCTATTGCAATTTATTTAAAACATGTCTTTAATGCAGGAAATGTCACTACTACCACGTGCATTTAATTGTAGCAAGTATTTGTACAATAGGCCTTTAGGCCCGAAATACTGAATAAAAATGAATCTGATAGATAAGCTGTGGTTTATCTAGGTGACGTCTCTAGTGGTTTTGACTCAAGCAGCACGTTCGCCTGGATAGTTCGGATGTCATGGTTGTAGTGGAGTGCACGAGGCCTGTGTTGCTGGGCCCTGGGGCCCGAAATACGTGTGAAGCTGTGGAAGGTGCGTGCGAGAGTGAGTGCGTGAGAGAGTGCGTGTGTACGTGCTTGGGGAGTGGATTTAACGCCGCTTTTAGCACTATTGCAGAATATCAGGACGGAGAATCCCAGATATGGTCTCCAAACATTTTACCCATGAACGCTTTAACCACCAGCTTATCCCACATGAGTTGCCCACATAAAGTGACGAGTAACATCACGCGCTCGCTCACTCATTCACTCATTCACTAGCTCACTCATTCACTCACTCCTTAGAAACAACTGATAAAAGCCCGATGTAATGGTCAAGTATCCACACGTCTGCTCCTGTCCAGTCCCTCCTGTACTGTCGTCTGCCCATGTTTGGCCGTTACATTGTTGTCGTCTGCCCCTTTGCTGTTATCGCCCTGTGGTCTTCACCGAAACTATGTGTACTGTTCTCAGTTAACACTATATATAGCACTGAGTCAACAGTTGTCCCATTTAGTATTACCATGTAAGAGAGTGACTCAAATCTCATCTCTCATTACAGTTTATCACATGCCACTGACAACAAGCGAGTATTGTTGTGACTAGTTGTTAGTCGCTGTGATTGTTCGGGGGCTTAAAGAACTGAAGTATCGGCTGACACCCATGTTGCTTTAGAAGGGTCATCTGGCTTTCTATCAGTCGCTGTTAATGGTCATATTTCTCTAACCATTTACGTCCGACAGTGCTAATCGTTGCATGTTGCTAAAACATAACTATGAACCGTCACGTATTTGTGCAAGTGTCGTCTGCCTCCGTGAACAGATTCTTCTCTTTCCTTACACATTGTGTTTTGTTTTAAACATATTTTATTCATGAGAAGGATTCGGTACAAGTATACAACTTAGACGACCCTCTCCGTAGTATTTACATTATGTTATTTACATTTATTATACAAGATGGACAGACAAGAACACAAAGATGGGAAACATTGGAACAGTTGCAATAGTATTTTTGATTGACAAATATATGTTTGAAAAATTATTTAATTGTTTTGATTTAGGCGAACAGTCAGATCTGTATGCCATGTAATAGTAACTCATTGTTTATATTCATATTGGTAACACTGCGTAAATTAGTCATCATGTCAGTTCTCTGTACAGTATACAATTGACACTCAAATAGGTAATGATAAGAATTTTCACCAACATTTCCACAAGAACAACACGGGTTATCTTTTATAGTTACCAACACGGAATAGATCATAATGCAATAGACTACACCTGTAACGTAGTTTTGTATGGATGATAATAGCGTTTCTCGGTCCAAAATCAAGTATTGAGGAGCATTTCTATGTTTTATAACAATACTAGATTTAAAAGAAAGAAAACACTGTGTGCCTCTTTGAACAGTCTATAATTTTGACAACTCTTTAAAGAAATGTTTCGTTTTGTCTGTCACTGTATAGTGATGTCGAATCCATTATAGATCCATCATTGTGGGGTCAAATGTGGAATAAAGTATGTCACAGAGCACACATCATCAACATTGTCTATTATAGTCTGTTTGCAGTGAAAACGTACCGATGAATTTCGCTTTAAACAAAAATGTAAATAAAGTTAAATTAATATTGCGAATCCTCATCATTTTATCTTGCCAATTGAACATTTAAATCTCAGAATTTTAATCACTTTAGGATAAAAGTTGTTTAACAAACGATCATAGTTTCAAATCGTTATTATTGGTTTGTATTACAAGGGATTATGAACATTAAATGAAACACCGAGAACAAATTGGGTTGGTCTAAGTAAACGTTCATCACGTACCGCACGTGCATTTGTTTCACTGCTCCAACTACTGCGCTTACCCCATTATAATACAAACCAATAATAGCGATTTGAAACTATGATCGTTTGTTAAACAGACTATAAATGACAATGCATTTTGCTGCTTGAATGAAATTATTTGCAAGAATTAAAATAGACACCCGTGAAGTGTTGTTAAGTAAACGAAAATCACCATTTCAATGTAATATGCATTAGACCAATGTCGGATTTCCAAGTATCAACTGTTCTAAATTATTACCACATGTAACAAGGGTTGTTTACAAACTTCAGCACGTGAGACTTAAATGTGTCCTTGTAAATCTATTTCCACGACTTGACTCATATCACGTCTCAAAGTCCACGCGCTCGGAGAAGTAAATAAGTATTTCATCTGCGGAGGTGACGCTATGACCCAAAGGTTTTGAAAAATATGAAAACATCTTGAAGGTTCAGTTATCAAGTTTACTTGCATTATCAATTCGTCTCTGTTGTCATTAACATTAAGTGTTTTAATGATTGTTTTATTGACACATCACCTGGTCATTACCAGTAGTAAAAATGTGCGTTTGAACACAGTTAACAACACATATTAGTATATGACTGACTGACTGAGTTTGGTTTTACGCCGCTTTTAGCAATATTCCAGCAACATCACGGCGGGGGACACCAGAAATGGGCTTCACACATTGTACCCATGTGGGGATTCGAACCCGGGTCTTCGGCGTGACGAGCCAACGCTTTGACCACTAGGCTACCCCACCGCCCCTATTAGTATATGAAGGAACAGAGCTTAAGTTCAACACAGTCGTCACTATGAGTGAACCTTTCATCATCCGTTTGATGCGGTGGCAATGATATGGATAATTTCATTGAGTCAACTATATAATAATCGGTACATGCGTATTCACACAGAACATTCAGTATCAAACGTGAAATAAGTGACAATGGGTGTCAGTGGATAAACATATGCACGTCAGAGCCAGACAAAACCAGTGGAAAGAGTGGAAATTTAATAAATGGAAAGCTAGAAGGGAAGCATGTCGTCTCCTAGCGTTTTGTGACGGGGGAAATAGTTGCACACTCTTTATAAAGGGGGATGCACACTTCATTTTCACGAGTTTCTATGGTCATTTAATAAACTTCCAGGACAAAAGGGGGGTGCACACCCGTGCACTCCCCTCTCTGGACCCGCCTCTGTTACGTTGATCCACTGACGTTCAATGTAATTATAATCATGCCATGTAACTTCTGTTAAGTGCTGACGCCACATTTCATGGAATTCGCCAGCTGAAGGGTTGCCTGGTAAGACTGGGTATATACAAAAGGATTAGTATAGATACGTTGGTACTACTCCTCTTTGTGATTATATCCAACGTCTAAATGTCTATACAGAGAAATACAACAAAGTCTCCACCAACGCGCCTGTCATCGTTTTGTATTCAGCCTTGTATACACGAGCCACTTGCCATCAGCAAAGTCTCCAATTGTGCAACTTGCCATATGTTACCGACTGGAAATGCAATCGGCGCGGCATAAAATGTAAGTCACGAGACTACGCGAGACCCTATGTTTCTGTAATACATCCGGCAGCCTGGTTCCCTGGGTCTGTTGCGCCTGCGCTAACGCTCCGAAAGTGTTACGTGGGACTGGGCTTGGTAAATCGGAGGTAAATCATCTCCATACATGTTTGTGTATCCAGGAGAGCAAGGGCATGTTACAGGCAATACGACCGAGGCTTGGCAAGCCGCAGTTGCAGTGTTATCAGAACGTCCAAAGACGACAATGGTTATGATCACATTTCTCATTGCTATTCAAAGGTTGATAGGCTGGTATTTGGGACTATTGATTTGTCACTGCTGATCTGTTAAGGATCACCGTACTTCGTGACATCGAAATATGTGAATAAAAATACCCAATCGTTTGGGGTGGTTGTTGTTTAATGCCACCCAGCAGTATTCCAGCTATACGGCGGCGGTCTGTAAATGGTCAAGTCTGGAACAGACAATCCAGTGATCAACAGCATGAGCATCGATCTACGATAATGGGATATGATGACATGTGTCAACCAAGTCAGCAGCTTGATCACCCGATCCCGTTAGTCGCCTCTTACGACAAGCATGAGTTATTATTATCAATTCTAAAACGGATCTTCACGGGTAGTGTGATGCCAATACATCTGGAATACATAGCAACATCGTAGTTTCAACATTTAATGTCTCATTTATACAGATATTCTACAAGTATATGATTGTCGAGGTAGTTGTACTAGGCCGCGTGGACAGCAGCTGTTGTGATTCAGGACAGGACCAGCTTCTCCAGCTGCAGCAGGGGCGCCTCCACCAGGATGGCCACCATAAAGGATAGGATGAACGACATGCACACGTAGCCGAAAAAGCGGTACACCTGGAATACAGAGCGACGTTGTCATTTCATAGTCATGGTTTCAAAGATCGTGATATGTTTCATCGTTACAGGATTGGGGACATGGAAGGATGCTTTTACTAAGTCATTTATGGTTTTTCTAAATCATTATTTCGCGTTTACATCGTAAACGTAGGTACACCCCCATCCAACTGACACAATTTTCTAACTCTGGGTACCATTGTGACGACAAGGAAATATAACTACACCGTTTGTTTGATTAGTCGGTTTAATACCTTGAATTATATTCGGATCTTTCAAGCAGAAATTTACATGGGTTTTTCTGTGGCTTTTTATAATATACAAACATAAATCGCACACTTACAATGTATCCAGATGAATACAAGAAGAGAGACTGCATGGTACCAACGTCTGTCTGGATTAGGATAAGATGGACGAGGTAGGCCCCGTATGTGAGACGAGAGAGAGGCTGCCACCAGTCCCAGGACAACATCCAGTCCACGATGCCTGGGGCATGAAAAGGATTGCGGTGACAGAATGTGACACAAATGGGTTGTACACTATGCTACAATCATCGACAATCAAGCAAATATGCGTTGATTTACAAACCAGTTTGGAATGTGAAATCATTTATTCATTTTCAATAGATAACATTTTTTCTACAAATCCTATAAAGGATCCTATAAATCATATATATTTACTTCAATATTTAACAGAACGTAAATCAAACTAGTAAAATCAGTCATGTGGTTGTCAAACGTCAATTTTCTCTTCATGTCGAGCAGTATTCCTGCGCCAGCAACCTTTGGTTGCCACATTGTTACATTTCATAGTTTTTGAGGTTGAATCTTGAGAATGATCTTTCCTAGAAGATTTGAAATAGGTTCATATGGCTCTTGCTCGAAACGTGCAAAATCTCTATATAACTTTCAAAACGTTCCATGTCAGATACGTGGTGGACAAATGTGAAGCAGAAGAGACAAAATTGATGTTCGGCACAAATCCCTATTTGGACCTGTACAATATGTTCGTTGTATTTTGTTTTCAGATATAACATCGACTTTCATTTGCCAGAATCGTTCAACAGACTCCGCTTTAAGCAGATATTTCTTACGATTAAGGAGTGAGTGAGTGCATTTTTGTTTTATGCCGCTTTTAGCAATATTCCAGCAATATCACCACGAGGGGACACCAGAAATGGGCTTCATACATTGTACCCATGTGGGGAATCGAAACACGGATTAAGGAAGGGCTTTACGCCTTTGTATGCAGCAAGGACGACAACTGCTGACTGTATCTACACACACCTCCTTTGCCTTTGCAACACATGAAGATGACCCACGCCAAGACCAGCCCCCAAACGGGTCTATATATTGTCTCATGAGCCGTCCTGGCATCATTCGCCCAGCCGGGTCTCCCCTCACCAAAGTTATCATAGGTCGCCAGTGTACAGGCTCCAGCCGCCATTAGAGCCAGGAGCCAGCCCGCTCCTTGCAGGAACTGGAAGAGGAAGAATACCAGTCGTTTTGTGACCTATGCTGACGTACAACGGTGTGTATCATGAATGTGTCTTCATATTTCACTTCTTTGAGTGGCATTTAGAAGTTGACATTTCTATGGATATACAGCTTCTGTATTATTAATGTAAGCGATGTCTCGCTGTAGCTCTTATAACTTGCTTGCTTGATAACGGTTTTAGGAACTGCAGCGAAACGTCGCTTACATTATGATAAAGAAGCTGTATATCCATAGAACTGGATATCTATAGAACATTCCCCGTCGTTCTTCATATTTACTTAACCCAAAAAATAGAGACTTATCAGGTGTTGAACGATGGCGAGGTACGATTGGTTGTTCATCGTCCCGCATTCAAACTTATTGCACTTTATAACTACGTACACGTTTTATAGACAAATTTCCTATATAAAATCTTAGGCCAAATACATCAATTTGGGGAACAATTTTCAAAAAACTGTCCAGAACACAGACATCCCAAAACCCAAAATATCAAACTGTCCTAACTGGAGACATCTTGAACTTTATCTTCTTCTCCTGAAGGATATAGCCTGATGCCATCCCAATGGCGAATGGTCCTACCCTGCACCAAGGTTTCAGATACACCTTGTCGTAGTACTCCTGGCCGTTGCTGAAACACAGCAGTAAGACAAGATTGTAGGGGGAACATGATGGTCTAGTAAGCTTCACTAGAATTAGGTACACTAAGATGCTAATATACTGATTGGGTTGTAATAAAGCGGACTGCCGTATGGTGAAGTGACTTGTGATGTAATAATAAAATCAGCTGGTCAGATCCATGAAAGTGCTACACACTGGAATAGATCGCCTTCGATGGAGTAGGTAATGTAGGCTGTGCTGACGATGCTGGTGATGAGGAAGCCAAATATCACACATAACCCATCAATCTTGAGGATCTTGCGAGCTGTGGGACGCTTCAGACTGAAACTGAAAAGACGCAGAAGTATGAGTGAATGGGTATAATTTTACGTCGGCTAGAGTCATGCAATATTACAGCCATATTTGGTTCATAGGACTGTGTATTCCTTTGCACTGGCGACTTACAATTTTTCCGTAATAGCTTTCCATGAAGAACAGCTCTATCCCTTTGTCCAGTTTCTTCAGCAACATCTACAACACATTCCGGACATGGTTGCCACAAGACACCTACCTCAGAGCCAACGGGATCAGTGCCAGTGGAGCTACCAGGTAGAACTGCATGTCGTTGGCCAGGAACCACCCCCAGACTAAACACTGAAGGGAAGGAGCATGTGAGTTAATTATTGTACTCTGACGCTGCCGCCAGGAACAGTCAATGTAACTCACGATAGTTTAGGAAAGCATGTGGTCACTAGTACTGCGACAGGATATGGCCATGAGCCCCTTGTACAACAAATAAACTGATAGCCTCTGGCTTTATGTATGTATGTGTGTATGTGTGTGTGTGTGTGTGTGTGTGTGTGTGTGTGTGTGTGTGTGTGTGTGTGTGTGTGTGTGTGTATGTATGTATAATATATATATATATATATATATATATATATAATATGTTTTACCCTACCGAATCATATGCTCTTCTTTCTTTAAAACATTATATTACAAGTGTTTAAAATTTGTATCCATCGAACCCATGATTTTGAGGGTGAAAGTGTAATCCAATTAATATAAAACAGACCAAAGTACCTTTTTTGTATGAGCTGTGTGTTTCCTTTAACGACAAATGTATTAAGTGTTTGCTCGCCTTGAAGACAAAGGTAAGTACCTGGCTGTCTGTTTTTGAGTTCTAATGTAACTGTCTGTTTTAAAGAAGACAGAAGTTATTACCTGGTTTTCCTCCCTGTAGACATTATTGATGTAGAGAAGATTTGCCCACCAGTTGTCTTTACAATACTGGATGTCAGCAGGTCCTGCCCACGTCGGGCCATCAGTCAGGTAACGCACCAGGAATGTGTTGATGAAGATCATATATGCGTACACGGGAGTCAGTCTGACAACAATCACTACATCTACCAGACTATGGTACAACCAAGTGAAACATGTCCCCAATACCAGTGATACTTTAACCTAGAGGGAAACGTGTCACCACATCACTAGAACAGCCCCATATGGAATCGCGAGTCTATAGCTTCAATAAGTAAATCGGGAAGATTAAGTCACACAATACTGTAGTGCTGATAATGCGAAAGTCTGTTTTACAAAGAGAGCAACAGCTGAGAGTTGACTGACCTCCAGAAGCGGTGGACATAGAACAGGATCATGTGCTTCACCTTCAGACCTCCAGCCTTCTCTGTCTCCTTTAGGAACAGGTACGTCACCAGTAGGCCACTGCGAACCATTATAAAATATTTTAGGTAAAAGGAATATAATAAGAGAAGGGCAGTATTTCGGTTATGTCAAGGCGCGTCAGCTTCATGTGGGAGGACTCGTATATGTCTTAGAATTAATCACTTTGACCCAAGCATTGGTATGGTATTGCCAACCTGGGAATATACCAGAATGAATCTAAGATTCCTCGATCCTCGTTTTCTGATTTGCCCAAAGGCGGCAACTCTGCAAAGTGAATTCAATGTTCTTGGGTGAGCGGTTTGTCAGTTTGATGCGAAAGGAAAGCCCGAAGTGATGCAAGTTTCCCAAGACGGCAAAACGTGCTGTTAAAACGTGTTACTTTATGCAAACTCATTTTTGGGGCCCCATTGTCGCAAATTTTAACATTTTAAGCATTTTATATTGGCCAAAAGCAACAAAGTGACAAATGCTGACAAATGTAGGAATCTCGCATTGTCGTCCATTAGTTCAAAAAGAAACCCAAAATATATTTTACTTGTTTGAAAAGGCGACAACACAACAATGCCCCTTCTGCGATTCTACATGAAACACAAAAAACTGTTAAACAAATTCATTTGTATGAAGATATGAATATGAGCACAACATTCCTCAGATCTTACCTGAGCACGAAGAATGAATCGACTGACAGAGTTCCGTTCATGATAATTTGGAAACTGATGTGCTGCGTTAGTGTGCCAAATATCGATGGGTTCTCTGCAAGCATATACAACACAACATCGTCTGCCATTAAGTTTTACTATGGCTTTTCTATTTAAACACCTAATTTGCTATGTATCTGATGAACAGACTATGTCATAATGTAAATAGTTGAATCTGCAGCGCTCGTGTATTCCTGTTGGAAAAGTATTATGTAAACATTTCTTTTATAAAATATCATTTGCTATGACGTTCATTTTCTGTTTAACAATTAGCATTGTAATTTCTGTTGATAAATGTAATGTAAATGTTTTTCTTGCTTGAAGTGTCAATTTGACATATCTCATGTTCTATTTTCATTTTATGGATAGCCTGGATAAATATATAGCGTGTGTAATGAAGCTCATAGCTCATATTGTTCGTTACAGAAACATTATTAACAAATTCTACGTCCAGTCTGTCTACAGATATTTAGAAACATATAAATATACTGAAAGCCATTAAAAATGCAATTTGACATTCATACTTTCTTTACTCACACTAATTTCAACATATATAAACCTAACTGGCAGATATGTTTTAAGTGAACATCTGTGAATAATTTCATCTGAAAATGTCCAGTCAACAACAACATCAGTGACGCAACAACGACATCACACAGAGGAGGGGTCACTTGCAGTCAATATCGTGTGTGTCCACCGTGCGCTGCAAGACATGCTCGCAGTCTTTGGGGCATTGAAAGACACACATTTCTCAGGAACAGCTGTTGGATGGTCTGCAGCCTCTGATGGTCTGTGGTCTGATCATGACACCACCCCCTCCAAAACGATCATGTTCAAGGACACAGTTTGGCGCAAGTCTTTCTCCTTTACGTCGATAAATCTGTTGACGTCCATCTGCAAAGGATAAGTTAAACCTGGATTCATCTGAAAAAATGACATCTGGCCATGTCCTGTTGCCAAGATTGGCCCCATTTGCTGCCCATCGCTGTCTGGCAAGTCTGTGGCGATGCAATAAGGTGGACCACGGTACGGGTGACGACACCGGCGTCCTTGCACCTTTTGCGCGCTGAAATGACGTTGACTTGTCCCAATTGTCCTCCTTGCCTAATCATCAGCTGTTTGGAACCGATTTCGCAAGTGTGAGACTCAGATATTGCGGTTTTGTCGAGCTGTTATCACAGGTGGTGCACCAGGTCGCGGACGATCAGCAACACTTCCGGTAGCCCGAAAACGTTGTCTGAGTCGACTTACAGTGGATGGATGCACATTAAAGTGCCTGGCAATCATCACATCTGAAGCACCTTGGCTGACCATACCGATAACCTGATTCCTTTCGTCTTGTGTCAAGTGTGGCATTTTCTCAAAGTGATTGAGTTCCACAATTCCTTGTGCTTTTACAGGGCCTGGGTGCAGGTAATGCATGTGCACAACGTGTTTCATGAATGTGGTTGTGTTTACGAGAAATGTCAAAGGTTCAGTTTTAAGTATCAAAGTTCATGTGAGAGGAATGCTCCGGGACTCGAACTCGAAATGGGCCAGAATAACAGCCTTTTATCCCCACATCCTCTGCATCGCAGGAAAAAATCTTCAATAGAACTTTTGTAAGTTTCAGGACAACAAATACCAATTTCGTTTTTAATGGCTTTCAGTATATATACCATCAGCAATGTATGACTATTGTAATTTTCAAACTCCGTGGAGATTCTAGATTGTAGTACATCTAAAGGTATACTTGTGCTCACGCTTTGACCTACCTGCGTTAGGCATGAGAATGAGAAACGAGTGACCCAGAATCACCCAGCCCATGCTTAGGACCCGGATGCCGTTAAGACAGGTGAGAGATCCAGGTGAACGTTTCACGCTGAGGATCTTCTCCCCATTGCTGACGGCTGAGAAACACAGCAGGATCCGCTGCCATACTGAAAAGAATGAATCTTTGAGAAGCGCCATGATCTGACATGTTCATGACATCTTTTTAGTGACATGTTCATTCCTTGAAACAAAACCAGCAGTATGAGAAGAGTAACCTCCGATTCACTTATATCACAGGGCGTACGTCAAGTCTGTGATGAAAGCCAAACGTGCAGAATACACCACTAGTGAAATCCTCGAAGTTAATTACGTCAATGTTTAACCGTCCTATATTGCATACATCTGAACAACAATAGTAATGCATTAATTTTGATATGTGAGCTCTGATTACTAATTCTGACTCTAGAAAGGTCTTCAAAGTGTAAGTCATTAAAGTAGCTGTAAAACCTTTGTAAGGTTAGATTTAGTAATCGCTGGTGTCAGCAAATTATTGAACGACATCAAAATGTCAATTAGAGTCGTGACTGCTGTTTCCACTTTCATGACGCATTGATTTTTTTTATTGCAAACCTGATACTCTGTGTTTTGTTGTAGTTTAATGATTATTCGCGAATTTTGTCGATCATTTACTGTCCAGTTCTGCGCGAAACGGGTTCCTGAGTTCAAATTATCTAACATATTCCTGAGTTCAAATTATCTAACATAAACAGTTCATGACCTACACCTAGGCGTATATTTCTTGTCACGTTCTTTGTCCTCTGTTCGGAGCTGATGTCCACCATTAGGATACACCAAGTGTCCACCATTTGTCCCCTGGACTTGTGGACCTGCAGGGTTGTCTATTCCAACAGTCTCCACCCTGGGTCGTGACTCGTGGATCAGCTTGTGTTCATCTACTTTCCATTTACCAACTGGTGTCTCTGGGAGCCCCAGGTCCTGAAGCTGTGTGTTGATCTTAGAGCGCTGAACTGTATCAAGCCGGGGAGACTGGAGCCTTATCACCACGACCTTTGGTAGCCCGGATGTTCAAGTCTAGAGCCGACCCCAAAAGGACCAGACAGCCCAAGATGGCCGTCAAGATACTGTCAATGAATTTAAAAAATGACATTTTGAAGTTTGACATTTTTTAGTAATGTTTCTCATTAATCCCTTTAAGATATCATGCAACAGTTTAAGGTGGATACCGCACTAGAAGCCTACTAGTCCTTGTTTTAATAGCCCGGTTTAACGTAGGCAGATACAGGCACAGAGCGGAATCCGTAGTGAAGGAAGTTCGGAGTAGACTTACTTTCAAGAGAAATTAACGTAATACATACGATAAAATACGTCCATTGTAGTCCGGTTTAAACAGGTTTTACTCTGCTGCACTTACATAGCTCCTACCGCAGCACTGTCATCGCTGACGAAGCCAGGCTTAATCTCAGCGTGGCAGACCACACTCTTTACTGTCATATTGACCTGGGAAAACCCTAGAACATCAAAAGGTTCACAAGATAATGGGATTGACGGTATGCAGGGCAACATACGTTCATATTTAAAACTAACAGAAAATCGGAGACATTGAACGTTCCAAAAATTTTAGGACAAAAGAGCTATAGAAAGTTTTCAAGGTAGATCATCCTAATACTTTATTTCTGACTGAACACATAACACCCTTTATTATATTTAAAAACAACATTGTCCAAATGGAGTTTAAAGAGGACCTGCTGAGATAAGGCAAATTATGAGTTTGAGGACATGCTAAGAGGCAAATATCCCAAACTGATACATAAACATGTTCTTCTTATGAACACAGTATCGCTTATAATCTAATTAATCCTCAAATATATTAATGAATTCTCCCCATAGATTGGCGAAAACGTTGAAGCTATGTCTCTGTTTGCTAGTCAGCTGGGACAGTGTATGTGGCATTCAACGGGTGTCACCATGGCGTTACCCTGGGACAATGAATCCGTTCTTTTGTTCAAGTTGCGATTTCCAAACAAGATGACCCCTGACTGCATTCTCACAACAAACACAATGACTTTAACCAGTCACCACACTCAGCTGCGCACAGTCCACTGATGACAATATTCCCAAGTACCCACATTTTGTAGACCAGTCTTCATACTGCTGCTGCCACACGTGTCAGGGACGCACAGATGCCACTTGATCATCATGTTCTTCAACATACCAGAAAACGCCCCATCCTGTGCAGAAATGGTAACAATAGCGTTAGGTAGTAGACTGTTCAAGGTTTCAGATAGACTAACAACTAGTCTCTGAAATGAACATATTTTACTGAAAAAAAATTCATAGTAAAAAAATATATAATGAAAAGGAGCCCTGAGACTTTCAGATAAGCTGAGGAAATCTTGTGTGGGCTTTCTTGGATATATTTGCTTCAGGGTCTGTATGACAGACCAGGTTTCAGAAGGTGATCCGGAAAAAGAATACAAGTTCAAATTTAGTGATTATTCAAATGTTTCTGTTTCATAGGTTTCCCTTCTGGTGATTGATTACTGTCATGAATTATTTTCAGTGTTGTTTTTTTTCATATAATTTTCAACTCCGCTTTGCTTTTTACACCCAGATTATATCAAGACTGATTTCACTCTGGTGTGAGCGGTGTATTTGTTTAAGGACCTGTAAAACCAGGGGTCGTTGGGATTGCCTAGTGGTCAAAGCGTATGATTGTCACGCCGAAAATACACCCGTGCATTAATTAAGCACCACCCTATTTTGAAAATAAGATGTCATGCTACAGAAAAGTTAGGGTATAGCAATCAATTTAATCAGCCTGTAGTTAAAGAAGTTTATCCACTGACAGTTTTACAAATACCATAACCTTTTCTATTCTTTATGAAAGAATATGTTGATGAAAATGTGACGAGACTGAAATTTTACCCAAAATAACTATTCCTCTCCTGCTCAAACTACATAATTAAATTAAGTTTTGACTAAAAATAACTATTCTGTTATATACCAAGATGACATTTACACACCAAGTAAGCTTTAATTATGCATAATCAGGAGGAACCCGAATGTCAAAGATTCAGACCTTTTTCCAACAATTCAGACTGCTAATTGAAAAAACTGAAAAAGGCCACATTAATAAGATTTTGGATTTTTTTATGATTTTGAGATCATTGTAATGAATAAACACTTCTCCTTGCCGGATACTGATAATTACAGCTGAAATCTGTTTGTTTTGTTTGTAAAGCAACTTTTACTGCATTAAAAAAAATTCTTTTCTTAGTCTGACTGTAACTTTTCCTAAATCTTAGTTTACAAACTTTCATCCATTCTCAATAAATAACGAATTCATACGCCACACAATTATCAATAATTACTTTCACTTTTCAAAATAAGGCAGCTTACCTACCACCTACACCACCACCTACTTAAATATAGGCAATTATCCTGATTAAAATACATGGTAATTTCAATTATGTTTTCGTTTTTGAAATGTTAAATGCTTGCTCTATCAAATTGTAATGGATATTTTTTGGAAAGAGTTTAGAATTTAATTTCAAACAAAATTAATAGGTAAACATACAGGGTGGTGCTTATTTTATGCACAGATGTATGTATATAATATGTGAAGCCAATTAACGTGTCTCCCATTGCTAAAACCGACGCAAAACTGTATCATTCTCTGACTCAAATTGCATTCACAAAACACTCGTGAAGACCCGGGCTAGAATTGGTTTTCACAACCCATGCTTTCGTAAGAGGCGACTAACGGTGGTCAGACATGTCATCGTATCCCAGTTGCCTGGTCCAGACTCGATTACTTACAGACCGACGCCATATGGCTGGAATAATTGCTGACTGCGGCGTTGAACACTAATAAAATCAAAACACACACACACTCAAGAATACATACCGCTCCCGCCGTCATGGCCAGCAGCTGTGGAGGAGGACTGATACTGACAACGCAGGTGTCCCCCTTCACTTCTCTCCCTGTCACCGGGTCCACCTTACTGGGTCCGTTAAGACATTCGTCAAAGTTGCCGAAAAAGGTCGTTGCCCCTTCCATGATTGCGGTGCCAGGTTTTCCGGACGCATCGAACACTGAAAAGCATAAAGCACAAGTGTAAAGATTCTGAATGTTTGTTTGATGTATAACGTCGACGTCAGCAAATTTTATAGTTACATGAAGGCGATCTGTAAATATGTTGAGTTAGGACCAGACGATTCCGTGACTGACATCCTGGTATCGCCCTACGCAGTAGGGATACGATACCAAGTCACTGAATCCAGGCCAGCCGAACTCGTTAGAAGCACGGGTTGCTGAAGATCAATTCTAACCCGGATCTCCACGGAATATATTCCGAATGATGGCAACACAAACTGAGCGATAGGGAAGCAATAATGTATGAATATGTCATGTTATTCATATATGTTCAAGTATTACAACTAATCCTGTACTCACTGTTTAGAGCCCACGGCTTCCCCTGTACGAGATCGATAAGGAAAGTATCCATATCTTCAGAACACATTCGTTCGTCCACTGTCAGTCCGCTTGTGTTTGACTGTAAAATCCCCTTCAAGATGGACGGAAGCTGAGGACCCAGGCTCCTAAAGAGACGTGTAAGAGACTCAAGGTTGACAGACCCTCCCCCCAGTAGCAGGGGCAAAAGGGAGTTCTTCATTCCTCCTGGAATCTTGTTCTGCATGGCCATGAATGAAACCGGAAGTGATGAAGTCGTAGGGGATGTTGTGTTGGTGGAGAGAGTGGAGTTGGCGGCGGAGAGGAACATATTGACCAGCATGGAGAGGAAAGGAACAGCTGTGCTGTTGGAGGTGATATTACCTAAATGGGAGCTGTGTAAATCGCCTGCCGTCGTCTCTACGTTGCTTGTAGAAACAGAGGTTCCGGTTGTAATGACTGACGTGGTATCAGATGCAGATTCTGGAGAGGCAGGTTGGATTGTTGAGGTAGTATTCGATAAACTAGAGGTTGGCTCTGGCGCATTTTCTGAAAAATTACTTCACCTGGTCCAGAGATTCCTCGTTTGAAGGAAGCAGTTGGTTTTGCACTAGAATAATCTCCGGCTGTGCTCTTTGTGGAACCAGTTTCAGAACAATGGAAGGCACAAAGGAACACTAACACCGTGATGTATTTCATAACGTCGTTCTTGCAGGTCCCAAATTCCAAGCTGAAGATTACAATACCATCAAGCAGTGCTACGCGTTCGTTTCGCTATGGATCTGTATAGTTGCAGAGCAAACACCATTACTTGCTGTATAGACGGCCTCTGTAGGCGTATTATGTCGCCTGGAGCAGTCAACTATGTGTAGTGGTCAACCCCTCTATGTACCTGAAAGGTATCACCTGATGAAAAACGTAGTGACCTAGTCACGCACAGCGTTCCTCTTGTTCCAGGTTCTGATGGAAGGTTCCCGGACACAGTCGTTCAGTATGTCGGAGGGGGCGACGTGAGTGTATGTAGGTAATGTATCAATAATTGCTCATAATATCAACGTGTATGTCGCCAATGGAATTATCTCGGACTGAAGACGAAGAATAATAAAACTCGTATGTCTTGACTCATCTTATTCTTCGTCTTTTCAACTCTTATGTCGGTTGTAAAATATACATAGTGAAGCCAAATACTAGAGATGAATTTTCGATAGGTCCTTCAAACTTGGTTTCCCTTTTATCATCTTGCATGCCCCTTGACGGACGATGCGACGGGAGTTCAAGAACAATCTAGTTACTGATTCATACAGCCGTGTCACTTCATTGTATAATTAGAATCATGAACGTTATCTCATGTTACAAAGAGCTGAGGGCAGGTAAGTCTTCCATTCGTCAAGCTAGCTTCCGGTTCAAGGAAATGGATACAAAATAGGAAGCCTTTGTTTTAGTGTCGCGAATGTATTGATGAAATAAAGTTAAAGACGCCTCAGATCTTACCAACAACACAGATCCGAGTGTGACAAACAGTGATGTTCCTGAGAATTCGTTAATGACTAAGCTGTTACTGGCTTTTCGCAATGTTCCAGATATAATAAGGCGCCGGACACAAACAGTGGACTTTGCGCAATGTGCCAGTGTTGGAAATAGCACTTTGGCACCTGGGGCGAATGAATTTCAAGACTACCCCATCAAAGTATGGAGGTATAGAGTGAATTATTTACTTATTTCCCAGTATAGTGCCGCGGTGACACTTCCACCCGACTTCTGGAGTTCTAAAGAGACTTGTTAAGACATTGTGTCATGATGCTTTATTTGTCCTATCTAGGAGCGGTGGGGTAGCCGAGTGGTTAAAGCGTTAGCTCGTCACGCCGACGACCCGGGCTCAATTTCCCTCATGGGTACGATGTGTGAAGCCCATTTCAGGTGTCCCCCGCCGTGATATTGCTGGAATATTGCTAAAGGCGGTGTAAAACTCACTCACTCCTAAGATCTAAGAAAGCAACAGTTGATCAAGGTATGATACCATTCTACGACACAGATAGTGACTTAGACACCGTTTCGGTGAAGCAAGGATGTGTTAATTGTCACGTTGATGCTTATGATATATGATACAAAATGAGTTTCTGTTGGAGCAAACCAATGGGTTTGATTGAATTAAATTTGAACCAGAGTTTTCAACTGACCCTGTTTAATAGCTGAGGGAGGGAATATATGTTTCACTATATCAGCCAAACCTCAGGAGACAGTCAGGTATGTAACCACAACCATTATCAGTGGAGATAGTATCGTTTCCAGCATTGCTTGGGATATTGCTGTCCTCCATCTATCCCGGTGTGCTGGAGAAGTGCTTGAGTATTTCTTTACTTAAGCTTTAACGACATCCATAATCACGAACATGATGAAATATACATCATCATTTCAAACGAAATCAGTCATAGGGTCAGATACCCGTACATTTAACTTGCAAGTGAGTGGTGTTAGCCGATGAACTGATAATAGTAAATAGGTCATCTGTATGAGGCCATCCTGTACATAGTGGCGCATGGACAAGATGCAAGCGATTGGTGTCAACAGCATAATCTCAGTCCGTCAGAGTATGTTGATAAACTAGGTCACCGAGTCTGACAACAGACTGATGTAGACGCTACTGTTGTGGTACAAAGTTACACACCACCGATTTATCATTTTTTTTAAATTTCCTTATCATCACCTATAAACTGCATTCGTGTAATGAAAGCTGATACATCCCGATATAATTAGCCAAATTCTAATTTAAGACAGGCTATTGCTGGTACATCTGGCACCAGATGCCTATCTTAATGTAATGGCGTGTCTAAGTGGGACGTAATGTCGCTTTGATAAAATGTATGCCTTACTGAATGAATGGTGGGGTAGCCTAGTGGTTAAAGCGTTCGATGGTCACACCGAAAGGCCCTGGTTCGATTCCCCACATGGGTACAATGAATTGGTGTCCCGAGCCGTGACATTGCTGGAACATTGCTAAAAGCGGTGCAAAACCATACTGACCATTTAAGGAACTGGCGGTATGGGTCGTTGTTCATGCTATCGACCACTGGTTTGACTAGTCCTGCAATATAACGGTAAACCTGGCTTTACCGCTGATTCAAGCACCCAACAACTCAACCACTTACTAACACATTCCATGTCTGGTGTCCCCCCACCGTGATATGGCTGGAATATTGCTAAAAGCGGCGTAAAACTAAACTCACTCACGCTAAAACATTCAACTTCTCATTAACCACCCACACAAATACTAAACCCACCACTTACTCAATCAAATACTCAAAATCTCTTTCTAAAGGTAACTCAACCACTCACTTCATGTCCTAGTCACTCACTCACTCAACCTCTTACTGAAACAAGTGGCGTAGGGGTAAGCCAAGTGGTTAAAGCGTTCGCTCATCACGCCGCAGACCCAGGTTTGATTCCACATGGGTACAATTGTTGGTGTCCCCCCGCCGCGATATTACTGGAATATTGATAAAAGCGGCGTAAAACCATACTCACTCACACATACAACCTCTTACTGAACCACTCCAGTACACATGCCCCATGTACTAGTTGACTTTACGGGAGTGTTTCATGAGACACGACTCAGGGGATTGTCACGTACGTGTCCTTCTAAAAGATCTACCTGCGAGATACAGGCACGTCACCCAGATAAACACAGTCATCGTGTTTACTACACCAACACGAGACAGACACTATAACTCTTTCCTCTTTTGATGTTGTTTGTTGTGTGATAACGCTTACACCTATATGTAAATACAGTTATGAATCATTCCAGACGGTCATAGAGAAATTGACGGGTTTAAGAAAAATATGGTTCGACCTACTTTGTGTGACATGTACAAGACATTTGTAAAATATATGTGCATGTTCTTGCTCTATTTGAAAAAAGGTGACTATTTGTATTTCACTTGATTCATTATTGAGGAGATTTCACAATATGCTACTGCACGTGTGATTTCTGTACTTCGATTTCATTCAAATTTCCAAATTTGACAAAGTTTCAGTGTAGAGACATATATCCGATGCTGGACATTTTGACCGTGTACCATTGGTGTTCGTATTATAACCAATTGTCTAAACTTTGACACATTGTTTACAGTCATGGTGTTAATAACCATTGAATGGAAAATAGAGGGCTACTGACCAGGCGCGTAGCAAGCCATTTTTTTTACCCCATAAGTTGCAAAGCTATAGATTAGATAGTACTGAGAGCTTGCCCAATCTTTCTAGCAACAATCATGTGTAATCCCGGGAATTTTTTTACAATGGTAGCTAAGTCCCTGCTGACCCCGTTTGCGGTCAAAGTGGCATTTCTTTTAATAAAAACGTCAACAACAAGTTCACAGACTGCATATTTTATCATTAGAAAAATAAAGAGAATGACATAAAAGCAGTGACATCATTATCACAATGAAGCAGCACCAGTCTCATTCTATTACTAGCCAATCAGAAAACAAAAAACCGGACGAGGGCGTGTCTAGTTCTTTATTTTGGTAACCTAAAATCCCTGGTTGGCCAATCAAATGAAATATATTTCAAACCGAGTTTAATTGTCAGTGCCAAACGCCCTTACATTGTCTATGATAACGCGATGCATACTGACCAATTGTAATGTATCAGCATCGATATATCAGATTGGAATATTCAGAACATTAAATCTGGGCTGGAAATAAACCAAAATCGTTCGCTTCACCTTAATATTATAGGACAATATGTCTTGCACGTGAAGTTGAACACAACGTGATGCTTCAGATCTTCAGCTATTATGTTCTCAGACACACTCCACAGTTTAGACAAGAGACAAGCCACTTCACTGGGACGCCTCACAAACAGTTCACAAAGCACAGTAAGTGAGATGCATGACAGATAATAGAAGATGCAGATGAAACATGAAGAGAACATTTGTAACAAAGATATATAACAGTCAATCACACAATGACATGTAGCTAGATACCAAGTACTGCTAACGAGACAACCACGGTTATTCTTGACTGTATTGTGAATACATTTTGTAGTCCACGCGTTCACAAAAAGTGCGATTCCGCAAACAAATACTCAATACTTTCAGCGACTTTCACCAATATATTTCAAAATGTATATTTTCAGATATACCTCCAAAACAAACAAATATGTCACGCAGGAAAAACAAGATCAATATGTATTGTTGAATTTAACGTGGAAGTACTAGTTTAAAACAGATCGACCAAATAACAATTTGGATACACCCCACATCAAACATAAGTATCCCTTGTATCTAGATTAGATACCGTTAGTATGCAATTATCAAAGCTATATGATGTACTGACTTTGGCCTGACACATTTCTATATCTAGGTGCGTCGATATTAACAGGTATATGTACATGGATTAAGTACTATCGGATTTGGTACGGACCCTTAAATCTGTACTGTGAAACCCCTTCATCCCGGAGATTTTTTATGTTGACTGATGGACTTTTCTAAAATATGGATGGACACTGCCCATCCTGTGTTTCTGGAATCTGGACATATGGACGATTTGGAACTGTAACCACCTTGACGACGTTAAACACCGTTACTGTACTTCAGGTGAACCTGTTTCATATTATGGAAGTTACAATGATTTTACTGCAACGATAGTTTCGTTTATCAAGACACTGATTAAACCGACTAACTTTACTTTGAAATTATTTATGTATTCGGATTATTTAAATTGTGTAATAATTCGTAATAATTAGATGGCGTTTTCTTCTAACATCCAGATGTTATGTACAATAATGATTGATCACACAGTTTAAGCTGTTCAAGCGTCTTGTCAGTATTTCAGCAGAATGATTGCTACATATGATAACACCGTGAGGGTGAGTATGGCATGTGAAAGACTTGCTGCACCACATGTCACGGTGGGTCCGGGACGGTTCGTAGGGAGCGGTGAGGGAGGGGCAGTCGGAATCGTTCCACATTCGGGGTCCAGAAATTCTCCGCCAACTTGATGATTACTCTGAAAAGTATGTAACATATTCATATATTCAACATTCATGTGATATTTTGTTAAAACCAAAGATTTATTCAGTCCGAGTACAGACATGGGGCGGTGGGGTAGCCTAGTGATTAAAGCGTCTGCTCGTCACGCTGAAGACCTGGGTTCGATTCCCCACATGCGTACAATGTGTGAAGCCCATTTCTTGTGTCCCCCAACGTGATATTGCTGGAATATTGCTAAAAGCGGCGTAAAACCATTCTCACTCACTCACTAGAGACATGGGGCGACTATTGACCAGTGTCCAGTTTCAGTCGCAGTATTAATAGTGTTTACACTGCCAGTATTAATGGGTTGTTGCTGACCCTGTGTAGAGCACCAGTATTAATAGTGTTTACACTGCCAGTATTAATGGGTTGTTGCTGACCCTGTGTAGAGCACCAGTATTAATAGTGTTTACACTGCTAGTATTAATGGGTTGTTGCTGACCCTGTGTAGAGCACCAGTATTAATAGTGTTTACACTGCTAGTATTAATGGGTTGTTGCTGACCCTGTGTGCTAGTATTAATTAATGGGGTTGCTGACCCTGTGTAGAGCACAGTATTAATAGTGTTTACATGCTAGTATTAATGGGTTGTTCTGACCCTGTGTAGAGCACCAGTATTAATAGTGTTTACACTGCTAGTAAAAGCTGTGTAGAGTACCAATTAATAGGGGTTGCCGACAATGTGTTTTCTGCTAGTATTAAAAAGCTGTAACTGACCCAGTGTTTGAATGTCATAATTTCACACAGCAGCTGATCTCCGGCACAGGAGGTACATGTAGAGGGCGCCACCTGCTTCTCCCATAGCAACGTATAGTTCATGGCAATCTTGTTTCTGTAACAAGTAATAGTTGACTGAATAGAAGTAACACAACTACCCTTGAACATCAAGACCCTATGTTTGTCTGCCTCTATAGTCTGTTTGCAGTGAAAACGTACCGGTGAATTGCACTTTAAACAAAAATGTAAATCGAATAAAGTGAAATTAAGATTGCGAATCCTCATAATTCTACCTTGCCAATTGAACATTTAAATCTTATATATTTATTCAACTTATAAAAAAAGTTGTTTAACAAACGATCATAGTTTCAAATCGCTTATATTGGTTTGTATCACAAGGGGGTAAGCGCAGTAGTTGGAACAGTGAAACAAATGAACGTGCGGTACGTGATGAGCGTTAACTTAGACCAACCCTACTTGATCTCGGTGTTTCATTTTATGTGCATACCCCCTTGTAATACAAACCAATAATAACGATTTGAAACTATGATCGTTTGTTAAACAACTTTTATCCTAAAGTGATTAAAATTCTGAGATTTAAATGTTCAATTGGCCAGGTAAAATTATGAGGATTCGCAATCTTAATTTCACTTTATTTGATTTACTTTTTTGTTTAAAGTGAAATTCATTGGTACGTTTTCACCGCAAACAGACTATAACCAATAAACGTTATGCTTCAATTGTCTATATTTCATATTTCGCTTCAACATTTTACGGTTGCTTCAAACAATAGATTGACGTGATTTCACAATGGAGAATCGTGAGGATCGACAGATATTGTTGATGTAAAATGTTCCAATAATTTTTGCAAGAAGACCTATAGTAACATCAGTTTTATTTTGTTGAAAACACACGTCCAGATTGGTTGATGTTTTAGTGGCTCGGAATGAAGAACAAGAACAATAGCGTCATTTCATCATATTGGTTGAAGCTGACTTTAGCCGTTATAAGTTGTATACGTTATCTGTAATTCTGCATAACGACCTTAAATTCCATCAGTTTTACTTGTTAAAAATACACGTTCAAATCGGCTAATGAATTCCTGACACAGAATCAACAGCGACAACAGTGACGTCATTGGTTTAAGCCATAAGGTATTGTTGGCGTTACTTCTCCATTCCACATTTGATGATTCTTCTAATTTGGCTGACGACAGGTTTTGAGGGTCGATAATACGTGAAGTCCCCGATCACGGCAACACCTGCAAATGAAAACGTGACCAGAAATTGTATGACATTTTCCACAACACTGAACAACAAGGACACATTACATTATCTTTGTGGTATCTGTGATGCGTTCTCGCGATTTCTCGTGACATGTCCGAATGTAACAATTTGAGATCGCGAGACTGCGAGATCATATCCAAACGTTGCAAGTTGCGTTCTCGATTTGTTTTCATAAAAAAACAATCTTCCATTAACCTGAAGTGTGTTCGCACTTTGGCATTTTTAACTGTGTACCAAACATCGAGTGAACAAAAGCTTCCATTGTCGCATAGGCATTATTTCAGCCAAATAGAGTCGATGCAAAGACTGACTGACTGACTGAGTTTGGTTTTACGCCGCTTTAAGCAATACAACAGGAACATTACGGTGGGGACACCAGAAATGGGCTACTCACATTGTACCCATTTGGGGATTCGAACCCAGGTCTTCGGCGTGACGAGCCAACGCTTTAACCACTAGGCTACCCCACCGCCCCTCGATGCAAAGAGTTGAAACCAGAAAATGCGACCAAGGCCCTCACAATCTCATAAATACATGATTAAAGATTTCGTTCGTTAATGGAAAGGTAAATTACAATTTTTGGGCAAAAAGGCATTAGAAGGAACTGTGAAAGGGTTACATTTTTCACACATAACCAAGATTATGCATAGCACATACAAAAAGCAAAAAGGCAATGCGAGGACATTTTCTTACTGTATGGACAGAATAATCGCGGTGCGGGCCAGATTTCTGTACAAGTCCTACCTATTGCCTCTGTGTTGAAGTTGTCGGCGAAGTCCCCAACAGCGTTCCAGCCCCGGCCCTCGTACACGCGGCCGTCACCACCAACCAGGAAGTTGTACCGCAAGTCCTGCTTCCCAGAGGACCTTGCAGTAAACTGGAGAGCAGACATGTGAAAAACGGGTTTCTTAATGAGTTTGTTTTTATCCCGCTTTCAAAAACATTCAAGTATTGCCACTACTCGGGACCGCGATAATGTGTGTCGTTTCTACTCATGTGGGGATTCGAATCTTGTCTTTAGCGTTAAGAACGTCATAGAAAACGTAAAGCTACGCTAGCGCTTTATTTCCATCATAGATCTTAAATATCTCGGGGGCGGTGGGGTAGCCTAGTGGTTAAAGCGTCCGCTCGTCACGCCGAAGACCCGGGTTCGAATCCCCACATGGGTACAATGTGTGGAGCCCATTTCTGGTGTCCCCCGCCGTGATATTGCAGGAATATTGCTAAAAGCGGCGTAAAACCATACTCACTCACTCACTTAAATATCTCAGAGAATTGACGGGACTGAGACGCGCTCCGTCACTAACCATCATCACACTGTTTTATTACGGGTATTATTTTCTCTATTCTGTTATTTGGTATAATATATGGCATTTGCTTGTATTGTAAACTGATCCACCCAAACCCCAAACACAATGGTTGTAGCCGTATTAGACATATTTCAGCAACAACACTTCAGGTTACAACCATACTGGCTTCACACTGGATCACGGTTCTTGATGGTGACGATCAAACATATCCCCAAACAATTCTTTAGTACGTGTATACCTGCATGTTCTGTAAAGCCAGTGTGCAGTCCCTCCAGTTTGTGCACGTCTCTCCGCCGGTCTGGTGTACAACCACATAGTTCTCCAGGGACGGGGAGCCCCGTGGGCGAGACAGCTCTGACCCCCAGTCCGACCGCTTCACGATGTCGGGACAAGAAGACTCTGAAAGGAGTTTGTTTATCGCAGTGATTAATTTTATACCAACAACAAATATTTTTACTTTATATCTTTAGCTTCTGCATATAGGTGCTCCATATAGAATGTCATGGTGTGAATCAATCAAAAATGTTTTTATCCAACACATATTATTCAGGTCACTGTTACTAGTTGTATGGAAGTTACCTTCTGGCAGAGGACACTCCGATAGCTCTGTAGTCCTAATGGAGAATGGTTGTCGGGGAAGTAGCACCTCTTCGTCTTGAAAATAAGTAACAATCATTAATACGAGTATGAAGGTAAACAAATATGACTACACATCATTTGTTGAATAACACATGGCATACTAATGATACAGAAAATATGAAATGAGTAAAATTATATTTTGAAGTTTCAAGGTAGAAAAACAGTGATAATTGTTATAATTAGCTGTTGCCATCACATCCATATACCCCGAGTCATTGGCGATGTCTCTTACCTTGATGCAGATGGTACACAGCTGCTGTCGCATCAACTCTCAGTACCAGCGGGAACGACGACGTCTTCCTGACTACCACACTCACGTGACCTGACCTTATCCTAATGTCCAGGCTATTTCCGAGATAGTCTAAACCCTCGAAAAAGAGGCCTTTACTGCCAGGGAGAACACGTGGGTTGAAGGAGAGTCGCTCTGTGTGTATTCTCAGACCTCCGTACCCGAAGATGACAGACTGCAGGAAGCCTCCCATTCCGGTGATGAAGTTCACGGCACCGATACCAGCTCGGGTTTCCGTCCACACCTGAAGCAGATTATTGTGCAGTGGGTAACGCCTGGCGTATAATACAGAGCCTGGGCAAGGTAAATCAGTGGGATGGTGTGTACCGGCATGTCGTTGACCGCCGCATCCAGCATTACTTCAGATCATGAAGACGTTTTGGAAATCATTGAGACTGGACCAGACAATCCAGTGACTGACATCATGAGCATGGATCTACGCAACTGGAATACGATGACATGTATCAACCAAGTCAGCGATCCTGACGATCCAATACCGTTGGTTTCCTCTTACGACAAGCATGGCTTGCGGGTCCATTGTTCCAAGATTTCAGTCCGGATTTGACAGCGTTTACTTAATGACGAAACGGTGTAATATATTTTTACCGTAACTTTTGTCCGGTATTCACATAGATACCTCTTATTGCTTATCCAGTTTAGGGAGAGATTTCACTGTATATCCGATCGTCAGTTTGTATGTCTGACGTGACGTACCCTGAACGGTTCTCGGACATATGGTCGGTAGCTGCGATGGAACAGTTCCTCCGCCTTGTTCTCCTGGTCCAGCTCCAGCCAGCCTATGCTGAACATCCCCAGGTCATGGCAGGTCCCATCACGTTCGTCACCTTCTCGTACTTGACCAGGTCGTTCCGTCTCACCTCACGCTCGACTGGCCACATCTGGGGGTATCCGAGCAGGATCACATCCGCCTGCTTCACCCCGCGGTCATCTGTCGGGTCAAGGTGACATGCTGTTCACTAATGTCTCAAATGGCGATATGTGTCAAAATGGCGGTCTTTTCACCCTGTCATAATTTCCAGGGCCAAAGTCACATGATGTCAACTAATAATGACATGGCAGTCTGCTTTAGGCTGCGATCATCTTCCGGTGAATCAAATAAATGTTATTCGATTTTAATATGCTATGAGCCACGTTTTATTATGAAAAAGCATTTTAAATCAACGGTACGTTATATTTTCATTACATGTAAAACTGCTTGTTATGAAGGAATAGTGGCTACGGAATCTAGATCCCAATCGATGTCTGAAACATTTCGAGCTAAGATTAAATATGATCGCATTTCATTCATACAAACTAGATATTTACTGATATTAAGAAATAGAGTGAATTTGGTCTAACGCCGCTTTGCATTGTATTTCATATAAAATAGAGGGGGGGGAGGGGTTAAGAGCGACAGTGAACATACATATCAACAGTGCTATGTGAGGGTAGCGTACTAATGATCTCCACAGTGTTTGCCTTGTTTGTGTTTTGTTAACCTGATTACAATAACGCATCTGTTAATGGTTTCACGATCCTACCATCTCCAGGGGCGGTAACCTAGTGGTTAAAGCGTTGGCTCGTCACGCCGAAGACCCGGGTTCGATTCCCCACATGGGCACAATGTGTGAAGCCCATTTCTGGTGTCCCCCGCCGTGATATTGCTGGAATACTGCTAAGCGGCGTAATACTAAACTCAGTCAGTCAGTCCTACCATCTCCGTCTTGATAGCCTTCATATTCTGGATGGAACATCTTGACAGCATCGTAAGGCAGGGCAATCTGATCTGCAATCCTGGACCAGTCACTGCCCACGTCGTCGGTCATGTTGTTGAGGCAGGCGGCGTAGCGGGCGAAGTTGATGGACAGCTTGGCGCCGACGTTGGTGTATACGGAGTTAGTGACGTTGATAGCGTGTTCATCAGGGGGCATCACACCTGGGAACGAGGATGGCATTCGGTTACTTCTATTTAGTGGATAGATCATCAGTTGAGAGAATGGAAGGTCTGCGTGTTCAACTGATGACTAACATATTTATGGAGGTGGAAAGGGTTGCGTGGCCTTTATTTATGAATGATATGGATCTCCATCTCTGACCCACCACATGTAACGTGTAAGCGTAGTCTATTGTATATAATAATGATAATAATGTGTCCATTTATATAGCGCCAAACTCCACACTAGGTATGCTCACAGCGCTAACAATCAAGGCACAGCACATTATTACCCCGGATAACCCAAGCAAGAACTCTATGGGCACAAGGTAAGACTGCAAGAATGAACAGATATTTAATTCCAATAGGATGAAAGGCAATATTCTTTAATATTCTTTACCACCACCATGACTCTACGTGCCCACCTCTGATATCATACTTCTGCGTTTGCTCATTCCACTGGACTCGACTCGTCCAGAACTCCCCCATGTCTCGGATCAGCTGATACCCCGCCTGGTCCTTCAGCCAGGGCATGTCTCTGGTGACGGTGAGGTACTGCCGGGCCGCCAGGGCGATGTCCCCCGTGATGTGCTGCTGGTTCTCGCGGCATGGGACACAGATCTCCGGGGTCTGCTCGGCACCAGTGAAGGCGCTCTCCCACGGGAAGCGGAGACCCTTGTACCCTCCCTGCCGAGCACGTTTGTACGCTTCATCCATGCCATAGATCCTGTACGATAGCATCGCCTTGGCTAGCTGTTTCAAATATATTTTAGAAACGGTAAATTGACCTGATGAAATATAGTGTGCTCGTTAGTTGTTAACGCAACAAGATCGCGGCTATATAACGGCCGTAAATCATCGAATACGATTAGACAATCCAGTAACTGGCATCTTGAACATTATATATGTTCAACAACACCATGGGCACGTGATATCTTCCTTTGCTATGATCGTTCGAATCCCAGGTTCGGCCTGCATGTGTCTGAACAATGCCCGCGCTACAATGTTTCAGGAGGGGTAAACGTCATCGACCTACACCACTTCCGGAAGTTCCCATACACCTGACATGAACATAATACTCACAGAACAACATTGGGACTATTTCACTGTACATACCTCGGGGTGGAACGCCAGAATACCCGGATACATCCACGTCTCCATGTCCCAGAACACGTGACCCTGGTAGTCGGTCCAGTTGGCACCATTGGCCAGACCTCCAGGACTTAGACCATAGAACTGGTCATTGGGGAAGTAAGGATCAGATGATGGAAGGAATGAGAGAAGATAGTAGAAGCACCCATTGATGAGTTTCGACAGGAGTACATTTCCTTCAACCAGCACTCGTCCCCTCGACCATCTTTCACTCCAAGCCGTGACATGACTCTCATACAGACTGTCTTTACTGGACGCAACAAGGGAGATGGCATCATCGAAAGATGCCTTGGCAACTCGACCGTCTCTGTCGATGGCTGTGAAGAAGACCCATGTCTCTGATGCTACACCAGACTTGAGGATGAGCTTGTTGGGCAGTTTGGCGTAGTACACGACGACATCGCTCACCAGAGTATCTGCAGTCTCTGTTTGTTTAGTCTGGCCAGTCTGCTTCCTGGAAAAGCGAGACGGTATGTGTTTTTATTGTTTAAAGCCACACTAAGTAAAATGCCAGCTGTATGACGACTCATAACTATTAGGTTCATGAATTGGATGCGGCACTGAACATTACTTATGCCTCGGGCTGTTAATATGATATAAGCAAAAGATCAAGGTACGACTCTCCGTCTCCCACGTTGTCAAAGGACCAAAGATCATGGAGACGTGTTGGATAGCCAAGACTGTAAATATCAAAAGGGAAGCAACTCTCCATCAAGAGTTACGTCGATCAAGGTCACTTGTCTATTACTCTTGAGTGACAGGTTTACTTCTCTCCAGGCCATTATAGTAACATGCAACCAGTCAATGAGATATGTAGCCCAACTTCGAGCCTACCAATAATCTCCTCTGTATGTCTGTGCTTCGTTGAATGCAATGTCATCACTATCCTCTCCCCTGTTATTGGTCAATGTCATTGTCACCTGACCAAGGCTTTCAGCCAATCGTTTTGCTCGGATCTCCGTGATAAGTAGGCGTGTGTGCTTCTGATGTGCGTACGTCCTGATAATGACCTCAGTGTCCGGTGTGGTCAGTTTCTCTTCAAACGTTGCTAGGATGGGTTAGAAAAGCAGATTTCAGAGTAGAAGTAGCATTTTATATATATTCTTTGAGTATGAATTTTTTTATTGTCTATAAACCAAACTTAAATTCGTCCCAGTATATACGTTTGTGACGGATTCATTCGGTGAGGCAGGGTACGCTCATCTTTTTAGCCAACCCCTGTTAATACATTTCATGGTGGTTCATAACACATATGATATACTAGCACTTACTTTTAGCAGAAATTTTGTGTGATTGTGAAAAAAGGTCCTGTCACTTTCATACAGGGCAGGTTATTTAATCATTTTGATAACATTTATCTTCCTGAGATATATACTCAGAAATGGATTGTTTAATTAAGGGTTTATTTTTTCCGCTTCCTTTTGCATACATATATGATTTTTGTTGAGTCTAGAACGTAGATGACTTGATATACGTACATACTGGTTTACTGTAACAACATTAGAGAGGGTCGGGACTGACTTACAGATACTACAGACACCCGGTGTCTCCTCACCTTTCTCTGTGTCCAGGGTGTAGTGGTGGTGGACATCAGCCTGGCCGTCCAGCTGGATCCGGATAGCCTGAGTGGACGGGATCCGCGCTCGGTGACTCCAGCCTGGGCAGTGGACACATGGGTGAGTGAGGGAGACTTGAGATGTGATCGTGGTTTTGACGTTGAAATAAGTGACTTTGTGTCAGAGCTACTGTCCATGTAGGGTATTAATCGACTCCCAGATTGATATCATATACCACGAAATATGCGTTACAGACAGACAAAATGGTCACATTGTTTAATGCAATGATTTACCGTATTAAACATGGTTGATAATGAACGACCACAGGTGTCCTCAAGTACTTATGAGGGCATGAAAAATACCAGTAGACAAACTGAATATCAATTGTACGCGTATTGTGTCCTGTATTTCAGTGTTCACAAATAATCTCACCAAACGGTCCATTGTAGAGGCCGTTAACATAGATAGTATCGCTGTACACAACCGTTCCTAGATGCCCATTGGCCACAGACGCCATGTACCGGAAGTCGATCATGTCACTTCCTGGAGCTATCGGGAGTCTGAAGGTTAATGTGTCAACATACAGCTGTGAGAAGACAGGAGACAATACAGAATCAGGCAGGCAAACAGTGTTGGTATGGCGCCACATTATAAGAAGTTGCGTTAAGTTTTCACTTGAGAAGGCAGGTCGAAATACGCATTTCGGTAGAAGTAAGTATGTGAATTAAATTTAATGTGAGCGTTCACGCGAGTAAATAAATTAGTAACTGTTCATATATTATAGGAGGTTTGAGATTATCGGAGAAGGTCAATTGTTATCACAACTATAAGTGGGGAGGGGTTAAAGTAAAAAAATGTCACAGTTCGTTTTTAACCCACAGTACCTATCCGTTTGGAACAGGTGCGCGTTTGGCCCTGTGTCGGGGTACAGGTTGGTGGAGGTGCTCTCTGTGACGTCATCACATGGGGTCGAACAGTCCGGCCTGCGGTCAGTTTGACTTTCCTTAAGCAAAACAAGTGTACGCTTAATGGATATTTATGATGTAAACGTGATTAGAACATAACATTCAGAATAGGATTAATAATTAGAACTACTGACCGTTGACGATGTCGAGTTTGAGCTGAATATATATCTGACATTACATTGCGTTAACATACCCAGTGTTTCATCATGGTAACGGCACAGAAGAGCCTGTCCCCCGAGCACCTGTCAGCTGTGCAGGGTGTGGTGCTGGCTTGGGACTCGTACTTCACCTGGTAGTTCTCCGAAAGGTGTCCCCTACAATTTGATTTGATCACCTTGATATCGATAGGTGTGCATGATTTGTGTGGATGAGTAAGATTGGCAGGTCCTACTTTTCGGGCATAGCATTGTCTTTGTTTGCCAAGAAAGGACAATCAAACATTTAAATTTGTTTACACACAATGTGAATACATTTTCAGTCCAAAATTGGACTTACTTACTTATTTACTGAATGTGACTCAATTTTTAAGGACAGAGTATTTTCTTTCCTTCTTTTTGAAACTTTTTTGTCTATCCACTAGCCCATCCGAAGATGAATGAGTTTTACTTCCACATGAGCAGGCATTAATCAACGGCATTAAACAGGTCGGTTGGTTGATTTGCTGTTTAACGCCGCACTCAGCAAAATTCCAGCTATATGGCGGCGGTCCGTAAATATTCAAATCTGGACAAGACAATCCAGTGATCAACAGCACGAGCATCGATCTACGCAATTGGGATATGATGACATGTGCCAACAAAGTCAGTGAGCCTGACCACCCAATCCCGTTAGTCATTTCATACTATGAAAAAGGATCTCATTAAATCAACTTACATCTCCACTGCACACTTGATGAGTCTCTTGACGGCGTGGATGTAGATATCGGCAGGGTCTGTGCAGGTGAAGTCACCCATAAACCCGATACCTGCAACCAGACATTAGTAATGAAACACTCTGTGTCTACTGAGATAACCATGGAAGATTTATCCTGCCAAGCAAATCGTTGCTTTATGACCATACCCGTGCGTTACCTTGATACAAACCTTGACAGAATATATTCATTTCTGAAATAGTGTGCTAATGTGCGTATACAATATACCTAGGGAAGCCATCGCTTGAATATCAAAATTGAGCTCCATGTATCTGAATGTACATTATTGTCGGTTTATTACAGTTGTAACACTCACTGATTGAGTCTCTGCTGATATCCTCATCTTCTTGCTGTGGCATGACGCCCCAGCCCCGCCCCTCATAGACACGCCCATCTTTTCCCACGAGGAAGTTGTACGGGACATCGCTGTTCCCCTCCATCTCCTGGTGCATGTACTTGATGAATAGGAAATTAAAACATTCGGGCAAATGATACTTAAACAATGCAGCCACAAAAACAGAATTAATGTTATTTGTTATCTACTATGAAAATGACAGTTTATCAAAATGTACGCGTAATTAATATACTTAGTTCCAAAAGAAACGCGACATTCATGTTTGTTTTTGAAATTTCCATTATTGTCTTATCTACTTTACAATCATAACGAATGTGCATGTTATATGTTCTTTGAAACCATTTTTCGAAATTAAACTTCTGAAACAAGACTTTTAACGTCAGATTAGCCGTAACAATCTTATTAATGAACATTTTATAGGGTAAAAACAACATAAACGCATCACATAAACGCATGCCCTGACGCGTTGTGCACGTGAATTTAATGATATGACACTTTCTTCAAGAAAAACCCAGAGAAAGAACCCATTAAAAGATGCAATGTCAGTTTCTGTTGTGTTCTTTTCCTGAATGGTTCAGAAAACAATATGCCACGTTTGAGCAATGAAGCACGTCTACATGCTATTTGAATATATTCAATTTCCAAGGTGAGTGCGCTGGGTATAACATCGCTTTTAAAAACACCAAATTTGGCTTAAACAATTGTACCCGTTTAGAGAATCTCAAAACAAGCCACATGGACACATGGTAGCGTTCTGACGGCCAGGCCATCCCAACACAAACAGTCTATTATATATTGTTCACGTATACGGTTGGGCACATTCATCCATGTTACCCAAGACGCACCTGGATGTGTTTGACTTGTCTCTTGCAAGCGTCCAGTGTCTGACACATCGGTCCTCCTGTCTGGTGAATCAACACCTTAGTCACGTGATCAACCTTCCCAGCAGCCTCTTTAGCATCCGCTGCGCCCCATTCTCGGCGACCCACGATCTGAGGACATGACGTCTCTGTGGACATAATCATCGATACGGTCTCACACCATCTACAACGTGTCGTTGCGCACTCGGAACACACAGTACGAAGCAAGTAGTGTTTGTTACTATGATGTTCATACCTTCTGGAAGCGGGCAGTCGGTGACCTCAAGGGACTGGAGACTGAAGGCTTGACGTGGCATCAGGAACTCCTTCCCTAGAACACAGCCTCAAGACTCAAACAGAAGATCGAGTTTATATACATATAACTGTACATTATTAAGATGTTTCTTTCTTGTCGTGTGACACTCATGCATTTTGTTAAGAAATATTACCGTGTCTTTAGTGCAAATATCCGATGAATACTATGTAAACTGATTCACGAAGTGAAGACTTCATCATCACTTACTGACAAAGAGTAGATTCGTTTCAGAATATACACTGAACATAAAATTAGGGATCGTTTTGGGGAAATATTTCTTTAGTAAAGACAAAGTACAGCAGATTTCATAAATATATGTTTTAAAAAGCATTATCACTAGTTCCTTGTTCAATATATGTTGAATCAAGCGATAATTCACTGAAACAATGTCAGATTCATGATGTCATTCATCTGAATTGTTTGATGATCTTTTTATCCATGTTACGTTTCAAGTGAGATCATGAAAAATTACATCTTTCTGACTGAACGATGTCATTGAAAAGTATACTTTGTATGACATACTGTATGATGACGTTACAGCAGGACTAATGATGTGCCCCGTCTAAATAGGTTTCGGGTCTAACGGGTTTCACTGTACACGATTGCTCCGTCACAGGCTCACCTGGCTTAAGTCGGAATATGGCACCAGTCTTCTTGACCGTGAGGAGCAGTTGGTTGGGGGGAGACTCTGTCAGGAGGAGCAGAGATACGTGATCTGCTTTGATCTCCATGTCGATGCTGTTGCCGAGGTAGTTGAAACCGGTGAAGCGCATGCCCCTGGAGTCTGGGGGAAGTCTGGGGTCAAAGTCCAGTGACTCTGTGTGCAGGCGTGCTCCTCCGTAACCGAAAAATACCGCCTGGAGAAAACCGCCCATGCCAGTCAGGAAGTTGACAGCTCCGATACCTTGCCTTGCCTCGGTCCAGATCTGTAAGCATCTTTGTCAGTTCATTGGATAGCATGATAACAACAGAGTCTTGAATAGACTCACCTGAAGAACTTCCACTGATGTTAAGCTGCATTGATCAGTTTTACTAATCACAACCTTCTGTTGAGAACATTCCGCGCAAAGTAAGTGTACATATAGTGAGGCTGCAATGAAACATACTAGAAACGTTCATTAGATGTATTGATGTGGGTATGTGTTTTAGACGTTAAGTTTGTTATGTTTCCATAATATTTCATGTTTTTGTTTAAATCCAATTTTCAAGAGTATATTTGTTTTGCCTGGCAGTTTATTTAAGACGACGCTTGAACACTGTGTCATGAAATCTTCATTACTAACTAAACCAAATATTACAGCCCCCGATTGCACAGACCGAATTGACGTTTGCCTCATCATCACCTTGAATGGTTCCCTGTTGTAGAGTCCGTAGCTTCTTTCAAACATCTCGGCTGCCTTCTCCTCATCTCCGAGTTCCAGCCAAGCAATGGAGAACATCCCCCAGGTCATGGCAGGGCCAAGAGGGTTGTTGACACGCTCGTAGCGGACCAGGTCATTTCTCCGGACATCCTCTGGCATGGGCCACATCTGGGGGTAGCCGAGCAGGACAACGTCGGCCTGCTTCACCCCCCGGGGATCTGGAACAGCACATACAGAACCATCAATTGAATGAGTGAGTGTGGTTATGGGCTAAAGGCATTTTGACGAATACTCAGAAGGGCATGACTGGTTAAGGGGTACTGAAACAGGCACAGCAATCAGTCAATGGTTGATACTTCATTATCTACTCCAGTATTGTTTGCATTAATTCACTAACATTGGTCTCTTGATTTAATGAATAACTAATGCAATCAGATGAAGAATGACTCCAAATAATAAAAAGTAGTAAATGTTGATAGTCCGAAACCAACAATAAACGTCGGTCATCACACAATGCTACCATGGCTCGTGAATCCCATTCTGTTCCAGACTAACCATAGACACACTGGTAAATGTATTAAGCACACGTCATAAAGTTGTATGTTAATACTGCAGGTCGTTTCTTACCTTTCTCATCAGTGTAGCCTTCGTATTCTGGGTGGAAGTTCTCATTCTCATCAAACAGAAGCGCGATCTTCCGGGAGACCTCCAGCCAGTCATCTGGTACCTCGCTGTGGGCGTCTTTACCCGCCAGACAGGCAGCGTATCGCCCGAAGTTGATGGCGAGTTTAGCGCCTACGTTGGTATAGACGGAGTTGTTGACAAACTCGGCATGTTCATCTGGGGGCATCACTCCTAAATAGTGATTGAATAACACATATATGTAAATTAGTTCTCCTTGCCGTTTAACACCTTGCACAGTAATATCCTCAGTTATGTAATGGCAGCTTAAACGTGATTGATTGATTGACCATGACAAACTAGCTATTACTATTAAGCGAAACGATCACGTCGCTCTGGTAATCGCCCATATCACCGCATCAATCCATTTGGTCGACTCTATTGACCAGCTACTATAACCCCAGAATCCCACTGGAGGTGAACGAATGAAATGATGCTTGCATCTCGCTCAGACAAGAATATAAATGGAACCCTATTTATATCAGTTACTGCGAATATATTTCCTATCAACGCAAACGTTACACGTTGTCACCACGTGACGTATACAGAAAACTCTGAAAGATGTCTTTAGAGCCAGAGAGATATTCTGACAGACTTTTACACAATTCATGTGGTTAGATAGTAATTCTGACATTTTATTACGCTAAGTCGTCAAAGACCAACCAGGGCAGTATCAACATGATCAATACGTCACTTTGAACTTTGAGTGAGTGAGTGAGTTTAGTTGTACGCCGCACATATTCCAGCTATATGGTTTGAACTTTGAATGGCAATGCCTAGGATGTTTGTCTATAGGGTCTGCATGTCAAGAATGAAACTGACAATGTTTCCCATACAACAATCATTACCATTAATATCATACTGGAGCGTTTCGGGATTGTACGTTGGCCTTGACTTCCAGAAATGCGCCATGTCCTTCAAGAACACATAACCCTTCTTCCCATTCAGCCAATCAATGTCCCTGGTTGCTGCCACGTACTGGCGTGCTGCCAGGGCAATGTCTCCCGTCACGTGCTGCTGGTTCTCCCTGCACGCGGGGCAGATATCTGGGGTCACCTCCACCCCTGTCTGTGCACTCTCCCACGGGTACCGAAGTCCCTCGTATCCCCCGCTCCGGGCGCGATCATAGGCAGGCTCCATGTTGTTGATCCTGTAGGACAGCATCTGTTCGCCAAGTTCCGGGTGGAACATGAGCATTGTGGGATACATCCACGTCTCCATGTCCCAGAACACGTGACCCTGGTAGTCGGTCCAGTTGGCACCATTGGCTAGACCTTTGAAAGGTAGTAATCGATATCAATAACAAATAATGGCATCCAAAGGCGGATACATATATACCCTGTAGAGTGACTGGATGAGTCATGAAATGCTGTTGTCATGAAACGCTGCGACTATGGCTTTTCAATATCTGTGATTATACTCGCATGTTAACGAATGTGCAAATAAACATGGAATGATGTTCTTTCATTTTACAATTATATGTATTACGTTTTCCATATGGTTCCGGGTGTTAAAACCGATAATGGGTTATGGATACGATGATTTCGATAAATGAACTGAATATATCTCCTTTTTAAGTGGAAAGATTAAGTCTTTTCAAGAAGTGTCCGCAAAAATATTTTGTCTCCAACAAACTCCCAGAACCCAAAAGAAATTAAGTCTTGGGTCCCTCTGGTTACAGTAACAGACCGTACCTCCTGGACTGAGGCCTCCGAACTTCCGGTTGGGCAGGAAGGTGTCCATGGCTGGCAGGAAGCTCATCAGGTAGTAGAAGCAGCTGTTGATGAGTTTGGAGAGTTTGGTGTTACCGTCCACGTCAATGCGGCCCCCGTCCCACTTGTTTCTCCAGGCCTCGAGGTGCCTCTGGTACAAAAGCTCCGGCTTGATGGCCATTATCCGTAGAGCTTCATCAAAGTTGTTCCTGGCAACATTCCTGTCAGGGTCGATAGACGTGATGACACAATACGTCTTGGATTTCTCTGAGCTTCTGAAGGTCAGGCTTGACTGAAGGGTGGTGTAATATAGATAGACGCTCTGTGTGTCCTCGCCTTCAATCTCAGGGATGCGAGTTCTACCTTCTTGGAATCTGGAACACAAATGACCGAATCCTAGAAATAGGTCCAGGGTGCGTTTAATGCTATCGTATCAATGTATTGCATTTTATAAGGTAAACATTGTCAATATCATTGGCAGTGATAATTTGAAATTATTAATTTGAAGCCGCTGTTGTCGCCCAAATTACATAACTGCAGCACATTGCATTAATATATATACAAGTCTCGCATGGCAGGGTTATGAGTATCTTCGACAGCTCCACGACAGACAATCATTTGCGTTATGAACTAGAAATTGTGAAAGACGTAAAAGATACAATACATTTCAGTTGAATCAGAAATTCTACACTAATTTATTAATATGTTAATTTGGGAACTTGATAAGAAACCAATTCATATGAAAGTATTTAAGCGTACTACTTATTGACAACGTTACACAACGTTTTTAAATGCAACGGGACGTCTTCTGAGCTTATCACTACATACATTTACTTCATGTACAACGCAAACGTCGTAAAAGAAAGATTTTTAATATTGCTTTACAATTAGTTAATCTGTCACGGCTTTTAACTATACTAAGATACGGGGTTAGACAAATTCTCAAAAAAACATGGCAACACGTAAATCGCAAAATAGGCTATGTTTAACAATTTTCCGTAATCTTTTGTCATTTTCTACTCTGCTCTGTGCTATGGGAACTTTGTATATACAGTTTCCATAAACGTGATGTGCTTTCATAGAATATTCAGTAACACCCATAATCTTTATCTACATATAACAAGTATATCAAGAAACAATTACAAATGAGATATAGTCTTACTTAAACATGGATGACACATAGTCCTCTGGCTCCATGAACGTGATGTCCTCACTGGGGCCACCGTGGTTGTTTACGACGTTGAACACGATGTCCTCAGTTGCGGATGTCCGTGTGAAGATCACATCAGTCACAAGCAGGCGGTTATAGTACTGGTGAGCATAGGTTCTCTGTGTGACCTTCACTCCAGGCAAAGTCAGAACCTCTTCGAAGATGCCTAAGGACGAACAGGATATGTAAGGTTTCACGTCAGCAGGTAAATGTAGGGGGTCAACGCCAGAACATAACCATCTATGATTATCGCCCGAACAGATTTCATTGGGGGTTAAAGGCAAAATTGTGAGAAAAAAAATAATGAATCACTGAAAATGTAGAGAAAAATAATGAATCGCTGAAAATTAAGCATGACAACTGGTGTGAGACAAAAGATAAGCATATCCGGCTCTAAGGCGATAACAGAATGAAGATCGCACTTCTAAGTGCAGCGTAAATCCATTGTCATTCACTTACTGAGATACTGAGCATTTTTTCATAATACGCCATAAGAAACATGCACATTATATCCCAGATATGTAGACAAGGAAATGTATGTTACCTACCCTTCTTGACATACAAGGAGTAGACACGTGTTCCTTCATCCCCATCCTGGGGGGTGACAGTGAGGGCCTGTGTGGCGGGGATCCGGGCGCGGTGACTCCAGCCTGGAAGGGATATGGAAGTGAGTCAGAGAGTTAGTGAATGTAGTCATAAGTGTCACGCCTTCACCTATAGCTACCCGCGATCACAGAGGTTGACAAGGAACAACTTAGCGTACAATAGGGAACACACATCACAATATAACATGACGTACTGCTTGAAACACAAAAGAATCAAGAATCATTATCTATAACAAGTAATTCAGTACAGGCTCATGAAAATAACTGCCTATCTGAACAGTAACGACATAGATTGACAATGAACATCGATGACAGTGGCTCCATACCTTTAGGGCCATTATAGAGGCCATTGACGTAGATGGTGTCGCTCTTCACCAGCGTAGCGAGGTGGCCGTTGCCGACTGACGCCATGTACCGGAAGTCTATCTCCTCACTGTTGTCTTTTAGCGGCAGTCTAACATGAAATAACACAAACGTTTACCAATATCACTCTGTTTGCTAATGACAATCCAATTGATAAGAACGAAAATGAGTGAGAATATACATATGTTTACTACAGATGATTCAGGGGCGGATACAGCTTTTTGAGAAATAGGGGTGCATACCCGTTTTTAATGGTCATTTAATAAACTTTTAGGACAAAAGGGGGTTGCGCACCCCTGCACCCCTCCTCTGAATCCGCCTATGATAATTTCCCTTCCAATTCAAGCTAGAATGGTCCAGTAAACAGATCATATCTGGACATATTTAGTTGGTGCTGGGTGGATGAATTACTACAGAACCACGCACCTGTCCGTGCTGAAAATGTCTGGGTCGTCCGAGATGTCGGTGTATTTGGAGACTGACGAGGCTGTTGCAGTCGGTGCTAGACACAGACCATCACAGTCGGGCTCCCTGAACTCGCCCCCTGTCTGATGGGCTTGCTGTGTTTAGAGAAATATATGTCACCTTGGCTTCCAAGGAGAATTGAGTTCATGGTCTTGTTTGTACATTCATAGGGATGTGTGGGTTATATTATACGCTTACATTTTAAAACAAACTACTGTTTGGAATATTAACACAGCACCCATTAAAGGAAGAAGATACTTTTGCCCATAGTCATAGGACAGTTTAATTAGTGAAAAGGAGACGTAATCTACATATAATCTACTTGTAAAAATATTCAAAACGAACTGTTAATATTTTGATTTGAATATGTTTTGGGGTTTTTTCATAAAATGGCCCAGACCCGTATATGAGCTGTCCAGCTACTACGATTTCATAACGTTAAAAAGATTTATAATTGACACAAAGGCTTTAGATAATTTTGATTTTTTTTTCTGCAACTACATGAGTACCTTATGATGGTAGAAATGTGTTAGTGAGGGTACCGGTGACTTGCTTTTGGAAAATTATTAAGAACAAATTAGCTAAAGTAAAACAGTTTTTGAGCACATCAATAAATGCAATCGATAAAATCAGTTGTCATAGACGTTGGCCTTGAACATCATTCTATTCTGAGAATATGTGTACAACAATGATGATATGACGTATCTACAGCACTCAGTGCTGGGTGGCAGTACCCAGTGCCTCCAGGTCTTGAGGGCACACAGAAGCCGGTCCCCGGGGCAGGTGGGGGTGGGGCAGGAAAACGTCTTCACCTGCCGCTCCGACAACACGCTGTACTCAGCCGATATCTTCTTCCTGGAGACAGATGACAGACATTTGTTTCAGGGAACAGTCAAGGGGATGAGGGATGATTGAGATGCCAGGGTTTCGGTTACAGCACGACACCTCAACTTTGTGTGACAGGAAAGCCCGAAGTGAGTCAGACGTCTTCAATGACATCAAATACAGATTTTCAGTCCAGTCAGTTGATCCTGGTACGGCCAAGGCCGTACGTTCCCTAGCAGTGTTCCTCCCAGGAAAGTGTTACACAGCCAAAGCAATATGCCAGTAAGCTGGTGTGTACACATAACAAGCGGAATGTATCCTGAAGAATCAAACCTCAGTACGCCTGTATTTCAAAGCGTTAACGCCACAGAAATAGTCTCGATTATCTACGGAAACAGTTTTCACTGGGCGTAAAATGTAAAGTGGTGATGAAAATCATAATGAATGGATTACTGCATATTGGTGATGACACCAGGTGTTCGCGGAAAAGGTCAGCATGACCTGCTGTACCTTTAGCACAGCAAGTTCTCAAACAGAGAGTTAAGGATATCGCCTTTCAAACCTGACACTGAGAAATCAGTAATTCGAAGTTCCTCCATCATTATTCACACCTTATACACGACGTAAACCTAGAATTATACATAACAGAATTGATCACTTGATCCAGGCATTCTGTAAATTTCGAATATCCCACGACAACTTCAAAGTCAACAAATATAGGAATAACAAGGAAACACCAACAACAGAATTTTACTGTCCACACTGTGATGCTCGGGAAATTGAAAATGAAAACCATGGTTTTTTTCATATGTCAGAAATATTAGCATATACGAGATCAATACTTATCGCAGCTACAAAATGTTTATCATGGACAACTAACTATTTCAGCTATTTTCAGGTCTAAAAACTGTCACGTAATCCATATAACTGCTTTGTTCCTTCACCATATCTTCAAACTTAGTGCAACCTTTATACACCGATATTGACCACTGTTAATTTATTCAAATGAATTGTAAACTGTATTATAAGCCATTTGGCTTACAAATAAATTACAAATAAAACTGTCTGTCTGACAGTGAGTTCTATTTGTTGCATAAGGTAAATAGTGAGTGAGTGTGTGAAATTAGTTTTACGCCGCAGCAATATTCCAGCTACATGGCGGCGGTCTGGAAATAATCGAGTCTGGACCAGACAATCCAGTGATCAACAGCATGAGCATCAATCTGCGCAATTGGGAACTGATGACATGTGTCAACAAAGCCAGCGAGCCTGACCACCCGATCCCGTTAGTCGCCTCTTACGACAATCATGGGTTACTGAAGGTTCATTCTAACCCGGACCATCACGGGTTAAGGTGAATAGAAACACCGGTGAAAGTCGCACTGTTCCGTTATTGCGGGTGTTGCTGATATGTGGCAGCAGCGGCCCTGAAACAACCATGACCATGCAAACAGCTCCTCAAATGGAAACTGTGGAGAATCGTCAGTGTGTAAATATTCCATGCTGCGTGAATGTACTTACATGTCCAACTATTTTACATGGTACATATAATGATATATACATTTGTGCTTGTCATTCATATCAACTTACTTCTCAACACCGCATTTGACAAGTCTTTTAAGAGCTGCAAGAGCCCTCTCGCTCGGACGGCTGCATGTGAAGTCCCCCAGGAAGCAAACAGCTTGAAAATAAACATTCAGAGCGTTTGAGACATCGACTTAAGAATTCACTCGCAAAAATACAATATTCAATAATATATCGTATCATACTGTAACACGTTAAACTGTGACGTGAAATATATGATAACCTGTAGATTTCATTATGGCACTCCTGGTTATACATGCTGTTCGGTACTACAGTTCAGTGTTGCCGGAATACTATATCATATAATGTATAGCCATCTGTCGTCATCACATTTCCATCTTAGCTGCAGATTCTTCAGTACAGTGTGTGTTGATGTTAGAGTGAAAATTAACCTCAAATGTCTCTGAGTAATAAAGCATTCTTAAAGATAATTGGTTTGCACTTCGGCTCAAATAATAGAGTAGTGCAATAAGAGAGTTATTGAGTTATTCTAGAAATATGATGTAAATGAGCGTCAAATATAGCACCCATTTGGGGAATCGATTAGAAGCTTTCGGCAACATGAGTGGCCGCCCTAACCACTAAGTTACCCCACGAAGAAAGAATGTGTAATCTCTGCGACACGTGTGATGTTGGCGATGAACTTCATTACATTTTTCTCTGCCCTTTCTTCAAACATCATCGGAAAACATTATCATTATGTTAAAAAAACCAAATGTATAAAGATTTAACGCATTGTTTAACTGTAAACGAATTAGTGTTTTAAAAAACTGTGTATGTTTTGTAGTACTATATGAAAACTGTACAATCTTCCTTGTAAACCATCCCGCCATCCCATGTATTCTCAACTGTATATTTGTACCTCTTACGCCGAGTTTCCCAGCCTGAGAGTAATAAAAGTTCTGTTCTGTGCTGACCTGTATTTGCCTGTTCGTACATGTATGTGTATGTGATGGACTCACCCAGACTGGTATCAGCATAGTCTCCCGTCAACACAACCAGTCTGTCCCAGCCTCGACCCTCGTACACGTTGCCGTCGTTGTCGATGAGGAAGTTGTAAGCGATGTCGGGGTGCTGCATCGTCATGTGTTGTCCCTTAAATATAACGGTAAGGGCTAGCTTGGCAGTCTCCTGACATGATGCCACCATGAGGTGCTAGCAAGCGGGAGGCTGAGAGGTGAGTTATAATTGGATTTAACGTGGAGTTAAACTACTACTGCACTCATATAGCGATGCGTATTTATGCGTGAGTGCATGTGCGTGTATGCGTGTGTGGCCTATTTTATCCCCTGAATGCAGAGTACAATCTTTCAATTGCTTTTGGAATAACACGGTCATGGGATCGAACAAACGACCTTCCGGTCCAGAGCCAATGCTTTACCCACTGTACCATGGAGATGTTCCTCATTGAAAGGCATGGGTACAGGTTAAATACCAAACCAGAAAGAGTGGCGGCTAAACATGGGAATATTTAAATCCAGTTCAGCTTCGACCTAAACACGGATTTACCTGGATGTGATGTATCATTCTTTTACACTTTACAAGCTCCTCACACGCATCTCCACCGGTCTGATACACTACAACGTTGCTGTACATCGAGCTCCTCGCAGTGTAGGTGTCCACATCTGCCGCCCTCCAAGTACTTCTTTCTAGTACAACCGGGCACGAGGAACCTAGAAGGACAGCCACATCAAAACGTTACTCAGCGAACATAACATTCACCAGCTAAAGACAGATGGGAATTGGCCGAGTCATCAGGACTGCAGGCGGATTGTGATGTCTCTATCCAGGCTTTCTGCTGCAGAAAGGAGGCCATTTTGAGGACAGCCTTCACTGTGATCAGCAACAGTTGAAATCGCGGGATATCTCATGGACCGGGAATATGAACTAATGGAAAAAATGGAATACAAAGTATGTATTACATGAACTAAACTCCTTAAAGGTAAGATTAACTGACTCAATCGCTGCATTGGTTTATAATATAGGCCGTAGAAAAATCATTGTACACTCTGCCATGGCTCCAGTTCATATAGAAGAGTTAAGTATTGAACATCATCGGGCAGTTATTTTGAATTTTATCAAAATATATGTTTAAAGCTTAAAGGCTAAAAAGAACAAGTAGACAAATTCCGTTGAGTCAAGGTGAGAACAGGACTTACAAACTATAATGGACCTTGACATTAGTTGGTGTTCACGAAAAACCATACTTCTTTTTTCAAAAGAGATAAATTGGAATATCCAATAAATACTGGATAAAATAGGTTAGGGATATTGGTATTTTTATTATTGATATTGTATTAGTGTGTAAATGAATAAATAGATCAGTATTCATAATTTCAAAATTTACATATATCCCTAACTATTTTGGTCCAGTTTATAAACGCTATCATGAAACCGAAGGCTCCAATTGACAAACAGAGCCGTGCAATGGCTACCAATGCGTGTGCCACACTTGAGACTGGGTCAGTCATCTCGCTATACCTTCTGGAAGGGGACAATCTGTTGTATCAACACCGCGGATACTGAAAGCTTCCCGTGGGATCACCACTTCGTTGTCTGAAAATACATAATTTGAAACATGTTGATATTGCTGTCGTAAGCAAATCAAGATATATGTTCTTACAATGTTATATAACCGCACTATATATGTCTGTGAATAACAGACAAATCAGTTATTGGTTTATCAGCATCGTTTCATACCGTCGTGGTGCGACGATAAACAATTCTTATATAACTTGACCAGGCAATTTATCTATTCTCTCTTCTGTTAACAATAGCATCTTTTGTATGATAGGTCTAAATTGGTTATTAAGTTGGTGTTTAGTCAGAGATCTGTATGGTTAAAATTAGTATCTTTTGTATGATAGGTCTAAATTGGTGATTGAAGTAGGTGTTTAGTCAGAGATCTGTAGTGGTTAACATTAGTATCTTTTGTATGATAGGTCTAACTTGGTAATTAAAGTTGGTGTTTATTAAGAGATCTGTATTGGTTAACATTAGTATCTTTTGTGTAATATAATCATATATATATGAACTTGTTATATAGTCACCCCTGAATAACCCATGGTGTTTTGATGAACCGAGTACATAATCATGTCTTCCATCTCATGAAGGCGTGTTTGACGTCCCACGCCTTTTGAGTACGATGACACCCAATGAAAACTGTCGCCGAACAGGTCACCCCGATCCATTTACTCGGTGCATCATACGATAGCATACTTCAGTTTAAATTAAATTCAGTTCAGTGTTTGTTAATGTCTTGAAAAACAACCCTTAAAATTGTGCCAATGGACCACTATTATACATACAACTTCAAACAAATCTTTATATAATCCGAAGTCATTATAAATTATATTAGCATTGGAATATGTATGGGTGCTCTGAGTTATAATGTGTACTACCCATGGACTCACTTGTCTAAATGTAGCCACTTACTTCAGTCAACTGTTCTAAACTAGATTTTGCAAAATATTCCATACTGTTTAAAGGAACTGTTTACATATGAACTGATGTATTGTAAAACAAATTCATAAAATTGAAAAGATTATTGTCATGAGTTCAATAAATAGTTAAACTCAGTGAAAATCGGCAAAGTCTTAACAAAACTTTACACCAATGCAGCTGTTCACATGCACCATATTTGCATATGCTTTTCAGCAATTTGATGCATGATCCTCGTGCAATTCATCTGCATAAGGTTTGCAGTTGGTTCCCCCAACTTAGTGGAGAAATTTATCTTCGATGTAACCATATAATATACATTACATATAGTGAGTGTTTTAAGTGAGTCTAAACTTTTGATGGGGAGTATATGTCGTTTTTGTAGTTTATAGAATATAGTCACTATTTCTACATGGAACGTTTGTGCAGTATCTTGTATCTTGTTCAGTGACATCAGCACAGACCTCTCTCTAGCAACAATCTCTGCCCCGTTCTGTTGACAATCAGCTCTATGTCATGTTCCGACGACTTGGTCTTGACGACATGTACGGTGTTGATGCCGATGTCGACGTCCAGGGAACTACCTAGGTAGTCGAGACTGACCAACCGCATGCCGGATGTCCCAGGAATGATCTTAGGGTCAAAGTCCAGCTTCTCCACGTGCAGTCGTGCTCCGCCATACCCGAACAGCACAGCCTGAAGAAAGCCCCCCATACCAGTGATGAAGTTGACCGCTCCGATGCCCGACCTGGCTTCTGTCCAGATCTACAAACATATGAATTAATCCGTAAACTTTGTCCAACACTGTGTCAACCGACTAATGTGGTAACTGCCTGAAAACTGATGAAGCTGTAATTCATAAAGTATATAACCTTAGTTACATGACGAGGGAGGGCTAGTGGGTTCCTTCTTGTTAGAGCTGATCATTTTTCAGAGCACAGTCGCACTGTTGTAACTAATAACAGCAACGTTGAATGTTGATATGCTGTGATGGATGGACATTCCCTATCCCCGTACCTTTGTCATCAAATTGAGATACTCATAATGCATGTTCACAATATCTTGAGTCATTACAGAATGTGGATTGGTAGAGTCACCTTGAAGGGTTCCCGGGCATAGAGCGAGTAGCTCTTGTGGAATAACTCTTTGGCCTTGACCTCATCCCCGAGCTCCAGCCAGCCGATACTGAACATCCCCCACGTCATGGCCGGCCCTAGCGGCGTCGTCACATCGTCGTACACCTCAAGGTCATTCCGCCTCACCTCCCTGGACATCGGCCACATCTGGGGGAAGCCGGTGAGAATCGTGTCCGCCTGCTTCACCACGGCCTTCTCTCCTACAAATATATTTCACATATACATGATACAAAATCTAAAAGACTGTTACAGGGATCAAAGGTTTCACCGGGACACCTCGCTGCCTCACCACGGCCTTCTCACCTACATGGATCAAAGGTTTTACCTACATATCATACATGCTGTTCCAAAGGCAAATTGTCTGCTTACCTACTAGAGTAGGTTTCATGACTGTTTGTTGTACCCGACTATATTTCAACAATTTTGAAAATGTTACTGTTATATATCATCTGGGTAAGTGGCAGTTGTTACCATTAGAGCAGGGCACGCTTGGCGTATTCTATCTTTTCCATCACTTCTTTTCTCGTCCAATGGAAACTGTTTAGTCTCTGGCGTGACATTTTATACATGAATTAAAATCCTCCATGGTAATCTAGCATGTGTTTGTGATGCTGTTGATATTCCCGCTGCAGGGTGGTTGTGGTGGCACTATTAGGACCATGAGGTCATTTCGGAATAGTGAGTGAGTGAGTTTAGTTTTACGCCGCACTCAGCAATATTCCAGCTATATGGCGGCGGTCTGGAAATAATTGAGTCTGGAGCAGACAATCCAGTGATCAACAGCATGAGCATCGATCTGCGCAATATTTCGGAATAGTGTTCTTCCAGTTACGCTGTTGCCGTCTGCAGAGTCTGCCTCTGAACCACACAAATCAGTGATTGACATCATGAAATCGATCTTCGAAATTTGGATACGATGGCATACACCAATAAAGACAGCGAGCTTATTCACCTGATCTTACGACAAGCATGGGTTGCTGAAGATCAGTTCTAACCCGGATCGTCATGAGTCACAGAGTAGTGTTTGAATCGGAAGCGCACTTTCCATCATCCATCCGTCGTCGGTCTAACGACTGCATACTTGTATTACCATTATATATATTACCTGTGACATTTTCATATCCCTCGAACTCAGGATGGTACTGTCTGCGTTCATCAAACGGAATGTATATTTGGTCGGCAATGTCCGTCCACGTGGTGTTGACATGTTCTCCAGCCAGACAGGAGGCGTAGTTAGCAAAGTGGACACTGAGTTTGGCTCCTATGTTGGTATACACTGAATTGTTGATACTTATCTGATGTTCATCGGGGGGCATCACACCTTGAAGAGATAATAACATCAGGTAAATTAGTTCATCAGCTTTTGTTTTGATCGTTATTATTTTAAATAATTAGGGAAACAGAATTATCATTGTAAAATTATGTAATGATTTAGAAAAGATATGAAACAATTTATGAATGAAACGTTGTCAGAGTAACCACCCTGACACGCACGTGACAGTTGCTGGGTGAATGAAATATGGTTATCTTGGAAAGCAAATTGTGGCTTGAAACGTTACAGTCAAATTCTAATAGTCTTATTAAACACATGCGGTGGTTGGGTAACCCTTTGGTTAGTGAAGTGAATCTTCATATCGGAGGCACGATTCGTATAATGTGTGGACAGTTAATTGTGCAGTATTATTTGGATTAGGCGGCGGTCTGGAAATAATTGAGTCTGGAGCAGACAATCCAGTGATCAACAGCATGAGCATCGATCTGGGCAATATTTCGGAATAGTGTTCTTCCAGTTACGCTGTGGCCGTCTGCAGAGTCTGACTCTGAACCACACAAACCAGTGATTGACATCTTGAAATCGATCTTCGAAATTTGGATACGATGGCATACAAGACAGCGAGCTTGATCACCTAATCTAACGACAAGCATGGGTTGCTGAAGATCAGTTCTAACCCGGATCGTCATGAGTCACAGAGTAGTGTTTGAATCGGAAGCGCACTTTCCATCATCCATCCGTCGTCGGACTAACGACTGCATACTTGTATTACTATTATATATATTACCTGTGACATCTTCATATCCCTCGAACTCAAGATGGTACTGTCTGCGTTGGTCTCAACTTTCTCAAAGGGTCAGAGACTCACTCACCGATCCAAACATCCACCAACCCATTCAAGCAGCCACCAATCAAACCAACCAGCCAGGAACTCACTCACTTAAGTAGTACGATCTAGCTACAACTATTTGATATATATATATTGTCATACAATTCTCACCATTTATTTCATAAGCTTGTTTGTCTTCATTCCAGGAAGGCCGCGTGACCCAGAACTTTCCCATATCTCTGATAAACTCATACCCTTTCTCATGTTTCAACCAGTGCATGTCTCTAGTGGCTGACAGATACTGCCGTGCTGCAAACGCTATGTCTCCTGTCACATGTTGTTGGTTTTCACGGCAAGGAACACATATATCTGGCGTGACCTCAGCCCCTGAGGAAGCCCCCTCCCAGGGGTACCGCAGACCCTCATAGCCCCCAGACGCTGCTCGGGCATAGGATGGCGGCATGGAATAGATCCTGTAGGACAGCATCGCCTTGGCCAGACCTGGATGAAACATCAGAATCGGTGGATACATCCACGTCTCCATGTCCCAGAACACGTGGCCCTGGTAGTCGGTCCAGTTGGCACCATTGGCCAGACCTCCAGGACTGAGGCCATAGAATTGGTTTGTTGGTAGGTATGTCTTCTCTGAAGGGAGAGAACTCATGATGTAATAGAAGCTTCCATGTACCAGCTTGGCTAGCTGGAGGTTGTCCTTGATTTCTATATGTCCATTATTCCACTTCGTCGTCCATGCATCAACATGGCGCTGGAACACCAGATCGTTGTCTGCCAGGAAGTCCCGTCTACCGGCTTCAAAGTTCATGTTGCTTCTGTCAATAGTCTGGTCAATGGCGGTCATGTAGATCCACCGGTCTGTGTTCGAGCCTGTATGGAGTGTCAGAGTGTCAGGGATCTCATACCAGGCGATGTAGATGTCCTGTAGAGGTGTGTCCTGGCGTTCTGGGATCAGAGTTGTCCCCTTTGTCCTCCAACAGTTCCACCGAGGGCATCTGTATAGAAGTCATATTCTACACGTTATTCATACCATACACACAATACATACATTACACAATACATTGGTACATGAGGACACTAAGGATAGATATACAGAATTATGCTGGATTTACTCCTAAACACATACAGTGAGAAAAGAGGATCTGAATGAATAAGTATGTGACGTAGTTTGGCTTAACCGGTCTCCGTTCTTTTCTCAGTTAGATCACGGTGTGTCAGCATTACGTGAAAGGAAAGCAGGAAGCATTACAGGTGATCAGCGTTACACCACCTTGGGTGAAACCCGTTAGCATTTGATAAATGCCAGACAAAATGACGTCCACACAAACGTTTGTTGGTAACATATGTTGCATTTTGGATTGCACTTTCTCAGAAATTTCTGATTCTAGTAGATTCTAGCACTTCCCATATTTTAACATTAAACTGACCACTTTCAAAATGGCATAAGTATCCACACAGGTGGTAGCAAGAAATGAAACATGCATGAAATGATTATTCGATGTTGATATGTTTGATACGAGATGCATTCGTAATGTTGGTTTTTTCAAGTGTCCAGTTTTCAAGTGCATACTTTATTTTCCCGGCACGGCATTTTAATCGTCCATCAAGTTCACAGATATAACAGACTTAGATTACTTCCGAGATACGTGCAGCTACGTCAACACTTACAAGTCCTCTCTTCCAAGGTTGACTCTGGGTTCAAACTGAATATCCTCACTGGTAAAGTTGCTCTGGAAGCTGTTCTTGACGTTAATGATGACGTCCTGGCCCTCTGCAACAGCTTTTCTCGTGACGATGACCTCCGTGATAAGCAGTCGGACATAGTACTGATGAGCATATACTCTGTGCTCAATCGTCAACATAGGAGTGTCGATAGTCTCAGTGAAAACAGCTGCCAACAGACAACAGTTAGTCAGGCAGGCAAGCAAAACGTAGTGTGAGTGAGTTCAGTTACATTGCGTTTTCAGATATTATTTATCTTGTAACGGGGTTTTCCTCCAAAACGACATAGGGTGTAGATAGTTGAAACCAGAGATGGTGTCAAAAGGCCAAGATTACATAATCGAATAGAAATGTGGGTTCAACAGAAAAGCGATCCTGGCACAAGTAAAGGGACACAACTCTGCACGATTCAGCCCACTGTTACTGTACGAAGGCTGCATGCTAGATTTACGCCAAGGCTACATTTCAAGCAGATGTTGTTGTTGTTTAAATTATCGATTCTGGGGAAAATTAACGCTATGAAGAATTCTGACTGCGGCAAACACCACAGAAATGCTTCAGATCCATTACTTTGAATACATTCAGGAAAATCTGAAGGATATGATATTGAACGTCAACGCCAGAGCATAACCAGTCTCGATTGTCCGCCGGAACATTTAACATAGCAATATCTACAATATGGCATTGTACGTCGCCAGTGATGTCCTGCAAAACTCGCCTCGCTTGACGTCCAGAGAGAAAGTCCTCGTGGTGTCCGCCTCGGTTACCCCCGTCACCGTCAGATGTAGAGAGTTGAGGGAGGGGATACGGGCGCGGTGTGACCACCCTGCCAACATAGCAATGTTACAGCTGTACGTACACACATACCGCTATCAGGAATTATCACCATTGTATGTCAGGTACTTCTTCCAAATGAGTTTAAATACGTACTTTTATTTACATCGTGGCAGGCAAAAGTGTCTCAACTTTTCCGTGTTTATAGAAGAGGATGAATCAGTATGTATGTAACATTATCGTCCCAGTTGCATATGTTGTTTTTGCAAAGCCTACTACTCTCGCAAAAATAATACGTCGCAGAACAGGCTGGGGGTACGCTGACGCAAAATTTTCTAGGCGCAGAATATTTCCGGTTTACAGTAATTTCTTGTTTAGAGTTCCATCTTGAAATGCTGCTGATATTTTAGTATGATAATTCTCTCTGTTACGGTATTACCAGTTGGCCCGTTGTACAACCCGTTGACGTAGACGGTGGGGCTGAGTGCCACCGTGGCCAGGTGCCCGTTACCCACAGACGGCATGAACCGGAAGTCGGTCTCCCCCGTGTCGTCCCGGGTGGGTAGTCTGGAACAGGCAGGTAAATATGTTTGCTTCTCGTGATCACAGATTCTCAGGCCAGTAATCGTATGTATATGGCCCATCCTAGCCGTGTCAGTGTTGGCTCAGTATGGGATATAATCATTAAAGTAAAACATATATACCGACCAATTGGCATTATATTTATTCTTTTTCCAAAAGGAACAGTACGGTAAATAGAATTTTGCCTCGACATTTACAAAACATTTTGCTGAACCATTTGACTTCCTATAAATAAAGTGTTGTGAAAAAAAAGAATGAACAATGTTTCAGATGAAGTCAGTCTATTATCTTGGAACAGTTACAGAAAAGTATTACTGTGCATGGTCAGGAGAGAAAGGCAAACAATGTCCAAGAACCTAGTACGCTATAAAAAAGGAAATATAGAAACGTAAAATGCAACCTCTGTAATCTGAACATACTGTCTTTCGAAGCCACCTGTATGTACACATATACAACAGCTCTGTAAATGAAACGAGGGGCTGTTGTAATCTCTGACCTGTCACTAGTGAAGACTGTGGGTGACGAGCTGGTGTCCTTCACCCCTCCGGGCAGGGTGGGCGTGGCATCATCACAGGGCATGTCACAATAGCGGTGCCACGACGAATCCTCGCTCCACTAGAAAAACAATACAAGTGGAGATAACATCGATGGAATACAATGCAACAAGTGGCGTCAACGCAGTTTGCACGACGATGAAGTGGACGTTCTTAATATCTGTACCGTGATACAACACATGGCCTGGCCATCACATGTAATATAATACAATACGTGGGGTTACACCCAGTTGCTGTATAATACGTACCGTTCTCAACACCTGGTGTTTCCATCGCGTGTGCACTTATACAACAATATACAACCCGTGGAGTATAATACTGTATACATCTGGCGTTATCATTTCTGAAATTGGGAGCTGAAACTTTGTAGGTTGAATATGTTCTCAATACCCTAAGAGTAAGTAAGATAACATCTTAGAATCAGCAACTGAAACTCGCAACCATCAACTTTCACAAGCAGTAGCTTTTCACAACTTGCCCCGTGTGCGAGATATGCATATAATTACGTGAGCAATATCTAGACAACATCTCTCCGTGGTTGCTAGAACCCCTGAGAGTACTTGTACACATGTTTCGGTTCCTCCGTGCGCAAACCACTTTGTCCTACACATAGGGGACTGTTGCACATTTGCATGTCACAAGAAGTGTTCAAGCTATCACAAGGTGCCGTGCTTTCATACAGATGTTCAGTAACATTTCAAGAATAGGACTGATATCAAAAAGCTCACTTGGCGGCCAAGGCGTAATACAGAAAGTACTACCTGTGTACTGTGGTGTGGTCTTATCAACACGATATTGGGTCATCTATGAAGAACAGTCTTGGTGATATAAACATGGGTGCAGTTGGAGAGTTTATAGGGATAGAGAGAGTTTATAGAGAATTATAGGTCTAAGGGATTGATAATATAGGATATTTATATAGCGAAGATTTTCACGCAACTACTGCATGCTCAAGGCGCTGGTATTTTTTCCCTCGATCATTGGATGTCCATCTTTACGGCAGATCGTATTATCGATCTCAACTCCCTGGGAAGTATACAACTCTTGCAGCCACTGGGCGCACCGAGTTATTGTGGCTTACTCATCCTAACTAGGTACCCATTCACAGCTGGGTGGATTGATAGTGAAGGAAGGAGAGTGTGATGAGGATATTGACTCTCACCTTTTTTGTCATTGCAACCAACTCATCATCTTAAATATTATTCGTTTTCAACTTATTTGGTCCTTGATACACCTAAAACAACATATAGATTTTACTTTGCTGTTTTTCCAATACAACAGAAAAACAGTGCCGTTGAAATGATATACTGCTGGTGTTTCAGCAACAGCTGGTATCCTGTGAGTCCTAGTGACGTATATATCTCACCCAGTGCTTCCAGGTCCGGAGCTGACAGTGGAGAGCGAGAGGCACAGTCGCCATGTCACCTTCCATCCCCGTCCCGCCCACCAGGTGGTAGTCAGTGTTGATCTTGCCGCTGTGACACACACACAGGTGTAGCTTAATATAGACAGGTACAGCATAGCCAAAAATGTAGTGGGTAGGTTTGGGATAATGCAGACAGATATTAGATAACGCAGACAGGTATGGGATAACAGGGTCACGTATAGCACAACCCTATAGGTATGGGATAACTTGGACAGGTTTGGGAGAATGCAGACAGGTATGGGATAACAGGGACAGGTATTGTACAACCCTATAGATATGGGATAACTTGGACAGGTTTGGGAGAATGCAGACAGGTATGGGATAACAGGGTTACGTATAGCACAACCCTATAGGTATGGGATAACTTGGACAGGTTTGGGATAATACAGACGGGTATGGGATAACAGGGTTACGTATAGCACAACCTTATAGGTATGGGATAACTTGGACAGGTTTGGGAGAATGCAGACAGGTATGGGATAACAGGGACACGTATAGCACAACCCTATAGGTACGGGATAACTTGGACAGGTTTGGGAGAATGCAGACAGGTATGAGATAACAGGAACACGTATAGCACAACCCTATAGGTATGGGATAACTTGGACTGGTTTGGGAGAATGCAGACAGGTATGGGATAACAGGGACACGTATAGCACAACCCTATAGGTATGGGATAACTTGGACAGGTTTGGGAGAATGCAGACAGGTATGGGATAAGAGGGACACGTATAGCACAACCCTATAGGTATGGGATAACTTGGACAGGTTTGGGAGAATGCAGTCAGGTATGTTAAAACGCAGACAGGTGTGGAATCATATTGGCTAGTGTACCTATTGGGTTGTGCAGACAGGTATGGAATAATGCTGACAAGTATGAAATAAAGAAGACGGGCATGGGACGATACACACAAGTATGGGATACTGGAAACTGATATGGAAGTTAAACATGACCTTTTGCGTGTAAATAATACAGTTTTGGAAACTCAATATTTAGATATATTATGTTAGTTATAGTATTTAAAAAGTCCATAATTCCTATGATTTGATTCTGCAGAGACTCACAGTTCAACGCCACACTTGGTCAGCCTCTTGAGTGTCTCTTGTATCCTCATGTTAGCTTGTTTACACCTGAACACTCCGACCAGCCCGATACCTGGGGAATAGTCAACAGTGTGATACATGTACCTAGTGTCACAACACCTCTGTATATATCCAGTAATAAGACGAACACTTTACCTTTATTTCATTTTCTATTATCGAATGTTGGCTTTTCTTGGACGAAGTTGAAAAACTTAAAAGGCAAACGCTGGGGTGGCGACAAACATCCACAAACGTTTAAGAAAGTGTAAGGGTTAGAGAAGGGACATAACTCACTGATAGATTCCCGACTACGGTCAGTGACATTCCCAGGAACTACATCCCAGCCTCTTCCCTCGTACAGACGGCCATCCTCGCCAATCAGGAAGTTGTAGGCAATGTCTGGGTACCCGATCTTCTGATGCCATACCTGGACCGAGCGTAAATATAGTGGTTAAAGGTAAGTGAATAATGTTTTTTTCACAACAGTAGCAAATAATTAAGGCCTTGATCATGCAAACCAGGGACTTAAAACACGAGCAGCAAACCACCATTATTCCAATAATACGTCATCAGCCTAATGGTATATCATAACCCATACCCATTTCAGTCGGCTATTTCGAGGACACGAGCTACTGGGGACTTTTTCAAACCCGCCTTTACATCGGTCGTTTTTCTAATTAATACCTAAATTGTGCACTTTTGTATTCGAAGAGGCCTAAAAATAGTGCTTACGCAAGTTAACACTTGCACAATAAATTGCGATTGTCCTTTTTGTTATGTCCTTGTGGAACTCTCTGACGCAACATTTACCCTATTCAGTATACGCATGTTCACATTCGCAAACGCGTTCTTGCAAAGAATAGTACTCACACACACACTTACTACATTTCAAATTACCCTCGAAAAATACAGCGGAATTTGCCTGAATATTATGTATACTGACAAATGTATACTGAAAGTCCTCAGTATTTACAGGTCGTAGATATCTGGAAACATTTACTTTGAATCATTGATACGTAATCACATGTATGCATGACAAGCTACCTGTATGTGTCTTATGACACGGGAACATGTTGCAAGGTCTGTACACGTCCCCCCAAGCTGTATGGTCAACCACGACGTAGTCTGCTGCTGCCGACCTCGTCTCCGTCTCATACTCATTGTCCGCTTTCCACGCGGACCGGGCAATGATGTGCGGACAGTTCTTTCCTGGTGGACAGAATGATCACATTACCTTGTTTAGCATATATTGGTAACTTTATATGGAGAGGCGCTCCAATTCGCAGGTAAGAGACAGGGGATATCAGTAATATGAATATCAAATGGTCTTTAGGTCTAGCTTTAACACCCACCTCTCAGTACTTCATCCTTGGGGAGGAGGCAGTCAGTGACCTTGTGTGTTCTGATGGAGAAGGGAACCCGGCTGGTCACTATCTCCTTACCTGTAATGACATAGGGAGGTGGAGTAAACAGGGTTCGATTCCCATAGGGTGCTATGTGTGAAGCCAGTCATTCAAAATCAACATTTTTCAACGAATCAAAATGTTTTGTCGTATTTCAGATTGTAAAAGGCAAACAAAGTGTTGACAAAAGAAAAGTGGTCTGGACGTAGAGTGACTGAACAGTCGACAAATTGAACTGTCCAACTGATCACTCATCTATACTAAGCAGCAGCAAAAGAAACGTCAGTTTGGAATTTTCCTTCGCAGAAACGGATAATTGTAAACTCATTTAATGTTTTGATTGTATATTTTTGACAACAACTTTACCTGAACAAAGACATTCCTTCCCAAACTCACAATGGAACCCAGGAAATGGTCTCAAAAACGCAACCTGATCTCGGAGATGGTACGGAGTTCTCCATGGGCGGATCCAGGAATTTTGAAAGGGGGGTTCAGGGGGTTCAAACCCCCCATTGGCTCCACCGACGCAAAAAAAATCTTCAATGTGGTCTTGAGTCATTTTCAAGGGGGGGTCGAACCCCCTGAACCCCCCTCTGGATCCGCCAATGTTCTCCATGTTTTTCATGCAACTCATGCTGCACGTGCTGTTCACAAGGACCAGCCCTATAAAACGCACCACCAAACGTGGTTGAAACATTCCCATTACAACGTCAGCAGGATGCCGCGACTCACGACAGCTCAGAGGAACCAGGCGCTAGGAAGATTTGAAGCTGACAACACTGCACAAGCCGTTGCCAATCACTTCCAGGTCAACGTTCGGACCATCTGCAGGCTGCAGCAATGTTTCCGGGCCACCAACACCACAAATGATCGCCTCTGTACTGGCAGACCAAGACGACAAGACCGTCATGTTGTGCCACAGCATGTACAGAATCCCTTCATGCAGGCATCCGAAACAGCACGACAGACAGTGGGAACACACGGAAGACCAATCAGTACTAATACAGTACGCCGACGTCTTAACAGCGGGAACCTCCAATTGCCGTAGACATTACCGTGGACCTATCCTCACCCCTCGTCTTCGCCGTGAACGTCTACAGTTTGCCCTACAACACCAAAACTGGCGATACAAGCAATGGAGAATTGTTCTGTTCACAGATGAGAGTCAGTACTGCGTATCAACTGCAGATGGCAGAACAAGTATATGGCGACGACGTGGCCAGCGTTACTCAGTCCAATGTGTTATGGAAAGAGAATCATGGGGAGGTGCAAGCATCATGGTATGGGGTGGAATAGGCCTGAACCAGAGAGTGGGTCCTGTGGTGTTCCAGAACCTTGGTCCAGGGAGAGGAGGTGGCATCACTGTGGTGCGCTACATCGACCAAGCTCTCAGACCCTACGTCATACCACATTTCACACGTCACCGGAACAACATTTTCCAGCATGATAACGCCCGGGCCCATACTGCCAGAGCTACACGGGACTTCCTACAGCAGAACGGTGTCAACATTATGCAGTGGCCAGCCCTTAGTCCTGATTTAAACCCAATTGAACATCTTTGGGATGAAATTCAGAGGAGACTGAATAATGTCATATCAAGGCCGAACACAGCCGATTTATTGCGCCAGGCCTTTATCAGAGTGTGGTTCCAGGTTCCAATGGCCTTCATCAATCGACTGGTGCTCTCCATGCATAGACGCTGTGCTGCAGTTATTGCCGCTCGTGGTGGTTACCCTAGACACTGAAGTCAAGGGTCTGAATGGACTGCAAACGTTCACGTAATGTCTTGAAATTGTGTTGAGTTATTCATTGATGTGTCAAGATATTGTACACAAAAAATGTTTTTGATCCGCTTATTATGTCCATTTCTGTAATGATTTGATTACAGTGCCTATCTCATTTTGAATTCGTACTGACGGGGTTTTTTTGGCTGCTGAGTATATGTACGTTTCACTACTGAGAGCCATTGTATCGCCCTTATGTTATCACCGATCAACGAACATGTGAAGCAAACAATGAAAGAGAGTCATGAAAGTCATGTATTAGGTCCATCTGCCCATCTCACCTTCCTGCAGCCAGTGTTCAGATCCAGTACCAGTGATCCTCAAGATTAAGGGATACTCCGCTGATGCTTCTCTGTTCATTACAATCACTTTTTGGGAGTAGATCTCGATATCCAGCGAGTTGCCGAGGTAATTGGTGCCGAGGAACCTGAGGGCCTTGTTGCCGGGGGGTACTCGGGGATCAAACTCCATATGCTCTGTGAAGATTCTGGCGCCACCGTAGCCGAAGAACAGTGCTTGGAGGAAGCCCCCATCCCGGTGATGAAGTTCACTGCTCCGATACCCGACCTGGCCTCTGTCCAGATCTGATGAAATGATAACATTAAAGTAACGTATTTTCATACAACTAATGAACTACACGGGTTATTAATTTACACACTTCTTTGACTCTTGGCTGCCGAGTTGCCTAGTAGTGTGGCTAACGCACTGGATTGTCACTCAAAAGTATCATCTGGTTAAAATAAATTTGATGTATTTCCATAAGAGGTCTTGAACTTTGTCTATAAACTATACTCATTTTCCCTCTTACGCTTTAATTCTCGTACGTCCTTGCAATCTTGGATTAGTTCCAGACCCATTAGGCTTTAGAAGTAGATTTGAAAGTTAGAATATAACATGAATTCAGTCTCACCTTGAAGGGTTCCCTGACATATGGAGAGTAGCTTCTATGGAAGAGTTCATGGGCCTTGTGTTCATCCCCTAGCTCCAGCCAGCCAATAGCAAACATGCCCCAAGTCATTGCAGGACCCAAGGGGTTCGTGACCTTCTCATAGGCTACAAGGTCATTGCGTCTGACCTCGGAGGTCATAGGCCACATCTGGGGGTAGCCCAACATAATGGTGTCAGCCTGCTTCACGCCCCTCTCATCTGCAACATCATCAGGAGCATGATTTGCTTGCACCCAATTAACGAAGCTGTAATATGCTGATGGACAAATGTGTACATATCCCTTAAATATAGTTCTGTATGAGTGACTGTTGATTAGAAATCACTCCTGTGTTCGAAGTACAAGTGTGTTTGTTTGTTGTTTTACGCCGCCCCCAGCAATACTCCAGCTATATGGCGGCGGTCTGTAAATAAACAAGTTTGGACCAGACCATCCAGTGATCAACAGCATGAGCATCGATCTACACAATTGGGATACGATGACATGTGTCAACAAAGTCAGCGAGCTTGACGACCTGTAAGTCACCTCTTCCGACACAAGTGTGACACTTCATACCTGTCCAGTCTTCAAATCCCTCAAACTCTGGGTGGTATTGTTTCTCTTCATTGAAAGGCACAAACAGACGATCAATGACGTCCATCCAGGAATCCGGTACTTCTCCTGTTGCGTTCTTTCCGGCGAGGCAAGCAGCATGGCGCGCAAAATACACGCTGAGTTTAGCACCAACATTGGTATAGGCCGAGTTGTTGATGCTCTGAGCATGCTCATCGGGTGGCATAACTCCTGTTGAAGTGAAATGACATGACAAGTATCAGTAATACACCAGATAAAGAAGGCTTCTCTCACTAACAAATACATTCTTCAACTACATACTCTAAATACCCTACTGTCATGAATTGTAAGACGGATATTTTGCGAAGGAGAAGGACGGTTTCTTTACACCAATAATGCCGTTTACTACAGCAGAAATGTCCGTAGAGAAAGGAGACTTTTATCAAACGCAATAAGGACCAACCAACCGTTGATGCTGTATGTGTCCCTCTGTTCATCATACGTCGGACGGGTTGCCCAAAAGTGGGCCATATCTCGAAGTAATTGGAAACCTTTCTCCCTCTCCAGCCAATCAACATCTCTGGTGACTGTTAGATACTGCCTTGCTGCCAGGCCGATGTCGCCGGTGATGTGAAGCTGGTTCTCTCGGCATGGCACGCAGATATCTGGAGTCTGCTCAACGCCAGTCAGGGCACTCTCCCAGGGGAAGCGTAGTCCCTCATACCCACCTTCTGCTGCTCGCTCATACGCAGGACCCATAGCGTAAGTACGGTAAGAGAGCATGTCTTTGGCCAGTTCCGGGTGGAACATAAGCATTGTGGGATACATCCACGTCTCCATGTCCCAGAACACGTGACCCTGGTAGTCGGTCCAGTTGGCACCGTTGGCCAGACCTCCAGGACTGAGGCCATAGAACTGGTTGTTCTTGATGTACGGGTCAAATGCTGGAAGGAAGCTCAAAAGATAATAGAACGAGCCATAGATTCTTTTAGATAGGTAGGTATTTCCATCAACTTCAATATGTCCTCTTGCCCATCGTTTCATCCAAGCCTCGACGTGGGAAGTGTAAAGAGAATTTACGTCATCTTTCAGTAGGTCCAACGCTTTCTTGAACGTGTCCTTTGCGTATTCGTTAAACATGTCAATAGAGGAGAGGAAGACCCATGTCTTGCTGGTCACTGCCGCTGGCAACATGACACTCTCCTGGACCATGGTGTTGTAGATGTGGACGCTCCTTGGATCTGTGGTGTTGCTCTCGGTCACCAAGGTTACCCCAGTTTGGTAGTGGCACTCTGACAGACAGTTCCTGGAAACATAGTATTACAAGCTAGGTCGAAGTAGTTCATTCGCGGGTTGTCAGTTTAGAAAAGATGCATCAAACATATTCATCAAATATCATATATCTAATGCTTCAATAGTGGTCATACGTTTTGTATCAAGTACCTATCAAGAGTCAGCAGATATTCTGATGTTTTGAAAGAAGGAAGACTAAAAATGTCAATTGGACATTTTCATACAATATCACCGAGAGCTTCGCCCAATGGCCCTGGGAGTCGAATCCGAAGTTCCTGTGTAAAAGAAGATGCGAAGGAAATCAAATAAGACGTATATTTATGAATATATAATTCTTTCTCGTTGCTTGGAAATGGCGTAAAACCAAACGCATTCATTCACTTATTCACATGGTTAAATGGATATTATATTACGCAACTCACTGGAAATCTCCAGAAACATCCACCTCTGGCTGGAAGTTGATATCTGTGCTTGGTTCTCCTGGGTGATTGGCTAGTGTCACAGTGATGGTATCAGGGTTATCGCCCAGTCTGTGGACCGTGACCTCTGACACCAGGAGGCGTGTGTAGTACTGGTGAGCGTACAGTCGCAGGGTCACCATGGCCGTGGGCGTCGTCAACGTCTCCTCAAACACACCTAGTGAACAACGTACAAATTCCTAAACAGATCTGTACCAAACTATCCATGCCATATGACCCATTTCTGGGCTGATCCATACAAATAGAATACCTATAGGCACACTGTCAATATGATAGGAGACAGGCCTGAAGGCTGATAATCCCTGTCTTCTGTATTGGCAATCTCTACCCAGCGGAAGCATACACCAACCGAGTGGGTGAGCAAGAGAATATGATGGTGCGGGACACCAGAAATAGTCATTACACACTGGACCGATGTTAAGAATCGAACCCAGGCTTTAAGCCTTATAAGCGAACGCTTTTGCAACTCGGCTACTCTACTGCCCCTAGCCGCCTAAATGTTACATTCTGGACTAGGCGCTCACGGTGTTCTACGAGATCGTTATTTTTTCTATCACTCTTTCCAGAAACACCACCACTTATAATCGACAATGCCCAGCCTCATCACTCCGAATTTTAAATGGTCAGACCATTGTTTTAGATAGGGAACATAGAGCTGATGAGACCCACCTCTCTTCACGTCAAGGGCGTACAGTCTCTTGGCATCCGGGTGCCCGCTGATGTTGGCCGTGAGAGCCTGTGTTGAAGGTATTCGTGCACGGTGACTCCACCCTAAGGGAGACAACTAGACACATGAGCGCATTACAGTCACAATGTTTACATCACCAATTCAGATAACAATAAATACATTCTCGAAATCTATTAATGAAAACACTTCAGGTCGACAGTCCTTTGGACTAAGTGAATTTTATAGATATTTCCATTGTTTGCATCACACTCTACTGATGAAGATTCTGCATGGACCAAAACGGCATCTTTAGTCTTGTACGATACACTGAGCTGATGGTAGTTACTGTGTGAGTTCCCGATTTGTGCAGTAGTTCAGTTACATCGCAGTTTGTCAGCTAAATGTGGTAGGAAGGCTTAAAGTGATGCGGGTCTTAGATACTGTCAAACCTACATTTCGACGTGAACCGGGATTTTAACCCTCGATCAAATATTTCTGGCGTGCCCAAGGGACGCAACTCTACACAGAAATTGGACGCCAGAGCTATCCGTGCATCCTGGTAGTTAATTCAATGCTGTCACTGCAAAAGAAATTAGGTTTGTGAATTGATTTGATTTAGAAGCTTCCCGATGATGCTGGTGGGTTTACCTGTTGGTCCATTGTACAGTCCGTTTAAATAGATAGTGGGACTGTAGACGAGGGTAGCGAGGTGGCCATTGCTCACTGACGTCATATACCGGAAGTCTATCTCATCAGAGTTGTCTTTCCTTGGTAGGCTGGATAAATGTCATATTATCACATATACAACAGCAAAACAGCATATCATGTTCATGAAATATCTTGAATGATACAAGTAACCTTTAACTAATCTAAAACTAATTTTTAATTGGTAAAATAGAATCAAATTGTCAAGTGAATACAGCTGATTAGATGTACCTGTCTGTCTGGAACACTGTCGGGTCGTCGCTGATGTCGTCATACTGGCTAGCTGGTTTGGGGATGGGGCTGAAACATTCCCCACTACACCTCGGAGCTGTGTACTGCCCGCCTCGCTGATACTCCATCTGGTAGTACAGGATACGGTGTATGTAGACATATATATAGGACAGTGTCGGTGGAGCTTTGTCTATCACATCTCTTCTTGTTTTGTGGATCCGTTCTGGTGTTGACCCGTACCCACAAGGGTTAGAATGGAGGCTATAATAATCATTTCCAGAGGAAATCTGTCTTCATCTCAACCTACACGATACCTGTCTCGATCTAACTCAACCTACACGGTAACTGACTCCATCCAGCTCAACCTCCACGGTACCTGACTCCATCTAGCTCAGCGTACATGGAGTCTTCATTCAACTCCTTCTACATCTATATCTACCTACCCAGTGCCTGTCTGTCATGATCCTGCACATCAGGCGGTCGTGGTCACTGACGAAGTCTGAAGGAAGCTGTGTCTGCCTCCCTCCCAACAGGATGAAGTTCGGGGATACGATGTTCCTAGTGACATATAAAATGCAACTGTTTAGAAAATATACCCAATCGAAATACCTTAAGGGTTCATATTTTACATACTCTACAAATGAAATGGGGAACGTCCTTACGTTATGGATGCAGCTTGTACACTCAGTATCAACAAGGAAGTGACATGAAGTGATTGATAGAATGCTTTGCTGCGGTGAGCTAACATTTTATTATATCACGTAGGAATCTGATTACATTGGACTCTTAAGTAACAATCCACACCGTGGTGCGATGAAACCACCACCACATCACACACTCTGGCAACCTGGTCTTCATCTGGGCCGGCCCTTGTGTAGGGCATGGGGTACTTAGGATGTGGAGTATATATTGTCAAGTAACAGAGTTGTGCAAACCCCTTACTTGGCCACGGCACACTTGAGGAGATGCCTGTAGGACCGTAGGGCGAAGTCATTAGGACCAGAACAGCTAAAGTCGCCAATAACTGCTATATCTGTGAATGAGAAGAAGAGAGTTTGAAATATTCTTGTTGCACCACCCACCTCGAAGACCTTTTGTAACTACCTCTATGCCTCAATATCAAATGAACACTCTGCACTAAATGAGACTATGATCAGATGACGATATGAAAATTTAGATGAAGTTGTTGCGGACTGTATACCAAGACACCCAGGGAAGGACACAATCTCTTTTCATGTGGATGTACCTTCGAAAAGGCTGTTCTTGTTTTTTTCAGAGTAGAGGCACGAAGTTTAGAGCTATTGGCTGCTTAAATTCCGCAAAATCCGATAACAGACCCCAAGTCCCCCATTTCTCATCACACAACCTCTTCAGTTCCATCCTGCCCCATCATGTACCGCCAGTACATGCATTTGCTGGACTGACTGACTGAGATTGGTTTAACGCCGCTTTTAGCAATATTCCAGCAACATCACGGCGGGCATTTGCTGGAAGTGGTGTATACAACGTACTGAGAGAGCTGGTGTTTATCCTGGAATTCATGCTTATGTTCCACCCTGCACCTTCATAGATTCGCCCATCTTCCCCCCAGGTAGAAGTTCACGCGGACATCCCGTTCCTGTTGCTGAAGAATGAAATAATTTATAACGGTACATCAATAACAAATAAAACTGTATTGGTACAGTTTATTATTTTTGTCCCCTGTCATGCTGACAACACGTTTTCAGTTGTCACAACTTCTGAACACATGTACAGTGATCGGACAAGTCATTTTCCCAATCTAAATGACGCCATACCTTCAATTGCACCATCGATCCTATGGACACACGTCCAGAGACTGTAGCAGTTGTCTCTCCTGTCTTCAAAACACCATACCTTCAGTAGCACCACTCTCTCGACACACGTCCAAAAACTGTAGCAGTTGTCTCCCCTTTCTTCAAAACAACATACCTCTAGTAGCACCACTCTCGACACATTCAGAGACAGTAGCAGCTATCTCCCCTTTCCATATGACAACATACCTTCAGCTGTCGTACTCTCTCAACACACGTCCAATGTTGGGTACAGTTATCTCCCCCCTGTCTGGCTCACAACAACGTAGGTTACATCATCAGCTGAAGACCGCGACGCAACTTCGTCGACCATCGCACCGTCAGGAGTAATGATTGTTGGACATGACGAGCCTGAGTGAATTACACAACGTGCTTAACTGATCTGGTACACACTACGACATTACGATACTGAAGAGTTCTCTGTTTCAGTCAGTGACACGAGGATTCAGACTGGGTGCTGACTTCCCCATGACTTCCCAAAAAGAAAACATAAAATAACACGATAACTATCTTATTTTGTGATACCATCAAACGTTTACAATCAAATGCATAATCGCAATATTTACCACTAGATTTAAAAAACACATGCACCTGCGTTTGGTGTTTCATTCAAATGTTCCTTTATAATTCTCAAAAGGCAGGACGAATATTTGACAGAAAGCAACCTTAAGAACCTTATTTCATCCTTATTCCGGTTGAGTTCTAGGCAGTTTCATTCAGGTCCAGTTTGTGGCAAACTTGAACCGGTGAAACATCGTTATAGACATATATCACCCAAAAGCTACTATCAAAGTGAATGTGTTGTATTATCATTGTACTTTTGCTTATCCTCAGCGCAAGTAAGTAGTCCCGGGTAAGTTGACTAACGTTGATATGGAAAATGGAATTTGAGTGCAGCAGTAGGTATACTACTTATACTTACCTTCTGGCAGGGGGCAGTCGGACACCTCCACAGTATACAGGGAGAAGGCCTCACGTGGGATGACCAGCTCACGACCTGCAGAACATACATCACTAAACTCTGTGTTGGAAACAATAAAATATTACCCACAGAAGAAATTCAAATCCATATGCATAATGTTCACAAAATCAACGAAATATATGCAATTCCCAAACCGGGTAATGGGTTATGCTGCATGTATGCAACACAGTTTCTACATTTAAGCGTCTGTATACAACGGTCTTGGTATGAACATACGTCTGACATATTTAATGCATTAAAATAAAGGATAGACAATTTGATCAAAATTTGATCGAACTTTTATCAAGAATATTGGGTACCCTGATCTGGAGTCATCCCACAGATGGCATCCTTACTTTGTCTGCTTGCTGAAAGGGGTAGCCCCTATGGTCATGTGGACAAGGCGTCCAACCTCGGAGTAGAAGGTCCTTGGTTCGAATTCCGTCGCAGGACACGGGAATTATATCATACAATATCAGGTAATTGTTGCTAAACAATAACAAAACCGCTATGCTGTCTCCAACAACTCTCCCAGGACATCACCAAAGTATTACATTGACGGCCCCTGTGAAGTGCAATATACATATTACAGTGGTACCTTGCTTAAGGATCCACTCTGTTCCTGTGGCCTTCAGCCTGAGGTGCAGCCGCTTGTACAGGGTCTCCGATCGGTTCTGGACAGTCACGATCACCTTGGAAGGAAATATATTGAGACTGAAGGAGTTTCCAAGGTAGTCGAGCCCAGCCAAACGCAGGCTGGTCGTATTCCGGGGCAGCTTCGGGTCAAAGTCCAGTCTCTCGGGATGGAGACGTGCGCCGCCATACCCGAATATCAAAGCTTGAAGGAAACCGCCCATGCCAGTGATGAAGTTGACGGCACCAATCTCCGCCCTTGCTTCAGTCCATACCTGCAGGAGTGAGTGAGTGACATTAGTTCTTAGCAATATTCCAGCAATAGCATTGGGACACTAGAAGTGGGCTTCACACATTGTACCCGTGTGGGGAATCGGACCCGAGTCTTCAACGTGACGAGTGAACGTTTTAACCACTAGGCTACCCCACTGCCCCACATTCCTCCAAGAACTGACAGGGAAAACATGTTGCCTTCAAGGGCCAATCATTTGATATTCGGAGGATTTAATGAATTAATAACTGCTTCCAGACAAAATTCGGAAACTTTTCCACATTTTTTACCAACATGTGTTATATATGGGATTACACTTCCTCAGTAAAGTACAGATTCTAGTACTCGGAGTTGAGTCCCATCCGGTTTTTGAAACTGTATACTTAACTGGAATCTCGTATACCATACTGAGAACATGTAATCACAATTAAACACGTGTTGCATTTGACCACTTTCTTAAAGGCATTGTGTATTCATGAAGTTCGCTGTATACGCCTGATGTACTGAAAAGATTCCTTTCACTTGTTATACCGTTGACGTGTCCCCTTTATATTCAACAAGTACATTATTACGTATTTTGCTACTATGCATTCCATTAACGAAGGAACAGAAGAATGGTATCGGCAGACCAAGGTCCCTACCAACAAGTGAACATATTATTGATGGTGTACGAATCCTACATTAAAGGGTTCCCGGGTGTACAAGGCATGTGATTGGTCGAACATCTGGTCAGCTTTGTCCTCCTCGCCCAGTTCCAGCCAGTTGATGGAGAACATGCTCCAGGTCATTGCAGGTCCACCCAGGTCCGTCACGTTCTCATAGATTATCAGGTCATTGCGGCGGACCTCCTCGTCCATTTCCAGCATCAGAGGAAATCCCAGCATAATGACGTCTGCCTGCTTCACGATGTGGGAGTCTGCAACACCAGGATGGATTATCTCATCGCCTTGATTCACTCATTATCATAAGGCTGGATTATCTCATCGCCTTGGTTCACTCATTATCATAAGGATGGATTATCACATCGCCTTGGTTCACTCATTATCATAAGGATGGATTATCACATCGCCTTGGTTCACTCATTATCATTAGGATGGATTAGCACATCGCCTTGATTCACTCATTATCATAAGGATGGATTATCACATCGCCTTGGTTCACTCATTATCATAAGGATGGATTAGCCATCGCTCACTCATTATCATAATCGCCTTGGGATTAGCATAAGGAAGGATTATCTCATCGCCTTGATTCACTCATTATCATAAGACTGGATTATCACATCGGTTCACTCATTATCATTGGTTCACTCATTATCATAAGCACATCGCTTGGATTAAGGAAGGATAGCACATCGCCTTGGTTCACTCATTATCATTATAAGGATGGATCATCTCATCGCCTTAGTTCACTCATTATCATAAGGCTGGATTATCACATCGCCTTGGTTCACTCATTATCATAAGGATGGATCATCTCATCGCCTTGATTCACTCATTATCATAAGGATGGATTATCTCATCGCCTTGGTTCACTCATTATCATAAGGCTGGATTATCACATCATCTTGGTTCACTCATTATCATAAGGAAGGATTATCACATCGCCTTGATTCACTCATTATCATAAGGATGGATCAGCACATCGCCTTGATTCACTCATTATCATAAGGATGGATTAGCACATCGCCTTGATTCACTAATTATCATAAGGATGGATTAGCACATCGCCTGGATTCACTCATTATCATAAGGCTGGATTAGCACATAGCCTTGGTTCACTCATTATCATAAGGATTGATTATCACATCGCCTTGGTTCACTCATTATCATAAGGAAGGATTAGCACATCGCCTTGATTCACTCATTATCATAAGGATGGATTATCACATCGCCTTGATTCACTCATTATCATAAGGATGGATTATCACATCGCCTTGGTTCACTCATTATCATAAGGATGGATTATCACATCGCCTTGATTCACTCATTATCATAAGGATGGATTATCTCATCGCCTTGGTTCACTCATTATCATAAGGAAGGATTAGCACATCGCCTTGGTTCACTCATTATCATAAGGATGGATTAGCACATCGCCTTGATTCACTCATTATCATAAGGATGGATTATCACATCGCCTTGTTCACTCATTATCATAAGGCTGAATTAGCACATCGCCTTGGTTCACTCATTATCATAAGGATGGATTATCACATCGCCTTGGTTCACTCATTATCATGGAAGGATGGATTATTAGCACATCGCCTGGATTCACTCATTATCATAAGGATGGATTATCTCACATCGCCTTGGTTCACTCATTATCATAAGGATGGATTATCACATCGCCGTTCACCATTATCATAAGGATGGATTATCGCTCTTGGTTCACATCGCCTTGGATGGTTCACTCATTATCATAAGGATGGATTATCACATCGCCTTGGTTCACTCATTATCATAAGGAAGGATTATCACATCGCCTTGGTTCGCCTTGGTTCACTCATTATCATAAGGATGGATTAGCACATCGCCTTGGTTCACTCATTATCATAAGGATGGATTAGCACATCGCCTTGGTTCACTCATTATCATAAGGAAGGATTAGCACATCGCCTTGGTTCACTCATTATCATAAGGATGGATCATCACATCGCCTTGGTTCACTCATCATCATAAGGATGGATTATCACATCGCCTTGGTTCACTCATTATCATAAGGCTGGATTATCACATCGCCTTGGTTCACTCATTATCATAAGGCTGGATCATCAAATCGCCGGATTCACTCTATGGGAGACTACAATGGCCCTTGTATGGATTTTCGGCACACGACAGTTTTCCATAACAACAATACAGAAACATTTCTCAAAGTGGCAGAGAGGGTGCCATCGTACCCACACCTTAGTTTGTCTAATCCAGACTCAATCGTCAACAAACCACAGAGGGATGTTGCTGCCAAACAACAATTGGCAAGATATGGCTAAATCACACTAAATCCCGGCTCTGGGTAATCTTTATATCCTGCTTACTCGACCTGGTATGAAAGATCTCAGATGAGTCTACTATGATGTATTTTTAACGATATAAGGCTGAGAAATTAAATGCGTACCATTCACAATGTTGGTGTAGTCGTACCCCTCATATTCTGGGTGGTACTTCCGGCTGTCATCAAACGGAATGTACAGATTGTCCGCCACGTTCAGCCAATCAGCGCCGACCTCATTAAACTTGTCAATGTCAGTCAAACATGCTGCATAGCGGGCGAAGTGGATGCTGTTGCGAGCCCCGATGTTGGTGTAGATGGAGTTATTGATGTACCTGGCGTACTCATCAGGGGGCATAACTCCTACAAAAAAAGGGCATAAATACTTGCTCAGTCGCTCTTGAACCTCAAGACGACCACAACCTTTTTATTTGACTTTTTCTACACATATGAGTGTTGATGGGTTATGTATTTCCTGTTTCCTTACCAAACTCCATATTCCGTTGAAAGTTTTCAACAAATATCTGTATATATGTGTAAAACCGAGACAAGATCATCTTCGTCATGGTAATCACTTGATGTGTGCATCATAAAATTTGAATAAGCAGAAACATATAGTAATTTAGTCTCCCTAAATGGGCAGTCTCTCTGGAGTCTAAGTGAACACCAAATACACGTAGATTGTACACGCTACAGCATTTACAGCTACTTCTCACAGTTACCGTTAATCTCATATGCCTGTTTCTGTTGGTTCCACGTTGGTCTGGATTTCCAGAACTTGGCCATGTCTCTGATGAAGATGTACCCTTCCTGGTCTCGCAGCCAATCCACGTCCCTGGTTGCTGATACGTATTGCCTGGCCGCCAGGGCGATGTCCCCCGTGATGTGCTGCTGGTTCTCGCGGCAGGGGACACAGATGTCTGGGGTCTGCTCGTCCCCCGTGTAGGCGCTCTCCCAGGGGTAACGCAAGCCCTCGTACCCACCTGCCTGCGCACGGTCGTAGGCAGGATCCATCCCGTGTATTCTATAACATAGGAATCATCTAACTTAATGAGCCAGAAGTGTGTGTTGGTAGTAACATGTTCTTCCAAACAAAACCTTGCAAATACACTTCATGAGATTCCAAAATAATAAGAATAATAATATAATAATAATTATAGTCTATTTCTCATGCGCATTGATCCATGCACGATCCCAAACAATCTGGTTATTATTACCCCGGATAATCAAAGCTGACTGTTAGGCTAGAGTGTTATAGTCACATGCCTTTATTCCACCGGGTACTCATTTTCTGCTGGATGAACAGAGGCAATTTTGAACAAACTCACTTGCCTAAGGTAAGATGTTACATGATTGTTCTCAATAAGCTGATTACAACACTGGCTGTAAGGGGGTATTCTTCAAAATACAAATAGTACAAACGAGACCTTTTTGAGGAACTACCCGATACATGTACGTTTATTCACAAGTTGTTCACAAAGTGAACCAAGCGACGACTGAATACCTGTACGAGAGCATGTCCTTGGCCAGTCCAGGAAATAGCATGAGAATTGGAGGATACATCCACGTCTCCATGTCCCAGAACACGTGACCCTGGTAGTCGGTTCCGTTGGCACCATTGGCCAGACCTCCAGGACTGAGGCCATAAAACTGTTCATTGGGTTGGTTTGGATCTGTTGACGGAAGCGAACTGAGGATGTAGTAGAGGCTGCTGTGGATGAGTCGGGAGAGGACGTCGTTGCCGCCCACATCTACCCTGCCCTGGTTCCACTTCTCCTCCCAGGCCGAGAGATGACTATTGAGGAGGACATCTGGGTCGTTCCTCTCGCTCGCCTCAAAGAGACGCCGGGCAGCGGACTGAAACACCGTCTGGCTACGTTGCTCGTTGGCGTCCATGCTTGTGAAATACGTCCACTTGTTGGACCTCGTTCCAGCGTCTAGAGTGATGACGTCGGGTATATGTGTCCAGTAGAGGAACACCTGGCCAATCTGTGCTCGAGGGGACTCGGTGGTGAATGTCTGACCGCGTGTCTGGAAGCATCTGCTCGGACATCTGGAACAACCGGGTAACATTTAAAGGGGTCGCTGCCTGGTCTGGAGCCAGTTCCAGTCGGTATCTAACACTGCAAATACTGTCTCTCTGAAATATTGACCGCCTCCGTGGTGTAGTGGTTAGAGCGTCCGCCCGGAGAGCGGAAGGTCGCGGGTTTGATCCCCAACCGCGTCATACCAAAACACGTTAAAATATGGTACTTGTTGGTCCCTGCCTGGCGCTCGGTATTAATGGGTACAACAAGGAATGGTCGGCTTGGAGTCAGTATACTGTGTCTGAGTGGGGTATTCATGCTTAACTGCGGCATGGTATCTCAGTGAGCTAGCACTATAAAACCAGCTTAAGTCTGGGCTAGTACAAGCAGCCGCACATACACATACACGCGCATGCATGTCGTCATATGAGCGAAATATTCTCAAGCACGACGTTAAACCCAATTTCACCTCACCTCACCTCACCTCACCTCTGAAATATTGTTAAGCCTGCTAGGTGGATGGCATGCAGTATGAAGACACACAGACTGGAGTTTAAAACATTGGGATTAAACTTGCTTGGATTTTCAAGTGGCGAAATCATGGTCAACGCGACTCACCTCTCCGCCCTGGCCTACCTCTAGACCACTACTCACTTCTCTCCCGTAACTCACTTCTGAACTGCGACCTACTCTCCACCGCGACTTACCTGTACAACCTACCTTACCTGTAACGTATCTCACTCATCAGGGGCTAAATTCAGTATAATTCACCGCTCCACTGTGACTCACCTCTCCACTACCTCGTTCTCCGTGATGTTGTCAAGGACGACGTCAACAGTGCTTCCAATCTCCGACCTGGTGAGATTGACGGTGACGACAGCAGCCTCGGCGTCTTGTTTCCGGTCTACGACTATCTCGGTGACAAGGAGCTGCGTATAGTGTTGGTGCGCATATGTCCTGTGTTTGATTACCACAGATGCTGTCTCTATCGTCGTCACGAACATCCCTGGACAAGGAACAAATAGGAAACTCGGTTGTGTGGTTGTATTACACTTGTAATAGTATGTCCGAATACACCACCAGATTGTGTGGTAGCATTACGATGGTATTTTGTCTACCGAAGATACCACAGAACAGAGTAAGCAAGCAGCAGGAGTTGATACAAAAGTTAAAAGGCCGCATCATGAATCTTCCGCGGAGACGTTATACTGTTTCAAATCAACGTATTGAGATAATGAAGCCCAAGTTAACGAGGGTGTATTGTATGTACAATCATTAGACACTCACGGGCAAATAAATGCTTAAAAGATCTAGCTAGCTTATGTGTATCACGTTTATATGTGTAATGTGGTAGACGACAAACACGTGGGTCGCTGACAATCAAGGTTGCCCTACCTCTCCACATGTCCAGGGCGTGGTTCCTGTTGGTTTCCCCGGCAACGGAGAGGGTCAGGTCATGCTGTGACTGGATGGCTGCTCGATGGCTCCATCCTGAGGACAAAATGTATTCATGACGTAATAACGGAATGACAGGCAACATTCTTTGTCATTAACTTGATAAGTAAGACATAAAACCACAAGGCGGCAGATGTATGAACCGTTATGATATGTAGACACCAATGGCTGAAGCTGCAGGAATTGTTTACCCAAATGGAAAGTTGCTTGTTGGAAAACGGAAGTCATACCTCGTGTCATAAAGTCTTGTTTGCATCGTTTTGTCACTCTGGATTTGTATGCATAGATTTAGACATGAAACAGACGTTGAGATGTTGAATTTCTTGTCCAAGATGCCTTGTTTTGATCTTGCTAATCCGAACAAAACTTCGGATTCATTTGTTTAAAGAAACAGATACATAATTCTTGCCCAAACCTCTTTCCCAAACTTTCACATAGTGACATCAGTGACGAAGTCCATCATTCGGCATAATGGTTTCTCAGTAAACTTAAGATGACATTTGCTTTTACTTCTGACAAACTGTCCTGAATATGCATACAGATAAATAAAGGTGGATATGTAAGCACATCTATTGCCACCGTTTTATTTGAATGGTTTTCTTCTAAATGTTTGCCAATGGGATAATTATGTATGAATTTGAAAAATAGAATGTTTTCACAGAATATTGATGCTTTATGGTGTATCATTATTCTGCCTGATCTCAAGTTGGTTCGCCTGGCAATGTAAAGTAAAGCACGCGACACTGTGATTAAAACTGGCTTGTATCATTATGACACATCCCCTACTGTTAATATGTGAATGAACTGGACAGTTCTGTATCCTTGTTGCGGGCATGTTACCTTGAGGTCCATTGTAGAGACCGTTCATGTAGACGGTGGGGCTGTAGACGACTGTGGCGATGTGGCCGTTACCGACGGAGGCCATGTAACGTAGGTTCAGTTCCTCACTCCCTCTTTCTTTGGCAGACTAAAATAAAAGTAGCAACGTTTGTGTTATATTACATAAAAGAAATTAACACATCGCATATAAACATCACTGATGTATGGAACAAACCCTCCATCCAGAACGGAATGCAATACCTCAACCTCAAATTCAACTTATGATACAGCCGATGAGGAGGGTCAGGGATGTTATTGCCGATGGCGAGGTTACACCAGCTATTGGCATAATGCTGCTGATGATACCTAGGTGATGGCGAGGTTACACCAGATATTGACATTATGCTGTTGATGATACCTGATGAGGGTGAGGTTACACCAGCTATTGACATTATGCTGTTGATGATACCTAGGTGATGGCGAGGTTACACCAGCTATTGACATTATGCCTAGGTGCTTTACACCAGCTATTGACATTATGCTGTTGATGATACCTAGGTGATGGCGAGGTTACACCAGCTATTGACATTATGCTGTTGATGATACCTAGGTGATGGCGAGGTTACACCAGCTATTGACATTATGCTGTTGATGATACCTAGGTGATGGCGACCAGCTATTACATGCCAGCTATTGACATTATGCTGTTGATGATACCTAGGTGATGGCGAGGTTACACCAGCTATTGACATTATGCTGTTGATGATACCTAGGTGATGGCGAGGTTACACCAGCTATTGACATTATGCTGTTGATGATACCTAGGTGATGGCGAGGTTACACCAGCTATTGACATTATGCTGTTGATGATACCTAGGTGATGGCGAGGTTACACCAGCTATTGACATTATGCTGTTGATGATACCTAGGTGATGGCGAGGTTACACCAGCTATTGACATTATGCTGTTGATGATACCTAGGTGATGGCGAGGTTACACCAGCTATTGACATTATGCTGTTGATGATACCTAGGTGATGGCGAGGTTACACCAGCTATTGACATTATGCTGTTGATGATACCTAGGTGATGGCGAGGTTACACCAGCTATTGACATTATGCTGTTGATGATACCTAGGTGATGGCGAGGTTACACCAGCTATTGACACTATGCTGTTGATGATACCTAGGTGATGGTGAGGTTACACCAGCTATTGACATTATGCTGTTGATGATACCTAGGTGACACCATAGCTATTGACATTATGCTGTTGATGATACCTAGGTGATTTATTGGGTATTGTATGTCAGATTCTAGAAGATGATCGCACTTATCGACGTCATACGACCACAGTTATCATCACTACAGAATGAGTTAATTTTCCAAATGTTTGCTGCTTTGAATAAACTACATTTTTCGTTCTTTGTCCGTTTAAATGTGCCGTGTAATCATTCCCCTAGGGTCAGTTTATCCCGATGGTAAGCCAAGTTCATTTGCTGTTGTTAATGGTAACAGAATGATAAAAATATGGCTTGATGCGATACTTTTTCCATGTGTATACATTAGTACGACGTGTTAGGTTTTTCAGTGCATAAACTTCTGGACAGCGGTGTGTTTGTTTCCTCCATCCTCATAGCGAGGTCAATTTACCATTATGTCCAATCTGATAGCTTCAAACCCTTCTTTGAGAAAAACCTGACCTGAGCTCGTTTCATGGTATTCTAATGCGACCCGCTTTCTCGCACCTTTTCACGATATACATAATTCGGTGGAACACCATTCAGCGGTTATACAACTCACGTTGATCAAACATCGACAGAGAGGAAGGGTCAGAGGGGGCCTCATTGTTGATGGTGTAACACTAGATGACAAAACTACACAACGGAAGAGAGCTGTCTGGGGTTTCTTGTTTCTCTCTTTTGTCAACAAAATACCCGGCATGGACTTCGTGTTAGCACAGGGACATGCGAGAACAGCTGATGATATCAGCGAGTCGAGGTAGGAAACGTGGACAATGATATATCTGTAGACATATCAATATGAAATTACAAGCATTTAGAATGGCTCTCACTGACACTTTCTTTCATTGTTATTGCTTATCTGGCAATAAATATTCGTACCTGACTATTTTTAAGAGAACGACATCTAGACATCTAGCCCATGCATAATATACTACCCATCAAAAGTTTAGACTCACTGGTATAAATATAGCCACTTACTTCAGTCTAAACTGTTCTAAACTAGATTTTGCAAAATATGCCATACTGTTTAAAGGTACTGTTTACACATGAACTGATGTCTTGTAAAACAAATTCGTAACGTTGAAAAGATTATTGTCATGAGTTCAATAAATGGTGAAACTCAGTGAAAATCGGCGAATTCTTAACAAAACGCAACACCAAAACGCAACTGTTCACAAGCACGATACTTGCACATGTTTTTCAGCAATTTGATGCATGATCCTCGTGCAACCCATCTGCAGCTGGTTCCCCCAAGTTGTAGAGAAATTCATCTTCGATGATAACCATATACATATATATACATGACATATAGTGAGTGCTTTAAGTGAGTCTAAACTTTTGATGGGAAGTATATAACGACTAGATGTTCAGGCATGAATCTAGTCAATATTGTCGGATTTTCTTTACTACAAATACCAGACAAATTGCATGCACAATGTATGGGTACGGGGTGGAAGGTTGGTGAATAATTAGCCCTTTTCTTGCAAACTATAGTCAGCTGTCAAATGAAAACAGTTTATGCATTTTATTAATAGGCCTACAATAAGACTGAGCTCCTGGTTATGATGGAAATGATAGGTGAGCTCCAGAACATGGAAGAAATAGTGATCATAGACCAGAATCAAATAATCTCAAAACGTGTCTCAAGGAGTGGCCAGTGAATTTCTTTGCTGTTCGCAGGGGAAATAGATGATTACACATGTCTTGCCGCTGCACGTGAAACGTTAACGATCAAGTGAGTCTGGCTGAGTGGGGAGTAATGAATGCATATAATTATAGTAAGTAAAACTATAAGCCTGGGCTTCATCCTCCAAACACCAGCACGTTGCCGTCATGACCGGAAATGGTTTTTGAGTGGTCGCCACGTAATGCACGTGTTAACATGGCAGAAAGTTGACGCGCTACGCCATGTGTGTCTGCCACGCTAAGGGACGCAACACCGCAGATCAAATTGCGGCGCCTTAGAGGCCTGGACCATTTAGTTTTGGTTTCTACGTTGATAGATTGCTGTAACAGGTCCACGGATTTCGACATGTGACATTTCTGATCTATTTTCACGATCTTTCTCAAACATGGCTCGATTTCTGTTCAAATTATGTAACGTTAGCAATATTTAACATACATCCATTTTGTTTTGTTATGTTGTTTTTTGTGACTTTGCCCTTGTCAAAGATAGTGTAAAATCCTTCTTAGCCGACACAACCTCCAGATCGATTTGATATACATTTCACTTTTAGCCTTCTTGTAGACAACAGTGATGGCTTCAGCGTATAATATGTGCTCGCAAGTATCATCATCGATCGTCACACAAAAGTTTGATTCTCCACATGGGTACAATGTGTGAAGCCTATTTCATTTCTGGTGTCTGATTTATGCTATGTGTGACACAAAACTGACCAGGGATGTTCTGTTATAAGTATTGCACTAACCAAGGCCCACATCTGTGAAACACGATACAACATTCTCTCCTTTTAATAATATTGTTCCAAAGTCTATTTTTGCTGTTTCGTCGTCAAGGTTGATAGCTGCCATTTCTACAAAATTTTCCGTGACTTAGTAAACGATAAATGATTCCGGGTCAAATGATTGAATATTCAAAATATTCCAGAAGCTGAATGTATAAATACTTAGAATGTAGAATACTTGGGAAAAACTTCCACTGGAAATTTTACCTGTGGTATTACATTCCATGGACAGATTCTCCTGGGGATTAAATATCCAGTTACACCATGTATGATCACGTGACGCTGAAGTTTGCTTAATACCACGAATGTGTAATTTATCAGAATGTATCGTAGCTAACAATTATGACGCTGCTAATACAGTTGATCCGATGTCCTACTGTTGAAAATTTGTTTAGAACCAGGTGTCTTGCGTACATAGAGTGAATGAAACATGTGATGATCAGATCCAAATGAACCCTAAGATATTTCAGCGATGATCGATTCAACGACGCAGCTCCACATACACTGTTCTGCAAATATCTGCTCAAGGATCGAATTTGTGCAGAGGTTATAACCTTAGGATTCTTGCTGCAAATTACTAAGATCTGGCACTTGAGATGGAAGGGGTGGGAAGTCAGTACACGATGACCTAGATGCTCCCTGCTTAACGCACGGAAAAGAACTATAGGACCAGTTGTGGCTACTGTTGACACTGCGAGTGTACACAGTAATATGTACTTTGTCGGTCAAGGTGCAACACGGCGCGTCGTCCTCAAGGTAATCCTGGTCTACCATAGGAGGTCAGAAACAAGAACTGGGGGACCCACACGTTGGGACAGTGGTCTGGAAACCTACATGGTATGTTAATGGTCTAGATGGAGACCTACATGTTGTGTTAATGGTCCAAAGAAAGACCTTTGTGATCTGTAAGCATGGGTGGAGACCTACATGGTCTGTTATGGTCTAGATGGAGACCTACATGGTGTGTTAATGGTCCAGATTAACCCATAATGGAATGTAAGGTATGAGTGGAGACCTACATGGTCTGTTAGCGTCTAGATGGAGACCTACATGGTCTGTGGGTATGGGTGAAGGCCTACATGGTCTGTTATGGTCTAGATGGAGACCAACATGGTCTGTCAGCGGTCCAGACGGAGGCCTACAAGGTATGTTGGTATGGATGGAGAACTATTTGGTCTGTTGGTATGGATGGAGACCTACATGGTCTGTTAGCGTTCCAGATGGAGACCTACTTGGTCTGTTGGTATGGATGGAGACCTACATGGTCTGTTAACGGTCCAGATGGAGACCTACATGGTCTGTTAGCGGTCAAGATCGAGACCTACATGGTCTGTAGGTTTGGATGGAGACCTACATGGTCTGTAAGTATGGATGGAGACCTACACGGTCTGTTAGTATGGATGGAGACCTACATGGTCTGTAGGTTTGGATGGAGACCTACGTGGTCTGTAGGTATGGATGGAGACCTAAGTGGTCTGTAGGTTTGGATGGAGACCTATATGGTATGTAGGATTGGATGGAGACCTACACGGTCTGTAGGTTTGGATGGAGACCTACGTGGTCTGTAGGTATGGATGGAGACCCACACGGTCTGTATGTTTGGATGGAGACCTACGTGGTCTGTAGGTATGGATGGAGACCTACGTGGTCTGTAGGTTTGGATGGAGACCTACACGGTCTGTAGGTATGGATGGAGACCTACATGGTCTGTAGGTATGGATGGAGAACTACATGGTCTGTAGGTATGGATGGAGACCTACATGGTCCGTGGGGTTTGGATGGAGACCTACATGGTCTGTAGGTATGGATTGAGAACTACATGGTCTGTAGGTATGGATGGAGAACTACATGGTCTGTTATGGTCCATGGTCTGATGGATGGAGACCTACATGGTCTGTAGGTATGGATGGAGACCTACACGGTCTGTGGGTTTGGATGGAGACCTACATGGTCTGTTAGCGGTCCAGATGGAGACCTACATGGTCTGTAGGTATGGATGGAGACCTACATGGTCTGTGGGTTTGGATGGAGACCTACACGGACTGTTAGCGATCCAGATGGAGACCTACGAGGTCTGTTAGCGGTCCAGATGGAGACCTACATGGTCTGTGGGTTTGGATGGAGACCTACACGGTGGTCTGTATTAGCAGTTTCTAGAGTAGAAAAGCTTGAGACATTTGCTAATGTTTAATGAGTGGTGTTGCGTGTATACATTATTCATCATGGCCAGAAATGCTGCCGCCCTTTATGAAGTTTTCCAGAAACAGCATCAGATGTGATAATATTGATCACTGTGGCACAAAACATCATTCAAACTGTCACCCCACGGAGCACATGGCATGTGAACAATCGCTAATCTTGAACTGGCTAATAACGTCCGGCACTGTCAGGTGGGCGAGCTGGAAGGTGCCAGGCTAGTGATGATGTCGGGATGGCCTGTGCGGTGTAAAATCTTCGATACGTTATTCTCCTTCAGTGTTGTCACAACCCTAGTGTACAGTACACAAATGCTTAAAGCCGTCTGTTGGTATATGAAGTTTCTCCAGACAGCAGCAATGAACTTGGACAGATGTGATAATATTGATCACTGTGGCACAATCCATCATTCTGTGAATCTCTGACCCCGTTAGGATGAGAGGCAGCCAGTGGCTGCAAGAGTTGTATGATCCCAGGAGTTGACATTGATAACACGATGTGCCGCTTGACATCAATGATCGAGGGAACTGCAAGCTAGTTGCCGGGATATGTGCGTAAATATCATATAATAATAAATAATAATAATAATTGTGGCATTTTATATATACTGATCAAAACCTGGCAATGTAAGAACCATGTTGAGAGACAGGAGAGAATCCACTCAGAAGTCATCCATATGTTTGTGTCAAACGATGTACCTTGCACGGTCTCCCCTCCCGAAAGTTCCCGACTTTAATAACTTTAATGGGTGAAACAGTAGAAACGGTAAACGTTTTAACTGTAGTGGATGGCAAAATCATCAGACGGTGAACGTAAGTCTATAATGAGATCTACGCCAGGCATCAGGCCTGAAAGGATATATACTACCACTCAGCTGTACAACGGACACAACGTTACGCTTCTTTCCGAACTTCTTTCTACACACTCATTACAGTTCAATAAGCATAATTATTGATTGCTGAAATCCACCAATGACCAATGTAACTGAAATCCACCAATGACGTACATGATATGTATGGCTTTTCTTTGGAAAAACACAGATTAGTGATAAGGATATCATTTGTTTCTATTTTGTCTCTGACAAATGACCATTGACAACTTTACCGGAGACAGAGGAGGGCTGGTCGTTCATAGCGCAGTTACTCGCTGAACCAAGTCGTGATGACCGCGGGTTCGATTCAGCGGTTGACTTTATAATACGTCTTGGTTTGTGGTTGGTTTGCTTGTTGTTTAACGCCACACTCAACAATATTCCGGCAATATGACCGAGTCTGGACCAGACAATCCAGTGATCAACAGCATGAGCATCGATCTACGCAATTGGGATACGATGACGATACAATACGATGACCAAGTCAGCGAGCCTGACCACCCAATCCCGTTAGTGGACTCTTACGATACGTGTCGGTTGCTTAAGGTCAATTCTAACTCGGATCTTCACACACCATTATCTTCACAAAAAAATCGCAAAAAGCATTAAACTGACATGCGGTGAAATAGATATTGTTTTTCAAAGAGGCGAAAAAAACACAAAGAGAAATACATATGTACATACGACACAAACACAAACATATAGATACGAAACGAAATGTAAGTTTACGTCGATAATTAAGAAGAAGAATTACCTTTCCGCGTTTAAGACCCAGGTGCTGGCCGCGACTCCATGCACGGCCGCCATCACGAAACACGCAGTCAGCAACATCACTGCGATATTCAGGACTCAGTGTGCACGTGCTACCATTTTCTACAACTGAGAAACAGGGCGTGAGAGGAAACTCTGGGACCTGATAAATTACTTCCCGGATTGTAGGTGCACATTCAACACAGAGATAGCTGAGTGGTGGTTCAGTCAGACTAGATGCAGCTGGCATCATGGGCGTCCATAGGAGCTCGGAAAGTCTTGAAGAGGAGGGTTTTTTCTCCTCTCTGACCATTCATTTCCATTTACAACATGGACAAAATGTGCAAAATAGCGACAAATGAAAACAAAGATTGACAGAAGCTATGTGAAATGGTATAAAAGGCACTGGTCCAATATTATCATCATTATAATAAGACATAATTACCATTTTTATCATACACGTGTACAATTTTCCTTCCAGGAACTGATTAACTGTTATCGTATGTATATCATGTTTTTCGACGTACATCCGCAAAGTTAAAGTATAATTATTCGATTATGATGTGATTGTCAGATATATCTTGACTATGTTAAACAGAATAAAACCCCATTTGTCTCACCTGTAACGTGCGTATCTCAGCCGCGTGTCGGCGTCTTCCGGCGACTGCAGTATGTGAAGACGTGTGTCGGGTCGAGCATTCCACCTCTCCCCGGCGGGGTGTGTCTTACCGTGACATCCTAAACCATGTCAACACCGCACACAACTAAACCATGTATACTGGGAGACAAATACATGCAGAACAGTCAAAGGTGAAAGTGAGTTAATATACCTTATAGCGTATCATTAAGGGTAGGTTTTTATATCACAAGACAGATGCAATTGGTATATATCGCAACGCGGGACGCGTGAAATCACATAGACCCAAACTGGTAATTTTTCAACAAATTTATCTTAACAGATTCTTTCCTGTCTTCTAGTATAAACATCTTAAAACAAAATCAAAGTGGAGGTGGCTTGTGCTATGGCAAGCCGTTTTCACATGTGCTAAGAAATACTGATATCTGAAAATAGAATCAAATTGCAAATATCTTGAAATTAATAAAAGGTATCTCGAATAGAGATGCTTTTGACGTTCTTTCCCGCATTATAAATATGAATAATTGATTTAAAGATATCTTCAAATTTATCAATGATATCTTTGATTTGATTTTAGACATAAGTAACGGCTAGAATGGAAGATATCTATAATTGAATTAAAGATACCTCTAACTGAATCGAAGATATCTCTAACTGATGTATCTCAACCACATTTAGAGATATCACAAAATAATTTCTTGATATCTCAGTTACATTTTACGACATCGGTAATTCTATTTTGGATATCAGAAATTAATTACAGATATTTACAATTATTTAGTGTTATCTTAAAAACATTATGGATATCTTTAAATATAATACAGATAACTTAAAAAATAGACGGATACGCATGATGTTGATCACTGGATTGTCTGGTCCAGACTCGATTATTTACAGACAGCGGTCGTATAGATGGAATAATGTCCGGCGTTTAACAACAACCAAACAATTAACCAACCAAATCCTAGTGGAATCGTCCGGTTAAATATAGGTTCGAATAAAGGTCAGTTTGTATGTTCGCGTCTGGTTAAAGGGAATCTGGGGTAGGTAAATCGGTCACGGGTATTTCTCTGAATGTGGATGTAATTCCCTGGATTGGTGGAGATGATATCTATCCGTCCTTGTAGAGTTACAAGTCACGTGAAGCAGGTGTAACTATCTTGTATCAGTTTACTGCCAGCCATTTTGAAGAAGAGCAGCTGTAAGGCTAACTTGTGATCAGCCAAATTATAATGGGGGGCAAGCGGCCGCCTTGGAAGAATACGTACAGACTTGTTGAAGACCGCCTGCACCTCGAGAAGCCTGCTGCCTCTGTTTCCCATCTTGTTTATACGCAATGTGGTGTGTTTTGTATATATGGGTGAATTATTAAATATTGTGTTGACTTCTATTGACGTAAAATGTTTATACGATGAACAATAAGTTACATGACAACTTTTATATGTCTATATGGCAATTGATGTATAAATTAAATGTCAAAATGTATTTGGAAACCTATATAAGATACAAATGTCAATCTGACAGTTGACGAAAATGACGTATGCGAAAGTAAAATAGAACTTTACGTTTTGAGATGACCCACGCCAAGTTCTATTATCTATACAATTAATGCGCCTGAAACAAGAGGCGGTGGCAAATCGAGCACACCCGGCAAGATCAACCTCCGTATACTGATCATATGGCTGGCTTGTTGCGTATAAGGCTGATGTTAAATGTGGAATAACATCGTGTGCGAAATTCTTATTATGTCGGAAAGCGCATGTAAAATCTCCGAACCATCATCAAAACGTTGAAGACATGGTGACAGTCAGGTCGTCATCAAACGTGGAGACAGGTTCACGGATATGGAGTGATGCTCTGTCGAAATATATCTCCAAATGAACTTATAATACTATTGTTATTACATTTCGATCGTGTGGTCAAGCTTGGTGAGTTTGTCAATGGCATGTCAACCTCGCCTGACAGAGTTGAGCGTTTCTCACTTTATTAATAAGCCTGTTATCTGGCACAAACCGATACGTCACACGCTCATTCACTGGGTATGCTGCGCAACATGCAGGATATTTGCTCCCCTCGTTGACGGGGTATGCTGCGCTGCATACTGGATATTTGCACCCCTCCTTCCCTGGGTATGCTGTGCTGCATGCAGGATATTTGCACCCCTCGTTCCCTGAGTATGTTGTGCTCCATACTGGATATTTGCACCCCTCCTTCCCGGGGTATGCTGTGCTGCATACTGGATATTTGCACACCTCGTTCCCGGGGTATGCTGTGCGGCATATATACTGGATATTTGCACCCCTCATTCCCGGAGTATGCTGCGTGGCATACTGGACATTTGCGCCCCTCGTTCCCGGGGTATGCTGCACAGCATACTGGATATTTGCACCCTTTGTTCCCTGGGTATGCTGCGTGGCATATATACAGGATATTTGCACCCCTCGTTCCCGGGGTATGCTGCGCGGCATGCTACATATTTGCACACCTCGTTCCCTGGGTATGCTGCGCGGCATATATACTGGATATTTGCATCCCTATTTGGCGGGGTATGCAGCGCAGCATACAGGATATTTGCACCTCTCGTTCCCTGGGTATGCAGCGCAGCATACTGGATGTTTGCACCCTTCGTTCCCTGGGTATGCAGCGCAGCATACTGGATGTTTGCACCCTTCGTTACCTAGGTATGCAGCGCAGCATACAGGATATTTGCACCTCTCCGTTCCCTTGGTATGCAGCGCAGCATACAGGATGTTTGCACCCTCGTTCCTGGGTATGCAGCGCAGCATACTGGATGTTTGCACCCTTCGTTACCCAGGTATGCAGCGCAGCATACAGGATGTTTGCACCCTTCGTTCCCTGGGCATGCAGCGCAGCATACTGAATATTTGCACCTCTCGTTCCCTGGGTATGCAGCGCAGCATACTGAATATTTGCACTCCCTCGTTCCTAGGTATGCAGCGCAGCATACTGGATGTTTGCACCCTTCGTTTCCTGGGTATGCAGCGCAGCATACTGAATATTTGCACTCCTCGTTCCCTGGGTATGCAGCGCAGCATACTGAATATTTGCACCCTTCGTTACCCTAGGTATGCTGCGCAGCATACTGGATATTTGCACCCTTCGTTCCCTGGGTATGCAGCGCAGCATACTGGATATTTGCACTCCTCGTTCCCTGGGTATGCTGCGCGGCATATTAACTGGATATTGGCATCCCTCATTCCCTGGGTATGCTGCGCAGCATACTGGATATTGGCACCCCTCGTTCCCTGGGTATGGTGCGCAGCATACTGGATATTGGCACTCCTCGTTCCCTGGGTATGCTGCGCTGCATACTGGATATTTGCACCCCTCGTTTCCGGGGTATGCTGCGCTGCATACTGGATATTTGCACCCCTCGTTCCCTGGGTATGCTGCGCTGCATACTGGATATTTGCACCCCTCGTTTCCGGGTTATGCTGCGCTGCATACTGGATATTGGTTCCCCTCGTTTCCGGGTTATGTTGTGCTGCATACAGGATATTTGCACCCCTTGTTCCCTGAGTATTCTGTGATGCAAACCCACTGAACCAGGCCGGATGAAGTACAGGCCAGGACAGGTGGCGTATGCCTGAAACAGGGGTTAAATAAGTAGTCCCCTGGAGTAATCAAAGTTATTGTTCTGGTACATATATAATATCCACAGAGAAACGGGATTTTCAAGTGGTGGATGTTCGATCTTTTCTAACTGTTCCCCCTTCCCTGATGCGCGCGCCGAGTATAGGTCGAGGTCATGACATCTCACCTCTTACATTCCCCATAAACACTATCCTCAAGTTACCATGGTTACGTCCACAGATAACAAATGCTCTGATTGGATGATTAGTAGCATACCCAATGCTATTTCATGGGATCAAATTCTCAACTTCAATCCCTGTGCGAAATACGCATTATGTCGGAAAGCGCACGTACAATCTCCAAAACCTCATTATGAACTTCAAATACAGCTACTGATCCCACACATGTGCTGTTGTTCTTATGGGCGCAACGAGCCACAGTTCAACTCTTAAACCGACAGCAGGTTTTATTTCATAGTGAAAAATATGTGTGCCTGGCTATCATAACAGATGCGTTATCTAACATAGGTCTACACAATTGGGATAGAATGACATGTGTCAACCAAGTCAGAGAGCCTGACCATCTGATCCCGTTAGTCGCCTCTGACGACAAGCATGGGTTGCTGAAGACCAATACTGACCGTGATCTTTACGGGTTAAGAGTGAATTTAAAATGGGTGTGATCGTTCCTTCTGATTTCAACAGACACGTCGCCGATGTCAAGTTACACTGTTATCAAGCGGATCCAGCACGATGCTCCTGGAGTCACATGAAATCACCGAAGTACACCTGCCAAACAGCACATTTTGTTTAATTTTGCTACAGAAGACAGCAGTGAACATATCAAGAGCGGTCAACACGTGTTTCTACAGAACAAAATCTTCAATTTAAACACAAAATTTAACGTCATATAGTGGCTTGATTAAAAGTATTCTTCGGCTTACAGCCGTGTGTTCACCACTTGAGAGTTCATAGCTATATACAAATTGTTTACATATGACGACACAGGCATGTGAGGTCGACATATATATATGTTTGAGGTCAAAACAATTAGGCGCCATTAAATATAGGCTTGTGACTACTGTTGGTGGAGATCCTGGGCCTGAAACACGTCATTGTAGCTCCTCCCAAACACATATGTAGCCGAGTCTTCATCCGGAATCCTCATCTCGGGTGGATCGTACCCTCTGATGTACCGGCACTTGGCCACCTCATCCCAAACACCTTCCTCCTGATCCCCATCAGCCACACCTCCGGTCTCATCTTTCTCCGGGTTTTCTTCCCCCTCCACCTTCAGACCGGGGATGAGAGGTAGGGGTGCAGGAATGGACTCCTCGCCGGTGTCCTCGTTGTAAAACATGACACTCACGCCACGTTGTTCCTTGAACGTCTTGGCAGATTTGGAATGACTTCCTCGTTTTGTCTTTTTACCGAATGTACGTTTGGTTTGCATATTAGTGTCTTTAGATGTCCTTGGTCGAGCAGATGCGCCTCTAGATGGTTCGTGGATCACATTCAGACTGAGGGAATTTACAGGCACAGACCCTCGCCTTGGTCGAAGCCTGCTCGGTTTCACGCTTTCCGTTGTGGAAGTGTCCGTAAACATATTACTCTTGTTCTTGGAAGACATAATGTGGATCCCTTCAGTAAGAGCTACTGTGCCTCGTCGTTTAGTCAGTCGACTAGAAGCGCTGGTATTTTCAACACCGGGCAATGTAGACTCCAAGACTCTGTTCCAGCTCTCTTCCGGTTGCTCTTCAGACAAATTCAGGATGTTTTTCATGAGCTGCTGAAGGTCACTCACTTCCTGTCTGCTCACCGCCACTGGCTCGGATTGTCGTCTGCTCACCAGACGCGAGGCGAGGGGCAGGAAGCCGGGGTCAGGCTCCTGGGTGTAAGGAGGGGTTCTGCTAACGCTGGTCCTACCCGCAGGAGGGAGGATTAAGGATTTTGAAGTATCTTTATCCAAGTTCTGATGACTCTTCTTGTACGTTCGAGGACTTCCCAAACCTGAAATAGAAAGAATGAAGTTTTTAGATGACATTTTACCCAAACTAATGAATAAAGTACTTATTCAAATGTACATAATGAAAGCGTCCATTGCCCATTGTATCTGTCTTAAAGACATGTCTACAGTAAGACAACAACTGACATTCTCGGTTTTTCTATGTTGTTGTTGTTGAGTTAGGTGCTTTGGAGGTCGCCTTCGCGGGTTGGCATGTCGGCAGACTATTTTTTTCAACACTACCTTCTTTTATACTGAAATGGAAAAAAAGTATTCGGCCCTATGTGGTGACTACAAATGAAACACCCGGAAATGCTGTTGTCGATTCTGATGGATCTGATAGATGTATTTTAGATGTGTTTGGAACCTTCCGTTTGCTACAGTTTTCAGCGCCTGTTTTAAGCCAACTATCGTTTTGTATTTCTTTGCCCGAATGTTTAGTTGCGTTTCACATCGAACATAGCATTGATAAAGCCTGAAATAGAAGTAATTTCGATTCCTGGTACAACAAATTCGTTGGTCTACACAAAATCTGTCAGTGTCGTATGTCGTATAAAGGCAAGTCACCTCAGAATCAGTACTACAACCTTTGCTTGAACCGCCTGCATTTAACCTGTTCAATCTTTAACTGACGTTTACAATTCTAAGATATAAGCATATATTCCATGCAGGTTTCATTGTCAAACACAAAAACCACGCCAAGTATTTCATTCAACTGCAACGTAGTATAAGCAGACAATCTTGTTCCTGATCACATAGTTAAGTGTATACCTACGTCTGACAAGTCAGCCACTCCACTGGGAATGTGCTCAAACTACGACAGCAGCGTTCAACCCGAGCACGTGCCTAACAGTGTTATACACTCTCTGATCCATCCAGCTATATAATCCCTCTCATATACTCTTAACCAGGTCAGTAGGGGATAATCCAATAATCCTCCCCTCCACCAATTAATCACTACTACTATTTGAAATGACTTGTTTTTCCTAATTTACATCAACTACCACAGCGAACAGATCGTCAAGTGTCACAGATGAAGTATCTTCCATGTGACAAAGTGAAGGGATGTCAGTGGTGATACATAGATACATGGGAGGGCCAGTGTGTCGGATCAGCAGACCTATAAGTAATTATTCCAGATCACCTCTTTAATTACGCGCACCTGCATGGTTCGACTCACCGATCATCCAGTGAACCAGAAGGTCAACAAACTACAGTGCTGATGTATACATCATGGAACCTTTAACATGGTCCATGATAAATATTTTAGCTATGTAATATCTTTACAAGTTAATGTTCTTAGAAACTACGACGTGATGCAGGTTTGTGGTGTTTACCATTCAGTAAAACCTATATGAAGGATCTGGTGCTGACAAATCAAGAATCATAATCCGGGATTTGAACCCAGTACCACTGAATACTGACGCGAGATTTGCACAGTTGCACAAAGATCTATTGGACCGGGCTGTGCTACGTTTGATCTATAGTCATTTTACTTTATATTAAATTCTAAACATGTTTAGGTTATTGGGCAATATACAATGATAGACTCTTTGTTGTAAACATGTTTGAAAATTCTAAAAATGTTTAGAATAAGGGGTGTTTTGTTTAGGGGTCGTTAAGGCTGTGATACGATAGCTTATTCCGTGCGTTTAGACCATCAAAGCGTTTAGATAGGACACAGTAAATATGCAATGTGTAAAACCTGAACACATTCCTAAACATGCTTAGACCTAAACATGTCTGCATGTTTTCATGGTAGGAACTGTCTACCAAATGGAAGAGGCTGATACATGATTCTTACGTTCTCGCGTCTGTTTTCCTCTATGTGTGTGCGTCAAAGACCCAGCTGGAGTCTGGGTGAAGTGAATCTGGTGTTAACGTGGCGTTCACGATTATTGCACTTATATAGCTACATACATTGTGTCCGGCTGTTTGTACCAGCCTACGTAGACATCATGCTGCAGTTTAACATGAATACACCACTCAGAAACATATAACACTGACTCTGAGATGACCGGTCCTCGCCCTACCCCATTAATGCCGAAACAACAATTCACCATTTGGAACTATATACTAAGGGTACGACACTCACGGAGTCTACTGTGTGGAAGGATATGAAGGCATTGTAATTAGACCCCTCAGTAAATGTTCGACAAAGATATTGCATACAACGCAAATCGACAAACAAAAGGTATCTCATTTACATTACCAAGCCGCTTCCAACTTTTACTTATATGTATCTACATGTATATAATGGGACAGTCTCGCAAATACTTCAGACAATATTACTTAAAATCTGTACTGAGAAGGAGATGTGATATTGTATTTCATATAAGACAAGCTGGCAAACAAAAGGTATCTCATTTACATGAACAAGCCGCTTCCAACTTTTATGGGGGCGTTGGGGTAGCATAGTGGTTCAAGCGTTGGCTCGTCACGCCAAAGACCCGGGTTCGATTCCCCACATGGGCACAATGTGTGAAGCCAATTTCTGGTGTCCCCCGCCGTGATATTGCTGGAATATTGCTAAAAGCGGCGTAAAACTAAACTCAGTCAGTCAGTCAGTCCAACCTTTATGATATATTTCTATATCTACATGTATATAATGGGACAGTCGTGCAAATACTACAGTAAATATTACGGGAAATCTGCACTGAGAAATACGTGCGGCCCAGTTCAATGAGGACCTTGTTGTGTAACGCTGACAGTACCCATTGCTATAGTTTAGTTGACTGAAGATCCGAGTCACCCAAGCGCAAATACCTATCGGAATTCTAATCATTGGATATCCCAACTACTGAGGGTGTGCTGGGCGGATCATACACAGTCCCCTTATTGTGAACCTCGGGTTATAAGGCCGTACCACTATTCATTCCTCGTACAGAGTGCCAGGTATTGATATGGCTGAATATGCGTCATGCTGTATATTGGAGGTTAGTGGCCGACATTCCTGAATACCATGTCACTGACCTATCACACTGACATCAACACAGGTTGATCGGACTACTGGATATAGTATCTCCTTATTATGAAGGATCATTCTCGGATCATAATTGGCCATGTTCTGACTGTCATCTTGGTCTAGTGGATAGAGCATCTGCCAGGAGATCGGACGTCCACTGGTTCGATCCTCGGCTGCGTAATACCAAAGACGGTACTTGTTACATTGACTGTCCTCCGGCTCTTAAAGGGGTGAAACAAGGACCGGTCGCCTCGTAGTCAATATACTGTGTCTGAGGGACATAATATTTCAGTGGGCTACTATTAAACAGTCCCTGGTCGAAGCTACTGCAAATAGCCACATACACACACGCACGCCACGCACGCACGCACGCACGCACGCGCGCTGTGGTTATGTAATAGCACTAATGTTGACGTTAATCCCCATTTCACCTCACCACTCGGATATCACCTCACCTCACCTCAGATCAGATTACCTCACCTCACTCACATCATCTCAGACACCTCACCTCACCTCAGATCTCAGATCACATAATCTCAGATCACCTCACCTCACCTCATCTCAGATTACCTCACCTCACCTCATCTCAGATCACATCATCTCAGATCAGATCATCTCACCTCACCTCACATCATCTCAGATCACATCACATCCTCATCACCTGACCGTGCTCTATGGTGGTTTTAATCTAAACAGTTACGTGTCATCATTACAACCGTGTATTGAGGGTGGCTATGACTCTGACTGATGTCTTATGTTTTCATATATATATAACCAAAACAATGAGAGAAATCGAAGGGCTTTCGCGTGATAATACTTCTAAAGAAAAGACACAGCGAAACGACCATTCTCACATATTCTGAAAAGAAAGGTACGTTGAAAGCTCACCTTTCCCGAGATCTGGCGTGGATACAGACTGGAGACTGATCAGCTCACGTTGCAAGTCTCGAAGACTCTCATCTCGTCGGTTACAGATGCTGGCCTGCTTCCGGTCCAGGGCATCCATATGCTTGGCGAGGACCTTCTTGGCCGCATGGTGTCGGTTAAAGTCCCACGACATGTCTGCGATACGTGCCAACCGTCACAATTTGCAATGCATGCGGTGTCTCAGTCTTTAAAACTTAAAAATAACAGGACTGGCCAGCTTGTTGATTTACTTCCTAGACAGTAGTTCCTTAAACAGAGGCATAAGGCGACAATTGACTCCTTACATTATGGGATGATCGGGACAAACCACTTGTTTTGGCGTGACGTGTGTTGTTATGTCAGAGGAGAGTGGATCGATCTCATGGTGGATCTAAATGTCATGGCGTCTTCAATCCAAATCTCTTTCTGGTCAATAGTATCAATTCTACAGCGTCGTCAAAACAGCTGGTAGTCCTCTTCCATAAACTCTTGTACGAGTGATTGTCCAGCTCCTAATATGGTAAAGTCCTTCTTCCACACAGCGGTAAATGTATAGCGAATCGCTACACGGAAACTGCTGAGGAACTGCGAGGCGAAGTGACAGTAACGTAACGCCTAACGAATTACGAAAAAGGTGACGTTCTTCGTGTTCATCCGACATCCTTCGAGGTGAAAGTTTGTCTGTTCATTAGGTCGTCAGTGTCGTACACTGCCCCGCACACAAAGATCTGACGTCGTAATGCTCTTCAATACCACTATAGAGATAATCTGAAAATTGCCGCTTACCCTCCGTGTCAGTGAGACTTTCTATGGCAGCATTCTTCTGGGCAAGCCCGTCTTTGAAGCTGTGGATCTGGCGACTAAACATACACAATACCTCGTGTATTGGCTTGTTGATCCGGGCACATTATCCTCGAGGATACTGGAAGTCAGTTGTCCTTTTAATTCAGAGCCGGTGGTACACGCCAGAACGTTAGCATTTAAATGGAACCGGTGCCTTTCAGTGCCTAAGGTGTAGCATGTTTCTAAAGGTATATCTTAATTTAGGAGTGTAAATTATCTGTTTTGAATCGCAGGGTAAGATCTCTAAAGCAGTTTAATGGTTGATGTATGCAAGTAAACAAACATTCGCACCCTTCACTCCACCTCGCTTATTGACATTAATGCACTCTAGGTTATCTAACAAAAACATGGCTTGAGGCTTTGCGCATAGCAATATTATATATTCATATTTTTTTAAAACCGTATATAGTTTGAATTAAGTAAACATACATAAATGAAACTACAACACGGGAAATCAATCGCGTAAAATAAACATTCCACTTAATATCTTTCAAAGGAGTAGTGCAAAGAGGAAATTTGCGAGTTTAACTGCAGAAGGGTCCACAGAATGTGATTGGTTGTCCCTCTGTTTCACGGCATGAACCTTTCAGTCATTGCGCATCACTGACGCGTTATATATCATTCACGGGAAAACGCTGATGATACTTCCTGATTATTCCTGATATATCCATATTCATTTTAATATCATGCTATTCTCAAATGTTGATGTATTGAAAGGTATGCATGTTTCAGGTGTAGTGTGTGTACTTTCAATGTTAGATGATATCAACTTGTTTACCGTGTTAGTTTAACTGCACATATGTTTTGTGTGTAATATAGACAATAATACTGACTGTCTCTGTTGTCAACATATATCGACAGCAGCAAATCTCATCAGAGGTGGTCCTGTACTCTTAGTTGATATCATCGTCAAAATCTGGACAGCGCCCCTCTTGTCAGGTCATATGAACTTTCAACATGGAGGCCTGTGCATTCTCAATATAAACGAGCATTCCCAGCATCATTTCTTCCTCAAAAACGAACCTAAACGAGCAGATCCGATTGTCGTGGGATTGCCCTCGCAGCAAGTAAGTATGGCTTCCTCGAGGGGCAAATGATGAAATGTCTCCTCGTCAGGCTCACAATAAGCAACAGGGGCGGATACAGCTTTTTGAGAAAGGGGGGGTGCACACTATTGAGAAAAGGGAGGGTGCACACTTCATTTTCACCCGAGTTTCAATGGTCATTTAATAAACTTTCAGGACAAAAGGGGGGGGTGCGCACCCCTGCACCCCCCCTCTGGATCCGCCTGTGAGCAAAAGGTAAGTTATGCAATGCAAGATTCTAAGTGCAGTACATTGAATGCTGTCTTTTGAACACGTGTCATGTGGCTGCCTTAGTCGGTTAATGATCACAGGACCGCTGATAAGTAATTTGTCCACGTCCCTATTATGAGTTCTGACTCGATCTCCGACGGGCAAACGACGACATTGTTTTAAAGCACCGCATGAACTACCTATCTGACAGTATATATTTGCATATTTCTTCGTTATGGCTGACTATCTACCATCATTTCTGTGTTCATGTTTAGTAACTGCATGTGCCAAATTTGATTTGCGTTACTTTGTCTTCACTGCGAACATCCGCGTTACAATTTGTCTTCAGCAGCCCATGCTTGTCCTTAGAGGCAAGGCCCGAAACCAGGTGGTCAGGCTCGCTGATTTGGTTCGTGCATTTCATTCTGCTTCAAACCTCGTTTCACGGATTGGGCCCATTCCATCTGGCACCATTTACCATTCCGAAATTTCCCGGTTTGTGAATATCAAACCTCCTGTATTTGACAACATTGCCGTCTCGTTTGATACATTCGTCACTTCTTTCCGTAACCTCCATATTCGGCTTGGCCCGGAATACCACAAGTTGGTCACATCGTGGTGGCCTTAAAACATTTGAATAATACAGTTCAAAATTTGAGATAGGGAATTGGAATGTGGGCTGTTTGGCGCAACTGGCAGTAGGTGACGTCTACAACTTGTTAAAATGGTACTAGGCCTGTTACCATTATAGGTGATCCGGTCCCTCATCTTGCAATATTGGCCAAAGAGACGATGGCTGTTAACGCCTTCGAAATAATAATAATTATAATAATAATAATAATGCTAATTTTTGCGCCTAGAATCCAACACGATGCTGCTCTCTGGCGTTACATTATTACCCTGACGGAATTGTACTTTCAAAGCTGCTACTAAAGAAGAAATGTTCACACTCTTTCAAAATGGTGAGATAAAAATATGTTAACCATCAAATCTAATTTTAGTTGTCTTTTGACAATCTGGCGCTCATAGATAAAGGGAATATACTCGAAATTTAGTCGGCGGTATTAACAATTTTGAAAAGTTTGTTTTGTTGCGATCAGACAGGCCCCATACCAACATAGTAAATTGTAGGTCAACACACTTTGAATAAGTGTTTGATAACAACTGTCATTACGGTTTTGTCAATGCCTTGACAGTCATAAGGTTCTGAATCAGAAATTAGGCCAGTAACAGTGGCGTCATCTGCGAATTTCACAGTAAACAAGTCATTTAATGACAAGTAACAGTCATTGGTATACAAAACAGAAGAATACGGATGAAAGAACACAGTCCTGTGGAGCTCCAGTAGAGGTTGAGAGTAAAGAAGATTGATAGCCATTGACACTGACATACTGAGTTCTATGTACCCCTGAATTCCTTTAACCCATCTAATAATGTATGTCGGCTTCGCGCGACCGTATAGGTCCGTACATCCGCTTCTCAGGTACCCATTTTGAACAGCTGGGTGGACTGAGTGCAATGTGGACGAAGTGCCTTGCCCAGGAACACAACACAGTATGAGACCCAGGTCACAAATTTTGGTGTCTCCACCGGGCCTTTTGCGTGAGAGGCCAGCGCGCTAACCACTACACTACCGTGCTCCACAAAGACAATATTTTCTTTCATTGATGGCTTCTTTCAGACAGAAACACTATCCTTCCACGAAAGTTGTGCCAAACCAATTTAAAAGGCGTTAAAAAGACCTTTGTAAATTTCAATGGTACTTATTTGTTTGAAACTGTTCTCGTATTCTAGGTATAACAATATTCACGAGAAATAATAGTAAACATAGTCGCGGTGGGGTAGCCTAGTGGTTAAAGCGTTCGTTCGTCACGCCGAAGACCCGGGTTCGATACCCCACATGGGCACAAACTCACTCACTATTTGCGCAAACAGTTTGACGTCTTTCAAATACACCCCCTAATTGTCCTGTGCAACAAAAATTCTTATTATAAACTTGTCAGAAAACTGAGCGAATATAATATCTATTCATCTGAATCAAAGAAAGTCCCTATTGTCAGTGAACACGCCACGTTGATATGGGGCCAATACACCGGCTCCAAGCTTTGGCGCGAGTTGACGTCAAACAAGGTAGCCGTGAAACAGACTTAAGTCACTTTGGATCAACTCTTGATGTTGTGACTGAGGGTACATGTCGTATGTGTGAAGTTTACGCGAAATACTGTGCAGAGTTTAGGCAATAACGATTATCTCCCTTTGACCATACCTCGATCGCAGGAGTGAGAAATTTTAAACGTCAACCTTATGTGCCCGACCGAAACAGCTACGCACAGCTTCCGATCCCACTGAAGCATTGAAGAACATGGCTTGTGAGCTGGGGGCAGCAGGATGACGGTGAAAGCCCATAGAAATTAGATGCGAATCATGTTTTTGTGGTTTCAACCTTAAATGTTTCCATTTTGTACATGCAAAATACACAAGAATTAGGTTCTCATCTCGTTCCATGTGCATCACTGTGCAAGAACATGTTCCTACATATTTGTTTTCAATTTCTTGTATGCAAATAATTAATCTTGACTTGAATGCTCAAAACTTGATTGCTTAAGTTAAGATTGAAGCTGTATGCTTTGAGGTATATTCCAGTTGCTAACGCCGCTCTCCACTTAGTTCTCGATGCTCAAGAGGCAAATAAAAAGGTCTGCCTAGTCCCATCTCTTTTTCTCCTCACAGACCAACGACATTTAGCTAGAAACTTGCAGAGTGCAAATGTTAAATAACAAACGCTTCATATCTCCATGTGCATTTACATTTGTAAATGATATAACCTACTTTGGAGTTTGACCCACTGTTTATTCATCAGACTGGACCAGATGATCCAGTGATTGGTGATTGATGTGGTAATTGTAGCACACCAGCTGAGTACAATGAAACAAAACTACCATGTTCATCCCATCCATTTCTTCATGACAAGCATAGGCTGCAGACACCTGGTTCACTGCAGAGACACTTGTAATTAGTTGATTACTACATGTCACATTATCCATGGAAGAAGACTCAGAGTGATGCAAAGTGATGACCCAACAAACAAACATCACATGATACCCAGTCCTGTCAACAGCTCCTCTTTTTGGATACAAAAACTTGTGTTCGGCAAACCATCTTCTGTCTGTTTGCACAGTCCTTAAAAGTTTCATCTGGATCAATCAGACCATAGGCGGATCCAGAGGGGGGGTGCAGGGGTGCGCACCCCCCCCCCTTTTGTGCTGAAAGTTTGTTAAATGACCATTGAAACTCGGGTAAAAGTGAAGTGTGCACCCCCCCTTTCTCAAAAAGCTGTATCCGCTCCTGAATCAGACAGACCAAGATTGATACGACTGTCCAATGCCACCTTATCATACTTGAAATCAACCAAAATACTAAGCCCAACAGCCTGGTCCATTCAGCCTGGTATTAAAAAGCCACTCAAGAAGATGTGACCAGCTAATTTGAGTCAGTATATCACTGTACCTCAGTCTCATCAAAGTTCATCCTGTACTAAACAGCTCTACCATGTCTCAAGGAGCCTGTTATCCATGGATGTTACACCACTGTAAGAAATGAATTCACAAAGTCTCCATCCTCATTTCATGTTCAATACAGTCCCAGTTCAAGGCAAGGCAGTAAATGATACATTCTAACATAAATATATTTTCTCTAAAGTGATTTAGCTTCATTTCAGTTGTGATTCACTGGTACATTTTTGCTTAGCATGGTAAAACCATGCCACTAACAAGAACACAGAGGTGGGAACCCAGGAAAGGGCTTTACACATTTTACCCATCTGGTAAATTGACCCAAGGTGTTTCATGAGATGAGCAATCAATGTACATGTTATGCAATAATGAACTTACAATCATCAACAATTGTAGCCTGTTGCCTGTCAACATCAAGAAAATATTTTCATGACTTCATAAAAAAATAACAAACAGAATCAACAGGCAAATAAATTTTACTAGAGCATGGGAGTTCCAGAGTGGGCTGACAATACTGAGTCAACGCAATACAACATGAAATAGATAACCCAGACTCAACTGTAGAATAGCTGAACTATAGCACATCCCTTCCCACCAGGGTCACAGCCACCATTGAAACTAGGCTAAACTACCAGCTGGAAAACATTTGGGACTATCCTAACTTGTCTCTAACATACATAGATTTTCTGTGACAACACCCAGAGGTTATGCAAACAGAAACTGAAGATCTATTGGTAACCTCCTCACAATGTGAATGTCTGCATTAACCAGAAGATTAAAAGAACACTCTTGGACTATAGAGTAGACTTTGAAAACAACCTCCTGAACAGTATTGAGATCACACGTTTAAATAGATAATTTACTAGTGAATAGGTTATCAATAGATTTGCGTATTTGTGCCAGTACCTCTGACAATATATTATCCTTCCCCTTCTGTCTGCCTACATCAACAGGTATTAGAATGGAGAGAGTCCTCAACCAGCTCCACTTCTTGGTAGATTGAGTCACAAGATTCATACTATGTTCACACAACAGTGTCTGCCTTGAGTGTCAACAAGGATTCTACTTCCTCCCTAACAACAGCTACAAACAACAACAATAATGGACACAATATCTTGTACAAGAGTAAGCAGACAACTTAGACACAGCAAGAACAACAACTAAGAACTAGGTAGCACTTTCTGACAGTTTTGGCACAGGTAACCTCTCAGTGTGATTGTCTATCTCTGTGGAGTCACAGGACTAACAGCAATCTAGCCTTCTGACACTTGCATGTAAGAAATTGTCAAGAGGTTGTGTCATTTAATACTAATTCATATAATGACCTCCGATCAAATCAGAGCATCATTCTTATCCCACCAAGATGCTTCACTCACAGGTAGACCTAACTCTTACAATGACAAATCCCAAATAAACGCACTGTGTTAGAGTGTCTCTCACTGAAAGGGTTAACTACAACCAACTACACTACATAATCATGTGCATAGTAGGTGAACATGGACAATACTTCTATATGTAAACCACCGGTATGCAAGGGCAACTCAACAGACAACTGTAGACATGGTATGAAAATTGGACCTGACACAAACAGGATGGAATAATGAGTACTCAAGAGACCTGGATAAAATAACAGATATGCTTGATATTTTCGAATTACCTTCACGATGATACTATCATTATAAACGTTGAGCCCGAGCCAAATAACTCCCTCACATCACTGTACTATTTAAAATATAGTTCTGATTAACAATTTGAACCCTTCCTGCGGTGGAGATAATGCATTGACAAGGAGAAATCTTGATAAATTATCACTACCGAATGCTGCTGCAAATAACTGTACTTGTAGCCGGTGGCAATGGCTTGCATGATTGGATAGCAATGTGACTTGTAACCCTGGAGGGGAAGGAGGTGCATGGTGTTCAACATACCGTTACATCACAATGCAGTCACACAATGCTAGGATAAGAAAACATATCAAAAGTATGGAGGTTGTCAGCGACGACAGGACACAAGTAATGGACCACTGGCAATCATCACACAGGTGGTAGGGTTGAGGGAGAGAGAAATTAATTCTATGTACAGTGGGAGGGAGGGAGAAGGGACAGAGAGACTATCTGTACATGAGATCTCATGCTACAATACAGCACCCTAGGGTGTGAGCTTGACTGCCAGACTTGGAATACCATCTGCTCTCCATGCACTGGTTCACATCACTGTACAAAAGGAACATCACAATCAAGTGAAAGTATCACAATCTTTTGTTTTCACCTGTGTTCAGTAACCAAGTACACTGTACTCCCTTACAACCCAAGACATTTAGGTTCCATACATCTGCAATTCAAGATCACATCCAAGGGTCGCATCAAAGCTACATATCAAGACATATTTTCTCATAAAAACTTTCACTGTCATCAACAATCAGATTATAATGATTTAATGAACCTGCATGGTACATTACTTAAGTCTCTCACATATGGATGTCACTAAATCCCCCAACAGTCTTGATATTTCTTGCCAAAGTAAAAGCACTGGGCACACACCAGTCAGTTGCCCCTCTCCATATTCAATTGTGATCATGCCCATTATAGCGACTGCTCTGTAAGTCTCACAGACAGCACAAACTGATAGTCCCTATCGACTTGAAAATTACTTTTTCCAAGAAGCCTTTTCCTCTGTAGAAGTGGCACTATTGTAGCCATTTAATGAAAGGGTGAATGAAAGATATACCTTTATATTTTTCATATTAAATACCTTTATACAGTACCGTTTCTGTAACAGATGCAGAATGAATGTCTTTTAATTTACTCTATACACTATGATCATCTGGAAAGTGTCACCGGGCAGATGAAATCTACTCAGATTGGTGTGTGTAGTAATGGGTCTGTGTCCACACTAGCTCCACAAAGTTGTCAGATCTGATCAGTTTCATTAAGTACACAAATCCTCTCATGTACTTATATACTTGTAGAACTTGATGATTCTTGTAAACCAGTTGACACTTATTTGACTGATTTCATTACTACACACAGTGTGTAACAACACTATTAAATTTGTTGAAAAGATGATATATTTTACAACTAGTTGTACGATCATATGGCGGACTTTCAGATTTATATCCAACATGTTGCCCATCTCTAACATTAGCCCAGTAGAATACTCACAAAGAGCTCAAAAGTGGAACGTTATCATTTCATGACTCATACATAAATAAGGCAGATTTATTCTGCCTCAGTTGTAAGGTTTTCAGTTCTTTAACGATATTCAAGTATTAACTAAAAATATCTCATATTACTTGCTCTAAGGCAGAGATACAGCCAATGCAATGTTAAACTCTGATTCACTTACTGATACAATAAACTGATCTTTATTTCAATGATACCATGCACTAATAATTGTGACTGTTGAATTTTGGTCTCGCAAAAAATTCCTGCAATTATCTTGTACCGACCATACTGCAAATATCTGAACATCAACCACAAGTTGGCAGCATAGGAAAATTAAGTTTGTGTTTTGATAATTGAGCAACTCTCTGTTATTTAACATTGTCTATTACTGGAAGAACTGATGTAGCAAGATGAACATATCATTTACTCACTACGAAATGCATCAAAAATACTTCTGATAGTTGTCCTGTATGTCAAACAAAATTTGTCAGAATTTCATAACAGCCAACGCTCCTTTCAAATGATTCTAATGGGTAAATCTAAAATATATCAATAAAGTAACAAACTGACTTCAAATATAATAACATTTTCAACAAGTGTAAACATGCATCACTTGATCAACATAAAATTACTTAGGTGGTGAAGGTAAACTGACACATTTTGATAAAATTTTTCACTTCTTCAGCAATATACAAGTCAAATTTGAGGCAGATTTGCCAACAGCATGCAATTTCAGAATCGGATAAACCTTTGAGAAGTCATTCGTAACTGAATGAACTTTCTTAACACTTGTGTAATATGTTGAGCCATAAAAACAGTTGCTAAAACTGAAGTAACTGCATGATGATCAAGGTGATAGCATACTTACTACAAATAGATTATAAAATCACTCTTTGTTAATCTTAACAGGTGATAAGAGCAGCCATCCCTGCCATCATAAACGATCAATACTCTGCACCAATACAAAGCGTAATTTAGAAAAATAATGACAAGAAATGTCACTCTTATAACTTTTACATACTGTTTCAGTACACATTTACCCTCAAAATGAAAATGATTAAATTTAGAACAACAATTGATGTCAAAAATCCATGTTATTTACTTTCAACAGTCTCAGCTGTTTCAGCATGTCAAAGAGGCTTTAAAAAAGAAATGAATATTGTAAAATGTTTAAAGGGTGTGTATTCGATGTTCTCCCTATTGCTATCAGCAGTTCTATTCTCAGATTTTACCATGACACTGACGGTTAGGAACACAAGTGTAAGTGACAGGAACATTGCAAGTAAATATTGCACCAAGAAGTCACAAGTCCGGACATACATTGTGCAAACCAACAAGAGATGAAGGCATAAAGTAATAAACATACTCTAACTCCACGTCTCCACAGTCTCCAACCAGCTGCGGTGTCTCATCATGATCCCTTCATATGAAGAGTTATGACAGACTCAAGTGCAACAGATAGATACAAAAGTGCTTTTGACAGGCAGCTTTCAAACTTTATGAAAAAACCTCCCTTTCCAAGATTCAACTGATGGCCAAGCCATAGAAAATTAGAATTTATTAATTTAGATATTGATTGCTTCAGACTGTGGAGAGATGTTCACATTTGTTCCTACCTGACTTCAACCCTGAACATGGGGCCAGCAAAACAACAAACTTGTCATAAAATTTCACAAACACAATATGAACTGATATCGAATATTCCACATTGGTTGGCTGGCTCAACCTGACCCATGTCTGAGAGCAGAGTTAGATAAATAAGTGTATTTGGTTGACAAGGAATGAAACACATGGCTAATTATGTAGCCCAAGACTGAGGTACATGTGGCACATGACAGCAGGGGCTGTGCAAGATAGCATGCTTCAGTGTGGAGATCCTAGCAGCTTCCTATTCCAGACTGGTGTGATATAACAACATGATGCTCAACAGTCAACTATACATATGACATACAACAAAGTCTCCAGTTGGCTACATTAACATACACATCATCACAACATTAAGTGCAAACTCATAGTCAGGACTGATTTTGCTCATGGAATAGTAACTTCTATCTGAACATATATGTATTTGCGTCCACTGAACAAAATCCGAATAATGTTTTAGAATGATTTTCAGATGATTCTAGATACCCTTTTCTGAACTTATGGCCTAAAATATACAATTGGTTCAAAAGAATTCAACATATCCAACTGCTGAGCACTTCACACATTAAAAACAACCAAGAAATCTGGCTTGAACTTCCTGGTAACAGAAAGGTATATCTTGCACAGTCCCTGTAAAGTGCCCTACAACTGACTACATAACTGGTGCGTACATTGGTGTGAGTTTCACTGGGAGATTGTAACAACAGACTACAGGAATGACTTGGTGCTATAATATATGTCTTATGGATGTACCAGGTGTAATTTTGTCTACTACTATCAACACACAATGTGCCAATTCTAGGAAGCTGATTCTTGTGACTCTATGCTCATCCAACACCCAATCCCCATCAGTTGTTATCTTCAATGGTCTACAAGTAATTCATCTCCATCACAAAGTAATGTGCCTCATAAGCCAGTTACTACACAGAAGACTGACAAATGCATGAAACACACAATCTTTCATTCTAATGACATCGCGTCTCAGTAGTTGTTTTACATTTATATGTACTTGAAATGTGTCATCCGATTCTTTAGATCTCAGCTGATCTCTGAATAAAACACTTTTAAAAATTCCTATAAAAATAATGATCTTTCTTTTATCTTAATGAGACCTGATTCGCTCATGTCTCGCAGATGTTGACCTTGTCTAGTGACCTTGACCTGTACACAATCCCAATCATGGTGACACGTCAAGGTGAGGCAGCTTCTCCTGTATTTCACTATATTGCTAAAACATGGTGTTTACAACTGTGATATGGTAAAATTTGATTGTTGTTGTTCCCCGACTGATGGTTGTCTGTACGCAGGTACGAAATTGCCGGCCGGCAGTGCAGACGATAGTGCCTGTGGCAGTGGCAGATGATGTGAAACTAGAGATAGGCACCCTGTGACAACAACGATGACGACGACATTGCTCTATCAGATCTCCAGGTCGAGGTGAACTCACACGCCCAACAGGGTCAGATCACTCTCTACAACAAAAGGTGAAAAGATGATTACAATGTGATTTGGGCAAAAAAGATGTTTTGTTAGAATTTCAATATCATCTTGTCTGGTAAGGAGCTATTGCAAGCTATACCACTGAAGGACTGAGCTGCCAGTTGATGATTAAACAGCAATCTGACAACCTCCTGAGCAACCAACTATGCCACTGATGTAAAGCATACAAACAAAATACCACTCACACCTAGCTTCCTTCCTGAAAATCGACTCTTCACAGAGTTATCACTAACAATGTATGGTGGACAAATCTACCACTAGGTTCTCACAATGTAACTGATATTTTTCTGAAAGTACACACAACAGCCAGCTAGGACTGTATTCGCATCACCTTGGTTTGTTGGGCTGTTGGGTTGGGGGCTGCTGACCAGTGGCTCTCTGCCCAAACTGTAAAGGCTGTAGCTGTGGGCGATATGTCTGCCCATACATTCGCATGTCACCTGAAGTAGGGAGGAAACAAGTTACAAGTCTATCATGGTACCATTTCCATCCTTCCTAATACAAATGACTTAGAGTGAGTGAGGAGTATAGTTTTACGCCACTTTCAGCAATATTCCAGCAATATCACGGTAGGGGTGTCCAGAAATGGGCTTCACACATTGTACCCATGTGGGACATCGAACCATGGTCTTTGGCGTGACGACCGAACGCTTTAACCACTTGGCTACCTCACCGCCCCCAAACAACTTAGAAATATCTGTGGCTCCAGTAACTATCTGCCTTTGATAGGTACACCCAGCAGTCATACATCTTACATTAACTGATATTTGGAATTAAGAGACACAAAAGAGAAAATAAGGCCTTGGTCCTACTCAGGACAATTACACTACAAACATAAATGAATAGCTGATGCTATTGACACTTAATCTTCCAAATGGCTTTGTAAGAAGACACTTTTCATAATGGAAGGAATATACCTTCCAACAAGAAGCAACTGCAACAAGAAGACAAAGTCATCAATATCCCCCGCAATGGTAAAATACTCTTCATGAATATGTCTACGAATTATGATTATGTCAAATGTTTTGGCGTGTATATATCAAAGTGGAAGGAGAATATTCAAAGGTTTTTAAGTTCTGCTCCAGAAAGGAGCACTACCACCAAATTCAATCGAAGTCAAGCTTGTTTCCATGTCAACGCAAAAAAAATATTTTATTCAGAAATCCCAAACTACCCAAAGTCACCAGTAAACCACCAGATTTATGTTTGTGCCAAGTTTGGTGAAAAAATAGTGAATGGTATAAAATTCTGCTTGGGAAAAGACAAATGTGCACAGAAGGACGCATTGGAGGATTCCATTTTAATACTCCCGCAAAACGTGTTGTGGGGGATAAAAAAATACATTTTATTAACAGTCAAGAATGGGGGATCTCTACACTGTGACTTACCCGTTCCTAGTTGCTGTGGTCTCACACTGGACCCTGATGCCATGTGACCAGTAATATGACTGAGGTTGCCTGGCAACACGGTGGGAGTGGGTGCCGTGTCCTTGCTGCCATCACCTCCAACACTCTGCTTCTGGAAACAGGTGTTGATAGAGTATCCCTTGAACCCCATTGCATGCTGCCCGATACTACCTGCTTGTGGCGGGATGTTCCCCGCAGGGAGGCCTACTTGCATACTTGGTCTAACGATGGAGAATGGCTGTTGGGTTGAAGGGCCTGGTGTAGCATGTGACTGAACACCGGCAATTTGCACGACCTGATTGACAGGCCTGATGGCTGCTGCTGCCTGCTGGTGAAGCTGGGGGTAGTAGGTTCCATACTGTGGCGAGGTGGCAGTACTGTGCCCACCACCAGACCCGCTTGCTTGCTGCTGAAAGTTCACAGGTTGGGCCATGTTTATTGCTATGCTAGGGTTTGGTATGTTGTTACCTTGACTAGGGGGTGTAGTGGGTCTAATTGTGGAGCCAGTTGGCCCAGTAAAGCTGAAGCCCAGCTGAGGAGTAGTGGAGGATACACTATAGAACACTGGGGATTGGGCCTGTTGCCCGTAGCTGCTCTGCTGCTGCTGTTGCTGGCTATAGGGGCTGTATTGTATAGAGTATGAGGGAACATTACTGTCCTGGTGAGGACCCGTGAACACTCCAGTCTGTGACACATTACTAGATGCTGACATGTCTGCATTTTGAGAAGCACTCTGTTGTACCACAACATTTGGATAGTTTGTTGTTGGGTAACCTTGAACATAGGCCTGTGAGTACTGTCCTATATGGGGCACACTTGCTGGATGTGGCTGTGGCTGACTATCCATAGAACTCTGACTCTGCATCTGATATGGCACCTGATACGTGTAGCGCACTGGTTGGCCTGTCACACCTTGTGGCCCAGGGTAGTATGTAGGCTGTAACACACAGATGGTAGATAAGTCTTATTTGCTTTTAAGGCCATATGACCCATAATTTAAATACAGGAGATGTACATATACATAAAGGTCAAAATTTCTGGTTGATCTTGATCATAAACTGGGCATTTAAAAATCAGTTTCAGATACTGAACATATTGGACATATAAGTTTTATGTTTGTTGTTTAAAACCACGTTCAGCAATATTCCAGCAGTCTGTAAATGATCAAGTGTGTACCAGACAAGCCAGTGATTTACTATCTATGCAGCCGAGACATAACGACTTGTATCTTCTAAGTAAGCCTGACCACCACCTAATCCTGTTAGTCACTTACACCAAGATGATTATAGGCATTAACAACTGCCATTGAATTTCAGTTATATTTCTAGTGTAATGAGAGACTGAGATATGACGTGGATACACTGGAAAATGAAGCACAAAGTCTGCTATGTTGAGAGGTATAAACTTAAATAAATCCAGATGACATGTCAGGGATCACAGATCTACAGAGAATAGTTCTTCTCACAATGTCCAAGAACTCATTTCTTAGAAACATATGAAATGGATAGATGATAAATTTTCATTCAAGTTGTCAATGTGTGTCCCTCATCTTACAGATATAGAGGCTGAAACAGAATGACAACATAATACTCAATGGACAAACGATGATGACATCTAAGGGAGATAAACTTGTGGATTTTACCTTTTAACTCTTAAAGATTTACCTAAAGGATGACATAAAATAGCAGAAAGGATTGCCACTGGGTGGTGGAAGAACATTCAGAAGTCAAAACAATTCCTGCAATATGAGCACTGGAATTGGACAACTCAAAGATCACATTAAAGGCACAATGTCACACATTTTTGACAATATTTTGGCCTATATTTTATATATTGGGGGCATATGCACTCACTTTAGCTTCCTATAAGTTGTGCGTAGGATATTCGTAAAGCGCATTCCAAGGGACATAACTCTATGGGGTTCGTTTGACATAATATTCGGCCAGTAGAGGGCACAAGAGTTGATCTAATGCAACGTTGCATTTATTCATTTGAACTTTTTAATTAAATATTGTAATCTAAAAACGTAATTTTGGGGGAAATAAATTATATGGTAGCTTCCCTGAGGGCTGATAGTTAGTATTATTGAGAGAGATGCATTTGATTTTGAGAGATGCATTTGTATTTGGCTGCCAACCTCCCTTTGTTTATGTTTGGATGAGAAAGCCAATTATTATAAGTGCCATCGGCTCCCTAAAAATGTTAATGCAGATTTATGCTGATTTAAAAATTGACACAAGTTGACATGTAAATCCTGGAAATCCGTGGAAAATTCTCATGTCTGATTATATCAAATCAGTAATGGTCTGGTGCATGTTTGTATTTTATGTAAATCTGCAATATGCTTGTGTGCATTTTCAGTATACCAGTAAACTGAAAAGAATGAGTGAGTGAACGAGTTTTAGTTTTACGCCGCTTTCAGCAATATTCCAGCAATATCACCGCAGGGGAACACCACAAATGGGCTTCACACTTTGTACCCATGTGGGGAATCGAACCTGGGTCTTCAGTGTGACGAGCGAATGCTTTAACCACTAGGCTACCCCACCGCCCCAAAACTGAAAAGAAACACACATTGCAATAACATAATGGTTGGAGCTCAGATATGCCTGTGGTAAATGCAACAAGACAAAGTGGTTATTGCAAGCAGATCTTGTATCACTACATTCTAGACACAAAGTGAGTTACCTGTATATACGGAGGTTGGGATTGGTAGGGTTGTTGGGTGCTCATCATGATGTGTGAGCCCTGCTGGGTGTGTGGGGCGGGTCCACGCTGCTGCAGGGATTCTATTATGTCTGTTGACATATGCATGTTTGAAAACTGATGTATTGTGTCTTGATCCTGGAAAGAAGAAATGTGCAAGGTTAGTGTCTAGAACAGTCTGAGGATGCACCTTTGGTTCTAAACTATTAATATCACAGCATGGACATCGACCCAACACTCCAGGATGCCTGCCTCAACATATCTGTCATGTCAGTTCCCAATTCAAATCTTTATGCATAACATTTAAGGAGTAGGTTTTCACAGCAAAAGTCCTAGGCTAAGGGTGATAAATGTATGCTCCCGAAAACAGTGAAAAGTAAGAAAGAGAGGTTCTAATCTGCTGCTTTTTTAAATAATAAAAAAATTAGATTCAAAACAACTGTCAACTTACAACATGGGTACATACACTAGAATATTGTGTTGGTAGACTATTTGGGAATGATGTTGATGAAGGTGTTGATGGATGTGCTGATGACCCTGCACTAGGTAGCCAGGGTGGTGGCTGGGCTGGATCGTACCGATACAAGGACCCGTCAGGATTCACATGGGGTTGTACTGAAACATGAAATCATGGAAGCATTTACTACAATATTTCTTTAGGTAAATGAACACTGATATCACTCTTTAAAAACACTTATTAATTTATCAAATGCAAAAAAACACTTAGCTTTGTAATAAACATAAAAAAAATACTCAAAAATCACACACAAATAACATATTAATAACTCAAAAAAAAAGTCAATAAAATAATCACAATCAAATAAACAAACTCAAAAAAGACATTCGGCAACAGTAATCACTTCAAGTACATCATAAAAGACAACCAATCCATTTCAAATTAGCCTAACAAGCACTATCATCCAAGAAACAGGCACATGTATCTACATTATGAAAATCCACACTCTTGTATGAAAGCATGCGCAAACACAAAATTACATAGTAATTCAGTACATAGTATGTGAACTATCAGTGACATTTAGAAAGCTTGCGATTACAGGTGATAGTTCCAATATACATGAAGCTACAACTGATGCAGTAACTTAATGATCAGTTGAAACTAGAACATTACAAGAGGTAATGTAAACTGAAATAATCTCACAGGTCTATGCCAAAACCTGGCAGTGATAGAAATTCAGAGGGGGTCTTTGAAGTTTTCTGCTTCAGTATTTAAGCTCTATTCCACAAAGCAATCATTGTCTCAAATAGGGCAATGTTGAAGTATGATCTTTTGATTGTCTTAGCGCTAAGATCGTTTTGTAGATCAGGAGTCTGAATTACTCTATTTTCATTTCCTAATTTCCATCACTGCCTAAGCTGCATCTTCAAATATGGAACATAAGACATATTTCTGCATGAATGTGTGAGCAGCCAATGACCAGGACAGGCAAACAGTGAATGATGTCAGATGTTCATGGTTGTAGCACATTCTTTATTCATCATTATGATGAACATTACGTTCATAAGGACGAAGGTGAGAGATGCTCCACATGTAACTGTTCAGACAATGCAGGAAAGTATCATATCATGGAGCACATTCTTTCTGAGGGAAACCGAAACCATATTTAGGCTATTAGTTCACTTTTATTACAGCAGGATTCAGTGAGAGTACACAATGCATGTATCTACGTACAAATTAAGATCAAGTGTTAACATAAAACAAACTTCTCTACCCTGAAAATAACCACAAATTGTCAAAACATGTTTCTTTAGTACTACTTAGAAAACATTTGACATAGGATAAAAATGATTAACATGATTACTTTCACAGTAACATAAATAGCAAATACAGGCATTTGAAATTATAGACATGTCCCATCAACGAGTCCCATAAACCATCTGAAACATTCCACTATGTTTGGCAGCTTGATGGGCATATACCTGAGAGATCACAGAAAAGAAATCAAAATGTACAAAGACAGTTATAAGGAGCGAAAAGATGGAAAAGGGATTCATGCTTGTTAAAACAGACAAATCCCACCCACATGTTTGTGGGTTGATTATCATACTTCCAGGCGGGATGTTGGTAGGGTCCATCGCTACCAGGAAGGCATATTGGGAACTTGGGCCTGGTCCACCACCACCTGAACAAAGTAAAGGAGCTGCTGTCAAATATTTCGATACTCTACTCAAGTCATAGAATCACTTGATGAGGTCATTGACCCAGTGGGTAGAAGCGATACAGTTAACATATCACTGCAGTTTGCAATGTAGGACAAAGTTTTTCAGACTCAAGTCCTCATCCTTGCACATCTTTTCACATTGAAAATCTGAGAAGATGAAAATCAGTAAGCATGATGGTGAGACATATTTCATATGTATGATTTTTCTGGGAGGCATAAAGGACCGATTCAGAGATTACACTAACCTGTGTAAATAATTCAGTGAGGATGATTTTACTTGTCAGATGGTAATTTGTACATTTCAGATTATGTCTTATGACATTAACAACCTCACTCATTAATGAGGCTGTAAACCAAATAAAGACAGTCCCATCAATATATGTCATCACTGTCAACATCCAGAAACATTTATGCAACATGGTTTCTTCATATCTCATTATATTTCTTTATCATGGAAACATCCTGATGACTACATCTATGTCCAAGGCAGGTCGAAATCTATCTATCTGATGTTTGAAGTCATCTATACTGTAATCCATGTTTGCAGTTCAGTTGGCACAATATTTATCTCAACCTCGCACATTAAATACCTCATGGAACAAATTACTACTATCTGGGATTCCAGGGCTAAAATGACTTCAACTTTATTCCAAGTGAGTGGTGATGATGGCGGGGGAAAACAAAGGGTTCTTATTCCTGGAATCAAATGCTGCAATAGCTTGTTGTAATGGTCATAGCAGAGAAAAGAGTTCTGATACTGGTGAAAGATGCTTTATTGAGGTGGAGAAAGGGTTCTTGTATTAAACCCAAGCACGTGCTGATGGTAGAGAATATAAGAGTGTAGATAATGATGGCCTTAACCCTGGTTGGTGGTGAAGGCAACAAGAAATGTTATAATACTGCCTAAAAACCTCATCACATGAATTCAGTAAATAGGTGTCCTCCATATACAATGATGACTTGTTAACTAGGCATCATGAAGGAAATTTGGACTTCACGTTGATGCTGGTTTGTCCTTGAAGCTATAAGTCCTGATGTGAGCAGCTGGGAGATTCCTCACACAGTCACATGAATCTTGTAGGTCCCAGGTGTGACATATGAGACAGATGAGTGAACATCACAGGCACACCATAACACTGCAGAATGACATCAAGGTGTATCACAAGAAAATCCTCTCGCTTGTACAAGTTAAAGGTGATCTTTTCAGCCTCACGCTAGATACCCTCAAATCATCCGAAATCTGTTCTTGTCCTTGTTCCTAATTGAGCTGGCTCTGATCCTGTAGAATGTCCCACCATGTTACTCCAACAGTCTGTGACTTTAGCCACAAGTCCATTAAAATACTGTTCGGTCAAACAATCTCAGTCAATAACAGGCCATATAAGAAAATATTCCAAACATGGTGAAAAAAGGGCCTCTTACCTCACCCTAGTTGTGAACAAACTGTTTTCTCACCTGAGGTGTTTGGTGTTGCATATATTTGAAAAAGAAAATGCTGCCTTACCTGAGGTGTGCGGTGATGGTACAGGGCCAGTGGAACTGCTGCGGGGAGAGGGGCGAGTGATCCGACTGGCTGCCTGGCGGGGACGTTGGCACAGGGTATGGACGACCAGACCCGCAGTCAAAGCTACCCGATGTGCCACTGCTTACTGAATCTGGTTGGAGAGGACATTTTTCAACAAAAACAATATGAGGTGTTCATGGTAGTACAAAGTGAGGTTACAACAAAAACTGAAATAGCACACATCAAATCTTTCTTCTTCAAGAACAGACATCCCCTGTTGGGATTCTTGTGAAGAACAGGTCAAAATTAAAATATAAACCAAGTGATCGTCACAGTGACTGTGTTGATTGCTCACATCAGTCACTGGTTTGTCTGGCCTGATTTGATAACAACATTGAAAAATATAGAAAAAACAGATATGGAATATATCACTTCAAATCTGTATGTCAAACATTGATTTTTGTATTGTAACTTGATGTATGATGAGGGCAATGATGAACTGGTGGATCACACCACTCCTTGCAACTGATATGATCAACATGAATTTGTATGCCTTTACTATGACAAGCGGTTACTGTTTTACTATACCTGCTTTGGAGAAGCTTGATGAGCCATGGCTTTTCACCAGTGGATGTCCTGGCATGCCCCCGTAGCTGTTGGCTTTCTGTATGCTCAGTCGAGACTGTTTACCCGTGTTTTCACATGACCCATACCCACTGGAGTCTGTACTTGGCTGACGTGAACCAAGGTCTTCCTTGCTGCTCACAAGGCTGGATTTACCCGATCGACTATTACTAAAATATCATAAACCATCTTGCATAATTCCTTGTTAAATTAAACTAAATCTCTGGTTATAACTGGAAATAAATCTTAAATCTTGCAGTGTGAAAATGTAAAATTTGAAAAGAGATACTTAAGTACGTAAGATCACTATGCAAGCTGATGCAATGGAGAGATATCACATGACTGAGACACATACCTCACTAATGGAGCACAAGACAGGTAATCTTCAGAACCACCCTGTTGGAGGAAAACACAACATTAAAGTCCTTGATTGAAAACATCCACTGTTAACAATTTGAATACAGAATAAAGAAAGAAAACAATATATAAGGTTGATAAAACAAAAATGAGTCACTACTGAGAACAAGTGAGGAATTTTAATGTCAAGAGTAAATGAGAAAGTCACAAGTGGGCTATTTGTCATGACACTACTTGTTTTGTTTGTTGTTTAGCCAGGCCCTCAGCAACATTGCAGTTACATTCCAGTCCGTAAATAATCGAGTGATCATGAGGATCAATCTATGCAATTGGGAGACAATGACAGATGTCAACCAAGTCAGAGAGGCTGACCACCCGATCTTGTTAGTCACCTCTTTCGACAAGCATTGGTTGATATTGGTACTTGTACATGTATACTCATCAAGAAGGAAAAACACATCGCCATCTGAACATATACTGTATTCAACGATTTAGCCCCATAGGTGCCGAGGTAAATAAAATCTAAAAAGGCCCTGATTAGGATACCTGTAGATGGTAGATGGAATGGGTGATTTGCGGGTGGGAGCGCTAAATAGGAACAGGCTAAAAATTACACAATACAGTCAATGAACAGGTATCACCACACATCACAAACGCTGACACACTTCCACGATCACGCTCACCTCCATGACCTATACTGACTGTATTTTCATGTGCATAGTGAGCACTTGCACTTCTCTGTAGAAAAGGGTGTGCATCATATACACAATGATGAATTCTCATAGTTTTTACATTATGATCAGGCAGGACCATGTGCACAGAACATCGGAATTACCTTGCCTTGAAATGGACTTTATTTGACAGAAAATGGGTGCATTCATCATAGATGCCATACTTTGACCAGCTTAAAGTCTTACTCATTGCAATTTGACTGTAATATGCCATCAAAGATTTTGTAATCGCTGAACACAGGAACGCCTGACAGGACTAGTAAAAAAAATTCACATGTAAAAAATATCTAATCAGCTTTACCGAAGTGCTGTGCAAAATATTAATATTTTATGTATCTTTACTGGGTTTGTATTGACATGACCTGAATTCGCTGAAGGTATACAATATAGTCTTTCGTCTGCGCATGATTTACTTGGGATGATTTTTTTCCTCCAAAACATTGAGTCACTTAACTATGGGTGTTGTGTACTACACACATGGCTGTGCATATTCGGTGAATTGAACCCTATCCCTTCATGAATTCAATTCGTTATTTGTGATAACTAGAATTTTTAACACAGATATCACCAAAATCTATAAATATAAATCTTCCAAAGTATAGTCATATGCCCCAACGATGGAACATTAAGCACTGTGTATTTTTCTATGTATTCCACTGTTCCCAACTGTGGCTTTACAGAGTGACATAATGTTCGCAGTGTTTGAAACTAAGCAATGAGCCTTTTCATAATCCTCATATAAAAATTCATCAAGGGATTCCTTAGATTTTTTTTTTATTTACTAATGCAGTTCATATTTTATCTTCAGTCACAGAACACAAAGTCTACCTCTCCATTCTTGAATATCCTAGCTTTGGCTTCTTCATAGCTCTTCTGTCTTTCTTCCAGCGATTTGGCACGGTTACTACCAAATAAGTGCTTTTCTAAACCCTTACTCTGAAAAAAATGAAGATCATACAATGTATAAAAGCCAAATGGAATGAAGTACAAAAATAATGAATTTATATTTAACTAATTAAATACATATCAGTATGCATTGCAAACATGTCACTAGAAACATCACAAAATACAATACTACATATTTCACGAAGGAAAACCAATACAAGTTCTATGGATAGTAAACTTCTTTATTGCAATGAATACAACGTTTCGGTGTATGTATGATATCAAGTGTTGCACCGATAGTTGCATTCATTGCAATAAAGAAGTTGACTATCCATAGAACTTGGTTTTCCTTCATCTTCAAAACATCTAATATGCCTCTCAAAGAAGTTACATATTTCACATCTGTCATATTCATCCTAGTTAAAACTTTCTCAAAAGAAATGCACTAGATTTCAAATGAAGGTATGATCCCTTCATGGCTGAGAAATAAATGTATTTTGTCTATACATATATATTGTTTCTATTTTGGCATCAAGTACTGTAAACGTATTATATATCGCGCAGGTTTTATTTTCGCGCAAAATATTTTACCGCAAAAATTTATACACAGCGAATAAACCTTTCATTCATTCACTCTACCCCCAGCTCGCCTCTGAGTTGTTACCATAACACATCAAGTTTGAAGACAGAAATCTACAGGAATCTTAAAATGACGACTGATAGTAGCATAAAGAATCACACTTAACTGTCGCTGTAATGGATTTCCCAAATCATGTCCTCACATGTTCTATTTTGACCAGTCGTAGTGACAGATAGTTTGATACAAAACGGATTACCATGAAACGACTCGGAAAGAAATAATACAGCAGTATTTTATTTATTCATTAAGATTTTATTTATATTTATTCCTGCATATCATGAAATGAAATCACAAAGTCTGGAAGTCCAGGTGTCTTGGGGGTAGGGGCTTTCTTTAACCACATTCGCAATGCCATCGTCAGATCGTCATAATTCGGAACATAAGACTGATGTGTTTTTCATCTCTTTATATAGTATACTAGTACCATCACGATATCTCACTTCCTAAGTACTTAATACTTCCGCGAGTAAACGTATTACTGCATATATCGTGCAGGTAGGGATTTCCTGTGAGTAAGCAATACACGCCACCTGACAGGTTAAGCCACTCTGGTTGTTTCATTGCTATTAGTGGCGGCCTAAGAGACAGATGGCAGTTCCGGCAATTACTGATTGCGCGAATAATTGACCGTGCGATGTAGTCTAAACTGTCAATTCCGCAAAATTTGCACCAAGCGAAAAAAGTACGTTTACAGTACTTCAGTTTCGTTTGAAAACATTGCAAGTGTTTAGCCTAAGTAAAATCAGAGGACTACAATACTACTAACACATAATCTAATACTTACTTCTTTTTCATCTAAACTTGGTGCTTTCCTAGGTAATATTTTCTTTTTAGTACCCATATCCCCACCCTTCTGTATATGGTCTTCAAAACAAAAATCAGGTCTGAAAATAAGTAAAAAGATGTTAAGAACAGGAGAAGTGATCACATAATTAACTGACAAAGATGGTTGGCTTGATTTATGCTTCAAACTTGGAAAGCAAACAAAGCAAGAGAATGTATCATTACAATTTTTAAGAACATTCCAAATATTCTGAAGTTCTCCTTGACAAATGACATGGTGGCCACTTCAGAAATCAATCCCAAGCCCTCAGCATGACAAAACAAATGTATTAATCACTAGGCCACCAGTCGAATCCATTCAAAAATAATGACAGAACGTTTCAGAACAACAGAACTCCAGAATGAAGGTGCAATCATAATTCTCCAGAAAGATGAGAAAAGTATAAAAACAGCTTTACAAACTAAACGCATAGATACTAAACTGTTACAATGAACAAATTTAAGTGCAACATCAAACACACCACTCTTGATTTGTGATTGACCATCTTCTGCATTACTGGATATTGATGCTGACAGAGATTGTAGTCCAATTTTTAACAAACGATATCCTTATCATTACTGTGATAAAGATTCTGCAGGTTTTCTTAATAATCTGGTAACAATATATAACGTAAGCAGACACAACTGAATAGCACACAATCTTTAACATTGCAAAGAAAGTGCATCTTCAAGACAAATAATGTTTACAATAATATAAACAATCAAATATACTAAGCAGCAAAAGAAACGTCAGTTTGGAATTTTCCTTCGCATAAACGGACAACTGTAAACTCATTTAATGTTTTGATTGTATATATTTGACATCTCCAACTTTACCTGAACAAAGACATTCTTTCCCAAACTCAGAATGGAACCCAGGAAATGGTTTCAAAAACACAACCTGATCTCGGAGATGGTACGGTGTTCTCCATGTTTTTCATGCAACTCATGCTGCACGTGCTGTTCACAAGGACCAGCCCTATAAAATGCACCCCAAACCTGGTTGAAACATTCATATAACAACGTCAGCAGGATGCCGCAACTCACGACAGCTGAGAGGAACCAGGCACTAGGAAGACTTGAAGCTGGCCACACTGCACAAGCCGTTGCCAATCACTTCCAGGTCAACGTTCGGACCATCTACAGGATGCAGCAACGTTTCCGGGTCACCAACACCACAAATGATAGCCTCCGTATTAGCAGACCAAGGGTGACCACAAGACGACAAGACTGCCATGTTGTGCCACAGCATGTTCAGAATCCCTTCATGCAGGCATCCGAAAAAGCACGACAGACAGTGGGAACACCCGGAAGACCAATCAGTACTGATACAGTACGCTGACGTCTTAACAGCGGGAACCTCAATTGCCGTAGATCTTACCGTGGGACCTATCCTCACCCTTCAGCATTGGCATGAACGTCTACAGTTTGCCATACAACACCAAAACTGGCGATACAGGCAATAGAGAACTGTTCTGTTCACAGATGAGAGTCAGTACTGCGTATCAACTGCAGATGGCATAACAAGAATATGGCGAGAATGTGGCCAGCGTTACTCAGACCAATGTGTTATGGAAGGAGAATCATGGGGAGGTGCAAGCATCATGGTATGGGGTGGAATATGCCTGAACCAGAGAGTGGGTCCTGTGGTGTTCCAAAACCTTGGTTCAAGGAGAGGAGGCGGCATCACAGCGGTGCGCTACATCGACTCAAGCTCTCAGACCCTACGTCATACCACATTTAGCACGTCACCGGGACAACATTTTCCAGCATGATAACGCCCGAGCCCATACTGCCAGAGCTACACGGGACTTCCTACAGCAGAACGGAGTCAACATTATGCAGTGGCCAGCCCTTAGTTCTTAGTTTAAACCCAGTTGGACATCTTTGGGATGAAATTCAGAGTAGACTGAAAAATGTCATACCAAGGCCAAACACACCCAATATATTGTGCCAGGCCTTTATCAGAGTGTGGTTCCAGGTGCCAATGGCCTTCATCAATCGATTGGTGCACTCCATGCATAGACGCTGTGCTGCAGTTATTGCCGCTCGTGGTGGTCACACTAGACACTGAAGTCAAGAGTCTGAATGGACAGCAAACGTTCACATAATGTCTTGAAATTGTGTTGAGTTATTCATTGATGTGTCAAGATATTGTACACAAAAAATGTTTTTGATCCGCTTATTATGTCCATTTCTGTAATGATTTGATTACAGTGCCTATCTAATTTTGAATTCGTACTGACGGGTTTTTTTGCTGCTGAGTATATATGCACCTACTTAAACAAGTACCAAAGATATATTAGATAAATATTAAATGCAATACTTACATCCTTGTGATTTTGGTTTTACTGACTATTACAGCTTTGCCACTCTGGTCAACATTGTGGTCCAGGCCGAAGAACGCCGCAATTCGATGAACCAGCATACGATCATACGACGACATCTCAGCAAACTGGAGAAACTGATGTCTGCAGAAATGATTGCATGAACATAAGCACAAAACTTTAATTGGAAAATGTTGGTTATACAGTAAATGTTTAAAGTCACAGTGCCTAAATGAAGTTCATTATTATCTATCTGACATTTTGTCTGAAGCAATAGATAATGGCACATTCAGATTTATGAGGTTTTTCGTGTACAATTTACAGCCACTGAAAACCTCCCAAAGCACTGCCAATAATATTCTTGCCCACATGTTAAGATTTGTTATAATTGCTACGGTTAACTCACACACACAGACACACAGACACATGCTGAGATGCGCACAGGTTCATATACAAAGAGGCAGTCGCACACACACACACATGCACACACAGCAATACTTACTTTGGTTCTTTGACAAATTTCTTGAGATCTCTAGCTAACTGTAAAATCATTTTCTTATCTTTCACAGATTTATTTAAAGTCCTTTTTATAAATTCTTCTAGATCAATCCCAGTGGAGTCTTTGTACTGTGTATCTAAACTGGATTCTGCAAGAAAACATGATAGGCGTGGAAATACCATCGATCAATATTCATACATGTGTCCAGACATCCGGCTTTACAAACTGCAGTAGATGGTCATCATTATGACATCACAGATCTGTCATATTGTTTTTCATAACAATTTGAAGCCCAACACTAAGTGATTGGGTGTTGTCAGCAATATCTCAGCCTCAACAGCATACAGAATCTGGAGCAGACGGCCTAATGACTGCCAGAATCAATCCAGGCAGTCAGTCTGTGATAAGAGCCAAACAGCCACATCACAGCTAAGTTGATCATCAATGTACCAGCTATGATCACCTGCAATAGTCACACAGTCAGACCAGTGCCATACTTTGATCTCCTTGTCAATATACATATATATATATGACTTGAATCTGTTTTTATGTGTTAAAGTGCTTGCTGTCAAAGACATATTGGCATAATTTCAACATCCCCTACCTCTAGATAAACTTGATGAGGTTCCTGCCTCTGAGCTCTGAGATCCACTTTTCTCTAACCTTCTCTCACTCTTTGTCTGAAAGTTGAAACAATTCAGACAGTAAGTAGAACTGACTTTTCAAACAGTTTCAATTATTGCTTTTGACTGTATGGCATAGCACATCATATTCTGAAAGAAAAACTATCAATGCCATTCTCCGGAAAAAGAGGGTAAATAGAAGTCACCAGGTTACAGGGAGTTTTGAGCATCATAGCAATATCACCAGGGTCTACTAACTGATCCTATTATACCTAAGTAGACAGTTCTTGTTCAGGTGGATTACTTACAGGACATAGTGAAACAGAGGTAATACTGGTGACTGTGTCATTAACAGCATTCACTAACTCAAGCAGACTGCACACACTGAATTTTTATACGTGTACATAAACTGTTACCAAGCAATAAATGCACTTAGTTAGGCAGTATTCTCAAAGGGCAACACATCCCTGCACTATTCTCATAGTGACCGATTCAATGTCCTTATAAACCTCCATTGACCAGCAGGATGCTGAAAATACTTGGATCTCTTGCATTCAATAATACCCACAGAAGAATTGTCCAAGGCATCAAAAGAAATTCCCTACATTTTCACTGAACATTCAAGGCTTCTTGACCATTATCTCAGCCTATATCTGTACTGCTCAAAAATATTTGTGGGGGCAGTCTAAGCATGGTGCTGGCAACAAACTGGAGGCGTGAGGATAATTTGAAACAAGAAGCATCGTCATCATCTTAAGGCTAACCTGACCTTTCGTCTCTTTCAAAGAAAAGGTTAAACGTCATTAACCTTATGAAGCTTACACATTCTGGACACAAGGAAGTGACAACTAGATTTAAAATAATGTCGAAATCCTCACATCAGACACATAATTTGCTGTCTAAAGTTTCCAATCAGATTTCTTGCTTTAACCAACACACCTTTGATTCCTTGGGTTCCAGATGTTCTATTGGGTACATCACATCAGGAGGAGGAGGACTGTCATCACATAAAGCCTCAGCTCGTTGTAAAGTTTTCATTTTACTCTGGAATGAAACACATTGTTGTTGTGTTAACACATGGAACTACAACATATATCCAACAGACATCCCAATCAGATAAATTTCATTTATCACACAAAATTGCAGCTGCCCCTTATTTGGTATATGCAAAATGAAACACTTCAAAAAGGCCACAAAAACTGTGGTGAGAAATTACCAATCTGTATTGGGTCATTTTTGAAGTTTCCATTGCTACTAGATCTCAGTTTGTTGAGCTGGTTTATTACAGAATATTAATAAATTTATTAAAGGAGGTAACTCTCAACTGCAGATGTTGACAATCTTCTACTTAGGAAATCTGAATGACTAGTTCTAGTTCATCTAAACATGGAAACTGTGAAATATACAAATTTGATGTTTCTGCCTCATTTCATTACATTCCCATGAACCATAAATGGTAAACGATACCACAGACGAGAATCAACAATAACCCCACCAGAAGTTGAAGCCAATACTTTGTTACATATGTTACTTGAAACCATGTGTCATACAGAGTCTTGTCAACAATCTAATACCATGTTACTCACACTATACTATAAACATCTCATTAAGTTAAAACATGGAACACAAGTACATTATCATCCTATGAAAAGAAATCATTCTAATAGCATGATCTTTACATCAAAATGGCTGGCATCACCTGTGAATTTGTTCGTACTGTCTGATGGTGCTCTTGAATATCAGACTTTCCATCTTGGGATGAGACTGTCTCATATCCAGTCTCAGAATCTGGAGAACCTGTGGCTGACTGGGCAACAGGGGTTTCAATACCTGCAAGTACATTTTTTTCAAGTTCAGTATGAGGGCAAGGTTCCATATTTTAAATGGGGATTTTTTTGTTTTCTGTTTTGATGTCATATATTTGAATCAAAACCTATCAACAACCAAGTTTTGATGTATGGGGAACAATCAAGGATCTTATAATCACTATTATCACCAAAATATGCAGAGACCAAAAATCCTTTCAAATAAAAAAACATAATTCCTCAGAGACACCTCTTAATTTCTGACAATGTGTGAAGCCCATTTCTGGTGTCCCCCGCCGTGATGTTGCTGGAATATTGCTAAAAGCGGCGTAAAACCAAACTCGGTCAGTCAGTCTTAACTTCTGACCCTGTTCAGTAAAAATATGGCATATGTGCCACAGGTTTCAAATGCCAGTAACAATTTTGTCTAATTTTTTTCACAAAAACTAAAGCCAAAATTGTAATGAAATCACCGAAAGTAGCAGGCGTCATATGTTCCCCTAGACAGACAAGGCCAATTGGCGTTAGCATGAGAGTTAGTGAAAAAAACAATTTTCAGTTGTTTACACCTAAAATCCAGCTATTCACATGAAGCACTAGTCTGAAATCAGCAGCAGATGAGCTGGACATTTCCAAAGGTGTCTATCTTTGTTTTCAACACGTCCACAATAACACAGAAGTCGACCAAACATTGATTCATAAACATGTGAAAAGTATGTATTATCAGATGTTGGTGCTCATTAAAAGAGTTTTCATCACACAATAGGTAGAATATTTTCATCAAACATTGCCCTCAATCTTCAGCTACAGCGGATACTAGCTAAACAAACCCTGCAGAGTGTGAATTAATATGAACAACTCTTACAGAAATATACACCTGTCAACTGATTGTTAAGTCTGACCCAGTTTGTGGAGTTTACATAGGAACGGCTGTATGGTTATACCCGATATCAATGTCATTATTAGAGCAAGACACTTCTTTCTCAGTCAGTTCAACATGTGTTCATAAACATTAAGTAAATCTGAATTGTGTAGATTACTAGATGATACACAGGACAGATTGAGAGGTAGTGAACATATAACTCTGCTCAAGAAAAATGATTTCTTCCAGACTTATAATATGAAAAATATATGAATGAAACCTTTCTCTGAACATGTGAAACACAATTAAAGCACTTGTAAGTGGACAATATTTCAGTCCATATGAACAGATTGATATGAGGGTGAGTGTGTGAGTTTAGGTTTACACCACTATCAGAAATATTCCAGCAATATCACAGCAGGTCAGACACCAGAAATGGGCTTCACACATTGTACCTATGTGGGAAATCAAACCAGGGAATTTGGCGTGATGAGTGAAAGCTTTAACCACTAGGCTACCTCACCTGATATGAAGGAAAATCCTCTGGTGACACTGAGTTTAAAAGCTTGAATATCTGAAAATCTACCTGGCCTGACTGAATGTTTTGTTGTCGTAAACTTTCTTACTAACTAAAGTGAAAAACATTGATGCAAAGACCAGTACACATGCAAATGGTAGCCCATTCATGGCCGCTATAGGGACAAACTCTTTCTGGCATTGTAAGCTATGTGTCATGATTGTCACAACCTGGTATTGTCACAACCTGGTATTGCCAAGGTTTGCCTGATGTCTTCATAATATTCCTGTTGGAAAACCATTTCACACAAGTGACATATTGAATGAAATGTGATTTTTTAGACAAAATTCAGTCAACACGTGGTCCTGTGCATAGCGCTCAGGTCAAAAATCAGTTGAACTTAAGCAACGTTGGGCCCTTGGATGGGTGACCGTGTTGGCAGCTTAACTCCTGAGAGTTTCTAGGACTTCAGTCCTGCCCGACAACGAAGCACATGTGATACATGTGGTCTCACCTTAGGCAAGCGAGTTTGTTCACCCAGCAGGAAATGGGTACCCGGTGAAATAAGTCGTGAGACTATTAACCTTCTAGCGCCTAACAGGCAGCTTGGTTTATCCGGCGTAATAATGATCAGATTGTGTGCTTTGAGCACGATATCTAGCCTGGAAAAGGGGCGTTATAAATATTATCATTATTATTATTATTTAAATATTCTCATTAACACAAAGTTCTAAACTGTCAGTATTCGTCATATATGCAGAGATTTGAATATCTCCATGTAACTGTCAGATAAAATAAACTGGGACTTGCTACTTTGGTACGTTACTTGTTAGTTCTCATGTACAAAACAGTTTGACAATTTACCATTTGAGACAATGATGCCAATTAATGATTCAGACATGAAGGCATCCCCCAATTTTGCTATTTTAATCACAAAACAAAATATTGGCAAACAATAGTACAAGACCAACTAACAACAAGTCAAACACATTTCTCATTCTCGGACAACATATGACAGTTTCAAGGCATTAGAAGCAGTAATCATGGTTGCTCAAACTAACATTCGGTAGATGCAATCTGCAGATCAGATCCCCACATGATTTTACCAAATGTCATGTGAATTCCTCTAGACTTGAAAATAGATTGATCCACTGCAAACCTTGCAAAAATCATCAGCGTTTACTGATACAGGTGTACACCACTTGACATATCCTAGTACTTCAATCATGATACAATTCATATCAAGTTACCTTGTTCTTACGTACGCATCTGTATGTTCCATGCAGCTTGTGGGACAAACTGTTTCTACCAACAAGGTTATGTTGCAACTGTGTAACCGTTTAGTTCAGGACAGATATTGGAAGGAAGATAAAGATGCTATATATTGCAAAATATTGTAATTATCAAATTTAGAAAACCAATACAGAATTAATATTTTAAATGATATTAAGTTAATGTTAGATAATCGCTCCAGACAAGATCTGTATTTGCATAAATTATAAACAAAAGAAATAACCATTACCAAATTAACCTTGACCTGTTTGTGGACCAATTTATATTAACAGGGATGAGAATGGGTATGAGAGAAAAAAAAGAAGAAATGAGCCCGGGGTGTTGGGAGCCGTAAGTCCTCATGCCAGATCCAATGACCCCAGTGCAATCAAATCTACGGATCCGCGGAAAATTCTCATCCCTGTATTAAGCATTTCAAAGGCACAATAGGACAACTACACTAAGTGTAACCCAATGCAGAAAATAAGTAAATCCTGAACTTTTTCTGATCGAATGCAGTCATCATTCAGATGAACTTTTCTGAAGTGAAATTGCACAAAAGCACTACCTCTCTCATAGTGCAACATCTGACGGAAAAGGGCCACTAAACTTTGCATCTAACACCATAAGGAGGAATATATCAAATGGGTACCAACTTGCCAGAGGCAAAAATATGGGACAGACAAAACAGCACCTTACTTGCATTCATGAACATAGAACTTATAACAAAAATTCTACTCCTTGTTAAGTTAGTTTAAAAATACCCAATACACAAGACCTCAGGCATACAATTATACAGCATACCCTTAGCAAAGTTGACATATCAATGAGAATAATTTGATATTAGTAAATACTCACAATGGCATCAATGATATCTGAAGCACTGTCAAATTCAAATTTGTGATGCCCTGATATATTTGAGAACCGTGACTCCCAATGAATATAATCTGAACATACCACAAGAAATAGAAGAGAGTGTGACACAATACTAAGTGTATATTTATAGCGTTTATCGCATATCAACATTTATCATGTTATGAATCAATAACTCCCTTTACATTTGACAGAATAATTCAATCTAATAAGGTGTTAAAGAAACAGAGGAAGCAACACAGACAGTATACATTGTACAAAAGTAATAGCAGGAATACAGGAGAAGACAAATATTGGCCAACCTAAAATATGATGCTATACATCATGCCATATCTTCAAGGCTTACATGTCTAATGATATGAAATTATATCTCAAAGGCCCATAAAAGAAGTTTTGGAAATGGCCAATACAATTTATGAAGACATTGCATTTAACCAATCAAGACAATAATAACATACTAATGTGCACTAGTCACAACTGGATAACAGGCTCGTGTTTGAATCATTTAATAGTGGACTAAATTGATCAAAAGAAAACAAAAAAAATCTACATTCTGGAGCTGTATTATTCCTTTTGGATTTACAATCTTTGAAAATCAAGTACAGGGCTTGATTTAAGAGATGTTAACCTACTTGCACCAGGTGCAACCTAAGATAACAACCTAGTTGCACCAACTAAATTCCAGTTGCACTGCTATTATTGCAATATGTAATGGAAGAAATATGCTATTGAATTATTCAAAGTTTAGAAGAAAAATGAGCTGACATAATTATGATTTTTAATGTTAGATTTATTGTTGATATATTTCTCAAAACTTGACTTGCACCTGGTGCAAGTTAAACAAATAACTAGATTGCACTTTGTAATATTGGGTTGCACCAGTGCAGGTAACAAAGTATCAGCCTTGTCATAAACATACAATGCAACAATTTTCTGTTTTCATTTAGACATTATTTGTAGATTTGATGGCATAGTCTTTGTATCTGAATGGATTGTTAAATATATACTGTTTTTTAATCTGCACTTGCTGATGCTGTGTTTTCCAATTATCTCAAGGTTTCAACTTGCATAAATTTGACTACACTCTGCAAACAAAACAAATAATAGAAATCTTCTGTCATCATAGCCATAAATCTATTCTCAGCTATGATGAGTCACTAATGTAGCCATTTTCTTTCTACCATGGTGAAAGGAACTCTGTATCTGTGCATGTGCTAAGGCTTTTTGCTGTCTCCAAGTTCCCATAAAAATTTCTGACATTAAAATACCAAAGGTTGTACTTCTCACTTGCAAAATGGCCATTGGTTTCACATTACATGTCCAAACAGAAAAGACGTAACTTGTTACTTATCCTTATATGTACAAAAGAATGTGTTGGAACAAGAATATACTTCAAAGAAGATGTTGCACATTGTATGACGAGAATCCATTTTAATTTAGCATTTCAGTGTATATTTCATCAGCTACACCTATCCACACGGCACCATAATTTCATTTGGTGCAGAAGGACTTGCATGTATCAGACACAACCAGCTGTGTAAATGTTTCCAAAAATAAAGTTTCAGCTATGTTGTTGCGGTGGAAATATCTCTCTTCAGCAAAGTCATCACTGATGTGGTGTAACTTTCCCTAAATGCTTGAATGAGGTGCCATGCTTATCTCCTGACTAAAGGATCATTATGTCACATTTCCATCAATTATGACCTCATGTTTAGAACAAGGCAATAAACAGAGTATTTGTATTCACAAACAATAGGAAAACATCAGTTTCACAGAGACTGCAGCTAGACATTTACAGCTATTTAAGTTAATTTCCAACTTGAGAAATTCATAAATAAGGAACATCAAAGTAGCATTATTTACAAGTTCAAAATATGTGACACAACTGTTAATATAAAGTAAAGGGTTGAATGACTGCAGAAGGATTACAGCTGCCTGGAGGTAATGTCAACATCACAGCAGGGCACACACACAATGGTGCTTCACCAACTAACAATTCACTCAAGGAAACAACCAATGTGGTCTGCTGCCAAAGAACAAGGCTCTCTATCTTACCATGCTTATTGGATGATTTCTACAGGTATTTAGAAGTCTTCCTTCCAGAACACACAATACCCAGATTGTACTATATCATATGAATTAAATGACATTTATCACTTCCATCTGTTTTGTTCAACCAGCAACAGATAGGATGCCCGGTATGTCCATAAATAGCTGGTGACAGATATATTTTAGCCTTACAACGGAGTACCATAATAATTTTTTCAATCAGGAAGGGATGAAAGTGCTGTGTGAATGTCTGTTCGCTACCAACATCCAAAATCATATCAATCTGCGACTCTTTCACATGTAACATCAAGGTTACACCGCTCTGGGTTCTACTATCTTCTTTCAAATCAGGGATTCTGAATAAACACCACTATCACTAAATACTATCACCACAACTATTTACACTTCTTAAGAGTCTAATTACAAAGTTTCAACCTGCAGAAGTTAATAAATGTCAGCTTGCACTGACAAAACCTGCTGATTTAATGTCCTCCCAGATGATATGGCTGCACATCCACAGTCAAATATTTCTCAGATAAAGGTTCAACATTTCACCATTACATTTCTTTCCTACTTGGACCAAAACTTGTTGAACATCCACTGTTTCATAACAGTCTCAACACTACCTCTGTCACCATCTGCTAAGTCTACTTGAAATCTAGTGCTATACCATCCCCACTTTCATAAACTCAGTCACTCAGTGACCCTTTTCATCATGTTAGATAACCCGCTGCGTGCACTTCTCAATGTCAATTAGCTGTTTAAATGAGGTCACTCACATGCTGTCAGGGCACTATCAGCAATAATGTTGCATTTGCACAAGTAATGCCTTGGTACATTAAGCATTGATAATTAGTCAAATCTATATTTGTTACATTGTGTTCACATAGCATACTATGTTTCATGATGGGTAGGGAAGATGGAGAGGGAGAGCACCAGAGTTCATGATTAGTCCAAAATGTTTGCAAGGACCCAGCCAGAACAGCTTCAAACAGAGCTGCTTATCACAAGACACATTGTGCCTGGTGAATACTTATCAGGTATCAGAAGCTCTGGAACCTCAAAAAGTTCTACTCTTTTCAGTTGCTGTGATGTAATCCCTCCTAGGAAATGCCTACTGAACTAGCATTATGGCACCAAATCATTTGTTGGTCAGTCATCATTGTATCATGGATCCTCTGGATCATGTCTGGTGCAGCATGAAAGGCCTTCCAGGGTGAGGGTCATCTTTAAGGCTGTCCTGGTCATGTTTAAACTCTGCTCTCAAACTCTTCAGCATAGCACAAGAAGGGTCATCCTTCCCTTGTGCTGTACTCATGCCTTTCATTGATGACTTTTGATGTTAAAGCCCTTTTCGGAAGCACTTGATGTGCTGCATGTTCCTCCACAGTTTGAATTTTTCCATTTTCCAATGATCACAGATCCCTTCTTATTTCACTGACATGTGACAATGAAACAATATCCTCAAGTTTTATCTGGAAATACCTCCATGACATCACACAATGTTCAAGAGATTTCACTTTACCCACATGCTTCTGTGAGGTTCAGCATTTATCAATCAAACCTTAGGTATCATTTGAAAAAGAAACTGACAGTAAGTATGTGGTCCCTGCACATTTTCTCCTCCGACACTAACTTTGCTTGAGTGAAATGTGGAGCATTCAACATGTACTTCTCACCACTTATTGCAAAATTCCGTAGCACAGAAACGAAATGAAAGAGAAAATTTCATTGGTTGGGTTTTTAAAATGTTACTCCATATTACAGAAAATCGCACCCTTTGATAAATTATGTTAAAATATATTTCTAGATAGTTGTTCCTTAGTCAGAGTACAAGATGAAACAGTGATAAACTCACACCTTAAGACATTGTTGTCCTTACATGACAGAAGTAATAATGATAATGATGAATTTCTTCATCACTGCCAAAGTTTCTGTGACAACAGAATGTACTCTCTCCCTGGAAATGCCCACAAAACTGGCAATGTGGTGCTCAGTCAAGTGCAGGTTGGTCATGACATATTGTATACTCTCTGGATTACTACTAGTGTTGAAATAGTGTCAAACTCAGAAGATGGTGGTGTTCTATCCAGTTCTTTCATGGCAAAATTATCATAACTATTGATTTACTGTTAATAAATGAACTGATAACAGAATTTACAAGAATAAACAGATTTTCACAAGACTCAGGCTAGCGGTTAATCTTGCAGACAGACTCTTTATAATGGGACAAAACCTCACATGATTCTGCTCTTCTAGAAAAGAACTGTAACACTGAGAGACCAGATTGCACATTAATCTACATGAACTTAAACATCTCAAGGCAACAGAAATCAAAATACTTCTTCTCAGAATAATAAAGCAAAGCTTAACCTTAAAGAGTAAAAATATCCAGTACAATGAATTTCTCCTCAATGCCTGTGAGTAAACAATAATGAGGTGTAATGGTTGTCATGAATATGCATGACTAAACATGCTAATCAGAGAAAACAGGGTATACCTATTTCCCTTGATAACTATCAAATATATCTGAGCCTACAGGTTATGCTGAAGATCCATGCAACAGTTGATTATTTCTCTTGTGCATGTCTGTGAATGAAACAATGTATGTTTATTGAGGCTAATATGTATACCTGGTGTAATGGTCGTGTCAGACACGTCAGAGTTCGGACTTCCATTTGTTTCTTGTTCTCCTTCCTCCACTTCTTCTATCTCTGGTTGTTTTTTCAGCGGTGTTTTGCCCGACCGACGTTCAGACTCCGCCATGGTCATTTAGGGCCACTGAAACAAAAATAACAAGTTGTATATAATGCTTAATGACTAAAACTTGTCTTTACGAAGGTCTGTTCACATTTCAAAATGTCTTCCAGGAAGAAAAACACATATAATATTCCTGAAATTGAGGTCGTTGAATGACAGAATCATAAGAAAAACATTATAGTGAGTGAGTATGGATTTACGCCGCTTTTAGCAATATTCCAGCATTATAGAAATGAGCTCCACACATTGTACCAATGTGGGGAATCGAACCCAGGTCTTCGATGAACGCTGTAACCACAAGGCCACCCAACTGCCCCAGAAAAACATCATAAGGCACTGCCTGATATTCCAGTATCAGTATCATAGCTTTATCAATACGAACTTCACTGACCACCAGGACCACTACAAACTTATGATTTAGTGGTCCTGATGAATTTTTACTAGACAGGGATCACTTTACAAGCGTAAATTTCACACACTGTAAGCATGATATATCAGCACAAGTATTTTATCAAATGTTATGTATCATGTCATAAAGTATCAGCAGGCACATCAATGGTTGACTGGATGGTTGGTTAAATGCTTAATGCATCATTCAGCTATAGTTAACTTACAATAGGGTGGGTGGACATATTTTTCCAGGTCTCCACAGGTGCACATCAATGCTGACAAAATGACAACACCCCTAGTAATAACCCAGACCAGATAATTCACTTTACAAGCTTCAACAAGCAAGCCCTACACAAGATTAACCTTTTCTATAATGAATTCTGATTTGGAAAATGTATAAACATAAAAAAAATTACAAACATTTAAGCATTTAAGATGCCATTACAAAGTTTTACGCGATGTTCAAATGTGCGTCCAGTACATACAAATGTAGAGAATGGACACAGAAAACAAAAGTATTGTGAGCGTAATCGATAGTTACTTTTCATGTGCAGCAAAATTTAAACAACCCATAAGGAGATTTCCCATTTCTAACTCAGGTCCAATCATTACCCAAACAACTGTCATGTGTCATTTGTTTTACAGCAGTTAGAATCCAAAACGATCTTGCAGAACAAAACAATATATCATAAGAATATATAATTGGTCAGAACTAACAAAGCACCTAAAACAAATAATGTTGTGTTCCTCTGGTGAAAGTTTAATGACTAAGCTTTTCCTAGCTAAGTCAAACTTGAGATATGAAATTCACTAACAACTTATTTCTAAATCGGCCATTAGTGCCACACATTAAGGACACCAAATGATTGAAAACAGCCTTCTTCCAAACCTCAGCCAAAGACTCAACAACCATCAACAACTGGTCTTGATCCTGTCATTTGAGTTATCCAATCTCATCCTGGATACAAGGAGAAAGGTGTTGAGAAACAGCAGGCCATGTTAGAAAAGTAAATCTGACAACTCAGGGCAACTACCATGAGTGTCAGTAAAACATCTCCTTGATGCCTGTACACCCTTGCATGGCCAACATTGCTTTCAAGTTGAAGCCTGGACTCGTCTGTGAACAGTATTCTGACCCAGTCATCTTCTGAACCCAGATTCTATCCACAGAGAAGTAGGCATGGAAGTCAGCTGAAGAAAATGCTGGACATCAAATTGTGCTTTTTCAACCAACTGCATTCCACTTATACCACTTATATTGGTTTCAACCCAGGAATTGTCACAGCTGTTAATGTGGCGGTTTTGGACCTATCTTTTAATCCACTACCTGGTGCACCAACCAAATATGTTTATGTTAAATACTGACAACTATCCCCTGGCAAGTCATGAATTTTGCCCTTCTGTAGAGAACATCTCCAAAGAGATGGCATTCTGCTTCTATGGATCTTATTTGGCCTTGCAACATTGTTTTGTAACATTTTTGTGTTCATAATACCAACAGAACATAGACTTAATTTTCAAGTTGGAAAAATGATTGAAAAACTGAGAAAAAGACTGACTAAAACCCAAGCACATGCATTTATCATGCACAATTAATTAAGAGATGTCCCTTAGCTACAATTCGAAACAGAAATGAAGTAAAATTCTGAATAGCCGATGTTTGATTGACAGCTTTGCTGGGGCAACTGATCAAGTAAGTGGTCAATAATTCGATCTCGGTAATAAATGTACAGATCGTTCAGGAAAATTAAACCATAAGCGACATAATCTTTGATAATGTAATTAAAAAAAATCATGACTATCCAGAGGTACAGATAAGCTGCGTATCTGCATAAATTATGCAAAGATTTATGAGAAAACTCAATTCCTATTATGTCTATTGCGTACATGTACTCATTTGCGTTTTGTAAATACTCAATAAATTTGATCTTACATGCGTACACACACAAATGTCAAATCTTAGCTTACGTACCGGTGAATAGATCAAATAAGTGAGGCATATTGAGAGGCTCTACTTCAACACATGGACTTGGCAACTTCCAGTCTTTCTGATAGTTTCATATATTGCAATATTACAGATGAAAAATAAATAAACGTAACCAACATTTGAACTTTTTATAGTTTTACAGTTATTAGAAAATGGCAAAATACCCAATTGAGTTGGAGTGAGGTGGGTACAATTTATTAGGTTACTCAAAGGAAAATTAAGATACCCAATTGAGATGAACACAAGCGAGTACTTAACTCTATGACCCAAAAAGTTATCTGTAGCTCTGCTATCAGGCAGTTGTAACAAATGTAATCAACATTTGTCAACTGAAGTTCATATAGTGTTACCGTGGTCAGGGAAGCCTACCGGGACCCATGGGCTAAAATATGGGAATTTTTTATTATTATTTAAGCACAGGGGCTTAAATTTGGATTTAATTCTTGGGTGTTTAGAGTGAGAGTGATGTCCCTTTCCAAACGTATGGCAAACCTCGACATTTTTAACATTAGTAGTGCCTCTGCAAGGTTATCACGCTTGGAGAACATTTTGGACACCGGTTACAGGGCAGTTATTAGAGACAGAAATTGATCATCGTAACCCCTACAGTTAAATTGAACCATGTGGTCATTCAATTTTGAATTTATAGACCAGTTTCCTGATAAAAGAGTCTTAAAAAACCTGATTCTTTTTATTTTATCAACATATTGCGCATTTTCGAATTTAAACCCTGGGCTTAAATATGGTTAAAATATGTCATCGCTAGAACAGTGAGTAGGCTTAAATACGGGAATTCCCGGTTATGGTGGAAGTTTGGCTATCATGTCAAAGTAATTTTTACCCAAACAATTCCAAATTATTACTTATTTGTTTATCGTATACATATATCAAGCTATCTGAATTTCTGTTAAAACTTGATTTAAAACTTAAATTATATGTACAGAAGCGTAACCTAAATTCGTGGATAAGCTTGATTCGTGGATCGCGGAAATTATCATGCTAGCTCGTAAATTAAGTCTCAACTGACGTCACAAAGCGGTACTTTTGATGTACATACAATGCCACACCTCACTGACAAAAAAGGTCCGAATCTCTGCATTACACGCAAGTATACTAAATATAATTATCCAGCATTTAATAGATAAATAACCCCAAATCACTAATACCACAATTACCAAATTTTATTTTCACAAAATGTCAAGTAAAAAAGATACCGTTAGCTCCAACATTCTCACTTCTAGTTGTCTGCTTTCCTTGGTGTCAATACTTACTGCAGTGGGATGTCGTAATCCCACGAAACGTGACGTCACATTTTGTGGGCACACGAATGGGTGATGATTGCAAATGGCTTCCGTTTCATTCACAAGTGCAATATTAGGCATTTTCAATTTGCTGAATTAATGAATACAATAATCAGTTCGTATACAAAATGAAAGGATGCATTTAAAGTATGAATTTCGCCGCATTTCCCTTATATCCACGAATCAAGGTTACGCGAGTGTAAATCAAAATATATGACAACAAAATATGACAGTTTCAATAAGTAAGTATGCAAATTCTTAATGAAAAGAATAAGAAATATTTAGAAAATCTTCTCTGATGTCAGCACTGGGAACATACATCATATTTCAAATTGTGTTCAAAACTGTAAACTGACAACACTTCATCCTTATGATTCAGTTATCAAGTGGCAAGTACAGAACTCTATGCTTGGTGTTTTCAATCAATCAAATAATGTATGGAGATAACAAACAAGATTTGCGCTATAACAGAACTGGTTTCTAGTTGACAGAACAAATTGTTTACCTGAAACATACGCTGTCCTCACACATTCAACATATGAGGATTCATGAACACACTGACAAAATTTAACAGCTCCTCAACATGGTCTAATTCTGCAGGCAGAGACACTTAGGCTTCCAAAACAGAGAATATAAACCAAACTGAAAACATATTTTCCATCTCAAGGTAATTTTATATATGTACTGATCAATATTGTTGAATAAACATTCAGTAAACCAACAACGTGAAGAAACAGAATATAACTCATCATAAATCTGATAAACACAATTCTTCTGCAGTTTACACACAAAGACAAAGGGATGAACATACTCAGAATGCTAGATCATATATTGATGAAGCTTCCTTGTGATCACAATATCCTGAACACTCCGCCATGATAATGTGCCTGTTTCACACACAACCTATATTCCAGCTTCTGTGATACACAGCCTTAGTCTAAGAGACAAGTAATACAATAAGAGATAGGGCGAGTAGGAGCTGTGTTTACATGTTATAAGGGAGCTGAGCAGGTGTTGTGTTGGCAGACGGTGGCTGCATCAGCAGCATCAGCAGCCAGCCCAGCAGTTGCTGCTCCAGGTAGTAGTACTCTGATCGTGTGTACACCACTCACAATGGAACTTCTAAGAATGGAAACACGTTTGGAACAGTTCCAGGTGACGCTGAACTTACCCTCATAACCTGACCCAACCAACTGACATGCATACAATTACAACCCATATTGCCATGCTTGGATTAATGTAGAAACCAGTAGCAGCCTGCCCTCACACACTTTTTAATGATGGTTAACACATGCAGCGAAGAAAATACCTCATACAGTAGCAAAATAAGGCACTATTGCCTAAGGACAAAGCTGCAGATACTTAGTCTCAAACAACATTATTGAACGGAATACCAAACAACAGATCCTGACTGATTGTTCCAACACTAAAGAAAAAAACATCACAAATTTTAAAGAAATTCTAAAGAGCATTTACACTTTCTTAGTATAACCTAGTTTGGAGTGGTAAGTGTTCACTAAAAGTTATTATGAAACCAGGATTCACTGACAAAATTATCAATATTTTCAAATCATAGTTAAGTCAATCTTCCTATCATGATCTTGTTTATGACAAGATCAGAATATTGTGACTGACACAAAAGTTAATTTAGCATGCTAAGTGAGCAATAAAAGAGTAGGGTGCTACTGTAGTTATGAAACTGTGTTAGCAGGTCAAGGGTTGGGCGTACGCTAACCTACATGTAGACCAACATGGTGATCATTATTGTACAGACCCGAGTCACCCGGCCATAACTTGAAGTTCCATGAGAGGTATATTTGTCAGTCCTTACTTTCATCACTTCCTTGTTCAGTACGAATAAGAAGCAACCTCAATCTCTTGATGCATACAAATGAGCAAAATATCACTCTGCGCCGGTCCTTAAGATATCATCTTATACGAATCAGGAAGTCTTTCTCTAGACATATTTACCCCTGAAGGTGTGGTCGTACTGCTGTACTACTGTTCTAATGTTTGAAAGGAACATACAGAAATGAAAAAAAAATCACTGACGTTCAAGCAACAATTAACATAATTTCAAATGACAATATATGAAAAGAAACTGTCCTGGGCTATTAGATTGAATGTTTTGTCACATTATAACCTGTAAAGTCTGAAAACTGACTAAAACTTTACTACATCCTAAATTTGATAAACATATCAAGTGTTAAACCTCAGTTTGTGGTGACTGTTTTCATTCTTCAATGATGCAATATCTTAGCTGCTCAAACATCATGTTAATGGGTACCATTAACCATTCAGTGATTTACCTCAATTTGAGCGAGTTCATTACAGTGTGAACTGTGAATACAATATTATTTGAACATCTGTGTCGGGGAAAACATACAAACAATGTTTCACTCCATGAAGCTTCATACTCTTCATTAACTCAGAGCAAAAGTAATTTTTAATCATTTTCTTTTCTTTTATTTTATTTGACACCACTGCAATATGTTACCTCAAAGCATACACTGAAGGCCACATAACCACAAGCTGTATCATGAAAATACTTTGCTCTGTAAAACAGGATCTATGTTCATAATACCCTAAAAATTACATCTGAGTAATTGTACACTTATTAGTTATTGACAACAAATAGGTTTCAACAACAGTATCATATGTCAATCACTTCCACTACAAACGCACATGCCAGTTACAGTTCATGGTAATGCACTGACGTCAATAACATCAAAATGGAACATCATGATCAACAGCTTCAGGACTCCAGCATGTGGCAATGATACTTATCATTATGGTTGAAGTGTGCTCTTCCAAATGTCTCTATATTGAAGAGTTAAATACATAAGTAGCATATTTATAGAATGGGTTGTAGCAAGGATATTTATTATCCCAGACAGAAAGCCTTAAAATACTGACTCTTCAAAATGTCAAATCTCATTAGTTTCTGTGTTGTAAAATACCATACACAGCATTCTAAACCTGTAATCCCCAATGAGAGTATGAAAGGTATTTGAAGAACGATCATTAACATTGATACCTTACAACTTTCACCAGGGACTGCCCATGAATATTCATGTAGTCCTACACTGTTTACATGACTTAAAAAACTTTTAAAAACAAATGCCTATCACAGTTTAATCCAGATACAGTATCATCACAATGATCTCTCATCCACAGACACAGTCTGAGATGTGAAATTCACATTAAAAACTCATAAGGCACATAAAATTGGTTTGGGTTTGTGTCAAGTAACTTGAAAATAATCCAAGACCTATTATTGTCATTACCTGATAATCCATTGTCTCACATTGATGACAGATGCTTCATAAAATAATTGTGTCTTGAATGTATGTGCATATGATTTATTCATAGAAGTTTGTATGGAGTTGTGCGTATTACAGCATGATCATAGCATCCCTACAAAACCTCTCATAAAAATCAATAGAATATAAACAAAGACAGAGAGGAGAAGACAGACACATATCAGTATTATAGATTCAGGGCAGGCTTCTGTCATTCAGAGTGGTTTCACCTGGTAAACAAGTATACAGTCACAATGGCCAAACATTTCACGCATTTATGAGAAAACCATATTTCAAGCCTTCAGTTATACTCAAATATAGATAGCTTGATCCATTTGCTTTATAATGGGAGTTATCTTATTGATCTCGGTCTGAATGTAGAAGGCTACTTGTATGTAACAGACATGTGCATGTCATCATGTGACTGGTATTATTATCCACCATGACCACAAGAATATTAAGGTTTGCAAAAAGTACATGAACACCTAATAATGCATGAATTTGTGCATCACAAGAGTTGTTGTCATTGTTTACATATACAAGTGATGTGACTAAATGACATCAGGGCCTCCATGACACTGCCATTGCACATGACACTGCCATCGCACATGACAATGACACTGCCATCACACATGACACTGCCATCTTACATGATACTGCCATCGCACATGATACTGCCATCTTGCATGACACTGCCATCGCACACGACACTGCCATCGCACATGACAATGACACTGCCATCACACATGACACTGCCATCGCACACGACACTGCCATCACACATGATACTGCCATCACACATGATGACACTGCCATCGCACATGACACTGCCATCTTACATGATACTGCCATCTTACATGACACTGCCATCGCACATGACACTGCCATCACACATGATACTGCCATCGCACATGACACTGCCATCGCACGACATGATACTGCCATCGCATTATGACACTGCCATCGCATTACATGACACTGCCATCGTACATGACACTGCCATCGCACATGATACTGCCATCACACATGACACTGCCATCGCACATGACACTGCCATCTTACATGACACTGCCATCACACATGATACTGCCATCACACATGACACTGCCATCGCACATGGGTGCCATCGCACATGACACTGCCATCGTGACACACACTGACATGATACTGCCATCACACATGACACTGCCATCACACATGATACTGCCATCGCACATGACACTGCCATCGTACATCACACTGCCATTGTACATGACACTGCCATCATGACACACATGCCATCACACATGACACGGCCATCACACATGACATGGCCATCACACAGGGACAGTCTGCCCAGTTTGTGGCTAAGGCACCATAGTACTGTTCTGCAACAATGATCACCAGACAATACAGATGATATGGTAATTGAGGTAATTAGACTCAAATCAAGAACTGACCATACAAATGATATCTTATAAACATCACAGGTTTGAAAAGAAATTGGAGATGATGAAAAAGATGAGTCCATGCATGGAAAATATTGGACAGAACCCCAAAAGGGCATTGGACACTTCATTGAGAAGAAATAATTACGTTATCAAACTAGTTCACCATTCATGTAAATATAGCTGTTTATCAGGGCAGTTAAGATTCACTTGCTTATTATTTCGTTAATTCAATTTGTTATACACAATCACTAGAATCTTAGAGTTTCGAATTGTGTAAAAAGGTGTTTTTACTTGAATTTGAAATTATCTATGAAAATGTGATAAGTAAAATGGAATTTTTCCATGCCAAACATGTTAATAATCAACACTCTAATATATTTAATTTAACATCAATGTGGTCACAATTAACACTATGAACATGGTCAAAACATGTAAAAATTAAAAACTTGTGGTTATTGCTTCACTGAACTGCTGGCTTGTTATTGTATTTATTACCCCATATTGATATTGATATTCATTACTCAATATTATTGCTATTTATCATCCAAAACCTATCTCCACAAGAGATATTGCTTGTGTGATATCAGACGATATCTCCTAGGAGATATCATTTTGACAGTAGATTTTGCACAATGCCCTGACAATGCTATGATGTCATGAACTTGATGACGTCACAATGCTATGATATCGCTGCACTGCAAGTCTAATGGCAGTACTGTGTTCAGAGATGTACAGTTTTCATTGAAAACTTATGAAGAGTGATTTTTGATGATAAATAGAATCTCACCCTCGTGTCTTCTGATATCAAATGTATCAACACTCGTTGATAAAAGTAAAAATATCCTTGGCAAGCCTCGGATATTTGTTACTTTATCAACTCGTGGTGATATATTTGATATCAAAAGACACTCGGGTGAGATTCTCTCTGTATCATATTCATCTCTTTGTGGATTTGTTGCAGCGCTATTGTTTACAAAAAATAACTACATTTTAAAGGTAGTGTGTAGTCCTGTCAACATTTACAGCATTGTTTACTCTGGGAGAAAAAACAAGTGTCAATACTGAACCCTGTATCCCAATTCTTATCTTTTTTAAACATGCTATTCATGCAAAAACAAAAGCTCACAAAGAATATGAGTTGGTCCCTTGCAAGTTTTTTTGTACATGATGAAAGGAAGCATGTGTATTTTCTGTGGTAAATAATCTCAGTATTTTACTGAAAGGGCGAGAAAAAAACAGAGTTCATAAAAAATAACAAGTACAAACATCATTTCATGCAGCCCAGTGCATTGGTAACATCATCAGGACAGCATTGTTCACAGCATTCAAATCTTATTGTGACATGAAGTGGAACTCATCTTGCATCAGAAACAACACCATAGCTGAAGACCGACGACATCATTCAACATATGTTGAGGCAGCAGTCAACATCAGGGTGTTTTCCTGCAGAATTCAGGAATAATGTGTAATGAAGAAATTATTAACCTGGTTTGTAAGGCTGACTGATTTTACGAAACTTAAGAATTCTTGTGTTCCCTTTGCTCTCCCTTAGGCAATACAAGAATAGATACTTGTTTCATAGAATCTGTAAGACTAAGACATAGACATTTACATACTGTGTCTGTCATTAATCTTGCTCGAAATATACCAACAGTACAGAGCATAAATGGACATACCTGACACAGGTTTCATTAGTAAAACATATGCATATATCAAAAAGTATACTGACATGATAATCTACATATATCTCACTAATGTCCACATTTGTAACATGTTAAAAACAAAACACATAATGCAGTATACAGCTTACAAACTGTTTTCTTCATCATAAGATCCTTGAAACCCTCCCCGACATAGACATGACTTTCACTTACAAATGTTACATATGTTGTGATTTACCTTAACAGTAACTTCACACAATCAGAGGATCTCTGATGATATCAGATAAGTTTTGGATCCGTTTCCATTGAGCATACTTAGTTCCAAGAAATATTGACTTTCTAAATTCAGCCTAAACAGAATATGATAAGTGACATCCTCTAAAAGCCAGTAGCGCAATAAACTGACGCACAACAGATGCCCTTCCCACCTATTTCAGCTCTCCAATCTCCGATCATACCTGTTGATTCCAAGTGTAAACATAGGGCAGCTGCTGTATACCACTGCTATGTGATGTTACAACGAGGACAGGTGGGAGACATGGGTGGAGCTGTCACAGGCAAGTAGCAGTGAAATGCTGCTCTGGTTACACCCTTTAATCAACTCATAGCTTATTGTCAAGCGAATATGCTCCAAGGCACCTTGTTTGTTTCTCTCCCTGAAATACTTCAACGTACACGCATGGTGATTTTGACAACAATTCACCTTCAACATTCAATGCATAAACCCAACAAAAAAATGATAAGACTTCAACAGACACATGAAAAAGATGCAATAAACTCAACCCATTACATATATCCTATTGAAAGATTTGTAAAGCAGCATATGAAGTGTTGTCGACACAATTTAAACCAGTCGATGTCAATTAAATGGTATTTTTTAAACATGCATCTCAATGTTTAATTCAACATAATCGGGCAATAAATATTTTTATTCAACCAAACCTATACACATAAAAAAGGATAAAAGAACAAAGAAATTACTGTTTGATTCATGTCCAGTACAAAAGAGATCCATCAATTATCATCACTGCTACAGTACAACAGAAGGACTTCACATCCAGTGAGAGTAACCGCTTCGGATTGCACATTTCTCTGTCAGTATCTGATGCACAATTAGCATAAGAAGCGTATAAACAGAACCACTGTATGTTTCTTATCAGGCCAAAAACACATAACCTCTGCCTTATAAAGAGCTTCTCGTTCTTATTTGGTATAATCTGACACAAAGAGAATGTAAAGGGTCATCTGGGTTCAAAATGAGAATTCAATGGACATCATAATAATTAACACATATCCTTTGGGAGAACCAGTGGAGTATTGATCTTTTCATCAGATATGTTAAATTATCTGGATAAAAAACATACATGATTTCCCAATTGAAGGTAATATTGTTAATGTTTTTCAAAAGTTCATCACATAAACATTATGAGTATAATAATATTTTCTATACCCTCGATGTTTGTTTATGTTCAAAAGAACATACAGAAACATTGAGGGTACATCAACCCATGGGCCCCGAGGGACCAGTGAACAACATATTTATCTTACTGAACACCTCAATGGTAATTTTGAACTGTTTGAAGCACGGGTATCAGATCATAGTATGGAGTACCAGACAACAAGACGACAAAAAAAAAAGAAGGTATCTCCAATTTAATCGATTTGCATTCGCAAAACATCGGTAATTTCCGTACATCATACATGATTTAATGTTATTCTAGATAAAGAAATACTACTACGAAGTACCAAATGAGTTCAGCATTCCCAGCAGGGTACACAGAAAATGTTACTCGCTTGTAACCGGGGTACATTGAAAATAATAGAAGAGCGCACAGCCAATCAGAAAACAATATTTATGTGTGAGGCCAGATAAGTGTACATGCTTCTAATAATTTTTAACCTGCAGTGACATGTATTAGGAAGGGGACGGAGGGGCACTCTGCAAGCTATATCTTTTTAATAGGGGTCACTTAGTAGAGAGGGCTCACCAAATGCATCCGTTGAATGCATACCAATGGAAGCAGAACTGGACATACAGCATACTGATTGAACCTGAACCCATTGTACCTATGGGGGAAATCAAACCCGGGTCTTCGGTGTGATGACCGAACGCTTTAACCACTAGGCTACCCCACTGCCCCTAAATACAACATACTGATGGAAGTATATATTCAGCAAACTTTCACCACACATGTATACCAAATAACTGGTGGCAGCAAACTTACATACAGCATAATGATGGCAGCAAATATACATACAGCTTACTGACTGCAGTAGGTCCACATACTAGTTGCAGCAGACATACAGCATAATGATGGCAGCAAATATACATACAGCTTACTGACTGCATTAGGTCCACATACTAGTTGCAACAGACATACAGCATAATGATAGCAGCAAATATACATACAGCTTACTGACTGCAGTAGGTCCACATACTAGTTGCAGCAGACATACAGCATAATGATAGCAGCAAATATACATACAGCTTACTGACTGCAGTAGGTCCACATACTAGTTGCAGCCGACATACAGCATACACCATACTGGTTGTGGTAGACATACAGAAACTTGGTTGCAGCATACATACAGTATACACCATTCAGCATACTGGTGGCAGTCTATAGCACATCAGTGTTAGCAGTTGTATGTTGGTGCAGTAGCACCCTGACACACAGCCTGCAACAAGACACTTTGCTGGACCACAAAATATTGTTGAATGCAGCAGAGCAGCAGTGACTCAGAAGATGCTTTTGCTGGAACCAGCTTCACAGATCAAGTTTCTATGAAAAGAGTTACTTCAATGCAAGGTTCTTCTTGGTGCTCCCTTTGTTATTACCTATGCTGTCCTGTCGCATGAATGAACTTAACCTGATAGGTTTTTTTCTCCCAGTTGTATGCATTAATGTCCAACATTTGGGTATGCACACATAGCAATACCATTTGGTTTCCAGGTCTTACTATAAACACGCTTAAACACGGACACAATTGAAAAATGTCAGGAATGAGTACAACCATTTTTTCAGGAATTTCTTCAGAAAGGGCAGTTGCTTTAAACCTAGATACAATTCCACTATCTACTAGACAGCAGTGAAGGTAAGAATACATTTCACGTGTGCTGACAAATGTTACCATGAACAGCAAGAAGGCAGGCAGCAAACAGTATTTAAAAGACTGTTTCAAATAAGTGTGCAGCTTAATACTTTTAAGTCTGGAAGAGACTGTTCAATGTCATTTAATATGTGAACAAGAGATGCTTCCTTTGTTTACCCATGAAAATAAGTATGGTTTGGATTTTTGTAAGTCCTCTTGGAAAAGGAAAATCAACAATTCTGGAAGGACTCATAAAATGTATTTGTAAAAAAACCACTACAATCATCACAGAAATGGCTAATCCGTACAGATTTGTTCTGCAGACAAACGAAAAAATAACTCAATATCTAACACTTACATAAACAACAAATAATTGCCAATCATGTTAAATATATATACCAATGCTGTACAAGTTTATTGTTATGGCTGTTTGAATGTTTCAGGTACCCTGGAGGTTGGGAGCTTTATCATTAAGAAGAGATGATTCACACTGAGGATTGATGAAGTTCAAACCATTTTATCAACAACAAAAAATTAAAATTAATTTTACTTTACATTTCTTAAATTACATGATACAATAATAGCAGATAAAAAATACAGGGGCATTAAATCTTTGCACTTAATCTTAGTTCACATAAGAGAGTTCCAGCCTTCCTGTGAATTGTTTCATAAAAAATATAAGTGTCAGTAGCTTTTATTATTCCATTAGTACAGGAGAATTGTAAGTTATGAAATTTATCAAAGTAGGGCTTCTTACCAGGTCCCTGAAAGCAGTCTTAGTGCTCAGACTCTTGCAAATCTTTGTTGAAGAATAGATGTTTTAATCGTCCTAATGTTGAGATCACATGGTGGAACGGGGCCCAAAGTCATGGTTTCTGAAGAATTGCCTTCAGCAATGCCTGTACAAGGCTAGGTTTCCCCAACAGTTCCTAGCTAACAGTTTAGGAATAAAATTTACATACCAAGTACCTTCAAAAGCAAAAGTTCCAATTACAGCATGTAACTGAAAATAACTAAACATGTTACAACAATACTGAAAGGAATAATGAATCAGTTGTCTAGCTGAGCTTTATTCTGTAAGAAATTTTTTCCTACAAAAAACAACTTGGTCAGGTGAGCTAAATAATTATACAATTAAGTATGAAAGGTGAATTACTCAAAATAATGAATTAAAAGCGTTAAGCAAGATTCATGAATGACAATGATTCTTGAAATATACAGGATTTCAGTCTAGTGAAAACAAAAGGTACACGATCAATGCACTGTGTAATAACACACCAACAGTTCATTGCAATCTCTGGCTGGCTTCCTCTCATACTCCCCATGGACAACCTGTGATGATACATGCTCACACACCTTATAGTGAGAGTTACAAGGAGCATTTCATGCATACACACATCTTACCTTGCAAATTGTAAGCCAGATATCTTGAATGCTTTTTGCATAATAAGTTTGCATTTAAACTATACACCTGTGTGTGTAGGCACTAAAATTCAATTACCTACCTCCAAATGTCAAGGAGTGACTGAGCAGTCAAAACTGAGTTACCTCCCTTTGGTCACTAATTGCATTGTGTTAAGCTGAGGTTGAAACTGAAGCAGCAACTTCCATAAAGACCATTTGAAGATGTTGCTAAAAATACATATTTACTCATTCTCAGGTTTCTGAAGCATTTTGCTAAATCAATTAATTTTGTAAATTCACAAAAAGACAGAAGGAATCTTGTGATTCTGCTGCTAATATTTTTCTCTGGGATAATTATCCTCAACAGATTCATACCCTTAAGGACATTTGAGGTAAGTGTTAGGACACCTTACCAAATGTAAAGATATATTTTTAAGTATTGATGAGTACACAACAGCTCAACAGAAGAGCAGTCTTGGACTAATTCGTATTCCAAATGAGAAAGTCCATAATGATTAGGGAAGCGTGAGTAGTCACATAGACAAGCCAAACCAACAGTTATCAGGTCATATCTCACTAGTTTGTTATACTTGTGTATTGTTTGCTATGTTTCAAAAGCACATCAGCAGTAAGCATAATGCAAAGTTACAGATTTTTACTCTCTCAAGTTGATTGTGTACACAGCTCTAAAAACCTAAATAACACTACTGAGTGATATGTTATATGATAAATCTTTCTCCGTTCTTATCAGTGTCACTGACAACTGCTATATACCCTTTGAGGGGCAAATCAACACAATTAGCAGTGATGATTCAACCATTCAACCTTGTTAAACCTGCTTTAATATCGTAATTTAACATATGATCTTGCCTGTAATCGAACAAATCTTTCTCCATAAATATACATTCCACATATAAACGCAGAGTGTCCAAGATGACAGAAGTTTCTGAAAGAGAATATAATCAACGAACATGCTATATGATAAGCTGCTTTTTCCATTCTTGTATAGTATGTTAGATCCATGATCTGTATTCAAGAATTGTAGTCAAGAACTAATTATATGTGAAAGAACACAAAATAAACATATGAGTATTACTTATTCTGGGACTTGACTGGCATGAGAGAGAGTGTGTAATTGTTAACGTTGCTTACTTGCTGACGACATCTTAATGTCACCATGATGTTTCATGACAGATTTGGGTCACTTGGAAATAGTCCACTATGGATAGATCAATTAGAATGGCCCTCACAGACCTATACCCATAAACTACAGGTTATACTAATAGATTGCAATAATTATCATGGATGGGATGTGACTCATCACAATCAAAGTGGATTCCAAAGGGCCAATTCATGAACAATAATTCAGATACATGCATTTTGGTAATTTATTGCCAAAATGCTGACTGACAATAAATATAAATCACTTCAAATTCTTTACTTTGCTTTCTCTGTCCAATTTTTTTCTCATGCTCTATTTGAGACCAAGGCCAAATATACAACTTTATCTTTATTAGCTAACAAATCTCATTATCCATGTGTGTAACTAATAACTGAATTGAAATATCGCAATTCTCAACCAGAGACAAATGTCAATAAGGTCATGTGAAAAAAGTGTTCCCATATCCACTGTCACTCCAGCATTGATCAACATGATGATAATTACACAGTATGTCATGATGCTATAATTGATAAATCTGTACTGATAACCAACCTTAACAAAATGGGACATGGACCAATGTCTAGACTGTGCACAACAAGGATTAACGACGATAAGTGAAATTGTTATTATGGTTATTGTAAACTAAAAACTAGCCATAAAAAGGCTTAGGATCCTCTGTCCACTTACCTAAAAAATGTTCAAAGCAATAAACAGGTCAAGAGAAAAGACTTGAAAAATGCTAAAATTATATCATCAGCCATATGGCAAGCTAGTAGACAGGTCTGCAAACAGGATCTTTCAGTGAGTGGGAGGGATATGTTAACAAAGCGTGCACTGCCAGTATTCCAATTCCAATTGCCTCCACTGGTCGCCTGAAAGGCTAAAGGGCAATGCTACAAGAAACTCAACACAGAAATTAAGGTTTTGCCAATAGTCGTGAAGAAGTGTCATCTTTCACCTCTCGCCCACTTTGACCATTTGGTATATAATACATGAATGTGAGAGTCTGTAGAAAATGCCACTGATACAATACAGACCTCCTACCTGACTTTCAAACATTATTGATTGTAGAAGATGTACTGTGACATCTCTATACACTAGTACTTACCGCCTGGTATTGGTCAGATAGGGAAATATACTAGGTTCTGACATTATAAACAACAAACAAGCAGCTATCTACTTTCCCATTTCAACTGTACATTTTCCAGAAGGACAAGGTAGATATAGATAATAGATAGTTAAATTGGACAGATAAGTTGATTCATCTGTCTCAGAAAACAACTTCAGTATGTATGTGTTTCATGGATATACATAGACACTATTAGACAGATAATCAACATGGTGAATTGACAGATGAAACTTACGTGTGTACCTCATCAATCATTTAATTATTGATCAACACATAATTTGACTTACTGACTGGAGTCTTTATAGTACTCTCACTCTGTATGTTTTATATCAGTTTTCCAAACATCAATGTAAACATATCTTTCATCTGCACACAATGAATGTTTTAAGTCTTTATCACACGATACTAATGTATTATTTTTGAAGATAGCTTTTTAAAACAGCTCTATGAATGATCATGAATGATGAAGAAATCAGAATGTAAAATAATTACAAAGAATTACCAAGGGCATGTATCCAGACAAGCCTAAATCATCTTCAACAAGTCTTTGTAGCCATGGAAGCAGCGAAATGCTGGAATGAAAGTTTAATTGCCTCAGTGCACCTGCACTGTAATAAAGAACTGGGTCAGACTAATCTATCCGGTTTTATATCAGTTGGTTCTTCCACATAATTATGTCAAAATGTAAGACTGTCAAATCTGCATCATGATGATCTGTTGGATGTTCACAACCATAACACCGTCGTGATGTTGCTCGAATATTGCTAAAAGCAGCGTAAAACCAAACTCAGTCAGTCAGTCACAACCATAACAGGTATCACAATGCACTCAATTATACTGCTTGAGATAGAAAATTAATTTCTTTCAGTGTGTCAGCTAACATCTTCGATAATCTCCAGGGTATACGTTCCGATAAATCTCCACTAGTACCCTGGATGCATCTATGGCTCCGCCCGATAATTTCATTACCTCCCTTTGCTGGCTCTGTATTCTCACAGAAGCCAATCAGCTAAGCCGCCGTTACAACCGATCTTGCCAGTGTCAACAAAGATAGCGGTCACAGTGCGACTCAGATTTTGGGGGAAATCATCCAGACAAATAAACAGGTCTGAAACCTTAAAAAATATATGCAAGAACTCTTTCTGCTGCTTTCAGAGTACCTCTGCAAGAATTATGTTGCCAAATTTAATCGGTTAGATAAAAGAAGCGAAAGTGAGATGTGATTGGTACGCTCAATTTCCCATTGTAGACACCTGATTGGATAAAAAGCCAGCCAAGGGAGGTAATAAAATCATGGGAGCCGTAGATGCATCCAGGGTATAGTGGAGATTTATCAGAACATATACCCTGGAGATTATTGAGGATGGTCAGCTAAGAGCCCAAAGTGATGCACATAGATGTTGACCACTTTGGTGAAAGCCATGGGCACAAATTTCTCAATGACAGAAAAAGCAGCAAATCTGGGATGCAAAATGTAGATCCTTGTACATTACACAGGCCACAGTGACCCAACTCAACTCAGTAAAGCATGTTCCTCAGGTGAACCAAACTTTGTTCACAATGAAAATGCTGTTCATTCATATTCACATAATCACATACATGGTGTGGGTGTGTGATCAAAAGCTATCTTCAATATCTATGCTATGCAAACACGCAACAAGCATAGAATTCTTATCAAACTGCAGCTCTAACACTTCCTGGTTACCTGGCACATCGTCAACCATGTTCACATTCAATGCCACAACAAAACAACTTGAGTTGCTCCTGGCCCAGGTTTTCATTACATATTCCAGTTCAAAGGTCACATGAGGCAGTTAATGGTTACTTCCCAGTTCAATGGGAACTGAATGCATTATCTGCTACAGAAAACTGTCAACTGTGAGCATGCTACTCAGTTATTTATCATGATTACTGAAGATGTTTGTCAGTGAGAAGGGGAGATACCAACACTATACTGTTTACAAATCTCACAAGCAATGTTTTCATGATAAAGGAAAGTTAAATCATTTGTTCACAAATCGTGTCGAAAGGATTGTGAATCTGGAATGATAATTAACACAGAGCCAGCAATGTTAAAATCGTGCCACCCTGAGCTAAGCAGGTCCCCTTGTGTATTCAACAGTCAGCTGACATGGTTGTAAACACACTGGCAGAGACATGTGAACTACCAGACCAATGCTTCTGCCTTGCTCTCCCCTCAGCTCCCCCTACCTAGTCTATGCAACTGGCAACTAGCGCATGACTCATGATCAAAACACAGTCTGCCTACGTACAACTGATCTGGCTAAGTCAACATGACTAAGTTCATCGAGAAAATCAATGATCAGTCTCCCATACCCCAGAAACACATTTCCCCACTCAGCAGCCCATAATTACTCGCTTTATGTTAGAATGCTGCAGCCACACACCTTGAGTCAGTTGTAAGGAAACAGTACGACAGACGGAACTGGGTCAATACATGCACCATGGCTAATAGCCCTGCAATATGACAAGAAGCAAATAAGGGTCAATATGGCCCTTGCCACCAGTGATTCAAAATCTCAATATCTTAATGACGAGGCAAAATCTTCTCTGCATAGATAATGCATTTGCAAAATGATGCTTTCATGAATACAAGTTGCAGCTAGACAGGTAGATCAGCAAGCCAAGGGTTGTTAGCTCACCTGGTCAAATTCAAGATGCAACAAAGAAAATACTCATGCTACTTGGTATTTCCACAAGAAAGCAGGCTATGTTTTCATCCCAAGGTTGATCTACAACCTAAATATAAACAAGAGACAAGTAACATATATATATTTACAAAAATACATATATTCCAAAAATATATGTGTTTGCATGGAAATGAAACAATGAAAATCAAGAAAGAAAGTCATATATGTTGAAATTATATTTTTAAAAAAAACATGCCCTGAGTATCAAAGGTACAGAAGCTCACCTTCATTCGATGATAGAATGAGTGAGTTGAGTTTAACTCTGCTTTCAGATAACCTTATTACAGTGATATCACGGAATGTTTGTCTGATGTTGGGGGAAACCATTAATGATGCAGATCTTAGATGTTTGCTACTTACTTATAAAACGAACCAGCACCAGTAGGGTGCTGACAAACCAGGACATAATCAGACAGAACCAGACATTGAACCCATAATTATCTCTTTCTAGTATACCCAAAGGATGTAACTCTGCACAGCAATGATATAAAAGCAAAGCGACGAGTAATGTGAAAAACAATTCGTTTAAAAATTGCTACACTCACAGCTATGGTGCTGACAACCCAAACCTAAACCCACACAATAACTGCTTCTGATTGAGTTGATGTGTTATTAATCATTGTTATGAAAGAAACTTTTCACAAGTTACTGTTAGGTTTTGCTTCATTCGAGGTGCTAAAATTTTTATTTATGATTTTGAAACTTAATACACATTGGAAAATCCAAACATGATCCCTGAAATTGAAGTAAATTGAATTAAATAGCCCTTGAGAAATGTAATGTCGAAGGGATTCCTACAATAGTATGGTTGCCAATTTGCCATAAGAGAACTTCAAACCAGTGTTATTTTGACTGCACATCATAAGCACTCTCAAAAATGGCTTCAACAGAAAAGTAATACATCAACGTTTTGTCATATTTTAGTGAAGATGCATTAATAGCTTCGTGTACTGTCCAAATCATATCTCTGACAATATATGTGTCACCAGTCTGCATGGAACACAAGACAGCATCCAAGATGTGTATGATAACTCTTAAGAGCATCAAGGGAATCTTAACAAATATGAATAGTAGTGGTGTGACGATTCATTGATGTTTTGATCTCTGTTTTCTGTTAATAACAGTATTATGTTTTATTTATTCTGTACTTTTTTTTTTAAAAAAGTGCCTAATGTGACTTATTTTTCAAATTAAAATTTCTTTCATTAAAACATTGTGTTTGTTTTGATCTTCAGGTGTTTTATAATTGGTATTAGAATTAGCATTGCGATACGTATCGTATCGCCACCCTGTATCGTTTCGTAGCTTTAGTGCACAATTCTTTGGCAACATATCGTCATGACTAAACTTTTAGCATCGTGATGTATCGTATCGCAGGTTGTATGCCAATACCAGAACTAATAAATAGCTCTCCTTTATGTTAAAAATAGGGTGGCGAGGATGAGCTCATACAGACAAATGTTGTTTAAACTATACACCATCTTCATGGCTTGGACAGGATACAATGAGTTGATATTTTTTCAGTTTTTTAAATATATTTTTAATTTTTTGATAGTGATATTTGAAGACGGGCTAAAAGATAAGACATAAAAAATATTACAGAAAAAAACTAATTAATATATCAGCATTCTCATGCTTCAGTATAACACATACAATATTTATTTATGATTCAGAAAATACATCCAAACAAAAGCATGAAAACAAGGCAACTGCACTTCAGAAATGATATATAATCAATATCAATCAAGTTCAAGTGATTCCTGTAATTCTATGAATGGCTAAGTGAAATATTACAGCATTAATGAATTGATTAAATGGTACCTTCAAATTATTCAAAAGCCTAGCAATTTGAGCTTCCTCAAATGAAAGCCTCTTGTACAGTTGTGCATCAAGTGATGGGATAGCACTTTTGCATATGGAAGCAGTGATTAAAATCAATCATGAAGTCAAGAGGTCCTTGTGATCAACCCAAATGTCATTAGTTACGATTTAGGGCATCAATAACCACATTAATTTCCATTACTAACGAATGTTAAGACTTTATTTCCACTCTAACACATATACACACCAAAAAACTTACCACATTTCAACCACTGTCTCCAATATTACAACAAAATCCCAAGATTTCTCCTTGTGCATAAAACGTTTTGAAATCACCATTAAAAAGTCAACAAAAATATATAACTGGAGATACTGTTTAATATGCCAGGTTTAGTGACTTCTGTAATAACATCTCCACCTTTGGGGTCAAAGACATAGTTTTTATATCATTTTAAAGTCAACCAATGTTTTAGGGTAAAATATTGAAGACAGCGTATCAAAGATAACAAGTGTTTGCCACTGATGTGGCAATGTCCCCCGCCGCTAAAGAATGGAATATCTATATTTACTACTTTTTATTTTTGGGTCACATACAAGATGCCTGAAATGAATGGTGTCTGCAAAATCACCCAATGTAGGCTGTCAACATACTTGAAAACATTGGGTGCAATGTTTTATGAGATATCGCCTTTAAAAAGCGGTCAAAGTATCGTGGTGACCTTGAAAATAAGGTCAAGGTCACCCAAATAAACTGGTGTCTGTGTAATACCCCAATGTAAACTGTAACCAAAAATGAAGACATGCGGTTCAACAGTCCATGAGATATCGCGTTAACAAGAGTTAAAAGTGTGAAAATAAGGTCAAGGTCACCCAAATCGACTGGTGTCTGCGTAATCAACCAATGTAGGCTGTCACCAAATTTGAAGACATTGGGTACAACAGTCGTTGAGATGCCGTGTTAAGAAGAGTTTGAAAAGTGTTCAGTGTCGTGGTGACCTTGAAAATAAGGTCAAGGTCACCCAAATCGACTGGTGTCTGCGTAATCACCCAATGTAGGCTGTCACCAAATTTGAAGACATTGGGTACAACATTTCATGAGATATCGCGTTAACAAGAGTTTGAAAAGTGGTCAAAGTGTCGTGGTGACCTTGAAAATAAGGTCAAGGTCACCCAAATCAACTGGTGTCTGCATAATCTCCCAATGTAGGCTGTCACCAAATTTGAAGACATTGGGTGCAACAGTTCATGAGATATCGTGTTAACAAGAACGCCGCTGAATACATAGTGCCCCGTTCCGCGTTGCGGCGGGGGACAAAAATGGTCATTTGGTTGAGTTAATAAACCTTATTTCAGACAATTGCTACAGTCGCTGTGACCTGATGTATTTCCAAAGAAAACATGTATTATTGTAACTGAAGATGTCATAAATATACTCTAAACATCTGAAAGTAATATGTCCAATTCTTCTGGAAGATTTGTTTCAACATGTAGAACATGTCAAGAAAACATGAATATGAAGTGAACACAGACAGATCACATGAAATCCCATATAAACAACTGTTATACACAAAGACAGCATGTGAACGGTTTTATGTTGCTTCTAGCAATATTCATGTTATATCACAATGGGCTTTACACTTTGACCCCCATGAGGAATTGAACCCAGACCTTTGCCTTGACGAGCAAACACTTTAATGATTAGGCTACACCTCAGCACCCCCCCCCCCAACAGTGTATGGATGTTACATTCACATGTACAAAATGTTGCCTTCACATTGCTTGAGCCGTGTTCACTTATTACTCTATGACAAGTTTTACCAACAGTGCTTGATTACTTTTATTAACCACAACACTGACAGTTGACAACAAGGACAATATAAACAAAAGCTTCCTAACTGATCAAGCCAAATCATGTACAGCAACAATTACAAGCTAAGCCCTCTGAAGCGGACATGAAAGCTAAAATATATAATTAATGTTTTAAAAGTATTGACATTTTCCAGAATTGTATGTACCAGCTTACAGCAAATAAGTATAATGTTACATAAAACAAAGTGTTCAGGAAATTTTTTTCAAAAACAGTTATGCCCATTTGAAGTTTTCAAGCAAGCAACAGTATTGAGAATAGTTCACATTTTATATTGTGAAGGAAAAAAAAAGATTTCCTTTTAGACAAACAGTGGGAAAGTTTAAGAAACCATCCTAACACTATTTCAATCTTGTAACACTTATGCAATATTATCCTGAAAATATTTGCCGAACAGTGCAAAGAGTGCTGGCAGTCAAACAACAATCTTCAGTAGATCCATTTTTTAGGGCTGCTAACATGGCTGATAAAAAGAAATAGTTTTGAAAAGGCTGGTATTTTTCTGTTTAACCATTGCTTCATGATGATAACAGTCTCATGACAGTTAATGTTGCAAAGATCAAGAGTTTTATAGAACAGCGAAGACGTACATGCTACTGACACTTATCTTGGGAGTAAATAGTCTGTCCTTAATGGAACCTCACATTCAGAGGGTAGGTTACAACAAAGGTCAGGCTATTTTTTTGTTTTGTCTATAAATGGGACCAGCCATTTATTACAGGATTGGTGGGTCAGAAGGAACAGGGGAGGATCATTAAAACTAATGCAAATTGGGGGATGGTCATGAAAAAACTGATTCAACATTTTACAGGGTTCCCACAGGCATGGCAGGCCAAAATTCCCTGACAAGTATAGATTTTTCCCTGACCATTTAAGTGTAAAAACTGGCCTCCTTCCTCCCTTTCAGTCAGTCCTAACCACCGTGTTAAGATATTTCCTTCACACATATCATAAATACACACAGTATTTGTTAATTTATTACATTAACCAAAACATTGATATTTGTGATGAAGAAAATTTTCCTTGACTGCCACAATGTTACATAATACTATTAGATACATTTGACTGTGACCATAAAATATATATTCCCAGGTGAAGTCAGTAATATATCATCTGAAAACTTTGTATTTTATATTAAAGGCTTTTGACAAAGAGCATAAACGTGAAACTAATGATTTAATTGAATTGTTTCATTCAATGTCAGGAACACATTTCTTCATTATCACAAAATGTTGTAATTATCAATGGCGTATTTGAAAAGAATAAACATGCAAGATGTAACTTTACATTCAGTACAACCATGACAACTAGATTATGAACACCATTCAACCACTTTCAATTTTGTAAATAAACAGCAAATGTCAGAACATAGGGCATATTATAAACCTATGCTGTACTTTAACAATGAAACTTATATGGGTATTTTTGGCCAAAATGGGCTTTCACAATTTGCAAGAAACCACCATAGCCATCATACTATTTATAATATTTTGGAACACGGTATACAAATGAATGGAAAATTATCTGTTAGCATAGTTATCTTTAGAAGAGGTGGATCTATTGCCTATAAAGAAAAATGTTTTTGAATGGCAAACAATTATCTATTGTCAATCACTATGCCTATCTCGGACTAGTGTTTTTCCATACTAAACAAGAGTCATCAGAAGATGACAAATCCCCCGGCCCCTACAAATATGAAAGAGCAAATCATCTGAGAGTTACTTAAAGTTGAACTTCATTTTTTTAGACAAAGTCCAAAACGTTTCCATGGAAACCAAGAAAAATAGATATTACAAAAAATTGTAAATAGCAAAAGGCACCACTTTAGGTTCTGTTTGATATATCTGCAAACTTTTGTTCAAAAATATTGAACCGTTTTCGAGCTATGCTCCAGAAAAAAAATGATTACGGACGGATGACTATATCCCCCCTGCATTACATGATGGGGGGGGGGGGAAGAAGAAAGATAATAAGAAGGCTCTTATCAAATTTATGTCAGTTTCCCAGAATTTTGGAATTTTAACCCGGAAAATACGTTTCATATTGTTTGATTCACAAATTCAACCGATTGTGCTTCATAGAAGAATATGTCTGTTATGTAACCCGTCTGTAGAAGATGAAATTCACATTATACTAATTTAAGAAAACAATACAAGCCAAATAATTATCTGTAAAAATATCCTTCAAGTGACTTTGTTTCCATTCTATCCTCCAGAAATGAAACTGTAATATGTAATCTAGGGCTTTATGTAAAACATGCTGTTATGCTTAAAAGCAATCTCTGATCTGAACTGTAATTTATTTCATGAAATGTCTGTAACGTGTGCTGCATCTTTGACTTTGACTACTACCATACCTGATTAGCGACATTCTGAGTCTTATTTCTCCCTGACCAAACCCCTAAATTTCCCTGACTTAACCCCCAAATTCCCTGACTTTCCCCTGACTTTCAGAGAAATGCCAAATTTCCCTGACTTTTCCCTGACCTGTGGGAGCCCTGTTTCATAATAAAATATTTGTTTGCATTTCGTCTTTTGTCACGTTAAATATGTTTAGGTCGAGGGGGGGTTCCTCTACACAAAAATATGACATGCATTCAGGGAGGGTGATTATTTACTATACGCTTGTACATCAGAAGTCTCTTAAACTGGCCCACCTCCTGAAATGACTGTCGTTACGATATGGCGGAGATATTGCCGATGTGACGTTAAATATTAACTCACTCACTCACTCACTCCTAAAATGACTGACACTTTTAGTGGCAGGTCCCAAAGTTCCACGTTATCTGCGGTTGGGCATCACTAATGTATCATTTCACAATCCATGACATGCTACAAAAAACAGAGTAAGTGAATACTGTCACATGCCGCAGTTAACATTAGATCACAGTTGTCAGTAGATAATTGAATCTGGACAGAAAAACAATACACAGTGCCCTTATAAGGACAGACAACCTGCCAGAATGTAACCAGCTGGTTAGCAGTCTATCCCAGGCACAGCCTTGACTGAAAAGATATTGATATTAGTTTCAGAATGGTATATTTTCAGGGCAGCAACTGTTTTCAGGCAACAGAAACCTCAAAGGGCATGATAAACCTCACCAGGACTAAATACTCGGTCTACAAGAAGACTTTCTCATCCTGTGTACAAGTTCTGGGTGCTTATTTGCTGATAGTTGATCTTGTTTCACTTCGGTATACCATAATCAATGTAATTAGTGCCCCTCACCTAATGATCAGGAGAGTAAACTACTGCAATCAGATAATGAAAGTGAAACCTGTTGATTATCTGTCTGGAAAGGTCTTGTCCAATAATGGCAATAGTGTTGAAGTACAATATCTCAATCAGCAATCCCATTCTTCATGGTATCCCAACAAGCTTGGAGTTTACATGCAGTGTTCAAAACTAAGCATGAATGCCAAGTAGTCCTCATCATAAGCCTTACGTTAATCTAGATTTGAGGGTTCCCTCGATTAAAATACCATGGGAAAAGACCTCAACCAATATTATTGTTTGTTCACATATTCTGATGACTATTCTGTTAAAGTATGGATATTTACTTGACTTGGGCTTCAAGTCACTGACTGGTACAAAAGTGAATATTTGTCAGCTTGAGGTGAAGTGAAATGGGGTTTAACGTCATACTTCAGAATATTTTGCTCACATGACGACGTACATGCGTGTGTATGTGTGGCTGCTTGTACTAGCCCAGACTTAAGCTGGTTTTATAGTGCTAGCTCAGTGAGATGCCATGCCGCAGTTAAGCATGAATACCCCACTCAGACACATTATACTGACTCTGAGCCGAGCAGTCCTTGTTGTACCCATCAATGCCGAGCGCCAGGCAGGGACCAATAAGGACCATATTTTAAAGTCTTTTGGTATGACACGGCCGGGAATCATACTCACAACCTTTCGCTCTCCGGGCGGGTGCTCTAACCAATACACCACAGAAGAGCTTTGTCATCTTGAAATGAAATGAACTTTTATTGCAATGTATATATGCATGCATGTTTGTGATGCTGTAAGATGGAGCCTGTTGTTTTCCTTCCGCCTTACTAGTCCACTCAACTCACAAAATACTACTGAACCTCAAACAAATTCTAACACAATGTACTTCTTGTTGCATAGGTTTGTGAATATTTAACACTCTCCCACCAATAACATGAAAAAACAATCATGACTTGAAACCTGTTTCAGTAGTATAGGATTTCTGTATAAACCACAAAATATTTCAGTGGAAATACAATCACTTAGGATAAAACTAAGACAATCTCATTTGCAAAAACTCATGAGAATTATCTGCCCTTGGCGGAAGGAACCCCATCAGCTGCAATTAGCAAGATAAAGTTTTCACACACCCCACATACCCATACGGATATTTATCTACTAGGTGTAAAATTTTATACCAATGTATGTGACAATATGAGGTCAGACACAAAATAATTGTGTCATTCTGAGACAATAACTTGGATTAGGATACCATGCAATTGTGCTATTTGCATAAAGTTGCATAGTCAACTTGTATAAAAAATATGGTTACAAATTTCTAGTCTACTCCTTCAAAGTTAAAAAATAGCATAATGAGAAATATAATCAAACATCCTACATAAATGGATGGGAAACAACATACACATTATACACTAAAGGTTCAATGAAATTTCAATCTTCTAAAAGTCTTCACACTTATGCTTCAGAATTGTTCTTGAGACATTTTCATTAAATAGTTGCTAGATATTGGACAGATGGAAAAACAGTATGCAGTATGATTAAAGGTTTATAAACTAAAAGTAGCACTTTTTTAACATAAGGTTTGCTTGTGTACCTGACCCACATGTTTGAACTTTACCTGTAATCCTTTAACACAATACACAGAAACATTAAAATGGATTTGTACATTTGTGCATCAAGATCTGATAAACATGATCTAAGTCATGGAAATAGTGTCAACAAGGTCAAATTACATGTTAAGCATGTTCAGATTAGGGCTGGATATTGCCCTGATTCTCATATTGTGATATATTGCAATAATTCAAGAGATATTGCAATACATATTGTGATATATTGACTGGAAGGTTTCTGTCCAAGTGCGTACATCATAAATTCATAGGGGCTCTCTGTGTGCGACATCGTCTTCTTAGTTGCTGTTACACCATATTTTCAGGCTCCCCGTCCCCATTGTGTATGGCTGTATGCCAGTGGTGTACAGATAAATGATATAGAGCATTAATGTGGAATGTTTCATCGAAGCACTGTATTGCAACAAAGTTTTGCGAACATAATGATAAAGGTTATAGTATAACATGGTTTTCATGGTCAGTGTTGCTTGCTTCAAAAGAATGCACTTCAATGCAGTATGTAATTATCGTTACTGTTTGTCAGTGATTCATTCAGATTCCATCCAATATAAACATGTGTTAACATGAACTGTTGTAAAATGAAACAAAAACATGATTTAGGTGAACTACTTGAGCTTAAAATCTCTAAGATCTGTGACTAGAATGCCATTATACAGTCCTACAAAATTTATAAGACTTTGGCCTTTATCGTAAATTGATAACATATGTCCCATTATGAAACAAAACAAAAATAACAAAAAAATGTGAATTGTGAAATGGTCACTCAGAGCCAGTAGCTCTACTTATACGTCAAAATAAAAGATTGGTCAAATCTTTGAAGGGTATAGAAGTGGAATGGATAAGAAAAGCAAGATTTATGGATGTCAACTTCTTTATTGTGAATATTCATCACCTGATGAAGGAGCAAGCATACACTCCGAAACAGTGTAATTCACAAGAAGAAGTTGATATCCATTACTCTTGCTTTTCTTAAAAGATTGGTCCATTTGAGGCCACTTAATTCCTCCAAAACGTCACATATGACACCATTAAAACCGCAAAACTTTAAGCATATGGTAGAATATTTGGCACTTTTGGAGCCACTTATAAAGACACTTCCACTTGTACAATGTTACATGAAACAGAAAAGAAACAAAAGTATATTTGGCACTTTTAGAGCACATTTTGTTGCTATGGAAATCAAGGGCAGATAATTCAAAGGGAGCTTACTCTGGATGACCCAATATATTGCAGAATCTGAACCTTATTGCGATAATCGTATCGTGAGATACTGTACTGGTACATACCGGTTTACCGGTAATATTGCACAGCCCTAGTTCATATACTTACACCAAGGATCTTATTCTGCAGGAGTTGATCATGATGATATCTGCATTCATTATTCAATAAATACATACCTTCTAAACGGTCTACATGAGTCTTTGCGTCTTTAGCCTTAATAGTTGATTGGGTGGCAGCAATATTTGGGGATTTTGTAAAGTTAATGTCAATGTTGTTAACAGCACATGACACCATATACTGTACATACTACTACTGAAATTAGATTGTAAGATTTATTGGAACTCTATGTTATGCTATTTTATATATTTATGAACATTTGAATCTATCCTAAACTTAAAAAAGCTACAAGATTTTTTATATGGACACTACTGTGGATATTTGTTTTCCAATGCCACAGTTGTTGGTGCAAGGTAGATTGGTTGCTTGGGATATGTACAATATACTGAAGCTCAAATGGTCAAGGATTTCTGATTACTTTAAGAGCCATAGAACTCATGGTCTTCAGCAACCCACGCTTGTCATAAATGCAGATTAACGGGATCGGGTCACCAGGCTAGTAGCTGATTTGGTTGACAACATGTCATCCTATCACAATTTTGTAGGTCCATGCTCATGATGTTGACCACTGGATGGTTTGGTCCAGACTAGCTTATTTGCAGACAGCCGCCATATAACTGAAATAAAGCTAAATGCAGCATTAAACAACAAACAAATAATAAGCCATATGGCTACAAACACAACAAAACACTTGCAAAAATAGCAATATCTGACACTTACCCACTTCAATCATTAAAACAATCATAAACAACTATGCCATATTTTGTTAAGTTGCTATTTCAAATGTCAGAAAAAACAAAAGAACAGCAATAATTAAAGTCAACTTTTAAATGAATGTAAAATGCAAGGAAGTAAAGCGAGCTTTGTGAGGTAGTGCCAACTATCCACTTGTTTAGGTACAACATTAACATATTCTTTGATTTAAGGATCATTGCCAATCTTTTATGATAATCTACTAACATGTAATGTATTTTTTAATCCTAACAAACACGCTTAATGCAAAGTGAGAGTTTAAAATATAAGAATGAAAGTTCACAGGTTTTGGAACCTTGGATATGGCAAGAGGGTCTACTCATAATGCCATGTGGAAAACTAATAGTAGATATCATCAAGAGAATACAACAAAATATAAAAGCACATGTGACCTTCTTTTCATGCTTTTAGTATTCATATAGGTCCTTAAAATAAGCATATCTATTGTGACCAGGCCAAACTGTTTCATCATCATTTCCAAATTTTGAAATTGAAACCAACAAATCATTTACAAAATCCCCCAACTATACTGAAGACATCGGGACCTAAAAGTAGCATAGTTTTAAATGATACATGAAGTATATAGGGTTCATTTTAATGACATTTCACTGTTTGTTTGTTTTTAGCAACCATTGCTTCTTACATTATAGATCCAATTGAAACATATAAAACTGATGCCGTAACATCCCCTGCAGAAACCAATACATCCATGATGGACTTCCATGTCTTAGACCTGGCAATGGAAATGCAATTCAAATAGCAGTCACGTTCATAGTTCACTGTGAGTTAGTTGTTAGCCAATTAGACTGATAAGTGAATGTACATTTAACTTTGTAATCACTCCTTACGAAATCTGGTGTGCAACTTAAAGGAGAATACTAGTGAATTGCAATAATTTGCTGGGTGAAAGATAAAGTCATCAGAAACATATTCCCAAATTTTCAATTAAAAATTATGCATAATTATGTTTTAATCGCGAAAACAGTTTCTGTAAATCTCAGCTTCGGCCATTATGCATATTTCGCTGGAACCCACGTGACCTTTCCGCTCGTGACGTCATATGTGACAAGCGTGTGCCATATTGCCAAAGAACAAGCGCTACAGTAATACAAATCGTGTTGTTTCCGTCGTTTTTGTAAATGGTACGATGGTGTATTCCGTTGCCTGGGGATGCATGGAATCATCGAGCAATGGAAAGAGCCACCATTTCTTCCGTTTTCCAAGTAAAGAGACAGATTTAGGCACGATAAATGCTCCGATCATTCCGAGTTGGATGCATATGAAAGAGACATGCACACATGGGGTATGAAAATCCCAAAGCTAAACTGAAGAAGGAAGAAGTACCCACGAGATTCATTTATACTCCATCATTCCCTGTTACAACTTACTGTCAGTGGTATTTTTAACATAAATTAGACATAAGTCTGATTGCCAGTCAAATTGCACCTGCTACAAATTGCCCCAGCAAATTTAGTCAAATTGACCGGGGTTTTGGTCAAATAACCCCAGGTGGTAGTCAAAATGCCCCAGTTTATTTAAAATGATTAAATATAGGCCATATATGCATAGTTTTGTCAACTTTGAGATTATGTTCTTCATATAAAAGTATATACATAGTTATGAGTTTACTAATGGAACATTTTTCAGAAATATTACTTCTTAATAACTTTTATATGAAGAACATAATATCAAAGTTGACAAAAACTATGCATTTACGGCATATATTTAATCATGTTAAATAAATTTGACCAAATTAGAATGAATGACCAAATTTGCTGGGGCATTTTGTAGCTGGGGCAATTCCACTGGTACCCATGAGATATATAGAGAATACTACACGAGGTCTCATTACATACGAATTATACGAAACGAGTCTCCTTCCTATGGTATCTGACCCGGTGGCGAGGTCAGATCTTTATAGGAAGGTCACCAGTTTCATTATACTTCGTATGTAATGAACCGAAGTAATATATTATTTATTGCCCACGTCTTACATGCATTAAATTGACAAAATAGCGTATTTTTGTTAATATTTTGGTTTCAAACCGAAACCGGTTTCATAAAGAGGTTGCGGTAGAGTTTTGTACTGTAGTACAATATTTGCATGACGTCACAATGTAATGACAGCACTGCCTTGGTAACCGACGTCACGATGCATGTCAGTTGCCATCGCCTCGTACAGCCTCCTACAGTAAACTACTCCGTATCACCCCGTTTCTTGGTTTGCAGTTGCTTCATTCGGCTAACATCACTGGTGGTAATATTGCGTTTACGTTTTTCGACGGATATAATGTCTCAGTTCGACTCACTCACGTTCGCGATGTTTACATTCCCACAATGCATTTAAGTTGTAGAATGAATGAATTCACGTGTTTGTTATGAATGAAAAAATAGTTACGTCAGAATGAGACCTAATTGAGAGGTCATCGGTTATCCAATCAAATCGTTAGAATCTCAGGTCAAGTCGATACGACACAGGTCAACGCGATACGACACAGGTCAACGCGATACGACACTCGTGTGACGTACGAGATTAGTATACAACTACCCATACGTTGACCACGCGGGTAATAAATAAATTTATTATCAAAATCAGTAAAAGATTTCACATGAGCTTGAAAATGTTTTCGCTATAACCTTCTTTTCAGTTTTGAGCCCTAAATTCTGCAGTCTACCCGAAACATTGCCGAATACAACAGCAAATCATGAAGTATTTGTTGCTTTCACTGTTTTCCATTTTGTCCCACGTTGGCATCAGACTCGCCATATATATTTGTCAGTAGTGTGTGCCCGTGAAAGTTGTTCTGTATTCTCATTGGCTGATAAGATGTCATTCTAAGGCTATGACCGAGTACCATAACTATTTCCATAACCAATAACTAGGGAAAAATCCATGGTCCTGACTAGTATTTTATAATTCACCAGTTTTGGGGAATAACTTACCTGCGTCGCAAATATTATCTCTGCTCGACCAGGCTGGGATTTTGTGTGGAGACTTGCTACGTTATTAATGAGAACTAGGATCCTAAAAAATTTTCAACAAAATAATTCCAGTGTAATTTTTGCAGCAGATAATTTCTATTTTCCCCTGTCTGAAGCATATTTATTTTGTTTTTAAATCCCAGACACTCTACAGTCACCCGTTTGACACAAAAGGAACTGCAATCACATTTCAAAAAAAATAATTCTTAGGGACTGGTCATATTTATATAGGGGTGGGTTTGCTGGTTGGAACTGTATCACATTTTGCTGACAAATAGTATTCATATTAAATTATATGGTCTATTTTAACATTTATTTTGAACTCAAGCGGTGCCTCCGTTTCGCTTGATTCTTTTTCTGCATTTTCACTGGAAGATTGTCTTGCAAGAAGTAAAATCGGATCGTAATGATACGGTCTAACATTCGTTTCAGAAATGACATCAGGAACATCTTTTACTGCTTCAGAATCCATGGACACTGTTAAGTTGTGAGGTAAAATCAAAGAGGAAGCCATCAGCAACCGGCACATATGACGTCATGTCACGTGATACCCCCTTTGCTCATTAACTGTCGGGTGTTTCCGTAATAGGCAGAAATACGAGTATGTTTTTTTATTGCTATTTACAAACTTCTTGTTCAATTTTAATCATGGATGTGACTTTTAGAACGTCCTTTACAATATATCAAAAGTTTTGTTTTCGTTCGTATTCTCCTTTAACTGGCAGGCAGACAGCAAGAGTCTATTTTAAGTTCATAATAGCATTTGAAAGTGCCAAACCATTAATGAAGGTATCTATGACAGGTTTCCTGATAACCTGACATACTTTTACCACTTATGCTTTCATTGATGCATGCTACCTGTATCTGCCATGAAGTGATAGCAAAGGTACTGTATATCGAATTGTAAAAGGCAATTTCTTTCACCTGAAATGATGGGATAATCGTATTATTTTATTCAAGTGAGTAGGTCTATGACATAAAATTCCTGTAGAGCCATAGTCCGTGCTACAAAACTCTTCAATAACAGGTATTGAAAACTGCCGTGTGTAACAAGAATGATAAAACACTTGTACATTTGTGTACAAATACTTTTGTAAGCATGGTAATGAATCTTCCACAATTAATGTCAACTCAGGTAATCATGTTATGAGATCAGTTAACCATGATGGACATTGGTCAATATTACATAACCTTTGCTAATAATCCTGAAGACAGACATTACAAACGATTACTCACTTCTCTTCATTGAAGTGTTTTTTATGCCAATGGATGAAATGGAGTGGATCTTCTCTTTCATCACAAGTATAAGCAATCACATGTTTAACAGCAATAGCATTAACTGAGAATCCACAACACACAATGCTTCCTGACCAAACAGTCAGTGATAACGAAAGTGATATCCTAAGTGCAATCATCTATGTTGTATCTCACAATATCCTGGAACCAGGAAGTAGTCAGCATTCCTGGCAATCCTATTGGACATTATTCAGGTTTAGGCATCTAGTGTTTGTGTTACTCTTCAAAACACTATTCATTTCATTCATAATTCTTCTTGTCAAATTACACACACTGGAGAATTCAGAGACATCAGTATTAATGAAGCTTGACAATGAAATAACATAGACATTCTCACCTGGAAGATAATGTATATTTAAGGGTGGACCATACCACATTGCCTGGTTCACATTATAAGACTGGATCAAGACGACCTAATTAGTACCATGTGCAAAACTGAGACATTCTCATGTACAGTTATGCTAGTCACTGAGTGCTAGTTTGATATACATCAAACTATATACAGACAAACCATGTGGATTTTATATCAATTGAATCACACATTCTAGGATTAAAAAATGGCTTGATCCTAGTTCCCCTCAACCTAGTGTGATCATGTCACGTGTTGAATAAAGGTTTCCACTGGCACTCTTCAAATACTTTATCATATACCTAATATAGTATCCAAAATTTCCACATTCTGTACAATGCAAGGGAAATAGTTATTCTAGTTCCCATCTGACTCATGTTTTTCACTCTGAATACGGTATTGCACAAGGGGTGGGAATGGCAATTGCAAGCATTTATCCTTGACCATCTTTCTCCCTTCAAACAATAAATGCAGCCTGTGCCAAAATCTTTTGAGTCTGCATGTTCAAACTTAGCTATCGGGGACATTTTCAGTAGATTTTGGTGTTATTTGGTGGACTAATATTTCCTGAAATGACAAGACCGAAGAGAATTTTCCTTGACTGATGCTTCAGACAAGAGGCAAAAGTGAGACACAAATGTAATTACAAATGTTCAGTCCACAAATGTCCAAAGACCAAGTCTGGTAAAATTTCTTTGTCTGGTATGCTCAGCTCATAATAGTTCACATAGAGTGAAATCTCCTTTGTTTGTACACTGTTCATGTGGAAATCCCACTTTTCAGATGGACATTACAATGAGTTCATAATCTATAAAACTATAACGGCAGTTTATTCAAATAGAAATGAGGTTTCACTCGGTCAGCGTCACAATTTGGGGCTATAGAAACATTAATGACTTACTTACTATTCAAATCAAGACTGAAGACCCATATGTTCTCCAAGTATCATAGTGACATTTAAATCCAGTGAACACTTCCTGCCTTTTATCTGACAATACCCTTGTAGCGCCTTGAGCAGGCATATCTGTCTGGATTGCAGCGTTATATAAGTACATTATTTATTATTATCATTATATTATTATTTCCAAAATGACTTTAATGAACAAGTGGTAATAAAGCTGGAGGTGGAGATGCAACTTTGCGACAAAACTGCATGGCGAATTGTAATGTCTTAAGATGCCATATCCTAACAGCAGGTTGAAAAGTACTTAATAGTAAAACTATCGAGAGTAATAGTTTAATCATCACTGATCAGTAAGTCTGATTAGAGCTCAGGGTTTACCACTACCAGATTGAAATCTAAACGAATATTTATTGCAATCACTAAACTACCCCAACCTTAAGGGAAGCCTCTCAAAACATGTACAAGCAGTGTTGTACAAAAAGATTGATCATCATCTGACTCTAATGAACAATCTGGATTAATAGTCACAAATTTTGGTTCATGAAAATCAAGTCAAATGACTGGGGCTGGCTAACTATTAACAACAAAATAATACAGGTATACAAGTATAAAACACAAACTCTTTTTCCTTATCATGTTGCCCTGCCCGGACAATTTATCCATCTGGATGAGACAAATGTGGATATCTGATTTTACCAAACTCCCTTGTCTGTATATTGGCGCGGGTCCATTTGATAGATGACCCATCCATCCCCACACCGACATTATAATACTAAGATTATGTTACAAGTATACTGTATGCATTAAGGGGAGTTCGGTCAGTAAATAACCTATGATGATGCTCCATCACCATGATTTTGAGAAAACCTGAGGGGAAATATCACTTGTCACGATGCTTTTATTTGTTATTCCAATTCAAATATGGCATTGAGGTGAATTATCACAAACATGACCAGGTTAATTCAAGGGTGGTATCTTCAGGTCATCAACTTGTGCATGTAAACACATGGCAAAGCACTTACACTGGAGTGAAGTAAACATAAAATCTCAAGTTGACATTTAAAATCTCACGTTACGATCATGCACTGAGCGAACGTTTCATTATTTTCCAAAGGAATTATGTAGGCAGTTCGGCAGTTATACTTTCAGATAATAGTGTACCTGTGTAGGTGGACTGGGAAAAAAGCATGACAATATATGAAGTTATGAAATAAAAAGAATTGCCATGTGACAGCGAACAACTCAACAACGCTGGCTGTTGATATTTCTTGTGCTAACGTTCACCTGACAGCGGCATAAACGTTCACTTTAGACTAACTGAATAGATTTGGTCTCTCGGATAATGAATAATTACCTGTAACTGCCCTTTGCAATCCGCCTTGGATTTTCTCCTAAATCGAAGTTTATGTGATCCGATGATGCACTTTTCAATGTGAAGCATGCACTCTCCGGTAAAAATCGGTGTGGAAAATTGAGGGACTGTCAGGGAAATAAGGTGTTAGAAGCTACACAATAGTGTTAAATTGCTTCTGTTTACATTGTCACTTTCTGTCATGGTAAAACGAGGTCCGAAAGGCCAACCAATCCTGGCCTGAAAGTAGAATACCTGGCTGGTACGATAGATGTGCCTTTCTCACTGAAAAATGGCAGGCGAGTGCTGTTGTGACGTCACAGGAAGTAGCGTTCACGCGCGTGACATCATGAGCTTTGCTGTGGGGGCGCTTGCTCCAAACAGTAGCCAGTTCGTATCTCATAAATGTATTTCTCGAAATCGGATTCGGCGAAAATAAAATTTCCAAAGCTATTACTTTAATGTCATTACTTTACAGTCTGAACATCGAGTATATTGTCGGGTTCACCAAGCCTGCTTTCTAAATATGCATTACTGATATTTATTAATACGGTAAAAACAAATGACGAAAATGAAATACTATATTGATAAAAGTAACAACATGTACATACGTGCGATTGTTTCCTATGATTTATAATGCAATACATATATTTTTAAATACAATTGACTAACAAAAGAAAGAAGTCAACTAAAAACTGTATTTTACCAAATGATAACAAACGTTATCGAAGACGTTATGAGGCAATGACGCCGAAACAAGGCAAATCCGAATCAAATTCATCACCATCGATTAACCTTTTATGTTTGTTTTATTGCAGTCTCCATCAAACGTTGATGGGTACAGGTTGTTTTCGCCCAGCAGCAATTTGCATCATCATATATCATTGCATGCCTATGTTTTACCTTTTAAGTATTCTGTATGTATTTATTTTCAAATATGTTTATGCATTTTTATGGCATATATATATGTTCTTGTGTGTGTGTGTGTGTGTGTGTGTGTGTGTGTGTGTGTGTGTGTGTGTGTGTGTGTGTGTGTGTCTCTCGTTACTTTTATAGAGCGGCTCGTATATTCCTTATATTGTTATATATATGAGATGAGACTCAAATAAACTGTCCGTCTGTCTGTCTATATTATGTTAGGACTTGCGCTGCCTATAGGTATAATCGTAGCGCACCCCACCACCACCCCACCCCCAACACACACTCACGAATACATTACATTGTGAAGACTCAATACACACCTAGTGTACATCGCTTAATGAGCGTGTATATTTGGAGCAAGTTGCCAAAGACGTGCGACACGATTCACAAAGGAGTTGTGTAATATTGGTTCTGTTTTAATGTACGATATGCTGTGAGATTGTATATTGTAATAATCGCCCGTAGCCACGAGCATGACCGATTCCATGTACAGCGCGCCCTTACATACACGCAATGGTCTAAGTCTGCATTAATGAATACGAATAGCAGTTTACATCAGTTCTCACAAGCAGCAACCGTGTACATCACTATTTTGAAGAACTAGCATTAACATTTTAACAACCTTAAAGAATTTCGATATGAAGTACATTCATAACAAAAATAAATATTACCCTCAGTCGAATATCATTGTTGAAACACGGGTGACTAATCACTGCAAGGGCGTGGCTCGTTTCATTGCCTCACTGCACATTGCGAGATGATAGAATCAGTAATGTATGCATGCCCGTAGCTTTATATGAGAGCAGGTTATATATAAAGTTAGCATAACATCGTAGGATAGACAGGTGGATAGGTAGTTAGAAGGGCGAATAAGTAGCTACATAGGCATGTGAATAGGTAGCTAAAATAAATACTGGATAGGCAGACGGATAGACAGGCACACAGATAGGAATACGGATAGACAGGTGGCATACATATACACAGACAGATAGGCAGATGAATAGACAGACGGATATACAGGTGGATAGGAGGCCTGACCGCCAGGTGGATAGGCAGACGGATAGACAGGTGGATAGGCAGACGGATAGACATGTGGATAGGCAGGTGGATAGGCAGACGGTTAGAGAGGTGGATAGGCAGACGGTTAGACAGGTGGATAGAAAGCAGGGCAGACAGGTGGATAGAAAGCCTGACAGACAGGTGGATAGGCAGACGGTTAGACAGGCAGATAGGCAGACGGATAGACAAGTGGATAGGTAGACTGATAGACAGGTGGATAGAAAGCCTGACAGACAGGGGGATAGGTAGACGGATAGACAGGTGGATAGAAAGCCTGACAGACAGGGGGATAGGTAGACGGATAGACAGGTGGATAGAAAGCCGGACAGAGAGGTGAATAGGCAGACGGTTAGACAGGTGGATAGGCAGACGGATAGACAGGTGGATAGAAAGCCGGACAGAGAGGTGAATAGGCAGACGGTTAGACAGGGGGATAGGCAGACGGATAGACAGGTGGATAGAAAGCCAGACAGACAGGTGGATAGGCAGACGGATAGACAGGTGGATAGAAAGCCGGATAGACAGGTGAATAGGCAGACGGTTAGACAGGTGGATAGGCAGACGGATAGACAGGTGGATAGAAAGCCGGACAGACAGGTGGATAGGCAGACGGATAGACAGGTCGATAGGCAGACGGATAGAAAGCCGGACAGACAGGTGGATAGGCAGACGATTAGACAGGTGGATAGAAAGCCAGACAGACAGGTGGATAGAAAGCCGGAGAGACAAGTGGATAGAAAGCCGGGAAGACAGGAGGACAGGCAGACGAATAGACCGGTGGATAGGTAGAAGAATAGACAGGTAGATAGAATGACGCCGAGTATATATGCGATACAGCTGAAAATTTTCCAGCGATCCATAAAATACCAAACATAACTATCATATGATGACATAATTGTTGTGACAACCCTACTTCCCGCATGACAACAAACACCTATAGCCGTCAGCCACTGAACCAGACCGTGTCATCTGGGCGGTGAAGCCGTTTGAGTCGTCAGGGTGGCTGACATCGCAATGCCGGGTATCACACGCAAACAAAACCATTCATCCCATCAATATAAACAGTTTGTGCTGGTAGTAATCATATCTCGCCATCTTCAGCAACGATCATCCAATACTGTAGTGATCAATATGTCGATAGACGTGTGTAGTTTGACACAAGTACCTGTCAAAGACAGGCACGTCTGTGCCAATTAATGTATACACTAAAAATTAATTAAGCACCCCATGTATTTTTGCAATGATAGGTTTTCAACACGTAACTAAAACTTCTCAAGGTGACCACGATTTTATGACCCGTATGGTCCTTTGACTCATAAGAAACGACAAAATGATTGGAATCCATGTTGATTTTATGATGACAATTATGGTGATTTTCATACAAAACCATGTCTGTACAACGATGGCCCTGGAATGTTTAATGTTGAATTTATTGGCGAATGTGAATATTCAAAATGTTATTTTGCGTGTCTTACACGATTCAAGGTCAATACCGAGTGTAACCTTCATGTGACTGTATGACAGCCAGCTCTCTCCTCCTTATAACCCTGTCAGCCTCCTGATCCTCTGAAGGGACAGTCTACATCTTTCTTCGTGTAAAGCAGCTTCCAGTTGGGCCAGGCTCTGTTCAGGAGGATCCCTTTGTTGCACACGACGACCAATCATGTTCCAGATATGCTCCAGTTAAAAGGGTTAAGGTCGGGGCTCATTCAACCGTGAGATATGTCAGGGGGTGCTTAACTAAGTTCTATGTGTATATATGGGGCTTCCTGATGTTAATACGGTATGTTACTCTCCGTCATCTGGCATAAATATGTGAATGGGGACATATAATATATGTATCAGTTTGCACGGGCTATCTATCTATCTATCTATCTATCTATCTATCTATCTATCTATCTATCTATCTATCTATCTGTCTGTCTGTCTGTCTGTCTGTGTCTGTCTGTCTGTCTAAGCATACATACATCGCTATATAAGCATATGTATATATCGCTGACCGTGCCGTAAAACAAATGTACTCACGGCATTATAGCAGCCTATTACAGTGATTGGCGAACCCTTGATCCACAGTCGTCTTGTAATGGGATTGAGTCTATAGTGTAGACATGAAATTTCCGCTGCTGTCAGATCACATTCAATATTAAAATCCTATGTCTTCATGACACCTTAATCCCACTCCACGCACCTCACAATCGTCGTCAGTGCACTTACAAATCGCTAAGTGAGAGTGCACTGTCTCACTATGATCAGGGCTCCGTTCTACAAAGCGATCTTAACGCTAAGATGGCTCTAACTCCGATACTTTAAGAACGGCTTACCATCGTCGTTCCACTGAGATCGTATTAAGAAACGGGGCCCAGCTGTTAGCGCCCGCGATAGTCTTTTTGTAGCGGAAACGACATTTAAGATCGACTTTAATGCGATTGGGAACGCGGTGCGGACTTCTGTCCCTTTATTGTACCAGGATTTGCTGGTCGTAGGTTCGAATCTCAGATGCCCTGATTATGTCTTGGTTTGTCAGTTATGGTAACTGTCACACCTCTTAGTGTGTCTTGCACCCAAGTGTAGAACATGTAAGTCATGTATCAGTCTGTATCTCATGTGTCGGCCTGTAAGGCATGCATCAGTCTGTTACACATGTATCAGTTTGTAAGTTATGTATCAGTCTGTAGGACATGTATCAGTTTGTAAGTTATGTATCAGTCTGTAGGACATGTATCAGTTTGTAAGTTATGTATCAGTCTGTTACACATGCATCAGTTTGTAAGTTATGTATCAGGCTGTAGGACATGTATCAGTTTGTAAGTTATGTATCATCAGTTTGTAGAAGTTATGTATCAGTCTGTAGGACATGCATCAGTTTGTAAGTTATGTATCAGGCTGTAGGACATGCATCAGTTTGTAAGTTATGTATCAGTCTGTAGGACATGTATCAGTTTGTAAGTTATGTATCAGTCTGTAGGACATGCATCAGTTTGTAAGTTATGTATCAGGCTGTAGGATATGCATCAGTTTGTAAGTTATGTATCAGTTTGTAGGACATGTATCAGTTTGTAAGTTATGTATCAGTCTGTAGGACATGTATCAGTTTGTAAGTTATGTATCAGGCTGTAGGACATGCATCAGTTTGTAAGTTATGTATCAGTCTGTAGGACATGCATCAGTTTGTAAGTTATGTATCAGTCTGTAGGACATGCATCAGTTTGTAAGTTATGTATCAGTCTGTAGGACATGCATCAGTTTGTAAGTTATGTATCAGTCTGTAGGACATGCATCAGTTTGTAAGTTATGTATCAGTTTGTAGGACATGTATCAGTTTGTAAGTCATGTATCAGTCTGTAAGACATGTATCAGTTTGTAAGTCATAACTTACAAACTGATACATAACTTACAAACTGATACATGACTTACAAACTGATACATTACTTACAAACTGATACACGAGTTTACTGGCCAATGTGACATCATCCTCTGCTGGTTGCCGGATCACGTCGGCATAGCAGGTAACACAAAAGCCGATGCTGCAGCTAAATCAGCTCTTGACAAGCCCTATATCTCCACTGTTAATCCCGTACAGTGATTTCAAACCCACTATCAAAAGCTATACTCGGGACCTCATGCAAATAAGGTGGGACACCCAAGTAGGAATTGAAGCCAACAATTAGTTATACCTACGTGGGTTGTCAGTCAAGACGAGATGAGGTAATTTTACGACGATGTCGTATTGGCCACAGTCGGTTTACTCATGACTATCTGCTGAAAAGGGATGGGGATGGACCTCCCATGTGTGTCTCTTGCGATGAAGTGTTCACCATCAAGCATATAATTGCTTGACTGTGTGGACTTTTCGACTGCAAGGGACTCACATTATGACGCGGTAAAACCCAACTCAACTCAACTGATACACGACTTACAAACTGATACATTACTTACAAACTGATACACGACTTACAAACTGATACATTATTTACAAACTGATACATGACTTACAAACTGATACATTACTTACAAACTGATACATTATTTACAAACTGATACATGACTTACAAACTGATACATTACTTACAAACTGATACATTATTTACAAACTGATACATGACTTAGAAAGTGTAATACACCTAAACAGTGTCTTGTGTGGGTTTTAAGGTACCAAACTTTTCTTTGGTTGCATTGGCACACCTTCACATACATAATGATTTAGATGAAGCACTCCAAATACGCTTTAGAAACTACTGGAATTAGTTGTGTGACAAACTACTGGAATTAGTTGTGTGACAAACTACTTGAATTAGTTGTGTCAGAAACTACTGGAATTAGTTGTGTGAGAAACTACTGGAATTAGTTGTGTGTGAGAAACTACTGGAATCAGTTGTGTGAGAAACTACTGGAAGTAGTTGTGTGAGAAACTACTGGAATTAGTTGTGTGAGAAACTACTGGAAGTAGTTGTGTGAGAAACTACTGGAAGTAGTTGTGTGAGAAACTACTGGAAGTAGTTGTGTGAGAAACTACTGGAATTAGTTGTGTGAGAAACTACTGGAATTAGTTGTGTGAGAAACTACTGGAAGTAGTTGTGTGAGAAACTACTGGAATTAGTTGTGTGAGAAACTACTGGAATTAGTTGTGTGAGAGTTGACATAAGTATGCCAGGAAGGAAGCAAGCTTCAGATGAAGCTCACATTAATCGTGTTGAACATGTATGTGTAATATCTATTGCCAGCTTGGAGACAATGGTAAACCCTGGAAACCTAATTATAAACCACAAATGAGGATCTAAATCATTACAGACACGTTAGTTAAACGTAATACGTATATGTCTGCAACATGAATATACTGCCATGATAAGGGATCGTTCATAAGTTATGGTGTGTGTGTGTGTGTGTGTGTGTGTGTGTGTGTGTGTGTGTGTGTGTGTGTGTGTGTGTGTGTGTGTGTGTGTGTGTGTGTGTGTGTGTCACCAATTTAGTTCTGGGGAGGTGGGGGTCCTCAATTTTGTACACATGTAATAGGGGGATCAACAATTTTGCACAATGTAATATTAAACATTATGACTTTGTACATGAAATGCAGTGGGGGGGAGGGGGGCACTTACTTTGTACATGTGCATAAATTTTAGGGGGGTCATTCACTATGTAAATGCTTCTCCATAAAATGCATCACACACACACTAACACACACATACACACACACCTACTATAAATTATGAACGGTCTCTAAGAATAATATTTTAAATAAACAATCGTAATCCTTTTTAAATGTGAAAGTTATTATTGACAGTTTTTACTGTTTTACATTTCTAAAAGCATCTCTTTACATGCCATCTATCAGACCCATCAGAATTTCAATCTAAACTTCATTTAATATTATCCGTTACGAGTTCCTATTGGCATGGGATCTTTGTTCCTTGTTGACATTGATTATCATTACCATACCATTCACACCATGCAGGAATGCGGTGAATGTTTGTGATGCGAACCGATATTCTGGAGAAGTAAACCCACTCAGTGACTGTTTTCACCAAGTACATGGCAGTTCGCACAGTGCTTGTCTTCTTCGAGACATCTCGGATGTGTTCGGCCTTTTCCGTCACATGCGGGGGATTCCCTCCCACGCATTTGAGCTCAGCGAGCTGAAGGTCATGGTTTGGTGGCCCGCCAGGCTGTTTTGACGGCCTAACAGAATACGGTATTAATAACCGAACTGAATGGGATTAACAGGATCTGGGCAGGAATTAGTTCACTCAACCTATTTCCTAAAAGTAACGGCAACTTGCAGAGCGGAGATCACCGTCCATTTTCTTCATCTGTTCACATTAGGGACACTACCCGACTTGTTGAACCGTGGAGTCGTGTTGCACTGTGGGTAATAGATTGCTTGATTGCACGATGCATTTGAAGTCACCTATGCCAAGATGGCGTTAATGAGTAACCTGAACAGCGTGTGACCTTTATGGCGTTCCTTTAGTTTAAAGATAAACTGTCGAGCAAAAGAAAGAATACAATTGGAAAAACAACAACTTAAACACAAGAGTGAATGAGTATAGTTTTACACCGCCTTTAGCAATAATCCAGTAATATCACGACGGGGGACACCAGAAATGGGCTTCACACGTTGTACCTTTGTGGGGAATCGAACCCGGGTCTTCGGCATGACGAGCGAACGCTTTAACCACTAGGCTATCTCACCGCCCCCAAAACACAAGACGTCATCAGACTGAAAAACCCTTCTTGTATGTTTCATCTGTAGCCACCATCAAGTATGGATATATGTCTATAGTATATATTTACCCCGCAGTTTATGCCTTGGTTTTAAAATACCCATAGCTAGTATAGGCAGATCAGTGTGTCCCATTGTGACGTCGGTCTACAGTGAGTGAGTCTCCTTGACAATATTTCCGCCATCTAGCCAGGCGAACTACTTTTACATACCTTGAAACCAAGCGCAGTAACAAATAGGTACCAGTTTATGTGACAGACCACCGGGTGTCCAGATACAGATACAGCGTCTGAAATCACCGTCAACGCCTGGGTACAATGTAACATCACAGACCACACATGACCGGATTTGTATATGACCTATGAAAAGGATTAATCCAATCCAAGGTTTTACTTCTATCTGTATACTGCGTGAAAATTGACTTTTTTAATATAAAATGCGTGTCCATGGTAACAGGTTCACAGCTGGTAATATAATAAGATTAACATTCACGGCACCTTCAAACCTAACCTATCTGTTGACCTACATACCATGACACATTTCATCCACATATGTGGACCAGGTTCAGTTTCTGTTTTCGAACAGTATTGATTATCTTCACCGTCTCAATCACACCAAAGGTCACGTCCACTGTCTGTGAAGGTCACTTACACATCAGTGTGCCTAGTTCAAGGCGTTTCACCTGTGGAGACACAATAAAGACGCTTACTGCGTTTTGTTGAAACCTTAAAGGCGTTTACTGCGTTGTGGTGAAACCATAATACACGGCATTACAACCCCATATTCTTTGTCGCAGCGACTTTGGGAGTCACCGAAAGGCCATGACATGTCTAAGGGAATGTAACTCGGTCAGGCGTTTGAGGCCTTACATGGTACTGGGTCATGTGCTACTTTGCATTCCTCTATAATAAACCAGTAGAAAATTGGTCTTTTGCAACCCATGCTTGTCGTAAGAGGCGACTGGATCGGATGGTCGCCAGCGCTGAAATGGTTGGTTCAGATCATCGCTTCCCAATTAATGTTCATGATGTCAATCTCTGGGTTGTGTGGTCCAAAATTTATTATTACAGACCTGGGCCTAGATTTTCGAAGCTGTCTTAGGTCTAAGATAGTCGTAAGTGTCATACATTAACATTAACTTACGACTATCTTAGCGTCATATACTAGTAGCTAGAATGCGGCGTTATGCAACAAACAAACATGTATCACGTGTTCATCTGTTTACTGTTCCGCGCTTGTTTCAGTACCCGCAGGAGGTCGCGTGTCGAACCATATTAGTCGCACTCAGCAATATTAACGTGAAGCGATTTACACGAAAACGTCCTTTCATTAATAGTCCACTGTTGTTTTTATCCCGCGAGGGTGGTTGAACTACTTTCACGTCCTACAATTGATTATTGAGAGATCAAAGCTTTGCAACCCGTGACATTCATATAACCGATATAAGTATGTCTGGTAATTATACTGCGAAGTATATATATCGGTTAAATATACACTTTTGTTTTCACTGGACTGGTGACCCAGATATAGATGAAATGTATATCGTTAAAAAACATCAGATTATTGCAAAAAATGCTTTGAGGTATTCTGTATAACACATGCTTACTGCACACAAAATTTTATAATTATACGTACAAAGATTTTAATGGGAAAAAATTACACGTCAATGTGGCTACCACAACAAACATGTTTAAATTGTATCACAATTATATTTCCCCAGTCCCCGCCTGCACAACCCACCATAGTTTTTTCTCACCATATTGTTTAACGAGTTTGCTATTTATCATGTCGATTGTTGCATGTTGTCTTTTGGTTGTTTTTTTTACACCTCTGACCGTATTTCTCTGGAAATAATCATCCCTATATACAGCACGACCAAAGTCCAATGTCGCAGGATACGATGCCACGGAGCCTGACCATCCAATCCCTTTGACGTGTAGGTACGAATGTAGATGACCAACAGCCTTGCCTGTAGTAAGACGAGACCTCGTGGACCTGGTCAGCTTCGGCGACTTGGATTATTAAACGTTATCGTAATCCAAATGCGTTGATCAATGCTCATGATTTCATTGAATAACTGGACGACCTGGACTCGTTAGATAGTAAGAATATTGCTAAATGGGCGTTAAACAACAAATAATAAACAAAAACACGATCCACAATTAGTGCTTTTTTACGTAAACTGGCGATCAATTCTGACCCAGATTCTATACGGGGAATGTGCGATGTGAATACATTCGCAATTACAAGTGTTCCAAACATCTTTAATGATCGTTTAGAAGATTAATATTATTGTTTAACGGGATGACCGAGTAAGCACTGTTCACATGTGATGTACACAACCCAGAGGGACGCTCTACTACGCACATATATGTGCGTGACCATTTGAACACTGTTAATTTAAAAATATCTCCCTCCAGCACAGTTCTCTGAACAGCATAACGGTCGGTCTGGGCTAGGTTGTTGATGAGTCGATGTCTCTCTTCCAATATCTTGAAATCAGACACCTGTATCTATTTAAAACTCTTACGGTTGACAAATCAATGTTCATATTTCCCGAAATGGAAACGTGCGCTGATCAGTGACTGAATGATGGAGTCTGACGTCATCAGCGCGTTGTGAAGTCACGGCAGACATTTGATGTCGGAATTAGTAAACATGTTGTTATTTGGCAGCCGTAACATAAATAAAGATGCACAGGTTATTATTAGAAGAATAACACCCGCTGTCCTTGGGCAGACGACACACAAAGACACACATTTGCCGCAGGCTTATGGCATACTTGGGGAAACAGGAACATATACGGGAAATTGACAAAAATAGGGGTAAGTGTTTGAAGTTGTCTGTGTTTAATGTTTACTTGGGGAAGCTTTGTTAAAATCCTTATTAACCATAATGTGTTTCCATGTGATTAATAAACAGCTGACCCACTGGAGATACATCAAACGCCAAAACATGTTATTATTTATTCCTCCTAAATTCTACACATATCTTTCAGCAAGTGTAACAATGGTCAATTCGACAGCAAAAACATCGGATTTATTCAGTGCATTCCTTACTTGTTGTCTCTGGGAGATGAGTAATACACCTAAGAAATAAATAAATACCCTTTGACAATACGAGGATACCAACGATATATCTCTTCATAGCGAAATCATCATACCTAAATTTAATGGGTGCGAATTTCTGAGCATGCGGTTAGGTATATGTACATACTGTCGTCTTAGAAAGAGGTCAATTTTAACAAGGGTAATCCCATCACACGTGGTTCATGTGGTGTGTTATTAATGTCCGTCTTGTTTTTGAATGAAGTTCCAACCTGTTCACTGTCGTTCCCAATGTGTTTGTCAGCCTTGTGACGTGCGCCCCAATACCCCACGCCATATCAGTCTCTGATGTCGACCTTCAGACTTACACGGCACCGATTCACAAGAGTTATTCCCAGAAAAACACGGAAATGTTACAAGATAGTCCCAATACGAGCTAATGACGTCATAACCATTTAGAAGGTATTGTTCTACTGGTGCGAGCGCGAGTTGTGACGTCATATCGCCCCGGTGACTATTGATCGTGAGATGGTGGCAGCGCGTTGTGACGAGCAGTCGCTTCACTTACAGACGAGAATTAGCCGAGCTTGCAACCTTCAGCGTCTGGTCACATGTCGTTCCGTCGTTAGCTTTGCATGACGCGGGAGCACTGATCTTTGCAAGAAAAGATGTTGACGATTTTACTAAAGGTCAAAACCCGCTGACCTTTTGAGAGATGATCTCTTTAACAAAACTGGGCATGTGTAATGTGCTCTCCTATCTGAGTCTCGAATATACATTTCTATGTTTAGCGCTTTCATAACATCATGGCATGTTGTTTTGCTGGTGACGTGAACAGAAGATAAAATTAATCACGTAAACTCTTGGTTTAGGTGCAGGCATGACCATGAGTTAGGTGCGTTAAGACATTGGCCAGCCATGTGCAACATATTGGTGGTCCATTATTTTACACAGGCCGATATAGAACGTATTGATCTGTTTGACAAGAAACGTAATCTACCGGAGTATATGACTCCGCCAGACAGGTGTGAAAATGATTCAAATAGGTCCCTAGTGACAATATATGAACCAAACCTTTTAGAAACGCTTGCTCGGGTCGTAATGCGTGTTGAGGGTCCGAAGTCCTCTTACTAATGGCCATTCTCAATTAAATATTGAGCCGTGACTAGAATGGTCAGATTGGCTTATCATCAGCTGTTCTGTGACACCAGCATGCATTCGGATAGCACCCAAAGGAACCCAACGACAGTCTCTAGTTTTCAGTTATATAGAACCGCTGATGTTACAATCAGTTATTTTTTAATCAGAGATTGTCACAGGTATTTGAAGTCCATTGTCGGCCATCTGAATCAGCTTCTCGTCCACAATGTAGCTGATAACAGTCGGGGTCCGGTTTCACGAAGCGATCTCAGCATTACGACCGAAGATCGCTGCGCAGACGTAAATGTGAATATCATCACACATCTTGTCGTACGTCTGTTAAAGTATGGGAATTACGATCGTCACGATTGTTTTAGCGCAGCCATCGCTTTTTGGAACGGGGCCCACTTTTTGAAGAGTGAATATTATAACACGTTATGTGTACACATGGAAAAAAATATCGCAACACCTATAACTGTTTACCCCCATATAGCCATTTATATTCATATCATAATTATATTTGTTTGTATGATTATTTGGACCCTTACTGCTACGATCAAAAGCGACCAATATCAAGTTTCAGTAAACTGTTCTTAGAGCCCGATAACTTGGAAAATTAGTTGAATTCGTTGTTGATAACCAAATGTTGGGCATGGTCAAAGATGACAAGGTATTGGTATCTGGATTCCAAGCATGTCATTGAGCCCGAGAGATGCTGGTTATCATTCATCGACTATAGCCGAGTGGCATGAAAACATCAGCAAACTAATGACTCAAGGACCGTCAGCTTTCAGTGACAAGTCCAAGGGAGGATAAGTTCATCCATTCACATCAAGTGGCGTATTAAAAACTGGCTTCCAGCTCGTCGTTTGTCAAACAGAACGGTTCGAAATCGCCTAAAATCGTGGTGGTATAGAGCTAGAAGACCTATCAAACATCCGTTGTTATCCCCAGACCACAAAACAGCACGACCAGCTTGGTGTCAAGATTGACATCACTTGAATTTGAGGACATCGGGAGGTGTCCACAGCAGGTTAGACGAAATTCGTTTTCTGTTGATCATGACTGATGGCCGAGCTCGTGTTTGGCGAAAAGCACAACGGAATATCTTGGAGCACGTACCGTTTGGCGCTTGTTTATTGATAGTGTGAGGATGCCTCTCACTTTACTGTAAGCTTGACCTTGTGATGATCAGACAAAATCTGAATGGGCAACGGCACATCACTAACATCCTAGACCAGGTTGTTGTACCACATTTCAATGGCCATCCTCTGAACACAAGGAAAGTATTCTTGGACAAGAATGCTAGACCACGTCATGCACGTGCCGTTGGTGATTTCTTATGTCAAGAGGCGGTAACAACTCTACCTTGCCATCCCAGAAGTCCAGATCAAAATTCCATATAGCATGTTTGGGACAGTATGGATCGCAAAATATGCCAGAGAGATCATCCAATGCAAAATCTTCATGCATTGGAACAAGTCCTCCATCAAGAATGGAACGCAATACCGCAACATCAAATTCAAAGTCTGAGAGTCGATGAGGAGGAGGGTCAGGGGTGATAATGTAATTGGCGGAGATTATACACCAGATATTGATATTGTGTTCGGTCGTTGACACTTATGTTTTTTCTTTAGGATTGTTTGCCAGAATATTGAAAATGTCCACACTTGCTACCATCATACCATAGTTATCAGCACTTAAAAATGGGTCAATGTTTTACCTGGTTTAAATATATTTTCTCCATTCTTTCTCCATCTATTGCAATTGGCGAACTCCATAAAAAGCCGCCACTTGATGTCGGAATTCTATAATTACCTGTCATTAGTGCCAAAGGGTGTACACAACTCATCACTCGGATTTGAATGGTCACATTCACAGATAATCCGTAATTCCCCACAGTTGGTTTCCGATAACGTCTCTGCTACACATTATTAGAGAGTGTGAGTATAGTTTTACAATGTCAGCGTTTAGCAATATTTCATCCATATTACGACGGGGTACGCCAGATATTCTCTTCACATAATGTTCCCATGAGCAGTTCGAATCCATGCCTTGTGTGACGAGCGAGCGCGTTAACCAATAGGCTACACGCTGCCCAAATACATTTATGTGAAAATCGTGGAGATCCAACTTGAACTAAAACAAAATGTTAACGGTTTGTTTGTTGTTTAACGCCGCACTCAGCAATATTCCAGCTATATGACGGCGGTCTGTAAACAACTTAGTCTGGACCAGACAATCCATTGATCAGCATCATGAGCATCGATCTACGCAACTGGGATACGATGACATGTGTCAACCAAGTCAGCGAGCCTGACCACCCGATCCCGTTCGTCACCTCTGACGACGAGCATGGGTTGCTGAAGACAACTCAATTCTAACTACTTGTTTATTATAGAGGAAGTAGCACATGGCCCAGTACCATGTATGGACTCAAACGCCTGACCGAGTTACATTCTCTTAGACATGTCATGGCCTTTCAGTGACTCCCAAGTTCGTTGCGACAAAGAATTTTGGGTTGTAATGGCGTGCATTAAGGTTTCACCACAACGCAGTAAACATCTTTACGTTTTTACCAAAACGTGGTAAGCGTCTTTAAGGTTTCACCATAACTCGTCTGAGTGTCTGTACAGGTGAAACGCCTTGAACTAGGCACACTGATGTGCAAGTGACCTTCACAGACAGTGGGTGTGACCTTTGGTGTGATTGAATACCAGAGTATTTAATAGTCCCTGACATTAGATGCAGTTGTGTGTTTTGGCTCAAGAGAAACAGAACATCGTGACAATAATCACTTTAACACATATTTTATTCTTTTACAGTCTTTCCATAAATGTTCGCTCCTGTGTAATGTCTTTGCTTACCACTACAGCACCCAGTGGTGAAGTCGTCCCCTACATCGCTCCGTACTCTTTCTGCAATACCAATATTTCAAATATCCTTTTCGAAACGGATTTAATTAGCATTGAGTGGAGTCCATTTTGACAGGAAAGAAAAACATGATTATCCATATTCTTGTAACCGCAAAGGTACGTTTTACGAGTTTTCTTCCATCATAAAACATATCTTTGAATATAAAGTACAAATGCACCCTCTACGTCTTCAGGGCTAGCATTTCGGTTAACCTCCGCTAACCCTTGGATCCTTTCCCTTGGTTCAAGTCAAAACATTGATTCCACAACAGTCTCGTATCCTGCTGACTGGGTTCCGTCCTATTGCGCAACTTAGTACAATAACCAGTCCAGAATTTTTAGACCAATTCATTTAACTGGCTGCATAAATATTAATCAATATTATTTGATACATCTAAGCACTTGTATATTGCAACACTACGCTCCTTCTAAATCCTTGCAAACACGTCGTGCAGCGTGCTTTGTAGTACAGCGAACTTAGCCGAGAGCCTGACAAACGGAAACCTGGAAATCGTGGAAAATCAAAACGAGGCTCTGCCGCTAGAAAAGTTTTGCGGTCTGGTACGGACATTCAATCACATTGCGTTACAGAACTACACTGAATAAGCGCAAAAAAACACAAAAATATAGAAATACGATGTTATTAAAGTTTAAAATTAAAATTCATTTGTAAATACCATTTTCTTATGAAACAAGGAATTGGAATTCAGTGTAACCATAGTTGTTTGTGATGTCTATTTTCACTTTCGGATCGACTGAAAGTAGATCATTGTCTGAATAGGTTCATGAGACTCATGTTTCGGTCTGTCCCAATCTCAAATTGCCCGCCCTTGGTTTCCTTTGGCACATTTGATTGGCTGCAGAGACCATTATAGGGTCTCTGTTGGCTGCGCAAGCCGACAGATGGAATGAAAGGCTGCGATCACCAAAACCACGGGAATTGAAACTGAAACTCAGTGCGTGTAAAGATTGCAGCCATATACTGATGAAAATGGGTGAAACAGTAATTACTTGAAGACTAACACCAACAGAAGGTGCAACACATTGTCCACAAGCGCCTTCTGACAGTCAGCTATGCAACTAGTGTATATTCGTGATTCTTGCTGGGGAATATTCTTCCCATAACCGTTAAATTTTTGTTCTTCCTTAAATTATGTAGCGTAAACATCAACCTAAAAATGTACTCCCTTGCCACCACCAAACATAACTGAACACGTGCTTAACACAAGGCAGTGAAATGTCTTCTGAGCAATAGGCTACACACACTGCAGTTTTCGCGATATTAGACTTCAAAATGTATGACAAAACACAATATCCACAGTTTAAGCATCTTCACTACACAGCTAGATTCTCGGAAAGCGTTCTCCAGCAAACATCGTTTCCATGAATAAAACGTTTGACACCTTGAAAACCTTCAAGAAGTATTTCAGGGCGTAGGTATTTCAATATTAATAATTTAATAACCGTAAATATTTAGCCTTCACGTTTCGCACACGCATTCCTTACTGAAAAATGTAAAGCTGTCAACACACTCATAATGTTAAAAAAACATACGAATAATGCAATCAATTTTAATGCTTTGTTTCTCAGGTGTATTTTATTTCCCACCTTTTTATGGCTGTCACTGGTTCAGCGAGTAAAGGACAAATATTTGGCTTCAAAACCCCTTGATGTCTTTGCTTTTTCAGAAAAGTGATTTGGGCATATATTCCTTGAACTCGAGAAATAAAGGTAGATCCTATTCTAAAACAATGTTTGCGAACTCGACTCTCGCAGAGGATACGAATTCATTTCTTCCCTTACACGATCTTGCACAGGGTTGGGTGCCAGAGCTATTGAATGACGTCATGTATACACCCGGAAAAAGTTATGCACCACCGGTAAATTGTACAAAGTTGTATGTTTTCGCTAACATCAGTGATGTGAACGCAGAGTATGTTGGTAAATGTTGCCATTCTTGGTACAAAACTGCTTCCAACTCACGCATATTTTGAACACATACACTCGGTGCTCAGACCTCGAGTCACTGTGGACCACGAAAGGTGAGGCGCTGTTATATTCTGAATGAAAGTTGTCACTGCACGAGAACGGTGTGCCAAGCGTTGTCATCCATAAATACATGTCTTGAAGCAAGAGGATGATTATCAAATAGGGGACAACAACTGGATCCAGCACTTCCTGGATATACTGGTCACGTGTCAAATCCCCACGTGTTGTCACACACCATGAAGGAACCTCCATCAAGGCAGCAGTAGGTTAAATGTGTATTGCTGCAAGTGCTCTCAAACGTCCATCAGTTACATGAAGAAGGAATCTACTTTCATTAAACCAATGTATTCTTTGCCAAGTCCTCAAATTCCACCTTTGCCATGGTAAACACCAAGCCAAACGTGCTTGCTGGTTCAGTAGTGGAAGTTTGGTTACCCTGCTCGTAGAGACCCTGCGAAATGGTAGCCAGTGGGGCTTCTGAACTGTGTTTGTGGCAAATGGTTGTCGTCGAGTGAGCCTCAATCTTCACGATTTGACGTCACCAAATTTTGGTCGTCCTGAACGCAGGCGATGCTTCACCTCATTGGTTTACCTGTATTTTCTGACCAAACTACTGACATCTGTGTAGTCGACATTCATTTCCCGACATGTGGCACATCCACAAACTGAACTTGAGTTTGCGTCTGGACATGCTTCAAAGGCTGTGTTTGGGAGACACTTTTCACCGAGAACACTTACAATAGTTTCCTAAATAAACATTATCATCAGACTAAAGATGAACCTGAACATAGCTGTTAACGGTCAGCACATTTAGGGGTGCTTAAATTTTGCCAGGTGCATATATAATAACCCCAATAAGAAATCATCGTCATCGGATGATAATTTCAGTTTCACTTTAAAGAACAAGCTGATGCCGTTATTTTGGAGTGTTCTTTAAAAACCTTGACTTTTGCATTTTGCTGATACGTGAATACCAACCTGGCATCAGTTGTTAATGTATGAGCCAAGCGGGAATCAATACATTCTAGTTCATTTTAACGCTTTTTCTCCGAATGTTACTTCCTCTGTAAATATTTTATTAGTAGTAGAATGACAAGGTTTTACACAAGAACACCTATAGTTTTTTCTGTCGCATAGCGCTGTTTCGCTGTGAATGTGAAACGGTACACCTTTCTGGCCCATGAGTGAAACTGTAATGTATTTTAGTGATGTCTTTCACAGATACTGCCTTGGTAGCCCTTTTAAAATCATAAAACTGAAACATGATTTATACTTAAAAACGTGTCACTTCCTTTTCCAAGGTAGTTAATAGACTTAATAGGAGACCACTTTCCTTCACATCGAGAACTGTTAACTATTGTCGAAGTGATATCCGAGCAGAGAATATGATCCCGAAGAAATAAATGTATTGACATTGACAATATAGCCGTATTACTGAGTGGTGCAATACAACTGTCACTATCCTTAGAATGAGAAAGTGAGTTGGGTTTTACGCCGCTTTTAGCAACATTCCAGCACTATCACGGCGGGGACACCAGAAATTAGCTTCACATGTTGTAACCATTGGGGTATCGAACGCCTTCAGCGTGACGAGCGAACACTTTGACCGCTGGGCTACCCCACCTTCCCCACTATTCTTAGAAGTGGAGGGAAGTGAAACGACTGTGGAGTAACACCTGTGTGCCTCTGACTCACCATGTTAGCCCAAGCTGAAATATCCTCCAAGGTACGTCTTTGACTTCCGACGATCTTCGTCCATACCTGACCACCCCTTTTCATAAGATACCTGTCTGAAGCAATGCGTTTACACCAACGACAGGAGAATGCTGAGGCACATGAGGCTATACAGAATACTAATATATTGAAACACTTCAAATTCCCACAAAGTAATTTACGACAATCGTAGGATCATGCACATAGATGTATTTGTATGCTAGTGCCTTGGTCTTAGACTTCTGTACATTTCCTGAAAATATTGAAGGTAACTAATTAGGCTTAATTGAGGTAGACTGGTTGTGCCCTATAGTGAAACTGACAATTGTCGTCGAACGTGGGTCTAGAATCTGGTTGATTCCCTAACAACCAAAGGTGGCTTATTCGCGCACCCGGTTTCAGATTGAAGTGTTTGGTATCCAAGATAAGGCCAGACCAATTTTATTTCTTGTTTTACGGATTTCTGTCCTCAGAAAACCTAAAGCAGGAGGGAAAAAATAAATACAATGACCAGTCAAAGTAATATTCCTTCTAAATACTGAAAGTATTTTACTTTGGGGATTTTATGAAGTGTGTATGGGGCAAAAAACAATCTAAAAGAAGTTTTCTTGTAAGTTTACATTTTTGGCCAATAAAAACATAAGGATTTTATTTTTTGAGGGGGAAAAATAATTTTTATTTTTTTCTTATTCCTGAAAAAATACGACCGGCGGATCCGTAAAACAAGAAATATAATTGGTCTGTCCTAAAGTTACCTTTCGCTGATGAGAGTAACTGAGAGATACTTGTTTGTCCATCTTCAAAGACAGCTGTACTCCTAGCACATCAGCAGGGACATTTACCATGTTAGGCTCTTTTGTTCTCTGAATTACCGTGAGTGATCTTTTGAAAGGGTACACTTCAAGACAAATCATAATAGACCTTGTTAGAAATATTTCCACAATCCCGGAAACAAACAATGACTTATTCAAATCAACAAGATGACCCTCTTGATTAGGAAGGAAATCTGATTGCATCAGATCCGAAATCTGACTGGATTTTAACTTGTGTATACAATGCTTCAACCTTATATCTTCCAATGAATTCTAATTGTTTATCAAACTCAGTTAAAAACGTTTTGTTTCTTTAACACTGATGTGACCTGAACCGACAATCATTGAACGATTACATTCTTACCGGACAGGTTGACTTACTCCTTTGTCTTTCCAATAGAACTGAATCCAGGCGATTGGTTTCTTCCTTTAAACAATGCACATGGTTTTCTTTATTTCTTGCAGATTTATATCTGCACATCAAACATTTCCTCATGCATTTTGTGTATTTTGTAACTTTGTATGCATGTCTGGAGGACGGATTTCAGATACAAAAATCTTCACATAATAACGTTCACTTATATCTCACATTATTTACCTGCCTTTCTTTTAGTTTTGTCATTATTGGTATGGGTCTTGTTAGATACCACTTAAATGTGGGTAACACATTCCCTTTGACAACATAATAGAATTCAGGGTGGTGCGTCTCGCAAATAGATTCCAAAATCGATGCGTATATGTCAGGCGCGTATAGCTAGCAACAATCATATGTAAGCCCGGGCTCTTTTCTATAATGGTATGTCTCTGTATGTCATTGAAACTTTTTAAACGTTATAAGCAACAATCTGCAGTAAGCCCGGGCTCAGTTTCTATAATGGTACATGATTCTCAGCTGTATGTCAGTTGAAACAGTTTAAAGGTTAATTTCACAATTTCAACAGTAAAAGGAATTGTCAGTTTCACATTAATTTTCAAGATCTCTTAGCCTAAACGCGTCGTAAGTGCCAGTTACTTAAGGTTGGCGGTACCATTACACTAGTAAGTGGAGGGTGAGTCCAGAAAATCTTTACGATACGATCTCACTGGAGACTGGTCTTCTTGTCCATTACGGACGGGACGTCTACCTGAAAACGCTGACTTTTCTGCCTACTTCCAGCACTGTTTTCTGTATACCAATTTGGTCAGGCAACAGCTTTATGGACCCTGTCAGCTTAATGCGGGAGAAAACCTGGAGAAACACGGGTCGCAGGTTTTTTTTTAGCGAAACAACCTACGATTCTGCAAAAAATGACCCGTGAAGGTCCGGGTTAGAATATTGATCTTCAGTAACCCATGCTTGTGGTAAGAGGCGACTAACGGGATTGGGTGGTCAGGCTCGCTGACTTGGTTGACACATGTCATCGGTTCCCAGTTGTGAGGATCGATGCTAATATGCTGTTGATCACTGGATTGTCTGATTATTTAGAGACCGCCGCCATATAAACTCATGGGCCAAAGAAAGTATAGGACTGGAAACATTATTTTTTCACTGCCATTGACATGGCTATGAGAATTAGACATGCTGGCAATGTAGGCCCCACTACAGGGAAGGGAAATACACCGCCAAACCGCAACACGTTCGAACGGTGCCCCTAGCACATAATGCACGTGCAAAGTTTCGGTATAAATGCAATGCATCGGTCCCGTCATATCACAGCTGCTGAAAACACATGAAAAGTATGCCACGACTGACGCCAGAACAGAGAGAGGGGGCCATAGGGATGTCCGATATGGGAGCGACGAACGTCAGAATTGCAAGAAGATTTGGTTGTACGCCACTGACGATAGCAAGACTCCTCCAACGATTCAGACAGCCAGGTCGAACACGGGACAGGCCGAGGAGTGGACGTCCACGTGTAACCAGCGCACGTGAAGATCACCATATACGCCTGATACACCTCCGAAATCGATTTGTTACGGCAACGTCAACGGCCGAAACAGCGTTGGGACGTCGCATCAGTCGAAGGACTGTCCTCAGACGTTTGAGAGCAGGTGGAATACGTTGCTATCGACCATTCCGTGGAATGAGACTAACACAACAACATCGACTTGAAAGACTGCAATGGGCAAGACGAGTATACCGCTGGCAAGTGCGTGACTGGCGGTCCTCTTCACCGATGAAAGTCGGTTTTGTCTGCACAAAAATGACGGCCGACAGAAAGTTTACAAACGATGGCATGAACGTTTTGCAGCAGCATGCATTCAAGAAGTCCATGCCTATGGTGGAGGTGGTGTGATGGTATGGGGTGGCATTATTGGCGACCAAACGACACCCTTGGTCGTTATTCAGGGGAATCTCAATGCTAACGAGTACCGAAATCAAGTCTTGCAGCCTGTTGTCTTACCTTTCTTGAACAATCAACCAGCAACTCCCCATACAGCAATAGCGACGAGAAACTTTCTTAATCAGAATAACGTTAATGTTCTACCCTGGCCTTCTCGATCACCAGATATGAATCCGATCGAGCATTTGTGGGATCATTTGGGAAGACAAATTTGTGGTCGTCATCACCCTCCACAGACAAGACAAGAGTTGGAAGTGGCACTGAGGGACGAATGGCAGCGACTGCCAAATGACGTCATCCCACGCTTGACGTCATCGATGCGACGACGTGCACGAGCGTGCATCGGGGCTGCTGGCGGACACACACGCTACTGACGTTGTGATCGTTCTGGAACAAACTTTTCTGTCTTTTGTGTGCGCAATTCGTCAAAGGAATATCATTGTAACTTTGATATTTACCCCCTGACTGTTTGAATGTCAATGTCACCTTTCAGTTCTTTCAACCAGGTGATGATTTGTACACACAGCAAAGTGCAAATGAATTTGCTACAAATTACATCTATTACATAATCCAATTCTTGTGTTGTTTCTGTTTTACTGATCTTCAAAATGACCTATACTTTCTTTTGCCCATGTGTTTAGCTGGAATATTGCTAAGTGTGGCGTAAAACTAAACTTACTTACTCTGACTAAATTGGGATGTATATTTAATTTAAACCCCAGAGGAAGCGGTTCCGGTACGAAGAAGGGACGTAGCACCGAGACACTTAAATCAAAAGAATTTATAGGTTTACAAACCTCATAATACAATATCACGGAAGGTTTGAGTCTAATTTTGCAGCGATATCAGTCCAAGAATCCTGATTGCGACGTCAGCCCAATTTCACATCACCTTGTATTTGCTTGCAGAGGACCCCCGTGAAGATTCGGATTACAATTGATATTCAGCAACCCGCGTCGTCGTAAGTGGTGACTGAAGGTATTGAGTTGATGTACGTCATAACAGATGTTACCTGTGCCCTTCGTGAATCGGGTGTTATTGGCACAGAAACCTTTCTTACAAAATGTTGGATCCATCCCTGAATTTAACACGTTCAAAGAAACGTGCTCATTAAATGGGTATTTAATCACTGGATTTTCTGGTTCAGATTCTATCATATGTTGACCGCCTTCCTATAGCTGCAACATTGTTGAGAGAGGCTTTAAACAAGAAGCAAGAAACACGATATTTTGGCAGTTTCCTTGTTACCGTCCGGCGCCATGTTAGTTCCCAGTCCCATACCATGTTAGAGGTAATTATTGTGTAATATCGTCTGGTGGCTCTGCCATCCCGTGTGTTATTACTCGTGTGTTTCCAGACACTGGTTTGTCAAGGCCATGCTCCTTTATAGACCACCGTGATAAAAATAGCAGCATGTCATAAAGCTGCTTATTGGGTATTCATGCTCTCATATGGATGTTTGTGTTCATTGGTTGACGAAATACTAAACCAGAGCCCTGTACGAATGGGTAACTCCCACACTTTAACATATTGGGCACGCGGTAGTTGTACTGATCGCTATTGGAACGGGCTGGGGACATACCTGACCGTCCCTCGTGTGAATATATTGGTCAAATAAAATGATACTGATGGAAAGAAATAACGAAACGTTTTCAAAGGTGGTCGTGAATCCGCTTTATATTGAATCCCGTACATGGGTTCAGCTGATCCCATGTCATCTTAACACCATTGCAAGGGTCGATGCTCATAATATAGACCACTGGATTATCAGGTCAAGTTTTGGATATATATAAATAGCCGCCTTTATATATTTCCAGTTGGACATTAATCGTGTAAAGTTGCAAAGTTCCATCTTTGAAGTTTAACGAGAAGAACGATCTAATTGTCATCATGCAACAGCTACAGGCCCTTCAGGTAGATGGTCGAGTAACACGTTATGTAATTAGACGGCCATTATTTGATTAATCAAGGTAGCTTTGAACAGGTAAACAGAAACGAGTTCCGGAAACAAGAATATGGAGCACCGTGCGTCTTAAGAATAGTTAGATGGAATATTCTATGATTGAATGTTTCCAAATACACAAAGTCACTCTTTTCTTTCTTGAAGAGATTTTCACAGAATCCTTTACCTGGCTGAAGGTAATGCAAGGGACGTTTACAATTATAGACAGCTGTTCTGTTTTATAGTTACACAACCACGGCTGTATCGAATCACTCCGTCATACACACAATCCTATGTTCTAAAAACACTCCCGCCTTTTCTGGAGAGGGCAGGTCACAAATTAATATGTGAAGAGCGACGGAGAAGTAGACAAAAGAGTGAGTGAGTTGGGTTTAACGCCATTTTGAACGATGTTCCGGTTACATCACGGCTTTGGGGCTTGACGTAGAAGGAAAGCTCAAAGTGATACAGGACTCCGGTGTGAGACCAACAAGTGATACTTACAAACCAAGACACAATCAGGGCGAATCTGGGTTTGACCCCACAGACACAGGTTTCTGGCAGCCTTGTCAGGCCTACAAATGTCACTTCATATGCCGATTAGCCCAATCTGTTTATTAGCCTCCAGCTCAACGCCACTTCAGATCGACTCGCGGCAGATAGCTTGACTCTAAACACGCCCACACCAATACCTGAACACCTGTATGGCATATAATTGCTTCATCTCTGCAGGGTATGTCGAAATATATTCTTAATTCAATAAATATTGGATTTTTATTGAAACCAATAAACTTTGGTTAAGATTTCCCAAGGGTAATGTATCATATTTTCATATGTCTCAAAAGAACAATCACCTAGCAGTATGCGTGACGTCATAATGCATTGCTGCACAGGTGTGCGCCTCTAATCATTGGCTACGGCTTGTGCTCTCAGACCAGTATTTGCGTGGCTGTGTGCACCGTGTTGTAGGACATCAGATCGTACACGTCCACTTACATGCTTCATTTACCTTATCCCCGCCAACAATTATTGTGTCATCAAGTATTTCCATCAAAGCACACGCAGATCGATAGATCGATATCTCTTGTCAGATCATACGTTTTGCACGGAATGTATGTGGCGTTATAAGCCTATAACAGCCCCTCTGGGTCATACAAGCGTTCAACGAGCATTAGGATATCTTTAATGCAGTCGCGACCATCTGAATCCGTCTGTTCTTTATCTGTTTTCATCCCTTTTTACGCAATTCATTCATTGATGTATATACTTACTGTCCTAAAAATAATCACCAATAAATTGCGACAAGGCTGAGAAAGGCAGACATTAGAGGGAGAAAAATGCTCATTTATATTCTTCTTAGCTCGCACGTTTTATGGGAACCAACAAATGACGTAATTTTCCAATGATTGTTTAACATTAGAAACTTGAAACAATACCATGAACCATGTCATTCCAATATTTCTTCTAAGTCTGATAAAATATGTTTGGGAGACATTTGGTTTTGAATGACTTGATGACACTGATATTGGCCTGAATTCTCATCTCAAATGCGGATCCAGAGGCGTGTGCGTGCGTGCGCTCATGGGTGCTTAAAATCAATTTTTCAAGAAAGGGTTAGCCAAAAACAGTACGAGTTTTTACGGGCCTGTTTGTGATCAGGTTCTTGCAAAATATTTAATGCCTGCCGCCTCGTTCTTCTTACAAAAACAAAAACGTCGGTAACTCAATACAGATCCGACGGCAGTATGGCTTAGGGGGTTGGGGGTGGGGGGTAATGTTGATTTAAAGGCTGGGGTGGGGTCACCCATTTTGTTCTGGGGAGGTAGGCGGGGTCATCAATTTTGTACATAAAAATATTTAAAATTATGCTTAAAAATATTGGAAGGGGGAAGGGTTTTGATTTTGTACATGACATGCAGGGGGGTCACTTACTTTGTACATAAATTTTAGTGGGGGTCAGTCACATTGTACATGCTTCTCCATAAAAATCATCATCACCCACCTAGCCACAGTCGGGGCAAAATATATATTTATTTCTAGTGGTACACAAAAAAATGTAAGGTAACCAGAGTAGCCTCCCTTTGTAAACATTTAATACACATGTCGGTGTGCATACAAACGATCTCTTGTGAGCAGACATAATGTCGTTGTCGAGAAATATCATCAAATTTAACACGCATACGTCAGCAAGAGATAAATTCTACAGGTAAAGTCATAATCGACACATAATCATCCACTTGGCAATATGCAATAGAGAGGGGAATAAGGTCCTCTTGCGAGATTGGTCTTGTCACGTTTCAACCAGTACGTGTCCAAAGTACACATTTAAGAAAGTCTCGTTGATCTTTTTCGAATATACGCAGTCTTGCGGAATTTAAAGGGACTGTGCTCAAAAGCGGTGTGCCAATTCCACAAGCTGTAACTAGAGCCTAACCTTACCTTATGTTTAATTGAGTTTCATGTTTAAATTTTAATTAAACGGCGATCAGTCTGTAGACAATCAATACTGGACGAGACAATCCGATGATTGACATCATGAGCATCCATCTATGCATTCGAAATATGATGACATGCATCAGCCATCCCCAGCCTTAACACTGCATGTTCCTTACAGGGGTGGAAATAACCCATTGCCCGACGTCCGAGTCCAGTGTTTTTTTCTGCCGGGCAAGCAAATTTGTATATCATGCTGTACCGGTGTCCAATTGACTTTCCAATGTTAATAATGTTGTTTATTTAAAAAATCAACAAGAATCGGCCGGTATAGTGGAAAACTTATCATGGCAAGTGATTTTACATGTGCCACTGTACCGGAGTACACTAGCAATTTTAAAGCTATTTCCACCCCTGCCTTACCATATTCATTTAAGGATAAATCTAGGGGTTGCCAACTATAAGTTAAAGCAACTAATTCTAGAGGATTGTAAATATCTATTATGTATGTCTAGATTTTATTATGCCTTTGGTTGGGAAACAAATTCTATAATCATACTCTCACAACAAGCATGGGTTGCTGAAAAACAATTCTAACGTGCATCTTTATGGGTGTTACAAATGTTTAACTGAGACGTGGAATAATGTAATCATCAACTGTATATAAGCTTAGCTAGCAGGCAAGTTTAGTTTTGAATGATGTAATTTAAACTTCATGAGAATCTGTGCATGAAGCTCATATGCAGATAGAAAGGGTTTGGTGTATGTAGAATTAACTCATTTCTACATGCATGTATATAAAAACACTTCAAAAGAATTTGATAAGAAATCTTCAAATTGTCCGGCCAAATTTAAGCCAACAAATGCAAATGGTGTCTTACACTTTTCGGCATGTGTAACTCCTGCCTTTCCTAAAAGATGTATCTGAGCTTGAGGCTGGTCCTCGTTTTTGTTCGGGAAATATCTATTTCAATGGAAGAAGGAATGGATATACTTGCATAAAGCATGGCCGTGATAATTGTGTACTCTTATCCTGTCCCTGTTATTGCCACTGTAACTTCTACCATTGTTCATTGTAATTCACCATATATTTAAAGGTCACATGCAGCGTAAAACACAACTTTGCAGATTCTGATACCTTTCCATATGGACTTACCGAAACAAATCGTCAAAATGCAAATTCAAGTTATAAAGTTGAAAAATAACGCGATGAAAAAAGCGGCGTGAAATCGAGTTCAAGCGTTTCACTAATTTTCCCCAGACTTTTCTGGGGAATACGAGGTTTCAACAGCTGGGCTGCGTGAATATTCGGTGCAGGCTTTGGTGTGAGCTATTTTCATAATGTTTTGTTGATATCTCACAGGTGGCGAGCTTTTCACCACACGCGTTCTTCTTACCGAGTCACTTTCTCAGTTCGATACTTAAAAGCAATGTCATTATTTAGCTGACACAATTTCTAACTGTGATATAGATATGTCGTTGTCACAGACAAAACTCAATGTCTTGTGTTATTGACACCTATGTGTCTGCCTGCCAGTCTGCTAATGACAATATTCAATACACAACTCACGATCACTGACCACACAATTTGAACTTAACACCAATCAGGCTATACACCATAAACAAAAGCGCATTGATTTATGGCCCGAGTTCGGTCTCTGTCACATTAGGTAATTACACGGACAGGCAGGTGTGATACTTGAACACATGACATGTTATGATGTCTGTTGATTGCAAAATGTTATACACAAAAAATGAGCATGTATTTACAAAACCCAACATCTCTATACATGTGACCTTTAACAGAAACATACATACAACAGTATATGCATGCAATACTTAATGTACATTATTATAGGATCCCATTATGACTGAACATAGCAAATGCTATGTCTGAATTCGAAAGAGTTCCTTAACTTAAAGTATTAAAGCTACACACACAGAGTAGGGCCTATAACAGTTCATCAATACACACTGTATACTCCAGATTCTGAATGGATTATAGATGGTTGCTTTGCACTCGTAGCTCACTCTAGACTCCGCCTAGGACGTAAATTGTCTCAGTGTTATAACATGAACATATCAGTAATTTCCCTCCACGAAACGTAAGTATTCTCAGGGGTGTTTACTGGAACACTATTGACTCATATCTTGTAACAACGTCTAACAACTCGTCTCCCAGACCCTACAGAATAAATTAAAAGTAAATCAACTCAAGCCATGAATTGATGGTTGTTACAGATTTACTCAGTCTGACGTTAAGCATTGTTAATAGCTCAGTAAGGATAAGGCTTGCATATATGTACTCAGAAGTAAAAAAACTGTCAGAACGAATTCAAAATTAGATAGGCACTGTAATCAAATCATTACAGAAATGGACATAATAAGTGGATCTAGAACATTTTTTGTGTGCAAATATCCTGACACATCAATGAATAACTCAGCACAATTCCAAGACATTACGTGAACGTTTGCAGTCCATTCAGACTCTTGACTTCAGTATCTAGTGTGACCACCACGAGCGGCAATAACTGCAGCACAGCGTCTATGCATGGAGTGCACCAATCGATTGATGAAGGCCATTGGAACCTGGAACCACACTCTGATAAAGACAATAAATCGGCTGTGTTCGGCCTTGGTATGACATTATTCAGTTTCCTCTGAATTTCATCCCAAAGATGTTCAATTGGGTTTAAATCAGGACTAAGGGCTGGCCACTGCATAATGTTGACACTGTTCTGCTGTAGGAAGTCCCGTGTAGCTCTGGCAGTATGGGCCCGGGGGTTATCATGCTGGAAAATGTTGTTCCGGTGACGTGCGAAATGTATGACATGTGGTCTGAGAGCTTGGTCGATGTAGCACTACGCTCTGATGCCACCTCCTCTCCCTGGACCAAGGTTCTGGAACACCACAGGACCCACTTTCTGGTTCAGGCCTATTCCACCCCATACCATGATGCTTGCACCTCCCCATGAGTCTCTTTCCATAACACATTGGTCCGAGTATGCTGGCCTCGTCATCGCCATATTCTTGTTCTGCAATCTGCAGTTGATACGCAGTACCGAATCTCATCTGTGAACAGAACAGTTCTCCATTGCCTGTATCGCCAGTTTTGGTGTTGTAGGGCAAACTGTAGACGTTCACGCCGATAACGAGGGGTGAGGATAGGCCCACGGTAAGGTCTACAGCAATGGAGGTTCCTGCTGTTAAGACGTCGGCGTACTGTATCAGTACTGATTGGTCTTCCGTGTGTTCCCGCTTTCTGGCATGCTGTTTCGGATGCCTGCATGAAGGGATTCTGTACATGCTGTCGCACAAAATGGCGGTCTTGTCATCTTGTGGTCACCCTTGGTCTGCCAGTATGGGGCGATCATTTGTGGTGTTGGTGGCCCGGAAACATTGCTGAAGCCTGTAGATAGTCCAAATGTTGACCTGGAAGTGATTGGCAACGGCTTGTGCAGTGTGGCCAGCTTCAAGTCTTCCTAGAGCCTGGTTCCTCTGAGCTGTCGTGAGTCGCGCCATCCTGTCATGTGAATGTTTCAACCAGGTTTGGGGGTTCTTAATATAGGGCTGGTCCTTGTGAACAGCACGTGCAGCATGAGTTGCATGAAAAACATGGAGAACACCGTACCATCTCCGAGATCAGGATGCGTTTTTGAGACCGTTTCCTGGGTTCAATTCTGAGTTTGGGAAGGAATGTCTTTGCTCAGGTAAAGTTGGAGATGTTGTCAAATATATACAATCAAAACATTAAATGAGTTTACAGTTATCCGTTTCTGCAAAGGAAAATTCCAAACTGACGTTTCTTTTGCTGCTACTTAGTATATATTTCAGATGAGATAACTATTTTTCTGTGACTTATTGTTGGGAAATTGACCAGCGGGATGGGTAAAAAAGGTCCCCAGCAAATTATGCTGGTTGAATGAGCTGATTACTTGGATCGGATGCTGGAGCTTGGTGATTTGGTTAGATGGTGTGTCATTGTATCCTGAAGGCTTGGATTGATGGTCAGAATATCAGTCACTGGGGGGCAGTGGGGTAGCCTAGTAGTTAAAGTGTTGGCTCATCACAACAAAGGCCCTTGTTCGATTCCCCACGTGGGTACAATGTGTGAAGCCCATTTCTGGTGTCTCCCGCCATAATATTGCAGGAATATTGCTAAAAGCGGCATAAAACCATACTTACTCACTCACTTACTGGATTATCCTGTGCTGACTTGATTATTTACAGCTGCCATAATATAGCTGGAGTATTGCTGCATATGACAGTAAACAAGAATCAAAGTACTGAAAATACAGCTCTTTGTCAAACCACTGGCATGGCAAGCTGGATCCATTGTCTGTAGACTGTGGCATAAAAGTACATTCACTCACTGCTTCTCTTGTCGAACTCATCTTACACATTACTTATGATTATTTAAGGGGTGGTGGGGTAGCCTTGTGGTTAAAGCATTTGCTCATCATACCAAAGTCCTGGGTACCATATGTGAAGCCCATTTCTGGTTCCCCCACCTTGATATTGCTGGAATATTGCTAAAAGCGGCGTAAAACCACACTCACTCACTATGATTATTTAAAAGATGCACAGAACACAGAAGGAAACACATCCACTCAAGCATGTAAGGGCAGTACATGTCTACCTCTCAAGTGACACATGCAGTAATGATAGACTGTAAGCATGAGCGGGCATGTTGTCTGTGTACAAATAAGTCTTCTCCTTTACCTGAGTCATAGCCCCTTCAGGAAATACCACATCCCTCTCATCCACGAGGATTTTACACCTGAACAATTAGTGCTTATGTAAGCAGGTTGTATTAGAAAACTATATTTAGCTTAACATGTAAAACTACAGGTCTCAGCTATTTGTATGCATGTTCGGTACAGTTATACTAATATTGTACTAAATAACCTGGTTTACCACAAATTTGAAATAACATCTTGTTGGCATTGTGTATTGATTGTATTTCTATTGTTTGGTATATTGATGTGCTGTTTCATTTTTGTTGGAATTAAATTTAAAATTTAGAGAGCTGTCTTTTTGAATAACAAAAATTTTAATAGCAAAAAGATGGAATGAGGAGTTGTTTGATATGATTTGCAGAGTTGTGTCCCTTTGTTGTCAAGATCATGGGTTTGAATCCCGAATTAAATAACCTTTGCTGATAGGTTTCACATACAAGGTGATCATCTCAGTCTTTCCTCCCACATGACAGTTACTGATATTCCATGTAAAGCAATGTTAAATCAAACCTACTCAGCCATGAATACTTTCTTCAGGTATCACTGGCTGTGTAACATTTACCATGTCTACATCATAACAGTATCTGTCATACCTGACTATACGTCAAGTGCTGAAGATCAGGATGCATGTACATGTATACACATGAAGGAAAAAAGGATTGCAACACCTATTGTCTTTAACTCCCATATAGCCATTTATATTCATATAATTTTTTTATGTTGGTTGTCATCCATGGACTATCAGCAACTTAAGGACCGTCATTGTTCAGGTCTGCTACGAATGACAACTCAAGGGAGGATGCAGACCCTCTGAGGAATGACTTCATTCATTCATGTCACAGAATGACTTCCCTGTCGTTATTTGTTCAACAGATTAGTCTGAAATCAACGAAAGATGTCCGCCGTCTGGGTTTTGAGCTAAAGGAACTATCAAACGTCCGTTGTTATCCCTAGAGCACATAGCAGCATGTCTAGCTTGAATCACTTGAATTTGAAGTCATGGGAAAGGGTCCACTGCATCTTCGACAAAATTCCTTTTTTTTTCGTTCATGACTGATGGCCGAACTCATTTTTGGTGCTCCAGAATCACTGCATATACACAACGGAATATCTTGCAGCAAGTATCATTTGGCGGTTAATAATAATAATAGTAACGCGTCTGATATCCAACCGATGCTGCTCAGTGGCGCTTTTACAGGGTCAGTGGAAATACGTAGGTTTTCAGTTGTTTCTTGAAAGAGTCTAGTGAAGTGCAGGATCTAAGGTTGATAGGAAGAGAGTTCCAGAGAATAGGAACGTTGGCTGAGAAGGCTCTGGTCCCCATGGCTGTCTTGGAGTCTGGCACTGAGAGTTGGCATTTGCTCTGTGAGCTGAGAGTTCTGTTTGGTTGGTAGTGATGGATGAGGTCTTTAAGATATTGTGGTGACTGATAGTGTAGGGGTGCCTCTCACTTTACTGTAAGCTTGACCTTGTGATGATCAGACAAAATCTGAATGGGCAATGGTACATCACTAACATCCTAGACAAGGTGGTTGTACCACATTTCGATGACCATCCTCTGAACACAAGGAAAGTATTCTTGGACAAGAATGCTAGACCACGTCATGCACATGTCGTTGGGGATTTCTTATGTCAAGTGGCGGTAGCAACTCTACCTTGCCATCCCAGAAGTCCAGATCAAAATCCCATATTGCATGTTTGGGACAGTATGGGTCACAGAATATGCCAGAGAGATCATCCAATACAAAATCTGGATGTATTGAAACAAGTCCTCCATCAAGAATGGAACTATCATTCTGACAAATAATTTATCTGTCACAGCAACAAGTTTAGAGCAGTGGTCATGGAAAATATAAATGCAAGTAAATTTTTTATTCCCACAGGACGTTCCAGTATGGTGCCAGGCTGATTGCTTGGTATCTTGACACAGGGAAAGATGACCCTCTCATCACACGACTGCGACGAGTGGAAGCAGCACTCTCTTTGTCCAGGAAATGTAAGGTCTTTTGAAAAAATATGATTGCAGTCTTAGTCCTAGCTACTGTGTAGATCATCTGTAGGCATCAAGGGGCAGTTGGGTAGCCTAATCGTTAAACCGTTCGCTGGTCACGCGAAGGACCGGCTCGATTCCTCACATGGGTACAATGTGTGAAGCCCATTTCTGGTGTCCCCCTCTGTGATATTGCTGGAATACTGGGGCGGTGGGGTAGCCTAGTGGTTCAAGCGTTGGCTCGTCACGCCGAAAGACCCGGGTTCGATTCCCCACATGGGCACAATGTGTTAAGCCCATTTCTGGTGTCCCCCGCCGTGATATTGCTGGAATATTGCTAAAAGCGGCGTGAAACTAAACTCAGTCAGTCAGTGCTGGAATACTGCTAAAAGTGGTGTAAAACCATACTCACTCACTCACTCACACACTGTAAGCATCATCCTGGAGACTCCCTCTGTAGATTCCCCTTCAGATTCCTGTGTGTGGACTCTTGAAATCCCCCAGGCAGATCCCCTCTATAAATCCTCTCTATAAATCCCTTGTGTAGATTTCCTTGTTTGGTTTCCCATGTGGAGATCCCTTCTGTAGACCCCCTGTGTACATATCCCTGTGTGGTTTCCCATGTGGATATCCCTTTTGTAGACCCCCTGTGTACATATCCCTGTGTGGTTTCCCATGTGGAGATCCCTTCTGTAGACCCCCTGTGTACATTTCCCTGTTTGGTTTCCCATGTGGAGATCCCTTCTGTAGACCCCCTGTGTACATTTCCCTTTTTTTTTACCATGTGGAGATCCCTTCTGTAGACCCCCTGTGTACATATCCCTGTTTGGTTTCCCATGTGGAGATCCCTTTTGTAGACCCCCTGTGTACATATCCCTGTTTGGTTTCCCATGTGGAGATTCCTTCTGTAGACCCCCTGTGTACATTTCCCTGTTTGGTTTCCCATGTGGAGATCCCTTCTGTAGACCCCCTGTGTACATTTCCTGTTTGGTTTCCCATGTGGAGATCCCTTCTGTAGACCCCCTGTGTACATATCCCTGTTTGGTTTCCCATGTGGAGATCCCTTCTGTAGACCCCCTGTGTACATATCCCTGTTTGGTTTCCCATGTGGAGATTCCTTCTGTAGACCCTCTGTGCACATATCCCTGTTTGGTTTCCCATGTGGAGATTCCTTCTGTAGACCCCCTGTGTACATTTCCCTGTTTGGTTTCCCATGTGGAGATCCCTTCTGTAGACCCCCTGTGTACATATCCCTGTTTGGTTTCCCATGTGGAGATCCCTTCTGTAGACCCCCTGTGTACATATCCCTGTTTGGTTTCCCATGTGGAGATTCCTTCTGTAGACCCCCTGTGTACATTTCCCTGTTTGGTTTCCCATGTGGAGATCCCTTCTGTAGACCCCCTGTGTACATATCCCTGTTTGGTTTCCCTCTGGTGTGGAGATCCCTTTGTAGACCCCCTGTGTACATTTCCCTGTTTGGTTTCCCATGTGGAGATCCCTTCTGTAGACCCCCTGTGTACATATCCCTGTTTGGTTTCCTATGTGGAGATCCATTCTATAAACTCCCTGTGTAGATTTCCTATGCAGCTGCCAAGTGATCTCTTATGTGGATCCAAAGTGAGATCCTGTTTTTTTATCCCCAAACCCAAATAGCATTAAATATAGTGAACATATAAAGTGAACTATACAAACATCATGACACAAATAGCATTAAATATAGTGACCATGTGTGATGTGTGATCTGACTGGTGATGTGTGATCTGACTGGTGATGTGTGATCTGACTGGTGATGTGTGATCTGACAGGTGATGTGTGATCTGACTGGTGATGTGTGATCTGACTGGTGATGTGTGATCTGACAGGTGATGTGTGATCTGACTGGTGACTGGTGATGTGTGATCTGACTGGTGATGATCTGACTGGTGATGTGATCTGACTGGTGATGTTTGATCTGACTGGTGGTGTGATGTGATCTGACAGGTGATGTGTGATCTGACAGGTGATGTGTGATCTGACTGGTGATGTGTGATATGACTGGTGATGTGTGATCTGACTGGTGATGTGTGATCTGACTGGTGATGTGTGATCTGACAGGTGATGTGTGATCTGACAGGTGATGTGATCTGACTGGTGATGTGTGATCTGACTGGTGATGTGGGATCTGACTGGTGATGTGTGATCTGACTGGTGATGTGTGATCTGACAGGTGATGTGTGATCTGACTGGTGATGTGACTGGTGATGTGTGTGATCTGACTGGTGATGTGTGATCTGATGTGTGATCTGGTGATGTGTGATCTGACTGGTGATGTGTGATCTGACAGGTGATGTGTGATCTGACTGGTGATGTGTGATCTGACTGGTGATGTGTGATCTGACTGGTGATGTGTGATCTGACTGGTGATGTGTGATCTGACTGGTGATGTGTGATCTGACTGGTGATGTGATCTGACTGGTGATCTGATCTGGTGGTGATGTGTGATCTGACAGGTGATGTGTGATCTGACTGGTGATGTGTGATATGGTGGTGATGTGATGACTGGTGATGTGTGATCTGACTGGTGTGATGTGTGATCTGATCTGACTGGTGATGTGATGACAGGTGATGTTTGATCTGACTGGTGATGTGTGATCTGACTGGTGATGTGTGATCTGACTGGTGATGTGTGATCTGACTGGTGATGTGTGATCTGACTGGTGATGTGTGATCTGACTGGTGATGTGTGATGACTGGTGATGTGTGATCTGACTGGTGATGTGTGATCTGGTGATGTGTGATCTGACTGGTGATGTGTGATCTGACAGGTGATGTGTGATCTGACTGGTGATGTGTGATATGACTGGTGATGGTGATGTGTGATCTGACTGGTGATGTGGTGATGTGTGATCTGACTGGTGATGTGCTGACTGGTGATGTGTGATCTGACTGGTGATGTGTGATCTGACAGGTGATGTGTGATCTGACAGGTGATGTGTGATCTGACTGGTGATGTGTGATCTGACTGGTGATGTGTGATCTGACTGGTGATGTGTGATGTATTTCAGTGTTCCGGCTGGGCAACACGGTAGACCTGGCATACAAGACCATTGACTGCTTCAGCATTGATGACTACAGGCTGATGATACTCAGTGTGACTGGCACTCTCTTCAAGTCTGTCTGGCTGTTCCTGGACCACTGTCTCTGGTTCTCCAAGATCGGGGTGCTACAGGTACACGATTCTGAAGTTTAGTTTTACCTTGAACTATGTTAGTTACACCTTGGAGATGCTTGCCTTATTAAACTACATATTAGGTAGATAAACGTTTATTACTTTTGTTCGCTACTGAAGGCTAATTTGGGGTTTTATTGAAGTTGGGTTTAAAATCTAATCTGTAATTAGGGTGGCGTAAATTGAAAATCCACAAACATGATTAACTGATGGGCTATTCCACCTAATTGCCATTACATTTATGTCAGAAACAAAGTATGTTATAAGTTTGATATCAGCCACGAGTAAAATAGTTAGTTTATGGTTAACTGAGTCAGTTTTTATTATCCTTTCAGTATGTGATTGTCTATAAGCCCATGCAGCTCTAGAAAGGTTTAAGTTTAAGTTTTTATGTTAATTTACTTCAGCTGAATCATGTGACTCAAAACATTCTACAAGTACATAGAGGGACCAAGTTAACCCATAAAATCATTGTGTAGAATACTTGAATAATTGAAAGTAAACACTGACTGACATAACAATCTGTACTATATTGCAACGTCCTTTCACATCACAAGGGCACAGGACATTGTTAAGCACTGCTGGTCTACAGTATCATCCAGTGTGCTGTCTCCATTCTGTTACTATTCCCTGAACCAGTCTTAACAAGGGTGTGGTGGTGAATGGGTCCAGGAGATATTCATCAGTTTAGAATGAAGTTATATTACTCTGGGAAAATATATACAAAACACTGTGTGTAATGGTAAGTCATACCTGTTATTTCGGGGTTAATAAAACAGGAACTGACCCAATTCTGAAAAGTAGTTTACAAAAATCAACTTACTGTTTCATTGTAGTTAATGCGTGTACATGTGGAATGTTACTGTTACAGATTGACCAACCCATGTGGAGCAAGTGGGCACTGAGGGTGTGGCTTGTGGCACTCGTCGCTTCCACAGCTGCCGATATCAAGAAACTCAAAATTATTAAAGCAAAGCTTGAGAAAGAGATACGGCTGAAGAGGAGAGTTGAGGGAGAGAAAATATCCCCTGAAATTCAAACTGAACTTCATAATGTACAGACAAATTTTTATAAGGATTTCTGTGATATGTTTATTCCCTTGTCAGGCCTGAATGTGTTCAACCCGGGAGTTGGGGCACTCTGTGGCGTGATTTCCTCACTGGTCGGCTTCCAGCAGGAGTGGGAAAAGCACATCACACCCTACACACCCACATTATGATGGGGAGAGAGGGGGGAGGGATTAGGAGGGGAAGGAAGGTCAAGGAGCGATGGGTCAAGAGAAGAGGGAGGGACATGGGGGAGAGAGGAGGGAAAGTTCAGTAAGGGGGGGTCAGAGAGAGGGGAGGGAGATGTCAGTAGGGAGGTAGGGGCAGTTGGAGAGGGAGGGGTCAGGAGGGAGGGAGATGTCAGTAGGGAAAGGAGGGGTCAGGGAAGGGAGAGGAGGGTCAGAGGGGAGCAAGAGTCAGGAAGGGGATGGGTAGGTTGGTGGTTGAAAGTTGTCTAAGCCGCAATCTGTTGTACATATAATGAAGTCATGGTCTGGCAAACCAATCAGCCACATCACACAGTCTATTCTTTCTTCAGTAATCAAGCATAATAGGAGCGATCAAAATACAGATTTGAACTGTGTATGAGAGAGTGGGAGGGAAGGATGAATGCGTTTGTGAACAAACATCAACCTTTATGATGTCCATTTTAGTACAAAGCTTAGTCTTATGATTACTGGGCATGATTTTGTTGTACCATTATACAACATGATACTGCTGTACCTTTATACAACATGGTACTGCTGTACCTTTATACTACATGGTACTGCTGTACCTTTATACAACATGATACTGTTGTACCTTTATAAAACATGGTACTGCTGTACCTTTATACAACATGATACTGCTGTACCTTTATACAACATGGTACTGCTGTACCTTTATACAACATGGTACTGATGTACCTTTATACATGGTACTGCTGTACCATTATACAACATGGTACTGCTGTACCTTTATACAACATGGTACTGCTGTACCTTTATACAACATGACTGTGCTGTACCTTTATACAACATGGTACTGCTGTACCTTTATACAACATGGTACTGCTGTACCTTTATACATGGTACTGCTGTACCATTATACAACATGGTACTGCTGTACCTTTATACAACATGGTACTGCTGTACCTTTATACAACATGGTACTGCTGTACCTTTATACAACATGGGGCTGCTGTACCTTTATACAACATGGTACTGCTGTACCATTATACAACATGGTACTGCTGTACAACTATACCAAATGCTACAAGGTACCATTACACCACATGGTATGGTTGTACCATTATGTGTGACACTGTCATGTTTACAAGAGGACTAGATGGTGTTTCAGGAAGTTCTTTAATGACGCATGTGCAGGTTACAAGTTCCGCTTACCAGTTTCGCATAGTTAAGGAAACGCTCATATAATATAACTATTCAGGCCATACATAACAGCACTATAGTACCATCATACCATATTGACTATATAGTACCATCATACCATATTGACTATATAGTACCATCATACCATATTGACTATATAGTACCATCATACCATATTGACTATATAGTACCATCATACCATATTGACTATATAGTACCATCATACCATATTGACTATATAGTACCATCATACCATATTGACTATATAGTACCATCATACCATATTGACTATATAGTACCATCATACCATATTGACTATATAGTACCATCATACCATATTGACTATATAGTACCATCATACCATATTGACTATATAGTACCATCATACCATATTGACTATATAGTACCATCATACCATATTGACTATATAGTACCATCATACCATATTGATATATAGTACCATCATACCATATTGACTATATAGTACCATCATACCATATTGACTATATAGTACCATCATACCATATTGACTATATAGTACCATCATACCATATTGACTATATAGTACCATCATACCATATTGACTATATAGTACCATCATACCATATTGACTGGGGGAATTTGTTATGCTTCTTTCTTCTACGTCTATGAGTGCCTTTTGAATCGAAATACATATATATTTTGTATATTCAGATGTAAGTAGTCCAAGAAATATAATGACTACTGCTCAGGGATCTCAGCTGTCTTTGATTAAGTAGATATTCACATAATGGAACTTTGTCATATCTGGAGGTGGTCTTCATATTCTATAGTGGGAAGCTTCGTATTCTATAGTGGCAGTGATTCAGTCTTCTATGCATAGTCACTGGAGAGAGATCCCAGTTGCAGCAGCTGCCGAGACCTGATGAACATTGTTGCTGTAACCAGATACAGTCAATGATTTGCTCCATACATGCATAAAATAAACAGATGTTGGTATTTTTTCTCTGCTTTTTAAGTCTTATCACATAATTTTATACACTGATAAATGTGGGGATGTTCCTCAAGCCCTGAGCTTATCATCTGTTCGGGTTATCTGTGCACTCTCTCCTACAGCACAGGTACATTGTACTACCTCGATTGATGCTTAGTGACCAGCTGCAAAAGATGCTGACACTTTTGGTCAAATATGGAAATGACTAGGTACTACTGTAACTCCCACAGCTGTATTGCTGGTATGTGAGGCCAGACCAATGAAAACTTGGTCAGGACCATACCACTTGCACAGTTGGACCAATGATAGCATGGTCAGGAAAATATGGTGATCGGAACAGCTAGATATTGATGGCATGACTCGACCAGTAATAGAATGGACAGTCTGTGCTGGTGATGGGCATGGCTCGACTAGTGGTAATATGCTCAGTCCTTGCTGGTGATGGGCATGGCTAGACTAGTGGTAATATGCTCAGTCCTTGATGGTGATGGGCATTGCTAGACTACAGTCCGTTTGAGTCAGAAACGGACCGATGAATTGCAAATTTTATCATTGTACAAAATTGCCACATAAATATAAATAGTACACATGTTTATCATTTACTAATACCCAACAGCTTTCTGATATTTGAAATTTTCCGGACTCCACCAAAAACCCTTTATCATACCGGTACTAGATCCCATTGTCAGAAACTTTACAGGGGAGTCTCATATTGGTGTAAATAAGAACAATCCAAAATTTCATACTGATATCTTGAATGGTTCCAGAGATACAGGTATGTTCCCATATGGGAACATTGGCAGGATCATCGTGAAAACAAAACAAAATTGAAAATTATAATATAAATTGTATATTTATATACTTATCCTATCTCACGACTTGCACCTCTCTCTCTCGTTTCAACTTTTAGTGGAACGACTGTAAACTTTTTTCCATAGGCCTCCTTGTCCATTCGCCTGTGCACTCCATGCTGCTCTCCTTAATTAGCTTCCTAGTTCCTAATAAAGCTTGCAGCATGCTCCACTAATTGCCCACGTGACTACCTTGAATGATCATTCTCATCTTGGAGCCAACGTTGTAATCTGAGTAGTGGGGAGGCCGGGCAGGCATCCATCGCGTGAGATAGGATAAGTATATAAATATACAATTTATATTAGAATTTTCAAATTTTTAAACTTATCCTATCTCTCACGACTTGCACTTATCCCACAGTTGGACGGCGGGCCGCAGATTACCCTTTTGTCTGGACAGTGCGAACAGCTGGTCTTGGAGCTGTGTGGACTGATGACAACCGTAGATAGCGATGTACAAGGGAGGCCTGTTACGCATGCACGCAACTCCTATGCTTGTAGTGGGTTCTCTGGACCCCTTGGCTTACTAAGCACAACGACTCCCAGGGAAATGGGTGCTCCCGAGCGATGTGGTGTTCGGCCGCAACATTGTACAAGACAAGGGACGCAACTCGGCAAGTAGGCCTCGCCTCGCCACGATTTACAAGGTACCCCCGTAATTAAAGTCTTGCGACTAGAATCGGGCCAGCCCTTGCTTCAAGAAGGCCCCCCTGACACCTACTGAGGCGGGTGAAAGAGAAACACAACTCTGCATCTCCAAGTTTTAACCTTCAGTTCCGGGCAGCATCAAATTGACCCTCACTCCTTTGCCTAAGCTTAGTCAAAGGATGTGCCCAGCAACTTCGGAGGCAGAACGCAATGAAATCCACTGGAATTCAGGAGTGTCACACTTCACTGACATAATTGCTCCGTGGAGTAGAGGTCAGTAAGCGTGAATGTCAAACACCTCTGCATCGTCATACTGATTGTGCCTCAGGTCCGTAGGGCCACGCTAGGTGGCCGTATTCCGATGCCTTGGTATGGAGGCCAAGTGAAGTAGTTCTTAAACCCATATAATGAAAACAAATGGTTGAGATCCAGTTCAACTTTTATTCAGTATAGCCGAGAAACTCAGCAACGACCTGAGCAGAGGTGGAAGTGGGCGATGCAATTCCCCTAACCTTGCAATAGTCTTCAAACTTCTTCCACTTGTTGTCGTACAAGGAACGGGTCGAAGTACGAAGTGCTGAAGTGATAGCTGTGGCCACTCGGCGAGAGTAGCCCTTAGCTATGAAAGATCTCTGAAGATGCGCCAAACGTGTAGATTGCGGGACTGAGGTGACCTGTGGCGCAGTTCCGAGTGAGGGTGAAGAAGTAGGTCGCCCCGGTTGGGAGGCGGTACTGGCTTTGACTCTGCCAAGCTTCTTAGGTTGACGAACCAACTTCTCGGCTGGCCAGAAGGGTGCGACCAAGAGCAGTAGTATGTTGCTGGTGGCCAACAGTTTCTGTATTACTTTTGGTAGCAGAGCTGGAAGGGGAAACCCTCCCATGATATTGCCAGCGCATCGAGGTCCCAAGCCTTGGGGTCTGGGATTGGTGATACGAACTTTGGAAGTTGGTTGTTGAACCTTGTGGCGAACAGATCTATTTGAGGCCGTGATAACGGGTAGATCATCGACTGAAAGATCTGGGGCAGTAACTTCCACTCTGGGGACGGTCGGTTGGATCGGGACAAGGCATCGGGGATCACATTTTTTACCCTGGGAATGTGTCTGGCTCTGGCTACGATGTTGAGTGAGTCGATGAGATGGAAGAACCTGATCGCCCATTGTAGCAGATTTGCCGAGCCTGTCAAGCCTAGATGATTTATATACCAAACCACTGTCGAATTGTCTGTCGAAACAGACTGGTTGATTGAAGCTCTGTTGCACAATGTGAGATGGCTTGAATTACCGCCTTGAATTCCAGCTCGTTTATATGAAGTACCCGTTCGTCAGATGACCACAGCCCGGCCACTTGGTGGTCGAAGAAGTGAGCTCCCCAACCCATGAGGAATGCATCGACGAATAGGTGATGAGTTGGTGCAAAGGGCATCATAGAGACTCCGGCGCAGACATTCCATTCGTCGAGCCAGCACTGAAGGACTGGACGAAGCGGTTCTGGAAGGCAAACCAGTTCCTTGGGGTTGTCGGCCTGAAGATATGAGCATAGAAATTGCTGTATCGGCCGAAGTTGGAGCTGGCCTCTGTACGTTAAGGCTTGAGCTGACGTCAGAAGGCCCAGTAGCTCCTGCCACTGCCATAAGGTTTTCGCCTGAGACAGTGTTTGAGGAATGTATCGCTGAATCTTTATCCACCTGTCGTGAAGGGACGAACATCATCCCCTGACGAGTGTCGAACAGTGCTCCGATGAATTGGAGTCTCTGAGTCGGCATTATTTCCGCTTTTGCGATGTTCAACAGCCACCCTAACTGTCTGAGCAGCGTGGTGGTGAACTGTAGCTGGCGTAGCAATACGATCAGATCCTGTTGAGCCTGGATGCAATCGTCTATGTAGCTTTCGAAGGTGATCCCTTGAAAGTGGAGGAAGCTCGTGATGGGCTTGGTAATTCGGGTAAAAGATAAAGGGCCGTGGAAATTCCAAATGGTAGGACTTTCCATTGGTAGTGATTCCTGTTGAAAACGAGGCGAAGGTACTTCCGGTGTTCTGGATGTATTGGAGCGTGAAGATAAGCATTCTGAAGATCTAGGCTGATTAGGAAGTCTCCCTTCTTCAGGATGGTGCGTAAGAGGTTGATCAACACCATCCTGAAGTGAGGCAGTGGAAGCAGGAATTGGGCATTGAACAACTTCATATTGAAAATGAGCCAGAGTTTGACGGGAGGAACCACCACGGCCAGATCTATTTCCTCTGCCACGGCCTTGAGTGGATGCCCACGGAAAAAGATTGTGTAAATCCGGATTGGTAGGGGTGAACTGTGCAGTCGACGCTGTTTTAATGAGTCCTGGAGCTGTGACTTCTGTTTCTTTAACAGTTCAATCGAGACTTGAAAGTGGGTTTCTTTATCAACTTTAGTAGATACTTCTTGGATGCTGCCATTGAAGAGGGAGTCAGTAAGCCATGGCAGGCGAAACAGTTCTGTTTTAAATCGCTCCTCCCATGAAGAGATGTTAAGAGTCCACGGCGGCGAACAGCAAGAGTGTAGCCCAAAAAATGAGACAACTGATCCAGGATAATTTGGAACTGGTCCAGAGCTAAGGTCATGCATCCTCGGATGTGAGCGTCTTGATCAGTGTAAGTATGCTCCAGAGCAGAGTTGACAGCGTCGACTGCTGCAATCACGCAACTAATAGATGGCAACGTCTTTCTCATGGCTGAATCCATGTGAGCCAACACTCGATCCTCAATAAGGTAGGGCGAAGCAGCTCGTTTGCCACACAAGGTTCCAATGGCCTCATCAACTGTTGGAGCCGTGGAGATTTTTGTTAGGCCGTGGACATGAGAGGTAGAAGGATTATATCTGGGAGCAGAGAATCCGTCCTTAATTCGTTTCAGGCTCTTGAAACCATCATATAGTGTACTGGATAATTTCAGAATACAAGGTCGAGGTGGTAGGATGATGGTAGACCAATCCCAGTTCCTAAGAGTATAAGAGTGATCCAGGTCATCTGCTGAAGTACTCAAGGGAGGTTGGAGCTTCTCAACAATCCAAACGAGTACCTGAGCTGTCTCAACTGCTGCAAAGCTACCCCGAGGGGTAGATAACTCAGAGTGAGCGAGAGATGCAGGCATGACTATTTGGACTGGATCAATCTCAGGAGGTGGACCAGATGAAGAGCCAGGTGCTACCGAAGCCAGATGGGCTGGAGTTGAAGGCTGTATTTGGTTCCAGGCTGAGGTTATGGCCCTGATCATCATATTTAGATCCGAAGTCACTGTAGGAGTGGGGGTGTGATCAGGTTCCCATGACTCAGCGATGATCCCAGAGTGGGTCGAAGGATTCTCAGAGCGTGTAGGCGGAACATCGTAAGAGACTGTAGGCCTATTAGTGGTATCAGAGCAATGATCACCCGAACGTCGGTCAGAGGAACTGTGTCGAGATCTCGACGTGGTAAGTACCGAAGAAGGTTGGTAAGCCGGTGATCTAGTATGGCTAGTAGATCCGGTATGATATGAAGAACTAGTCCGGGACGCTGTAGTTCTAGTTGGTGATCTGGTTCTGATTGGAGCTCTGGTTTGACCATCTGAATAGGATCGGTCATGAGATGTGGATCTGTACTGTGATCCCAAGTGGTCAATGGCTCTGTAAGGTGATCTAGATCGTATAGGTGACCTGGGTCGGTAAGATGATCTAGATTTGTAAAGTGATCTGGATCGATTCGATGCACTAACTGGAAACTGATCGTGATCTGGATCTATAAGGTGATCTGATTAATCTGAATAATTCGTCTTGCATTGAGCACAAACTTTCCTTTTCCTTGACTGATTATCTGTTTTCCCAATGATGTTAGGGTGAAATAATGTCCCTAATATACAGCACGTCCACACAGTCGTGCGACAAGAAAGAGATGATCATTCAAGGTAGTCACATGGGCAATTAGTGGAGCATGCTGCAAGCTTCATTAGGAACTAGGAAGCTAATTAAGGAGAGCAGCATGGAGTGCACTGGCGAATGGACAAGGAGGCCTATGGAAAAAAGTTTACAGTCGTTCCACTAAAAGTCGAAGTGAGAGAGAGAGGTGCAAGTCATGAGATGGGATAAGTTTAAAAACTATCTTTTATTTCTTTGAAATTTTGTGAACAAAACTTTCTTTAACACATAAATCGATGATGCAGGAATGTTCCGGGAAGAGCTAGGTAATGAAATGGTTGTTAACAATCACATAAATTACGATGATGAGTATATAACGCAGCTGGAATGGGTTTTCTTCCCAAAATTTCAGCGACCAAAATCATGTGGCAAGTGTTCCCAAATGTTAGTCCAGCCTTGTCAAAACTGCCCTTGAACCAGGTCATCTGGTTCTAATAGGAAATTTGGGGCGGTGGGGTAGCCTAGTGGTTAATGCTTTCGCTCGTCACGCCGAAGACCTGGGTTCGATTCCCAACATGGGTACAATGTGTGAAACACTTTTCTGGTGTCCCCTGCCGTGATATTGCTTGAATGTTGCTAAACCTGGCGTAAAACCATACTCACTCACTCACTCTAATATGGGATTTCAATATCCATGTTGATTCTCTGTCTGTTGCTAAATCATTCTGTGACATCTTTCAGTCTCCTACAGCACGTGTCTGGTCCAACTCATCGATCAGGTCATACACTAGACCTAGTCATAACCAAGGATAGTTGTGATATTCTGGATGTCGTTGATGTTAGTGACAAACAGATATCTGATCATTCACATATTCAGTGCTCTGTCAAACATACTAAATCTAAGCAAGTGAGAAAAGAAATTAGCTACAAGACTTGAAATATAGATATTAGACAGTTTTCCAATGACATTGAATCATGTTGTACTTGGTTCCAAACAGAAGTTCTTGAAAGTGCCTGCAGGTCTGTTGCTTAACATTGGCTACAGCAATGTCGAAACCACTCCATCTGCAAGAAATCTTGGAATCATATTTAAATCCATCATGTCCCTTGAAAAAGTCAAGAACTTAGGCAAAACGTGCTTCTTCCACATTCACAACATCAGTAAAATCCTCTAATCGTCTTGACAATGAAACGACAAAACGTCTTATGCAGACTCTCATCACATCACGACTGGATTATTGTAACTCCCTTTTCTTCCACATTCCTTTATCCCTGATCAAAAAGTTACAGCGAATCCAGAATGCAGCAGCAAGGGTTGCAACGCGCATGCCGCAAACTGAGCATATATCTCCTATCCCGAAGGCCCTCCAATGGCTGCCCGTGAATTTCATGATTCAGTACAAGATATTTCTTCTAGCCCAAACTGTGTCTATGATCAATCATAACGTCACTATCTCAGAAGCCTTGTCAGGATATACCAACCAACCCGTTCTCTCGACCATCTTCGCCTATCAGTCCCAATCATGAAATCATCAATGGGTGATAGAGCTTTCTCTGCCTCAGCTCCTCTACTGTGGAACGATCCACCTCTTCCTATAAGACCTGTCTCTTACAAACCTTATTTAAGACTTTCTTAAAGACACACCTCTTCAAGCAAGCCTTTGACTAGCTATTCTGAATTACTTTTTCTTATAAATAAGCCCAGACAGCGAATGGGACTTCTCCCAGCAAACGCTGCCTAGTTGAACCCACCAAGAACTTTCTGGAGAATATGTAGACTCCCCGCTCCCGGTTGAGAATCGGGCATTCTCCTGATCTGCACCAAGAGATCAGAAGGTACCAAACCAAGGGCACTGAGAATAATAGGGAGGCTGATGACAGTATACTTGGGATGAAAGCAAGACATTACAAAGCCGATATCCGCATATTTAGCATGCTTTTTGCGTGAATCTTGCCAATCACATTGCTGTCAAAAGGTACAGAAAATTCAATAACATAAATAAATTCATTGGTTTTACCAAGACTGACTGACTGACTGAGTTTGGTTTTACGCTGCTTTTAGCAATATTCCAGCAATATCACGGCGGGGGACACCAGAAGTGGGCTTCACACATTGTGCCCATGTGGGGATTCGAACCCGGGTCTTCGGCGTGACGAGCCAACGCTTTAACCATTAGGCTACCCCACCGACCCGGTTTTACCAAGAAGGAAGATATATCATTTGAAATTAAAAATTGAACAGATAATTCGTTGTTTTTCTTATCTATCAATGTAGTTTATGTGAATATATTGAAAATTTTAAAATAATGCAATTGTATTTGTCAAATTTTTTATAGAGCGTTTTCGGTTGAAACCTGTTTTTGGGGCATTTTTGGACCCTGGTCAATCCTTTAAAAAAATTCAAAGTATGCGCCAGGCAGGGACCAACAAGTACCATATTTTAACATCTTTTGGAATGACGCTGCCTGGGATCAAACCCGCAACCTTCCACTCTCCTGGCGGACGCTCTAACCACTACACCACAGAGGCGGTACCGATGACTTTGAAAAAACTGTGCATTTGCTTCTGGTAATATTAGTGAGACAGCTGTATCCAACTCTTGGATTTCTAGATGGTGATTGGTCGATGACGTCATGAAGCTGTTGATGGCCATGGGCTGAAATGATGTTATGCCAACAAAGTGCCAAGCAACATCCTGTTTCGGATCCTCCAGCCTAAAGCATTCCGATTGCTTTATCAGTCTCTCTGCTTGACAGACATAGCACAACGGTAATGCTCTGATCAATGTGTTATGGTGAACAATGTAATGGGCAAAGTATCAACTTGCAAAATCAATGCCAGATAAAGAGTTTGGACGTAACTGAATAATGCTTCAAGCGCATCGCTTATAAAGCTGGTTCATTTATGTTTGTGTTTGGTTTAAGTGTTTTTTGTCTGTCTTAGGTTCCCACATCCTTCATTAGCCAGACATCACTTCCATCAGTTATATATAGAGTTACGTTTTTTAGCAGAACAAAACATGCCCAATGGTTTGGAAACATAATACATACCATATCTGTTGACATAGGATCTGAACATTGGCATTGAAATGTGCACCTCTTTTTCATTATTGTTTCAAACTTTTCACAGATTAAATGAAAAAGAAAGTAGAGCATTCAAATCATATTTATTGAATTTCATAATTCATTTCACAGCCATGATCCTGATCTTTGAAAGCTCCTGTACAAACTTGCAACATACAACATCACACCATGCACTTAATTTCCAGGTAGACTATTCACAATCTCCCTGCTGGGGAAGTGTGGCCACAGCTCCATGCACTAGCCTTGCAGCAGGGTGGAAATATACAATAAAATATACAATCTGTGAATTAAATTGCTAAAAGATTTATCCCAAAGATCAACATAGAAACGGTGTAGAAGGCATAATGTGAGCATAGTAAAGGCCACACAAATATAAGATCCTTCTAAAAATACATTTAACCAAATATATGGCTCTGCATAATTGCTGGTCATTGTGTAGAAATAAAATACAAGTCAATTATAGATAGAAATATTAACAGTTGCAGTGTACTCTGATACAACAAATAAAATACTTCCAAATGTCAGGAATAACAAACACAATCATTAAGCTCTAGAAGTTTTGAGGGTGAATCACACACATAATCAAACAAACTTATTAGGAAGATGGCAGGTTCCTTCAAGTTGGCTTTAACCACAGTAGCTGCTAGTTCTTTGTTTCTAATTTTTATGTCCACTGATGAAAGAAGGTGGAAAAAGAGGTTCCAATATTCTGGATCAAATAGGTAGTAGCTAAAAGCAATGATGGGTTGATCTGTAGACCCCAAAATAGATCATAGTGCATCAGTTCACATAGATATGTAGAAAACCGTGAAACATTAACAAACACATGATCTTACTATCATCAGCTGTCATCTAAGGAACAAATGTAAAGATTTCAGCTTCATTGTTCCATTGTTTTCGCAGGTGATGTTTACAAAGCCTTGAGCGCACTTTTGTAGAATTTTGGAGTATGGTAAAAATGAAAAGGTTACAAAATACAGATCAAATGTAAATGACAGTGTCTTTTTTTGTGGGAATGAGCATGTGAAGGTGTCAGATTAATTATAATGTAGTTTCTGGGAAGATGTTTACAGATGCCACAGGGGGTAAACGAAAAATGTGAGAATCATTCTCAAGGAAGTGTAAAGCTTATTCTCCTCAATAAACCCGACAAATAAGCAAGAAGAAAATGTGATCCTCGACAGTGACTCCCTACTTCAGCTGAACAACAATTAATAACCTCTCACAACACAAGAGAAACACAAGCTTGTAATATTCACAACAGCAGGTTGGTTCAATTCTGCACCAGTCACTTACCAGTCATGCAATCTTCAGACTTGGTGGATGTCACATTTAGGGAACTAAATGCCCTTAGTGTGAACAAACCAACATAACCCAACCCAACCAAAGTTTCTTGCGATCCAGCCCAAACTTCAAGTTTGCATCATAAAACACTGGCATGTAAAAGAGCCCTGTAATGACATAAAACACTGCCCACACAACTGTGTGTAAGGTTCTACAAGGAGTTTAATCCTGCATGGGCCGTCTGTGTATATATAGCCCCTGTCTTCTTCTGTATTTCCTCACAATTTCTTTATACTACTTGTGCCATAGCATCTTGTGTGTGTCTGTCTACCTGTCTATGTCCAAGCATCAGCTGTGTGTCTGTCTACCTGTCTATGTCCAAGCATCTTGTGTGTGTCTGTCTACCTGTCTATGTCCAAGCATCTTGTGTGTGTCTGTCTACCTGTCTATGTCCAAGCATCTTCTGTGTGTCTGTCTACCTGTCTATGTCCACACATCTTCTAGATACTTCTTGTGTAATCTCATCTTCATTAGGTATCCTGAGGCATCAGCGGCACTCATACCTGCAACACATCTTCACTTCTTGTGCTCATCTTCATAGTCCTCTACTGCTGTCAGTGAGCTGCTGTTTATTGCCATTCAATTAGTTTCGATCACTTGCATATAGTGCATGCCTATTTACCACTTTGGTGAAACAAGACAAGCATGGAAGTAGTGATCAAATGAGAAACATAATCCAGGCAATCAGGATTTGAACCTGAGGTTTCTGGCATGCCCAAGGGATGCAACTCTGCACAGCAAATTGCTTATGTCAGTATATAACGGGTATATATTCTGAGTAAGTGACATTCTTAAGACAATATGATATTCTAAAACTTACCCCCTATATTCCTTCAGGATCTGTACAAAGGTATTTGTTACGTCTTTGGCCATGTTGCGAGCATCACCGCATACATACACAACAGCATCCTGTTTCTCTATCAGATCTAGAGTTAGCTCCCCTTGCTTGAGCAGCTGGTCTTGGACATATCTGGGAGAGCCTTCTGGCTGGATGTCCCTGGAGAAGCTGACAAACAAATGACTCAGGACTCCTGATTCTTGAAATTCCTGTAACTCTTTCCTGAAATACACCAAAAGTAGAGCTACATGTTCTGAACTTGTAAATAGCATGTGATATTCCTAACTTTGAAATTCAGTCACCACACTCACTTTCTAAAATAACTTGTGGGTAAAAATGATGTGATTATTTTTGAATTCTGAAACATACTTGGATATTTTTTGGCAATAGTCGTCTTTGACCAATGACTGAGTCAGTTTGGTATTATCCCCTTTTTAACAGTGTTTCAGTTACATTACAGCGTGCTAAATGTGGGAGGAAAGTCTGAATCAAAGCAGGACTCCGATGTTTAACACTTTCCTGAAACACATGAGTATGGGTCTGGCTCTGAATGACCAAAGAATAAAGTCACAACTGTACACAGTACATCACAGGGCCTTCGATTCCCCAAATGGGTACAATGTGTGAAGCCCACTTCCGGTGTCCCCCGCCGTGATATTGCTGGAATATTGCTAAAAGCAGCTTAAAACAATACTCACTTACTCACATCACAGGGCCACACACTGAAAAACTTAATCTACCATATCACAGCATAATTTTACACGAAAGTTCGCTAAAAACTTGGGACATATGAAAAAAACGCTTCCATATCCAAGGTTTGAAAAGGTATTGACACTGGTGGCAACCTTGTCATCCAGCATTTTGTAGATTCTTGCAAATTCAGATTTGATATAGCAACAATTTCACAAGCAGGTCAGAATTTTATGTGATTTCTGAAATCAAACTACATATCCTTGTGATCTTGTTACACTATAACAATTAGACAGAACTTGAAAAAAAATTCTCATTTCTGACTGAGGCTCTCAGTTCAACATTGGTCAATACAGATGTACAGTGCATCTTCCTTCCTGTAAATAACATCTGAAATACCTGAAGAGGTAATCTCTGTCTTGATGTCGACACCCATAGAACAGGCATGTCTGGCCATATGACTTGTCTGCTTCTGATTGGCTCCTCTGCCATGCTCTATGCTGGAGGAAGCCAATGAATGGCGCAACACCTGTCCCTGGACCAATCAGAATGATGGGCACAGAAATGTCTTCTGGGCACCGGAAATGTTGATTGGTACGTGTAAATATGGGTATCTGCAACCAATGAATATTTAATGTTACCCTGAATTTCAAATATTGATATCAAACAAGACGGATGACATGTTCCTCACAAGTTTATGTATTTTTAATCATATCCCAATATTCATTATTACTTTTATAAATTATTCTTTAGAATTAACATTGCCCAATCAAAAGACGAAATGAAACAGATTTGTTACCTTAAGGTTATTGCCCTCCTTCTCCTGACAACCATCTTGGATTTGTGTTGTCATGGTGACAGTATCCAGCCAACCAGTGCACACCCCCTTCCTGGGAGCTGATCTTCCATCTGTGGCAGGGATGCACACAATGTTGAAGGCGATGCTGAGTCTGTTGGGATGGGTCTGAGGAGAACTGGAAACCAAACATAGTTTGTATCTGCAGAACAAACCTATGCATTTCTTTGGATTGTACAAACTATTTGGAAGTAACAGATTTGGATACTGAGACTAATCTTTGAGTTGCTATTAATATTAGAAATACTAAGCACTATACTGTTGTGTCAGTGAGTTAACATCAGTTTGATGTTGGTAGTATTTCCGCTATATAGTAACAAGTAGGGTGTAACGATGCATTGAACTATCGATGACTGCAATTGTTGAGTCTCCGATAGCAATTAATCGATTGAAGACCCGAAAAACAATTGATGCATCGATAGTATGTGTGACTATCGATAGTTTAGTAATTAACTTCTGTTGATAAATGCGCAGCACAAAACACAGGAAGTACCAGATTCATTTTTTTTATTTATAGTTATCCGCCCCTGTTACCTCTTAAACAAACTTGAACTGGGTTTCAAGTTTCTTGTCAGTTTCTAAAAGAGACTGAAGCTACTTCAGCTTGTTTTTATTTCATATAAACTATACATTCATTTGGGAAATGACTTCAAATGAGACAATTCAAGGAGAGAAAAAACTATTGCAATTATAGTATTGCAATAGTTGGTCGCAATAGACTATCGCTATCACAATAGTTGTTTCCCCCTCAATAGTCAACCCTAGTAACAAGCACATGTTGTACCTCTAGCTGCCGCTAGTTGTGATGAGTAATTGCACGCTAGGCCAAAATTGAAATAAACAAGAAGACAAAGTCATCAATATCCCCCGCAATGGCAAAATACTCTTCATGCATATGTCTACGAGTTATGATTATGCCAAATGTTTTGGTGTGTATATAGAAAAGTGGAAGGAGAGTATTTAAAGGTTTTAAAAGTTCTGCTCCAGAAAGGAGCACTACCACCAGTTTCAGTCTACGTCAAAGTTGTTGGCATGGAAATGCAAAGATATTTTATTCAGAAATCCAAAACTACCAAAAGGCACCAGTACACCACCTGACCAATCTATGTGCCAAGTTTGGTGAAGACATAGTGAACGGTTTTAGAGTTCTGCTACGGAAAAGAGCACAAGCACAAATTCCAGTCTAAGTTGAACTTGTTGCCATGGAAAAATATTTTATTCAGAATTCCAAAACTACCAAAAGGCAGCAGTACACCCCCAGATGTATGTATGTGCCAAGTTTGGTGAAGAAACATTGAACGGTTTTAGAGTTCTGCTACGGAAAAAAGCACTACCACCAATTTCAGTCTAAGTCGGACTTGTTGCCATGGAAACGCCAAAAATATTTTATTCAGAATTCCAAAACTACCAAAAGGCACCAGGACACCACCAGATCTATCTATGTGCCAAGTTTGGTGAAGAAACATTGAACGGTTTTAAAGTTCTGCTCCGGAAAAGACAAATGTGCACGGACGCACGCACACACAGACAGATTCCATTTTAATACCCCACGCAAAACGCGTTGCGGGGGATAAAAAATATTCTACAATTAACACAGAGGTAAACATAAAACATTATTAGCGACAGTACTGAAACCATTTTACATACTAACGTTATGTAGAATAACTATATAAACACGAATTGATGAAGGATACCACAGAACTCAAGACAGATCTGAACAAAGTTGCGACTTGAAGCAAGAGGAAGATCAAGGGTAGGTAACTCATACAGGAGACTGACTTCCAGGGTGTGATAAACGTGCAAGCCTCTATAATGACACACAGTGTTCTGCTAATGACTGTTAACCTACCTGCACACTGAATACGGCCTGGGCTGAAGTCTAGGGAGTTGCTCTGAAATAGATCAGTCAGCATATAACTGGGACAGGACAACATTGCAGTACCCATATATACATATCTGGAAAAAGACAACATAATAGAACTATTATATTCTTACTACTCCTGCCCAAACCACAGTAATTTAAGTTTCTTGACACAGGATCTCTACAAGACATCGACAAGAACAACTGTGATGAAACCATGTCTCACCTATCACTCTCTCCACTGGAGGCTGACAAGAAGGGAAAGCTGTAAGAACATCCAGCAGAGAGAGTCGTGACTCTCGGATGAACCTAGAGTAATCTCCTGCTCCTTGTTTGCTGCAAAGTTCCTGTAGGCGGCGGTGTTCACTTTCATCACTTGTACACTCCACAAATATCCGCAACAGTGCCTGATAATTACACATGTGTGAACAAAATGAAAATACAAGCAACTTCCAATGTAGAACAATGAGAAGGGTGTTATAGTAAGAAGCCAATTGAGAATTTAAACATGCATGTTTTTGCATGAGCAAAAGTGCACAATTGTCGATGAGAGGAAACAGAGTAAAGATACACACTAAATGAGACTTTGAGGCTCTGTAGGCAGTGGACAGCGTCTCACCTTCTTGGGCTGATCACGGATGTCGACACACGTGAGGAAGATGTGTCTGAGGGTACACACTGGGGGAATGTGAGGAGGAACGGCAGCGTTCTTCTTCTTTGTACCCGGAACCACACTCAGCTCTATAGTGGTATCGGCATTACTTGTGTGACCAAGTCTGAAAATAAGCCAAAGTCATCTATACACAAAGATGACACACAGAGGAGTGTACAGAACAACACAATAGTTTACATCACTGTACAGTTGAGTCAGTTGGTAGCTGTAAGCCATAACTTGGGTATCTGTTTAGAGATATCTGTATCTGTGTGACACCAGGCATTTCTGGTGTAGCATATTGACGATAATATAAGGTTAGGTGCTCTACCACTCTCATATGTTACAATGCGAGTTACGTCCCCTTGTATCACTCTCGTTGAGTAAGGCATCAGTAAAGCACATATTTTAGCAGATGCCATTTGTTCTGTGGTATATTGTTGTGAAGTTCTGCCAAGTCTAAGAACTTAGCATCTCACTCTAATCAAATCTGACATTCAGTGAACCGACATTTCATTGACTCTAATCCAGTAAACTATGTTTATAATAAACACACTTATAATTACTGACACACATATATCTCATTTCAAAGGTTTAGACTCACTAGTGTAAAAATAGCCACTTACTTCAGGCAACTGTTCTAAATTAAATTTTGCAAAAGATTCAATACTGTTTAACGGTACTGTTTACACATGAACTGATGTATTGTAAAACAAATCTGTAACGTTGAAAAGATTATTGTCATGAGTTCACTAAATGATAAACATCAGTGAAAATTGGCGAATTCTTAACAAATTTGCACCATATTTGCACATGCTTTTCAGCAATTTGATCAGGGGCGGATACAGCTTTTTGAGAAAGGACAGGGTGGGGTGGGGTGGGGTGGGGTGGGGGGGTCACCCCCCTGCACCCCCCTTCTGGATCCGCCTATGTTAATGCATGATCCTCTTGCAATTCATCTGCATAAGGTTTGCAATTGGTTCCCCCAAGTTAGTGGACAAATCAAACCATATATATATCAATAACATACAGTGAGTGTTTTAAGTGAGTCTAAACTTTTGAAAGGAAGTATATATCAAACTGTTAGTGTTTGGACATGGCTACAAGCTGTATATTCCAGTCCAAATGGTATAAGAAACTGTGGTCATAATAAACTAAAATTAGTGGTTTGTTATTACCGTAGATTACTGTAACTAAAACAATCCAAGGTAATGTGGCAGCGCTACAGACCAATGTGACCAACATTAGTGGTCCAGCATAAACATTCTAAGTCAACTAAATCTTAACTATAGATTCAAATGTGAACCCAGTAGAAGAAAACTTCAATGTACACATGAAAGAAAACTGCTGACCGAAACAATTGTGGTTAAAAAACACTGGCCTAAGGGGTTATCAAAATGTTTTGAACCATAGCATTTTTAGTACAGAAATATTGCTGTGAGCTGTAATTATTTAGCAACATAATCTTGCAGTTCAATACACTCTTCAGCTTCCTGAGGCAAGGGAGGTAACTGAACATTAAAGTCCTGTTTCAGCCCCTGCCAAACTAGCCTGGAATCTTGTTTTGTGTGGACTAAGGAGTCCAGGCATGGTCCAATCAAAATCATGTACAGAAATCAACAGCCGGTTCGTAAATAACATGGTAACGGTCAATTACAGATAAGTACAGCATGTGCACCATAAACAACGTGGCTACAAATATTGTTCAAAACTTTTGATGTACTTAATCTACATACTACAATCGGCACGCACTGGCATCCTCAGAATCAGCATGTTACCAGTTTTCTTTGGTGGTTAATCCTCCCAGGAAAATACTTTGATGACAGTTCTACAGCTGAGTCAGTTTTTTTCCTAAAGAACAGGTTGCCTAGATTTAATTACCGTCAGGTCATGGAACTGAATCATGCCAAAACTGAAAAAATCATTCAACAAACACATGTCAACACTGATACCAGCAAAACAAAACTCTACCGGTACATATTCCAGGTGTCCGAGACTTTCTCTAAGCCCCAAACATGACAGCTCCTGATATAAGTAAGACTAAGAGACACAACTCTGCAGCACACTTCTCCATATTACCTGTCCAGCAGCTTGTCAACTTCCTGAGGGTCGTTGGGGCAGACAATCGACACAGCATCGCCAGGCTCATAGGTCAGCCCACTGTCCTGCACAACAAAAAAGTCATCGTCTCAATCTTTCTCAACGGTTAAACCAAATAAAAACTGACAGTTACATCGATCTCTCTGAAGCTGTCTGCACCATACTTGTCATTTGGTTTTGTTGGATGACACCTGACAACCATAACTGAAAAACATCCAGTGAGTGAAGATTGCTTTACACATCACTCGGAAAACTCCGTGAATAACCGATTCGGGCACAGTGCTAGTCTTATTGAGTTTGCTGCTCATGTTGATGTCATTCTGTGTTTTACTTACCTCAGTGTTTAAAGAGAGCAGTAACGTCTTCTTGACAGCATCCGCACTAGTGAGGACTTGAGCATCTTCAACAGTAACCATGGAGACATCACTTGAAGCAGATGGAAACTTACAGCCATTTTGCATCGGCAACAAAGATGTATCCTGAAATGATTATGCAGTTTTACATTAGTCACAAATTTCAAGTGAGAATTAAACATGCCTTAATGTTTTCAAATTAACATATTCTGGTACATTTTATAAAAAACACAAAGGAACCTCGAAAGTATTATATTTACATCTCACTTTCTGAAAAGGATTAAAAAACCCATCATCATTATTAGGCAAGAAACAAAAAGTGTCTGGTCAAAACATGAAACAATTTAGAGGAGGTCCACACAGTTCACTTACCAATGTATTCTCCGGCATGTAGGTGATTGCAAGGAATGATGGTGGCAGAGCTGGGACAGACAGTCCACTCTCACATAGTGGAGGCACAGAAACACAGAGACTAGGAACACAGGTTGGCACAGAACTGTCACCTTGCTTTAAGTCAGGGGTGGATGTGACCGTCTGCTTTTCTATAGAGACACTCTGAGCTGAAGGTTCAGTCCCATTCTGAAGAGCTAAAGAATTCTCTTTATCTCTGTTGTTGAGTGAATTAGTTTGATCAATAATCAAAACCTCTGGGGTATGTGAAGGTGTATTGCAGCTTTTTATACGATTATTCTCATTGTCATTTAAAGACAAGGCTTTCACAGAATCAGTCACAGTTGTCTCCCTTGACAGATCAGTAGCGCTAGAGACTTGAGATTCTGTTGATTCAAGAGATGTATTCCCATTCTGACTACGACTCGACTGGATATTCCTTGTGTTCCCTGACAGGCTAGAGGTGTTATCAGAGTTTTCACAACATGGAACAACTTCAGATCTTTCTGAATTATCAGGTTCTGGTAAATCCAAAAATGTTCTCAAAGCAGCCCACAAACCATCAATCCATGGCTCCACTACAACCTCCAAACTGAAAACACATAACAAAGAGATACATTGTCTTGGACATACATGAACACAGACGTAGAAGCAGCAGATATGTACAGAGATAATTTCATGCATTCATTACCAAGCTATACCTATCCTGCTCAAGACAAACAAAACAGTTTACCGTTTAGAAAGCCATTCTACTCTTTGAGAGTTCATGGCCGAGAGGATATGTTGTCTTGGGCAAACTGAATTCAATGATTTTTGGCATCCAGGAAACTGAATACAATTTTTGTCTGTATGTCTGTCTGTGTGTCTGTATGTCTGTCTGTGTGTCTGTATGTCTGTCTGTGTGTCTGTCTGTGTGTAGACACTGTCAATAAGGAGCCAAAGATAATCTGAACTTTCGAACAACTGAAAGACGAAAGCATGATGGGATTTTAGTGCAGTTATGAACTTCAAAACACTGGAAACTGAATACATGTACAACTATTACCCAACAGCATCATCTGCCCAGCCACTGTTGTAGAACCGGACAGCACCGAGGTCCTCCAAACGCCGATCAAGGGTCTTCCCACAGTTACAGAAGTTGGTGTAGTTGGAGTCTCCCAGGCCTGCAGCAAGAACAGCAGTTTAGATTCGTACTGTAACTGATACCTGAGTGTGTCTTCAGAACATATTACATCAATCAGTCTGTGGTTAAACTTGGGACCTCTTATCAGATTTAAAATGGCTACAACACCAGTGTTCATTCTAGCATTTCTAAAATGTAAGTCCATGGCCTCAGTAACATTGGCCATTGAGAAATGTGAGTTATGTCAAACAGCTGTGGCTTGCTAGTTACTGGTCTAAATTCACTTACCGTATATTACGGTATTACCGTAGATAAGCCAAATTTTGAGGACCGTCTGTAGAAGGGGGTGGCTTATCTACAGGATACAGGAAACTTTTTTTTCAGGGGGTAAGAAGTTCTTTTGGGGTTAGGGGGTTGTTCTGTTGGCTTCTAATACTGGTAAGGTCAGTAATTTGAACAAGACCAACTAAATCAAGATCTGCTCAACACATTTACTGAACAGTTTACATCTATTAAAAATGCCTTCAAAATAATTAAAATAAATCACAAATAAACTATTATTAATTCACAATCTCAGTGTTCATTAGCAACTCAACTGAATACTTCAACACTGACTGAGCAGTTCTCTATATCTGAGCATTGAAACAACACAACATGAGATGACATGTGAAACAAACTTGCAATACATTTCAGGTTTAAGTTTAATTTCATGAGTGTGCCAACACAACCCGCCTGTACTACTTTTACAGTGCACCATGTAAAATATTAGTGTACGAATGGAGCAAATGCATGGCCTAAAACACAAACCATATTTTCAGTGTAGTCTGTGACTTAAGTCACAAATCCTGTACAGCTGATATTTCACAGGTCTACAGCAAATGATCAAGTAATCAAGTCAGTTACAAGTATCAAGGTTTACTAAACTCCAAAACACTGACTCATGTTGTATGTGTTATAGGCATCATATTTCATACAAACCAGGGCTCCAGATAAGGGGCGTACAGGCGCGTAATGTACGCCTCAAAATCAATTAAGTACGACATAATATAAGATTTCAAGCGTATCGTGTACGCACATAAATACCTTTGTACGTCTAACATTTAATTTCCGTGCGTATCGTGCAAATGGAAATCTATTTTGGATAAAACTTATTAAGTTTCTTTTGCGAAACACGATTTAACACATGAGGAAACCCAGACAGTAGGAATCACATGCGTTGCCATGCAACGATATACGTCACTATTTTTTGATTGGCTAAAAAACTACACTTCCTATTTATATCAGGTCGGACCTGACATTTCGCGCATCACACGGTCGCTCAGTTATTTCTCACGCGTCTTCAAATACAAATACATGGTTGGAAATAGTGATCGATGAATCGTCCAGACAAACCACATCACCAACTCGCTCACACAAAAACATGTCAGTACTCCTTCAAAATTCTCACTACACCTCCACTTGCAATATGATGTGTAAGTACACTTCGCACCCCCAAAAGTTATCTGGAGCCCTGCAAACATCAAGTGTGTGAAGCCCATCATACCTAGCAAGGTGTAGTGGAGTCCAGCAAGGTGGTCCTCTGTCAGTGTCTTCTTCTTCAGTCTCCGCACAAACTTACAAGCTGTGTCAGGGGGCTCTCCATCACCTGTTGTTGATGTGACAATCACAACACATCTTTCTTTCTCTATGTTAAACTGAAAGCAGACCAAAAATAATTTTCAAACATATTTGTATTTAAAAAAATCCCAAAGAATAAAACACCTTATGTCACATTCAGTTATTTCATGCAAGCTGCTCATAGGTATAAAATGGAAATTTACTGTTTCACCTTCTGTTTCATACACTGTCATCATAATTTGAAGAATATTATGCACATAATAAAACAGTGTCCATTGCTGTTGAGAACTCGGTACAGTGCTCAATGTAATCTAGTATTATGTCAAACATAATTAAGTTGCTAGTTAGGGTACAAGCATAATTAACCTCTGATTATTCATGATACTGCAGGGGCTGACGAAGGGGAGAGGGAGCTCGTCTTTGGACTGTATCATATTTGGCCTTCATCCCCAACCTTCAGATTGCCTGATTACAGTCTCAATAAATTCTGTATTGGAGGCCATAACACCGTGACTACATAAAGGACATTATTCATTTTCACAGGAAGCTGGCACATTTATATCAATTTCTGATCAGAGAAAGACGATTTAGCTGCATATATAAATACAATATTACAATATAATAGCTGTGTTAGCGAAATGATGCTTTCAGTGTTACGATATATATCAGGAATGTCAATGAATAAGAAATGTACACCACCCTCAATACAGCTTGAATTACAAATTTCACAAAGCCAATTATCAAAATCAATACCTAATCATCTTTGTAAGTTACTATGAATGGGTAATTCACATATTCTTAAAAGTGAGTGAGTGAGTGAGTATGGTTTTATGCCGCTTTTAGCAATATTCCAGCAATATCACGGCAGGGGACACCAGAAATGGGTATTCTTAAAAGAGATAGACAGGTCTAAAGTGTCTATTTCTAAATAGATTATGTCTCAGATAATAATATATTTGAAAATATACTCTTGATGATTCACACATATTAACATGACTGGGTTATAAGTAATAATCAAAGTTATCTTCCTGTAGGCTTCACAGGCATGAGAGTAAACGGAACATAACGTAAGGTCCATTGAAAATATTGTAGGACAACATCTAAAGTTTATACAATGAAATAACCTTTTTCTCAGTCTGACTAAGACAATGCATCTCAGCATGGAGTCCCTCCTTTTCTGCTCTCTCACAAATCTCCTCTGATATGGCTTTAGCTTGGCCAGTCTGCGAGCCATATAGGAGGAGAAAACGGTTTTGGGTATGTCCTGGCATGATATCTGAAATACATCCACTTATATTCAATATGGCAAAGCAGAGCACAACTAAAAGGTCTGTTTGATTGTCATTTTAGAAGTTGATCAATAATAAGACAGATATTATACTTTATGGATGACAACTTCTTTATCATATTATGATGCCAAATTTTGGTATAGGTTCTTATATTATTGTCAAGCAAGAGGGCTTAATGAAGAAATCTCATGTGTATTTGACAATGTCAAACCTACAACAAAAACACTCTGACATTTAGACAATGTCATGAAAGTGGCACTAGATCTAACATTTGGCAAGAAAAATATGTGTATATATGGGATATTCGTATTCATATGCAACTGATTAAATCTACCCGACCCCTAATCAAATATTCAATCATGGACAACAGCTCTGTCAAAAAAAGTGTTTCTAATAAACATTTATTGTTTCGTGTCTTTGGTAATAAAAGTGTCAGGCCAATTTACAAATTTTGAAAGCAGAGTGTGCTGATGATATAAGATATAACATAACAACACAACCAGGTGATGTTATTCGTAGAAGCTCGGGTGCTTTTACTGTTTTGTGTCTTAACCATTTCGCACTGGATACAAGTACCAATTAAGGAACCTATAGATTTGGTATTATATACAAATCACAGTAAAACGATTCTGCAGTGTTAACATGACTTGTCCCCAGGTTTGAACGACACACTCGTCCGTGCCTACTGTAAAATTGCACTCTCAATTTCAGCGCCATGAATGGTTATATAATTTTGTAAACAATACAAGTGTTGAATGGAAAGATATTATAGAATAATTTCTCTTTGCTTGAATCTGAAGTCCGGTTGGTTTGATAATTCCCGCATGTGCGTCGAATCCATGAAACAGAGCAAATCCATTGACATAACCATGACTGCTTGCATCAGACGTCTTACCTCGGCTCTTGTTTTGGAGGAAATGACATTTTACCGGAAGCAGTGCTTTTAATACACACCGTAGTGAATTATGGGATTGATAAGTACGCTAATACATATTTCGTTACAACTTACTTGCTTTGGCGTAAAATGATTTCTTTAAGATTATATTTCTTCAAGCGTTATGCATTAGAATATTTTTTAGGTATTTATCTCATGTAAATATTATCTTAAAATTTAAAAAATAATGTTACAACGGTACGTTCTATACATCCGTGATGTATACATTAAAATAGTTTTGCTAAGACATATAGTCACGTGGAATATCGAAGAAACTTTATTTAAATCGGGAAAATGACAACAATGGCCGAAGTGCATTGCACACATGAAATGTCGAGGGAGTGAAAATATTCAGTGGACTGTTTTCTGAGGACATATTAACAAAATCGGTTCACCATGTGGGAGGACCCTGACGTATCAGTGCAAGAACAACTATTTCACGACTATGTGCGCGAAAACATTGTGAGTATCATCTGTGACAGCTCAATTCCTAACCTGTCCAGATTAGGCCAGCACCACAAATAACGCAGTTTGACAGTTCGTACACGTGTCTTTTTGTACGTGTGAATATTTGATAGAAAATACGAACAAAAGCTTGTGAATATGGCCTTTATGGATGCCGTTTAAATTATGAACAATTGTTACTGGTAGAGAAAGGTGGACTGTTAGGATTCACACATTTTGAGTTCAATTAGCGTTGGCTAAAGGCTAGTTATCAGTATCCTGATATATTGCTGTTTGTTTTGTTGTTTAACTCCGCACTCATCATTATTACAGCTGTATGGCTGCACCCAGATATGTAACGTGTTAGTTGTTATATTTAGGTTTAAATAATATTTTCATAGGTACCTAGCCGAGAGCCGCGATGCGGTTCTATACAGCATCGCGGCTCTCGGCTAATAGGTACCCTACTAAACACAATTATCATCGCATGATGGCACTCTTGGTTAGGACTTGTTGGTGATTAGCGATGTCTTTATCCTTTTCTACTATGTTAACTATCAATCATGCTAAACTTATACCAGTCAGATTACCACTCAAATATTATTTTCTAAATTTGATGTGTCAGTTATATTTCTTGAAGTTCCAATGAAGGAACACCATTTGTCTTACCATCATTGCCTTGTTGTTGCTGCATTGTCATGCATGTGCTGTTTGAAGATGCATGATCATGATTGTGTGAAAACTTTGTAATATCGATTCATGATACTCATAAGCATATGTGGTAGATTGATAATCCAAAGCTTCCACATGGTGAGTATACTATAATGTCGCGGGACATGGATGTTTATATGCATGCTTGACTGAAATCTCATAAAGTCTTGTTAAAATGGTAAAGGTTATCAAGCAGTTTCTGCTTGGTACATGTTCAGATAGATGTTTGTTTTCTGCCAATTGGTTGCCCACAGACTGTTGTTGGTTATTTGCGATAGGTGTAACTGTCAGTTGATATCAACATCATAAGAGATGCATGTAACACTTGTCTGTGATAAGAAAGACTTTTTGTCTTATCACCTCAATAAAATACAAATATTTGGTTTGTGCAATGATAAGTAAAGTATATGTATATATAAATTGTAAAAGACATTTACCTTGCTTTTGTGACACAATGACAATGTCAGTCTTACAGTTATCATCATGATTCATGTTCATGTATTGAATAGAAATAGATTCAATGGTAGATGAATACTAAAGTATAAAATCTAAGAAGTTGTTGAGATACAAATTCAGATATACTAACTGGTTACTGGTGTCTTATTTGTCTTACCACTTATTCTCAATAACTCAATAACAAGGGAAATGTAACACTTGTCTACCATGTTCATGATGTAAAATACAAGTGTCATATGCCATGATATACACTACAGCTTACTGTTATCCTGGCTATATGTGATCTTATATATTCATCCTTATCATACTTGTCACATAGGTTCCCTTAGTTTACATAACCTTCAAAAACATGACTCACTTCAGTTACAGTTTCTTGTTGATGTGAATTTGCTGCGTTCATCCAGTTACTGCCCTGTAAACTGTACAATAGCTGTAGTGTACAACAGTGGAACAAGAATGAGATTAATACTTATTTAGCATGATGGTGTGGCATAGAAATATGGTATAAAGATGCTGAGATATTCATTACTTTTCTTAATACCTGGGTGCACACTATTACTGAGGGTGTTGATTATTTCCAGCTGAATGATTTAATCACTGAAGCTTTTCATCCTCATTTTCCTAACCAGACAGTCTTTGTAGTCAGGTTATTGTGTCATCCTAAGGTTATATCATTTAAACTGTCAAGGTAAGACATATGACATACTGCATCTTATTGTCACAAATATATCAAGACGCAAAGTTACTGCTGGCCATAAGCACCCATGCAAATTTGAAACTATGTGCCTGGCACAAGATCTACTTGACAGTGCCACAGACCTACAGGCACTAATCAAGCACTGACTAGATATATAATATGTGAAATCATATGACCTTCAGTCCTTCAAGCACCTGCTAGTATTTAACTATCCTTGGTACTTTCAAGAGACTTCAGGAGTTTATTCATTAGTTAGAGGTTCTGTCTTGAGCGTCTCTCTCAGCTTGTCAGTAGCAGTCTGCTCAGCCCTCCTCTCCACTTTACTTTATGAAGGAATGTTGACGTTTGTATTGTAAATGTAGACTATAGTGCCAGCTATGTTGACATACCTGACCCCATTGTTGTGGCATTTACATACCATGTGGTCGGTGAATCGGAACTTTAAAAGGGAGCCCAGTCACCTAGTGAATTACATAGTCACACACCTGTCTGTTGTATATTCTTGGTAAATATATTTGTTGCCTGGACCCTGTTTTGGGATAGATGGGGATCTCCGAATAATCCAGACATACAACATAGGCTTTGTTTGATCAGAGTTTCCTGTGCTTCTCATTGTACTCATCAAATATTTGAATGGAATTTACTGAATATATTAGTTTGGCATGTTCATTCTTTTGCAAGCTTTCTATATGTAATCAGTTTTGAAAACCCCACATTGTTATGAAGTTATACAATATAAATCCAGCTTTCACAGACATTAGTGGGTTGGTAGTGTAGCCAAGTGGATGAGTATTAAGGGCCAGGTTCCATTCCTCACACAGGTACTATACATGAAGTCCATTGCTGGTGCTCCCCACATGATATTGCTAGACAATTTATAAAAAATTCTTAAATTCATTCTCTCTCACTGACTCCAAACATTAGTATTTAATTTGTCCTTTCTTTCATGTTTTGCCAAGTATGCACATGAGATGTTGTCTTCTCCATGCAGTGATTTATTGCTTGCTAACACTCATGTATGCACAGTGTTTTTCCTTTAAGTATTAATACAGGAAATGATTAACTTCCCTGCTTTTTGCAGCTTTGTGTTAAAAATGCCTGTTGTATAACTGTCATGTTGAAAACATTTGCAACGGGGAAATTCATTATATTTTTTACATGCTTTGCATGATCAATTTTCTCCCTATATAAAAAGAAAACATGAAAACTATTCGTTATGAAAACTGGATGAGGAATGATAAATTACAACCTGCGCTGTCCTCATAAGGTAGATAAAAATCACACTGAAAAATGATGGTGAATTTCTGAATACTGCAATGTAGATGCAGTGATTGATGACTGTAAATGTCCACGTTGACACAAACATTATCTCGGTTATTGCCTATATTTCAGGTGCTGTGTTTGCAGGTTTGCAGTGTTCAATAAATCTATACATGATTAAACATACACTTAGTCAGCTGTAACAGGCACACAAACAGGCCATGATTGGACCACCACAGCAGAATGTTCAGACTAAGGACTTTCGTTTGAAGACTGGAAAATAAAAATTAAAACCATACACAACAACTTGAACTTATTGGATATTTAGGTGGCAGAGGACAATCTTGGTTCATATGTTGATGAAACTCAAATGTTTTTTTTATATTTTCTCCTATAGTGCTGTGTTTTCTGTAAAAATCTATAGTCAAGAAGCATAAAGATTACCAGTACTTGCAGGTGTGTTTTTTTATCTTGTCATTGAATGTTTACTGAAGTATTGGGTTTATTGCAGTAAATACAGCATGTCTGAGCTACCAAGTTACACCATTTTCCCCTGAAATTCTGTTTCTTGTGGAATGGCTGATCATCTGATGAGAGGTTGTTGTTGTCAGCCAGTTTTTCCTTTATAACTAAACAACTTGCTGGTTATGTAGCAGGGCTCGATTTAGTGCTTTGATTCTTGCACTGGTGCAACCCAATATTACAAAGTGCAACCTAGTTATCAGGTGCAAGTCAATGTTTGAGTGGGTAAACTTATGAATAAAACATCTAAATAATTAAATAGCATATTTCTGCCATTACATATTGCAATAAAAACAGTGCAACTGGAATTTGGCTGGTGCAACTAGGTTTGTATTTTAGGCAGCACCTGGTGCAGGTAGGTTAACATCTCTTAAATCAAGCCCTGTGTAGGGCTTGTTCTTGTAGTTTTATACAGTCAGATTTAGCATTTTGTTTTGTGGTTGACAGTAAGATATCCCTAGCTTGAGTAGTTTTCTAGTTACATTACTGCAAACAGTAGTATGTATAACTTTTTGAAAATTGATTCTTTTGCATCAGTGAAGTATGACACCCTGTCACCTAGTACACTGTTGGTTCATGATATGGATTAATGCTTTGTGATGATCATGGTGAGTCATGATGCTCCAAGGTCATTTTTTTTCAAATTTAAGCTGAATAATTTTATTTAATTACTATTGACATGCCCATGGCCATATATGTCACACTGTATCTTGTGACAAGCTCTGATGACTCTTGTTCAAACTGTTTTCTTGGGTTTGGGAGACAACTTAATGGGCCCTAGATTCAGATACCACAGAAGCTCTTATGTACATAAGGACTCTGTTTAACTTAAACACTGGCTGTATGCATATGATAAGTATACTAGATAAGATGATGAAGATATTGTAACATGCCCCTGTTCGTGTGCCACACACCAGGTGAGTGCAGGAAGACAAGTTCTGCTGTACTGTAACAGGACTCCTGTAACTCACAGACAGTGTCCCTGAGGACAGACTCTTAATGGTGTTCAGTCTGACATGTACGTTCACCGTGGATGGATGTCTAGGCAGTGTTGCATGTTTGGCCTACTTTAGTGTATTGAACAGTCTGGTATTGACTCTCATAAACTAGCGTGCTACTCTATCACAGGTGATTTGATCAGCTTTGTGTGGACAGTTTACTGTATTCAGACAGTTTGTTGTGTAAACCTCACGAATGCATATTAATGTGGAGAAAGCTCTATACATATGCAGTTAAAGCTTTGAAGAAAGCACGTACAGTGTAGCATTGATTCAGAAAAGAAAAATCATACATTTTTTACTAATACGAATAAATGAGTTGAAGCCTGTCTGTACCAGTTTGATGAACTAAGGTTTTGGTTTTGTTGCATTGTGTCAACACTCACTGACAAGAGATATCTAGAGTAAGACTTGTTAAAGGCGTTCCAGCTCTGTGTGCAAAGTTTGGACAATCAGTTTCTATGTTGACATGTTTGGCTTATTATCCCTGGCTGCATTGAATGAGAAAAACTGTTTGTGTATTTTTTGACACTGCACTCAGCAAGCTGTCAGGTGCTTGACGACCAGACAAGGTAATCAAGTTACTAGAGGTTGATATTATGAGCATGCCCATGGTTTTCAACCCATTGCAGCTGACAATCAGTCAAGATTGTGCCAAATTACTTTTAAGTTAATTCTGAGATTAAAATATTGGCGATTTTATTTTAGGGCAAGGTTAAATGTGGATTCACACTTCTAAATTGAATTGAGACACACACTCATTCAAGTGAAACTATAAAATGAAAGCACAATATGTTTATGACTCTTCTACCATGAGAAAATGTACCATGAACGCTTCAGAGTTCAGTGGCATGGGTTTGGTCTATTGTTTTGAATGGGGTGTTGACTTCATTACAGGAGACCCTGATAATATCCTTCAAACACTATGCTGTTGAAGAATACTTTCTCCATCAGTATGCTTTACTCGCAAAAATGGCAGGCACTGAAAGTGTGCAGCACATCTTCTTCGAAACCCAGCGTGAAGTAGGCACCCCTAAGGAACAGTAGGAAGCCTGGCAAGGTTTAGTTCGATACTGCAGCAGTGTCCCCCGCCGTGATATTGCTGGAATATTGCTAAAAGCAGCGTAAAACTAAACTCAGTCAGTCAGTCGATACTGCAGCAGCACATCAGTGTTATGACATGACCCTGCTCATTATGATGCAACAAATAGTCAGCTTAGAAAAGCATCAAATTTTCAAGAACTCTGATGTCTCAAGACTTGAAATACAAGCTGAGTCAATGTCTATCATGTTTTTCCATTGCCACACATACTTTGACCCCTAGTCTGAAAATGAAGAAAGTCTCAGGGCTCCTTTTCATTATATTTAATCTCTTTTTTACTATGAACTTTTTTTCAGTAAGATATGTTCATTTCAGAGACTAGTTGTTAGTCTATTTGACCCCTGAAGATCCAGGTTAGAATTTATATTCTGTAACCCATGCTTGTCATAAGTGGTGAGTAATGGGTCAGATTCAGCTTCGCTGACTTGGTTGACACATGTCATTGTATCCCAATTGCTTAGATCGATGCTCATGCTGTTGATCACTGGATTGTCTAATCCAGACTTGATTATTTACAGACCACCACCATATACCTGGAATATTGCTGAGAGCAGCGTAAAACTACACTCACACACTCAATACTGCAAATCTACATTTTATAGCTCATAATTGTGAATATATGCATTTATACATGGTAGCTAGTTCTATTCATGGTAGAATCCCAGATAATCATGTCATTGTTGGTGTTCACTTTATATGAAGCACTACTGGTACTTGGCCTTACCATGCCTCTATTGGCTGCAGTAACAAGGCTGACATCAATGTTATGTAAGTGGATAGACTTTGACATTTATAAGTTAGAGAAATGCATTGCATTTCAAGTGAGCTGAAGAGCATTCATGATGTTTAGGTGTGCCTTTTGGAATTCAAGTGTGCAAACTTACTGAATCTTATTGTGCATGAAGATGGTTGGTATTTTCCCATGTTTGTCATACATACCTGTGGTTTCATACAATACACTTTGTCACAAGGTTGGTGTGTTAAAAATTCTGCCCTTCAGGTGACATGTCTTTATCATAACCATGCTGCTATAAGTTGAACTGTTTTGTGAGCATTTAAAAACAAGGAATTTCAAACCCTAATACATGTTACACTGTTTCCATTTCATAAATAATTTGTCAGGTGTCAGTTACATATGCAATGTATAATACCACATGTACATAATATATGACATTTATAACATGGTGTTTGATGTGGAAAATATTGCATGATATACTGTTGTTATATATTGTGTTTAGCTCATGTACAGGAAGGGGCAGTGGGGTAGCCCAGTGGGGTTAAAATGTTCGCTCGTCACGCCGAAGACCCGGGTTCTATTTCCCACGTTGGTACAAGTGCATTTGTAGTGTCCCCCCGCTGTGATATTGCTGGAATATTGCAAAGAGCGCGTAAAACCACACTCACTCACTCTCTTAATCTTTTGTTCAGGAATGTTTACAGTATGACTGTGAGTTTCTTATGAAATATGTAAAATTTCATGATCTGAATGCTCTTACACAACTGGACTTGCTTATTATCAAGATTTATTTTGGAGTTAAGATCATTTGATGTGACAGTGTTATGGATGACATGATTAATTTTCAAATTTCGACTGGTTCATATACACTGATTCTCTGTAATACATCATGTGCACACCTGTAGCTATTGGTACACACATTGCTGCCGTGTTAAGTGTGGATACTATCTGTATGCATACAATGTAACTAGCACTGACTGGACCTGGGGCGATGATGATACTGATGTGTACTTTCAGTTGGAAGTGAGAATAGCTGAACACAATGTTAGCAATAACACAGGGGAAATCTAAACTAACTTGGTAATTTCATCTGTAGTTTCCCTGATAACATTTTTATCTTGGTTAGGAGATATGGTACCGGAGATATCAGCTGGTGATGACAGATCCCGATTTGATGGAGTGTAAACGGTGAGGCTCACATGCCTCCCAACACCTGTAACACTTACTGCCACCCTTGATAAAACTGTGTCACATACCAAACACTCCACTCTTGCCCTGCTGTCATTTACATAAAGAATAGCTGAAGAACATTATCACAGTGTTAACATGTATTATCATGGTGTTAGTGTTCAAGTTGTTTTCAGCTTAGTCCCCTGTTAAATATGCATTAAGGAAGTAAACAAGAACTGGTCAGCTTGGAGCTGGTGGACTGTTTCTGAATGGTTTTGGTTTGCTTTGTTGTTTTATGTCTCACTCAGCAATATTCCAGCTATATGGCGGCGGTCTGTAAATAATCGAGTCTGGGCCAGACAATCCAGTGATCAACAGTGTGAGCATCAATTTACGCAATTGTGATGTGATGACGTGTCAACCAAGTCAGTGAGCCTGACCACTCGATCCTGTTAGTCGCCTGAATGGGGTATCCATGGTAAAACTGTGGCATCGTATCTCATTTGGCTAGCAGTAAAACCAGCCGTTGGCTTAGAACAAACAGACACGCACACACACACATGCACACACACACACACACACACACCATTGCATGCACATGGCGATGTAAGTACAATAACTTGGAACATGACATTAAACTCACCTCATCTGACCTCAGTTGACCTCACCTAATCTCACCTGATCTCACCTTCAGCATAGTTCATTTAGTGAAAAACCAGTTTGATCCATGCAAGATATGTTTGTGATTATTGTGGTGTTTAGTGTTTTTTGCTTACAGTTACTAAAGATACAATGTACATGATACAATTATTTTCCCTGCATGTTTTGACATTTTTGACAGGTCTCATGCAAGCTGTGTGAGAACAATGTGATTTTGTCAGGAGTGTTTGACAAAAGTATTGTACTTTGTTCATCAGCCCCATTGTCCATGACAAGCAGCTTCCCTGCTAATGATGCCTATTGTTGCGCGTACCAGTAAAGCATTGTCCCATCTCATGACCACTACAGTGTGTGGTTACAACAGTGTACACAGTGTAATGTACTGACTAGTTCGTAAAATTCTGTCCAGTCCCATTTACGTTCAGATCTACTCTGGGCAGGAGTCCCTATGTAAGGGATTTCTGTAATAAAAAGATATTTACAACAAAAATAAATTCTCTCCTTGTCTCAGATAGACATAGTCCACATGATAACAATTAATTCCACTTGAAATGAAACTAAGAGGTTAGTCTTGCAGTTTCAGTGAGTGAGTGAGTATGGTTTTGCACCGTTTTTAGCAATATTCCAGCAATATCATGGTGGGGTACACCAGAAATGGGCTTCACACCCTATACCCATGTGGGAAATCGAACCCGGATCTTGGGCGCGAGGAACCAATGTTTTAACCTGTGACTGGGCTACCCCGTCACCCCTCTTGCAGTTTCAAAAGATTGTGGTATGATAGATGTAACTTGTAAGAATGGAATAAACTTAGAATCAGTTCGTTTACAGGATTGTCCACTGTTCTGCCCCTTACATTGTGAAGTGTTTCTCATGTTGTCAACACAGTGTTATGTGGGTTCTGTGATGCAGCTGGAATATTGCTGACTTGACGGAAACCAGCGTTCTTGTGGAGTGTTGGACAGCATTGTGTGTAGTAAACATCTCTTACTGTTACCAGCTAGCTGTGTATACATTCATACACTGCACTGGGTTATTGTGACACATACTGCTATAGTTCACCATACACTTACGACAAACCCTCTTTCCCTCTCGAGACTGCTTTCATTATGAGTCTAGTAGGTAGAGCATGTGCCTGGAGAATGTAGCGTCAACGATTTGATCTCCATCCACGTCCTAAGATTAGTCATACCACAAGATGTTACACGATGGTACTTCTTGTTGTGTGCTCATTTAAAAAAAAATAAATGACTGGTCTGTTCAGGGAGAGTTTTCTGTGAATGAGTATCTTGGCACTAAAAATACGGCATTTGTCCAGACTAGTACATAAACACTGCATGCACATCGCTATTTATCTGGGGCGGTGGGGTAGCCTAGTGGTTAAAGCGTTCGTTCATCACGCCGAAGACCCCGGGTTCTATTCTCTACATGGGTACAATATGTGAAGCGTATTTTTGGTGCCCCCGACTGTGATATTGCTGGAATATTGTTAAAAGTGGCGTAAAACTAAACTCACTCACTATATAATGTACAATAATCCTGAATTGAACTTTAAGTCCCATTTCTCCTCAACTTTCCATCCTGTCTGACTGAAAGTGATGGTTTGTTTAGCAGTATGTTGCTGCTTGACACAAAGTGGTTCTGGAATGAGTCAAATAGATTGTATGTTTGTGAAATAAGTGCAGTCAGTTAATAACATCAGATTAATGATGATTACAAGTGTACATGGTTGTAACATTTTCTAAACATGTACTGGACACGAGACTATCCATAAAGGTGCATGCTTCATTCAAGACTAATATCACATAACCTCAGGTGGCTGATAGCAATTGAAATTCTATTTCCTTTCAATCTTGTCATCAACATGATCCCGTAACACTTATGATTTACAATGTTTAAAATCAACAGAATATTCGACTAGTTTTATAAAAAGTAGTAAACAATAGTTAACCAATGCCAGATGGCTGAATGATTACTTTACACAACGTTAAACCCTATCTACCTTGGTAGAGGAGTCGTAACACATGGTAGACAGTAAAATGCTGTAGTGAAGCTGTTTTTATGTAAATTGACAAATATACTAGTCCAAAGAATCAATTTAATGATTTCCATGATGAGACATCAGGTGTGATAATACAGGCAATGTGAGATGAACACAATGAATGGGCTTTTGTACTGTTTATTGGTATCTGAATAATTTACTGGAATGATGGCTATAATATCAGCACCTGTTACCTTCAACATTTCCAAGCACCAAGATGTGGGAAAGATTCCATATCATGTGTGAATACATGAATCTGAGACGTTTCTGGTATCTCAATGATGTCAGTTGATGTAGCACAGGTCAACATGACCTGGTCTGCTAGTAGGTAGCAGGAGCTGACCAGAGTGGTCATTGTTACATGGTGAGATGTGTCCCCACGGATGTTGTTGGGTGTATGATTATTGATCACCAGCACATGTTGGCAGCATGTCACAGAACTCACTTCTTAGGTCGTGTGACCTTTCATATGTCAGACTGAGCATCATATTCAATACCCTGCTGTGTCACATTATTGCCACACACGAACATTGACGTTTTGCTTTGCTATGAATGTTACATCAAATTCCTCGAAACTTCTGTTGTTTAGGAATTATTTGACTTTAAAATGTGTTGCCCACTACACAAGGAATGCACCATGTACCAGATCTATTGAAACACAGAACATGCCATAATACAAATAACACTTTGTCTCCGATCAGTGCAGGCATTTTGTATTTATTTTACCAATGCATTTGTTGTTTTTCATTAATAATTGGCAAACTATTATCAGGAAAGACTCTCTTGTTAAGCTTTTCATATGATTAACATGTTTGATGAAAATCTGTGTAACTGTAAACAGTGCATGTATTTGACCTGACTTTCAAGTTTGAACAATATTTTAGGGACCGTTCATAATTTATGGCTAGGGTGATGATGATGAGTTTTATGGAAAAGCATGTACAATGTGAATGCTCCCCCCCCCCAAAAAAAACTTATGTACAAAATAAGTGAACCCCCCTGCATGTCATGTACAAAATCAATGAACCCCCCCTCCCTTCCCATAATTTCTAAGTATAATTTTAAACATATTTTTATGTGCAAAATTGCTGCCCCCATAGTTTCCCAGAACAAAATGGGTGACCCCCTAAAATCATCATCACATACACCCAATCCCCACCACCACCACCACCACCCCACCCCACCCTCACCCCTAGCCATAAATTATGAACGGTCCCTTAGTTATATCAGTGCATGTCAGGAAAACCTGATATTGTGGCCTTGGGTTGAAACATTACAACAAGGCCATACAATACGTATCACAATATGATGCAGATACGAAGCATAGTGCTGCAATATTCCATCCGAGTCTACTAAATCCAGGGATTGAGTGGCTGTTATAGCTATGACTGGTGACTGTCAACTGTGATTTGGATTAGTGGGTCATGAAGCCAAGCTCATATAGAAACACAGTGTTTTGTCCCAGGTGTACATACTCCAGTTATCATTACCAGGCTGCTTGTGTGTGTTGTTTGTGTAGAGCCCCATTCATTGAGTCAGCAGTGTGAGTGATGTAAACACGGCCTTGAAGTGAATACACTCCAGCAGTTCCTCACAGTGCAAGAAAAGGAGTTGTGTGGGGTGCACTGACACAGGAGATATGTGCTGGGTGGGGCGCTCAAGTAAACAAATTAACAAGACTCCCCGTCTGCTTAGTAACCACTGTACTTTAGCATGGTACTAGTATTTTAGGAGTCAGGGCCTAGATTTTCGAAGCTCTCTTAGCTCTAAGATAGTCGTAAGTGCCATACATTAACATTAACTTACAACTATCTTAGCGCTAAGAGAGCTTCGAAAATCTAGGCCCAAGTGAACTTAGTAGTCTGCTCCTGTTGGGCAGGAAAGGAAGGAAGCAGTCCGTCAATATGTACTTCCTTTTGTCAAACACTGACAAGCAGGAAAATCAACAGGACAAAAAGCATGATAAGGAACTAGGGGATATTGCTCTGAATTTGGGAGTGTGCACTAATAAGAAAATACGTCAAGCCTGTCAATATCATTTTACCATTTTACCATAGATACAAGTAAAGTTGGGCTTGAATCAGTTGAAGCTTTAGCCTATTTCTGAAGCTCATCTCAAAATCAGTCAGTATTTCTTCATGACACTCTGCCAAGACCCGGGTTGATGTGTCAGCACTTGATCATGTTGATGATTGTCATTAGTTTTCCCCTCTGTATTTCCTCTTGACATTAAGACTGACACACTGTCAAGGCAGTAATGGTGGGCAGGGAATACTTTCCTCTGTATTTAGCATGTATGGAATGTAAATATTTTCATTAGTTGTTTCCTAACTACTAAACCTCCTGAAGATGTTTATGTAGATTCCACATGGCAAGCACATGAAGGCAGGTAGATATTATGGAGAAACTATATCCTGGCTATACCCTCAGCTGTCAGCTGATGAGAGCAGGAAGCGGCAAGTCCGTTCTGCACATACAACACTTGCACACATCATAGTTAATATGTTGTCTTTATCAAAGTTTCACTGTGTGAGTTGTTTCATCGAACTAGTCTTAAGTATGGATGAGTTCCACCCCATTTACTTTATCAATGTATGTCCCCATTGTTTTTTTACATCAATGCAGAAAATCTGGTTTTGTCCATAATGGCTTTCATTTTGAACATATACCATTATCTACATAAGCACACACATCTATTTAATATATTACAATGTCAAAAAGAGGGTGATATTTTGTTGGTGAAACTACTGGAACACACAATTCTGTCTGACAATGAAAGTATGTGCTTTATGAGCCAAGAAAATTTCTGAAGAGAAATCAGGCTGAAAAACTCAATATTGTGTCAGTCATGACGCATATGACCTTTCACAGCAGGTGCAAGGGGTATTTTGTTTCAAATTGGTTTAATGTTATCAGTTAAATGTAGGTGATGTAGGAAGATTAATATTCAACATCTTTGTGCCTGTTTATACATGCTATAGCAAGAGGAAGATCCAGGGCCCCATGAGCACACTTGTCGCACAGCATTCACTTTTCAGATCCATTAATTAATTGAACATCAGAAAAAAATAACTCTGCATTCAAGGGGTTAAGCTGGGTCTCTTGGAAATGGCTAGCCAACAATATAAGGATCAATGCCAAAACATTGCAATTACAGTATAATGAAGTTGTCCGAAAACTTTATCTCCTTTCTCTTGGAAATAGTTAAATATATGAATGAAGAATATCTCAAACTTTTGTGACTTCTCATGTTTTCAGAAAGGGATTGGCTATTCAGAATTATGTTTTTATGTTTACTTTGGTGCCTGTTTTTGTTATTAACTTGTCTTGTGGTGAAAGCATGTCATGTTGCCATGGTTACTGCTGCTTTACGTATTGACTGTGGTCATGATGGCAGTGTCACAATACCTTTTATCAACATGTTTAAAGTGGTCATGACGGTAGTATATTTACACCTTTCTACCTAATTTCTAAGCTTTATAAACTGGCAGTCTGCAGCCCTCCCCAGAAGTCTGAAGCTCATCCTCTGTATGTTTTAGTCCTTAATAGTAAGCAATCTATTAACAATCCATATGTTAGTCTTATTAACTCCAGAATATTATGCCAAGGTCAGATTTAATTTGGCAAGTAAACTGAAAAGCGTTTGGTGCAGACTGTTTTGAGTGTGGTAACCATACAGATACTTTTCTACCATGTGTTAAAGGAGATTTGTGATCAGACATAAAACCCTTCCCTGATGTTTCATTACAGAAACCAAAAACTGTGAAATCTTTTTTGCTCTGTATTTGTATATTGTGTAAACAAAGGCTCTGATCTCATATTGGTATTTGATGGTTTAGGCTGCGTCAATGGAAATTAATGAGATCAGGCATGTTCAATACATACTGAATCAATAAATATCAAGGCTACCCAATCAGTTATTGGCAACTCTGTTTGCAACTTCATATTTACTGTCCAATTGAATAAGTCCATTACTGCGTCAGATTTGTTGTTCAAACACAGCACCTGCACTAGATAGGAGCTGTAGTATTTACTCCTGAAGTTAGTGACAAAGCTTACAACAACCAACTATAACCAGGATGGGGACACATGGGATTTCTGTTAGTTTTGTCTCAAATGTTTTTGTTTGCCATGTGTTAAATGTGTTTGTTTAGTTCTAAGTGGAACTAGTATGGTTTCCACATGATGAGATACAACAGTTTTAAAGGTGATAAATTGGTTGCATTCTTGAGAAATTATTATTATATCAGGTACATGGTGTGCAAGTACATGATCTGTTGACCAGGGGCTCACTGGATTCAGAAACATAATCACACATAGTCAGACCATTTTATTACCACCAAAATTAGCATAGATTCAGCCACAAAATAGAAGCAATAAGACTATTATGGGTATTTTTAAATGCACATTTGATGTGAACTTGACTGGCTGAAGTTAACTTCGCAGCTATGCATCATTGTTCATGGTGCTGAGATACAGTGTTGATATCATATATATGTCTTTCCGTTGTACTGCAGTGTAGAGATGATGTCACATGTCTGGCCATTGTACTGTGATGTAGATTTAATGTCATTTATCTGCCCAGTGTACTACATTGCAGAGTTGATTTCTTGTGTCTGTCCATCATGTTGCAAAAGGGGGGTAATATCACATGTCTGTCCATTGTACTGTGATAGAGAGTTGATGTCACATGTCTGTTGTACTGTGATTTGGGATTGATGTCACATGTCTGTTATACTGTGATAGAGAGTTGATGCCACATGTCTGTTGTACAGTGATTTGGGATTGATGTCACATGTCTGTTGTACTGTGATAGAGAGTTGATGCCACATGTCTGTTGTACTGTGATTTGGGATTGATGCCACATGTCTGTTGTACTGTGATTTGGGATTGATGTCACATGTCTGTTGTACTGTGATTTGGGATTGATGCATGTCACATGTCTGTTGTACTGTGATTTGGGATTGATGTCACATGTCTGTTGTACTGTGATTTGTGATTTGGGATTGATGTCACATGTCTGTTGTACTGTGATTTAGGATTGATGCCACATGTCTGTTGTACTGTGATTTGGGATTGATGTCACATGTCTGTTGATGCCACTGTGATTTGGGATTGATGCCACATGTCTGTTGTACTGTGATTTGGGAGTTGATGCCACATGTCTGTTGTACTGTGATTTGGGATTGATGCCACATGTCTGTTGTACTGTGATTTGGGATTGATGTCACATGTCTGTTGGGATTGATGTACTGTGATAGAGAGTTGATGCCACATGTCTGTTGTACAGTGATTTGGGATTGATGTCACATGTCTGTTGTACTGTGATAGAGAGTTGATGCCACATGTCTGTTGTACTGTGATTTGGGATTGATGTCACATGTCTGTTGTACTGTGATTTGGGATTGATGTCACATGTCTGTTGTACTGTGATTTGGGATTGATGCCACAAGTCTGTTGTACTGTGATTTGGGATTGATGTCACATGTCTGTTGTACTGTGATTTGGGATTGATGTCACATGTCTGTTGTACTGTGATTTGGGATTGATGTCACATGTCTGTTGTACTGTGATAGAGAATTGATGTCACATGTCTGTTGTACTGTGATTTGGGATTGATGTCACATGTCTGTTGTACTGTGATTTGGGATTGATGCCACATGTCTGTTGTACTGTGATTTGGGATTGATGTCACATGTCTGTTGTACTGTGATTTGGGATTGATGCCACATGTCTGTTGTACTGTGATTTGGGATTGATGTCACATGTCTGTTGTACTGTGATTTGGGATTGATGTCACATGTCTGTTGTACTGTGATTTAGGATTGATGTCACATGTCATTGGTATTGCGATACAGAGCTGATGTCATGTGTCCGTCTATGAATGTAGAGTTGGTGTCACATGTCTGTCCCTTGTGCTGCAGATCTGGCTGCTGCTGTTCATCCTCCTCTATGTCAGCTCTTACGCCTCCATCTGCCAGATCCGCAAGCGAGCAGACTCTGAAGACATGTATGCAGGTATGTTCACCTTGGTATCAATTTACATCTCAGTCGTTATGCTGTCACTCAGAGCATGCAGAACTCAAGTATTCCCTACTGTATCTGTTGACTGTGCAACGTTAATGTGTCAGTAGCCAGAGTTCCTTCAGGGCTCTTCTTCATCTCCACACAACATGCACAAAACACTTAGTCATCGTATATTTAATTTACCAAAATAGATAATATGCAGCCTCATACATTTTTCCTTTTTATCACTTGATCACGTTGATCGTGAATTCCTGATGAAATTTAACATGCATTGATTTTATTTAAAGTTGGGCAAATGATTTTACATGTAAATATTGAAGATAGCTGTATATTATTTGGATGTCAGTATGCTTAGTTGTGGTCTCCCTTAACTTTCAAATCCAACAAGTTATTAGTATCTCCCAGCATCTGAATTACATAACACAATGTTAATTGGTTTGTTTTCCAGGTGATGAAGATGCACTGGTGTACCGGATAGCGTAAGCATCTCTATTATGTTACCATGGTTACTGTTGCCACAAAAATCAGTTTATGATATGTTGTTGATGTTTTTAGGCATATAATGTAACTATAATCATTACTTCTAGCACCAGTTTTCATTTAAAACCTCTGTTCTGTGCAAAATTTAATGCATCAGAATTTGTCATTTATATTACTGAAAATCAGTGTGGCAGATGGAGCTGGACTATATTCACCACTCCAAACTGTTGTGATAGGAATGTTGCTGATGAGCAATTTGTCTTGCAGGTTGTGGTTGTGTACCTTTACACTTTCTGTGTCAGCCGGCGCTGTGCTTCTTCTACCAGTCTCTATCATCAGTAATGAGGTGCTCCACCTCTACCCCAAGAGCTACTATGTCAAATGGCTAAATGCATCTCTGGTTCAAGGTAGGTAACTCTGTTTTGTCATCAGTAACAAGCTCCTCCACTTCTACTCCAAGAGCTACTATGTCAAATGGCTAAACGCCTCTCTGTTTCAAGGTAGGTAACTCTGTTTTGTCATTAATGAGGTGCTCCACCTCTACTCCAAGAGTTACAATGTCAAGTGGCTAAACGCCTCTCTGGTTCCTCTGTTTTTTCTTCAAGAGTTACAATGTCAATTGGCTAAATGCCTCTCTGGTTCAAGGTAGGTAACTCTGTTTTGTCATCAGAAACAAGCTGCTATACCTCTGTCTCAAAGGCTACAATGTCAAGTGGCAACATCTCTCGTGGTCAGAGAAAGTTACTATATTTCTGGGTAGGTAACTCTGTTCAGCCCTCAATGTCAGTGGAATTGTTTTCCACTACCCAAAGAACTGGGGTTTTTTTGTTTAACGCCTCAATCAGCAATATTCCAGCTATATGGCAGCAGTCTGTAAATAACCAAGTCTGGGCCAGACAATCCAGTGATCAAATCAAGAGCATCAATCTACACCGTTGGGATCACGATGACATGTGTCAACCAAGTCAGCGAGCTTGACCACCCAATCCTGTTAGTCGCCTCTTACGACAAGCTTGGGTTGCTGAAGACAAATTCTAACCTGGATTTTCACGGGTCCCCAAAGAACAGGGTTTGGAGTGTTTAATGTGTTCTTAATCGTCATCATTTTAACTGCAGAAATGTTTCTTTTGCAGGTCTATGGAATCATGTGTTTGGATTTTCCAACTTGGCGCTCTTCATCCTCATGCCCTTTGCATACTTCTTCACTGAGGCCGAGGGGTTCTCAGGATCCAAGAGGGTATGTCCAGGTGTTCCTTGCTCTCAGCAGAACATTGAGGAATAATGTATCCAGATAAAGTGACCACATGACCCACTCCATGTTGTATAAATTTGATATGTGACAGGTCTTTCTGGCCTGTAACATGGCGGACAGTCAACTCTGTAGTCAACCCTTTACATATCTACACAGAGGATGTTGAGTAACATTGATTGTTACATCAGGAAATTTGTTATTAGGACAGTTTCACTGGATTCATAATCAATGATGATGTGTTGTATGATAAAACAGCTTTTGTGCAGTGCTGTTGGAAAGTATACGGCTTGATATCTATCCTGTTGTTGAAGGGATACTGGGTTATGTGTATGTTGTTATAGTATGTTCATCCATACAGTATTGTGGTGTATAAAGCCTACAGAGACTGTTTATTCCAGGATGTAAAGGACACATGTACTATGTCACGGGGACTAAAGTGTATATGTACCATGTCATTTCAGGTTATGAACAGTATTTATCTTACCTCACACATAAATGTCGCTTTCTGATTGGCTGAGCGCTCTTCTATTATTTTCAATGTACCCCGCTTACAAGCCAGTAACATTTCAATGTACCCGCTGTCAATGGCGACTCATTTGGTACTTCGTGGTAGTAATTCTTTATCTCGAATAACATTGAATCACATATGATGTATGGAAATTACCAATGTTTTGCGAATGCAAATCGATGGAAGGGAGATAACTCTAAATCTGTTTTTCTTGTCAGCAAAATCTAGCGATGGCTACAAAAAGATTTGTACCCGTGCTTCAAACAATTCAAAATTAACATTAAGGTGTTCGGTAAGATAAATACGTTTTTCACTGGTCCCTCAGGGCCCATGGGTTGATGTACCCTCGATGTTTGTTTATGTTCCCCCACCCCGCCGGGCTCAGGGAACATAAACAAACATCGAGGGAACATCAACCCATGCCCCCCTCATGACCAGTGAACAACTTATAATGTACCATGTCGTTTCAGGGAAGGAAGAGTGTGTGACATTGTACCTTGTTGATGCACTGTATGCAGGGTATAATATTGATTTCTAATGCGCGCTGGTGCTAAAATATATACAATGCAGGGGATAATGAGTGTATGAACCTTGTTTTTTAAGAGTATTTGTACAATGTTATAGGGTATAATGAACATATATACCATGTTGTTTCAGGGTGTTAAGAGTATGCACACCACGTTGTTGTAGGCTATAAGGAGTATATATAATATTGTTACAGGGTATAATGGGCCGTGTGAAGGAGGCACTAGCTGTGCTGTGTCTGCTTGCCATCATGGTGTTAGGGCTTGCTTGGGTCGCCAATGCTCTCATCAATGGTGATGAACACAGCAAGCAAACATTATTTGGTAAGTGCAATTTACATAGTTTACTTGGGCGATGGGGTAGCCTAGTGGTTAAAGCGTTAGCTTGTCATGCCAAAGACCTGTGGTCGATTCCCCACATGGGTACAATGTGTCAAGCCCATTTCTGGTGTCCCCACCGTGATATTGCTGGAATATTGCTAAAAGCAGCGTAAACCTAAACTCACTCACTCATATCGTTTACTTTCAACAAAATATTATTGACTAATAAAGTTTCATGCATGTTTTTATAGAATTGATTAACGAAATAATGTGTGTAAATTTCTTAATGTAGAGATTTCATGGCCTGCGATGATTGTTTCAGATGTGTGGCACATCCACCTACCATACCTCTACTCCTGCATCTCTTTCATCGGAGTTCTCATCCTGCTTCTACGTGAGTACACTCACCAACACACCCACCCTACACCCACCCTACCTACACACCCACACCCACACTCCACCCTACACTCAAACCCACCCTACACTCACACCTACACCCACCCATACACCCTACACCACCCTACACCCACCCTACACCCACACCTTCCACCCTACACTTCACCCTACACTACACTCACCCTACACCCACCCTACACCCACCCTACACCCTCCCTACACCCACCCTAATACTCCAACCTACATCCACCCTACACCTCCTACACCCACCAACATCCCTCACCCTACACCTCCACCCACCCTACACCCCGGCCACCCTACACCCACCCTATCCACGCCACCCACACCTACACTTCTACATCCACCCTGCCCCACCCTACACTCCCTACACCCTCCCTACACCCACCCTACACCCACGCTCACCCTACACCCACCCTACATCCACCCTACACCCTCCCTACACCCTCCCCTATACCCACCCTACACCCACGCTCACCCTACACCTCCACCCTACATCCACCCTACACCCTCCCTATACCCACACTACACCCACACACCCACCCCACCCACCCTACATCCACCCTACACCCTCCCTACACCCTCCCTACACCCACCCTACACACACTCCACCCTACACCCACCCCAGGGTGGTCATCACTGAATGATCCACTGTCCATGCCGAGCCGTTGTTGTCACCACTTGATCCCATTCCTCGGTGGTCCTGTCAACATTGTTTACATTAGTCTGTGTGTTTGCATCTCCAGTACACCAGTTCTGGACCATCTAATCTGGGCAGTGACTAAATAGTGTATCTTGTCCTGATAGCAACTATCACTGACCAGGTCTTGATATGATAATGTAGTGATAGTAAAAAATGCCTTGCAATGTGGAAGGAGTGTTTGCCTCAGAAACCTGTATGTTACTAGACCTGTTAGGTATGAACTTGCACAAATAGCTGGTTGTCTTGATTCTCCCAAACCTCAAAGTCAGCAAACATACCCAACTTGGAAGCATAATTTTTCTGTACAGGGAATATGAAAGTCTCTCAGATTTGGACAGTTTTGTCAAACAAAAACTAAACCTGAATGCCACATGCTCAGGACTAGTTTTCAAATGTTAGTAGGAGATGACAAGGGGCGTAGCTACCATTATCAAAAAAAAAGCCCAGGCTTACACATGATTATTGCTAAAAATTGAGGGCAAGCTTTGCAACTTATGTGACTTACCGCTACACGAAAAAATTTGCTTGCAATGTGCCTGATGACCAAGCGTTATGGCCTGGCTTATACATTGATATACTGGATCTAGTAAATATCATTGCGTTGACATTATGTCAGGCTGTACATGTTCATGTCAAGTTCAGTTCACAACACGGTCATGTAACTGTAACTCTGCTTTATGATGAAGAAGTGTTATCTGTCATGACCCAAGTCACTCCCTCCACACCGGAGATAACATCTGTATCCACACCCAGGTGCTTGGCATGATTGCCATGGCAAGCTGTACATCATACTGCTCTTTATGCACGGTATGAATAACTGCGCGAACATATGCGCTGTACAAATATGTTGCGTGTTGCATATATACAGTACTTACCTGTAGCAGAAAAGTAACTATACATTGTAATTTTGTAATGGCTTATAAATAGTGGGGTAATTTAACTTTAATCAAAGGAGAAGTTTTTCAAGGAGATATTAAAAAAGTTCTGTAGGTGAAAGAAGGAATACTGACAACAGGTCAAGTGTCGGCGATAGTGTCTGTTATCCCTGGGTTGATTCAAGCCAGATGTTAGATATGCTAATAACGCGGGATTTGATATTTCAGGGTTTTACCAGACAAAATATTGCGCCACATATGCATACAAATTGAGAAAGGGCACCAAAAAATTACATATCCAGTCCTGGGTGATAAAAAGGGTTTAGTATTAGGAATTAATAATAACAGTAGATTGCATGTCACATACTACTGATGTCTTTTATTCTGGCAAGTAATACACTCTAAGTTCAGGATGTCAGGCAGTCGTTTCTTGCTCAGTCTAACTTTGATATCCCTACCTTTCAGGCTTAAGGCAACTGAGCATGTGCGATAATAGTTATGTGCAATAGACATGACTACCTTTGATCATATATGTTATTATCCCCCCTTATATCCTGGCAACGTGTTTTGCGGGGGGTATTATTTTAGACTCCGTCTGTGCGGCCATCTGTGCAAATTTGTCTTTCAGAGCAGAACTTAAATATTTCCTCACCAGACTTTGCACATTGATAGGTCTGGTGTTGAACTGTTGCCTTTTGGTAGTTTTGGATTTCTGAATAAAATATTTTTTGTGTTTCCATGGCAACAACTTTGATTTCAACTAAACTTGTTGGTGCTCTTTTCCGGAGCGAACGTAAAAACACTTCAGTTCACTCTTGCCACTTTGTGGGTATCCAAGAACCTAATGACATAAATCAACAGTACCTTTCCATTATTTCCAGTATCAACATTACTGAGGTACCTCAAACTGTACATTTGACATAGTCGTAACTAGTTGACATATTCATGAAGAGTATTTTACCATTACAGGGGATATTGATGACTTAGTCTTCTTGTAGTTACTTGATGTTTTAATCAGATCTAGTGGTGGTATTCTTCATCTGGATATGCCCACCACTACATCCACATAACCTGAACCATAGCACTAAACTTGAAGTGGTTGGTCTGTCCCTGTATTTCCAGCTCCAACTTAATACAGTGTTAATTCCTGGGTCTGTGGCAATGTAATGAGATACATTGGTGGGCAAAACAACATCATGTGTAACTGTTTGAGTGTGTTGGATACAAGTATGTGTTCATTGTTTTGACAGACTATATAACATCATGTATAACTGAATGTTATTACGTGGAGGTCTGTGTAAGCATGTGTTTGTTCTTGTTGGACTTTATGACATGTGTAACTGAATGACTGTGTGTTGATGTAAGCATGAGTTCTCTGTTGCCAGACTATATAACATCATGTGTAACTGAATGTTATTACGTGGAGGTCTATGTAGTGAGTGAGTTTAATTTTACACCGCACTCAGCAATATTCCAGCTATATGGCGGTGGAGGTCTATGCAAGCATGTGTTTGTTCTTGCTGGACTAGGGTGCGTTGGGGTAGCCTAGTGGTTAAAGCGTTCGCTCGTCACGCTGAAGACCCGGGTTCGATTCCCCACATGGGTACAATGTGTGAAGCCCATTTCTGGTGTCCCCCGCCGAGATATTGCTGGAATATTGCTAAAGGTGGCGTAAAACTAAACTCACACTCACTTGCAGTACTACATAACATCATGCGTAACTGAATGACTGTTGATGTAAGCATGTGTTGATTCTTGCTGGACTGAATAACATGATGTGTAACTGAATGGCTGTGTTGATGTATGCATGTGTTGATTCTTGCTGGACTGAATAACATGATGTGTAACTGAATGGCTGTGTTGATGTAAGCATGTGTTGATTCTTGCTGGACTGAATAACATGATGTGTAACTGAATGGCTTTGTGTTGATGTAAGCATGTGTTGATTCTTGCTGGACTGAATAACATGATGTGTAACTGAATGGCTGTGTTGATGTAAGCATGTCTGAATTTATGATCAGGGCTCAGCATATATCCCATCAAGAATGGCATAACTCGTTATCATCAAGTTCTAAAACTTATTCATATTCTCTTTTCAAGTGTAATCTATCTATGGAACCATATCTAAGTGTTATTAGCGTTAGTAAATTTCGCATTGCACTCGCACAGTTTCGCTGTGGTTCCCATCAATTAAATATTGAGACAGGTAGATACACAAATAAACCAAGACATCACAGGTTATGTAACATGTGCGACAATGGATATATAGAAAACGAGTATCATTTCCTTTTAGTGTGTACTGCATATAGTTCTTTGCGCACACTATATATTCCTGCCAAGTTTTACAATACCCTTCTTTGTCAAACTACAATATATTAATGACCTCCAACAATACCTTTGTCATCAGAAATATAGCACTGTTTGTCTATTATGCTGTAAGACACCGCCAATCATATATGGCTGCAAATATGTAATATTTGTATTATGGGCAGATGGCCTACATACATTCTGCGAATAAAGAAAGATGTGTTGATTCTTACTGGACTGAATAACATCATGTGTAACTGAATGGCTGTGTGTTGATGTAAGCATGTGTTGATTCTTGCTGGACTGAATAACATCATGTGTAACTGAATGGCTGTGTTGATGTAAGCATGTGTTGATTCTTGCTGGACTGAATAACATCATGTGTAACTGAATGGCTGTGTTGATGTAAGCATGTGTTGATTCTTGCTGGACTGAATAACATGATGTGTAACTGAATGGCTGTGTTGATGTAAGCATGTGTTGATTCTTGCTGGACTGAATAACATCATGTGTAACTGAATGGCTGTGTTGATGTAAGCATGTGTTGATTCTTGCTGGACTGAATAACATGATGTGTAACTGAATGGCTGTGTTGATGTAAGCATGTGTTGATTCTGGCTGGACTGAATAACATGATGTGTAACTGAATGGCTGTGTTGATGTAAGCATGTGTTGATTCTTGCTGGACTGAATAACATGATGTGTAACTGAATGGCTGTGTTGATGTAAGCATGTGTTGATTCTTGCTGGACTGAATAACATCATGTGTAACTGAATGGCTGTGTTGATGTAAGCATGTGTTGATTCTTGCTGGACTGAATAACATCATGTGTAACTGAATGGCTGTGTTGATGTAAGCATGTGTTTATTCTTGCTGGACTGAATAACATCATGTGTAACTGAATGGCTGTGTTGATGTAAGCATGTGTTGATTCTTGCTGGACTGAATAACATGATGTGTAACTGAATGGCTGTGTTGATGTAAGCATGTGTTGATTCTTGCTGGACTGAATAACATCATGTGTAACTGAATGGCTGTGTTGATGTAAGCATGTGTTGATTCTTGCTGGACTGAATAACATCATGTGTAACTGAATGGCTGTGTTGATGTAAGCATGTGTTGATTCTTGCTGGACTGAATAACATGATGTGTAACTGAATGGCTGTGTTGATGTAAGCATGTGTTGATTCTTGCTGGACTGAATAACATCATGTGTAACTGAATGGCTGTGTTGATGTAAGCATGTGTTGATTCTTGCTGGACTGAATAACATGATGTGTAACTGAATGGCTGTGTTGATGTAAGCATGTGTTTATTCTTGCTGGACTGAATAACATGATGTGTAACTGAATGGCTGTGTTGATGTAAGCATGTGTTGATTCTTGCTGGACTGAATAACATGATGTGTAACTGAATGGCTGTGTTGATGTAAGCATGTGTTGATTCTTGCTGGACTGAATAACATCATGTGTAACTGAATGGCTGTGTTGATGTAAGCATGTGTTGATTCTTGCTGGACTGAATAACATGATGTGTAACTGAATGGCTGTGTTGATGTAAGCATGTGTTGATTCTTGCTGGACTGAATAACATGATGTGTAACTGAATGGCTGTGTTGATGTAAGCATGTGTTGATTCTTGCTGGACTGAATAACATGATGTGTAACTGAATGGCTGTGTTGATGTAAGCATGTGTTGATTCTTGCTGGACTGAATAACATCATGTGTAACTGAATGGCTGTGTTGATGTAAGCATGTGTTGATTCTTGCTGGACTGAATAACATGATGTGTAACTGAATGGCTGTGTTGATGTAAGCATGTGTTGATTCCTGCTGGACTGAATAACATGATGTGTAACTGAATGGCTGTGTTGATGTAAGCATGTGTTGATTCTTGCTGGACTGAATAACATCATGTGTAACTGAATGGCTGTGTTGATGTAAGCATGTGTTGATTCTTGCTGGACTGAATAACATGATGTGTAACTGAATGGCTGTGTTGATGTAAGCATGTGTTGATTCTTGCTGGACTGAATAACATCATGTGTAACTGAATGGCTGTGTTGATGTAAGCATGTGTTGATTCTTGCTGGACTGAATAACATCATGTGTAACTGAATGGCTGTGTTGATGTAAGCATGTGTTGATTCTTGCTGGACTGAATAACATCATGTGTAACTGAATGGCTGTGTTGATGTAAGCATGTGTTGATTCTTGCTGGACTGAATAACATGATGTGTAACTGAATGGCTGTGTTGATGTAAGCATGTGTTGATTCTTGCTGGACTGAATAACATGATGTGTAACTGAATGGCTGTGTTGATGTAAGCATGTGTTGATTCTTGCTGGACTGAATAACATCATGTGTAACTGAATGACTGTGTTGATGTAAGCATGTGTTGATTCTTGCTGGACTGAATAACATCATGTGTAACTGAATGGCTGTGTTGATGTAAGCATGTGTTGATTCTTGCTGGACTGAATAACATCATGTGTAACTGAATGGCTGTGTTGATGTAAGCATGTGTTGATTCTTGCTGGACTGAATAACATCATGTGTAACTGAATGGCTGTGTTGATGTAAGCATGTGTTGATTCTTGCTGGACTGAATAACATCATGTGTAACTGAATGGCTGTGTTGATGTAAGCATGTGTTGATTCTTGCTGGACTGAATAACATCATGTGTAACTGAATGGCTGTGTTGATGTAAGCATGTGTTCCGTCTTGCCGAACATCATGTGTAACTAAATGTCATAATGTGAAGGTCTATGATTAATGTAAGCATGTTTTCCACATTGGCAGTGTGTACTCCTGTGGGCATATCTCGGATGTTTACAGTAATGGGCCAGCTGATTGTCAAACCTAAGGTATGTACCAAGTCTGAATGGAGGAAGTAGTGTTGCCTTGTCTTTCAGAGAAAAAGATTTAATTCTGATACGGATGCACACACAATGAGCATACACGTTTATCATGTGGACTCGATCACTTGCTCAAATCACAACCACCAGTTTTTGCATGTGTGATAGCAGGTTGCAAGGCACAATTGTTATTGTTTCCTGGACTATGTAGACATCTATCATGCTTGTGTCTCTTCTTTCATTTCAGTTTTTACGTAACATTGAAGTCGAACTTCACACAGTTACTCTTGAAGAGGAAAATCTTCTCCGGAAAATCAAATCTCAGAACAATCACCACAGTAAGTATTCATATATCTAGAGCCAATTGTTTAAATATTGTTGTTATAAATACACCATTCTAAGATGCTTACCTAAAAGATCAAATATGGCTTGATGATTGAACCATCTCTCATGCCATGGAGTTATCCCACACATATTCTGATGTACATACCTAGGACAGCAGTACAGTGCTGGTGGTGGTGCTCAAGGAATTGTAACTGTCTGTTGAGACGGACATGATCAAACTTTAAGTTATGCTGTTGCTTTACCTCTGACATGTTCATCCTGTGATGATGCCTTATTCTGCCCCATGCTGTTGATTCACATCAGTTACTGTATTGGGTAGAGCAACATAATTGGCAAGCATACCATTCCATGGCTGGCATTTCCTGCAGCATGCTGAATTTAGTGGTGAAAAGTTTGCAACTTTCAGAACAGGACATGCCTCAACTCACAATTACCAGTGACACAGAACATCTTCTATGAGTACATTTGTTAACTTGGCCCCACAATGCAATTGTGGAATGTTTCTTGTCATGTGATTAAATGGAAGCAAATTAATATGAAAAGTTACATATATAACATACTTGTTTCTGCATGGGGGTATGGATAATTACACACTGAGCAGGCCTACTTGACGATCATCTACAGAGTTTGGTGTTGTATTTTTAAGTTCATAACATATATGTCAGGTGTAAACAATAAGGTGTAGCATCCCATCAGTTAGCCCTGTGTGTGGGTTTTCAGTTCGCAGTATCACTTATTGCAGATTTGATTTTTAGCTCATCTCCAGTCAAACATAAGATTACTCATAAATACGGCACGTAGTGTGTAGTAATATCAAGCATCCTCATGCTGTAAGTATAATGGTTCCTGCTGAAACTATTCTTTATTACACTTCACATTATGGTAGAGCTGACTTTATTTCACAGTTCAAGGATTCACTGCTCACATCTCAGAATATGATTCATATAAAACTGTAGCTCAAACAATTGGCATAATTAGATCCGGCTAATATATGGTAACTCTGTATCAGTATGGGTAGTTATATCAAGGAAGTTATGGAAATATTGACATGATTCGGCCCCTTGACACTAGTGCAGTTGTTACATTATATTCTTGTTTACAAAGTGATGTGGCTTCATATCATTACATCATTAGAATTACTGAAGATAAAGGCAGCTTGAGGGTCACAGATTCAATCAACAGGTCAGCACTGTGTCTTGTTTTCTTGTCAGCCAAGGGTTAGTACTTCCTGCCATGCTATAACCCATAACAGATTGCACTTGGTAGGGCTTTTGCTACCTTGTAGCTGTTGAATGTTTTCCTTATCCTGACTCATGCTTATTTGCTTGTCTTCTTCTTCTTTTTGCGAACACAGTGGAACACTTGTATCTCCCAATTGAAGTTCCCTTCAATGTAAAATCACTAATTAGTACTCACCACGAAGTTATCTTTCCCTCAAGTAGCTGAACGAGGGGCCACCTCCCACCATGTGCCTCACTCTCCTTCTTCGCCCAGTGAGCTGGACGGAGAGCTCTGTGTCTCCCTACACACTATATCCTTTATTTATATTTAGTTTGGTACCTCTTATATTCATCTATAGAGGTGTAACTAGTATCCTTATTCAACATGCATTGATAATTATTCGTGTTTCTGCTGCTTTATTCACGGTTCGCCGTGGTTTGCTCAGCAGTTTTGCGCTAATGAAAATCTGCACTGTTTGTAAATTACGCTACTCTGCTGCCGATCCGCATTTAATATGCCCTAGTTGCATAACTCCATGCTCTATTGTTTCACGCTGCAAATTATGTATTAATTTGTCTAATTCTGCCTTTGATAAATATTTATATTCCGCCTTGAGACGGGCGGCAGATAGATCTCGAAACAATCTTCAGTCATGGCTAATAGATCAGAGTCAGATATACCCTGTCAACTGTTGGCGGATCTACCTCTACCGCCTGGTGTTCCGCCTGAGTTACCTTCGGGATAAGCGGGGACGCAGTCCGCTATATCCAAGAAGTTTACCTGCATCCCAGGACATTCCATCATCACAGTCTAAGACTAGAAGAGCTTCCACGCCGTCTCAACGACATTCAACCCCCAGGTCTACAGCTTCATTAAAAGGGAAATCCACTAAGGCTACTAAAAACTTTGCTTCTGACATTCTACCTGTTTCAGAATTGTGTTTATATGATGATGACATTCCGATTATCATTCCAGATGTACGCCATAAGAAGCTTACCAGTATCGCTACCGCCACTTCAGCGCAGATCAACACGCAACCAGAGATGCCTACGCTGACGCTTGAGATTATAACTGAGGGTCCCGCCACTATCACAGAGAGGACACCTCAACGCCAGCGCAGACCGCCCCAGACGCACCTGGTTAACCAAATCATGATGTTGATGGAAGACCGACACGGGTTTACAGAGGCTCAGAGAGCCGGGCCCCAGAGCCCAACCCATAATAAGTCATACAGGGCCCCAGAGCCCGCTTTGACTTTCGCAGAGGGCCCTAGAGCCCACAAACGCTTCCACGAAGGGCAACCCAGCCCGTAGCGAAGCCTGCGCAAGAACGCCCCAGGTCGCTTCCACGAAGGATCCAGAGCCTCACCAGTTTAAGGGCTTCATGAGGAGGAGGAGTGCTTCACCGAGCTCACACCCTGTAGAACACAGAGGTCGCTCAAGCAAGCAGGCTCCCATATAATGATTCGACTCTGACTCGATACCTTCCGAAGGCCTTCAATGGAAGGTTAAGTGGCTCCAAGTCATCTTCACCCAGAAGATCTAGAAGGGATTCATCGAGAGCTTCACGGCCACCAGCTGCTCGCCGAGGAAGTCTCCTCCAAGGTCTCCCTATACTAGCCACACTGGCCAGTCCGCTCACCACAATCTTCTCGCCGATCTTCTTACAGATCTAGGACTCCACCTCACTCTATTATATGTGATCCTACGCCAGAAGAGGAAGAAGGTATCGTATTCTCAGATGCAGAAATTAGATACTGGATGGTGAATGGATTAGAACTTGCTTCCCCGCCTAAGAACAGAACTCAGCTCATACTTATTTGATGAAGGAAGATGATGGACACTATCACCTTACCTCCTATTGACCCGATAGCAGCGGTTCCAGCTAATCTGGATACAGCCTTTACCAAATCTACTTAAATTTCAATCAACACATTTCCCGGTTTTCAACGCCAAGAAATTTGCAGGTCACAATATGGACTCCTTTTTCAAGGCCCAAGAGATTGATGACAACTTTAAGTTAATCAGTGATGCCAAGTCCAGAAATTACAGAATAGACGATCGCAAATTAGCCCAGTTGGATACCATTTCTAGGAGAATGTTTTTTGGATTGAATAGATCTAGAACTGTCAATGAAACTCTCATCACCAAGTTCAAAGATTCTACAGAGGAGGAAGATAGAATGATCTACTCGGCTCTACTCATGCAGAAAAGAGACCATCAGTTCCTTACAGATCACTTGTCAGCGCTTACTGAAGCTACTACCATGGCTCGTCGTCAGGGTCTACTAGCCTCCTGCAATTGGGATAATCAATTTACGGAATCACTCTACGCTGCCCCATGGTCATCGCCCTTACTATTTGGTGGTAACATAGACAAGGTCTCCAAAGAGGTGTCTAAGGACTCTAGAGAGGTGCTTATGATCAAGTCCATGGATAACTTAGCTTAACGCCATTAAGCAATCATCCTTGAGATACTCTGGCAAGTCTAAATTCTCTGGACTACAGAAAGCACGGGACAAGAAATTGGCTACAGCAAAAGGTCCCAGGGAATCTTTTCGTCGCCCATACAGCAATTTCAGAGGAGGATCAGCAAGAGGCAGATCATCCAGAGGTTCCCGCGGATTTAGACGATGAAATTCAGGTTCGGAACGACTGGAGTCTTCCACCCCCAGCCGTTCCAGTACAACCTTCTCAAGTGGGTGGACGCCTTCAGCTGCACTGGGAAAACTGGGGACTACTACAAGATCCTTATGTATCCAACATCCTACAGCACGGATATCAAATACAACTCAAGGCCACACCTCCGTTAACAGTCATCCCTCCAAGGTTCGACTTTCAACCGGCACAACTACCTATGTTAAGAGAAACAGTAGCTACTCTGCTAAGCAAACAGGCCTTAGAAGTTCTGGATCAGCTAAACATCGCACTCAGGTTTCTACTCCCCAGTTTTCCTAGTGCCCAAGAAAAATTCCAAGGAAAAGTTTCGCCTCATATACAACATGAGCATCTTCAACAAAGACTATCTAAGCAAACCGCCAGCTGCCAGATGATACACTTACCGCAACTTCGCACTTAATTCGTCCCCAAAGATTACATGGCCAGCATAGATTTGCAAGATGCATATCTACACATTCGATTCATCCCAATTCAAGGAAATATCTAAGATTTATCCTAGACGGGAAACACTACCAATGGAAAGTACTTCCTTCGAATCTCATCGCCCCTTGGGTATTCACAAGAGTGACGAAGCCTATTGTCGATACCTACATCGCCAAGGTCTTCGTGAGCGATTTTACCTAGACGACGGGATACAAGTGGATCCAGATCCACAGCGCCTCAGACTACAGCTGAACTTTATAATCAAGTTACTAACACAACTAGGATGGTTAGTAAATCTACTCAAGTCGGACCTAGAACCAACGCAAGATCTGCAATTTCTAGGTATACGCATTTCTAACAGCCCAGAATCGTGATAGTAGTCCCGAGGACAGATGGATCAAGATCCAACAGTTAATCCCACAAGCCTTACTCTCTCCGCTACCACTACGACAGTGGCAGATCCTATTGGGACTACTCACATCAGCCCAAGACTTGACAGTCAGAGGCAGGCTTCAATTACGCCCCGCTACAAGTCCTCATCAATGCGCATCTCGAGGACCCTCTACCGCTCAGTCTACCAGATCACGCCAAACCTCATCTACTCTGGTGGACCAAGAGATTGAATGTTTTATGAGGGCGCCTCCTTATTAGAGCCGAATCGAAACACATCTCTACGTAGACGCCGCCACTACAAGGTTGGGGAGCCCACTCGCCTACAAGACAGCGCCAGGCCTATGGAGCAATCAAGAGAGCAAATGTCACATAAATCTGCTAGAGATGCAAGCAGTCATAAACGCCATAAGTCACTGGAGCAACCTACTACAGAACGCTTCAGTTGATGATTCACACAGACAATTCGACAGTGGCGCTTTTATGTGAACAAACAAGGCTCAACAAGGTCACCGAACCCTACTGTCCCTATGTTTCGATTATTCGATCTAATCGACAATCTAAACATACATGTCAGAGCTTGCCACATTCCAGGAGCAAAGAATGTATTAGCAGACGCTCTCTCTCGGCCACACCTACCGTCGCCGACAGAATGGATGCTCCACACAGAGATATTCACTCAAATAATCATGGAAATAGGATCTCCACTAGTAGACCTATTCGCCACTCGATTCAACAAACAACTGACAACCTTCGTATCGCCAGTTCCAGACCCACTAGCATGGGCAACGGACGACTAAGCATATCGTGGAGGGACTCAACGCGACGCTTTCCCGCCACCAGCGCTAATCCCATTAAGTCTTACGGAAAATCAGTCAAACGCAGAGCCTCCATCTGATTTTGGTCGCACTCTACTGGCCAGCTGTAGAACGTGGTTTCCAAATCTTATTCAAGAAATCGGACAACCAATTCTACAACTTCCAGAACGCCAATCTATTGATACATCCGCGACACCAAACAAGTGCACGGAAAACCAGAAGTATTCCAACTTCACGCATGGATTGTATCAAGGCATGTCTGAATAAGAGAGGTTATTCAGCCAGAGCGCAAAAGCAGTCACGCTTTGCACTGCGAACTCAACTCAAGAACTTATAATGATGACAAATGGCACAGTTTTGTCAATTATGCTGCAAAGAAAGGATTTACAGCCAGATATGCTACTCATCCTCAAGTGGCGGACTACTTATGTTATCTACGACAAACTAAGAATCTAAAAGGCTCAACTTTGTCCACTTATCTTGCAGCATTAAGCTCTGTCATAACTATGAGAACGGGGCCAAGTTAACAAAGACCCCAGAGTTACTCGCTTTGCTACGAAAGCATTCCGATTGAGGATCACAAGCGGAAGTTTCACGCTCCAGCTTGGGATCTAAATATAGTGCTCCAACACCTCACAAGTGAGGCTTATGAACCGTTAGAATCTACATCGCTTTGAATCACTGACCCAGAAAACTTTGTTCCTGTTAGCGTTAGCTACGGCTGCCAGGATGTCGGAGATTCACGCTTTGGATTACTTAGAGAACACGCTTTGATGATATTCATAACATCGCACATCTGGGACTACGCTGGGATTTTATAGCTAAGAACCAATTGCCAGGTCAACCAGACAGATTATTCCACGTCCCAGCTCTCTCATCCATTCTTGGACCTCATGATACGATGGATCTATCACTATGCCCAGTAAGAGCACTGAAAATATATCTCCACCGATCCAAACAGAGGAGAGGAAAATTCAAGAGATTATTTATCCCTCTATCTACAGCTACGCAGACGGAAGTCTCAATGCACTACTATCTCAATTTGGATCAGAACTGTCATACTACGTGCCTACAAGGCTGCAGGACTCGACCCTCCAAGAGCATCTAATCCTCATGAAATTAGAGCGCTAGCATCAACACTTGCTCTACACGGCAACTGCTCTTTGAATACCATAATGGAGGGTTGTTTCTGGAGATCCGATATGGTGTTTGCCAACCACTATCTGAGAGATATTACCACCAAGGACGCCTCAGGTATCCACCATTTCGGGTCCCATGGTCCTCGCCAACAGTTGACAGTTCTCGAGAAGATAAGTCAATCTTACAGATTTATACTTATCTGATATCAGTACTAAATAGCTACATGCTATATATATATTTTGCTTAAGTTCAATCTATTATCTTAAGCTCAGTACTATGGTTATTATATCATACAATATATTAGCTAACAACTCTAGAAGTTTTGCTATTATATTTAGCTTAAGTTTCATCATATCTTAAGCTCAGTAATATGGTCACATTTTATATATATATTAGCTAACAAACTCTACGGAGTTTTTGCTATTATATAGCTTAAGTTAAATTATATCTTAAGCACAGTACTATACTCATATAGCTTAAGTTTATGCATATCTTAAGCTTAGTACTTTGGTTACTTCATAAAAGTATATTAACTATAAACTCAAGGAGTTTATGCTATCACATTAACAACTTAAGTCTACTAGTCTTAAGCTTTGTACTAATGTTGTATATACTTTATCATAATAAGTATATTGTAATAGTTATATTGTAATAACCCATATATGGCAGCTGATAAGTTAGCAGCAGGAATTCATCAGTTCAGTGCCTTTATGAAGTTCCCATAGGGTTATTACAGTCATTACAATTCAAATCACTAATTATCCAAATCCAAAGTATTATATATTCCCACCTCCATAGCCGTCGGATTCTACAAGCAAATAAGCATGAGTCAGGATAAGGAAAAATATGTAATTTTCTGAGTAAAATTGATATTTTATACTTATCCTGACTCATGAGGTAAGCCCTCCCGTCCTCCCCACATAACACTTTGGATTTCCCTGTAAATTCAAGTGTTGGGCTCGCTACAAAAGGAGAGAGTGAGGCACATGGTGGGAGGTGGCGCCCTCGCTCCCGCTCAATTGGGGCCATGTGTTCCAGGGGAAAGATAACTCGTGGTGAGTACTAATTAGTGATTTTACATTGAAGGGAACTTCAATTGGGAGATACAAGTGTTCCACTGTGTTCGCAAAGAAGAAGAAGACAAGCAAATAAGCATGAGTCAGGATAAGTATAAAATATCAATTTTACTCAGAAAATTACATTTTAGAAGTTAACCCAGAAATGTATACACAAAAGGATTCAGTATGTACCCAATAAATAACACAGAAATGTTATAAAATTAATAATTGTATTATATAATTAAATAGGGTTACAAAACAATGCAAATTACTGGCCACAATGTATTGTGAGATGAGAGAAGCATGCTCTGGGCCACTTATTTATTCTAAACACCTTCCAGAAAGTTCCATACCATGTTGGATTAATCTGTAGCCTTTCACAAAAATTTCAGATAATACATGACTCCAAAAGCATGAAAATATCGAATCTTCCTCATCACTGCTTAAATTACATACAAATACATTCCTGTCAACTAAATATTGTTTAGATTATTGTTAGGAACAGCTACTGAATCATAACAGAATCAGTGGTATACAGTTACAATATTAGACCTTGTGGTTGAACTTTTGCAATGACCACTATTGTTTTAAATGAATAATTTGATAAAGAGTATTTTTCAGCAAAAAAGTATTTAGGGATCTTGGCACCCTATTTTAAAACATTCAAGAATGAATGAATCACATGTAGTTTAGACAGGTATACAAATGTGTAATTTCATGTCAAGTTTTATTGTTTACCTTCGCCAGTCTTACACTTGTTTCCTTCTGTTTCAGGTATTAAGTATTTTAATCGTTGCACACAACACAATGTTATTGTTAGTTGGGATCAAAGCACTACCTATTGGGGCCAAGGTAAGACTCGATTGTTCCAGTATCCTCTGATTGTTTTCATTACAAAGTTGAAATACAAAAGAAGTGTAGGATTGGGATAGTGTCATGAAATGAACATTGTATGTGTGTCTGTCATGTCAGTGGTACATATTTTAAGAAAGGTGTACACCAGTGTACACATCATGGCTGTCAGTTTCACCTTGACATTCAAAACTAAGGGTCCGGGGACAGGCTGTGATTAATTGTGTGGGTTGTCACAGGAAATATGATGGCCATGTGAAGTACTGAATCGTATATCATATTGTAGGCAGGGACACAAACTAGCATTTACACTCAAGCCCAAAGCAGATTTTTAACAAAAATATAGATATTGGAAGTAGTGGTAGATTTTAAAGTCGTTCAGTCTTGCAGATGTTCTAGTTTAATTTCTGTCTCTGATGAGATAACTATTTATGATAATAATTGATAATTATTCACATACAAGACATTTATGTACCTTGTCAAGGGTTGGGGTAAATAGCATTATGTACCCCATGCTTGATTTATGACTGAACAAGAGGATGGGTTGTCATAAAGTTTGCTCTGGGTGATAACCAGACCATCTCCTGTAACCATGGTAACCTGGCTGATGGCGTGTCATGGTGCCAATGTGAGTTGGAGTGGTGCTCCTACTGCCAGTCACAGGTTTCACAAACTGCAATGATGTAATTCTGATATGTCGACCACAACCCCATTTATTCACAGCCTAATCTTTTCCATTTCAGGATACCGTGCTTGGATTGGCATCTCTCTCAACATTTGGAACGATTGGAGCCTTTTTAGAAATTGTTTTTATTTTGTATCCTTGCCTTGAAACATGTTCATCACATTTTGTGATATTCATCAAATGCTTCCTACTAGTTTCTACATTATCATATCTCTGTTTATTTATGCAAATGTATATTCCTCAACATAGACCAATGATTGGTCTCCAATAATGAATAATGCACTGAGAAATACCTCCAGTCTGCATGATTGCCAAGTAGCTCCGAGCCATATCACAATTATATGTTAATGTTACAGTCGAATCTGCAGTATGACAATTGATTTCACGTTCATGGGTTACCATTAGTGCATGCAGTTTCCATGTATATGTGGAAGTCCTGATGTTTCACTAAAAACCTTGGATCAAACATTCTGCATATTTTTCAAGTTGAAAATTTGTTCCTTAACTTGACTCAGATACTTAATGTCTGCATCAGTTGTTGGTTTTTACAGTTTGCCATTTTTTTGTCGACTGCAACCTAAGGTGAAGGACACACCAATGGTGAAGGTCATTGCCAACTGTATCGTCCTCCTTGTTCTCAGCTCAGCTCTTCCCATTTTGTCAAAAACACTTGGTAAGTATCAGGGGTCCTGGGGAACGATCATGCATATTGAATCAATATTTGGAGGTGACAACTTTTATCTCTGGTGGGACAAGATATAGTATCACCTTCACACTTAAAGTTGGTCCCAAGCATTCTGTGCTGGTTGTGACTTGGTTAATCAATGTATCATATTTATCTGGTCAAGATTAAAATATTTATATTCTACCTTATGTATATAGTTGATGATTGCTGAATTCAGAGTTGAACAGCAAACAAACAATCGGGTGACTATTTTTACATTTATCTTGAATGCCACATTGTAATACTATTACTATTCATTGCAGAATGAACTAAACTTGCTTCTGCATGTGAAATGGTAGATGAACAAGACAATGTGTGAAACTAATGGTTTTCAGGTATCACTAACTTTGACTTGATTGGAAGCTTTGGCAGCATGGACTGGCTGGGCAACTTCTACATCATCTTCCTGTACAACGTCATCTTTGCTGTCACCACTGCACTCTGCTTGTTCACAAAGTTTACAGCCACACTTCGCAGGGAAATAATTGCCAGATTGATGGCAGCCTTCAAAGCGGGAGAAACGGACAATTTCTGCGTCATATACCACTCAATTCGCAAATGGAAACTTGAAAGAGGAGTAAGGGAGATAACTCTGTCGAAGATCATCATAAGTGTTGTGTACATTTTGTAAATATTGTTTTAATTTATTCAGCATATCATTCAAGCTCAACATTTGCTTCCGGCCAAAACGATCAACTCTCAAAAAGTCAGATGGACTCTGTAATTTTTATTGTTATTTTGTAATATATTTTTTTCAGAATTGTTTGATGAATTTAGTTTCCAACAGGAAGTGTTGGCTATGTTTTTGTGATCATCTCATACACCGTTTCCCAGGCTAGTTACATTGTTAGCTTAGTAGTTGTTTGCAATGACAATAGTATCATGTATGTCAGCTTCCTGAACCTAGCATGACATTGTCAGTGGTTTTATGATAAAGTGGTACAGCCACATCATCGTCAGTATGTCACAGGTGTCTACACACTATGTTCCTTCCTAACCTGTGTATACTTTTGTCTGTTTTGCAATGGAGTTGTTATTTTTAATTCATTAATCAAGCAGTTGGTGTTTCTAACAGACAAATCAAGCAAATGTCTGCCACTAGTTAATGAGATTCAACGATTGCTCCGACTGATGAGCAATCAGATAACATCTCAAAAATGGCACTATTTCTCATGCAAAATGTGCCACTTTGTGTCATCATGAGGCAGTAGGGTTCACACAAAGATCAGGCACAGAGTAATGCTCCATTTAGAATTCAGCTATAAACAACCTTGCTTCACTGCTGGACTTAATAGATACAATCCTTACTAAACCAGGTGAGGGGTGAATGTAGTGTAAACAGAACCATGAACTACTGACAATGAAATCACCCTGAAAACATGATGGTTAGAAAATAATGGAGTTGCCATGTATACCATTGTCTGTTGCCTATCCAACTTCTAGATGTTGCTCAAAGTCCTGGTAGTTAATTGATGTTACTGTGAGATACTTGCAGTCGTTTAGATGTTTTGTTACTGTACAATGACGGATGGAAACTACGTGTACGAGACCGTACAAGGTTAATCTTACACAGCTAGTGTGTGATAGACTTGACAGTATTAGCAATAGGTTATCTGTGCCAGTAGGCCAGTGTATGCAATAGACTGATGCATGATGGGATGTCGTTGTCGGCATCTGTAATAGACTGATGCATGATGGGATGTCGTCGGCATCTCAAACAGACTGATGCATGATGGGATGTCGTCAGCATCTGTAATAGACTGATGCATGATGGGATGTCGTTGCCAGCCACTCTAATAGACTGATGCATGATGGGATGTCCGTGCCAGTGTATTCAGTAGACAAATGCATGACAGGGTGTCCGTGCCAGTGTATGCAATAGGCTGATGCATGACAGGGTGTCCGTGCCAGTGTATGCAATAGGCTGATGCATGACAGGGTGTCCGTGCCAGTGTATGCAATAGGCTGATGCATGACAGGGTGTCCGTGCCAGTGTATGCAATAGGCTGATGCATGACAGGGTGTCCATGCCAGTGTATGCAATAGGCTGATGCATGACAGGGTGTCCGTGCCAGTGTATGCAATAGGCTGATGCATGCCAGGGTGTCCATGCCAGTGTATGCAATAGGCTGATGCATGACAGGGTGTCCGTGCCAGTGTATGCAATAGGCTGATGCATGCCAGGGTGTCCGTGCCAGTGTATTCAGTGGACGAATGCATAACAATGTGCCCATACTGATGTTTTCTGTAGAAGGGTGTTTGTGTCCATACTGATGTTTTCTGTAGAAGGGTGTTTGTGTCCAGTGTACAGGTCATTGTACTTGTTGGCATGGGATATGGTGTAATATGTATAATGTGAGTTGAATTATGACTCAGGTCACATGGGTTTTGCTGAGTGACAGATCCGTTTGCCAAAATTAATGTTTTTATAGTGATATGCTGGAACCCTTGGAAGTCTTCATGAGGCCAGACCGATGTATTTTCTTGTTTTACTAGCCAGCACTAATAGCTGAATACTTTTTGGGGTTATGATGATAAATAGTCTTCTGTCGTTCGCTTTTTATAAACTTTTTAAACCTTAAAGAAAGTTTTAAATGAGCAAATATGGTATTTATGTTGTTATGCATCCTTCAGTGCAGTATCTTGATCAAGACAATTTGCAACTCAAGTCAGATATGTCTGTCCTTTGAGAGAGTTTAGTTGTTCATGTTACCTCACCAGGACCCTCTACTGGTCTACAGCAGGTAGGGTCAGAGCACAAGTTTCAGCCTGAGTTTTTTCTGTTTGTGTAGTATACATCATGTTCCACTATAAACCAGGAACAGCTTCTGTTTAAATACTCATGCTGAGCAAGATGACAGACTTTTACCATGATATAAGTAATTACCAACATATGAATATTTTTTCAGATATTTGTTTCATTAGAATGTTTTCAGCAGGGATTCAGTTTTAAAATACATGTATGAACAATTTTCATCATTCAGACACAACACAGTTCCAGCACATCAACATGTATTTACTCTTTCAAAATGAAGTACTTATATTTTGTAAATTACTGCAAAGACGATCTAATGGTGAAAGGTCATTTAAGGGTCAAGATATTAATGTTTGTCTTGTTTTCTAACTGATGTGTGATAAATAATCACAACCATTACCTCTGTTGTGCAGCATTAGTTCTCTGGAGAACAGCTGAATGTTAGGATTGAACTGAAGTATAATGTAAGATATGACCACATAGAAGCATAGCCTCATCATCCCCAGTCTGACATCTTTGCCATGGAGTTCACTGCAGATACAAGACTTTCCATCAGTTTAACCAGCAGTAGATATGTTGTACCATTTGGACTAGTGTGACAGGGATATTTGTTGAATTTGGACCATCAACCAAGATATCTGTAGCATTTGGACTAGTGTGACAGGAATATTTGTTGAATTTGGACCATCGACCAAGATATCTGTAGCATTTGGACTAGTGTGACAGGGATATTTGTTGAATTTGGACCATCGACCAAGATATCTGTAGCATTTGGACTAGTGTGACAGGAATATTTGTTGAATTTGGACCATCAACCAAGATATCTGTAGCATTTGGACTAGTGTGACAGGGATATTTGTTGAATTTGGACCATCGACCAAGATATCTGTAGCATTTGGACCATTGATAGAGATATCTGTAGCATTTGGACCATTGACAGAGATATAAACAGCTTTTGGACCATCAACCAAGATATCTGTAGCATTTGGACCATTGACTGAGATATCTGTAGCAATTGGACTATTGACAGATATCAACAGCTTTTGGACCATTGACAAAGACATCTGTAGCATTTGGACCATTGACTGAGATATCTGTAGCATTTGGACCATCAACCAAGATATCTGTAGTATTTGGACCATTGACTGAGATATCTGTAGTATTTGGACCATTGAGGGAGGTATTCTGTTGCTTTTGGAGCTGTGACAGTTGCTACAGGAATATTTTGTTACATGTAGATCAGTGTTTTTTCTTTTGTCTGCGATAACAGTTGTAGCCTGTGTCAGTATTAATTTCTTAGGAACATTTACATTTTGGCCAAAAGCTTGTGATTATACTAGCCTGCACCATGTTCCCCAAAGCAGTCATAGCACTAAGCTGATCATACTAACGTAGACTCAGGATTGCTGGAGCACTGAGATGACTGTGTTTACAAAAAGGGCTTTGTAGAAAAGTATACAGTACCCATAAAACCCTGAAATTCCACTAGCCCTCTGGATGCTGTTATCATTGACACCAAGCTCGCTGTGGTTACATGGTGACTTCTATTCCGTGAAATCAAAAGAGGAACAGGATTTCCTGAGTTGGGTGTTGACAGTTGATTGTGAGTGTAAGTGAGGCACTTTATATATAGCATCACTGAGTGCCTGAATCCCCCCTTTGTATCTCTGGAAATAGTATCTTACCCTTACTCAGCAAACTGTAGCTGCAAAGATGCAATGAGTTTAAATTAAAATGCTTCCTGTTGTGTAACTGTGCTTTTTCTGCACAACAGCTGGCAATACTCAGGCCGACCTTTGACTAGGTTAATAGGTGTGAACCTAAAAGTCAAGATTTCTTCCTGTTAGACGGATCAGCATGAAACCAAATACATTTATTTTTAAACCAAATTTGGACCCGTAAACAGGAACTTTTTTTAGATTTATAAAATAAGTACACATTTCCTTCTTGCACTTATTTTCAAAGACTTTGTCTGTTTTGGAGTACCTTAGTATTATTCTTTTTACCGACAAATGTCCGATATACCTGTATCCCATCCCACCAACTGAGCCCACCCCACCTACTTGGCTCTATGTGTGTATATTCAACTGTCAGTATTCCCATTACACACTGCAGTGTTGTTCCACACGCCATGCTTCACACCTCCCCGGGGATGGACAATTCATCTTCTGTCACTGATGTTTCCATAACCACCTTCCAAGTCATGCTTCATGTAATATTGTGTAAAACATGCGCATTTGCTGCCATTTGTGGCAGTTTCCAGGTTGTTTTGAAAGTTGATTGAACTTGTTCTTATGTGAATTAATTCCATTGCTAGCTGAGTCCTGGAGCTTGCTGTGAAATTTGTGGATTTGTTGAGCCACATTACCCTGTTTTAACAAGGGAAGTTTGCAGTAGTGTTCATCCAGGGGTGGTGTGAAGGATGTGGAACATTGCACAGCTATGTGGTCCTTCCCACAATCAGGTGTATCCTGAGCCTGTACATATGTTTTTGCTACTATGTCTGTTTTTCCTTATAGCCAAAGATACAGTGTGTTTCTGTGATATTTCTGAAAGAAATCCCATGTCACCTTCTCTGTGGGTAACGTGAGTCTTGTGGGTAACGTGAGTCTTGTGGGTAACGTGAGTCTTGTGGGTAACGTGAGTCTTGTGGGTAATGTGAATCTTGTGAGATCGATCCCAGTGAGTTGCTATATGTGTACTGCTTCCACTACCTTGCATATGTGTGTTATAGATTATCTCAGCAAAATGAACTCGATACTCAGACACACATTTTGTTTTCCATGCAGTACGAGAGCATGCTCCTTGAGCCTACAACTGGATGACTGTTACGTCTGTGGATTTACAGATACATGTGTAGGTGTGTGTAAAGTGTAATACTGGAGTCATGGTGTGTTGGTCTGTACAGTGTCATATTGTGTGATGTGTACATGGACGTACAGTATGTTATTGTGTGGTGTGTTAGTTGTAAAGGTGTGTGTGGTAGACATGTTTTGGGGTGTGTACAGTGTCATATTGTGTGATGTGTACATGGACGTACAGTATGTTATTGTGTGGTGTGTTAGTTGTAAAGGTGTGTGTGGTAGACAAATTTCTGGGTGTGTACAGTGTCATATTGTGTGATGTGTACATGGGTGTAGACGACAGTCCTTTCTGCTTTGACAATGCAAATAGACATGTAGTGTTATCATTATTTTCATGTGCAATAGAAAGATGTCTTCTCGGTACCAGCTGCATTTCATGGTCCTATGCATGCCAGAAGTAGATAGTTTCCTTTCCCTATGCCACCAGGTGATGGTGCAGCAGCCTTTTAGTATGGGAAAACATGTGCACAGCTTGTGCTTGTCTAACACTGTTGTAGCGTTATAAGTCACATGGTTGTCTGTCCTCTCACCGTGTCAATACTGACATCACCAGATTGGTTGATGTTTCCTACCTCCTGAAACCTTGCACACATGAGTTGTCTCCCTTGTATCAGTTTGCTCAACAAATGTCCTACTGTACATATACAATGTATATTCCTGCATTACTGTTATCACTATGCAGGTTAAAGGTAGAAATGGAAGCAATGTACTATACCTGGCCATATTGCACCAGTAAGTCATAAACAAATCCAGTATCAGTCCGATACCAGCGGTCTAGTACTAGAGTTGTCTGTTTGGTTTCTTATAAGTATTTTAGCTTGTTATTTGTTACTCCTGCACCTTGAATTCCATATTTGTTTTAAAGATATCTTTGCTAGTGCTATTAGTCTTGTGCGTACAATATTCAACCCAATAAGACTGTAAAAGACACGAGTTTGCTGTCGGAGATAAGCTCAATTCTCACCATGATGCAACGAGTGTGTTGATACATATTACATAGCTGGAACATGTACTGGGTTGAATATTGGTTGATGTTGTTCTAAGTTGATGTAAATTTTACTTTTAAGAAATGTTATTTAATGTCCATATTGAAAAGATGTGCAATGTAGAGAGTACACTATGTAATTAGCTTAGCTTGTTGACAGGACCCCGACTGACATGACCAGCTTATACCCTTGAGATGCCCTTTGGTCAGTTTGTGTCTGTCTGTAGTCTGCCAAGCTTGTAACCCTTGTTCATGCCAGCACAGTGATGGCTTTGACTCATCTGTAGAATGAATACTCAAATTGTTAGAAACAGGCTTTGCTTGATGTTGTCTGTATACTATACAATGTGTTATTACATGTAAAATATTTCATTTTGTTGCCTGGTTGTTTTCAGTGCAGTGTACTTCCTTTTTCCCCATGAAACACTGTCTTCCTAAACTGCTGATTAACCCCAAAAACTTACAAACATTAATCGAAAGCACAAGCAAGAGATCATTCCAAATATGGATCAATGTCTATTTTTCTGATTGCAGGGTTATATTTTTCACAGCTAGGTGGGGACCACTTGTTTTCTTAAACTTGACACACTAATGGCTGTAGACCCTTCTTTTCTAGTCAGTATATGTAAGAGCATGACAGCATATAAACTACAGCATAAAACCTACCTCAAAATAGACTCTTACTCCAAACTGCCCTTTACAACACTTGGCTGTCTCTCCTTGTCTCAATCGAACACCAGGTCATCTCTCCCTATCCACCACTGGGCCAATCTTCTATTAATCCAAACTATCCATTATACAAGTATTATATTTGTTTCACTGTCATTTAATGTCTTCAGATTAGCTTTGGTTTAATGTGAGCCATATGCTTTGTGTATTCAGTGTTTGTATTTACTTCAGCATCGGTTATATGTTAATAGGGAATCTTCACATGCATTATGATGATTATACCAGCATTGTGGACATGACATCACATCCGCACACCAAAATTAGACATTTGCACAAGCAAGCATTATCCATCAATATACATCTGTATTGACAAACAATAGATTCCGTATAACTATCATTCATTACCCGGTAATTAAGATGCTAATTTCATTTTTGCATTTACAATAGGCATTGTTCTTAGATCCATGGCAGAATTTTATTGGTATATATATTTGTGTCTTTAGAGGGTTAAAACCAGCTTGCTTGTATGGGGCTGGAGATTGACCCCGATAACATGCTTGCTTTCCGCAATTACATATTATCTGTATTTTAGATGCTATTATACATTTGCCTTGTCAGCAAACAATGAGGTAGTCGTGGCATGAAGCTGAAGAACATTCTCAGGCAGTGCTGAGTTGTGGGAGGGTGAGCTGAAGAACGTTCTTTGTAGGCTTGGGTTGTGGGAGGGTGAGCTGAAGAATGTTCTTTGTAGGCCTGGGTTGTGGGAGGGTGAGCTGAAGAACGTTCTTTGTAGGCCTGGGTTGTGGGAGGGTGAGCTGAAGAACGTTCTTTGTTGGGTTGGGAGGGTGAGCTGAAGAATGTTCTTTGTAGGCCTGGGTTGTTGGAGGTGAGCTGAAGAATGTTCTTTGTAGGCCTGGGTTGTGGGAGGGTGAGCTGAAGAATGTTCTTTGTAGGCCTGGGTTGTTGGAGGTGAGCTGAAGAATGTTCTTTGTAGGCCTGGGTTGTGGGAGGGTGAGCTGAAGAATGTTCTTTGTAGGCCTGGGTTGTAGGAGGGTGTGCTGAAGAACTTTTTCTTTGTAGGATTGGGTTGTGGGAGGGTGAGCTGAAGAACGTTTTTTGTAGGCCTGGGTTGTGGGAGGGTGAGCTGAAGAATGTTCTTTGTAGGCTTGGGTTTTGGGAGGGTGAGCTGAAGAACGTTCTTTGTGGGATTGGGTTGTGGGGGGTGAGCTGAAGAATGTTCTTTGTAGGCCTGGGTTGTGGGAGGGTGAGCTGAAGAATGTTCTTTGTAGGCCTGGGTTGTAGGAGGGTGAGCTGAAGAATGTTCTTTGTAGGCTTGGGTTTTGGGAGGGTGAGCTGAAGAACGTTCTTTGTAGGATTGGGTTGTGGAGGGTGAGCTGAAGAATGTTCTTTGTAGGCCTGGGTTGTGGGAGGGTGAGCTGAAGAATGTTCTTTGTAGGCCTGGGTTGTTGGAGGGTGATCTGAAGAATGTTCTTTGTAGGCCTGGGTTGTTGGGGGTGAGCTGAAGAATGTTCTTAGTTCCCTGAAATGTGGTATGAGTAGGGTGAGGGAGAGCTGTGAATGTTCTGTGAAGTCTTGGATACCCTTAGGACAGGTCATTATTATTTGTATACACATTTCCCCACAGGAGGTTTTTGAACACAGTTATACTGACTGATGATGGACTCTGATTCGTCAATGACTATGTGTACTATAGCAGCATTAGGTTTTACTGTATGATAACTACTATCTCTGCACTGTAATGTGACCAGGGTTTTCTTCCACAAAGCATTCTACATGGTAAGATGATTGTAGCTTCCATTCTTGATAAACCTTTGAAGTGATCAGGAGCTAACCTCCAGATACACATGCAGTTCTTAAGTAAGATCATTGTTTTACAGTATTCACCCTTTTTAAGACCTCTTGGCACTTAAAACATTAAGTTGGGTGGGTGGTAAATAAAATTGTTATATAACAAGTTTGTATTGTTTCAGAGATTGAACAGTATTGATCATATTTTATATCAACTAGAAAATAGGGGTGTGTAAAATATTTTGTTCTTTCACAGGGTGGTTATCAAGATTACTTACAGACAGGCCTTAAGCTGTCAGGGTTATAAATAGATGTCATTTTGAAGGTTTATTGGTGCAGTGTTACAGTGCAATATTTCTGTTCAGACATGCGCAACACTTGATCCCTCTATCCAGTCAGCTCAGTCAACTTGGCAAAATACAACTAAATAGTAATGGAAATATGTCAGTAGGACTATTTGTATCTGTGTGGAACAGATTGTTTTCAAAGACCTAATATGGATTCAGCAATTTATGTTGTCATAATATGTAATGATGTTTTCCACATTGCCAGACAATTAAAAGAACTGGTCATGTTGAATGTTTTCTTCCCAATTGGACAAGTTGTTAGTGTGAGACTCTACCTGGTTTCTTTAGCCTCATGGGGATACTGATCTCAAGCCGTGGAAGAGTCTTTGAAGAAAATCCTGTGAATATATTAAGTTAAATGTTCTTATTCATGTTTTTCACTTATCTCTTCTGTGTATTTGAACTGATCTGCAATGTTTTGATTATATTTTGCCAGAAAAATATTCTGGTTCTGACAGATGAATACAGCAATGTTCTTCCCGTGTACTGAACCAAAACTGACCAATCATATCGTCTATGTTCAGGCTCCAGCTCAAAACGTTAGAGTGACAGTTTTTTAAGATTTTTTTGAATGATAACTTTATTTTGTGCCAATCTTTCAGTAGGGAGTTCCCTCTATGTGTCAATGTTGAACATCATGATTAGACATTTTGATACTGTTTAATTTCCCTCATCTGATGGAAGACCAGTGTTTGTTCACAAACATATATTTCTTTGACCTGAATAAAGGAAGTGTTTGCTACATTTGATATTTTTTGTTTGTTATAGTCATCACACACAAACCATTCCTCATATCTATAGCAATGAGGTGCACCTTTGGATGTCCCATATATAGTACTGCTCTACAGGGCTGTGCCCATATATAGTACTGCTCTACAGGGTTGTGCCCATATATAGTACTGCTCTACAGGGCTGTGCCCATATATAGTACTGCTCTACAGGGTTGTGCCAGTATATGTGCCCATATATATATACTTAGTACTACTGCTCTACAGGGGGCCTGTGCCCATATATAGTACTGCTCTACAGGATATAGTACTGTGCCCATATAAAGTACTGCTCTACAGGGTTGTGCCCATATATAGTACTGCTCTACAGGGCTGTGCCCATATATAGTACTGCTCTACAGGGCTGTGCCCATATAAAGTACTGCTCTACAGGGTTGTGCCTGTATATTGTACTGCTCTACAGGGCTGTGCCCATATATAGTACTGCTCTACAGGGCTGTGCCCATATAAAGTACTGCTCTACAGGGTTGTGCCTGTATATAGTACTGCTCTACAGGGCTGTGCCCATATAAAGTACTGCTCTACAGGGTTGTGCCCATATATAGTACTGCTCTACAGGGTTATTCCCATATATAGTAATGCTCTACAGGGTTATTCCCATATATAGTACTGCTCTACAGGGTTGTGCCCATATATAGTACTGCTCTACAGGGTTGTGCCCATATATAGTACTGCTCTACAGGGTTGTGCCCATATAGTACTGCTCTACAGGGCTGTGCCCATATATAGTACTGCTCTACATATATATAGTACTGCTCTACAGGGTTGTGCCCATATATAGTACTGCTCTACAGGGCTGTGCCCATATATAGTACTGCTCTCTACATATATAGTACTGCTCTACAGGGCTGTGCCCATATATATAGTACTGCTCTACAGGGTTGTGCCATATAGTAAACTGCTCTACAGGGTTGTGCCTACATATATATAGTACTGCTCTACAGGGTTGTGCCCATATATAGTACTGCTCTACAGGGTTATTCCCATATAAAGTACTGCTCTACAGGGTTGTGCCCATATATATACTACTGCTCTACAGGGTTATTCCCTGTATATATAGTACTGCTCTACAGGGTTATTCCCATATATACTACTGCTCTACAGGGTGCCCATATTTGCCCATATATAGTACTGCTCTACAGGGTTGTGCCCATATATAGTACTGCTCTACAGGGTTGTGCCCAGGGTTGTATATAGTACTGCTCTACAGGGTTGTGCCTGTATAGTACTGCTCTACAGGGTTGTTCCTGCTCTACAGGGTTGTGCCTGTATATAGTACTGCTCTACAGGGTTGTGCCTGTATATAGTACTGCTCTACAGGGTTGTGCCTGTATATAGTACTGCTCTACAGGGTTGTGCCTGTATATAGTACTGCTCTACAGGGTTATTCCCATATATAGTACTGCTCTACAGGGTTTGTGCCCATATATAGAACTGCTCTACAGGGTTGTGCCTGTGTATAGTACTGCTCTACAGGGTTGTTCCCATATATTGTACTGCTCTACAGGGTTGTGCCTGTATATAGTACTGCTCTACAAAGTTGTGCCCATATATAGTACTGCTCTACAGGGTTATGCCTGTATATAGTACTGCTCTACAGGGTTGTGCCTGTATATACTACTGCTCTACAGGGTTGTGCCTGTGTATAGAACTGCTCTACAGGGTTGTGCCTGTGTATACTACTGCTCTACAGGGTTGTGCCTGTGTATAGTACTGCTCTACAGGGTTGTGCCTGTATATAGTACTGCTCTACAGGGTTGTGCCTGTATATACTACTGCTCTACAGGGTTGTGCCTGTATATAGTACTGCTCTACAGGGTTGTGCCTGTATATACTACTGCTCTACAGGGTTGTGCCTGTGTATAGTACTGCTCTACAGGGTTGTGCTTGTATATAGTACTGCTCTACAGGGTTGTGCCTGTGTATAGAACTGCTGTTATGTAATCCTTCTCTACACTAGTGTATGAAATAAGGCCCGTCCCACCACCTGAGACGGGCTAGATTTCTGACAGACGGTCTAATACGGATGGTCTGCTGAAAAATTTAGACAACATGTTCCGTACATCTGAGTAAATTCGCCATATCTTAAAATCTATTATTGTCTTTGGATTGTCTGGTCTTGTTAAATCCATTTTGGGCTGGTAACATTTTGAGGATACCAGCCCTGATGTCTGGCTGGGTGTTTGGCTTGTGTCCCTTATGTAATCCTGCTCTACACAGTTGTTAAATACAGTTGTGTCCCTTATGTAATCCTGCTCTACACAGTTGTGTCCCTTATGTAATCCTGCTCTACACAGTTGTGTCCCTTATGTAATCCTGCTCTACACAGTTGTGTCCCTTATGTAATCCTGCTCTACACAGTTGTGTCCTATATGTAATCCTGCCCTGTCCCTTATGTAATCCCTACACAGTTGTGTCCCTTATGTAATGCTGCCCAATACAGTGTGTGTCCCTTATGTAATCCTGTTCTACACAGTTGTGTCCCTTATGTAATCCTGCTCTACACAGTTGTGTCCCTTATGTAATCCTGCTCTACACAGTTGTGTCCCTTATGTAATCCTGCCCTACACAGTTGTGTCCCTTATGTAATCCTGCTCTACACAGTTGTGTCCCTTATGTAATCCTGCTCTACACAGTTGTGTCCCTTATGTAATCCTGCTCTACACAGTTGTGTCCCTTATGTAATCCTGCTCTACACAGTTGTGTCCCTTATGTAATCCTGCTCTACACAGTTGTGTCCCTTATGTAATCCTGCTCTACACAGTGTGTCCCTTATGCAATCCTGCTCTACACAGTTTTGTGGCCCTTATGTAATCCTGCCCTACACAGTTGTGTCCCTTATGTAATCCACAGTTGTGTCCCTTATGTAATCCTGCTCTACTCTACACAGTTGTGTCCCTTATGTAATCCACAGTTGTGTCCCTACACAATGTGTCCCCTACACAGTTGTGTGTCCCTTATGTATGTAATCCTGCCCTACACAGTTGTGTCCCTTATATGTAATCCTGCCCTACACAGTTGTGTCCCTTATGTAATCCACAGTTGTGTCCCTTATGTAATCCACAGTTGTGTCCCTTATGTAATCCACAGTTGTGTCCCTTATGTAATCCTGCTCTACACAGTTGTGTCCCTTATGTAATCCTGCTCTACACAGATGTGTCCCTTATGTAATCCCGCTCTACACAGTTGTGTCCCTTATGTAATCCCGCTCTACACAGTTGTGTCCCTTATGTAATCCACAGTTGTGTCCCTTATGTAATCCCGCTCTACACAGTTGTGTCCCTTATGTAATCCTGCCCTACACAGTTGTGTCCCTTATGTAATCCCGCTCTTCACAGTTGTGTCCCTTATGTAATCCTGCTCCACACAGTTGTGTCCCTTATGTAATCCTGGTCTATTCAGTTGTGTCCCTTATGTAATCCCGCTCTACACAGTTGTGTCCCTTATGTAATCCTGCCCTACACAGTTGTGTCCCTTATGTAATCCTGCTCTACACAGTTGTGTCCCTTATGTAATCCTGCTCTACACAGTTGTGTCCCTTATGTAATCCTGTTCTATTCAGTTGTGTCCCTTATGTAATCCTGCTCTACATTCAGTTGTGTCCCTTATGTAATCCCGCTCTACACAGTTGTGTCCCTTATGTAATCCCGCTCTACACAGTTGTGTCCCTTATGTAATGCTGCCCAATACAGTGTGTCCCTTATGCAATCCTGCTCTACACATTTGTGTCCCTTATGTAATCCTGCTCTCTACAGTTGTGTCCCTTATGTTATCCTGCTCTACACAGTTGTGTCCCTTATGTAATCCTGTTCTATTCAGTTGTGTCCCTTATGTAATCCTGCTCTACACAGTTGTGCCCCTTATGTAACCCTGCCCTACACAGTTGTGTCCCTTATGTAATGCTGCCCTATACAGTTGTGCCCCTTATGTAATCCTGCCCTACACAGTTGTGCCCCTTATGTAATCCTGCCCTACACAGTTGTGCCCCTTATGTAATCCTGCCCTACACAGTTGTGCCCCTTATGTAATACTGCCCTACACAGTTGTGCCCCTTATGTAATCCTGCCCTACACAGTTGTGTCCCTTATGTAATCCTGCCCTACACAGTTGTGTCCCTTATGTAATCCGCTTTTGTTTCTTATGTAACAATGTCCAAAGTTAAGCTAATTTGTTCACAGTATATCAAGACAAGTGAATCTATTCAGTACTGGTAGGTGTGCACCTGCACTTCACAAAACACCACAAAAACAAAGGAATATGTACCATATGAAGTACTGAATTAACCAATCAGTGTCTGGCGGAGTCGGGTCAGAGCGACATCGTGGATCCTTGAGACTCATGCATATGGAGGTTAAGTGGGTTTTAATTGGTAGCGTTACCCGGATGTAGACAAGTGCTGGGGTAATTACGGTGTGCTGCTTTTCCTGATGGTTTGTTCCAACAACAACAGTCGTCATGCCTTGTTCTTCCCTAGTGCTCTCGTGACAGGCTTCTAGACTTGCCCCAGGCTCTCTGCCATAACAGGCATACACTTGTCTCCCACCACGGGCGTCGAGACTGATTCAGGTCTCTGTCACATTACATGCAGCCACTTGTTTGTCTTGATGGGCAACTAGACTGACTCCAGTCTCTGTCACTTGTTTCTCTTGATGGGCAACTAGACTGACACCATTCTCTGTCACTTGTTTGGCTTGATTGGCAACTAGACTGACTCCAGTCTCTGTCACTTGTTTCTCTTGATGAGCAACTAGACTGACTCCAGTTTCTGTCACCTTACATGCAGCCACTTGTTTTTCTTGATGAGCAACTAGACTGACTCAAGTCTCTGTCACTTGTTTCTCTTGATGGGCAACTAGACTGACACCAATCTCTGTCACTTGTTTCTCTTGATGGGCAACTAGACTGACTCCAGACTCTGTCACTTGTTTCTCTTGATGAGCAACTAGACTGACTCCAGTTTCTGTCACCTTACATGCAGCCACTTGTTTTTCTTGATGAGCAACTAGACTGACTCAAGTCTCTGTCACTTGTTTCTCTTGATGGGCAACTAGACTGACACCATTCTCTGTCACTTGTTTGTCTTGATGGGCAACTAGACTGACTCAAGTCTCTGTCACCTTACATGCAGCCACCTGTTTCTCTTGATGGGCAACTAGACTGACTCAAGTCTCTGTCACTTGTTTCTCTTGATGAGCAACTATACTGACTCCAGTCTCTGTCACCTTACATGCAGCCACCTGTTTCTCTTGATGGGCAACTAGACTGACTCCAGTTACTGTCACAATACATGCAGCCATTTGTTTCTCTTGATGGGCAACTAGACTGACTCAAGTCTCTGTCACTTGTTTCTCTTGATGAGCAACTAGACTGACTCAAGTCTCTGTCACCTTAGATGCAGCCACTTGTTTCTCTTGATGGGCAACTAGACTGACTCCAGTCTCTGTCACTAGTTTGGCTTGATGGGCAACTAGACTGACCCCAGTCTCTGTCACTTGTTTCTCTTGATGGGCAACTAGACTGACTCCAGTCTCTGTCACATTACATGCGGCCATTTGTTTCTCTTGAAGAGCAACTAGACTGACTCAAGTCTCTGTCACCTGTTTCTCTTGATGGGCAACTAGACTGACTCCAGTCTCTGTCACATAACTAAACAAGTATGTAGACCATACCTTGGATCGAATACCAATATGAGCTTTAAGTGAACATTATTGCTGGAATCATTCCGTGGGCTTTTGACATTTTCTGACCATACACTATTAGTGAAAATTAATTCTGCAATTGTTCACAATACTGAAATATTGTGATCTGGCAATCACATTTAGTGTCAGTTTGTTTTGGATATATCTTCTCATTTCAGGATAATTGGGAAATATATCATATAGTGCAACAATGATTCGTCTGTGTAAATGAACGGGTCTCCAGATATGACATAGCCGAGTTACAAATACAAGAATCATTGGCTGCCTTGACGCTGGCCTATGGAACCTGACAACGCCATGGTTCGAATAGCACGTGATAATGACTACTGCTACCTAGTGCTGTGCAATATTACCGGTAAACCGGTATATACCGGTATAGTATCTCGCGATACGATTATCGCGATATGGTTCAGATTCTGCAATATATTGGGACATCCAAAGTTAGCTCCATTGAATTATCTGCCCTTGATTTCCAAAGCAAACAAAATGTGCTCTAAAAGTGCCGAATACACTTTTATTGCTGTTGGTTTCATGAAACATTTCACAAGTGGAAGCGTCATTATAAGTGGCTCCAAAATTGCCAAATAGTCTACCAAATACTTTACGTTGTGTGGGTTTGAATGGTTTCATTTGGAGGAATTAAGTGGCCTCAAATGGACCAATTTGTATTTGGACTTATTAGTAGAGCCTGGCTCTGAGTGACCATTTCACAGTTCACAGTATTTTGTTATTTTTGTTTTTTCCATCCACTTGTTTCTCTTGATGGGCAACTAGACTGAGCCCAGTCTCTGTCACATTACATGCGTCCACTTGTTTCTCTTGAAGAGCAACTAGACTAACTCCAGTCTCTGTCACTTGTTTTTCTTGATGGGCAACTAGACTGACTCGAGTCTCTGTCACATTACATGCGTCCACTTATTTCTCTTTTTTTCATAATGGGGCATATGATATCAATTTATCATACAGGCCTGAGTCGTAGAAATATTGTAGGACTGTATAATGACATTCAAGGATCTTAGCTATTGGAGGTCACACGCGATGTTAATCTCAAGTAGTTCAACTAAATCTTGGTTTTGTTTCATTTGGCAATAGTTCATGTTAACACATGAATCTGAATGAATCACATACAGTAACAATAATTACATACTGCACTGAAGTTCATTCTGTTTAAGCAAACAACACTGACCATGAAAATCATGTTATACTATTACCTTTATCATTATGTTCGCAAAACGTTGGTGCAATATGTTCCACATTAAGGTTATATATTATTATATTTATCTGTAAACCATTGGCATACAGCCATACACAATGGGGACGGAGAGCCTGAAAGTATGGTGTAACAGCAACTGAGAAGATGATGTTGCACACAGAGAGCTATTATGAAGTTATGATGTACGCACTTGGAGAGAAACCTTCCAGTCAATATATCACAATATATATTGCAATATCTCTTACATTATTGCAATATATCGCAATATGAAAATGAGGGTAATATCCACTCAAACACCACCACCGTAGATGTTCATCCAAAATCAGATATAAGTATTGAATTACATTAGAGATCCTAGTAGTTAACGGTTGTTGCACATGTTAATTACATATGTGGCTTCAAGGCAGCTGTTGTCATATTTAGGTGCCTTGTTCCAACTGGAAAGTCACAGACCCGGGTTCGATTCTCCACATGGGTGAAGCCCATCCCCGCCGTGATATTGCTGGAATATACTGCTAAAAGCGGCGTAAAACTGTACTCACTCACTCCAACTGGCGAAATGCATCAAAGTGACTATTCATTTGCTTGCAGCGCTATGGGTAGATACAACCTTGAGCTACAGAATCATTACAATGTTCCAAGGTTTGAGGGATGTCATTCTACCAATAACAATACCAAGAACCAAAACATTAAAATATTTGAAACGTATTTATCTAAACTTAAAATCCAGAAGGAACCTAGAACAATTCTTAATTTCAGGAACTGCCACCGTCGACAAGACACTTACGAACATCCTAGATGCCAGTGGTAAAGGTCCGTTAAAGGTCACATGAACTCTATGTGACGTATGACGTCATTGGAAGGCACACACATTGACGGTACTTAACACAGAATCATTAGTTTATTATAACGGACATCCCGCATTTAATGGGCGTCCTTGTTTGTACAGAGGAACATGAACCCATTGCCATGATTCCATAAATGGAATGTAAACTGGAAACGTGTTCATTTGGATGTTTTACAAATGTCCAGGATTATTTGAGGGCAAGTCCGGATTGAAGGGGCTGCACTGTAGTCCTGTTGTGTTCCATCGTGTTCCAACCTCTTCTACTTCCTGCTCGGCGGGTCCGCTTATACTGTAAATGTATATATAGCCGTTGATGCTTTGATAAAACAAGAATTTTACAAAAGTCAAATCAATATTCATAATCGGATGAACAACCTTTTCTGTTGACAACACTTGTGAAAAACAACACCTGTGTTAACGTGCACAGCTCTGTGTTGTAAACATGCCCTCGCCTTATAGCAGGAAGTATGCCGCAGTTAACCAATGAAATGAAAGATCTCATATATTTCCAACATATTTGATATTTTCGTCAAAAACAGCCAGCTTCGAAGCACGATCCATACTGAGGAAAAAGTTATACTTTAAAAACAGGGTTGTAAATTGTCTATAAAATGAAAAGTTGGATTGAAAAAGAAAATATGTAATATTTTTAAAGAGGATTGACCGAAAAGGTTATGTGCATCCACTGATAACCTGATTCCTTGTTGAGTTCTAGAACAGCTATTTGTTACGCTGCATTTAAGACAACAGTGTTAGAAGGTTATCTTGTAGATGAACATATACGGACATTTAGAGTAACCCTTTCTCGATTTCGTTGCAGCTCGCGTTATATAGATGTGTCAATTGTTATGTGACAGTGTTATTCAATGTGGAACATGGTTGTATTTGTATTGCATTGTTTCTATTAAAGAACCACTAAACTTTGTTTTTGTTACTCTTTTAACCATTACATATGAAAGATTTGTGGTTAGTCTTATGCGGAACACCAAATTTATTCTTTAAAAACTTGTGGTTATTTAATACCGAGCGATTAAAAGTTGCCAAAAAGTCGCCTGCTTCCCTCTCGCCCGCCAACGAAACCACAGACAGGTTACGTAACTCTGTCGCCAGAGCACTGGAGTGACGTCATATGAGGAACGATTTTCAGTTAGTTGTATAGAAAATGTGTAGCACGCTCATCATTTTGATGATTTCTCGACATCAACGATGACATGCCGAATCGTTGCTTTGTCGTCAATTGCTCCTAGGGGTCCCCATGCACAGATTTCCACAGGACCCCGCAGTTCGTGCTAAATGGGTTATGTTTGTGAGTGCGAAGCGAGCGTTGTGGAAGCCTGAAACGATATCTTACTTGTGTTCAGATCGCTTCACGGAAGTTAAAGAATCAAAACTACTTACTAGTTGTAGTAAAATATGCATATGATTGATGACCATAAAGATTTTCTATGACACAACTTGTAACATAACGATTTCTTCCTCGGAAGTGAGGTTGTGGTCGAAGTAACAATAATATTGTAAGTAGTATTATATTGACACCCACCTCGCTGCCACGAGAGAAATTGTTATGTTATACGCTTTGTCATGCAAAATCCTATTGGCCATCAATAAAATACATATTTTACTACCAGTAGAAAGTAGTTTTGATTTTGTAACTCGGTGGGAAACAAACCCAAATACCATTTATCCTCAGACTGGCGGATGTTCCCGATAGGGCGCCGCCATTTTTAAAAATAAAAAAAATCTGTTAGAATTAAGGAGATTATGGTTTGTTTTCATCAAGTTAGATAATCAAGACTACTTTCTACTCGTAGTTAAATATGTATTGGAATCATAACCAAACGGATTTTGCATGACACAACTTATAACATAACGATTTCTTCCACGGAAGCGAGGTGGGGGTCGAAGTCACAATACTGCGCGATAAATTTCTTGCTACATTCCCATGGTTAATGTCCACTCACCAGTATGTAGATACTAGTCAATGTGCGTCTTTATATTTGGTGTTATAATCCTAATTAGTTTATTATCATACTTGTATGCATTTTGAAACTAAATAAAAAGCAGACGATCTGCTGATACTTATAGTGAATTTATAACAGAACTGTAATATCTAGACATTTTATAGTTTGCCAATGTGAATCATAATTCGCACACACACCCTAGTGCATGTTGTCTGTCTCATTACACTTCACGGCGAAAACAATGATTCTGTTGAATGCTACGACAAATGAATAAAAACAAAATGCAAATATTAAAATCAAAACAGATTAAAGTTATAGGAACAATATCAGGCCATTACCTTGTTCGAGGAATGTATCCATCAATATCCACAAAACTGTTCCAAATGATGTGTCTTTTAACAGTTTAATATACGAAAAAGTGATAAATCTTTTCAGGTATTGGTGTATAGTCTCATTGGTCACCCAAGATAGCACACCTGGCAACTAATTGCATAATGTCCGCCTTTATTTAAAAACAGTAATTTAGTTAGCCAATAATGGGCAATCAATCAATGTATTGCCGGTTAATCCTTTGAAAGAAGGACGTTGTTTTTACGCAGACACCGACACGACAGAGTGTATTCAGTATAGATTAGTCAATCTACATAAATAAACACTACCTTTTGACAATTCCGCTGTGTAAGATAAAAGTAATTAATCAATCAGCGTGTTATCGGTTAATCCTTTGATCGATGTTTATAAAGTTGAATATTTACTCCAGACACAAGAAATGCCAAATGGGAACCTTTGTCAGGTAATTTAAGTGTGTTACCACTAATTATACCTGTTATAAATTCATTAACTGACCATCAAGTGAATGATGACAAATAACATGTGTAGGTTTATACCACCTAACACGGGTTACAACAAGGGAGTATTAATTGCTGTATTGCATGTGAAAACTTATGGGCCGACACTGTTTTGAGAATACAAACAGATTTTTACATGACATGATTAAATATCGAGGTAAAAAAACACAGAAATGGGATCAATTTGGATCAGTCATTATACAAATAGGGCCTAACGACACCAATCGATTTTGACAGAATCGTCTAGGAAAACAAGTTGTAACTCGGAAACTAGGCAAAGCATGAGACAAAATTAAATGACAGTAGATTGTGAGAACATATAGCTTTCATTTTCCACAACAATTGTCACGATTTCAGGTTTATACAAGCCTGTAAACAAGATAATTTAACCCCTAAAATGTAGATGAATTCTGCACAGGCCCTCCAAGCTATTCCTCATATGACGTCACATAGTCGCGCCGCTCTGATTGGTTGAAATTTCGTTCGCGGGTGAGAATTGTGCACTGTTGTCAAAAAAGGTCGATTTAAGTCAATTAAAGGTCGAAATGAGTAGTTTTAATGACGGGGTTTCATTTATAACGATGCGAGTTAGTGATTTATGTATTTTTACCCCCTAGGGTTTATGTGACCTTTAAGATACAGCAGGGGGCAGTGCTTTGCTCGTTACTATACTATTCCAAAAAAAGAAACGCATAACCCGGAAATTGTTGCGAAAATGTTGTATTTTCAAACATGTATAACTCGTCCACAAATAGACTTTAAGAAATGAATTTTTACATCAGTTTAGAAGAAGGTAATGCCTATACAACCAAGTGGATAATTGTAGATAACGGAGACGTTGAGCGCGATGGTGACCACGTAGCATGGTCGCGACGTCGGGTCTCCAGGCTCTCAGTCCAATTTCTCTCAACCTGTTCCGTACAATTTGACCGGATATCCTCCGAAGTTTAGGCACCCTGGTTTCTGTGCTCTCACACGTGGCAGTACGATCAAGCAAATGTAGTACCCGGATGTACCGTACTTGGGCTGCAGTGGTGACTCGAGGTCTGCCTGTACGGGGGCGGTCATTTGTTGTACATGTTTGGTTGTAACGAGCTGCAAGCAGTCATATCGTGCTCAGACTAACATTCAGACGCCTGGCAACAGAAAATTAGTAATCTCCAGCGTGCATTCTTTCAATGGCGATGTTCCGTGTCGCAGCGTCAAGACCTGGCGTACTGATTTGACTTTGAAACTCCTTCAAAACGGATGCCGATTTCCGAAAGTAATCTGGATTTTTATAGCCAAACAGTTCATGCTCTTTGCTGCACAACTTCAACTGGGAGGTGATTTCTGTTACGTTGTGGCGATGCCTTTTAATTCTTGTAACAAATCTCATCAAAATCAACATTTTCAAGTAAAGTCGACTCTTCACTTGTGCAATTGTGTAAAATCACGTTATCAACACTTGTTACATATTTTGACGATTGTTTGAACACCTATACAATACCTATGCGGTTCTTTTTTGGGATAGTATATATTTAAAGTGGCAGACGCAACTGACCGGAAATTTCAAGGCCCATTCCGGAATATTTTTTATTATTATTATATCAATTTTTCCCACTCTACAGCATAAATGATATAGTCATATATGTGAAGATGTACATGTTTTTCCCTTCGGTTTTATTGGTAAATATAAAGAACAGATAGGTATTTTAACTTCACACAGACGCACATACATTAAGCAGGTTGGTATAATTGAATATATTTCTTTCGATATGTACAGCAAACAAAAGATATTTTCAGATTATACGCATATAACAAATTACATACATTGTTCACATCTAGGCGACAGTACATAGTAGTTCATAGGGCATCTAGATATCAGTTTCAAATAATTTGTGAAAAGATGACCAGAAGGAATACTGTTTTGTAGTATTGCCCAGAGAGTTAGAGAAAGTTCTGGAAACTTTGTCCTGTATAACGGGGAGATAGTCTTTTTCCCCAGTCATCTCACATTACATCTCACGTTTCATGAAGTGAGTGAGTGAGTTTAGTTTTACGCCGCTTTTAGCAATATTCCAGCTATATCACGGCGGGGGACACCAGAAATGGGCTTCACATATTGTACCCATGTGGGGAATCGAACCCGGGTCTTCGGCGTGACGAACGAACGCTTGAACCACTAGGCTACCCCACCACCCCGTTTCATGAAGACCAGCAGTTGTGAGAAGATCACTTTCTACCCTACGTACTCAGATTGGCCTATTTTGGAAGATTGATTATAGTTGTAGCGAGGTGAATACTACCATCACTGTCTCTGTTATATTACTGTGATCACTGCTGTTATATTGAATTACTATAATAATTGTATTTAAATTGCCACTTTATTTGGCAATGTCATTGTAACTCCTTAGGTTAATGTTAGAATACAATTTTTGATTATTTCACATTTCTATACAATGTGTGAAGCCCATTTCTGGTGTCCCATTGCTGGAATATTGCCAAAAGCGACGTCAAACCATACTCACACATCCATTAGGAACTGGAATATATTGGTTGTGATTAATCTTGTGTGTTTATCTCACCTATTTTTGATGAAGCTCAGTAAAGAAAGAATCTCTCGATGTGCGTTCTTGGAGATGTAATGTTGACAAAAATAGGCGCAAACGTGGGTGGAAAATATATCTTTACGACGACGCATATTCCATGAAGAACATAAAGAACATCAGTCTGAGACAACATCTAATAATACGAATCTACCACACAGATCATATCGTTTTACGATATTACTTTACTTGATTAAGAACACCTTTACGTACTTAACTTTGTAAGGTCGAACCAGTTTATTCTGATATAACTACTCGGACTACAGAAGGATATGCATTGTCTGGAGGTATGGTATTTAACCTGCATTAGATACCTAACTGGTATTGGTGTCTGATGTTAACATCAAATACGGGGCGGCGGACTAGCCTAGTAGTTAAAGCGTTGGTTACGCCGCTTTTAGCAATATTCCAGCAACATCACGGCGGTGGACACCAGAAATGGGTTTCATACATTGTACCCATGTGGGGAATCGAACCCGGGCTTTCGGCGTGAAATTCGGCGAGCGAAAGATTTAACCAGTAGGCTAGCCCACCGCCCATTTGGTAATGTATCCAAATATCAAGTAGACAGATTCTTCCACGGTGAACATACAGCACTTGCGTTCACATGTCAAAGCAATACATTTATATATGACAGTCAATTGTTCGCAATGAGTGAGTGAGTTTAGTTTTACGCCACGCTCAGCGGTCTGTAAATAATCGAGTCATATCTTAAATTCTACGTGTAAGTTGGTTTGGTTGGTTTGTTTGTTGTTTAACGCCACACTCAGCAATATTCCAGCTACATGGCGGCGGTCTGTTAATAGTCAAGTCTGGACCAGATAATCCAGTGATCAACAACATGAGCATCGATCTGCGCAATTGGGAACCGATGACATATGTCAACCAAGCCAGCAAACATGGCCACCCGATCCCGTTAATCGCCTCTTGCGACAAGCATGGGTTACTGAAGATCAATATTATAACCCGGACCTTCACGGGTAAATCAATATTATAACCCGGACCTTCACGGGTAAATCAATATTATAACCCGGACCATCACGGACCATCCCTGAAGACCCTCATCTTTTCAAACGACCGAAACTGTTTCTGTTAAGTTATATCTGCTGGACATTTTGTTCAGCAAACGGTATTTCCCCTGAGGATCTTCCAAAGGCCGCAAATTAAATGAAGTAATATTTCTATGGTTAGGGCAATACTGAAGATATTTCTCAAAGAGATTTACGATACATCGCTGTGGACATGTTCTGATTTCACATGCTAGAACAGATTGCGATTCGACCTCCTGTGCTTCAATCAGCCTCTGGTTTGCCTTTGATATATCCCCTGTATAATACAAGCATGTGAAATCACGTCAAGCCTGATCTGTGACGTCGGTCCCGTCCAAGTGTGCCATGTTAAGACAAATGTGATAAAACACAGGGTTAACTCACAGGCAAACTGTAGCGCAAACAGGGTTACACAACAGAGAAAAATCACCAGTCCTTATCCGAGCGACGCATACAAGACTGGTCATTTTCTCTTTGTTGCGCAACCTTTTGGCGCGACAGTGTGCTTGTGGTTAACTATACATATGTAAATAAGTATTGCAACACCTATGGTTTTGACCCATATATAGTCCTATCATAATTCTGTTTGCATGATTATTTTGACCCTTTAGGGCATGCACGTGCTGCGATCAAATGCAAGCATCACGTGCAATACATGTACCCGCCATTACGCAAATATCAAGTTTCAATAATTTTCGATAATTTTGAAAATCAATTGATTTCGTTGTTGGAAATCAAATATGGGGCCTTGTCAACTGACAGCTGCTCAAAGATGTCCAGTTATTGGTATCCGGAATGAGGGCTACTGCAAGAGATGCTGGTTGTCATCCATGGACCTATAGGACCATCAGCCGATTGGCAGGAGACATCAGCAGACCAGTGATGTTACGGACAGTCAGCGTCCGACCACGAGTGACTACTCCTAGGGAGGATACAACCCTTCTCAGAATAGCACAACTTCATCCGTTCATGTCAAGTGTTAAACAGAGTGACTTTCACATTATCGTTCGTCCAACAGAACGGTACGAAATCGTCTAAAATAGACCAGATATAGAGCCTGACGACCTATCACACGTCCCCAGAGCACAAAGCTTGGTTGTAGTCAATCTTGAAAACACTTGAATTTGAGGTCATGGGAAAGGATCAACTGGTCGGACGAAAGTCGATTTCTTTTCTTCATGACTGGGGCGTTGGGGTAGCCTAGTGGTTAAAGCGTTGGCTCGTCACGCCGAAGACCCAGGTTCGATTCCCCACATGGGCACAATGTGTGAAGCCCATTTCCGGTGTCCCCCGCCGTGATATTGCTGGAATATTGCTAAAAGCGGCGTAAAACTAAACTCAGTCAGTCAGTTGTTCATGACTGATAGTCGAGCTTGTGTTTGGTGCCGCATGAGAACAACGGAATATCTTGGAAAAAGTACCGTTGGTTGGGGATTCATTGATAGTGAAAGGTGCCTTCAGACGATCAGACAAAATCGGAAATGGCACACCACAGACCTCCCAGACAGGGTTGTTGTACCACATTTCAGTGACCCTCCTCTGTACAGAAGCCGGTTTGCATGTACGGCAATGCTAGACCACATCGTGCACTACCTTGGTCCACAAGGAGTCAAGATCTAAATCCCCTAGAACATGCTTGGGACCCTATATGTCGTAGTATACACAAGAGAGATCCCCAGTACAAAATCTTGAAGTACTGGAACAAACCTTCCACAAAGAATGGAACGCAATACCTCAACGTTAAAGTCAACGTCTTCTACGAGGAGAAGGGTCAAGGATGTCACTGCAGTTGGCGAAGGTTACACAAGATAGTGACATAGCGTTCGGTTATAGATACGTTTGTGATTTCTTGAGGATTTTATGCCAGAATGTTGAAAATGACCACACGTGTTAAAGTCATACGACCATAGTTATCAGCACTACAAAAATAGTCAATTTTTCACCAAGTCTTCTTCTCTGAATAAAATACAGATTTTTGTTCGTTTTGCGTTTAGATTTAATTATTCCTTAAGCGTCAATTTATGCAGATGGTTAAATTGAGGTTTGAAGTAGTCCTCCGCTATGGTAAATGGTAATATATTAATACTCTGAAATTATGTGGTGTTGCGATTCTTTTTTTCCATGTGTATAGTTGTGTTCGATTGTCACTTCCTAAAATCCCATTATTCCACACTGCTTCTTCCTCTTCTAAGGATATTATTTATGTTTGTTTTGTTTTGTGATGTTTTCAAGAGTGTTTTTATTTGTACAAAACACTCGTCATTCAGAAGCTTGTATTGTCCATCCATATACATCTGACTACTGCATCAGAGGGATAATCCGTGCCATCTGCTCGTCATGCCGAAGACCCGGGTTCGATTCCCCACATGGGCACAATGTGTGAAGCCCATTTCTGGTGTTCCCCGCCGTGATATTGCTGGAATATTGCTAAAAGCGGTGTAAAGACATGCTCTCTCACTCATCTAGCAGACAAACCTGTACATGCCACAGTTTAGCTCGGAACTACAATGTCCCCAAGACATACAGTTATCACACTCAAAGACGTAGGCAGCTTTCTACCATGGATGAAGGCATTTATGTTAGTCAGCCATTGTTAAATAGTCGTTCCGCCCACTGAATCTCCGAGTGCTCTCCGAATATCTGAAATATCAATCGTGAAATGTTTACCTCTTAATGCTAATTTTCAAAATACATTAAGACAATTTTCATCGTCATAACCATTAGGGGCTTGATTTGTCACGCGAACGTGTGCAGAAACTGCAATAATGTCATCAGTGAAAAGATAAAAATAGTAACAATCCCGATGTTTGGACAGAAACAGTTTTAGTATAAAATACCAGTGTATGTTGCCATACTGTCTTCCAATTTAACTGATAAAACATAGTACAGTGGAAGCTCTCAAAACCGGCAGCCCTCCAATCCGTATACATGTACTGTAAAATGAAATTTATCTTACCTCACACATAAATGTCGGTTTTTGATTGGCTGAGCGCTCTTCTATTATTTCCAATGTACCCCCGAACAAGCGAGTAACATTTCAATGTACCCCGCTGTCAATGGCAACTCATTTGGTACTTCGTGGTAGTAATTTTTTATCTCGAATTACATTGAATCACGTAGATGTACGGAAATTACCGAAGTTTTGCGAATGCAAATCGATGGAAGGGAGATAACTCTAAATCTGTTTTTCTTGTCAGCAAAATCTAGCGATGGCTACAAAAAGATTTGTACCCGTGCTTCAAACAATTCAAAATTAACATTAAGGTGTTCGGTAAGATAAATACGTTGTTCACTGGTCCCTCGGGGCCCATGGGTTGATGTACCCTCGATGTTTGTTTATGTTCCCCTCGCCCTTCGGGCTCAGGGAACATGGCTCAGGGAACAAAAACAAACATCGAGGGTACATCAACTCATGTCCCTCTCGTGACCAGTGAACAACTGATAATGTATATTCATGTTGCGGTTTATCTATCCGTGTGGGTGTACAAAGCGCAAAAGAAATGATAGGCGAATTAACAGATTATGTGTAAACCAGAACGTTCCTCAACCCTGTCGGGAGTCTGCAATCTAAACAATCCAGCACTATGATTGTTTCGCTCCTCACAATGCCAACACTTCTAACTGGGGTTCCCACTCACACATATACCCGTGAAGATCCGCGCTAGAGTCGGTCCTCAGCAACCCATGCTTGTCGTAAAAGGCGACTAACAGGATCGGGTGGTCAGGCTCGCTGACTTGGTTGACACATGTCATCGTATCCCAATTGCGTAGATCCATGCTCATGCTGTTGATCACTGGATTATCTGGTCCAGACTCGACTATTAACAGACCGCCGCCATGTAGCAGGAATATTGCTGAGTGTGGCGTTAAACAACAAACAAACAAACCAAATCAACTTACACGTAGAATTTAAGATATGTCTACAATGTCTTGTCCTAGGCACAACGCAACAACCACATTTCCAGGAATCGAATCGGGACCGCAAGCCTGACAGGCACACGCATTACCCACTGCACTACTGTGCTGTGTATACCACAGTGAACACCATACATGATTTCATTTGCGATTGTCATTGACAGCAAATTGGGTTATTTTAGATTTTTGGCTCGTCATAACATTTTAAGACTTATTCATTATTTCAATATAGAATGGCGCGTAAAAGTAATTGTTGTTGTCACTGTCCAGTTTAAATATATTCATCTAATTACAAATACGCTAAAAACGTTCTTTTGCGTGCTAATAATTGCAGAAAGTATCATGTTTGTGACCGACATTGACCTGCACGGATTTACAGTGAAAGGGTGAAAAATCTGATTAATTCACGAAAGATGTTTTTTTCAAAAATAATATATATACCAATCTTTTTAAATGTATCAGTATGTAACTATAATCATATACTAAAAGTAAAGAAAGTACATAAATCAGTAACTAGACAGAGTGGACACACGTATTCAGTGCGTTTTCCATGAATTTTCATAATTTAAAAGCATGCGTTGTATTCTTGGCATGGAAATCAAGACACTGAAATAGACCGCAACCGAACCTTAATGTTGATCCTACCATGATGTGGACCCCACGCTTTTGAACAATTTGTACAAGGGCTCCTATTCAGTGGAGAACATGAAGCAGCCAGACTCCTGGGACAGAGGGATGATGATGATGATTGATGATGATGATGATGATGATGACGACAAGACTTTGGTGACCCTTCAGCACCCTCTCTGTCATCTGGATCTCGGTGAAAATGTGTTTGTGACAGCATATCGTGTTGGCCCGCCTGTAGCATCAACACAGGGATTGCAACGACATCGCATGCTCCTGATGAGTCGACCAATAAGGTTTTGTGCCGGACGCTGAACTCTTGAATCTGGCTGGCTGTTACCGTCGACGCTTGCCCGTGACAGATCGGGCGACATTGCTTGACATGTAGAAAAACAACTAGTCTCTGAAATGAACATATTTTACAGAACAATAAAAACAGTTCATAATAAAATTTTAAAAATATAATGAAAAGGAGCCCTGAGACTTTCTTCATTTTCAGAAGCTGTGGAAATCTAGACTTGCCACATAATCTAACTTGTACGGGCTTTCTTGGATATATTTGTTTCAGGGTCTGTATGACAGACGGAACTAGATGTTGACGAAGGTGAGTAGTCGAGCATCCTGGAATCCAAACGCTGGAGTGAGTGAGTGAGTGAGTTTAGTTTTACGCCGCTCTCAGCAATATTCCAGCTATATGGCGGCAGTCCCAAACGCTGGACATCGAGCAAACAGTATGTGTAGCAACCAGAAACTGAGATAAACAGTCCATAGTTTCCCTCTACCTACTGACGTGATGCTCCAGGTTATTGTTCTGTAGGGGCGGTGGGGTAGCCTAATGGTTAAAGCGTTGGCTCGTCACGCCGAAGACCCGGGTTCGAATCCCCACATGGGTACAATGTGTGAAGCCCATTTCTGGTGTCCCCGCCGTGATGTTGCTGGAATATTGCTAAAAGCGGCGTAAAACCAAACTCAGTCAGTATTGTTCTGTAACTCGCCACGACAGATCTGTCATCCCCCCTACTGTGATATCTCCAAACACCATAACCAATCCCCCGCCGTAACGATCAGGTGGCACCATAACAGGTGGCTGGTAACGTTTACCCTCACATGTCCATCTCTAGATTAACGCTTAGTCTCTGAATATATGTAATTTTGATAGTAACAAATAAACCCATTTATACATGACACGTTTTATGGATAACAACTTCTTTTTTATTCTTTACACGACGTTTCAGAGCTAATTCCTGCTCCTTCATCAGGTGAAGTTGGATCAACATGAATACAAAAATTAGCTTTAAACAGACGTTATTATCCATAAAACGCGCCATGTTGATCCAACTTCTAAATGCCTTTCAAAAACTTTAAACCGATTTAGATTGAAAAGGAGCCAATGGTAGATCAGAGATTCACCTGAATCGGAGGAAATTTAGACTTGCTTCATTTACGGCTTTAGCATTACAGGGAGGGTTGGGCAGTAGGGAAAATAATATAGTTCAGGGACTGTGAGACAGACTAGTCCATCTGTGAAGTCTAATTGCGTACCGTCACCCTCCACTGAACACGATATTGGACGACTGGGCTTCGTTCCAGCGACGGTAGCTGCAGACACCAGACGTGCTACTGCTATGTCGGTAGTATTGATGATATTGCTGTGTCGGTGGAATTGATGGTATTGCTGTGTCGATAGTATTGGTGATATTGCTGTGTCGGTAGTATTGATTGCTATGTCGATAGTATTGCTGTGTCTATTGTATTGGTGATATTGCTGTGTCGGTAGTATTGATGGTATTGCTGTGTCGGTAGTATTGATGGTATTGCTGTGTCGATAGTATTGGTGATATTGCTGTGTCGGTAGTATTGATGGTATTGCTGTGTCGGTAGTATTGATGGTATTGCTGTGTCGATAGTATTGGTGATATTGCTGTGTCGATAGTATTGGTGATATTGCTGTGTCGGTAGTACTAAAGGTATTGTTGTGTCGGTAGTATTGGTGATATTGCTGTGTCGGTAGTATTGATGGTATTGCTGTGTCGGTAGTATTGATGGTATTGCTATGTCGGTAGTATTGATGGTATTGCTGTGTCGATAGTATTGATGGTATTGCTGTGTCGGTAGTATTGATGGTATTGCTATGTCGGTAGTATTGATGGTATTACTGTGTCGGTAGTATTGATGGTATTGCTGTGTCGGTAATATTGATGGTATTGCTGTGTCGGTAGTATTGATGGTATTGCTATGTCGGTAGTATTGATGGTATTGCTGTGTCGGTAGTATTGATGGTATTGCTGTGTCGGTAGTATTGGTGATATTGCTGTGTCGGTAGTATTGGTGATATTGCTGTGTCGGTAGTATTGGTGATATTGCTGTGTCGGTAGTATTGGTGATATTGCTGTGTCGGTAGTATTGGTGATATTGCTGTGTCGGTAGTATTGGTGATATTGCTGTGTCGGTAGTACTAAAGGTATTGTTGTGTCGATAGTATTGGTGATATTGCTGTGTCGGTAGTATTGATGGTATTGCTGTGTCGGTAGTATTGATGGTATTGCTGTGTCGATAGTATTGGTGATATTGCTGCGTCGATAGTACTGGTGATATTGCTGTGTCGATAGTATTGATGGTATTGCTGTGTCGGTAGTATTGGTGATATTGCTGTGTCGGTAGTATTGATGGTATTGCTGTGTCGGTAGTACTAAAGGTATTGTTGTGTCGATAGTATTGGTGATATTGCTGTGTCGATAGTATTGGTGATATTGCTGTGTCTGTAGTATTGATGATATTGCTGTGTCGATAGTATTGGTGATATTGCTGTGTCGATAGTATTGATGGTATTGCTGTGTCGGTAGTATTGGTGATATTGCTGTGTCGATAGTATTGATGGTATTGCTGTGTCGGTAGTACTAAAGGTATTGTTGTGTCGATAGTATTGGTGATATTGCTGTGTCGATAGTATTGATGGTATTGCTGTGTCGGTAGTATTGATGATATTGCTGTGTCGATAGTATTGATGGTATTGCTGTGTCGGTAGTATTGATAGTATTGCTGTGTCGATAGTACTAAGATATTGTTGTGTCGATAGAATTGATGGTATTGCTGTGTCGATAGTATTGATCGGTGTATTGCTGTGTCGGTAGTATTGATGGTATTGCTGTGTCGATAGTATTGGTGATATTGCTGTGTCGGTAGTATTGATGATATTGCTGTGTCGGTAGTATTGATGGTATTGCTGTGTCGGTAGTATTGGTGATATTGCTGTGTCGGTAGTATTGATGATATTGCTGTGTCGGTAGTATTGATGGTATTGCTGTGTCGATAGTATTGGTGATATTGCTGTGTCGATAGTATTGGTGATATTGCTGTGTCGGTAGTACTAAAGGTATTGTTGTGTCGGTAGTATTGGTGATATTGCTGTGTCGGTAGTATTGATGGTGATATTGCTGTGTCGGTAGTATTGATGGATTGCTATGTCGGTAGTATTGATGGTATTTGCTGTGTCGATAGTATTGATGGTATTGCTGTGTCGGTAGCATTGATGGTAATTGCGTCGGTAGTATTGATGGTATTACTGTGTCGGTAGTATTGATGGTATTGCTGTGTAGGTAATATTGATGGTGGTATTGCTGTGTCGGTGATATTGATGGCATTGCTGTCGGTAGTATTGATGGTATTGCTGTGTCGGTAGTATTGATGGTATTGCTGTGTCGGTAGTATTGGTGATATTGCTGTGTCGGTAGTATTGGTGATATTGCTGTGTAGGTAGTATTGGTGATATTGCTGTGTCGGTAGTATTGGTGATATTGCTGTGTCGGTAGTATTGGTGATATTGCTGTGTCGGTAGTACTAAAGGTATTGATTGTGTCGATAGTATTGGTGATATTGCTGTGTCGGTAGTGATGATGGTATTGTCGGTAGCATTGATGGTATATGTGTGATGGTATTGTGATATTGCTGCGTCGATAGTATTGGTGATATTGCTGTGTCGATAGTATTGATGGTATTGCTGTGTCGGTAGTATTGATGATATTGCTGTGTCGGTAGTATTGATGGTATTGCTGTGTCGGTAGTATTAAAGGCATTGCTGTGTCGTAGTATTGGTGATATTGCTGTGTCGATAGTATTGGTGATATTGCTGTGTCTGTAGTATTGATGATATTGCTGTGTCGATAGTATTGGTGATATTGCTGTGTCGATAGTATTGATGGTATTGCTGTGTCGGTAGTATTGGTGATATTGCTGTGTCGATAGTATTGATGGTATTGCTGTGTCGGTAGTACTAAAGGTATTGTTGTGTCGATAGTATTGGTGATATTGCTGTGTCGATAGTATTGGTGATATTGCTGTGTCTGTAGTATTGATGATATTGCTGTGTCGATAGTATTGGTGATATTGCTGTGTCGATAGTATTGATAGTATTGCTGTGTCGGTAGTACTAAAGGTATTGTTGTGTCGATAGTATTGATGATATTGCTGTGTCGATAGTATTGATGGTATTGCTGTGTCGGTAGTATTGGTGATATTGCTGTGTCGATAGTATTGATGATATTGCTGTGTCGATAGTATTGATGATATTGCTGTGTCGATAGTATTGATGGTATTGCTGTGTCGGTAGTACTAAAGGTATTGTTGTGTCGATAGTATTGATGATATTGCTGTGTCGGTAGTATTGATGGTATTGCTGTGTCGGTAGTATTGGTGATATTGCTGTGTCGATAGTATTGATGGTATTGCTGTGTCGGTAGTACTAAAGGTATTGTTGTGTCGATAGTATTGGTGATATTGCTGTGTCGATAGTATTGGTGATATTGCTGTGTCGGTAGTATTGATGATATTGCTGTGTCGATAGTATTGGTGATATTGCTGTGTCGATAGTATTGATGATATTGCTGTGCCGGGGTAGTATTGATGATATTGCTGTGTCGGTAGTACTGATGATATTGCTATGCCGGGTGTATTGACGATATTGCTATGCCGGGTGTATTGACGATATTGCTATGCCGGGTGTATTGACGATATTGCTATGCCGGGTGTATTGACGATATTGCTATGCCGGGTGTATTGACGATATTGCTATGCCGGGTGTATTGACGATATTGCTATGCCGGGTGTATTGACGATATTGCTATGCCGGGTGTATTGACGATATTGCTATGCCGGGTGTATTGACGATATTGCTATGCCGGGTGTATTGACGATATTGCTATGCCGGGTGTATTGATGGTATTGCTATGCCGGGTGTATTGACGATATTGCTATGCCGGGTGTATTGATGGTATTGCTATGCCGGGTGTATTGACGATATTGCTATGCCGGGTGTATTGACGATATTGCTATGCCGGGTGTATTGACGATATTGCTATGCCGGGTGTATTGACGATATTGCTATGCCGGGTGTATTGACGATATTGCTATGCCGGGTGTATTGATGGTATTGCTATGCCGGGTGTATTGACGATATTGCTATGCCGGGTGTATTGATGGTATTGCTATGCCGGGTGTATTGACGATATTGCTATGCCGGGTGTATTGATGGTATTGCTATGCCGGGTGTATTGACGATATTGCTATGCCGGGTGTATTGATGGTATTGCTATGCCGGGTGTATTGACGATATTGCTATGCCGGGTGTATTGATGGTATTGCTATGCCGGGTGTATTGATGGGGGTGTCAACAGTGTTGATGGTATTGGTAAACTTACTGCATTCACTTTCTTCGCTTGATTGACCGAGCACAATCGTTGACTTCACATTCTTGAGAACTGTTTTCTTTCAAATAATTGTTAGTTAACAAATATTCTTGAAAGAAGACATTCGTCTTCGAGGTTTCATTGCAAATGAACAACCTGGGGCAATGGGAAGTTACGGATATTGCACATGCGCATACTTGCTGTGTGTGCGTCAATGCACCAGAGTTTACTCACGTGCACATAACAGTTACATGCGACAGTTTTGTTTTATGAGAACCTTTTGAAAAGTCTCACAGCCTTAAGGTGGTGAGTTTTACGCCGCTTTTAGCAATATTCTAGCAATATCACAGTGGGCAACACCAGAAATTGGCTTCACACATTGTACCCATACGGGGGAATCGAACCCGACTCTTCTGCGTGACGAGGAGCGCCACCACTAGTCTACTCCGCAGCCCGCCGCCCGCCGCCCGCCCCCCCTCACATGGTGAAGAAACCTCAGTCAATTTCTACCTATCTCGTCTTGGTGGTCGACTCACATGGTCACTTATAGTGATAAAGTTTGAGACAATTCTTGGCATCCTTTGTTAGTGTTAGCCCTGTGTTTGAAATCCTACAATACACCCCGCATGTTGATTACTTATTTAATTCCTGTGATAAGTCATTAATTTTCTGTCATGACAGGTTTTTATAAATTCTAAACAATAGTTTTGACGTCATTGATTTTGACATCTCAGTTGGTGTACATATCATGTCTATTACCAGATTCGTTTGCAATCTTGTTTCACAGTTGAAGACGTCTATATATTATTTATCACATGTATTTTATGTGCTTTAGAAGAGATGTAACTCGCGTAATAGATCACTCTCGATCGGACAACTCGAGACGCATTCTTTTCAATGTCTGGTGAACTTTGCGTCGTTTGGTTCAGTTTAAAATGTCACCTTCAGAAAAAAAAATAGCAGACTAACTGACTAACATTTGAAACTTGTTGCGTTGACTTAGAAAACTAAATTAACGTATTTCTTCTAAAAAGCGTCTGGGCGCTTATTTTTCAACGGAGTTCCAGAACCGGCGCTTATTAGAGGCCCGGCGCTTTTGCACTTACTGGGTGTGATTACCGTAAATGTCAGTGAGCTGCTTTACCCCCCGGCGCTTGTTGGAGGCCCGGCGTTTACTAGAGGAAATCCGGTAGTCGCAGTCACTGTCGCATTTACAGACTGATTCATTTCACATCAGGGTTACTTAGTATTAAAAAATCATAGGCGGATCCAGAATGACCATTGACACTCGTGTGAAAATGAAGTGTGCACCCCACCTTTCTCAATAGTGTGCACCCCTCCTTTTCTCAATAGTGTGCACCCCACCTTTCTCAAAAGCTGTATCCGCCCCTGAAAATGAATATATTTGTCGGTCTTCAGCAACCCTTGCTTGTCGTAAGAGGTTACAATCGGGTTGTCAAGCTCGCTGATTTGGTTGACACATGTCATCGTATCCAGTTGCGTAGATCGATGTTCATTATGTTGATCACTGGATTGTCTGATCCAGACTCGATTATTTACCGACTGCTACCAAACAGCTGGAATATTGCTGAGTGCCGCGTTAAACAACATACACAAAACAACACAAAACAAATGTATTTGTTGTGCATTGTCTATGTCGGACATATACCCAGAATACAAAGTTATGGCCGAGCCTATTTCAAAACTAAGATGTGAATCTGTGGAAATGTTAGGATAAAATAATTGGGAAGACCAATCCATATTTAGAGAAGGTTCATCTGGTAACTAATTTAGAGATATCATAATCATTTGTATTTACAATTAAAGAAAAATATTTTTGGCACTGATTTTAAAAGCAAAATAACTCTTCCTACACTACAACCTATTCCTATACAACACTATTAAACTCAGGTTTCACTCGTCAAAAATGATAATCATCTGACCATATAACAGTCATTTCTAATTTTCACTTTTCAAAAGAAGGTCACCTTTTTGAGGAAAACAAAATGTATGTTTTCCAAAAGCGCATATTTCCTGTTTAAAGTAAAAGATAATATTCCATAATGGTTTTGTTTTTAAACTAAAAGTACTAAACCAAATTATGGTAGTTGTTTTTTTCTGAAAGATTTCCTATGAGACAACCTATATTGGCAAAATATACTGGGTGGCGCTTAACGTTTTATTCACAGCATATATGTTCCCTTCATTGTGATTGATGAAAGCTTTCGAATACTTTCTGTCGACGCATATATTATGATATGAAAATATGATAAATGCAATACATGTTATATATCAATAGAGGCCGTTAATAGTAATATTCTAGCAATATCACAGCCGACAGGGGTTGAGGACAAGCTCGGGGACATTAGGGAATTGAGCTCAGTTGGGTCCCGTTTCACAAATCAATCGTAACTCGTAATAGCCGCCAGATGGACAATAGATGGACATGCACTTCCGGCCGTCGTACCGCTTCGGAAGCTTCGTGAACCCGGCTTCGACGTGCAATGCGAACACTTTCAGCACTATGGGAGATAGGGTAGCATGGTGGGTAAAGCATTGGCTCGTCACGCGAAAGTGTCAAGCCAATTTTTGGTGTCCCGCTCGTGATATTGCTGGAACATTCCCAAAGACGACGCAACACCATCCTCATTCACATTTACCACTAATCTGGCTTATGGCTCCCATTTCTGAACGCATACACCCTCTACCAGGCTAAATGATTATGGACCGCCATCGTGGTGTAGTGGTTAGATCGTCCGCCCGGAGAGCGGAAGGTCGCGGGTTCGATCCCCGGCCGCGTCATACTTGTTGGCCCCTGCCTGGCGCTCGGCACTAATGGGTACAACAAGGACTGGTCGGCTCGGAGTCAGTATAATGTGTCTGAGTGGGGTATTCATGCTTAACTGCAACATGGTATCTCAGTGAGCTAGCACTATAAAACCAGCTTAAGTCTGGGCTAGTACAAGCAGCCCCATATACACACGCGGCATGGGAGCGTAATATTCTTAAGTACGACGTTAAACCCCATTTCACCTCACCTCACCTTAAGTACGACGTTAAACCCCATTTCACCTCACCTCACCTTAAGTGCGACGTTAAACCCCATTTCACTTCACCTCACCTTAAGTACGACGTTAAACCCCATTTCACCTCACCTCACACAAATGATTATCAATATATTATTATCTTTATTCAACACGTATTCAAACCCACTCCATACCTTCGTTTGTTGTCGCATCCAGCCATATTCCAGCTAGACTAGGCGTCATTAATAAAGGGTCAATTGATATATAGCACATGTAAAGAAAAGTTTCTCAGAAATAATAGAACACAGGGTGTCATCATAATGTTTAATGTGTTGACAAACGTGACACATCGTGACATACAGACGAAAGGTTCAAACAGCACCGGCAGTCATCAGTTGTATAGATCAACCCACAATATGAAAATGACAAACATGACGCACACAGTCATTCAAAATCTTGTGTACCCTCCTCGCGCATCCAAGACACAGGTGCATCTTGTCCTCATGCTCCTTATCAAGTTCATAAAGAAAGCTTGCGGAATTTTCATTCTATTCCTCTACTAGAGCTCTGCGGAGTCCTGGGAGATCCACTGGCGCTGGGTGACGTGTGTACACACGTCAACCGAGCTCATCCCAGGCATGCTCAATTGGGTTGAGGTCCGGCGAGCATGCTGGCACTATATCCGCTCTACACCCTGCTGCCTAAGGAATTCCGTGACAATCCTGGCATAATGAGGCCTAGCGTTGTCGTCTTGCAGTAAACAGGGTCGACCATAACAACCATGCATACCTTGCAGGAATGGTACTGCTATTGGAACCAGGATCTCGCCCCGATAACGCTGTCCGGTAAGATTACCGTCGACCACATGCAGTGGGGTACGTCCAGTAGGAGATGTCCCTGCCCAAACCATGACCGACCCGGCGCCAATCGGTTATACGTGGCCACATGGCGAGTATAAATCATCGGCTGACTGACTGACTGAGTTTGGTTTTACGCCGCTTTTAGCAATATTCCAGCAACATCACGGCGAGGGACATCATCGGCTGACCATCATGGAAGGACAAATTGAATCTGCTTTCATCTGTGAAGAGCACACGAGACCACTGACGTTGATTCCAGCTGCCATGATGTCTACTCCATCTCAAACGCGCCTGACGTGGTGTAAGTGGTGGACGAACTGCAGGTCGCCTACAGCGGTGTCCGACTGCCCTTAAACGTCGACGAACGGTTCTCCTGGATAGCCTTACATGGTTAACATTGAGGTATTCTGTCTGAAGATCTTCTGCGTTAAATAATCTGTTACGTAACGCAGGGTTAATCATGTGGCTATCATCTCTCTGCCACAGTCTATCAATAGCACTCTAGCTGACACACTGGCATATAGCCTGACCCCTTTCAGCAAGTGTCAAAAAAGTCTTATTTTTAGCTGCGATTTCAAACAGGTACGTGAACAGTGAACGACAGTGAAAAAGCATCACAGCATGTGTATTGTCCTCCACTTTCCATGGTTAGAGCAACTTGTATGTGTAAATCAATGACATTAAGTGGCAGGTGGATTTCCATATTGACAATTTGAAATAAAATATGCCATTTGTAACAGAATGTATCGGACGTTAAAGAACGTAATAATGACATTTCAACGGCCTGATGTGTTTTCCAATATTGTTAAGAAAGTTTGTAAAGTATTCAGTTGTATATATTTCAAACCAAAACGAAGATTTTACAACATTTAAGAAATAGTGTTACCAACAGCTTGACCCTTCATTAATGACGCCGAGTATAAATGGCGGCTGTCTGTAAATAATCGAGTCTGGACAAGACAGTCCAGTGATCAACAGCATGAGCATCGATCTATGCAATTGGATGTCATACATAGAAGTGTTACAAATTTTGTCAGGACAGACTCAGTGCGTCCATGAACCATAGTGGTTTTCCATCTCCTGATCATGTATTCACCAAAACTGAGATGTTGTAAGTCTGAAGAAGGTAATCTAAATACTTTATGTACTTTTCCATCTGCCCCTGTCACTACACGGACCATCTTCTGATGTTGATGTTGATGTTGCTGTTGATGTTGCTGCAACGGCTTCAGTCCTCGACGGTTCTGTTTTGTCATGGAACTGTCTACGTGATCTGTCATTCATTAATAACACGGTCATCAGATTCCTTCATCCCCGAGTGGCCTGGTCACGTGTTCATCCTTTTCCACAGTTTTCAGTTCATCTGCCTCCCGTTATTCACCTCAAACAGTTATTCCATCCCTGTAAACCGCCCCTCAGTTGGTCTGATGACCCACCTACAGCTACCGATGGCCAGTTCAACATATGTAGTGGTCAGTGCCGGAAGATAGACATTGATTTAATTCGCCTGCCAGACGACTTAGTTAACCCTTTAACGACCAACCACCAAGTTCTATCCACCGTGTTTATCCTTACCATTTACCAGGGCCACCCTTTCGACCTATACTCGCGTGTATTATGAAACTCTCAACACGACTGGATTCATTCATTGTTATTCAGGTCCCTCGTCACTGGATCAAGCTAGTCATAGGTCCACAAAACACGCACGCCCTCGTTCACTCAATCTGGGATAACAAGTCACTTAACCAGTCTGAAAATACCATCTCAACCACTCGGTCAGTAAGAGGATAACAACTCGCTCACTCAGCCAGTCAGAAGATAACAACTCGCTCACTCAGTCAGAGGATAACAACTCGCTCACTCAGCCAGTCAGAGGAAAATATCTCGATCATTCAGCCAGTCAGAAGATAACAGCTCGCTCACTCAGTCAGTCAGAGGATAACAGCTCACTCGGTCAGTCAGAGGATAACAACTCGCTCACTCAGCCAGTCAGAGGATAACAACTTGCTCACTCAGTCAGTCAGGGGAAATATTTCGATCATTCAGCCAGTCAGAAGATAACAGCTCGCTCACTCAGTCAGTCAATCAGTCAGTCAGAGGATAACAACTCGCTCACTCAGTCAGTCAGAGGATAACAGCTCACTCGGTCAGTCAGAGGATAACAACTCGCTCACTCGGCTAGTCAGAGGATAACAACTCGCTCACTCAGCCAGATGATAACAACTCGCTCATGCAGCCAGTCAGAAGATAACAGTTCGCTCACTCAGTCAGAGGATAACAACTCGCTCACTCGGCCAGTCAGAGGATAACAACTCGCTCACTCAGCCAGAGGATAACAACTCGCTCACTCAGTCAGTCAGAAGGTAACAGCTCGCTCACTCAATCAGAAGATAAAAACTCTCTCACTCGCCAGTCAGAGGATAACAGTTCATTCACTCAGCCTTCAGAAGATAACAGCTTGCTCACTTAGTCAGAAGATAACACCTCACTCACTCAGTCAGAGGATAACACCTCACTCACTCAGCCAGTCAGAAGATAACACCTCACTCAGCCAGTCAGAAGATAACAGCTCACTCAGTCAGAAGATAACAGCTCACTCACTCAGCTAGTCAGAGGATAACAGCATGCTCAACTTGTCAGAAACCACCAACCAACCGCTCAGGCTGGAGGCAGTAAAGTACCTCTGGAGGCTGCATGGAGCGGAGAGGGTTAATACCCTCGGGTTTCAGGAGATGTCCGGCCTTCATTAACACGTCTGGTGGCCGGCACACAAAGTCATAATAAACATCTCCTGTATAATATACTCACTTGTAGTCTCCGTGTGTATCTCGACTACCGATGTTACTTACATACAGTCAACTATTCTCGTCATGGTAGCTCAGTTTAGGAATTGATTTAATCAAAATGCACCATAACTTGGATATAATAGTTAGAAGAGCACAGACACTCTGTAAGCTGCTGAATTAAGTGTTTAACGGGGCACGTGTCGGTCTCTCACTGTGTGATCAGGGGATAATGTCTTTGCAAATGCGAACAAAATATATGTGTTGTCTATACACATAGTCTCTTATAAAACCTTTATATCCGCAATGTATGTTTGATCTGACGCTAGCTCATTACCTTCGCTGCTGACCGTTATATTATTGACTCTCCCGAACTCTGCAGTGACCACCGCTGTCCCTTGGTGACCCATTGGACTTTCCGCAAAGCACAAGGCAAAACTGGGCTTGGGTCAGATGTCAGCCATCCCCTGAAAATCGCGGGTGAGAACTCCTGAAATGCTCGTCGTAAGAGGCGACTAAAGGGATTGGGTGGTCAGATTCGCTGCTTTGGTCGATGCAAGTCATCGTTTTCCAATTGCATAGATCAACGCGCATGTAAACTCAAATTTTATCGTAAATATCATACTGGCATTTTGTGATTTTTCAATCTCTGAAAGACATCACCACAGTTTGTCACAAGCCGTTTATTAACGGGGACTATGTTCATCCCTGTTCAGATACATGTCTGCCAAGTTAAAGTTTGTGTAATTCATATTGTGCGTGTAATAAAGACTTTCTATCTGTGAAGTCTCGTTTATCACAGCTGATAGATCCGAATACATAATGAAATTGTGTAGCAGACGAACAGAGAGCTTCGGAGGATTTCACTCAAATTTACCGGGGCTGCCAGTATGCCTGCCAGCGTTTTTACTGATTTTAATCAAACCGGTTGCAATGACTACCAAGCGGTCTGGGTGAGTGAGTGAGTGAGTGGGTGGGTGGCTGGGTGAGTGAGTGGGTGAGTGGTATTTCCTTCTGCTTCACATATTGTTCATAGCCATCAAACCCGGGCTTTCGGCGTGACGAGCAAACACTTTAACCGCTAGGCTTTCCTAACGCCCAAAAGAAAGATTTGACATTCCAAGTCTTCCCCTAATGTTGCCAATTCCCGTTTTCCCGTGTACTACATGATGTCTTACTGCGAAAAACAAATAGCCTACCACGGGTGAATTAATACTCCGAAACGAGTCGAGCAGAATCCCACGTGTCTCAGACAACACGTGAGGTGAAAACGAACATTTGCCAGACAAATTAAATCGAAAAATGAACAGCAACATAATTTATGCTGAAACTAAATGACACGTATAAAACGATTACACAACTAGCGATAGGCACGTGTCCCGGGCGTCGTTTGACGCCATCAGGTACTGCCGTATTGGTAGTCAAGTAGACTGGAAGTAATGGTCGTGATCAGTATATATATAACACCTCTGTAAGGCAACTAAGTCTCTCGTGTTCCTACAAGTTTCACTGGACACATACCTGAGGCAGTTAGCATCCCCAAGATCTAGATATACTGAAGGACAAAACTAAGGGAATGTGTGGGAAGTGGTCGTGTCTCTGACATTACCATGTTAAGCATTGTTCGTCATTAAGTTAACGCTCTAATGCATTTTATTCACTGTTTATAATTCCAAACAGAATTATTCTATTAATTATAGATGCCACTTTAATTGCTAATATTTTCTTCCATTTCATCTATACTATGCCAGTTAAGAACTACTCGCTATTACCTCCCACGCTGGTACAAGGCTATACCATTAAACCAACACTGTCATTCCTGCTACCTGCTTACACGATACCTATGTCTCTGCTTGGGGCGTCAGACATGCTACTTGTGTCTCTGCGAGAGGCGTCAGACATGCTACCTGTGTCTCAGCTAGGGGCGTCAGACATATTACCTGTGTCTCTGATTGGGGCGTCAGACATGCTACCTGTGTCTCTGCTAGCGGCGTCAGACATACTATATGTGTCCCTGCCAGGGGCGTCAGGCATACTACATGTGTCTCTGTTAGGGGCGTCAGACATGCTACCTGTGTCTCTGCTAGGGGCGTGAGACATGCTACCTGTGTCTCTGATAGAGGCGTCAGACATACTACATGTGTCTCTGCTAGGGGCGTCAGACATGCTGCATGTGTCTCTGCTAGGGGCGTCAGACATGCTACTTGTGTCCCTGCTAGGGGCGTCTGACATGCTACCTGTGTCTCTGCTAGGGGCGTCAGACATACTACAGGTGTCTCTGTTAAGTAGAGGCGTCAGGCATACTACAGGTGTCTCAGCTAGGGGCGTCAGACATGCTTCATGTGTCTCTGCTAGGGGCGTCAGACATACTACAGGTGTCTCTGCTAGGGGCGTCAGACATGTTACCTGTGTCTCTGCTAGGCCGGGCGTCTGACATGCTACCTGTGTCTCTGCTAGGGGCGTCAGACATACCACAGGTGTCCCAGCTACGGGGCGTCAGGCATACTACAGGTGTCTCTGCTAGGGGCGTCAGACATGTTACCTGTGTCTCTGCTAGGCCGGGCGTCTGACATGCTACCTGTGTCTCTGCAAGGGGCGTGAGACATATTACCTGTGTCTCTGCTAGGGGCGTGAGACATACTACCTGTGTCTCTGCTAGGGACGTGAGACATACTACCTGTGTCTCTGCTAGGGGCGTCTGACATGCTACCTGTGTCTCTGCTAGGGACGTGAGACATACTACAGGTGTCCCAGCTACGGGGCGTCTGACATGCTACCTGTGTCTCTGCTAGGGACGTGAGACATGCTACCTGTGTCCCTGCTAGGGGCGTCAGACATGCTACCTGTGTCTCTGCTAGGGGCGTCAGACATGCTACCTGTGTCCCAGCTACGGGGCGTCTGACATGCTACCTGTGTCTCTGCTAGGGACGTGAAACATGCTACCTGTGTCTCCTGCTAGGGGCGTCAGACATGCTACCTGTGTCTCTGCTAGGGGCGTCAGACATACTACCTGTGACTCTGCTAGGGGCGTCAGACATGCTACCTGTGACTCTGCTAGGGGCGTCAGACATGCTACCTGTACCTGTGTCTCTGCTAGGGGCGTGAGACATGCTACCTGTGTCTCTGCTAGGGGCGTGAGACATGCTACCTGTGTCTCTGCTAGGGGCGTGAGACATGTTACTCTGTGTCACTTACGTGGGAATTCAGTGCTAATCACGTGTCAGTCTCTCTTGACACTTAAAGTGGCAATTAAGGATTGATCCCCTCTTGTTCTTTACCAACTCTAAAGTGAGAATTATTGATCACAGATCGGTCTGTACCGACACTAAAGTAGGAATATAATCAGTATTCATCCCGTGTTGGTCTGTACCGACACTAAAGTGGGAATATAATTAGTATTCACCCCGTGTTGGTCTGTACCGACACTAAAGTGAGAATTTTGTATCATGGATCGGTCTGTACCGACACTAAAGTAGGAATATAATCAGTATTCATCCCGTGTTGGTCTGTACCGACACTAAAGTGGGAATATAATCAGTATTCATCCCGTGTTGGTCTGTACCGACACTAAAGTAGGAATATAATCAGTATTCATCCCGTGTTGGTCTGTACCGACACTAAAGTAGCAATATAATCAGTATTCATCCCGTGTTGGTCAGTACCGACACTGAAGTGGCAATATAATCAGTATTCACCCCGTGTTGGTCTGTACCGACACTGAAGTGGGAATATAATCAGTATTCACCCCGTGTTGGTCTGTACCGACACTAAAGTAGGAATATAATCAGTATTCACCCCGTGTCGGTCTGTACCGACACTGAAGTAGGAATATAATCAGTATTCATCCCGTGTCGGTCTGTACCGACACTAAAGTAGGAATATAATCAGTATTCACCCCGTGTCGGTCTGTACCGACACTAAAGTAGGAATATAATCAGTATTCACCCCGTGTCGGTCTGTACCGACACTGAAGTGGGAATATAATCAGTATTCACCCCGTGTCGGTCTGTACCGACACTAAAGTAGGAATATAATCAGTATTCAGCCCGTGTTGGTCTGTACCGACACTAAAGTAGGAATATAATCAGTATTCAGCCCGTGTTGGTCTGTACCGACACTAAAGTAGGAATATAATCAGTATTCATACCGTGTTGGTCTGTACCGACACTGAAGTGGGAATTCAGTATCCATCCCGTGTTGGTCTGTACCAACACTGAAGGGGGATTTCAGAACTCATCCCGTGTTGGTCTGTACCGACACTAAAGTGGGAATTCAGTATCCATCCCGTGTTGGTCTGTACCTACACTGAATGGGAATTCAGAACTCATACCGTGTTGGTCTGTACCGACACTGAAGGGGGAATTCAGTATTCATCCCGTGTTGGTCTGTACCGACACTAAAGTGGGAATTCAGTATCCATCCCGTGTTGGTCTGTACCTACACTGAATGGGAATTCAGAACTCATACCGTGTTGGTCTGTACCGACACTGAAGTGGGAATTCAGTATTCATCCCGTGTTGGTCTGTACCGACACTAAAGTGGGAATTCAGTATCCATCCCGTGTTGGTCTGTACCAACACTGAAGTGGGAATTCAGTACTCATACCGTGTTGGTCTGTACCTACCCATTAGAGGGAATTATTGATCACAGACCGGTGTGTACCGACACTAAATTGGCAACTAATGATCACACTGTTGGCTACAGCCGTGTAACGTGACCCAGACCGCGGATACTACTGGCTATATATATATAATAATGCCCATTCAGTCACGTCATTATAGACACTTAACCGGCTTCGTTGACATTATGAAGCAATATTTTACAACTATATCTGTTTTGATTGTAGAACATGACATGCTTTCCTTTTGTAAAGTAGCACTGTTATATAATAGTCCAGACATTTTACGTATGGCCGTCTGTTGATGATATCGACAGTTAACAGGTGTTCCTAACAAACTCGCCAATAAGATAAGATGAGATGACTCCCTGCACTTGGAATGAACATTTAATATAAACATTAGGTTAGTTTTAAAGTAAATGACCAAACTGACAGATTAAGGACTTCAAATGCGATAGGAAAGCGCCCTCCTTCAACATACTTTTCGAAAAGAAGATTTGCGCAGTTCCGACATTTACAGTACACTCCGTGTACACGCATAATGGTTAAGTTATGTGCCCGATATTACAGGCGGAATGTGACTCGCCTTACACGTATAGATCTCCGCTCCGTGATAAATACACGAAACCCAGCAATAAACAAGCGTGCAATATGCGCCCATATCGCATGAGACGAGTACTGTTATCGCTGGTGACCGTTATGTCAGATGGGTCACATAACAGCCTTCACCCCCTCCGATAATGCGCTCGCCCGATTAAGTCATGCGTGGTACAGTGGCGTCACTGGTCCGCCTAGAATAGACTGGTCCGCTAGTCTAACAGAAGACTGCAATGAGCGCCGTGTCGTCTGGCGCAGTTGTAGGTGCAGACGTCTGCACGCAGAGTATCGTCTGTTGTCAAACCTGGACGAATGTCGTGATGTAAGGAACTATGGAGGCCAATTCTTATCGGAGATGATGCGTTCAGCTGTGTTAGTCCAGCCCGCCATATTGCTAACGTCTCGATACAACACAAGTTAAATCTGATGGTGTAATGCAGGAACGACCGTCGAAATGATGTCTGTTGTCGGAGTTACCTGGCTGTCAGTCTGGCTGTCTGTGCTGTCGGGTAGGTGTCCCAATTTCCGTTCGTGTTCTTGTGTGTCACAGTCGACATAGGAGCCACGAGGTCAGGGTAACCCGCCCGTATGTCTGCTCAACAATACACAAGACGATCCCAACTAAATATAACCCCTGATTTTAGCGAAGCTCGTTACTTGCAGATTCACCAGTATCACGATATGATTGCATACTGTTTGTTCAGGCCATGCACACAACTGATACGTTGTTTGACCCAAGTAGGAATGTATAATTGTAGTTTTACCCCAGGCTTATGGCCAACATAATGAGGTGCACGGTGAGACTAAATTAAAAACACTCCACATACTGACACTGCCTCCACAAACAGTGCTAATCGCAATAATTGATTATGTAATAATTTATACCAGTGACGCCATGCGCTGTTGGTATATTTCTTGTTTCAATCAACCGACCTATATATACGTATATCAGTCTCCAACTCCTCTGTGTCTTGGGTCATTCTGCGCTCTCAAATGAACTCACTTTTAGCACACATGTATTGCACAATTTACTCGGGTTATGAGATTTGCCTTCTGAACATTTAAACACTGAACATTTTTTGTGAGCTTTTAAATGCTACCACACACTTGACAGTTAAATTCTCAGTCTTGGGTTATGCAAAGTCACCTTGTGTAAACATAATGAACAGTGTATAGAAAACTGCATTTAAAGGTACTAAATTTTTTGTTCTTTTGGGGTTTGTCATAACCAAATTTTAGCTGTATTTGTACTTTGCTATATTGTGTTGCTGAATGTGACATTTTGTTACATGTAGCTGATACTCATTTGTACTATGTATATCATCTTGGGTTGCCCAGGACCGATCGTCATGTATAAAACATGTAATGTGCTGCAAATGCAGTACAGTGTGACACAGTGTTCAAAGTGTTCTTTTGTCCTGCAAAGACCTGAAGAGTTGTTGCTATTTTTCACATTGTGACACCACAGTTGGTGCACCCTAGAGTGTTAAATGCAGCTTGTTTACAAGCCTACCATTGTTCGATAATTGGATAACAAGAGTAATTGATTCTGGTTTTCATACTAGGTTATTCAGTATCAGGTCACCAGTTATGAAATATACAATTTTATAGTGATTTGTCAATGTTTTTATCTTTATTATTTTCCATTATTATTATCAGGGCTCCAGATAAGGGCCGTATCGGCGTATGTACGGATAAAATATATGCACGATACGGTAGCAAATAATTTAGAAAACGTAGCAGGTACGCACCACAGCAATAGTGTACGGTCTTAGAATCATTTACAGACGTATTTATCTGAAAAGAATATTGGTTTATTGTTTATTGACCTGTTTACACAAGAGTAGCAATGTTGTGGTGCATATATGAAACGAAACACAAGATTGCTTATACTGCATTAAATTCCACTCAGTACTCTAAATGTACTCTTAAGGTTTGCCAGTACTCCTGTAGTGAAGAAATACTGAGTACGTACTCCTGATGTTGAACAATTACCTGGAGCCCTGTATTATTGTTATCATGCATTATTACTATCACCAGTGGATAGCTCATTGCGTGAACCTGTAATAAAAGCTTGTTTGTTTTTTATTTACTTTGAATATATGTTGTATCATGCTTTGGCTTGTCTATATTCAGTCTTGTTTGACATTCCAAGGATATACACATCACTGTCACTTTAATAATTTTATAGAGAAGTTATCGATAATTTAGTCTATTTTGTCAACTTGAACAATTCAGTATTCATTTTTCTTATCTTCACTCGAATATTGTGATACAGATTTTCTTAACAGAAATGAATAAGTAACCTTGGTCACTCAAGTCAGTGCACCTTCTCAGTTTGTTTACCCTCCTTAAATTAACTTCAGAATTTTACTCTGACTCTTTATTAACTTTATTTTAGTTTTAGAAATGGCTATGTGTTTCAAATTTGTTGTTAAACCAAGCAAAAACAAACCATTAATAGGTTGTAGATGAAATGAATTATTGTCATATCTGTGCTGCAAGTTCTAATTTGTTGTTAAAAAGTCAATAACCAAATATTAATGATAGTAGACGAAATACATTATTGTCGTATCTGTTATGTATGTTCTAATTTGTTTTTAAAAAGGCAATAACCAAGCATTAATGGTAGTAGAAGAAATACATTATATCACATCTATATGTACCGGGGTAGGTGTCTACAGAAGGAAGGTGAAAAGAATGAGATTATTTATTTTTTAGGGCTTCATTTTATGAGGAAGGAATTGAGAGGTCAGCAAGCCAAAATAATTTCACTACTCATTGCTAGAATACCAGCTTATGCTGGAATAAGACTGAAAAATATTATTTAACTGGAATCTGCTTTTCATGTGTATGTTTATAAATCCTGCACAAAATCTATGATCAGATATTTTTGTCAAGTTTCTATCTATTCAAGTGTAGATGTCAAAAGGTTCTTGTTCATAATTTAAAAACTAAAGAAATTAACATCACACTTAATAACATGCTTAATCTGATTTAAGATAAATAGTTATGAGAAACAGGGCAATGTTTTGTGATGCAGAAATATCACAAATGGCTGTTTTCCCAATAGAGAAGCTAGTCTATGTTTCTGTACACAATGTATGGTAAGAGATCTCTCGCCTTTATACTAATATCTATAAGTCACAGTGTAAATGATGTTTTCTTTCAACATATTATGAGACCCGTGAAGATCCGGGTTAGAATGAACCTCCAGTAACCCATGCTTGTCGTAAGAGGCGACAACGGGATCGGGTGGTCAGGCTCGCTGGCTTGGTTGACACATTGTCATCGGTTCCCAATTGCGCAGGTCGATGCTCATGCTGTTGATCACTGGATTGTCTGGTCCAGACTTGATTATTTACAGACTGCCACCATATAGCTGGAATATTGCTGAGTGTGTGTGCTGTTACGATTCCCTTGCATATTTGTTGAGTTGAAGCATATCTCATCATGAATTCAATTCATTATTCATGGTCACTAGAATCAAATAATTTAAATAGAGTGTTTTTACTTGGAACTAGTTTGTTGTTCATCGATGTGAGATATGCAAAATGGAATATACTGACTGAGTGAATTAGGCAATTTACAAATTGACTGATTTTACACATTGACTGTAAAATATCCAAGCCAAACAGTAGCATAACTTGTGTTTATTTTACTAAGGTCCCTTTCAACACTGTCATTAGGCTATAAGCAGCATTATTCACAATGTATTTCTTCTTTTTAGCTTATAGAAAATGTCATTTTAGTGTTTCAACTTAAGCAGTTTCATGTTTGTTATTTTAGTTTCTTGATATTAAACATAAAGTATTCAGGAACACTATATTCGTTAACGTATTGTATTCGCCATATTCTTGTATTCATGCAGCCCTTGTGTTTGTTCATTGCAACAAGCTAGTGTGGTAGGCAGAGCTTAGGCTCATTGCAAAGAGGACTTGTGGTTGATTGTTCAACATAATATTTGTGATCTCTCTTCTTGGTGTTCCTCTCCTGATAGTGTGTCAACATTGCTCACACGCTAATGTAAAGATATTCAGGTGAGCTACAGAGCCTTTTGCTTATGTTTTTTAAAGTCAGCATTTGTTTTTGTAACAGTTTGAATTTTTTGAGGATTTGTCCTGTTTTTTCATCAGAATTTGTTTATATTTCATGTCTGAGTTTGACTGCAGCTGTGTTTGTGGGCTGTCAAGCCCCCACTACCTGAGGACATTCAATCCATAATCAGATCTTGTTGTGTCTGGCTCAACCTGTCATGCGTCATTGCAGGAGTAAACTCATGTGCTGCATACACTTGCTGTCCGATCATTCATTTATCACAGGGGAGCTCCTGCGGAGGTCTTTTATTCATCGATTGTTGACAGAATATCTGGAATGTTCTGATTTCGGAATAAATGATTCAGCTTAAATCTAAGTTAAAGCATGATGTTGGCAGTTATACAAAATGGGTCAAAGTTTTCCATCCTGGTTATAAACAGACTGTATTTGTTTAGAATCTTTGTTGTTTCATGCAGCAATCAACTATATTGCATCTACATAAATGAAGGTTTGTAAATACTGATGTCTGGACCAAACAATCCAGTAACTGACATGACGAGCATTCATCTATACAGTTGTAAATGTAAAAGTATATTTTACAAATTCAAAATTATCAAATCATGTATCAAACAATAAAAATTTTTTATCAAATCTATTATCAAATCTTGTTCCACTTAGTGTTCTCTGAAATACAAATTACAGTTAAGTACGTTTCTAACAAGTGCTCTTATAATGGACCCCGGGCTCATTTTCCTCTTTTTTCACTCATACCCATTCTCATCCCTGTGTAAAATATGTTCATTTCAGAGACTAAATGTTAGTCTAACTACACCAGTAAATCGTGAAAAGTTTCTGATTCTGTTTGACAATGTACATTGCAGATATATCGGTGTGTTACCGTATATTGGCGTGTGATATGTGTACAGAAATCTTGGTTTGTCCTTTTAAGTTTCATTGCTCGTCAACTTTTTTCAGCATTTCACTCGGGCAAAATGCTGAGACCTGGGATGTATCATCTACTGCTGAGTCAGTTGATGTTGATATCAGCTTGTTTCTTTGATTTGCTTGATCCAAGGATATTAGGGCAGTAGAGTGTTCTGGTTTGTCTGGTCCAGACTTGATATTTTCAGGCCAGCACAATATGGATGGCCTCCAGTTGGAGTTACCTGTGAAGGTCCGGGTTAGAATATTGATCTTCAATAAATCATGCTTGTGTAAGGGGCAACTGTCGGGATCGGGTGGTCAGGCTCGCTGACTTGGTTGGCACATGTCATCGGTTCCCAATTGCGCAGATTGATGCTCATGTTGTTGGTCACTGGATTGTCTGGTCCAGACTCGATTACATGTATTTACAGACCGCCGCCATATAGCTGTAATATTGCTGAGTGTGGCGTAAAACTCACTTACTCACTCACTAAACTCACTCACTCACTCACTCACTCACTCACTCACTCACTCACTCCAGTTGAAGTGTTATACCACAAAGAAACAGGAGGCTCAAATATTGTAAAAACATCAAGCACTCACTATTTCCAAGTAATTTCCGGTTTATGTGCTCACAGCTCACAGCGACAGGGAATATATTTTTATTAATTTATTCATCAATTTTATTTGATGATCTTTCATTTAAAAAAATCATGAATTTTTCAGAGCTACCTTGCTGTATCTGAGGCAGTGATATATTAAAAATGTTGTATCAAGGGTAAACTGCCTGTTATGGTTTCCGATCTGCAGTCATGCTTGAAATTAATATAGCAAAGCAAAAAGTGATACAACACATGATAATTAGTTATTTCCATTATTTTTCTGCTGAATCTATCCATGTGGCACTGGAGAATACATTTAATGATTCCCATTTAATTGATGGGCATGTCCGGTACACCATGTGATAAACACATGTGCACATGGCTTAAAATTATGCAAGGGCCTGATAACATGTCGTTCATAATTAGTGCAGGTTGGTTGGCACACCATGTTGTTAGATGGTGTGTGTCATCTGTGTTGTAATGTGCTGGTGCAGGTAGAGATGGAATGGTATGGTGGGTATGCGAAACGACATATATCACACTACAACTTGGGCATAATGATAAGTACACCAAGGCGCAATATCTCATTTATCCAACATGTAACTGATTCTTGAACGATATTGTCTTCCATTTTTGTGCTGTCCATTTTTCCAGTATGGTTTTAATCACAGAAGACAAACTGAAATGTTACTTCAGAAATTTGATATAACTCAGGCTTTGGTTTCATGAATAAAGATCCAGACTGTGATGATTTCATTACTATCCAGCCATTTGGTCTGGCGGTTGTCAGTGATAGATCAGCTATCTTTTGTCTTGTTGGCACAGGGACATTTGGGTAGCCAAGTGGTTAACAGTGTTACTGCATGCCAATGGCGTTGTCCGATTCCCTGATTGGGTGCACTCTGTTAGACCAATTCCTGATGTCCCCTGCAGGTTTATTGCTGGAATATTGCTAATGAAGTGTAAAACCCAACTAACTTCTGTCTTACCATGTAATTTCTAAAATGAAAACATTTTGAACCTGCATGCATGTACTGCTGAACATTTAGTAGGGATACTGACATATTTCAAAGTCACTGAATTCATATTTATGTGTAATCAGAGTCCATACTGGTTTAATGCACTCCATCAGAAGATGAACATGCACCAGTTCCTTATTTAATACTTTTTGTATGACAACATCTATAAGCAGTCAGTTGCTTTCTCTTCCAAACATTGAACAATATATTCCTTTCCTACTCATGCCTTCATCAGTCATTTCCTTCTAGGGTTTTGTTCCAAATAGCAAACTCTGGGCTTCAACTGTTACAACTGCCAATGAAAGTCCAAATACAAAGATGTCGACAGGACTCTGGTCCTTCTGCTTATGAAGGTGGCTTGGATGCATGCCTGCAGCAGAATCGGCCAACCCCATCTCTACTTGTCACGCTGTTTGTCTGAGCACAGGGTGGGGTCCTTATCTATAGTGGCTTTCAATGCCTACTTCACACTTGCATTGTTTTCATAATGCAGGAAACAAGTTTTAGGTGTGGACTGAAATTCTTTTTCTAAATCATGAACTATATTTAGATGTCTGTGAAGTGTCAGGGCAAGCCATGTGTCATTGAAACCATCAGTTTCTTGTCTCAATGTAAAAACTATTTATGTTTACTTTGTTTAAGTTGGTGGGAGAGTCCATTTTTCAATGGCTGACACAAAACAGGCCATTTGATTTGTTCTTGTTGGGTGTAAACACCCTTTTATTATCATAGACAACATTGCCAAACATTGTCATCAGCATTTTGGAAACTCAGCAGTATCAACTTCGGCATTGTATCTTCAGTTGCTTTTTGACTGAAATGGGTAGTTAATGACTGTTAAATGTAGTGGTGTTCCGATTAATTGAAATAATCGAAGATTGGTCGCAGGGACCAAACGACTAAGCAATCGATCGCATTTTCTCATAATCGAACATAAACGATTTTAGAACTACTGTTTCAGTCTTTGAAATACTTGACAATGGAACATATCTGAGAAGTTGTCATGGCCTGAAAACATGTTTCTTTCTTAGAAAACTCACTCCACTAACTGAAAAGTCATGACTGAATATTTCTCTAACACTCTAGGAAGTTTATGTTCATGATATATTAGTCATCACTTTAATGTAGCAAGTTGCAACATGTTATACTTTTCTGCAGTAACAACCTGGATAGGAAAAAAAAAAAAAATGACGCTAACCAATTTTTTTCGATGATTGTTCGTTGGTAATGAAGCAATCATCAATTGTGAGATTTCAACCAATTCCCAACACTAGTTAAATGTGTGGTAAACTCCAAACTGAAATTCAGCCTGGGGATAAATTGTAACCACTCCAGAACAAGCACCCTAACACACCATGCTGAGAGCAATATTCCCCTCAATTTTGTTTGAAAATGACTCTGTTCCTATGTTTCTAGCAAACCCAAAGGCCTCTTCCTTTTTGTTAACTCTGTTTAACTGACTGTCGTGGGTCATTGACTACGTTGTTGTTTGCTTTGAAAAATCAGGCTCACAACTTTCAACATGATTGACTTAGAATTGAATATGTTATATATGTGTTTGTTCTTGTCATGCTTTGGGATATGATTATTGACTCTTGGTGACATAGCCTCCTTGTTGTACTGGAGGAGTGTAGCATGAAACAAGATACATGCCAATTGATTTCACAGTGAAAATATTTTTTTGCCTTTGTCAAGATGATGATACTATCATGCTATCCACACAAAAAAATTCAATGTTTACTGTAATATGTAGTTCCTAGCATGCATCCGTCAGGAGGAGCGGAAGGTCGGGTTCGATCCCGACCGCGTCATACCAAAAGACGGTAAAATATGGTACTTGTTGGTCCCTGCCTGGTGCTCCGCATTAATGGGTACAACAAAGACTGGTCGGCTCGGAGTCAGTATAATGTGTCTGAGTGGGGCATTCATGTTTCACTGCGGCATGGTGTCTCAGTGGGCTAGCACAATAAAACCAGCTTAAGTCTGGGCTAGTACAAGCAGCTGCACATACACATACACACGCATGCACGTCGTCATATGAGCGAAATATTCTCAAGCACGACATTAAACCCAATTTCACCTCACCTAGCATGCAACACCTACACTGGTTCTTTAGCCCAGGTTTGTGAAGATTCAGGATTGCATGTCAGGCATGGCAGTGTGCATGAATAGTTCATGACAAGATGTATGTTGGTTTGGTTTGTCAAGTGTAAGATGTTCAGACCTGGGTTTACGAAGTCATGTGGTTGTATGTGCTCCTTAGAACAGTGTGGAAGTCACGAATCAGGTGAAGTTGATCTGCGTTGGTCTCAGAAAGTTGTTCCATTTGTGACTGTGAATTATTACTAATAGGAGTGAGTAAGTGAGTGAGTTTAGTTTTACACCGCTTTTAGCAATATTCCAGCAATATCACAGCAGGGGACACCAGAAATGGGCTTCACACATTGTACCCATGTATAACTTAGGAGAGTGAGATGGTAACGTAACGGTTAACACAGGCAGCACTGGTTTTATACTCCCTGAGTATTTAATGGAGTGCACACTTATTCTTTGACATAGGTAAAATTTTCTACTAATAATAATTTTGAAACTGTGAATATTTGCTTGGTAAATGGAATCTTGCATATTATTGATGAAATGCACTTGATTTTGTTGTGAAGCCAAGAAACAAATCTTTGGGAAAAGTCAGTTTATGCCGAGCAGGTCAATGCTGCTATGCCCGGTACCGAATTCAGCAAGACCGGTCTTGCTGAATTCGGTACCGGGCATAGCAGCATTGACTTGCCACAAAAGGCGACTATGCTTGTCGTAAGAGGCGACTAACGGGATCGGGTGGTCAGACTCGTTGATTTGGTTGACACATGTCATCGGTTCCCATGTGCGCAGATCGATGCTCATGCTGTTGATCACTGGATTGTCTGGTCCAGACTCGATTATTTACAGACCGCCATATAGCTGTAATATTGCTGAGTGTGGCGTAAAACTAAACTCATTCACTCACGCTTTCATTCCCTGATTTGAAAACAAGACAGTATACATTAATATGTGGTAAGATGTAAATGAAAAATGTCTGGTCCCCTTGACATTTTCAATGATCTGGAATTAATTAGGAATATTGTCTTCTCAAATAATCATGATAATAATTTAGACTTGAATTGATACAGGTAAATTTACATCTGCAAACATACAGCGTCAAGACAACTGCGGTTAATATTAATTTTGAGACATGTCATCAGACAGTTTTTGGACAAATGAATCGTTCATATGTTATTTAAGATTGGTAGCTATGGATATCATGCTTCAGATTATGTGTGTATTAAAGCTGTTAAGAGTATTTTCCAAACTACATTTCTGCCAATTTGAAGTGTGGATACAGACATGAAGATCTGTTTTTTTATGACTTGATTAGCCACCTCTATTGTTACCAATGGCAGGTGCTTGTCACAAAATACCCACAGCTTCTGAAAAACTTTGTGGGATCATCTTACTTGAATTGCTCTATTCTATTTTCAAACAATGTCCCTGAAATTGTGGTCAGACCCACAGAATTTTAAATGTAGAATCCTATTTCATGTATGTTGTAATTATAGATGTTAAGCTCGCGTTATGAGCTCACGTAAAGGCAGACATTGTGAGTGGAACAATGAATTTCAACCCAATTAGTGCAACAAGAGTTACCCAAATTTCTGTCAAAACAAAAAGTGTAATATATGGCGGCAGAGGCTAGACTGGCACTGAAACAAGTGATTGCCAAACTCCGCTATGATTTGGTTGCCAGGGGAGATTCATATCAGGCATGTTGTTGTCGGCCATTTGTAACAGTATCTTTTTCAACCTTCATGTCAGGAGAGCCCAATGGTGTTCATTTGGAGCACTGCAGCATGGGGGTGTTATTAGGCGGTGTCTGATTCAGCTTCATCACAGATATTGCCTGAAAGCTTTATTTGTTTATTTTTAACATTGTCATCTTGAGTGTTTTATCTTACGATCAAAACTATTAATCTTCATAGAATTACTGATAGAAAAGAGGAGTTATTTTTTGTGTTGGTGTGTCTGAGGTCTGGTTGGATGGAGGTGAAGAAAAGCGGTGTGCTTATTTGCTCCGGCTTGGGAACAAGGACTGATGAAATGAAAAGATTACGGGATAGTTATCTTTTGAACCAGCAAAGAAAGTGTCTGCTTGATGGAAGCATGATCAGTGAAATCATTCAACCTTTCTGGCCTGGTTTCAGGATGGGAATGTCAAGCAGACAGATTTTTAATAACATACAGCAACACCCCTAAATTGTTTGAAATTCTACCAGCCAATACGATACCTTTCACATTAACAAAACTGGTCCAGGTTAACTTGCGATGTGTATGAAGTGCACGTGGATTTACTAAGCATATGTCGTAACGATACGGCTGAAATATTGCCAATGTGACGTTAAATATTAACTCACTCACTCACTCACTAAGCATATGCTTGACACATATGATGGATCAAATGACGCATGGCTCCGGATAAGCTGAGATATTAATCTTTTATCATTTGAGACACATAAATCAACATGTACGGATCAACTTGGACCTTTCGATCAGTCAGCTGAAATGTAGCCAGAGCTGGATGTATGCATTCATGGAGTTTTAAAACAAACTCTTCTGCTCAGAAAGCAGAAGAAACAAAGAAATCAAATTGTGTCCTTACAGATATCATGTTACATCAGCAGATCAGACGGCAGGCACCATGGACTAACTCTTACCCAGATGGTAATAAACTTCTCTGAATGATACTTGTGAAATTTACTGTTTGGTTTTTAACTAAATAGCTCTTTCAAAGATGGGGGCATGTGTGGCCAAATTGACCAAGACATCATAATTTTCTGTGCAGAAACCTACGATTGACGGTTTGAATTCTGTTTGGCTCTGATTATGTATCTAGGTTTGTCACTTTGCTTGTGAACCTGTGAAGATCCGGGAAAAATTGGTCCTCAGCTTGTCATGAGAGGCGACTAACAGGATCGGGTGGTCAGGCTTGCTGACTTGGTTGACACATGTTATTGTATCCCAGTTGCATCGGTCGATGCTCATGCTGTTGATCACTGGATTGTCTGAGACTCGATTATTTACAAACTGCCGCCATATAGCTGGAATATTCTGAGTGCGACGTTAAACAACCAACCAACCAATCCGTGCTTGTGGGTTTCACAAGAGTTGTAAACATCTGAAACCTGCATTGGGCTTTTGTCCACAAACTTTCACACTGTATTAAAAGCAACTTTAACCTCAACTCACTCACTCACTCTTGTAAAGCAAACAATTGCAATTTTCATTCCCTGATCCTGTACAATTCCCAATAGCTTCTTTGAAAAATGAATGATTATTAATCAATATTGTACCTTTATATCCAAATAGATGTGTCTGTCTAGACCAGACTGGATTAATAATTTAATGCCGTGGCTGAAATAAGTGTACATTACCTTGGCTAAACAGTCACACTTTCGTCACTGACCATATCTTTGCAACCTCATGGGGACTTCTGGATGGAACATTTCCTCTAGACTTGCTCCAAGGCTGCACTGAATGGGGAGCCATGGATGTATACCAGTAGTAATTCTATCCTTTGAAGAGGCAAGTCTAGATAAGCACTTCAGTCCTAAGGATGCTGTTATTTATAGTTTTTAGAAATTATTATTTAAACTATTAATTATTACCTTAGAGACCTGTGCAAGTCTACATTTCCCCCAGCAGTCTTTGCTGGTGGTTAGAATGTCAGTTGAATTAATGCTCATGATGTCAATCACTGGATTGTCTGGTCCTGACTTGATTATAAATCGATCATACAACAGGAATATTGCTGAGAGCAGGGTCAGACAACAAATAAAACATTTAGATGTTTCCATCAATCAATGAAAATGGTTGGATACATTACAGAGCTGTGTCTGGAATTGTACGTGAGTCGTATAAACCAAATTGCACAGAAATTGAATATGTGACTTGTTTTGTAACATCTGATGATACTTGCAATCTGCTGGAACTAGTCAGCTGGTGGTTCTGTTGACATGGAAGATACGACTTTGTACCATATGGCTAAGAACCAACTGTTAATAATTCATATATTTTCTTTCCGGTTTCAGTTGTCTACTGTGTTCTACTCAGGCTATATTCTATTTTTTCTCTTACAGGCCTACCAAAGATAACTTTCCCACTGTGCAGAAAAACACTGACTAGTCCACATTAATCATGGAAATAGCAACACAAACATAATACCTCGCTACTGAAACAATACAAACGGTAACTTTAAATCGCTAAAACTGGATAAAAACCCCCAAAGAGCCTGCAACTTTGATTTTGGGCATGGAAGAGGAAGTCTTGACCGTATGTTGACATCCAGCTTGGACAAAAGTTATATTCCCTTTTTAAAGTATTTCTGTTGTGTTATTTGGCATTTATCATCATCATACTTGTGTGCACACTTGTTTAGTTTACTTTCCATTCGTATGAAATAATTGACAGCAATTATTTCGACATATTCAATACTTCAAAGGCAAGGTGATTCACGGTTGCTCGGAAATTTGAAAGAAGCGTGGATCATAAAGCGCATGTGCAGTAGAGTTCAAAGTTTGCTGTTATAAAAATGTTACAGTTTCATAGTCTTTTGCTACCGTTTTTACTGTTTCAGTAGCGAGGTAATATGTTAATGTTGCCATTTCATCGAGTAGTGTGGATTTTTCTGCACAGTGGGAAAGTTTTCCTTGGTAGGCCTGTGTTAAATGATTAAGAAAATATTTGAAATTAACATGATTAAAACTACATTCACTCTCTTGGAGCTGAACTTCCTAGTTGTATGAAATCTTTGCTGACTGTGTTAGAATCCATTTATAAAAGTCAACAACTGAAATTTTGTCAAATTTATTTCTTTATGATAATTAAAATGAATGAATGTTGCAGCACAGTTGCCAGTAACACTTTTTTGTACCATCCAGTTCTTGTCATGTTTTGGGTCCATGATGTACTATCCAGTTCTTGTTATGTTTGGGACGGTGGGGTAGCCCAGTGGTTAAAACGTTTGCTTGTCACCCCGAAGGCCCAAGTTCAATTCCCCACTTGGGTACAATGTTTGAAGATAAATTTCTGGTGTCTTCTGCTGTGATATTGCTGGAATATTGCTAAAAGTGACGTAAAACCCAACTCACTCGCTCTTGTCATGTTTTCTGGTCCATGGTGTCCCATCCAGTTCTTGTCCCGTTTTCCGTTCACTATTGTCCCATCAAATTCTTGTCATGTTTTCTGGTCCATGATGGCTCATCCAGTTCTTGTCATTATTTGTTGTCTTTAGTGTTCCATCATGTTGTTTGGTCCACAATTCATTGAACAGGGATTAACAAAGACAACATGTTGGTTTGCGTGAAAGGTATTAACAGGAAAGGAAATTGGTACTTAATTGCAGTAACAACTGGAAGAAGTCAGCTGTTTGAGCAACAATACAAAAGAAACAGTGCTACGATTGATTAAAAATGTTAGCTGCAGTGCTCTGTTTTACTGGATTGCATTCATTGCATAATATTTGCATGGAGCTCATGTTGTAAATCACTGGATTATCTAGTTCAGTCAGGTTTTTTTTGCAGACTCCATCATATAGGCTGAAATATTGCTGTATGTAGTGTTATGCAGGAAACAAACAAATATCTTTTCTTAAAAACTAGTGAGTGAGTGAGTTTAGTTTTACGCCACACTCTGCAATATTCCAGCTATATGGCGTCGGTCTACAAATAATCGAGTCTGGACCAGACAGTCCAGTGATCAACAGCATGAGCATCGTACTGCACAATTGGGATACGAAGACAAGACCAAGTCAGCGGACCTGACCACCCGATCCCGTTAGTCGCCTCTTACGACAAGAATAGTCGCCTTTTGTGGCAAGCATGGGTTGCTGAGGACCTATCCTACCCCGGATCTTCACCGTCTCTTAAAAACTAGACCACCAGTCTGAAACTAGATACAAGAGCACATGAATGCAAGGTATATTCAAGAAATTGAGAGAATAATATGTGGTTGTCTATGAAAGGAAAAACATGACAATGTCAACTCATATTTTTGTTATCTCACATGAACAGTAATGTAATTAATAACTGTGGTCATCGTTAAGGTGTGATGGCGTTATCAATTATCAATTACATTCACATTCAAGGCATTAAAACTAGACATGTTCAAAGTGTCTTCACATGTTGTCATTAGATCGAATCAGTGTAAGTGGGCATGCATGTTTGTATATGTGTAATCAGGAACACACACTAGTGTATTGTGTATGCAAATAAGGCACCTTGTGGTTTCCAGAATTATAAAGAATACCTCATTAGCAGCCTATTTACCTTGATACATCAGCACCATTACGTCCATCACCTTTGTCAAGTAGGTCAGTAATGTTTCTGTCCAGGCCCCGCAACCTTTGCGATCCGCACCTTTAAGATAATAAGCAATATGAGAGAAGTGTATGGGTGTACTGATTGTTGTTGAAGTGGTTTAGCAGTTGGTTTCACATCAGATGGAATCAAATACACCAAGATAAATGTACATACTGTTCATTTCTCGGATTGTTATGATTCCTGGTAGTCGCAGTGTTGTTGCGAAGTATAAGGTGAAGTTTTATTCCCAAGCAACCCGCTACAGAACCTTGGATTTGTTTACCATAGCTGTGAAGCCAGCCAGTATAAAAAAGCTGTTTGGCACAAACCTGTTTATGTTAGCAAAATGTGTTTTCTGCTGATAAGAAACTGTATCTTGAAGGTTAGAACTCTGAAAAGAAAACATTTGCTGTTTTACGCACTTGTGGAGAAGAAAATATACACATTCATTAAGATAAATTTATGTAATTAATCCTAAACAGTCAGTGAAAGCTGTGCAATTTTCCTAAAAGCTGTATGCATTGCACGCTATTTTCGCATTTCCGTGATAGTAAAAATTCACTAAATGCAGATATTTTGCTTGTATCTATCCATGTGTGTCTTTTCAGACAGTCCCACCCTGGATCAATTTCTGTTTGTGGTGACTAGCTGTTGTTTCATTGGTTCAACTGTTGTAAACGTTGATATTGTTTTTAACCATTCTTGATGAAGATTTGGTGTAGGAATGGCACCGCTGGTTATGGTAGATAATTGTGGCAGCTCTTTGCTGATGACTGTTGCGAATTAATTATCTCCCAGGGGATATCTAGACAAATTGTGATATATGTGTGTGTATCTTGTAGAGTGAGTGTGTGAGTTTAGGTTTTAGCAATATTCCAGCAATATCGTGGGGGGGGGGCACCAGAAATAGGCTTCACACATTGTACCCATGTGAGGATTCGAACCCGATCTTCAGGGTGAAGAGCAATTTAACCACTAGGCTACCCCACCACCCCGTATCTTGTAAAGCTGTACACCAAGGTATAGTTGCGACTGTTTCAAGATGTGGGACATAATGATTTGCTATTTGAATATCATCATTTTTCAAAGTAAGGTCAACCTTTCAGAATGTCAGCCAAGATTTTTGACTGCTTAAACAACAAATGACCCACAATTTCCAAGGAATATGAGGCCACTTGCACTTAGTTCCATGTACTTGACACTGGTCACTCCACCCATAAGTATTTGTAGGAGAAAGGCCTTAATCTTTCGCTTAGTTTTACTTATGTGGTTTTGTTCTAGGATGTGGTTTTGTTCATGACAATTGATTGAAAGAATGTTCTACTAAAGGTCTGAACTGTGACGATCCAGGTCATAATTGGTCTTCAGCAACACAAGTCATGTTTGTTGCAGGAGGTGGCTAACCAGATCGAATGGTCAGACTCGCTTACTTGATTGAATCTTGTTAGCGTATCCCAGATGCTCATGAAGTTGATCACTGAACGGTCTGGTCCATACTTGATTATTTACAGACAGTTTTTTGCGGTTATTCATTCATACTTCTTTTTAAACACTGACATGATGAGGTGTTAAGCAAGAAACAAGAAAAACAAAATTAGGTATTGAAGCTTAGGAACCTTGATGTATTGGTCAGAGTGTGTCTTGTGGAAAACAGTCCCTGGCAGATGTACACACAATGATTTAAATCCAGCCTCATTTCACTTATGAACTTATGTGACCATAGACATTTAACATACATACAGTATTTTTAGAAAACATCTTGCAAGGATTTTTTATGTGTTTGGACCAGTAAGTGGCGGTGCCTACCCTTGTCTTTGTTTGCTGATTTGTATCCAAGCTATAAAAAATGGTTGGGGAAGGTGTTGTAATCGAGATAGACTTCAAGTGCATAGCCAAACTTCTGAGTTCAAGTGGCACAAGAGAGGTTGAAGTTGGCAAGGAAACAAAGTGTTTCAGTTTACTAATAGGGTCATGAAGGTCTTGAGTCATGTGATGTGGGCTTAGGTAATAATCATTCATCCGCTCAATTGTGCATGCAACCAGGAAGAAAAGGAGTGGTAATATTTGAGATGTCTTGACACTTGTGTTGAAATTAAAAGTGATGGTTACCGGAAACCTGTGTAACTAAGCAGGGTCTCACCCTTGGTTCAGCTGCCTTCAGTTGGCCCCTTCATATTATGAGTGATTTAGGTAAAAAATGATTTAAATATTTATAGGTTTTTGTGTGAAACAGGAAAACTAGATTCAGCTGGAATGAGGTCACACTGTGTGTCATATATCCGGTAAATGTTCAACATTTCTAACAAGAGAAGAAAAGTTGTCGTGGCATTTTGTTCTGGATTTGCATTTTGCAAACTGAATTTGAGAACAGTCAGTATCTTCTTTTTGAGGCACATGGCCATTTGTGTCAACAAATGAATAAGTAAAACATGAAAATAATCTTATTGCTGGAAAATGTGGCAGGGTGTCAAGTTAACATCACATGTTCAGCTTCATTGCGTGTTTCGGATCATAATTCTATTTTCCTTTCGGCCCTTCTGAAGTCTTTAGGTACTGCAGCAACGAGTTAATGTTGTAAAAACTTTTGCCAATTTCTTGAAAAAAAGTCGTTTCAGGTGTTACGATTAATGAGGTACATCAGTGACAGGTTTGCCTCTGCCAAGTGTTTTTTCTTCAGGAATATTTCCAGAATGTTCAGGTTGTTTTTCTTGCAGAAACTCCCAATGATGCCCATGTTTCTGTCATTGTTTTAGAAAAAGTGCAAAGAGCGGAAGAATATGTCTTTTTAAGAAATGGAATCATGACATTACTGAGACAGATACTTAATCAATAGGTGTCAGGGTTCTAAAATATTGCCAGTTACACCTATAACTTGTACTTAAAGAACACAACCAACTGGAAATCTGGGTCAAATAGTCTAGGATTCCAAACTATGGGTTTGTGGCTGGCAAAATGGGGGAAAATTCTTTTCTGTCCAAAATACAGAAGTTTTTGTTCTCTAAAAAAGGTACAATAAAATTCAATCCAATAATATAAAAAATTAAATGTTAACACCCTTTTCTTGTAATTGACCCTTCCAGTTATAGGGAAATCAGATGTAACCTTTGTACAGCGATATTCAAAACATTAGTGGGAGTCAGGTATTTTACAGACCATTGTCATAATGCTGTTATATTGTTGATTTAAACAAGAAACAAATATAGCCTGTATAAATTTATCATGGAAATATATTCCTAGTTTCCACCGTTCAGTGGGAGTAACTACCGAAGAGAAATATAGGAAAAGGGAACAATTTCTTTACAGAAACAAATGCTATCATTGCAAATCTTTCTAAAATCAACTTTATTTTGTTATTCTTTTTGTTTGACATATTCTACCATCCTTCTCTGTGACATATGGCATAGCTCAGGGTGAAGTGAGTTATATGACATAAAAAAAGTATTGCATGTACATGGGTGTCTTAGGGGTGTACGAGGGAAGAAGGCTTTTGTTCCATTAAGACATGCACTCATTCACATACTGGTACACCTACATTCACACAATTCAATAATGTATCGTGTCATCTGGTCTCATATATAATTTTTATTTTCAGGGGTTGTGATTGGACTGAGCAACTTTTGTGCCTACTATGACAGTGCCCCCTCTGACACTGTCAAAAGCAACGTCAAAAATGGGGAAGTATCAGATGTGACCACCTTGGGGGGTGAAGTCATGTTGGATAACCGTACTATACGCTGTGTGGATGACAACAACTTCTGTTACACACTGTGGGCTGTCAATGTCACATCGGACAAAGAAATCATCATCAAACAAGGTAAGAATTTACTGTTTATTTAGATCCTTTAAAGTAAACATCTACACATCATAAATGCAAAATCATTCAGGGCTGTTGTCTCTTGGAGGTCATGCTTCCAGAAGAGGCTGGTGTCTCTTGGAGGTCATGCTTCCAGAAGAGGCTGGTGTCTCTTGGAGGTCATGCTTCCATAAGAGGCAGGGGTCTCTTGGAGGTCATGCTTCCAGAAGAGGCTGGTGTCTCTTGGAGGTCATGCTTCCAGAAGAGGCAGGTGTCTCTTGGAGGTCATGCTTCCATAAGAGGCTGTTGTCTCTTGAGGTCATGCTTCCATAAGAGGCAGGTGTCTCTTGGAGGTAATGCTTCCATAAGAGGCAGGTGTCTCTAGGAGGTCATGCTTCCAGAAGAGGCTGGTGTTTCTTGGAGGTCATGCTTCCAGAAGAGGCAGGTGTCTCTTGGAGGTCATGCTTCCAGAAGAGGCTGGTGTCTCTTGGAGGTCATGCTTCCATAAGAGGCTGGTGTCTCTTGGAGGTCATGCTTTCATAAGAGGCAGGTGTCTCTTGGAGGTCATGCTTCCATAAGAGGCTGGTGTCTCTTGGAGGTCATGCTTCCAGAAGAGGCTGGTGTCTCTTGGAGGTGATGCTTCCATAAGAGGCAGTTGTCTCTTGGAGGTCATGCTTCCATAAGAGGCTGGTGTCTCTTGGAGGTCATGCTTCCATAAGAGGCAGGTGTCTCTTGGAGGTCATGCTTCCATAAGAGGCTGTTGTCTCTTGAGGTCATGTTTCCAGAAGAGGCTGGTGTTTCTTGGAGGTCTTGCTTCCATAAGAGGCTGTTGTCTCTTGGAGGTCATGCTTCCATAAGAGGCTGGTGTCTCTTGGAAGTGATGCTCACATTACAGATATTCCTAACAAGCTGTCAAATGTGGCTGCACGTAAAGATCTATCCTGTATTCCGGAATTGTGAGTGATGAACATTGGTTTTCTGCACGACAATCAGGAGAGCATCATGAAATGCTAAAGGGTTCTCTGTACATAATAATGATATTTGAGGGATGATTTTTAAGAAGGGGACAGTTATTTTGCAGTTAAATATTCATAGCACTGGCCTAATGAGCTGCTGTAGCAATTTGCGCCGTTGGAGAGAGATGTGAAAGAACGGTTCAATGACATTGGTGATGTCTCACATGAAACCTGTGGAGTGTCATGGTGCCCTGCCAGAGTGAGATGGCTGGTACCAGCACCCGTATAGCTTCTGTGAGATGCACTTAATGCTACAAGGGCCTTATCAATGTAATGTTCAAATGTGCAGTGGTTTGTAAACTTTTTAATGCCAGAAAGTTGTATTCCTTGTTGCCTGAAGCTGTTGTTTACCTTAAACTAGTGTGTCTAGAACAATGTGAAAATAATTAAATTAATTGAATGTGGTATTGAAGTTTAGGAACTTTGATGTGTTGTTCAGAGTGTGTTTTGTGTAAAACAGTACCTTGCAGATGTAGACTGTAGACTTATGTGACCATAGAAACCTAATATACATGTACCTCCAGTACTTGAGAAAACATCTTGCAAGAAGTTTTTATGTATATTTGTAGTGTAGCTTCTGTCTCATATCAACATTTTGATACAATTTTAGTTACCATGTATACATACTGTTGTGTTAGGTTTGTGTATGTGACGCACCCTGTTATGTCATGACATCCTTTTCCCCACCATCAGAACTGATGTCATCACAACATACCTCATGTCAGTTACAAATAAATCATAATTCAAATCGGTCATCTTTGCTAGATGTTCCGCTCATGTATGGGTCGTACAAGTATACAGGTCCTAGAAATACACTACACGGTGTTGCTCATGTCTCTTGTCGGCCTGGCCAGGGTTCTGTTCCACAAAACAACTGTAGAGCCGCAACTGTCATAGGTCAGTGTTAAAGTATGGGAATTACAATAATCACGATCCTACAGTTGCTTGGGGGAAAAAGGACATGTGACTTCATGAAAGTCGCCCATGCTATAGCTATACTATTGGTGACTAGGACATGACATTTCACTCTGTCTAGGCAAAAGAAAATATATATGTGTTTACAGTTTCCCGACCGACCCCATCACTTGACTTCCGACCCTAAACTTTTTTTTCTGTTTTTTTGAAAGACGGCGAAACATTTTGCTATTCCAACAGTAGGTACTCCCCAATGTTGGGGGCGACCATATGTGACCTGTGCTCACTTACTCTTGTTTTTCATAAATGTTGAATTTAGAAAGTGTTGATGCTTCAGTTATTAAAATTTTAAACTGGTTTCCCCTCTTTTTTTTCAAAACTGGTGCCTGATATTACATAAATATGTGATTTTATGAAAAATATGCTAGTGCGTTTAAAAAAAAATGTAAGAAAAACAAAAACAAACCCTACCTACAAACCCTGTTATATAATTTCATGTTACCTTAAACACCTATATATTTTTTCTGGCCCTAGCGTACATGCTGTCATGACATGATTTATGATTGTAATGACTCAGCATTAAGATTATTCCCCCTGTTCACCCAGATAATGTTTCTGTGTCAGCAGCATGCCTGTACTGATGGGTTTCACCAAAGTGGGATTTTCTCCCACTTCAAGCAGGAATTCATTTCAAAGAGGCTCAAGTCACTCACTCACCCACCAGATTAACTAGACCTTGTGCACCTTGATCGATGAGCTTATCATGTGACTGTGTCATTGAAACCATGAAGATGTTGGCCAGTCCTCTTTTAGGAATAGTAACAGAACGTTCTTCCTGATCAGATCATAGTGTGTACGATTGGGGCTCTTCTAATGAAATGACTTTGTAGACGATGTCGTGTCTCCTCAGTCTGGTGAGTCCCGGTACTAAGTACCCAGACTGCCAAATTAGAGCTTGTCACGAAAGTAGAAGCCAATAATTTCAGCAAGAGTAACTAAATTCTGATGGTCGGTTTCAGTAGCAGGTGGAGAGTATATTATGGACGCTACCAGGCTCTTATGAAGACACTGACACAAAAATAACCAAAATACCAGAGGAAGTCTACAATACATTTGCAGGTCCAGAATTCTTCAGTTTCAGATTCTGTAAATTAAAGGACTCTCAGTGTTCCTGTTATTATATATTAAAATGAATTTATAACATCTTTAAACAAAAATCAATTCAAAGACAAAATGTTAGCCAAAGAAGCTTGTAGCTAGGGCCTTGTCACTTGATTGAGGGCAACATTAAATAAAACATAGTAAAATTGATTGATTTTACTTTTTTCCTAATTCCTTAGGATCTAATTGAAACCTTAATTATTAATTACAACTTGGAGTTATGTCATGGGGTCCTGTCAAGCTACCTTCAATTGGGCCAGGAGGTAAGCAAGTCAAAGAATGGTTCCCAGAATACCCTTGTTTCAGGTTTCCAAATTACTGCTCATACAGGAATATTATGTAAAATGGCAAACCCTTTTAAACCATTCTGATAATTGATACAATGCCTTAACAGCATACTTACTGATTACATTTCATGTTTTACACATTTCACACATCCCTGCATTTAACAAACACCTTGGTTGTGTCGTATCCAAAGTTCATTATTGGCACTAATGGTAAAGTTAATAATAACTCCCTTGGAATTCAAAACTGGATCTGCACTTCAAAGCTCACAAAGTGCTATGTCTGTCTTTGCCACATCTAAAGTTGACTGTTCTATTAAAATATTGAACAGGCATATTTCCAGTTTATTCTGCAAAGCTATTATTGAGATTCCTTGTATAGGTATAGAAAAGGGTGTTTAATTTTGGAAAGAGTCAGTAATACGAGATCTTACTGAAGTCTGAAATTTATGTTTCATTGAAACCCAAACTCACAATTGTTTATAAGGTCTAGACTGAAAACAGATCTTCTTTCTGGGCATGAAAGAAATAAAATGTAAGTGCCAATTTGTAATTAATTTACAAATTTTTTTTGGTCATGGTATAAAAAACCTGCTGGCATCTAAAGTGTCTGAACCTGAAATGTTGATATGGTTTAAAAGCTGTGGAAAAGACTGCTATCTTTTATCAGCCTTCCCAGACATCTGATCATAGCTGGGCTATAAACCGAACAAGGGGGGTTTCATAAAAACTTTCCCACTACTCATGAGAAAATAACAAAAATCATGCTCCCCTAACATATGAGCCCTTGTCTTCTGTTGGATCAAGTGCTTTCTGATTTTCTCAGTTACAATTTCGGAATGATATATATTTTTTTCTTTCTGGAAATTTCGCAGATCTTTTTCGTATTGGCTGTTGTGTGAAGGTTTTAACATTTCAGAATAGCAGTGAACATAGAGAACATTTGGCTCTCTGCTCAATATTATCGTGGGCTTGCTGGAGCCAGTTACTGAAGCTACACATACATATTTTATCTGTGATTAGAAATTCTACAAAGCTTATGCATATTTATCTGCAACTATTAAATATCAAGTTGTCTCATTATTTTTATAGATATCTGTTAGTTAACATTTTAATTAAAGATCCAGAGCAATAATGACTTGAAGAGGTGAACAGAAGGATGTTTGTACAAACCGGTTATAGGATAATAGAACAGATCTTAAGTTAATATTCCATATCATGTTGGTACCTGGTAGGCTTTGAGTAAGTTTAACTGAGTTAACCGGGTATGTCCATGTGATCAAAAATTGTATTCTGTTATTGGAAGAACTTTATTACCAATTGCTTAGGAAGCATTTTGAAATTGATCGTTCCTGTGTATACACAGTACACATCCCAGAAGAAAGGTGTGGCAGAAGTATTTCACAGTAAGGTGTGATATATGTCATATCACAACAAGAAGCTGTAATTGTTCTTGTGTATACATACAGTACACAAAACAGAAGGAAGGTGTGACACAATGTATTTCACAGTAAGGTGTGATATGAATCATATCACAGCAAGAAGTTGTGATACAACGCTAGCCTGTCATACAGACCCTGAAACCAATATATCCAAGAAAGCCCATGCAAGTCTAAAATATGTGACAAGTACAGATTACCACAGTTTCAGTCTCCTTTTATAGACTTTTTTTTCTGTAAAGTGTGTTCATTTCAGAGACTAAATGTTAGCCTAATGCAATATGTATCATAACAAAAGGTGTGATACAATACATATCAGAGTAACTATGTGCGATGCAATGCGTATCATAGTAAGAAGGTGTGATACAACGCATATCACAATAGTAAGGTGTAATCAGAGACCATATAATAGATATTATATGGTCTCTGGTGTAATAGAGAACAAATGAATAAATATTTAAATTTGAGTAATCCCTTAGAATATATTAACCATTTATCTTCACACTCTTTAAGCATTATCATTTATGGGGGTGAATAATTTCATACTGTATATCTAGTCAAGCAATCTATGGCTTGGCACAACATATACATGTGAGGTTAGTAGTTAACTATAAACCTGCCATTTTCTCTGTAAAAGGATAGGACAGGACAAACCAATGGTTGATGACATGAAATCATACTGTCGATCACTGGATTGTCTGGACCACACTCGATCATTTACAGACCGCCGCCATAAAGCTTGAATATTGCTGAGTGTGGCATAAAACTAAACTCACTCTCTCACTACAATATTAATGATAGTTATGCAAGGCCCTATTTATAAGCATATTCACTACTATTGTGTGTGATTTTTAAGAACATGTATAAATACCATGTACATATGTTAACGCCTTTTGAATAAATTAAACATGCACTAATAACTCAGGAGAATTAAAACCTGACAAAAGTTTGTCTGGAATGTAATGTTTGATATCATAGTTGCTATGTTACGATATATATTCAAGTAAGAATTATTCTCAGTGTAGTACGTTGATAAATCACCAGTTATGCTTTCTACCGGTACACGTGGCACAGTTTGATGAGTCATGCTTGAGGTAGACCAGTTAGGAATTTAAAAAAAAAAGATTTTAAAAACTACTGACTTATTTTTGTTGAACAAGGAACGACTTTAGTTTACTATGAATCGAGGTATGGCTCGGAGGATTAATGATATTTTTTTTGTTCTGTGACCACTGTGGTTTGTTTCAAGGAGTCATGTATTTAATAGCAGTAATCCGAGCCTGCTTTCTGTAAATAATGGCGAGTTGATGGGACCAGTAGCTCATTATGTACATGAAATATGGTTCGGTCTTGTTTTTCAATGTGTGCCTCTAAATGCTTTATGTCGAAATCTAGAAAACTGGTCTATGTAATTTAAGAGAATTGTTTTTCAGTATTGATGCGGAATGAATATACTATTTCACTTTAGTGGTGTATTTTCTGAATTTAAACTCCCCTTAGCTAGGAAAATATCAAAGAGAACTGGAAGAGGGATTGCTAGAGGCTCAATTATTTATTATTTTGTTTTGTGACTTACCACACAACTGGCTTGATGCTCAAAGAGTCCCAAGTGTAGCATTTGTTACATTAGACCACTTTGTAAATGGTGGGTGATTGGGTAGGCTAATGGGTAACGGTTTGATTCCCTCGCATGGGTACAATATGTGAAGTCCATTTCAGATGTTCCTCCATGCCTGGGTTTGATTCCCCGCATGGGTACAATATGTGAAGTCCATTTCAGATGTTCCCTCCATGATATTGTTGGAGTAGCCTTGTGGGTAAAGCATTTGCTCATCATGCCAAAGATCTGGGTTCGATTTCCTGCATGGGTACAATTTGTGAAGCCCATTTCTGGAGTCCCTCTCCATGATATTGCTTGAGTAGCCTAGTGGGTAAAGCATTTGCTCATCATGCCAAAGATCTGGGTTCGATTTCCTGCATGGGTACAATTTGTGAAGCCCATTTCTGGAGTCCCTCTCCATGATATTGCTTGAGTAGCCTAGTGGGTAAAGCATTTGCTCATCATGCCAAAGATCTGGGTTCGATTTCCTGCATGGGTACAATTTGTGAAGCCCATTTCTGGAGTCCCTCTCCATGATATTGCTTGAGTAGCCTAGTGGGTAAAGCATTTGCTCATCATGCCAAAGACCTGGGTTCGATTTCCTGCATGGGTACAATTTGTGGAGCCCACTTCTGGTGTTCCCTCCGTGATATTGCTCAAATATTGCTTAAAGTGACATAAAACCTTTTCACTCACTCACTCCAAATGGCATCGTGTATTCATACACTAACATTAATATGAACCTGTTCCTTGACTTCAGAGTAGATAGGTTTGTCAGGTAACCTCTGTCCCAAGCCTCAGAAGTCAGCACCGAAAGCATGGTTTAGTGGGAACTAATCCAGCATCCACATCTCCACCAGGCACAGCATGGAATGTGATATGTGCTTCCTTTTTTATTGATAAGGGGTGTTTGGGGGACATTGTTTGTAGTCTGTCACAGATATATTGATATGATACTTTGAAGGTTACGCATCATGACAATGAATACATTGTTTTAGATTGCTGGGGTGCTGGGCGATTAACCCCTGAAAAATAAAATGCCCAAACATTTCTCATGAAAAGAAAATGATCATACATTGCATAGCAAAGAGGGTCAACTGACCGAATATTTCTGATAACTGACCCATCGTTTTCACAGGTAAAGGGACTATAATTATTCAAGTTAGTCTGAAACTTTGTGCATGTGACCTATTTTGTGTGTTTCACCATATCCAGAATGCAGTGTTTGTGTGACCTCATATTGCCGGGAGGATATGGCAACTTATACCCTGCATGAGCGTTATGATGGTTAATTGGCCTCTTAGTCCAAGGAGAGGACATACTCCTCAGTTGTGCTCTCATTCCTTCAACACCTCTTCCTGACAAAGAAATACTTGAAAGATCAAGCAGGCCAAGGCTAATGTTAGTTAGCTCACCTGGTATTAGGAGCAATGATTGAGTGAGTGAGTTTAGTTTTACGCCATGCTTAGCAATATTCCAGCTATATGGCAGCGGTCTGTAAACAATTAAGACTGGACAAGACAATCCAGCTATCAACAACAACAGCACCAATCTACGCATTTGGGATACGATGACATGTGTCAACCAAGTCAGCAAGCCTGACCACCTGACACTGTTAGTCGCCTCTCACCCGCATCTTCTTTAAAATACCGGCTGTTGTACACTGGGGCCAAGATGTGAGAGACTTTCTGTGCAATGAACCGATAATCTTGGGTTTGAATCCCTGATTGTGGCTGTTTTTTCAGCACCCCAGTGCTGTGGAGTTAGACTGAAGTTTGAAATGCCTGAGACTTCCATGACTTGGAGGAGTTGCACTAAAGTTTGAAATGTCTGAGACATGCAATATTTGTTCTGCTTGAAAAGATTTTCAAAGGCATAAAACCCAACACACTAACATGCTTCCATGAATGTATTATTCATGGTTTCCCCGTCAAGGTTAGACTGAGTATCAGCTGCAAGTACAGTATTAGCTAATTAGTGTTGTCCTCAAACAGTTGACGTCTGGGCCAACCTGCATTAGGTGCAGCTGCTCAGCTGCTGATTAGTGTTGGATTCCCAAGTCATTCAAGTTTAAATTTCTTTAAGTCACATTCATTCTGATTTTTAGTGGGTTCCTTGAGCTCATTTTTCATCTATTAAATAGCCAAAAATATCTTCAATTCTCTGTAACAGTAATACAGAGTTGATTCCCAGGCTTCAACTGCTGTATTCTGTTACGTTTTAAGTCCTTGTTGTTATAACAAGTGAGTGATGATCAACAGGATGGACATATTTACATGGCTGAGAGTACATGTACACAGAGAATATCACAGAGAATAGTGGGGTAACCTAGTAGTTTAAGTTCACTATAGGGGCGGTGGGGTAGCCTAGTGGTTAAAGCGTTGGCTTGTGACGACGAAGACCCGGGTTCGAATCCCCACATGGGTACAATGTGTGAAGCCCATTTCTGGTGTTCCCCCGCCGTGATGTAGCTGGAATGTTGCTAAAAGCGGCATTCAACCAAACTCAGTCAGTCAGTTAAGTTCACTCTAGGTTTGATTCACTATGTGGGTACAACATGTGAAGTCCTCATTTGGTGTTCACCATGGTGATATTGCTGGAATATTGCTATATTTGCATAAAACCATACTCACTCACTCACTCACTCACTCAGAAATTAACAAGAACAACATGCAAGATGTCAGATGATGACAATAGATATGTTTTAAGATACAGCTACAAATTCACAATTTACCAGTGTTATTCTAATCATCAGTCAGTTTCACTGTAGGATGATGTGCAAGATAAGGTGTCCGTAATGTTCTATCATGATCAAACACTTTTGTAATCTGTTTGAAGAGAGTTCTTTACAATATTGATTTTTATTCGTGGAAATAAAGAAAAGATCCATCTTGTTGGTCACCAGCCTCACCGTAGAGTGTGATGACACACTATGAATCAACGACCCTAACTGCTCAGTATATTATCTTGCTGCTTACCAGTATGAGTCGCTGGGAGCCTATTCTTTACCAGCAACTCACGGAGGTCCACGCCAGGGATTGGTTTTACGGTACAAACATCAAGGACAGTCATCAAATCACTCAGAGTGTGTGCCTGACACCCTGACTCCTGGTTTGGATGATGTTATGCAGTCCAGCAGGCAAAGTTACCATTAGACCACCTTTCAGGCAAACTTTCATTCTCTCTTCCTGTGTATTTCCTCCATTTAACAATTTTTGTTTCTTTAGAATTGTATGGAGATTATGTAAAATAATCTAATGTCACAGTGACTGTTCTCTTTGTTGTCAGGGCGGTGGGGTAGCCTAGTGGGTAAAGCGTTCGATCGCCATGCCGAAGAACCGTGTTCGAATCCCCACATTGGTACAATGTGTGAAGCCCATTTCTGGCGTCCCCCGCTGTGATATTGCTGGAATATTGCTAAAAGCAGCGTAAAAATTAAATTCATTCACTCAATCTTTGTTGTCTTTGTTCATTGTGCCTTCTTGTAGGGATTCAGGGTTAGATTTGGTCCCAACAACCTATGCTGGTTGAAGTCGGTGACTTGGTGGAATAGGGCTGATGATGTCTTCATCAGCATAGTCATGATATCAATCATGGGATAGTCTGGTTCAGATTTGATTATTTACAGACCCTTATTATGTGTCCAGAAATGTAAAGCACACATACAAACACACACGCATACACACATGCAAACATTAAAAAGATTCACATGCACGCACCCACAAGCATGCACGCATGCACACACACACACACACATGCACACTTTAGGACAGACAAATTTTATCTCTTGTTTTACGGATTTTTTCAAGAGTAAAAACCAAAATTAATATTAACTTTCAGAAATTAAAATCCTAATGTTTTTATTTGCCAAAAATGTAAACTTACAAGAAAATTGTTTTTCAGATTGTTTTTTGCTCATATAAACTTCATAAATTGCCAAAAGTAAAATACTTCTAGTATTTAAAAGGAATATTACTTTGACTGGTGATTATTTTTTTTCCCCTCCTGCCTCTCGGTTTTCTGTAAAACAAGAAATAAAATTGGCCTGGCCCTAGACAGATAAGTAATTAAACACCACTACAGACTATTTGTGTGAAGCCCATTTCTGGTGTCCCCCGCCATGATATTGCTGAAGTATTGCTAAAAGCGGCGTAAAACCATACTCACTCACTCTGGTGTCCCCTGCCGTGATATTGCTGGAATATTGTTAAAAGTGGCGTAAAGCCATACTCCCTCACTCACTCACTCACTCTGTTGCTGAAATATGTCATGGCATGACAATACATTGAGTGACATCTGGCCAACTGGCCAAATTAATCAGTAAAAGACCATCTTAGGGATTATGTAACGGTGCCTTGATTTCTATTCAGTGGAGGAGCTAGAGACAGATTTCTCCATCAGTGTATATATAGTAACAAATGCTCTCCTCAGGTGATTGATTGTGGTGCCTGGTGAACTCTGGCCAACACTACCCCTTTGGTAAATGATTTGTCCATAATACTTAATTGCTCAGTTTCATTCAGATGGATCTGCTGACTGGAGTTTGAATCCCAGATTAGCCCCAGTTACCCTTCGTCTGACACCAGTATACCCATGGGATTCACAAAGACGTAAATGTCTGCAAATCGTGTCTCTAGGCCTTCCTCCCACTTTAAGCCAGCATGCAGTATAGGCTCAGGGATTCGGCTTGTGACAAATGAGGACACTTTCATGATTTTATCAACTTTTGATTGGACTTTCTTCTGTACCTCCACCAAATTTGACCCAAAAATATCTGCAGATATTTGATGGCATACATTGTTTTCAAATATGAACCGATCTGAAACCCTGCATGGCTGAAATGTAGTTCCAACACAATTCATTTACTCTGGCTGAAACACCCTAGATGATTTGTGTTGTCACCAAATTGCAGTTGCTTTCAAATATTCAAATATGGTTAAACGATCCAGGTGCTGTAAAATTAATTTCAGGGTATTGAATAATATGCTGTCATGGCTATGATATCTGTTGATCCATGGAGAGTTTTAACGAGGACATTGATGCTATGGTCCATTGTCTTACATAATCAGCTACCAGCTGGTACAGCACTATATGAATAAATTGTTGATAGAAATAATATTTCAGTATTTTTTTCAGATACCACGCAATTTGTGTAATTTTGTGTTTGTTATTGTGACCCACAAGTGTGTAAGTGAGTTCATGAAAATTCCGGAGCTTGGTGAAGGGATCTGTGGTTAGTTCCCAATTACGCTTATTAGCTTTTTTACATACAATTCATGGCATCATGAAAACTGGTATTCTTTTAGATGTTACGTGAATAATATTCTATGGACCTGACTAACAAGAAAAATTAGTTCCTTTTTTTTCCCAGACATTTATATTTTTGGTGGGTTTGGCAGAGGTTGGGTTATGATTTCATGGATCTGTATGTTCATTGGGATCCAGAATGTATTTGACCATGGCCTTTGCTGTGCAATGTGGTGCCAGGTTTTGGTCACTGTCTTGGGGTTGTAGTTTGTGACTAATGTCAAACTGTGACATTGTGTTTTTGTGGACCAGGGTAGACATCAACTGCTAGATAAAATATTTTATATTTGCAAAAAAGTATGGTGTTTGGACTTGAGGTAAACCTTCGTAGGACTGCCAGTCAATCTAAAAGAAGTCTATGGAATACACAATGCCATTTTGAAAGTGTTCACATGTAACATATATGTTATATTAGGGATTACGCTTTGTCAGTGAAGTACAGATTCTAGGACTTTTGTTGAGTTGAGTCCCTTACGGGATTCGAACCCACACCCTCAGAGTCAGGCACCTAATCGCCAGCACACAAAGTCAGCAGCCTAACCCCTCAGCTACCCCAGCTTCCACAAAATGGAAGCCAGACAACTGGTAGTCTAGACCACAGACTTTATATATCCCTCTGACAAGTGTAACAAACATCCCAATAGTATTATAATCTGTACTTTACTGAGAAAGTGTAATCCCAAATATAACATATGTTAAAACAAGTCCCCCTTTAACAAAGCACTGTTTCTGAGTAGTTATTAATAATTTACACGATCCAGCACCTGGATTTTTTTTTTCCGCTGAGTATATGACTTTGTATCCATGAACACTGACAATAAAATTTATCTAAAATGAAATTGACCACTGGAGAGATTGATTAAACCATTCATCATCTTGGGTTGTGTGCACTGAACATATACATATATAATATTTGGTTAAAGTGTTGAAAGGACCAATAATTATTATGAAAGGTTGGCCTACTGTCTGGGAGTTTACAGACCGCCCGCCATATAGCTGGAATATTGCTGAGTGCGGCGTAAAACTAAACTCACTCACTCACTCATTTACGTTCAGGAACAAGACCACAGAAATTGCTGAAATATTTTAGATGGAAAGGGGTGAAAATTTACTAAAATGTTTTTAGTCAATTTCTGTGTGACCTGTTACTATTGTGCAATTCTGACTACCTGAGGCGGTTATAATTGTCCAAGCCCGCAGGTGTAGTTGTATATTCAAGTATAATACAAGGTTATAAGCTAGACAGATTTTAATCTGACTTGGTTCTCCGTCTCAGTAATTCAGTCTACCAGATCTTACAATGTGATATGGCGGTGCATTTCGTGTTAACACAGTACTTGAAATATATCGCTTTTTTGTCAGTCTGAAATTTGTTTGATTTTATCACATTGTTATATCGTCTGACAGAAGGGAGATATTCTAGAAGTTAAGCTGCATATTTGAACATTTTTTAGTGGATACTTGATAGAAAATCGTCTGCTGTGTGACATTACCAGTGATAGGTGAGGTCGCTGTAAGGTATTAACATTTCTTTAGCATAATCGTAGACACTAAATTCAGTACTTGAATTATGGAAATATGATATATGCAAAAATAGGAATATGGTAAGATGAAATAATACATGGGTTTGCTCGTACACAGTACCACCTTAACAAATGTCCGTGGGTAGAAGGGAAGCTCAGTGCACAAAGGGATCTCCAGTAAATACTTAATAGGCTCATGGCAGATGCTGTATTTGTACATGAGATTACAAGTGACATTTCCTGACATATTGATCTTGCATCATGTTTATCCTATTGACAGTTCAGACACAATCACTGTCCGTAATTTACTCCATCTATTGGTCATGAGGCCATCTACGACAGCCAAATAAATAGCTGTTTCGGAGCTTGGCTAAATGGACTTTGACACCATGATACTCTCCAGGTTGTCATTATGCTATGATTGAAACGTTTTAGGTACATGTAATTGTTTGACTTGTATCAGATGTATGAAGACATTCATATTTTGAAGTTGGTAGAATATTGCCTCTGTTTTAATGACGAACATTACCATGATTACACAATGAATGTCTTAGACACATGTATGATTTAAATACCAGATCAATGTTTGAAGCTGTTCGATTCATTGTCAAGTCTCCTTGTTGCTGAAGAATTCCAGTCCAGGAGGAATACGTTGAATAATTCATGTGTTTTAGGGCATATCATCTGCAAAATATACTGTTAGTATTGGAAACATGAGTTATCTGAACGATAAGGATAAGAAGTCTCACAGAAACAACATTGCACAGTTTGGTTTTCGCAAGCCTCACTTTGGGTTCACATATACAAGTGAAAACTGGTTATGATGATTTGATGGCGATGGGTATTGGACTTTTGTACCGCATTTTATTGCAGTAATCTTCTGTGTATTGTAATACATACCTCAAACAATAGTTTTGAACCTGAAAAAATGGATCTACACAGTTTTGACAGCTTCATAGTCCACCATTTTGGTAGTGGTTACCATAGTCACAACACATGCATAATGGACACATTGTACAAAAGAAGTAGGTTGCAAACTGTTTCGCTCTTAACGTCACATGAATTACTGTATATCTTAACAGTGCTACAAGGGCTATGGCAGTCATCAGCATGTGTATCTGGATTAGGTTGCATATATGTGAATACAGTACTTGCTTAATACACGTGGTACTAAAATTCTGAACAATAAGATGTATTCAGTGTTTGACGGACAGCTGTATGGGGAGATGGGAGGCCGTTATTAAGATATTGTTTTATTTCTGGCACAGTAATACATGTTTAAAGGTATCAAAATACCCTAGGACATATATTGTTGTATCTGGTAAAAGCAGTATTTGTCATGAAAAATCATGGAATTTTATTTCACAAAAATATGGAAACTCTGACCACCAGCTAGAGTAACTGCTCTTTATCAATGGGAAACTACTCTAACCCTAGTCTATGAAACGTCACATTTGTGTAGAGGTCTTTGGCCTGTCATAACTTTCCAAAGTGCAAAATCAGATGTAATGCCAACATAATAAAACAAGGTAAAATCTTTACTTATATGGACAATACCAACTGTTTTGAAAAGGTCATAATACAACCAGACAAGTGTGCTTAATGAAAAGTTTTGCAATTTATATGTATTAAGCCAATCACTCTCCTACCTGATAGTCATTCTAGTACCTCGGTCACAGTCCATTCACATATTCTTATGTAAGAGGCGACTAACACGATCGGGTGGTCAGGCTCGCTGACTTGGCTGACACATGTCATCGCATCCAAAATGTGTATATCAATACTCATGCTGTTGATCACTGGAGTGTCTGGTCCAAACTCAATTATTTAGAGACCGCCGTCATATTGCGGGAATATTGCTGAGTGCTGCGTTTAAATGACAAACAAAAGAGCAAAACAAAATCAGGTTCGTCTTGTCTTCACATTTAGATAAAAGTATGTCATGAAATGTTTAACTTTCATTGAGAAAATATCCAAAAACGTGAAAGACTATTTCCAGTCGTGTTTATCCACACAGACATATTGTCAATGTCCTGTGGAGAGCAGTGATCACTTTGATGTACGCACTGTTGCTGTTGCCATATGCCAGATCATGTATCGTTTATATTCATACAAAACAATGTGTAAAGCAACCCCTCAGGCTTGTGCAGGACTGTCTGTTCATATTTCAGAATATGTGTGCTTGTTTACAAATGAGACGTGACATGATAAACCTACACCCAAGGTGAGCAGGACATTTCTGTCAGAATAAGAACCAAGTAAGCTTGGGTTGATCGGATATTGTTTACAATGCTTCAGAATGGTCTATGTACTTCGTTTTAAAATGTACGCTTGTTTTCTCTCATATGATGATGAAATTTCAGAATAACAGCATGATCACTGAACAATAATGTTCACGGAATACACCTGAGGTAAAATTCATTTCCAGTATTTATGGAACGAAATGTCTTTCAGAAAGAAATCCAAGGCCTCCTAGATTTATTGACTGTTTGGTCCATGTTAAGAATATTCCTGCCTTTTCATTGCAGATGCCAAAAGAATGCATCACTTTTCAGTGCTTAAGGGAATCAAAGCCAGTTTTCAGCATGAAAAGTTAATGCTCGAACCACAAGACTTGCCTAAAGGCCCTGAACACAGGAAAACTTCAAAACAATTGCCTGTGTAAAAATCTGTGAATATTGCATTGCAAGATACAGGTACATTTTGAGAAGTGTTGTGACATACTGCCGCTCTGCATGCTGTGATAAACTCATGTATTGTGTCAAATACAGTCATTCTGATGGTGTCTGTTTGCAATTGATAGCAGTTACTTGACAGCCAACAGGATGTGCGTGGGAGCTGAAGAAGGTGAATTCTGTCTTTGAATAATGCCGCAATATGACAGCCTGTTTGATTATTCAAAATAACAAATGTGGAAGATCGGACGTTATTGCTCAGATTATTAATATTTAGTGCCATATATGTTTTCTGAATGTTTTTGTTCTTGTAATTTACACACTTTTCACGTAATGACCTTGAATATTGATAAAGGTTATCTGTGTTAGTTGTCACCCAGAAACTTTCTCACACCGTATCTCAAATATAATGTACTGTTAATTGTAGCGGTGACTATTGAGGTGTAACAACTATTGCCATAGCGATAACGATAGTCTATTGCTCGACAACGACATTAGAATCTACGTCCAAACGTTGCCTATACAGAATAAAGAAGTTTTATATCCATAAAAACATTCCTCATTCTAAATGAATGTATAGTTTATATGAAATAAAAACAAGTCGAAGTAGTTTCAGTCTCTTTAATAACTGACAAGAAAGTTCAAGTAAACAGTTAAAACATAAACTCAATGAAGCTGCAAGTCTGCACCCACACACCCAGACGCACCAATTGCAATCCGTTGATAGTTCGATGCAATGTTACAGAACTAGTTAATTGTATCCTGAACAAAATTTAAGATAAGTACTTTCTTCTGACATCAGTAAATCTATTCAGTCCTAATCTATCGGATATAGTTTTGTGCACTGCAAGGAGTCCAGTTTTTGACTGTGAAGGAGCATCAATTATTGCAATAGTGTTCAATCTATGATTCAAGATTTTTGTTAACATCGAACAACATTTTTTAGCCAACCAGTGCTTTTGGGGGCTACATAGTAAGTAGGTCAACGATATCAGAGGTAATTCATACACACAAGCTAAAGATGATTAAGACCAGAGCCTGTTGTCACAAAGCAAGTTTAATACTTCAACAATTGTGAATTTATTCATACTTGGCAAAGGCTTTTAGAAGTGCTGAAAGTAGAAAGATTGTATTAGGTTGTGTTAGCGTACTAAGATTTTGTTCAGGTAGGGTCATTGTACTATGAATGTGTTATGGTTGTATCCTCAATGTAAGCGTGAAGAATGTTTAGATATTTGAAGCAACAACAAATTAATTATTTATTTGACTTAACAAGTCATCAAGCCAATGCGAACACTTTTCTTTCTAACCCAAAGTTTAAGATTCACTATAAAAAAGGTCATTTACAGGCATATGTGAAAGTCCACTAGCTCAAACAGTGATAATGTAAAGGAACACACTGAAAGTGTTAATAATTCTACCAACCTGTAGACTGCTTTTAACGGTAAAACTGTCTCTAGGGAACGGACTAATGTTTTTTACTGTCCTTTATTTATCCATTGTCAATGGCAGTAGATAAAAGTCACATCTGTGGAGGTTTATTGTAAGTGAATCAGAAATATAATGTATGCACTCACAACCTGGTGCATGTCTACATTATTGCAGGTACATAGGACATTCTGGAATGGCATTCATCAATCCATTTAACCATTTATCACTCAAAAAATATTTATCCATTAATAAAAACTGCACTCATTACATAAAGGAGAGAATTTATGGTTGTCAAGTTCTGTATTTTGAGGAACACAACGTTTCTGAATAAATTTTTACTCTTTCATCAGGTGAATGGAAAAATGAGGAAACAGATGGCTATGGAAGTGCATGGATGTATGTAACATTATGATTCATTTTTGAAGAAACAGATGTTTCATCCAGTAGATTTGATTCCATGGTTGTTTGTATGTGGATGTCATAATGCTTGGAAACAGGTGGCGCCACAATAGGACCAGCTGCGCTACCTTGCATCCCGGGGCGGTGGGGTAGCCTAGTGGTTAAAGCGTTCGCTCGTCACGCTGAAGACCCAGGTTCGATTCCACACATGGGTACAATGTATGAAGCCCATTTCTGGTGTCCCCGCCGTGATATTGCTGGAATATTGCTAAAAGCGGCGTAAAATCAAACTCACTCACTCACTCACCTTGCAACCCAGTAATGTCCCGAGGGAGTTCCAGGGAGGACTGTCTCCCTTTAGGGATTATTATGCAGTTTGCCACTTGTACCCCATGCTTGTCTCACTTCCAGGGTAATGTAGGTCCCCAGTACTCAATATGCTGTATATCTGAGGTCCAATGATGATGTATATCAGTCGTAACACCTGGCTGAAATGATGATGATGATGTAGTTGGGCCAGATATCTGTCGTAACACCTGGCTAAAATAGAGATCTGGTGGTCGATACTGTATATCTGTCATAACACCTGGCAGAAATGATGATGATGTGGTTTTGCTGCCAGATATCTGTTGTAACACCTGGCTAAAATGGGGATCTGGTGGTTGATGATGTATATCAACTGGGCCCCGTTTGAGAAGCTAATGTAGTGCTATGACTGATGTAAGTCTATGTTACATTATAGGAGGTACGACAGTCGTGCGCTACCATAGCTTTCCCTGGCCACTTGGTTCAGCATTGCATAACAAAGTTTTCATGAGCTAATATGTAGGCTTGGTGTCTATCCATAATATAATCTTGTGCCCGATTCCAATCGAAGAATATCTCTCAAAGATATATCACTTGACAACTATGTTGTTACTACATCTTAGCAGAGGTTGTGGACACAATAATCAAATGGATGAGGAGACATTGAAGCTGGGTAATATGTGGATAAAGTTCGAGGCGGAAGCAGACCGACTTGATGTCCCAGTCATTGAAGTTGATCACTGTCACAAACACTAGGCACCCATTTTAACCTTTTTTCCTAAAAGAGTAGGATTTAGGCAATCAGTTTTTATTGTCTGTCTTACAGCATTTAAATACTTCTATATTTCAAAGTAATTTGGTCAAGTATTAATGATTAAGAAAACCCATAAGCACAAGATCTGCAAATTTGCTGTGTTCAGTTTACGTGCCCCTAAGCACCTCTTACACACAGATTTAAGCCTAACTTGTAATGAAGCCAAGCATCTTGAGTCATAGAATAACGCTTGGTCCCTGAATATATATAATTTTGATAGTAACAAATAAACCCACTTAATTGAAAAAGAGCCCCAGTGAGTTCGGAGATTCAGGGGAAATCTAGACTTGCTTCATTTGGGGCTTTAGCATTGCAGGGAAGGCTAGGCAGTAGGGAAAATAATGTGGTTCAGGGACTGTGAGACAGACTACTGGAGCCATGTCAGACTGACAATGAATGATAGGTTGGAAGGACAAGGCGTGAAATATGAACAATGTCTTTGTACACACACCACATGTTTATTTTAGTGTATATCATGAATTTCTGAATATGATCTGAAAGGCAGAAGCAGGACTGTTTCCATCATAAGGACACTGTAATCACGCGACATCTGATCTGCCTGTGTCAGTTGCCCTGATCATGAAGATTTGAAAATGTCAGAAGGATTTTCACAGAGATTTTTTTACAATACCAGGGACAAAAAAAGGAATAATTTCAGTAAATACAAGGGCTTGTCTGATAAGAAGAAATTGATGATTTTATGTATAATTTTGCTGCAGTTTGTTTTGCCAGTGCACTTCCCTGTCTGGTCATGGAGGTAAAGTGGTTGACAGGTCTGCAGTGAGGGCACAGTGCAGCGCTGTTAACATTGATCTAGAGGAGAATCAATAAATGAGGGTGTCTAGGGTAACCTAACCTTACTTTATTCCATATTTTATGTCTCATTGCTCACCAAATACTTGTAAAAAATGTCTGCAGGAAGATATGGTAAGATGATTGTTTCAGTTTTCCACCAGGGTAGATAATGGTATTGTCAAGATTTAGGTTCTATTATTTGGTTTCCTTGCTGTATGGGTCACATTGCCACCCTCTCTCCTGGTGACCAATATGCAGATCTGAATCACAGCATGTGTAAGCTTGTTGCATTCACCAAGCAGATGATGGGAGCTGCTCACAGAGATTGCATCATGGCTGCTGCTATCCTATAACTGCATTATCACACAGCTTCTTGTGTCATACGTTCATTTATACAAGTATCCCCAGTCTGCAGGGTCCATGTAGCCGTTAGTCAGGCTTCAACTGACTGCTACTGCTGTTGCTATTGTGCTACTGCTACTATAAGACAAGCCTCACTCATAGTCTCAGAAGAATATTCAGCACACAGAAAATGTGATGTAGGTTATGATGATGATGATGATGATGACCTACCAAATTTATATTCAAATCATGACAAAATGTTTTTGTATTTAATTTGTATCTTTCGAATATTTTTGCTAAATGATATCTTTCAAAATTTACAGAAACTACCACATTTTGTCTGAAATATCTGAATAAGGTTTGTAATTGCACATATATTTATAATATGTGCTATCATTCTATGGCTGTATATTTTATGGTATGAAACACTTGTGTTGTCCAAACCTGGGTAATAATATGCATATGGCAGTTACTGTTTATGGTCTTAGATGCTGGACTGAATTACAACAAGAACATCAGAGATACTATTAGTTATGCAATACTGGTTTTAATATCTCTGTACTGCATTTCCAGATTATATTTTACATTTATGAGATTTTTATTATGGTAATATACACTGCGGCTATATTGTTATATTTTCCAGTACTGGGTTGGAATATACACGTGGGAGATATGGTCAGGGCATCTGACTGGGCTGCATTACAAGATGTACATGGGAGATACGACTCGTAATGCAGTACTTTTTCAGTATACTCAGGACTTCTACAGATCATATTTACCATCAGAAGGTTGTTTTTATAAATCTTAATACTTTCCCCCAAAACACTAAATGTTTTAATTAGAAATCTTAGCAACAAAAGAAGCAGTATCTGATAACATTAACGTGGGTTTGTTTATCCCCACCACTCCCTAAAGGTGATGGATGGCATGGTAGTCCTTGGTGCCAACCCAAGGGTCAGGCTTATCTTTGATATGCAGTCGCCAAATTTAATCTGACTGGGAAGCGATTTGTTATAGATGTAAACATTATGCCAGCTGCTAATACTTACTCCTTTCAATGGAGAGAGCCTGTTTGCCCTCTATGGATCCTCGATAGCTATCTAAACTAGCATGATGTTTTGCATTTTGTAATTACTGGTAGTCTACTCATCAATATTTTTTTTGTAGGCCTTAAGTTGAGGTGACACTCCATAATTTTTGCAAAACGATTTAGTCAGATATTTGGCAAGTGTATTTTGCAGTGGAATATTTCATCTTAAGTACTGCTAAGATATCAATGAATAATAGTTCATCTCAGACAATAAAAGTGAAAACTATCTCATCTCATTTTAGCTTAAAAGATCACTGTTGAATTTTTCCAACGATTTTCGGCAAAGCCTGTCACATAAGTCATCCTGCTTTGGTGATTGTTTAGCCCTCTCTAAAGAAGTTCAGGAACACCTGATTGTTTTCAATAGCAAACCTGTCATGGTACACCACAATTTTTCATCTAACTAAATCTAATTTGTCACAGCCATGACAGATCAACTGTAGTCATATGAACAAGTCAGGTCCTTTATCCTTTTTAAGTAGCATAACATGTGGGCAGACCACTGGCATTTGTAAGTTGTCAACAGTGCTTTTGATGGTTCAGCTTCTTTATTTATGAAAATCAGTTAATTTCGATTATGCTGTAAAACAAGTTACCACTTTTTGTGGTTCGCTTTCAGGGCTTTCCGAATATAAGGACCTAGAATCTAATATTTGTTATCTGGTCCATGGTTTTGTCAGTGTTACTTTACCATTCCGAGGAGACTTGCATTTCCACCCTAGTGGTCAGTGGGGTATTACTTGATACTCCTGTCTACAGACATGTGAATAAAGGTTTATCCCACAGGAGGGATGTATCCAGTTATAGCCTGTTTCTAACTTCCTAATTCAAGATTTCAGGTTGCTATCATATAATATGTAGAAGGGGTGTGTTATAATGAGGTTATGCTATGTTTGGACTGTGGCATACAGATTATGGTAACATAGCTTACAAGTTCTTGAATAGCAGAATAACATGTTTCTAGAACTGCATATTGAACATGAACAGAACATGATTACACTTTTTGTTCTTCATTTCCTTATGTTTAACATAATTTTGAAATAAACCTGACCAAAAGTTGAAACTGGATCTGATGTTGATTGCAGTAATTACTCTCATCCATATCAGATTTGAAAAGTGTGTGTCCAAAATTATCTTGCGAAATATCCAAACAAATAGAGCAATTTCTAAACAAGCTATGCTTTAATTCAAATTATGTCTATCATACATTTTCTGGAAATTTGGTTGCCATTGCATGTTATGAAAAGGGCTGACCTAAATCTCAAATTTACGCTTGGACATTTTGGAAACAAGACATAATAATTTTCTTTACTCAGATCAATAAGTCTGGCTCCAAACGGCTGTAGGTTTGTCGCCATCAGTTTGCTGATTGCTGCCCCAAGATGGAAAAAAAATCCATGACTTTTTTGTTGTGTGTGGTATGAAGGCAGAACATCCCCGAAGCTTGATGGTGACTGAGCCATTGAAATATACTTCTCGCCTCTCTCAGGCTTTTAAACAAGACGTCAGACTCACGATACCCTGTGCTATTGTAACATTAAAAGCGCAGCCTTGGGTGCTTATGGGAGTCTGTAACTGGCATTTTTTCCCATTTAAAATAAGACGAAAGATTAGTTGTGGATCGATACAAATATGTGTCTGAAATGGGGCTAGTTTTTATGTGCGAAAGTAATATGTGTTACAGTTTCACGGCAATGTCTTGATATATGTCCGACAGAGCCAATAAAATATTTTTGAAAAAAAAAAAAAGCTCTGGTGATGATGCCAAAGGGGAATTAAACACGTTGATTAGGTTATTAAGATGAAATTTGTTTCCATGAAGCAATTACAAATGTACTGAATGTCCCACTTGGGAAAGGGATTGGGGAAGACATTTGTGAAAGTTTATCTCTACTGAAGCAAACATCAACGATTAGAGACATATGGTGAAGTTGAAGAATATTTCTTCGTAGTCTTATATGCTTAACTTTAGCTTCTGTTTATTCATTGAAATTCCAAAATGACATCTTTCATTTTCATTGTTCATTTGCTTTAGGGTATAGGGTAATACAAGATTTTATCGTTGGGTATTTGAGGACACAATCATTGTCCTCCATACGCATGCTAGTCTTAAACAGAGATGTAGCAATACGGTGAGACTGCATTACATGTCACCATTATGTGGGTGCGATACGATTCGTATCCCAATACTTTAGACCACTTGTGACATGATGAGTTGTAGACCTGTAATATGGCTACGCTATTGCCTACCTTGTGTAAAAACCATGCTATGTTCTCAAACTATTGTGAAGATGATGGTTGAATATTACATGATAGGAAATTAGCATCAGCCTGCCCAGACAAGTCTTATTAATCTGTAAGGTATCCTAGGGGTTCGTACAATTACAGACATTTTATGTTGGGAATTGCTCAATATGTTGACACTAATTGGGCTTGTTAGATGGTCGTAGTCAATTTGCTCCCTTGTTATTGTGGCTGAGATGCTGCTGCAAAGTTACCATACAGTATGTTTCATAGTACAATAAATATCTTGATAAATATTTCACGTAAACTTTCTTGATCTTGACATTGCTTGGTGTCAGTTGTTCATATTTTAATATTTTGGATCACACATGCCAAAGAACTCTTATTTTGAATATATGTGTACATATGAGAAAAATCTTTCTCCGTTATGTATTTCTTACGAGGATGATATTTCATGTAAACAATTCAAGAATTCCTGTCCCTGAATTTTTCAAAGTCGGAAAATACTAATGGAAGCAGCATGTTTCTTGCAAAAGTGATCATGTCTTGCTGCTGGGGGTGAATAATGAAAGTGTGGCATTTCGATGGCAATTGAGTGTGCCCAAGTCTGCCAAAATAAACTTATGTTAGCTTGAACTTTTGAGTCTTAAAAATAAATAACATTGGTTACAGAGAACATCTCATGTGTTTTGACTGGGTGTGTTATTGTGAATTGTAAGTTGAGAATACCTTCCTTCAGGATCAGGACAGACCACAGGAACTGATGACAAGACCACTTCTAGGAAACGGCAGTGCCAGTTGCATAATAAATGGTATACATCACCATAGTTACAATGATAACAGATCTGCACACCAATAATGGGAAAATAGAGCTGAAAAAGTGGTTCAACATTTTCTGGGTAACATGTTCTGCCCCGTATTTGTGGCTATTAGACTGAGAGAAAATGGCTCTTTCCTATGTGTGATGTATATATGTATTTATACAGTTTATAGTTCACTTAGTTTGTGAAGATAGCCTGACGTGGTGCAGGTTTCTGACGTCTAACGTTGGTGAATACCATGAGTATGGGTATGGTGCTGACAAACCTAGAAACATCATTGGGAACTGGGATTCAAACCCATAATCACAGGTTTCTGGCATGCCCAGGGGACACAACTCTACATAAGAACTGCTGCAGCTCAGACCACAGGGCCACCCATGCTACAGGTGAATAAGCAGGAAATAAAAAATATTTGATTAAAATATTAATTTTTCAATAAAACATTTAAGATTGGATGATTTGCAATTTCAAATGTATTTTTTGTTATGCAGCATTATCTGATATTCAGTGATAGAGATTTTGCTGGTAATTTAGAATGAAGCAGAAATGGCCGTCAGCTGTACAAGTTTACTTCTTTCAGAGGGTGTTTTGATGTGTGAGATACAGACAATCAAATGGGTTTGTACTTTGTACGTTACCAGTTATTGTTTACTTTGGAACAGTGTCTGACTGTTTGAAATCAACCAATTAGCAATCAAGACATAAGACTTCCTGTGGTCTTTTTAGTGCTTGCGTCAGCAATTATTGATGCCTTGGGGGATGAATCGATATTCATATAAAATCAGTTTTGCGCTCACATAAGTTTTGTGGTGGGGTTCAATTATTGATCGATCACTAGGCCCTGATTATCAATCTGTGTATTGTAAGCGATAACCAGCTGTTGTCTTTATGTTTAGATCGTTAAAACAAAATATATACAGAAAGTAGTTCATACAACTACAAACATGACCTTTACAAATCAAAGTATACTAAGACAACTATGGGTTTTTTCAAGGATTAGTAGCACTTACATGATTGTTGCGACAATCAGCTCATATGCAATGTCAAAGAAATTATGTAGTATAATGTTGAAAATTTCTGTTTTTTAGGCAATCTGTACTGGACAAAAATAGTTAGGAATATATGTAAATTTTGAAATTATCAATAACAATCTATTTATTCATTGACACACTGATAAAATATCAATCATAAGAATCCCAATATCCCTAACTTATTTGTCCAGTATAATTGAAAATTGATGAAAACAAGATATATCTAGAGATTACCATTAGAAATGATATTGTGAACAAAGGCAACCTAAACATCAGAATTTATATGTTAGATTTTATTCTAAAATAATAGTGTTAATTGGCAAAAGAATAACAGATGCCAATAAATATGACTAAACCCAGGCTGCTGACTTGGGTTAAAAGATTCAGACTGGACAGGTATTGCTCAGAAGGGGAGGTCAATCATTGCAAGGAGGCACAAATCAACGGAGTTAATCTGTGTGCTATAAATGGTTGAGTTGAGTTGAGTTGGGTTTTGCGTCACATCGGCATTATTCCAGCCATATAGTGACGAGAACAAGTTTGCATTAATAAACATTGTATGGGCATTTAGAGGATAATAATAGCCATTAAGTGTAATGTCTGCCAGGTCTATCTAGAACGCAAACATAGTTATTAATGTGTTGTGAATTAACTGGTTTGAATGTGATAAGAGTACTTATCTGATGGCAAGGGCCAGGATACCATCGACACTCACTCACTCACTTACTTACTCTGGGATGAAAGTTTTCACATCTCAAATTAACCTCAGATATACTTGTCATGTGGTTTCAATAAATAAACAATGAGTATCATGAAGTATAGTCATTTAAACAGGGCAAGATGATCCATGATTATCAGTCTACAAAATGATGACACCATGCCGATGGAAATGTCTGATGCCATGACAACAGAGCCGTCTGACGCCATGACAACACAGCAACCAGTGTTCCATACTTATCAGTGAGCAGACTCTCGCTCTATCAGTGACAGTGTTGAGCTATAACAGATTCCCTTACCTCTGCACAAACTGGGTGACATTTAAATATTACACTACCCATATTATTTATGTTTTCATGCCCAAGTGCAAAGTTTTATCTCAATGTCAGTTAAACAAAGTTTATCGGTCAGAATTTCATCTTAGATAACATAGATGCACAGCAGATATGGCTGGCTTCGTTTTTTAACCTGTGGGAATTTTTGTCCAGTGGTTAATGGTGTGAACACCAGTCACATGATGCAACACTATCATTATGAAAAGTGTTGTGTCCATTTGGGATGAAAGTATGTGCTTGATCATGGGTTAAACTATATCAGACTTTATCACTTCTGTGTTTCCACCTACCCCAAACTTACACACTGTTTTATGATTCAGAGGTTGTTCAAAGTGGTGTAAGATCAAATTGACTCACTCTCTCATCATGTCTCATATTATAACAACACTTAGCAAGGAGTGAGTGAGTTATAGTGGTGTTACGATTAATTGAAATAAGATTGATCGCAGTGACTAAATGATCAAGCAGTCGATCATGTTTTCTCATAACACGTTAGGAACACTTGTTTGCATTAATATTCTGCACAAGGTTCCCTAGATGTGCCTTGTTTTTGTCTGTGTTATGCTTCATAAGCACTACGAGCTCGTTCCAAGTCATGACTGAATTTATCTTAAAGACTCCAGGAAGTTTATGTTCCTAACATATTAGTCACCATTCAAAGATGTAAGTTGCATCCTTTGAAGTTGGATGTGAAATTTGCAAATGCATTTTGTGCAATTTGCAGATAAAGAACTACAATGGGTCTTTTAATGTGCATTAACAGGAACATTTGATAAATGGTGTTAACCAATTATTTTTTATGAATGAGCGGTTTTAATGAACCAATCATCAATTATGAGATTTTAACCAGTTCCCAACACTAGTGAGTTACTTTAGTTTTACACTGCTTTTAGCAATATTTCAGTGATATCATGACGGGGGACACCAGAAATGGTCTTCACACATTGTACCCATGTAGGGAATCACACCCAGGTCCTCAGCGTGACAAGTGAACGCTTTAACCTATAGGCTACAACACCGCCCCCTAAGCAAGGAAAGCTGTGAGGCAAGGAGTATCTCTTGGGTTAAATCAGCATTTATTTGCCCAAAGTTAAAATTAACAAATTAGACAAATACAAAATATCTCTGGACATACACAAACTACATAGTTAGTTCTTTCTATAGATGTGTATACATATGGAAGTCCATTGAGACCCTGTTCAGATCAGTAGGATACCAGCTGGATGTGTGAATTTGCTGTGCAATGCTACAGACATACATTAAAATGTTTTTCAATCTTGTGCATCTGACACATATGTTGAGTTAAGACTTATCTCTGCTAGCACAGGTCAATGGTGCCCAATAAAATGTAAACAAGAGGGTTTGCTGAAGATAATGACCTCCCAAATATGTGTGCGTATGTTGTGTTTGTATAAGGCTTGCATGCTTATGCACCATTGATCCCATGGTCGTGTGCTCAAATCTCAAATTAGGTGAAGTTAAGCACTGTCTGTTACAGAGACAAGTTGGATTGGTGACTGGTTGGCCCTGCCCTACTCTGAAGAACAGGAAACATGTGTGGGTGTATCAAGTTAGCTAAATGACTTGGTTCAAAGTTGGGTCTCTGTTGACCAAGCAGTGAATGGGTACCCGGGAGATAGCAATGTAACCATTGACCTTTTGAGTGTCTGACAAGCAGCTATGGTTATTCTTGAAGGAGCTTAGAATGAAAATTGAGGACCGATCCACTTACCAGATTAATTATAACAGTGGCATGAGTATTCACTTGAATGGAATTTCACAGTAGGGTTGTACCAGTGGTAGTATTTGATGCAAATTGATTGGTTGAAAAACATGGTTAAATTGTATTTTAAAAAATGGAAATCACCTGAATTAGTCACTGCACTTGAATACTTTCTGGCAAGTGCTATATTTTTTCTAATTCCATGTAAGATTCATGGGCTAACAAAATGGATACGATTATTAATAAGATATTAGGCTGGATGATGATTTATCTGGTTTGATTAAGTTGTGTAATTTGCACCTGCTGTTAACCAGGTGTAATAAGTAATCATGGAAGCATGTAACATCATCTGTTATATTGTGAGGTCGTCACATTCTACGGTGCTGCTGTCATGTGCACAGTAATTTAGGGGTCAAATAGCTTCTGAATAATCCATGCTGCTGTCGGCCAATGGGGATCAGTTCATTATAACATTGTTTTTATCCAGCCTAGACTATATCATTTTTGACTGCCATTCTTCAAGATCACTGTCTCATAAACCAGCATTCATTGATGTCACTGTTTTACATAGCAGCAACAGGAATTCCTCAATAATGTATAAATAAGTATGTCAAATGGAAATTCTGAATGCCTTACAACTGTGGAATAAGACATGAAGCCATTAGATAGGCCTATAGCATGAGTGAGTGAGTGAGTGAGTTTAGCAATATCAGGGCAGGGAACACCAGAAATGGACTTCACACATTTGTACCCATTTGGGGAATCAAACCTGGTTTAGCTTCGGCATGACAGGCAAACCCTTTGACCACTAGGCTACCCCACTTATAGCATTGAGGTGCAATAGGGTTGAACATTGTGTCCAAGATTTATGCACGTATCTAGCGATGAGCATATATGTCTCTGTGGCTGCTTGTTCTAGTCCAAACCTTTTTCCAGATTTATAGTTTGAGTCCACACTAAGGTATGATGCTGTCTTTCAACATTGATACCCTATTCAGACACAGTATTCAGGTCCTGAGCCAACCAGTCCTTGTTTAAACCCTTTAATGCTGAGAACCAGGCCAGGTAGCCATCCTTTGGTGTGATGCAGTCGGGGATCAAACCACCAACCTGACACCCTCAGGGCAGACACTGTCTCCACTGGACCATGGAGGTGGTTTAGGCAAGTGGTAATTTTTTTTTAATGTATATGAATCCATTTGTGTATCGAGGTTCTGTGGTATGGTTAATGGACATTAATTTGTACCAAGCTGGGATTCATTTGCCTCATATCAACATTGCGATATGACATATCGTGTACATGTCTATATCGGATAACAGTCTGCCCTCAAACAAGATAAATCAACATTTGAAACATTTTCAGTTATCCATAATGCTGTCAACAGTTTTGAGTAGTGCTCGTTTTTTACCAAGAATTATGACTCTGCTGCAGATGTCGTGCAGCTTTGAGCACTCAGTGTCCAAATAACATACACAATCTAACCCAAAATTTGTTTTTCTTTCAAATATACATGTTTGAAAATGTTGCATAGGTTATGGAACTTAAAGTTCAAGAATCTTTTTCTACCAGCACGTAAAAAAATTGTTTAATATTTTCTCCAAGATTAATGTAATAAAAATGCGAGAATGTTTGCTGTTTGTCTGCTACTGACTGAGAGCAACAACATGGCATGCTGGGCGATAAAGTTTACATCCAGATAAGAAATATTTTCTACATCATGAAAAAACATTTTATCAAGGGTTGGCATTGTGTTCTAACGATAGACCTGCTTTATGCTTTGCTAGCTTATCGCTTCATTCAAACAGCAGAAAAATAATATTTAATTGATTTTTCGTACAAACTTGAAGTTTTTCAGATGTTGCGTTGACAGCCTGACGGTCTCGCCTGACAGAGGGCGCTGACATGGCGTTTAAAATTGCGGCTTATCATGCAAACTCTCCGTGATTCCCCAAATCTGTACAAAGACCCCTCAGTTCCTGCCATCTAAAAAATTAGAGGCTTCAGTGACTTGGTCCATAGTGTGTTTGGGCTTGTACCTTCTTGATTGTAAACACAGCACTGCTTTATGGGAGAGACCTAGTGAAATCGCTAGATAGGCCTAGAATGGCTGATTGCAATGGTGATAAGTCAAAAGAGAATATTAACTCTTTGCAGACCATTTCAGTTCATTACATGAAATACCAGAAGCCACGTTTTGTTGGATCCTTTTAGGATTGGATAACATTCTCTGGCACTTTTTGCAGGAGTGTTATTGCAGTGCTCACTATAAAGGGATCTGGTGGGAAACAATCATCATGAACTCTCTGGGAGATAATAGGTTTTATACCATGCTGTAGACTTGTGCATATTTCTATTTTGATCTTTCCATGGACTTCATATTGCCGGGCTGGAAGAAGTATCAGTTATTCCAATGTTTCTTCAGCTAAATATTTTCTGTGAATTAACAATTCAGATACAAATCAGAAATGTCAGCTGGTCAACTGGAAGTAGAGATATGAATGTATTTACAAGCTTTTTTTGTCAGGTGATCGCACAATTGTTTCCCAAATCATTTTGCATGACACCTTGAAATAAGGAAATGCCTGACTTATTTGTTTGCATTATTTTCATATTTATTATCATACTAAGTATTTTTTGTGAAGTAGTGATATGATAAGGAAATATGAAATTTAAGGTCGAAATGCTCTACCTATTTAAGAAATACAGTTCGCTCTACCACCATGTATAGTGTAATAAAGCACACTTTTGCCCTGAACTATTATAGTTAAAGTACGAGGACGTAATAGTTCAGGGCGAAAGTGTGCTTTATTACACTATACATGGTGATAGAGTGAACTGTATTTTTTTTCTAAGATGCCAAATGTAATACTTTCTAAGGATAATTACGATTAATTTAAGGCAGAAAACAAACGACGGTGTCGGTGACCTAAATTAAGAATCCTCGCACAGGGCTAACTGGTGCGCTGTTCTATTGATATGTCTGCCCCCTACGTTAAGACGACAGAAAAAAACAAATGATAACAGTTTGATGCATGTTTACGTTCGGATTAAATATCTTCTCTGAATTATTTTAATTACATCTGTCATTAACGTAAACCATATGGGGCAATATGAACGTCGCATTTCTACTACCAACGAAAGTTTAGATCAGTACATCCAGATGAAGCTGAGTAGTCAAGCGGCATTCCACGATTGCATTGTGGGAATGTAAAGAAGGCGAACGTTACCGTGTCGCTGAAAACTTGTGAGTCGAATTGACACATTTTAACCATTGAAAAACATAAACGTAATGTTTCCACCAGTGATGTTAGCCTAGTGAAGCAACTGCAAACCAAGAAACGTGATGCAACTGAGTAGTTTACTGTAGGAGGCCGTACGAGGCGATGACAACTGACATGCATCGTGATGTCGCTTACATTGTGACGTAATGTAAAATGGTTCGATTACGAGGGGGCAGACTAGAATGGCGCAGTGACAGGATAACGTCATTCAATTGTTACATCATCAAAAAACTATACCTTTATTGTCTGATAATGTATTTTTTTTTTTTTTATTGTTCTAACCGCTAGGCATCTTAGAATTTGCGATATAATATTTATTGCATAGCATTCCATGAAGAAATAGTGGCAATATTCTCTATCAGGTAGATATATGGACAGTAAAACTATACACAGGTACATTCCATGTTCAAATAAGGTACAATTTCCATCATTTTAAGACAAACATAGTGATATGGTATCAATTAGTCTGTCTCACAGTACCTGAACCATATTATTTTCCCTATAGCCTAGCCCTCCCCACAATGCTAAAGTCCTAAATGAAGTAAGTCTAGATTTCCGCAGGTTTAGGCTGAATCTCCCAGGGCTCCTTTTCAATTTAAATGGGTTTATTTGTTACCATCAAAATTATATATATTCAGAGACTAAGCATTAGTCTAGGTTCCAAAATGAGAATCCGCCAAATTGTGTTAATGTACATACAAGATATCTATTTAAATCAGACATGTGGTTATGGATCGTAGTGTTATCTGTTTGTGGGTGAAAAAGTGCTAGGTCATGGAAGTATCTCAGTTATGCTTAAAATGCTACAACCTATTATGAATTAGCTGTGGTAAAGTCATATATGAACCTAGACAGATGTCAAGGTTTCCAGGCCTGGGAATTAGGTGTCCGATCATCTGATAGCTTGCAGCATTTCCCTGTGGCCGAACTGTAATCAAAACAGACATCTCCATCAACTCCTACCTAATGGCTATTACTCAGCCATTTTCTGTCAAAATGTCTTGAAATTTGGAACATGTGTAGTCCGTAGTGCAGCTCCAGATACATGCTTGTTTTTGTGCCATATTTGTGAGTGAGTATGATTTTATGCTGTTTTAAGCAGTATTCCAGTGATATCTCAGCAAGGGACACCAGAAATTTGCTTCACACATTGTACAAAGGTGGGAAATCGAAAATTGGTCTTTATGACAAGCAAGCGCATTAACCGCTGGGCTATCCCAAAATTGTGAAAATGCATATAGATGGCCATTACTCAGCTGTTCATTTACAAAATATAATTCATTTGGTGCGTGTATGCTAAGTAGGGGTAATCAACATTTTCAGTTAATTTTCTATTTTTAGAATTTGATTCCTGTTTGACCATGATCTGTACTTTCTCCTCTTGATCGAGGGAGACGAACTTATTCTTCAGTGTTCCTTCTTACATCATGTCTTGTTTGTTTTCTTGGATTGAAAAAAGGTAATTCTAGTATTTAAGCAGAATATCAACCCTGATGATAACATTTGTTCAGTGTCTGGCTATATTTTCAAACTGTTGAAGAAATATACAGGTAAGCTACAGTACCATGGCAGTATTTTTCTCCATGAACTTTCTTGTTGTCATGAATTAACTCCAGGAAACACGACTATGTTCGGGTTAACAGACAGGGCAAAATTGTTGGTGCTCTATTATGGACTCTGCTTGACTGCTTGTCGTTTGGAGACCTTCCGATCAATCTTTGATTAAATCAAGTAATCGGACTTCCAGTTGTGGTGGAGGGTGATATTCGTAGGGAGAACTAAGTGAATGAACAACTGTCGGACCTGGAGCTCTTCTGTACTACTACCCAACAGTGATGGCCAACAGATGGCTAGTGTAGGTTGTCAGACTATATTTCAGTGCATCAATACAAGGTAAATACCATGACTATATTTCAGTGCATCAATACAAGGTAAATACCATGACTATATTTCAGTGCATCAGTACAAGGTAATAGACTAACAACTAGTCTCTGAAATGAACATATTTTACAGAAAAAAGGCTCATAGTGAAAAAAAACCCCAAATATAATAAAAAGGAACTCTGAGACTTTCTTCACTAGGCTTGCGTGGGATTTCTTGGATATATTTGCTTCAGGGTCTGTATGACAGATTAACAAGTTAAATACTATGACAATATTCGTGCATGAATACAAGGTAAATACCATGACAATATTCGTGCATGAATACAAGGTAAATACCTTGACAATATTCGTGCATGAATACAAGGTAAATACCATGACAATATTCGTGCATGAATACAAGGTAAATACCATTGACAATATTCATGCATGAATACAAGGTAAATACCATTGACAATATTCATGCATGAATACAAGGTAAATACCATTACAATACTCGTGCATGAATACAAGGTAAATACCATGACAATATTCATGCATGAATACAAGGTAAATACCATGACAATATTCATGCATGAATACAAGGTAAATACCATGACAATATTCGTGCATGAATACAAGGTAAATACCATGACAATATTCATGCATGAATACAAGGTAAATACCATGACAATATTCATGCATGAATACAAGGTAAATACCATGTCAAGCTAATTGTACATGCCTGTTACGTTTTCTGCAGGTAAATTTAGTATTCATCCTTTTGTATCCCAGTTGCACAGATTGATGCTCATGATGTTGATCACTGGATTACCAAGACCAGAGACTTGATTATTTACAGACTGCCGCCATATAGCTGGAATATTGCTGAGTGCTTGGTTAAAATACAAACCAACCAACCTATTGTGATAAGAATACAAAGTTCTGATTCCCCATTTTCGATTTTCTTCTCAAATACAAAGTTTGTCTTCAAACAAGCAAGCCAGCATATACTATCACCTCCAACAGTTCTCCAAGTCATGCACAGTGTCATGACATCATCAGACATTCTAAAATCCTTTAAGTGAAGTGTGCTCTCCATAATCAGTCCTGAAAGATCCAAGCACCAACAAATAGGCAGGTACATCCATGCACAATTCACTCAAGACAATGCTAGAATAGTTGTTAATGTAACCATGGCAACATTACTACATTTTGTGCAAATGTCTTAATGTTGAGCGCCTTGACTCCTGACTGGTTCAGTATACAAAATACCACCAAATGTCTGCAGTGCCTGCCATGGTCCATCAAGGGTATACAGATCGGAATGGATTACTACATAGACTGAGGTGAGATTATAGCACAAATAATAATAATAATAAGTCATCTTCTATAGCGCACGTTTCCAAACACCAAGTGATTGCTCGAGGCGCTTAATCAGAATCTGATTCTTATTACCTCGGATAACCCAAGCTGCCTGTTAGGCACTAGAAGGTTATAGTCACATGACTTTATCCAACCGGGTACCCATTTTCTGCTGGGTGAACAGAGGCAATTTGAACAAACTCACTTGCCTAAGGTGAGACCACATGTATCACATGTGCTTCGTTGTGGGGCATTCACTTGTGCGCATTCACTTGATCTGTTGTTGTCTCCATTGACATGGTGGGAGGTTTCAATCATTACGATGTGCACTTTATCAGGCCTGTGTCTTGTTTGTAACTCTTCTCTTATAGTGTCATATGCCACAGTTTGGGTGCTCTTTGTAGGTTTTATATGGTAGGCCTGCCTACAATCCCTTGAATTTCATGGTTCAACAGTACAAAGCAAGATGTCATGCAAAAGATTATTTGTACATTGATCTGGAATGAAGCATATCATTGGGATTAATGACGTGGTGTAATCATTTCATGGGAAATAGTACCGGCAGCTGTTGCAACCGCTGTGGCTATCGTATGTATCCTAGACATGCCAACAGTTACTGCATGTGACCAGGACAACATGCCTTATCAGCTCTGCGATGTAATTACTATCTTACGATGACACAGAACAAGGTAACAATGTATCTAGCATGTAAAAGTGCAACATCTATGATGCACTTTCGAGGTAATTATGAGCCATATCCAACGGTGCTGATACAGTCCGTATGCACTGATGGCAACAGGTTATGGCAAACATCCTGGCTATATGTGTCAGAGGCTAGGAATTATTGTGATACAAAGGATTTGAACCTTTGGTACTACAATTGGCCGAACAAGGTTTCTTTGCTTGGTCTAGCCAGAGTGAGTGAGTTTAGTTTTACGCCGCTTTTAGCAATATTTCAGCAATATCACGGCGGGGGATACTAGAAGTGGGCTTCACACATTGTACCCATGTGGGGAATCGAACCTGGGTCTTCGGTGTGACGAGCGAATGCATTAACCACTAGGCTACCCCACCGCCCCTGGTCGAGCCAGAAACCCATGAGTGTGGGTGTGAATCCCTGTTTGCCCAAATTATGTTTTTAGGTTTGTCAGCACCACACCAGTGCTCCTGGGTTTTACCAACGTGGTAAATGTCTTGCGACCAGCATCACTTCTGGCTTTAACCTCCCACGTTAAGCTAACACATGTGATAAAACTGGAATATTGTTCAAAGTGGCATTTACCCGTGAAGATAGATTATTGATCTTCAGTAACCAATGCTTGTCACAAGAGGCGACTAATGGGATCGGGTGGTGAGGCTCACTGACTTGGTTGACACATGTCATCTTTCCCAACTGCTTAGATCAATGCTCATGCTGTTGATCACTAAATTGCCTGGTCCAGATTGGATTACTTACAGACCGCCGCCATATAGCTGGAATATTGCTGAGAGTGGCGTAAAACTAAACTCACTCACTCAAAGAGGCATTAAACCCACTCACTCTCTCACTCATGATGCTTTTGTGACTGAAATTGGTAAACCCAGCCATGGACTTCTGCTGCCTGGCTTCCACTCCCTTATTGTCATCATCAGATTTCAGATCTATTGCTCTTTCTTTTCTCATAGCACAGTAAGTTTGAGTGCAGGGCTTGGGAAAGGACCTTGACTGCCTTCAGTAGAATATATTGTTCAACAAAAGATCTCAACATAGTTGCAGTTTTAGCCAGACTATTGTTATATGAGGACCCCCAAGTAGTTCATTTAGCATTCAGATTATGGCATGGAGCTGTAGCCTTCATCCTTAAGCCTGAACAGTATTAAATAATAACTTGAAACTAAAAACCAAAAGTCCTGCCTGACTGATGTTATCACTTTTGATACTTGTATTAAGTGCATTTTATGAAAAGAGTCAGTGAGCAAAACCTGTTCCAGTTTAGCAGCTTGATCAGAATTGGCACCACCTAATGATTCAAGTGCTTCAGCCTTTTTGCAGCACTGGATGGCTCAGATGTATCATGAAGAGTAATTGCAAAGTTGTTTTAGCAGCTGGGAAAAGGTGTTTTGTTATCTAGTGTCAATCTCAGAGTAATGCAGAGTTAATGAGACAAAAAAAAAGGCCCTATTATTCCAGTCTATGTTGAAGAGCCTCATTGGTCTTGACTATTGTTTTCATACTAGTGGTGCAGAGCCTCGTTGGCACATTTTGTAGTGGTAGAGACGGAGAGCCTCGCTTCTGACTTTTACTGGACATAATAGTGATGAAGAGTCTCATTGATGGATTGGTTGTTTCTTTGTCTTGTGATATTAGTGGTAGGGAGCCTCGTTAGTCTTGACAGCTTCTGGTTATGATGGTAGTGAAAGACTCATTATTTTGGGATTTTGCACCATGTGTGGTACAGAGCTCCATTGGTCTTGACTGTCTTGAGATATTAGTGGTAGGGAGCCTCACTGGTCTTGACTATTTCTGGCCATGATAGTGGGGAAGAGCTTCATTATTCTTGACATATTCATTTTGATATAAGTGGTGAAGAGCCTCACTGGTCTTGATTTTTCTTGTCATGATAGGTGTAGGGATGACAATATCTGGTAATGATAGTGGTGGAGAGCCTCATCGGCCCAATTTTCTTTTTATAATTGGCCACAATACCCTTCAGTTATCAAATTACATGCCCTAGATATATTCTGTAGAAAACCCCTTGAGTAAAATAAAAGCCTCATTGCACTAAGTGCAAGAGAGCATCTCTATTTTATATTGATCAGAAGAGATAAAGAACAGTCACACCCAAAATACGACTCAATGAACAGAATAAACACACTATTTTGATAATGTCAAACATTCCATCCATCTTTGTGTTTCTCCTGATGTAGTAGTGCATAGTTTATAAGTTGTATATTGTAGTGTCCATGTAGTAGTGCATAGTGTATAAGTTGTATATTGTAGTGTCCATGTAGTAGTGCATAGTTTATAAGTTGTATATTGTAGTGTCCATGTAGTAGTGCATAGTGTATAAGTTGTATATTGTAGTGTCCATGTAGTAGTGCATAGTTTAAAAGTTGTATATTGTAGTGTCCATGTAGTAGTGCATAGTGTATAAGTTGTATACTGTAAACGTACTTATTTTCGCGTGGTGCAATTTTCGCGGAATTGATAGTTTAGACTACATCGAGCGGTCAATTATTCGCGCAATCAGTAATTGCCGGAACTGCCAGCTGTCTCTTTGGCCGCCACTAATAGCAGTGAAAACAAACAGAGTGGCTGAACCTGTCAGGCGGCATTTATTACTTACTCACAGGAAATCCCTATCTGTGCGATATACTAGTACACAGTAACCCGTTTACTCCCGGAAGAGATGAAAAACACATCAGTATTATGTTCCGAATTCTGACGATGTGACTAATTAACTTATACTGTATATGAAGCTCTTTGTGATTTCAAACAAGCCGGGTTGTTGTGAATGAGATGATTGAGTGTTAGTGACTATTCGCTTCATGATGATACTGCTGTATTATTTCTTTCCGAGTCGTTTTGTGGTAATCTGTTTTGTATCAAACCATCTGTCATGTGACCACAACACACATTGCTGTTTTCGCTAATACGGGGATGGGATTTGGCTCACTATTTAATTATGTTTTGGGAAATCCATTACAGCGACAGTTAAGTTTGATTCTTTATGCTACTATCAGTCGTCATTTTAAGATTCCCGTAGATTTCTGTCTTCAAACTTGATGTGTTATGGTAACAACTCATGGGCGAGCGTGGCTAGACTGAATGAATGACAGGTTTATTCGCGGTGTATAAATTTTCGCGCTAAAATGTTTTGCCCGAAAAGCGGGAAAATAAAACCTGCGCGAAATATACTACGTTTACAGTATTGTAGTGTCCATGTAGTAGTGCATAGTGTATAAGTTGTATATTGTAGTGCCCATGTAGTAGTACATAGTGTATAAGTTGTATATTGTAGTGCCCATGTAGTAGTGCATAGTGTATAAGTTGTATATTGTAGTGTCCATGTAGTAGTGCATAGTTTATGAGTTGTATATTGTAGTGCCCATGTAGTAGTGCATAGTGTATAAGTTGTATATTGTAGTGTCCATGTAGTAGTGCATAGTTTATAAGTTGTATATTGTAGTGTCCATGTAGTAGTGCATAGGTTTATAAGTTGTATATTGTAGTGTCCATGTAGTAGTGCATAGTTTATAAGTTGTATATTGTAGTGCCCATGTAGTAGTACATAGTGTATAAGTTGTATATTGTAGTGCCCATGTAGTAGTGCATAGTGTATAAGTTGTATATTGTAGTGTCCATGTAGTAGTGCATAGTTTATGAGTTGTATATTGTAGTGCCCATGTAGTAGTGCATAGTGTATAAGTTGTATATTGAAGTGTCCATGTAGTAGTGCATAGTTTATAAGTTGTATATTGTAGTGTCCATGTAGTAGTGCATAGGTTATAAGTTGTATATTGTAGTGTCCATGTAGTAGTGCATAGTTTATAAGTTGTATATTGTAGTGTCCATGTAGTAGTGCATAGTTGATAAGTTGTATATTGTAGTGTCCATGTAGTAGTGCATAGTTTATAAGTTGTATATTGTAGTGTCCATGTAGTAGTGCATAGGTTATAAGTTGTATATTGTAGTGTCCATGTAGTAGTGCATAGTGTATAAGTTGTATATTGTAGTGTCCATGTAGTAGTGCATAGTTTATAAGTTGTATATTGTAGTGTCCATGTAGTAGTGCATAGGTTATAAGTTGTATATTGTAGTGTCCATGTAGTAGTGCATAGTTTATAAGTTGTATATTGTAGTGACCATGTAGTAGTGCATAGTTTATAAGTTGTATATTGTAGTGCCCATGTAGTAGTGCATAGTGTATAAGTTGTATATTGTAGTGCCCATGTAGTGCATAGTTTATAAGTTGTATATTGTAGTGTCCATGTAGTAGTGCATAGTGTATAAGTTGTATATTGTAGTGTCCATGTAGTAGTGCATAGGTTATAAGTTGTATATTGTAGTGTCCATGTAGTAGTGCATAGTTTATAAGTTGTATATTGTAGTGTCCATGTAGTAGTGCATAGTGTATAAGTTGTATATTGTAGTGTCCATGTAGTAGTGCATAGGTTATAAGTTGTATATTGTAGTGTCCATGTAGTAGTGCATAGTTTATAAGTTGTATATTGTAGTGTCCATGTAGTAGTGCATAGTGTATAAGTTGTATATTGTAGTGTCCATGTAGTAGTGCATAGTTTATAAGTTGTATATTGTAGTGCCCATGTAGTAGTGCATAGTTTATAAGTTGTATATTGTAGTGTCCATGCATGCTGTTTCATTGTTGTAATGGATGGAAGTGGGTAACATCCAAAGACAATCAAGTAACACCTCTTTAGACACTCTATATTACCCACATCCAGTCGACCCGTGAAGATCCGGGTTAGAATTGGTCCTAGGTAACCCCATGCTTGTTGTAAGAGGCGACTAACGGGTTAAAATTGATCTTCAGTAACCCATGCTTGTCGTAAGAGGCGACATCAGGGTTAAAATTGATCTTCACTAACCCATGCTTGTCGTAAGAGGCGACATCCGGGTTAAAATTGATCTTCACTAACCCATGCTTGTCGTAAGAGGCGACTAACGGGATCGGGTGCTCAGACTCGCTGACTTGGTTGACACATATCATCGTATCCCAATTGCGTAGATCGATGCTCATGCAGTTGATCACTGGATTGTCTGGTCCAGACCCGATTATTTACAGACCACTGCCATACAGCTGTAATATTGCTGAGCGCGGCATTAAACAACAAACCCACCAACCAATCAATAAGGATCTTCTTGTGTCATGTTTTGTGTCAGTCATGTTCAAAAGGTCATAGGTCACATATTGTCAACTAGTTGTTATGTTGTTTTGATGATGCATGTGCTGCTCTCAGGAATGGTTTTTCACCCATGATATAGGTAGTTGTACATCTGAGATCAAAGGTTTCACATGGTAACTTCTTTGAGTGGCATTTACAAGTTGGTGTGATGAACTAGGGACATAGTTCTATGGATATATAGCCTCTTTATGACAGTATGAGGCTTTTTGGTATAGATGCTTAAAACGGTTTCGGTGTAGATGCTCGGGTCGTTTCGGTGTAGATGCTCGGGTTGTTTCGGTTTAGATGCTCGGGTCGTTTCGGTGTAGATGCTCGGGTCGTTTCGGTGTAGATGCTCACATCATTATCATGCAGCTGACATCATATAAGAATAAAGAAGTTACATAACCACAGAACTTTCTCCCTTGTTCATTGTACATGGTCGTGTGTAGAGAGCACAAGTCATGTTGGCTGCGGAGAGTCCTCAGATAGCTGGCGGCGCCAGTCAGCTTGACTCTGGAGACTTTCTAGGGCATCTGTCTGCCGCACACTCAAACAAATGTGGTACGGACATGTGACTTTGTTCGAAATGTGTCCAGCAGTAATTGGGTGCCCAGTAGGATGAGATGGTAATGTGGCAGTTAACCTGGTGCCTTACAGGCAGCGTGGGTTACATACTCCCCAGGGAGTTGAGAATGAAAAGTCAAGTGCACCCTGATCCATTGATGGGGTGATATAATGATACAAAGCTTTGAGCAAACATAAAGTATGGAGTTATGAGCTTTACAAGTGGAACCATGAGACAGTGTATGTAATACATTGTTGCAAATGTATCACTGTATGATTGAAGTGCTTAGTATGGACATTCATAAAGAGCCTCTGTGTGAAGCAGATTGTGTTTGAGGATATTATTGAGCTTATTGGTGGTATAATGTGATCAAGCGCAGACAGTTGTTAGAAGACTGCCCTTTGCTCTGATCATCACATATTGATTATTACTGGGAGGAAGGGCCGACTTCTGTGTTTGTGTCTGGGAGCTGGCTAGTTGCATGTGCCATATTTGAATAATTTAGACAATATCATTGGTGTCCAAGTACAGTCCAAACTCAGCCTAATTTACACATTTCGAAAGGTACCACGAACCTGAATCAAAGGGAAAATGTGTATGACGTTTGAATTATTGAAGACTAGATATTGTCCTGATTCTGAGAACAGGAAACTGTTGATATGACCTGCTACATTACCTAACACCTTGTTCACGGTTGTGTGAATCTATCTGAAAAGGTAATAATATTACAATCTGGGCCTAAGTTCACCAAGGCGATACTAACACTACAAGTGTCATACCGGTCAGTGTGTGTTAGGTTTTTGCCGTAGCTACATTCGTAGCACTCAGTTTACATTATGGAACAAGGCCCCAGTGGTGGAGTTTTAAAGGTAATAAAATATTCAAGCATGATTATTTCAGTCATTTAGCAGTATCTATCTTCATCCATCTGCCATGTAATCTTCCAACATTTCTCTGACACCACCAGGCCTTTGAACTTTCATCATGGCTGCCTTACAACACTATTCAAAATATTACCATATATGACCGTAGTAAGCCGGATTTTGAAGTCCACCCCAAAAAAAACAGTTTGTAGAAAGTGGTTGACTTATCTATAGGTTACACTTTCATCAAACTCATTTTCTGGTGGTAAGAAAACAACACCGTATTGATTCATGTAAATGAACAAGACAAAATGACTTTTGTCGGTGAAGACGTCAAATTACAATTAAACATCGCTAGACATTTACCTTTCAAGTTCTAATTTGTTTTTGTTGGGCATTGTATTATATACTGGGATTAAGATTACGGTGTGTATTTGTCTCATAAACAGAAATAGGAATCAACTGTACACGCATGATTTAGTTAAAACAAACCCAATAGTATATAACAAATGTTTTCGGATACAGGGGAGCAGAAAAAAACATTTTCTGAACTATTATTTTACAAAGAGAAATATGTTCTTGAAATGTGTCATTTTTATTGCAGGTTTTGCTCAATAAATGTAAAATATTTATGATCATAACTAATGTTATGCGGCAGCACTTTGGTGTATTGCCAGATTTGTTTATGTATGGAACAGTTTGACCTGTCACTGCTGTGGTTTCGTGCGATTGTTTACATGTGCTCATCCAGCTACAATAAATGTGACTTATAGCAAACAAATTATTTGTACATATCCATATTCTGTCTACTAGACTTTATTTTGAGGCGTGAGTGGATGCAATATGAGTGTTGTTGCTTTGAATAAGAAAATGTAACAGCAGGATTTACTTGCGTAATTCAATATGGATTTGGAGACATTCTATTTCCCGAAGACTGATCACGATGAGAAGATGAACAAAGTTATTGGTTTGGAACATACCATCTTCATACTAATTTTAGGGTCAAGTTAGGACCTCGGTTTATCTATGAGATCAGCTTATCTATGGTCATATACGGTTCTTTCGTGCATTGTGACAACTTTCCTGCAACCATTTCGGATGAAGTATGTATGGTGTATGAATAACATATTTGCAAAACATGGTTACATTATTGTCAGTTTTTTGAGGCATTCTTAACTCTTCAGGCATCAAACTTCATCCAGTTTTGCTGAGTGCAGTGTTCAACAAACAAACAAACATCACATGTCAGTTTCTATCCGTGAAGATCTGGGTACGAATATTGATCTTCAATAACCCATGCTTGTCGTAAGAGGCGACTAACGGGATCGGGTGGTCAGACTCGCTGACTTGGTTGACACATGTCATCGTATCCCAATTGCGTAGATCGATGCTCATGCTGTTGATCACTGGATTGTCTGGTCCAGACTCGATTATTTACAGATCGCCACCATAAAGCTGTAATATTGCTGAGTGCGGCGTAAAACTAAACTCACTCACTCACACGTCAGTTTCAGTTCTGGACAAGGTCACGTCTGAGGTGATGGTTCAACGAAGGTGCATCATTATTACTCTTGATTATTGCAAAAGACTGTTGACATCAGAGGATATCTCACTATGGACTTATTTCACATGGATCAGAGGAATTCTCACCAATAACTTCATGCTTTCATTTTCTCAAATATCATTAATTACAAATATCATTAGACTTATAATTAAACTTCCTTGGATAGTGACCCACTTTTGAAAGATTTGGGTAACATTAACCTTGACTAAATGGCCCTGATATTGATAAGCATTCACATATTTGTAAACCAGCTTGTCATTGTACCAATGAAGATATGGTTTACGCAATGCCATTTAGAAAGCAGTCAAATGTAACACAGCTATTGTGGCATCCAGCAAAAAAGAATTCGGACAACTGGTAGTCTAGATCATGGACTTTGTGTACCCTTCTGACAAGTATGGTGTGGTGGCAAAGTGGGCCAGATGGCTGACTTTATGTGCTGGCGATTAGGTGCCTGACCTGGAGAGTGTGGGACTCACGCCAACAAGAGTACTAGAAAATGTACTTTACTGAGAAAGTGTAATCCCAAATATAACATAACATGGTTAAGAGTTATTTTTCGGCCAACTGTGCTTGTTATAATATGTGAGCTACAGAGCCTTGTAGTTCTGTATCTTCAAACAGGTCATCTGCCAAAGGATGTGTTCATTTCTGTTTGTCTTTTAGACTGAGACTTGACAGAATCACTTTTGGACAAAGGTAAGAGCAGTTTCACAGTGTTTAAGTATGATTGTCTGTTTTCAGGATGTTGGATTGGAGACCAGAACCAATGCTTTGACAAGTCCTGCCGGTCCAACAACCCTCCCAAGCGAGTGTCTGAGACGTACTCCAAGTTCTGCTGCTGCTCAGGCGGGGAGAGATGTAATGAGAACGTCACTGATGTTTACAAGCCTGATATGCACACCTCAGAAGCACCCCGTATACCACGTAAGAGTTTGCATGTTGTTGAAATATATTATTTAAAGGCACAATGTCACACCACATTTCTCTAAAAATACATAATGCATTTCTCTAACTATCAGCCCTCGGGGAAGCTACCATATAATTTGTTCATTTCTTTTTTTACGTATTTAGATTACAAGATTAAATTAAAAAGTTTGAATGAATTAATGCAACATTGCATTAAATCGACTCTCGTCCCCTTTACCAGTCTAAAATTACTTGAAGCTAACCCCATAGAGTTATGTCCCTTGTAGCACCCGCTATGAATATCCTATTACGAAACTTGTGATTGAAACCAGTTTGGCAAACACCGACAACACCGCTGTGCAACAGTTTTCATTGTACAGAGCAATTGTTGACATTCCATATATGGCAAGTTTTATCTGTTTGGAAGCTTTTCGCCTCAAGGTTTCAATTATTGATTCAGGCAAGTCGTAAGCCATCATAAGTCTTTTGTTGCATCAATAGGAATCTAAAGTCAGTGCATATACCCCAATATATATAACATAGCCCAAAGTATTGTCGTAAATATGTGACATTGTGCCTTTAATGATGAAATGAACCAGAGCCTGGTACCACAGAGTATGTGAAATGTAAATGTAAAACTGAGGAGATAAGTGTACATATATTTTGTACATGCTTTTGAGACAATAGTGAATTCTGATACAGTTCATCAATGGGAAATGTATATCAGAAATCAAAATAAAGGCATTTGTTCATAAGGTATTGTTAAATTAAACATGTGATTTAGTCCTGATTGGTTGCAATTTGTAGCCACTAACCAGCTCTACTCATATTAAGGGCTGTGTACACACAGATGACCACGAAATTAGCTGATCACTGTGTCAGAGTAACAAGACTTATTAATGAACAATCTATTGTAAATTAGATGAGCAAGACTGTTAGATTAAGAGGTCTTAAATAGGTTTGATTTAATTGGCTCTTCACATTAGTGTCAGATAAAGCTGATTGTCAGATTAAGGAGTGTTGGCTCAACAAGACCTGACTGAGCGTTCTGTATTATGAGATAAGACCCATGGTATTGTACACCTCAACGATAGCTATATTGCAACCCCATGGTATTATACTGTACACCTCAATGATAGCTCCATTGCAACCAACTTCTATTATACTGTACACCTCGATGATAGGTACATTGCAACCAACTTCTATTATACTGCACACCTCGATGATAGGTACATTGCAACCCCATGGTAATATTTTGTACACTTCGATGATAGGTACATTGCAACCAACTTCTATTATACTGTACACCTCGATGATAGGTACATTGCAACCCCATGGTAATATTTTGTACACTTCGATGATAGGTACATTGCAACCAATGTCTGTTATACTGTACACCTCGATGATAGCTACATTATAATATAGTACTATAGGGTTGCAAAGTAGCTGATGTTGATATACAATATCAGGGGGTTCCATTTTCATTGAGGTGTACAATATAACACCATGGGGTTGCAGTGTAGTTATCGTTGAGGTGTACAATATAACACCACGCGGTTGCAGTGTAGTTATCGTTGAGGAGTACAATATAACACCACAGGGTTGCAGTGTAGTTATCGTTGAAGAGTACAATATAACACCACGGGGTTGCAGTGTAGTTATCGTTGAGGTGTACAATATAACACCACAGGGTTGCAGTGTAGTTATCGTTGAGGAGTACAACATAACACCACAGGGTTGCAGTGTAGTTATCGTTGAGGTGTACAATATAACACCACGGGGTTGCAGTGTAGTTCTCGTTGAGGAGTACAATATAACACCACGGGGTTGCAGTGTAGTTATCGTTGAAGAGTACAATATAACACCACAGGGTTGCAGTGTAGTTATCGTTGAGGAGTACAATATAACACCACAGGGTTGCAGTGTAGTTATCGTTGAGGAGTACAATATAACACCACGGGTTGCAGTGTAGTTATCGCTGAGGAGTACAATATAACACCACAGGGTTGCAGTGTAGTTATCGTTGAGGAGTACAACATAACACCACGAGGTTGCAGTGTAGTTATCGTTGAGGAGTACAATATAACACCACAGGGTTGCAGTGTAGTTATCGTTGAGGAGTACAACATAACACCACGGGGTTGCAGTGTAGTTATCGTTGAGGAGTACAACATAACACCACGAGGTTGCAGTGTAGTTATCGTTGAGGAGTACAATATAACACCACGGGGTTGCAGTGTAGTTATCGTTGAGGAGTACAACATAACACCACGAGGTTGCAGTGTAGTTATCGTTGAGGAGTACAATATAACACCACAGGGTTGCAGTGTAGTTATCATTGAGGAGTACAATATAACACCACAGGGTTGCAGTGTAGTTATCGTTGAGGAGTACAATATAACACCACAGGGTTGCAGTGTAGTTATCGTTGAAGAGTACAATATAACACCACAGGGTTGCAGTGTAGTTATCGTTGAGGAGTACAATATAACACCATGGGGTTGCAGTGTAGTTATCGTTGAGGAGTACAATATAACACCACGGGGTTGCAGTGTAGTTATCGTTGAGGAGTACAATATAACACCACGGGGTTGCAGTGTAGTTATCGTTGAGGTGTACAATATAACACCACAGGGTTGCAGTGTAGTTATCGTTGAGGAGTACAACATAACACCACAGGGTTGCAGTGTAGTTATCGTTGAGGAGTACAACATAACACCACGAGGTTGCAGTGTAGTTATCGTTGAGGAGTACAATATAACACCACAGGGTTGCAGTGTAGTTATCGTTGAGGTGTACAATATAACACCACAGGGTTGCAGTGTAGTTATCGTTGAGGTGTACAATATAACACCACGGGGTTGCAGTGTAGTTATCGTTGAGGAGTACAATATAACACCACAGGGTTGCAGTGTAGTTATCGTTGAGGTGTACAATATAACACCACAGGGTTGCAGTGTAGTTATCGTTGAGGAGTACAATATAACACCACAGGGTTGCAGTGTAGTTATCGTTGAGGTGTACAATATAACACCACGGGTTGCAGTGTAGTTATCGTTGAGGAGTACAATATAACACCACAGGGTTGCAGTGTAGTTATCGTTGAGGAGTACAATATAACACCACAGGGTTGCAGTGTAGTTATCGTTGAGGAGTACAATATAACACCACGGGGTTGCAGTGTAGTTATCGTTGAGGTGTACAATATAACACCACAGGGTTGCAGTGTAGTTATCGTTGAGGTGTACAATATAACACCACAGGGTTGCAGTGTAGTTATCGTTGAGGAGTACAATATAACACCACAGGGTTGCAGTGTAGTTATCGTTGAGGTGTACAATATAACACCACAGGGTTGCAGTGTAGTTATCGTTGAGGAGTACAATATAATGAAAATGGTTTTACATAGCAATTATAGCAGTTAATGGTATTCAATGGCAACAATTCTTGACCATGGTGTTATTGTACACAACAGCCCAAGCATCCATGAACATTGCCCAGCTTGGGGTAGCTCCTGGCAATCATGTAGCTCTTCAGGAGAACAACATCAAAGGCAGTCTTGTACAAATTAATGAACAGTATGCCATCAAGGTGGCGTGTGTATCACCCAACATTGTGGACACAACAGATATCGATTTGCCAGCCAGTAATTTATCATCATTACCCCCCTCATTTGTTTAGTTCCCTGATTTTACGTCAGTAGTATTTGAGTAATGGTCATGACAGCAACTTTTGTCCAGTTGCCATCTTTTTCTAAAGCAATTAACCAATGAAGATCCAGGTTAGAATTGTTCTTCAATAACCCATGTTTGTCGTAAGAGGCAACTAATTGGATCGGGTGGTCCGGCTTGCTGACTTGGTTGACACATGTCATCATATCCCAATTGCATCAAACGATGCTCATGATGTTGATCACTGGATTGTCTGGTCCAGACTGGATTATTTACATACCACCGCCATATAACTGGAATATTGCTGAGTGTGGCGTAAAACTACACTCACTCACTCACTCACTCACTCACTCACTCTAAAAGAATTAACTATGTACGTAGATGAACTACAGTGCTCTGACACAATGCTTTACTGAAAGTACAGTTGTATATCTGTGTTACAGCTGGAATTTGTTTGATTGCATTAAGCAGTAGACATACAAGAACTGCATGTCATGGTTTTCATCACGAAAACACTCATCTGTATGTTGTTATGAATGTGACTTTTTGTCTTTCAGTTCGCCCGACTCCTGACCCAACTTATCGTGAGAAAACCATTATCATCTCCCTCGTCTCAGTCTGCTCCGTGGCACTTGTTATCTTAATAGTTTATTTAATTTATCGAATGTTTGTCACGAACAAACGTGTCATCCATGACCCTCTACAACACATTGAAGCCCAGCCACCTCCTGGCTTCGAAATCGATGACTTGAAGATGTGCAGCATCATAAGCAAAGGGCGATACAGTGAAGTATGGAAGGGCCTGCTCAATGACTTGGAGGTCGCTGTCAAAATATACACTCCGCATTATCGACAGTATTATCAAAATGAGGGAAATATTTACAGGCTGCCGTTTATGGAACATGATAATCTCTTGAAGTTTTATGGAGCAGACGAGAGCCTGTCCCAGGATGGACTCATGCAGTATTTATTGGTACTGGAATATGTTCCTGTTGGTTCGCTCACAAATTACTTAAAAAATAACACGTTGGACTGGCCTACACTCTGTAAAATGGCCTACTCAGTCTGCAGAGGTTTGGCTCACATGCACACAGACATAACTAAAGGAGGTAAGTCAGAACGTTATTAGATGAGTCTCTTCCTGGGTTGTTGATATCATGCATTAGAAATATAGATTATTTATGCATGTCTTTGGTGTGATTAATTAAATGCAATATTTTCAAGAGGTTCCTGCTTGGAATCCTCATTTTGGTATTTATCAAATCATGGAAACATAGTTAGTTTAAGTTTCAAAGGTTAACCTTGATTTGACCTTTGCATGTAGCCAGCGCTCTAAATATTTAATAAAACTTCATCATTTGATCATACTTAATCATCATTGAACCAGCAAAGATAAAGCTAAATCTGCTTGTTCGAATCTGAACTACAGTATCGCTAAAACATCAATATCGAGAGGCAATGTTGAAATGCTACTTTTCAGCCACATTAGGTTGACACACGGTGAAAGGACTTAAGTATTATTGCTTGAAACTATATACTATAACCTTTAAGAAATAAACACGTTAATGACATCCAGAAAAGAAAATGTTAGATTTAATTATAATCTATGGATTTTATATAACAAAGATAAATTAGCTATTCTTCATATTCCTTTACATAAACCCCAACATGTACAAAATAAAAGTCCTTTGTAAAAGTTAAGAAAAAGGCACACTGAGATAACTTTCTAATTTTTTGCAAATTATCATGTCTGTGTTTAAATTATGCAGAAGAATAATAGATTGTCAGAAGTTAGCTGTGTACATTTACCCATGCTGATTATACCCCATAAGCCATGCTGATAATACCCCGTTGTAACTCTGCTGAGAGTGATGGTTGGGTAGCCTAGTGGTTAAAGTGTTTGTTCATTATGCCGAAGACCAAGGTTAGGTTCCCCACGTTGGAACAGTGTGTTCTGGTGGCACTTGCCATGATAATGCTCACTCACTCGCTCGCTCAGCTCACTCACTCACTCACTCACTCTCACTCACTCACTCACTCACTCACTCACTCACTCACACATCTACCCACTTTGGAACAGTGTGTGTTCTGGTGGCATTTGCCATGATAATACTCGCTCACTCACTCACTCACTCACTCACCACTCACTCACTCACTCACTCACTCACTCACAAACTCACTCACTCACACATCTATCCACTTTGGAACAGTGTGTTCTAGTGGCATTTGCCATGATAATACTTGCTTGCTCACTCACTCACTCACTCACTCACTCATCCACCCACTTTGGAACAGTGTGTGTTCTGGTGGCATTTGCCATGATAATACTTGCTCGCTCGCTCACTCACTCACTCACTCACTCACTCACTCACTCACTCACTCACTCACTCACTCACTCACTCACTCACTCACTCACTCACAAACTCACTCACTCATCCACTCACCCAGGGTTTGTGGGGTAGCATAGTGGTTGAAGCGTTTGCTCATTATACCAAAGACCAGGGTCAGATTCCCCACTTTGGAACAATATGTGTAGTAGGCCAGCTTGAGTTGATAAAGTTCACTTTACTTTAGTTACAGCTGTTATATTAAGTGAGATTCATGGGATTAGAATTGTCTGTCACATAATTAGATTGATAAAAACTAACATTCTCTTTGTTGATATGATTTATTTGTTTGTCTCTGTTGTTTGAAGGACAGTCATAAGTACAGACAATGAAATGACTGCGGAGATTAATATTGTTGATGTTGCAAATGGCATCTGCCTACTTACATTCTTACAGTCGTCATACAAAGAAGATGCAGAGCAATTTTTGTGTACATAGAGTTTGCCTTTATGTTTGATTTTCTTTGTCCAAATATTCAATGACTCCCATCAACAAAGAAACAGATTATCTTAGTCAGACACATTTGTTTTGATATATCTTTAAAATTACATTTTTACTTGAAGTAGATGTTGTAAAGGTGAAGTCTCAGATGTATATATTTATTCAGTGGAGTGGGCTGTGTGCCATGTAGACAGTTTAATTAGTGATGAATTAAAACAAAATTAAAAGTAAAAATATAAGTTGTCCATTACACCAAAATGAATTATTAATTACATTTCAGCCCAGTCTACTGTTGTACAAAGCACACTGTGCCTCACATCCCTGTGGAGCCCAGGTGCGGTGGGGTAGCCATGTGGTTAGGTCACTAGTGGCTCATCACGCCGCCGAAGACCTGGGTTCGATTCCCAGCACACGTACAATATGTGAGACCTGTTTCTGGTGTCACCCACTGCGATATTGCTGGACTATGCTAAAAGTGGCGTAAAAACGTACGCACTCACTCACTCACTCACTCACTGTAGTGCCCGTTCACCTAGTAAATGCATGTTATGATTTGTCTTGCCGTACATTCATGCTGCACATGAACCCGTTCCATTGGCAGCTGATGCCCAAAACAACAGTTTGATTTGTCAAAGAAAAAAAGGTGTCTTCCAACTTACGTTTCATAAAAGTTTGGTGGAAAATATTAATAATTAATTGTCGGCCTAATGAGACAGCTGTTGAGATATTCGGGCTCAGTTTCATTGTAATCAGAGAGTGAGTGAGTAAGTTACTTTTATGCAGCTTTTAGCAATATTTCAGTAATATTATAACCCAACAGAAATGGGCTTCACACACTGTAATTATGTGGGGAATCGAACACGGATCATCGGTCTGACAAGCAAACACTTTAGCCACAAAGCTACCCCACTGCCCTGTAATCTTATAAATACACTGAATTATCGCTGGGAATATTTTCAGCCATAGAATTTGAACACAAACAATCACTGATGAAACGGAAATCCTATCAGCTTTAATATCCCAACTTATGCAAAAGTATATAAAATTGATCAGCAGGAAACAATAGGTGATCATATTTTACTGGTTGACACATGTCATCATATCCCAGTTGTGTAGACTGATGATCATGTTGTTGATCACTGGATTGTCTGGTCCAGACTCGATTATTTAAAGACCGCCACCATATAGCTGGAACAACAAACCTATCATTTTACTGAAGTTATTTATGAAAAAGATTCAAGTTCAGTTACTAATTTTGAAGTATTTTTGTTTTAGAAACTTCAGATAGGGAAATTTTATGAGGTGTAAGAGGACAGTTAATGTATAGTGTAGCTGGACCACATCCATCAGTAATCAGACATGCCTTCAAAGTCTTCACTGGTGTCGTTTGTCTCAGAAACAGAAATAGATGTCGTGACGCCATGTATTGCTAGACATGGTGATACCAGTGTAGATTAAAGTCTTGCACAACAGCGTTCACAAAAACTAAAGTAGGTTTTGAAGTAAGAAGAGTTTGCTCATACACTGATGTCAAAATGATAAATGTCAACTGTCAATATTGTTTGAGTGACACAGACCTGAGGTGGTGGAAATGGGATTTATCATTGTTTTCAATAATTTATCTCACAAATGGTCATTTTATTCATTTTCTTTCTTATCATAAGAATGGGTAGTACAGAGATTAGACTTCTTGAAATACAGATTAACTGTTCCTTGTGAATAAGTACCTCATATGTAAGTTCCTTGTGAGTAAAGCCCTCATGAGTTAGTTGTAAGTTCCCAGTGAGTAAGTATTTTGTGTGTAAGTATCTTGTGTGTAAATCGCTTGAGTATAAGTCCCTTGCGTGTAAGTCCCTCGTGTGTTAATCTCTCATGTGCAAGTCCCTTGTGTGTAAGTTCCTGGTGTGTAAGTCTCTTACGTGTAAGTTCCTCATGTGTAAGTTCCATGACTTTGTGTGTAAGTTCCATGTGTGTAAGTTCCATGACTTTGTGTGTAAGTTCCATGTGTGTAAGTTCCTTGTGTGTAAATCCCTCATGTGTAAGTTCCATGACTTTGTGTGTAAGTTCCATGTGTGTAAGTCACTTATATATGTAAGTTCCATGTGTGTAAGTCACTCATATGTAAGTTCCATGTGTGTAAGTCACTCATATGTAAGTTCCATGTGTGTAAGTCACTCATATGTAAGTTCCATGTGTGTAAGTCACTCATATGTAAGTCACTCATGTGTAAGTTTCTCATGTGTAAGCCCCTCATGTGTAAGTCACTCATGTGTAAGTTCCTCATGTGTAAGTCCCATATGTAAGTTCCATGTGTGTAAGTCCCTCATATGTAAGTTCCATGTGTGTAAGTCCTTCATGAGTAAGTCCCTCATGTGTAAGTCCCTCATGTGTAATTTCTTCATGTGTAAGTCCCTCATTTGTAAGTCCCTTATGTGTAAGTCCCTCCTGTCTAAGTCCCTCGTGTAAGTTTCTTGTGTGTAAGTTCCTCTTGTGTAAGTCCCTTATGTGTAAGTTCCTCTTGTGTAAGTCCCTCATGTGTAAGTTCCTCGTGTGTAAGTCCCTTATGTGTAAATCCCTTATGTGTAAGTTCCTCTTGTGTAAGTCCCTTATGTGTAAGTTCCTCTTGTGTAAGTCCCTTATGTGTAAGTCCCTCATGTGTAAGTCCCTCATGTGTAAGTCCCTCGTGTGTAAGTCCCTCGTGTGTAAGTCCCTCATGTGTAAGTCCCTCGTGTGTAAGTCCCTCATATGTAAGTCCCTCATGTGTAAGTCCTCATGTGTAAGTTCCTTATGTGTAAGTTCCTCATGTGTAAGGTCCATGTAAGTCCCTCATGTGTAAGTTCCTCATGTGTAAGTCACTCATGTGTAAGTCCACACATATGTAAGTCACTCATGTGTAAGTCACACATATGTAAGTTCCTCATGAGTAAGTCCCTCATGTGTAATTTCTTCATGTGTAAGTCCCTCATTTGTAAGTCCCTTATGTGTAAGTCCCTCCTGTCTAAGTCCCTCGTGTAAGTTTCTTGTGTGTAAGTTCCTCTTGTGTAAGTCCCTTTGTGTCCCTTATGTGTAAGTTCCTCTTGTGTAAGTCCCTCATGTGTAAGTTCCTCGTGTGTAAGTCCCTTATGTGTAAATCCCTTATGTGTAAGTTCCTCTTGTGTAAGTCCCTTATGTGTAAGTTCCTCGTGTGTAAGTCCCTGTAAGTCCCTCATGTGTAAGTCCCTCATGTGTAAGTCCCTCATATGTAAGTCCCTCATGTGTAAGTCCCTCATATGTAAGTCCCTCGTGTGTACGTCCCTCATGTGTAAGTCCCTCATGTGTAAGTTCCTCATGTGTAAGTCCCTCATGTGTAAGTTCCTCATGTGTAAGTTCCATGTAAGTCCCTCGTGTGTAAGTTCCATGTGTGTAAGGTCCTCATGTGTAAGTCCCTTACATGTAAGTCCAATGTGTGTAAGGTCCTCGTGTGTAAGTCCCTTACATGTAAGTCCCTAATGTGTAAGTTCCATGTTTGTAAGTTCCATGCGTGTAAGTCCCTTACGTGCAAGTTGCTTGTGTGTAAGTCCCTTGTGTGTAAGTTCCATTTGTGTAAGTCCCTTACGTGTAAGTTGCTTGTGTGTAAGTCCCTTGTGTGTAAGTTCCATGTGTGTAAGTCCCTTTCGTGTAAGTTGCTTGTGTGTAAGTTCCTTGTGTGTAAGTTCCATGTGTGTAAGTCCCTTACGTGTAAGTTGCTTGTGTGTAAGTCCCTTGTGTGTAAGTTCCTTGTGTGTAAGTCCCTTACGTGTAGGGTGCTTGTGTGTAAGTCCCTTGTGTGTAAGTTCCATGTGTGTAAGTCCCTTACGTGTAGGGTGCTTGTGTGAAAGTCCCTTGTGTGTAAGTTCCATGTGTGTAAGTCCCTTACGTGTAAGTCCCTTGTGTGTAAGTTCCATGTGTGTAAGTTCCTTGTGTGTAAGTTGCTTGTGTGTAAGTCCCTTGTGTGTAAGTTCCATGTGTGTAAGTCCCTTACGTGTAGGGTGCTTGTGTGAAAGTCCCTTGTGTGTAAGTCCCTTACGTGTAAGTCCCTTGTGTGTAAGTTCCTCATGGTTATTCTTTTTTTTAATTTCTTGAACAATGTTGTATGATGCACTCATCCCTTGTGATAACAGGTTCAGATTCTGGTTCTCCCTGCCCTGGGGTTGTTTAGGTTTGCCCATGGGTTTTCGCAAAGGTGGTAAACGTCACTTCATGCTTTCCTCCCACATTGAGCTGACAAGCTCTGTTGTACCTGGAATACTGTTCAAATCAGCCATAAACTGACGTTACTCACTCCTCCATACTTCAACCAGGTGTTTATGATGCATTTTCAAGTCAGTTTCATTGGTTTTCTTGACTGACATTCCAAGGTTTTTAGCTGAAACAAGAGCAATGGTCAGAATACATTAGATCCACTGAAACAACAGATAAATAGTTAAACAAAATAGTTTTTGACATTTTTTTCTTGATATTTCTTTAATGCTTAATAATGACTTTTGTGTTGTTTTCCTTTAAAATGTATTATTATTTTTTGCAATTTTTTTTATAGAAACTTTCTTCTTAATTTTTTACATCCAAAACAACTTTAAAATCTTGATTGTTTGGAAATGTATTTACAAGATAAACATTTATAGTGAAGTGAATCCTGTGTAACATAATGGCAAATGTCCATATCCTGTTATACATTTCAAAACAACAATCTTCTTGGCTTGAAATTCAGGAATTATGATTCAAGACACATTTTGTTTTTGAGAAATAAGCCATTTCAGCATTTATACAGAATCCAGCTTTTGACAGTTTTGTTTGTATATTTTATATCCAGATCAAACAATTTTTCATTGCCACTGTATTTTCTAAAACATAATCCTCACATGGACATTTACAAAGTTTGATTGTTTCAAATACAACGTGTTACGACAAGTGTTGATCTTGTTCCAGAGAAGTTCAAACCTGCAGTAGCTCACAGAGACATCAACTCAAGGAACATTCTTGTGAAAGGAGATCTGACCTGTGTAATAGCAGATCTGGGCTTCTGTATGCCTATTATGGGATCCAAACTCATAAAAAATGGCCACGCAGAAAATGCCGAACAGTCAACACTCACAGATGTAAGTATGTCTGAAATTCAGCTTGAAATGCCAGGGGTGTTTGTCATAACTACGATATTAAATGTTGGAGATTTAACTTGTCTGCAGATACCTGAGACCTGCATCAGTTAAATCTCTCCTCCCACATCAAACCTACATATAGTCATTTAACTTAAATACTGTTAAAAGCGATGTGAAACCCAACTTACTGATCATAACCAGCCACAAAGTTCTAAACCATGTGTGGATTTATCAGAACCTTGCTATCCATGACCATGTTATTCAGGAAACCTGCGAAGAAACCATTATTGCAACCCAAAAATCAAACATAATTAAAACACAATTATCACTTATTCATGACATATGATATACATTGCTGGTTACCAAAAATTATATAAACAAAATTATAAGCGTACAATCGCAAATCGAAAGTGCAAAATTGTGTACTTCGGTTTACTTCCCAAGAAACGAAGCAGCCGGGATAGCGAACCCAGTCAGAGCGGGTGGGTGTGCACTCAAGTGTAACGGCTGGTTCATTTGCAGATGCCTTCACGGCTAATTGTGTGTATATATATAGAGACATGTTGGGTTTTGTAAATACATGCTCATTTTTGTGTATAACATTTTACAATCAACAGACATCATAACATGTCATGCGTTCAAGTATCACACCTGCCTGTCTGTGTAATTACATAATGTGACAGAGACCGAACTCGGGCCATAAATCAATGCATTTCGTTTATGGTGTATAGCCTGATTGGTGTTAAGTTCAAATTGCATGTGGTCAGTGATAGCAGCTGTGTATTGAATATTGTCATTAGCAGACAGGCAGGCAGACACACAGGTGTCAATAAAACAAGACATTGAGTTTTGTCTGTGACAACGACATATCTATATCAGTCGGAAATTCTGTCAACGCTCAATAATGACATTGCTTTTAAGTATCGAACTTAAGAAGAACGTGTGGTGAAATAGACAAATGAAATTATATAAACAGTTAATTTACTGTCATAACATATAAAAGCTCAGGCCTGTGAGATATCAACAAAACATTAGAAAAATAGCTCACACGAGAAAGCCTTCGGCAGTATTCACCCGACAACCCGCTTCCAAGCTGCTTTGAACATATTTACTTGCGCACGTGCTATGAGCGCAGCCCAGCTGTTGAAACCCGTTTTCCCCAGAAAAGTCTGGGGAAAATTAGTGAAACGTTTGAACTCCGATTTCGCGCGTTTTTTTTCATCGCGTTATTTTTCAACTTTATAAGTTGAATTTGCATTTTTGACGATTTGTTTCGGTATGTCCATACCGAAAGGTATCAGAATCTGCAAAGTTGTGTTTTACGTTGCATGTGACCTTTAAATTGTCTGTTGAACCGTGAAGGTCCGTGTTAAAATATTGGCCTTCAGTAACCAATGCTTGTCGTAAGAGGCAACTAACGGGATCAGGTGGTCAGGCTCACTGACTTGGTTGACACATGTCATCGTATCCCAATTGCGTAGATCGAGGTTCATGCTGTTGATCACTGGATTATCTGGTCCAGCCTCAATTATTTACAGACCACCGCCATATAGCTGGAATATTGCGGAATGCTGCGTAAAACTTAACTCACTCAATCACTGTGTGTTGAAGGATTGTGATGCACTAACTTACTGAAGATACCTGTCCTAATGCTTGTCAATGTTTTTGGAAGATCCCCACCCCCATCTCTCTCTCATTATCATGAATAGGACATTTTAGGATCCTCTCAAAATGTGTCTTCATGACCCTCTAGGGACTGTCATATTTCATGGTGTCCTGCCCTATATGACCTGAACCACCACCCTTTTTAATTAATGGCCATTATCTCCGACCAATGTTTGAGATCATACCCAGGTTGGTCTTACTCGCAGAGATGTATTAATTTGGAGTGGTTATGTTGATAAGTTGAGGGTAAATGTTGATTGTGTGGCTACAAGGAAAATATTATCCAAGGTATCAACCAATTTTCAGCTTTGTTGTGAATAATTTGGTTACACTGCTATATTTGCTGATCCGTATTCAGACACCATTGTGGTTTGACTACAGTCAAAATCTGTTCAGTCAGGTGTCTTTGACCAAACTATGGCTTTTATATGTATTACTGTGACAGAGAAGTGCTCAATCAATCGCCAAACTAAGGGAGATAAGTTGTGTTATAGTTGTAAGTGTATGAAGCTCCTGTAAAATGCATTGACAAATGCTGTAAAATCTGAGATGAATATCCTGAAATATGTATACCTCTCCATTTATTAAAGGGACATATGTGTCATTCTATTGAAATATACATGCAACATATTATGCTAATATATCAAATAATGAGTGATATTGGATGTTATGTTATACTGTACTGTACTGTACTGTCATTATGTACTTTCATTTGGATTAATACTCCATTTGTTTGTTTGTGTCCTTCAGGTTGGAACTATACGTTATATGGCACCTGAGCTGTTGGATGGTGCTGTGAATCTGCGGGACTGTGAAGCATCATTAAAACAGATTGATATTTATTCTATTGGCCTGGTTTTGTGGGAAATATCCATGAGATGTACAGATTTATACCAAGGTAAGTATCATGTTTAGATCAGCATTCATTACTTTAAGGGACAGATAACTGTATGGGGACTTCAGAGTTTGTTGAAGGTGACCCTTATTCCAAAATATGTAGCCTTTTCACAGTCTGCGACCTTTGCCAAAACGTTCAGTCTAGTAAAATGTCTTGGAATCTAATGAGCGGGGCTTATTAAAGCGTATACATGTCGTGTCATATGTCACAAAACAAAGTAACATCAACTGATAATGGATGCTGGTACCAGTCTCTAAAGTAGTGATGTCTTGTTGAAGGGTCACGCCGAAGACCATGGGTACAATGTGTGAAGCCCATTTCTGGTGTCCCCCGCCGTGATATTGCTGGAATATTGCTAAAAGCGGCGTAAAACCAAACTCAGTCAGTCAGTTGTTGAAGGGGTACTTTTAACCCTGAAATACATTATATTATTGAGGAAATCTCTAAAGCCAGTGATACAGTTTGGTGAAAAGGCACCTGTTTGTGTATATGTGTGTGTTTTAATATCAGGCTGCTGTCATGTTCTCTTATGCAATAAATATAATTTGTTACAGGGGCACCTGTTCCAGAATATGTGTTGTTATACAAGATCATTTTCTTAAGCACCAATATGTTTTTTTTGAGAGTGCACCTATTACTGAATCATGTGTTTTTGATGGGCTGAGATCAGTCTCTTGAGTAATGTTGTTATATTTTGTTACCGGGGCACCTGTTACACAATATATGTTGCCACATCAAGTTGAGCTGAGTCTCCTAAACAATTTTTTCATATTTTATTAAAGGGGCACCTGTTCCAGAATATATGTTGCCATATCAGGCTGAGGCTGGTCCTCATCCCTCATTTGAAGACATGCAGCTCCTTGTTACTCGCAGAAAAAGAAGGCCTCGTTTCCCTGAAGTATGGAAAGACACAAACCAGGTTTGTGACAGAAATACTGGAATTTTGTCATTTTACTCTTGTTGTAAGCTGAACAAGCCACTGACTAGTAAAGTTCAATGACATTTGTGCATTGCATGCTTCTGCTCACCCACCCACCCACTTATCTATGTATATGTGTATCCTCCTACCCGCCAAGGCAGTCCACATGTATGGCCCCTTTACTATCCTCCCAGCACCTTATGAATCTAAATATACAAACATGTTTCTTTATCATTTTAAGGATCTACATATCTAAGCACTTATGTAGTTACAGGTTTTATGAACAATCTGCTGCTGCTAAAGGGGCGGTGGGGTAGCCTAGTGGTTAAAGCGTTGGCTCGTCACGCCAAAGACCCGGGTTCCAATCCCCACATGGGTACAATGTGTGAAGCCCATTTCTGGTGTCCCCCGCCATGATGTTGCTGGAATATTGCTAAAAGCGGCGTAAAACCAAACTCAGTCAGTCAGTCCTGCTGCTAATAAAAACTTGCAGTTGCAATACCAATAAACAGAACTGCACACACTTTGAACTCGTCTCTTTAATGCCAATGGAAAATTTTCATTTAAGGAGTTGTTTAAGGAGACACGATGATGCTGAGGACACTCTTCCTTCTTTGTAATTGTCCCAAGTAACATTTTGAGCTATAATGGTGCTGAATCTGACCAAACAATATGCACAATGAGTCTTGAAAAATACTCTTCTCTCTCTTTTGAAAAAAGGGGCACTACAGAAACAACCAGTACTGTAAATGCTAACAACACATCTATGATACCAGCAGCAAACAATTATCATACTGTGCGGGGCAGTGAGGTAGCGTAGTGGTTAAAGTGTTTGCTTGTCATGCCAAAGACCCTGGTTCGATTCCCCACATGAGTACAATGTTCGAAGCCCATGTCTAGGGGTGAAACGGTACGCTCTTACCACGGTACGGTACATATTGCGGTACAAGGCCTTCGGTTCGGTCCGTTTCGGTATATGAGATATGATCATAATGCAGAAAATTGAGCCAAACCTTACTTTGTTTAATAACATGGATAGAAAAATAACCATAATCTTTGTTATTTTGAATGAACAAAACTGTCATTTTATGACTAGATAGAAATGACCGTAATGAAACCAAAAATACCAAATGTTTTCATTGCATTACGGTATACCGAAACAAAGGCAACATACAGCGGTTCTTCTAATACCGCTGTATACCGTTTTCACCCCTACCCATTAGGGGTGGGTATTGCAGAGAATTTTCATATTGCCATACATTGCGATGCGAAAGCATATATTGCGATATGTATTGCAATATATTGCAAGAAGGTTTTTTTAACAAAACAAATACTCATAATAGAGGTAATGCTTGATTTATATAGCAAAAAAAAACCAGAACAAAATCATTATGCTTGATTAAGCTTAATTAAAAACGTTTAATCATCCCCCTTGAGCATTTCACTTTACCATTGCATATTTTACATACTGCGTTAGTCTTATCAATAGTTCCAGTTACCGTGAAGTTTTCAACCCCAAATGCTGCCATACTGAAGCTTTTGTCCTTGTATTTTGGCACCACAATAAATTGTTCCGTCTGTTAGGGGTCGCCAAAACTTCCGGTCTGAACCAAAAACCGGAAATATCCGAAGCTTTCCATACGTAAAACCAAGCTCACTCATCATACTGTGCACAAATGCATGTCAAAATACCAGTTTTCGATCAGTGTATCGCATACATATCCGTTACCAGCAGCATCGTCTTGGTTTCATGTCTGAACCAGTAAATACCAGTGATATTACTGGAATATTGCTAAAAGTGGCATAAGACCATATGGGTGAAGCCCATTTCTGGTGTCCCCTACCGTGATATTACTGGAATATTGCTAAAAGTGGCATAAGACCATACTCACTCACTCGGTGTTGGAGGTTGTTCATGCTGTCATTCACTGGTTTGTTGGGTTTGATGTAGCTTGACTGTTGCTTAGGGCTGAGTTTTCAACATAAAAACTAATCAGGGGAATTATGACAGAAATACCAGTAATCATTCTGTCATATCCCGCGGCATTCCTCTCTTGTTTTGAGTAAGCACTCTTTAGAGGCTCTGGTACACATGAACCGATGTTGCAAACACTCGTTGAGGGGAATTAGATGTTTCAAGTGTTCAGGTGATGAATTGAACACACAAGGTTCATGGTTTCATTTTTTTAAATTCACAGTTGGTGTCACTGATTTTTGCACTGTAAAAGCAAAATCTTGAGAGAAAAAAAACATGAACTAGGGTCTTTACTATATCATGTAAAATAATGCTGTTGTAGGCTGTCCGGTGTTTGAAGGAGACAATAGAAGATTGTTGGGACCCCGATGCCGAGGCTCGACTGACTGCCCTCTGTGTGGAGGAAAGAATCTCAGACCTGATGACAACATGGGCACAGGACACAAAACACAGAGGTATGTCTACATGGGCACAGGACACAAAACACAGGGGTATGTCTACATGGGCACAGGACACAGAGATATGTCTACATGGGCACAGGACACAAAACACAGGGGTATGTCTACATGGGCACAGGACACAAAACACAGGGGTATGTCTACATGGGCACATGACACAGGTATGTCTACATGGGCACAGGACACAAAACACAGAGATATGTCTACATGGGCACAGGACACAGAGATATGTCTACATGGGCACAGGACACAAAACATGGAGATATGTCTACATGGGCACAGGACACAGAGGTATGTCTACATGGGCACAGGACACAAAACACAGAGGTATGTCTACATGGGCACAGGACACAAAACACAGGGGTATGTCTACATGGGCACAGGACACAGAGGTATGTCTACATGGGCACAAAACACAGAGATATGTCTACATGGGCACAGGACACAAAACACATGGGTACAAAACACATGGGTACATGGGCACAGGACACAGAGGTATGTCTACATGGGCACAGGACACAAAACACAGAGGTATGTCTACATGGGCACAAAACACAGAGATATGTCTACATGGGCACAGGACACAAAACACGGGTATGTCTACATGGGCACAGGACACAAAACACAGGTATGTCTACATGGGCACAGGACACAGAGATATGTCTACATGGGCACAGGACACAAAACATGGGTATGTCTACATGGGCACAGGACACAAAACACGGGTATGTGTACATGGGCACAGGACACAGAGATATGTCTACATGGGCACAGGACACAGAGATATGTCTACATGGGCACAGGACACAGAGATATGTCTACATGGGCACAGGACACAAAACACAGAGATATGTCTACATGGGCACAGGACACAGAGATATGTCTACATGGGCACAGGACACAAAGATATGTCTACATGGGCACTAGGACACAAAACACAGGTATGTCTACATGGGCACAAAACACAAAGATATGTCTACATGGGCACAGGACACAGAGGTATGTCTACATGGGCACAGGACACAAAACACAGAGGTATGTCTACATGGGCACAAAACACAGAGATATGTCTACATGGGCACAGGACACAGAGGAATGTCTACATGGGCACAGGACACAAAACACACAGGTATGTCTACATGGGCACAGGACACAAAACACAGGGGTATGTCTACATGGGCACAGGACACAAAACACACAGGGGTAACACACAGAGGTATGTCTACATGGGCACAAAACACAGAGATATGTCTACATGGGCACAGGACACAGAGGTATGTCTACATGGGCACAGACACACAGGTATGTCTACATGGGCACAGGACACAAAACACATATATGTCTACATGGGCACAAAACACAGGTATGTCTACATGGGCACAAACACAGGTATGTCTACATGGGCACAGGACACAAGGTATGTCTACACAGAGGGACACAGAGGCATGTCTACATGGGCACAGGACACAGAGGTATGTCTACATGGGCACAGGACACAAAACACAGGTATGTCTACATGGGCACAGGACACAGGTATGTCTACATGGGCACAGGACACAGAGGTATGTCTACATGGGCACAGGACACAGAGGTATGTCTACATGGGCACAGGACACAAAACACAGGGGTATGTCTACATGGGCACAGGACACACAGATATGTCTACATGGGCACAGGACACAAAACACAGAGGTATGTCTACATGGGCACAGGACACAGGGGTATGTCTACATGGGCACAGGACACAGGTATGTCTACATGGGCACAGGACACAGAGGTATGTCTACATGGGCACAGGACACAAAACACAGGGGTATGTCTACATGGGCACAGGACACAAAACACAGAGGTATGTCTACATGGGCACAGGACACAGGTATGTCTACATGGGCACAGGACACAAAACGCACAGGTATGTCTACATGGGCACAGGACACAAAACACAGAGGTATGTCTACATGGGCACAGGACACAGGACACAGAGGACACAGTCTACATGGGCACAGGACACAGAGGTATGTCTACATGGGCACAGGACACAAAACACACAGGTATGTCTACATGGGCACAGGACACAGAGATATGTCTACATGGGCACAGGACACAGAGGTATGTCTTCATGGGCACAGGACACAAAACACAGATATGTCTACATGGGCACAGGACACAGAGATATGTCTACATGGGCACAGGACACAGAGGTATGTCTACATGGGCACAGGACAAAGAGGTATGTCTACATGGGCACAGGACACACAGATATGTCTACATGGGCACAGGACACAAAACACAGGGGTATGTCTACATGGGCACAGGACACAGAGGTATGTCTACATGGGCACAGGACACAGAGGTATGTTTACATGGGCACAGGACACAGAGGTATGTTACATGGGCACAGGACACAGAGGTATGTTTACATGGGCACAGGACACACAGATATGTCTACATGGGCACAGGACACAAAACACAGGGGTATGTCTACATGGGCACAGGACACAAAACACAGAGGTATGTCTACATGGGCACAGGACACAAATTTGTCGGGTATCAGTGCACACTTTATCAGTTGCTGGTTTACCTGCTGCAGGCCAGGTTACATATTGTTCCCTGTCTTGAGACAAATGAGCGTATATTATAGCTCAAAACTCCCTGACTCACGTACTCACTCACTGTTTGTTTCTGCTGCCAGGTATGACACCAACTATCAACCCCACAGTGAACATCACCTCACAGAGCTACTTGGGCAAATCCTCACAAGGACTGAATCATGATCAAAGTCACAACGTAGATCTTTACGCTGCTAACATGGTCGACTATCGATCTTCTGTTAGCTCTCCCACAGAGAACAGCAGTGCACCCCTCTTGGGAAACGGTGTTGTCAGAAATGGAGAAATACCAAACTATAGTCAAAACCACAGAAGCTGGTACCAGGATCGGAGTGTGTCAGCATCCACCACAGAAACTGTTGTTCCAGTTACACCAAGTGAATCAGATCCACTACCAAAGTCAAACAACATTACAATAGCCAGAAACAATGTAATCCTGCAGCCTCACCAGGGGCGGAACCCGACTGTAGCGAGGAACACCCATAAGCGAAGTGACGAGGAGCTGGCCGTCTCCGGCAATACACTGCTCGGCCCGGGGATGGATGTGGCCAGTGTGAATCAGTTGAGTGAAAACACGTATGACTCTGTCGGAGACAACCTAGAGACTTCACTGGTTCAGAATGATGCACTGAACCAGCACAGAAATCCACCAATTCCCTACTTGCAGAATCAGGTTCAGGTCCCTGCAGTTAGACCCAAAGTTGCCAATGTGCCCGGGAACGGAGTTCCATATAGACATCTTAATGAGGGGAAATCTCTTCGTGAAAAAATTGGTAAATTTATCAAACCTAAAGAACTTGGCTTAAAACTAAGTTCCTGGAATTTCTTCGGACTGAAGAGTAACACACGTAATCAAAGTTCAATTAATTTGGAACCGGATCAAAGCCAATCAAATCACAGTGTCAATGAGGACAGTTCTGGCCTCCTGAATCAGGCCAATACGCTGCCCAAAACAGTGGTGCAACCAGTGCAGACAGAAATATGCTTACAAAATGGACACGCTTTTGTCCGCCCCAGTAATCTGGCCCTGCAGGAAATGCCCTTGGCACACAGGCAGAGTGAGGCTGCTGGGTCATCATCTGAGGGAAGGTATCCTGAAAACAGACTTGGATTTGCAGAAGTAGGGGTGGCAAAACTCAAAAACTCCAATGTTGGACAGCAGTCTGTTGTCCGACTGAAAGGCACTGGGCAGTCAAAGAGCACTTCTGACTTGAGCCCTGCACATACTGGCAAGTCGAGGTGGCAGGAGACTAAATTATTTGACATTGCTGATGGGCAGAAGAGACGTCCGACCTCTCTGTCGTTACGTGGACACAACTATGCTTCCCAACCAAATCCTTATGTTGTAGTTGGACCTACGAGCATGGGCAGTTCAGCACCAAATGTTGCCCTGAAACCACCAGACGAAAACTCAGATCCCAGTGAAAAAATCAAGAAGCGTATCAAAACGCCAGTGAATATGAAGAAGGGGAGATTTTCTCTGTATGATGATAGGCTGATGTGTCAAGGCATGGATGAATGTGTACAAAACAATACAGGCAATGGTTTAAAGAAGACCAGCCTCAGTCTTCATCAGCTTAAGCAGTCAGATATCATAGAAGTCACAGGATCACAACCACAGCTTGTCTGATTGGATTACCTCCCCTTAATGGGGATTACATCCCTTGATTACATGTAATTCTGAATTCCAATTGTAGATAATTTAATAGAAGTTAAGTGTCAGTCATTAGGCATTATGACTGAGTTGTGCTAATATGAATTGCTAAAACTATTCTCAGATGTGTTTTAAGCTAATATTTCTTGTTTAAGAATAACAATTAGATGGTTAAGAAACTGTTGAATTACTGACTATATTATTCTGCGTGCATGTTAGAATTTCTAAAGTTTAATCATATTTGTGAACAAATGTTTAACAATAGCTTTATGATATGGTTTATATTTCATGAACATTTTTCTTAGTTGTTTGTTTATTTTTCAATGTGTTTGTCATGAGGCTGAGTTTGTGAGTGACTGAAAATAATAGTTCACGTTACATTAACTTCAGACCTACAAGTAGTGTGACTGTATCAAATTATGATCAGATCAGCAAAGCAAGCAACTCCAGTCTTTTTCTGAAATTGTTTAATGTTATTTAAAATACATAGCTTCAAGAAAGAACTAATTCTTGAAGGATGGTGTTTTCAGGGAGGTCACAACTGTTCAATCTGCAAGTTTAAAGCTAGTTTAAATGTGTCAGGAAAAGAAGTTCTTTCCAAATCTTTATTTATGTTATGTACCACTAGCACTGTTAAAAACAAAGTATGTTGTTTAAAGTTTGCTCTAACAGTTCTAGACTGCCCATGATGCAGTACCATTTAGATTAGGATTGTAGTCATTCATATTTTCTAAAACTGTGAATGAGTTGTGAGCTGCCAGGGTAATTGAATGTAACGTAAGCTATGGTTTTGAATGCTGAACCAACTTTTATATCTTTAGTATATACACCCTGATTCACTTTGAGATATATATTTCAATATTGTATTCATTTTTAGCTTGACTGTATGGTTTGTCTTTGGAATAAGCCTCTATTTATTTTGGATCCTTCTGTAACGGAAGATATCTGTTACACAGTATACCTTCAGAGACGCCATTTCATGATAAGAACTGGTAGTTGTACAACTGCATTGTGACAATATCACACTTGTATGATAATTGTAACACCTGAACTAATTATGATTTGTTGCAAGGAATCTAAAAATGACTAATATTTGTCACAATTATATCTACTTAAAATGATCATAGTATATATATATGAATGTCTTTCAAGCATGGCATTAGATGTTAGATGTGCTTCAACACGTGTTGAACTTAATGGCAGTAAAAGTCATCTTTCCACAACTACCTTGTGCTTAAAATGGCATTTTCTGCTATTCAATTGCTGTGATTTCATGTAATTTATTCCTTTGTACACAATTTCAAACCACAATAATTCAACAACTTCCAAATTTCACAAATATTTTCTGTTTAGTTTACATTCTACACCTTGTTTCAAGTACACATTTACCTTTAAAACCACCTGCATGTCTGTTGCATGTAATCAAATCATCTGAATTTATAGGTTTCATATCTAATTGAGGGGAAAATACAAGCTAAACTTTATACACATCTTAACCGTTATATCACTGTTCTGGTGCTTGTGCTCGGTTGCAAGAACTAACAGTTTGTGTAAACAAATATGGTGATGTTCCGGAGCAAGAACAAGATGAAGGTAGTGCTACCATGTTTTAAGCTATCATGATCTCACTATTGTTCTTTCAGCTGATTCTTAGCAGGGCATTAGCTGGATGTTCTGTCTGCGCATTTATAACAAGTAAAACCAATGCAACTTTCGGTCATTATGCTGAATCTGGACTGATTCCATTATGAAACCTCTAAAAGTTGGATATTCGTAGTAGGAATAAGCGACTATTGTTTCCCATTATTCTTACGAACAAATGATAGCTAGTTGCAATTTCTATGTGAATTATAGGCAAATTAGGTTGGAAACCAAACATGGTTTCAGTTTTCTTTGGGTGGCATTCAGAGCTGCTATGATGAAAAGAAACAATGTATATGGATAGACAGCTCTTTATTGCAATAATTGCATGCGATGTTTCAGTGTAGATGCTAACACCCTTATCACCACTTGCTTGATAACGGTGTTAGCACCTACACCGACACATCGCATCCATTACAATAAAGGAGATGCCTATCCATAAAAGTTGTTTCTCTCCATGGTTTAAGTCAATGAGATAACTTGAATCTGTCGATTGAAACAAATAAAATTAACAGATTCTATTGATTTCTCCAAATAATGGGCATATGGGGAATAAAACTTTATCTTAAGCAGTTACTTTTGTGTCTCTAATGCCAATTTATTTTTCATGATCAGTCATGTTGCATGTTTTTAATAAATTGAAGAATGTTTGAGGTTAAGAGTTAAGTTTTCATAAAGAACTATGTAACTCTGTACAAAATAAAAACAAAAATATTTGAAAATATGTCAATCAAAGCATATTTTATTTTACTTACTTTAAAATATGTTTGGGGGCTCCTTTTAAAAAAGAACAAGTCTGGACTGATTCCATTATGAAACCTCTGAAAGTTGGATATTCGTAAGCAGGAATAAGCGAATATTGTTTCCCATTATTCTTACGAACAAATGATAGCTAGTTGCAATTTCTATGTGAATCAAAAGGCTGGGAATGTGTAATATGTATAAGCTATTCTATGCTTTTGCTGACCCTGCAAATAAATGTCTATCACGATGGACACAGTGAAGGATACAGCTGAGTGGAACTCCTGGACAAGGCAGCTGTATAACAAGGCAAGCAACACAAAATATCTCAAACTTTTGGGTCACTTGAAAATGAGGTATGAATAGGAAAAATAAGAATTTGGAGTTCCATCTTTTATGTTGCTGACTGCATAACACTGTTTCTTCTCTTCCTCCTAAGACTTTCCTGCACTACTACTTTTTCAAATTGTAATTTTGTCACCAAGTATTCAGAATACTGTATTTGCCTTGGCAAGGGCAATGCTCTTATTAGTGCCCCCAGACTAATGTCTTAATAATCTTTGTAACACCCCTGAAAAATTTACATACCGGTAATGTCCATATTTGCATTTTTTGTTCAAGATCTCCAAAAACAAATAAAAGTTGTGTATGTTTGTTTGTAAGTGCCCCCTTTCTCGGCCATAAAGAAGCATATTACAGTGAATATGGTAAGTCTTTCATATGCAAGCACTGAAAATAGTAAAAAATGTCTCATTCAGAACAAAATGTATTTTTCTTGGCTACCTTGATGCAAAACAAATGATTTGTTTCAATTTGTATTCAGGAATTTAGCCATGAAGATTTGTTAGGACATAGATAAAGACAAGGGTGAATATTGACAAAGTAATCCTCTTTGTTTCAAGTTTGTGTTATAGTGTGTCCTCCAAAAGGCACTGTTCATGCTTAGTGCTATATATATCATTCCTCACTCATTTCATGACCAATCACAGGTGAAATGTTAAGTTATTGGAGGACAAATTACTACTTCCATGGTGTTAGAGATTATTTTAAGGGAGCAGTACGAGATATATTGGCCACAAGTGTCAATCTCAGTCTATCCCATGTTGTTTTATGTTTATTTTGCAATGTCCTCTGTTTAAAGCATCAAATGAGGCATTTTGTTATGGTTTTATTGCTTGTTATGCTGTGACTCTGAGTCATTGTATGTGAATGATTGATTTGATTTTCTTTTTAAAAGGTTAAACCTAACAATGTTACTTGTTTATCAAAGTTGACGGCACTTATGATAAGTGTGTATACTACTGATGGGAGATACACATTCTTTAAGCTGAACATGACCCTTATTCTTTTTATATATCTGATACACCGATCTGCTTGCTCCAAAAGTAGCAGGAAAAAAAACAACAACAAAAGTCTACTTTTGGTGAGATTTCATTGAATTAGTACACTGTTATTTTTACTTTATTACTAAACAAGCATCCTATACAGGATGCATTAATGCTGTCTAAAAGAGATGTTTTTATGTAATTATCAAGTTTACCAAATACAAGAAGTCTTCATTTCTGATTTCTCAGATACCATTGAATTGTTTTCTCAGCTGTTGGTTGAACACACCAAATTGGTAATTTGTTCCTGCATGTAAGAGGAGACAAACACAGCCTCTGATTTGCTGGAGTTAAGTATAAGTGAGCAGTATGTATTATATGGCAACAAATATTGTGCTTTCAAAACTTCTTCGAGTATGCTGAGATGTCAATATGGTCAATAATGAAGTTAGCTCAATTTTGCATGAGAACATCATAGCATCATGTGTCCTTCTAAACATTTGGGCTGTATTAATTTGGCTACTTCACAATCTGATTATTGTATTAAGGAATCAGTAGAGAGGAACAAGAATATACTTGAAGTTCAAATGCAAATATAATTTCTCAAAATTCAAATTTGATTCTCTTTTTAACAAAAGATGTGTTTACTAACTTAAGGATGAATATATGGGTGGTGTACACTAACGCCATTGATGCCTACTTCCCATTGTCCTTGTTGGTCCTTTGTGTAGAGGGTTCATTGCTAGAAGTATCTGCAACATGGAACTAATTTACCCCCTGCAGAGGGCAGGGGGACATGCTGGCTATGTATTTGATGCATGTATGTGTAGTCTAGTCACATAGTGTCAATCATTGTTTTTGAGTAACTGACAGCCACTGCTAAGCGGTTTAATAACAATGTCGTGTAATATTATTTATGTATAATGCCTATTGCTTTCAATGGCATGTGTTACAATTCGTATCACATGTTTGTCTATGCATTATAATGTATATGTTGATAAGCATATTTCTTATTTCCATATGCATTTTAATAGTTTGCTATGTGTATTCCATTGTGCATTATACATACCTTATCCACTGACAAGAAACTACATCAGTGAGATTGTTCACAATAAACATGTCCTTTGTAAATCTTGTACACATTAACAACCATGTTGATTCATGAAACATTTCATTTTTAACTGATACACATGAGGTATATCAATGATGTTGTATAATAATAATTATCATGAAGTACTTGTCACTGATGTTATTCTATGTATTTGAAAGAAATGTATCCACAGTGAGAATGTTTCCAACCCAAGCATGTGGATAGTTCATAGTGCCATGATTTACAGTATAGTGAAAACTAATTGTTTGTCTGTTTAATCAAAGTGTTGATATGATGGTGTGGCATTGGTAAGTTTCAAATGTTTTTTTTTTCAAATTACAGTGCTTAATACTGGAAGGGATATCTAGTTTTATCATGCTTTCATAATTTGTTTAGTTTTGTCTTTCCTTGTGATAAATGTTAATGGAGGCAGACTGTAAGAAGGTAAAATTGATTAAGCACTGTTAACCAATAGATAGATATATAATTCTAGAGATACTTTGTATAAACTCGTTGTAAGATGTTTTGTGTTTCTTATCTTGGAAGATAATGTAATTTTTCAGAATACCTGCCTAATGGAAGCAACCCTTACAATGTCTGGAAACAATTGTAAACATGTTTGATCCATTAGGAAATTTTAGATTTAATTTTAAACCAGAGTCCAAATAGTCCTGACTGTCAATTTCTATACTGTACTTTCAGTTTTCAATAAAGAAATTCATATACAGTACCCCTGTCTCTTCAACAGAAATGAGGGGCGGTGGGGTAGCCTAGTGGTTAAAGCGTTGGCTCGTCACGCCGAAGACCCGGGTTCGATTCCCCACATGGGCACAATGTGTTAAGCCCATTTCTGGTGTTCCCCGCCGTGATATTGCTGGAATATTGCTAAAAGCGGCGTAAAACTAAACTCAGTCAGTCAGTCAGTCAACAGAAATGAAGTATTTCACATTTAGATTATACCTGGAATGTATGTATATATGTCGGTCTTAAATCTAAAACTTTCATACTTTGATTTATGTATTTCAAAGTAAGATATTGTTAAAATTAGTTTTCCAATAATATTGGTTATCTTTCGTGTTCATTAAGTCATAATCAGGTGATGTTATTGTTAATTCCAGGTAATAAAAGATGATGAAGTTTCAGTCGTTGAATGCTGTAGCTGCACTGCTGCATATAGTAGGTAGGCTGTATGCAGATAATATTTGGGATGTGATAGTTATAGTCCATCGGGCTCAAAATTGTACCGATGAATTGCAATGTAACTCGAAAACTAATAAACATGTAATACTCAATGAAACTCTGATCATAATCAAAACATCAGGGCAACTCTGTGATTTGTTTGCAGAATTTATGTCCTAAAATTTAAAAAGTTGTTTAACAATAAAATTTTGACATAGTTTACTATTTGTTACGAGGGAGGAGTGCAGAGAAAAGGACAGCCAGGTGTTAGAGAAGCACGTGCACAAGTGCCGACAAAGTTATTGATTCATTAACCTGTGCTGTGCCGTCTCCATCCTTTCTCGAACACCTGGCTGTCTCTTTCTCTGCACTCCTCCCTCGTAACAAATAGTGACCTGTGTCAATATTTTAATGATAGTTTGTTAAACAACTTTTTTATTTTTAGGATATAAATTCTGCAAAATCCTCACAGAGTTGGTCTGACATTTTGATTATGATCAGTGTTTCATTGAGTATTTTATGTTTATTAGTTTTCGAGTTAAATTGCAATTCATCGGTCCAATTTTGAGACAAACGGACTGTAGTCATCAGTTGAGAGAACAATAAAGATGAAACGAATATTTGTTCAAGGGACTGGCAACTAATTATAATAAAGGACGGAGAGATCTGAGACAGTATCTACAAATGGGAAATAGAATGATAGAAGAGACACTCACTTTATCTCAAAAATATTGTTAATGTTTGTGCGATTTAGGTGCCACTAAGGGGAACATAGGCATTGAACAACCATTTCTATGTCACCTGACCCTGTTTAAAGATTGGCCAGTCCTTGATCTCCTCAACAGGTTCCTTTCGGCCCTCTTTATTTCTCCTGAAAATATGTGAATGGGAAGGGAACTACCATGTCTGGATTCAGAAGTATGTTTGAGATGATATGTGAGAAGTGACATGGCAGTAGTTATGATACTGGTAGAAGTTCAAAATTGCGCCATTGAAATGTGGATTTTGTACAGATTTGAGAGCTGGGATGTGATATTTTCCTGTCAGCTGTGTTTAGCTGGAACACAGAATAGTATTTATATGTCTGAGTACCTAAATTCATTCTTCACAAAGGGGGTTGTCTCAAAATTTGCCATGCTATTTAGAGATTGTAATTTTCAGTTACAGAAAAGAACATGTTTGCACAACATATTTCAAGCCTTGTTTTAAAGAATGTATCATCATTAGACCACACCTGTATTCACTTCTTACATCCACATTAAATGCCATGGTAATGTTTGAGATGACCCATGGGTGCTGTGACCTGATGGCTGACATGTTGCCTCCATCATCTAAGCTGTCAACATTTGCATCTATGCTATGTACCTTACCGTGCTTCTTATGCTTCTCTTTGTCACAAGTGGAGCATTTTGGCAATAAAATTGCATCTTCCTGAAAAAATGTTTGTGTGTTTTGTAATTATGTGTTTGTTCATGTTAATGCCCTGTTCAGAAATATGTTGTCATTGTTGTGATGGCCTGTTAATACATGTATGTGAGTCTAGAGCATACAAACTGTTGCTTGATATTACAATCAGCCAGACCATCTTTGTAATACCCAAAGACAAGCAACAGACTTCTAGGGATCTTTTCTTGCAAAGTATACTCAGTAACACCATTATATTTTCAAATAATTATTCACTGTGAAAGTTATACGACTTTTGAGTACAAGTTCAATGGGCTATTTTGCCCTCTTGTTTCACAATGCATTACGGCACCAGTATTAACCATGTATATTGTAGCTCTCTAATTATAATTGGCGTTTGTCCCTCTCAACTCTAACAATGAGGTAATAACTTGAGAATATCAATATTTTCACAATATAAAATGCCAATCTTGCTGCACGTTTTCGTGAAGAATACAGCCTGTGTACTTGGCAACTGCTTCTCTTCGGAACAGATTGGACATAAATAGTACTGCTGCCAAATGCTTCAAGGAGGTTCATAAGATCTTACTTTCTATTGAAATATGCAGAATCTTCAACAAATCTGAAAAACTGAAAGACAAGCTTATCAGGAGATATACTGTGAAGTGTCAGAATCCCCAGTACTCCCTGAATTTTTCGTAAAAAATTGTAATATTCCAGCTAAGACGTTGAAGGCAGGCTACACCAGAATTAATCTTTAATAATAGGTGCCAACTTTTGACAAGCAATAAAATCTAAATCTAAGAACATCCATTTAAAAACAAAGTTATACATTCTTTTGGAACAATGAATATTTCCCTCCATGAGTTCAAAGAAGTTTTGCTCCTCAACCTTAACATCATTACAAGCTGGCCATGTATGCTTCATCCAACATAATTAAATGCTGTATATTAGAAATGTATGGAACTGGAAAGTATTAAAAACGGATTTTGATTTTCAGAAAATACGAGTATTTTTACTACACTGACAAAGAAAAGAAACGTTACCAACAAACACTTTCACCAAAACAAAACAGGACAAATGCCAAGGAAGATAGGTGTGTTTTCAAAAGCCATAAAGTAACACCATCATTACAAGGTGTGACAAGAATGACAAAGTTGTGTTTATAATTTCAAGGATGTGGTAATGATTTGGTTTGGTTGTTGTTTAACGCCGCACTCAGCAATTGTCCAGCTATATGGCGGCGGTCTGTAAATAACCGAGTCTGGACCAGACAATCCAGTGATCAACTGCATGAACATCGATCTACGTAAATGAGATACCGTAACATGTGTCAAGTAAGTCAGCGAGCCTGACCACCCGATCCCTCCCGTTAGTCGCATCTTACACAAGTTCTGTTGCTGAAGACTAATCCTAACCCGGATCTTCACGGGTGATGTGGTATTGAATGAACCATCAGTGGTAAAGTCAAAACATTAAATCTGCAGAATTTAAAGAGTCAGTCAGTATCGTGTTGGTCTATCACGGGCAGCAATATACGTCTAAACTCGACAGAGGCAGAAGGTTCAGCACATCAGGTCACATGAAATGTGATTCCCCATAATACGACATGTGTTTCCTTAATTCCGAACTGGCCAAGCTCTTGTTTGACAGTCAAAGGGAACTTACATGTGTTCTTTTTGTGATAACTCTGGTGATCGGACGTTCACGTTTGCTTTCACATGAAATCTCTTACAAGACGGTATAAGGCCTCGCGTTATCTTGGTGAGACAGGATCTTTTCCAAGAATAGTGTGACTTGGCGGAGAACGTGGTCGATGTTACGGGTTGTTCCTTCCAAAAATCACCAGATCTTTTTTGACAGAGATTCACAGTTGCCGCCATTTCCAGACGTGGACTCATTGACTGCAACAAGCTGACGTTTGTTCTCGATCGGTAGATACGAACACTTCCATCTACTCTGACCATCTGGAATCTGCGGCCATTTATAAAACATGACTCGGTCAGTTGACCGTTTCTGTGCTATATCAGTGTCGCAGTGTTCGGGCCCAACAATGCCTTTAGTACCAGCGTTACACCTATGGTCTGTAAACTCTGATATTGCACCGAAGCATTCTTCTGTATACTGTCCAGCGATTGACAGGATGGCCAATGCCAATGCCAATGCCAGTTTCATGTTGCATATCTTTCCTTGTTCGTATCCAACCATAATCACCAATCTATACCTCGGTGCCTCGATGTATTTTGTCCCACTCTGTTACCTTTGAGTATCCTCTTCTTTTTGTTGAAAAAATATATTTCAAACACATGAGAACCACGTGATCGATGCACGCCAACATCATATGATGAGGCATGTAAAAGGCGGCGTTCCAGATTGCCAAAACGTTTCCATGCCACATATCTGGCTATGCGTTTTCATTTTAGTGGTGGCGGTGAGGTGGTCTAGTGGTTAGGCATTGGCTCGTCACGCCGAGGACCCGGGTTCGATTCCCCACATGGGTACAATGTGTGAAGCGCCATTACTCACTCACTCATTTTAGTGCCCATATTTCGTTGTATCTTATTTCAAAATTCAAATAACCAACCAACAATTTAGAAATAAATGCCTTGACAAGCCACTCTAGGATGTGAAGTATGAAGCGTTAGAAATTAGCATTGTCTCCCTTGGCGTCCTTCCTGTCAAACTCCTTACAGCAATTGCCTACGTTACCGGAGGTGAAGGAGATGTCACGCACTGAAATAGAGCTTGTCCTTCTCTACAAATGGCGTTCATAAACATGTCTGCCAAAATGTGTTTTTCAACTTCGAGACATTCCTTGTTTTAATCAATATTTTGGAATGCCCCTGAGCCCTTTCTCCTGCCGTGTTTGTGAGTTCTGAGAGATACATATATTCAAACAAGAAATCATATTATTTCGACTATTGAATTTGTTGCTGTTTCAATGTTGTAGATCCGTCCTCCTCTGAGGAAGGTACCGACATGAATCTGGAATGCTAATTGTAGACTTAGGTATTTTCTGTGTTTCAAGTGTCTTCGCAAACTGTATAATGTTGCGGTATGATTGTTACATGAGGCATTCTAGTATCTATGCTCTTGTTTATGCTCAAGACCCTATTCAGAACACGAATGTCCAGTAGTACAGCCTATCGGAAACAACCCGCATGCAGCCGTCATCTGCTGGTGTCAGTTATCCCCTTTTTTATGGGTTTTTATCCGGTCACTTGAGAACATTGTCGCATGAACAATCGTAAAATATGTCACTAACTTCTGAACAAAACTTTATCCTAAACACAAACCATCATATTCATACACGATTTTACCATGTCTATGTGACGCAACACCCATCGTTATAGCCCTTGTAAGCACTATGGTCCGACGATATTTACCTGTGATATTGCTACAACAGAAGTGTTCCGAGGAGTGAATACTTGTGTACTTGCAGGGTCGGATTCAGGATTTTGGATAAGGGGCGTGGGGGATGTTGCACATTAATAATGAAGTCCAAAGGTTCGCCTGTTTTGTGAACATGGTGAGCTCGAACTGAGTTTTGTATTATTATTGCAGATGGAGGTGTCGTATGGATAATAGTTTTGCTGTCATATGGCCTTTGTCAGGTTGGTGATCTTAGACATATTGTCCAAACAGTTTGAAAATGATTAGCCGTCAATGAAATTCTTTTCCCCTTATTTACACAATGGACATTTATAAAGACTCTTGGAAGTCTCACATACTTGATGGCTGTGGCAAAGCCCACATTGCAAAGATCATCTGACAAGACTAAGTCACAAATATAGCAACAGTAACATATTAATTACTTAGGACTGACATGGCTACAGAGCTGGTTTAGGATAGCAAGCAGGACATGTACAGATATTCAGTGGATATTAGCAGTATAATCTTGGATTAACATCTGAATATTGTGGCAAATTGAGGGTCTCTAGACATATACATTATATTCATATGTGGCCATTAAATCATTTACAGTAGGAATAAGGTACCTTCTTATATGTGTTGTTGCCCTAAGAATTTCCACACAGTCCAAGTATGTGTGAAGTATCTCATTTACTCTTATCTAGAGGTCAGTGCTATTTATTGATATATTAATATTGTGAGGATAGGGATATGAATAACATAACCATGATATGTTGATGCTTTGTTGTTTAGGACTTGGAAAAACTTGATGATGGTGAAAGTCTTCTACATGCTTGGAATGTGCCAGGATCAAATAGTAAGTGGAATTTGGAGGTGGAATGTGTGTATTTGGCATGATTTTGCATTGAGGTATAGGTATACACTAAAAGTAGATAATGTCCCAGATCATCATAATACTTTTTGTGGCTAGTTTAAATCAATGTAGTGCAATACAGTTCATGGCTTGTCAGCTGTGGAATGACCAAAAATGCTAACCATATGTTACCTGGGTAACTTGGGCCAGGTACAGGAAGCCACAGCTTTCTTAGGTTGCTGTCATCTGATGATCTTTGAAGGAATAGAAAAACACAAGTTGGTAATTGATAACTTTTGAAAAAACATAGTTTTAAAAATGTAAATCACCCTCCATTAGGCATTTTCCGTGCTTTATGGTGGACTCAAACAAGATTAGGCTTATTTAATAAGTGTGTTGAGAAAGGCCAAGAATGTTTGTCATTACCACAAATCGAGGCTTATTGATTGGCATATGGCTTTATTTTATAATTATTCCGGAAATGGGTGTGACCTAGTATTTAAAGTTTTCCTCCTCACCTTGAACACATAGGGTACAAGGGTACAGTGCGGGAAGCTAGTTTCTTGTGTTATCACGGTAATATTTGCTGAGAGCTGTCTGAACCCAAAATCACTGACTCACTATTATTGTTCTGTAGTGCCAAAAGAAAAGGAACCTATTCAACAAAAGAATACCCCCCAAACTAAGGAACACAAGCAGAACAATGGAAATCAAACAAGCCCAGGGGATGAAAAACACACTGGAATTCTTTCTGGTAATACTGGTATTATGCCATTAAATAGTATACAATAGCTGTTTGGTAATGTCCCTTGTTGAGTTGCTATTATTGGTAAAACAGTCATAGTGATCAAATGTATATTTTTCATTCATATGATAAACAGTAATGTTCAAATAGCAATACATTCGATTTCTAATGAATACAAGATTATAAGTACATTGACACAATGATTTTTCGTCAACCATGCTGAAAGTGTAAGTACTGTATATCATTGCCATTTGTTTACAGATCTAGAGACGTATGTGAAAAACCACGTGGCATTGATCTTAATAGGTGGTGGTGTTGCTTTGATCTTCCTCTTCCTGATGCTTCATCTCACCCTAATATATATGTAAGTACAAAAATGTCATGTAGTTGCTGTGGGGACAAACGTTGGTGAAGCGTACATAAAATATGTAATGCGGCTCTGAAGGCTTCGTTTGCTGTACCACAAACAGGCTCACCTCTACTGTCGAATGTTTATGTTGAGGAAGGGGAGGAGTTACGATCACCTTGGCTTATCGCGGAGATCGCTTTGTACAACATCACCATGGTCATAATGTATCACGAATACAACGCATAACAATATGAAACATCCATTTTGGGTGAATAAAATGATTTGACTAATTTGTGAAAACAGAAGGCATGTAAAGTAGATAACGTACCTGAGCACGTGGTTCTGAGCACTGCAGGCAAAGGCTCAAGTTCATGTTCATTTAAGAATTTAGTATTGTGGTCGAAATTAAGATTTGGCAATGCATTTTGTCTGCATTTGGATATTTTAGATACTCGAAGATGGATACTTTCGGTTTGTAAAATGGCAGACATTTTATCCAATACGTCTGTCAAATTCGTAAGATTCATTTTTCTGTGACAGATTGACTCGCAATAAAGACGTTTACAAATACAATTAACACTGATTTTTTCTGTGTTGTGTTACTTTTATATTAAAGTATGTATTTTACATGGTTACATTATTTTCAACATATTTTTACCCTTCTAAAATCATAATAATTCAGTCTGTCAAATAACAACTACAATAATATAAGATGTAATTTTGCCAAAATGATATATACTATTTAGACAATAAAAATTGCCCATGAACCATCATAATGTTTTCACAGTTTTCTTTGGTGTTATAGTTATTCTCAATTACTTTGTGCAAGTTTGTGGTTGTATCTGCGTCTCTTTTTTCTTTCAGCCATTGCAAATCCAGAGGCAATGACGCAAGACGCAAACCAGCCAAACCCAAGCGGATGAAGGCGAGTAGCTTTATGGAATTGTAACTTTGTTGGTGTTGCAGGTTTCCTTCTGTGGGTTGCAAATCTCGCGGAAATACTAACCGCTTACTTCTTGTGGGTCTCCTGGACGACAGGGGATTGCTTGGAGTGAATGTTGTAATGTCTTGGAATACCTTCGAATATTCTTTGCATTTGACTTCACAGAGCTAACATCAGATTTTCAACAAACATCCTCTTCACTTCATAATCAGTTGTGAGAGAAATGTCGTTCACATGACATGTCTGGTACGGGCCTCTTTTTGTGTGAACCAATGACAACACCTGGAAAAAATCAGTTTCTCTGGCACACTTTCGAAAAGGTATGAAACCTTGTTTGTCGCCGGAAGTACTAAACAAGGTAAGGTCTTGCGAGGTGCCGTGACCTACTTACGGGCCTTATTAGTTGTTGGGGACCAACCTAAACCCGAAACACCCACTGGTATATACCACAAAGAAACACTACAAGAAGATTAAACGTTACCTTAAAATGAAAAACAAAGACAATCTTTTGAACTGTCCTTGACTGAAGGCCTTTATAAAGGTAAGGAGACAAAATGTGGTGGCTAGCTAGATCTGTTAATATATACATGTTACAAGGTCAGACACTTCTAAATCCACGTAGACATATTTAAAAGTTTATAATGACACGAGATCAAGATGTTTTATTGTACATAAAGCCTCCGGCCCATATGCATAGTGTTATAATGACAGGCAAAATATGGACAATGAAAATAGAGGAAAGCATCATAACATTGTGAAATTAGTCAGGAGACACCAGACGACTCTTCTTTCAAATGACTTCGAATGTGTTAAAAACAGGGCTAATTTTACATGGACAGATTCGTCTTCTGATGATAGAATACTTATAACTGTTTCCCTTGTAGGGTGACCCAAATATGTCTGTGGAATATAGTTCTTTCTGTGCAGGTTCATTTGTTGAAAAAGGAAAGGTCTGTGACAACTAAAACCGAAACATGTTTGTATCCATTTGTATAGCAGAAATCTAACTGATATTTCAGAAGAGTCGACATTCCGATGAAGATGACGACCTGGAGATGTCATCCCTCAGTCTGCTACTGTCTGCTGCAAGTCGCGCCTATCAAGACAGTCAAAGAAGAAAACACTACAGAGAAAATACAAGAAGTAGGGAAACTACAAGTGAGTCATCTTCGGATGACTCTACACAAAAACATCAGGGAAGACGAAAGAAGAAAAAAACATCTGATAAGCTCAGGAGTCGTTCTATATCAACATCCAGAAGCCCGAAGAAAAAGCGTACAAAACCTGTTGCAAAGGTGGTACCATCATCCAGAACGCGACTCTTGTCATCTTCAGTTCATTCTGGTACCAGTGCCTCCGAACAGGTAAACCGAGCTGCCCCTGACAAACCTCCCTTGGGACCACCACCAACTATATCGGCACCAACACCACCGGCAGTTGCAGCCCCACCCCCGCCATCTGCAGCAATTGCCCCACCCCCATCCCCGCCATCTTCATCCATGGTCCCAACCCCTCCCCACCTGCGGCCATGGCCCCACCTCCTCCACCTGCGGCCATGGCTCCACCCTCTCCCCCAACCTGCGGCCATTGCCCCACCCTCACCTGCAGTCATGGCTCCACCCCCACCCGCGGCCATGGCTCCATCCCTTCCCCACCTGCAGCCATCGCCCCACCTCCACCCCCAACTGCGTCCATGGCTCCACCCCCTCCCCACCTGCAGCCATGGCCCCACCTCCACCTCCTACTGCGTCCATGGCTCCACCCTCCCCCACCTGCGACCATGGCCCCACCACCACCTACAGCCATGGTTCCACCCCCTCCCCCACCTGCAGCCATGACTCCACCTCCACCGTCTTTTAGTGCGCCTCGCCCACGACTAACTGCCCCGACCCCACCAAGGCCACGCAAACCTGCTCCTGTTTCACATGAAGATGCACTTGCAGCTGCTCTGAATGCAAGACGGCTGAAGATAAGTTCTTCCACCACAGTGAATAATAATAACGCTCTTGCCTTTCAAGGATCAAATGTTATTTCAGCAGAAGCACTTACACAAGCATTCCCAAGTATATTCTCGCCTCAAAAGTGAAGATGAGTTCAGTTTAGGATGTATTCGATGTATGGAATGGATCAAATATACAATCATGACATCTGTATGCACACTGTATGCAATATGTAATTTTTCGTAATGTCAGTTTTATATAAAAAAATAACAGTTCATCAAATCATAGTGGATATTTAATATAGATGTCAGAGTTCAATTTGCAATAAAGCCATTGATGAAATTATTGTTTTGTTAGAACAAGTCAAGGAAAGGCAAAGTGTACCAAGTATAATAATTATGTGTTCAATGACTTCCCTTCAGGTTTGTAATAACAACACATTCAACTATAAGTACAACCTCGAAGCATAACAGCCTGTGTCTAAAGCTACTTTAATGCCAAAAAGGCACTTCAACTTTAATAACCATATCACTTGCGGTTTGGGAAAACATATTCAGTTCATGACTTTGAAGCAAAAACTGTGTTGCATTAATAACAAAGTCGTAAGCACTTCTGGTTTAGTGAGACTATTTCCTGCTTGCAAAAACGCATGTTTAATGCAGTAAACACATGGAGAGAGGAGCAGACTCAATGTCTGATTATTAATATCCAATTGAAAGCGAATTATGCAAACATAAGGTAGGTTCCCCACACCAAGAAGCGTACCTACTTTACAAATGACCACTCAATGAGGGTCACTCATAACCTAATCAAATTAAAATCAGATCTTAGTGCTCGCCAACACTACACAACAATCTGATGACTGCCCAATGGTTACATCAGAACGACCTATTGCGAACTAAATTATGACAAAACAATACCTGGTGGGAATTTGACGTTAGCGAAACAGAAAAGAGCGCTTCCAGTTTGCGGTACTAGATCCAAAATGGCGGCAAAGAGTATCATAGGCTGTTCACTGGAAGTAGGTCACAGTAGCTTGAGACAACCATATGGTTGTCATAACTATATGTATTCACATTCATATAATCACTGCATGCATGAGTCTTTGAACCCGCGAAGATCCGGGTTAGAATATTGATCTTCAGTAACTCATGCTTGTCGTAAGAGGCGACTAACGGAATGGGTGGTCAGGCTCGCTGATTTGGTTGACACTTATCATCGGTTCTCAATTGCGCAGATCGATGCTCATGCTGTTGATTACTGGATTGTCTGGTCCAGACTCGATTATTTACAGACCGCCGCCATATAGCTGGAATATTGCTGAGTGAGGCGTAAAACTAAACTCACTCACTCACTCAATGGTCTTTGAAAAGTAAAGAAAAAAGCATTATGCTGAAATGGCAGACGTTGATCTTAGGCTGATGTCTACTGTGACCTCGACCTTACTTATACATGTACGTCCATGGGTACAATGTTTGAAGCCCATTTCGGGTGTCCCCAGCCGTGATATTGCTGTAATATTTCTAAAAGCGGCGTAAAAATAAACACACTCACTACTTATATGTCACTCAAGAATGTTTCTATACTGGACCCCGCCCTAAGTTTGACAGGTACCAAGTTTCATCCACCTACAGTATATCCTTCTTGAGTCGGTAAACAAAGTATTTTGACATGACTACGACATTTCCGGTGGTTATGAAGGAGATACACATGGTATGATATCCTTGAGATATCGGATCATCACAGGGTTTAAAAATGGAAGGTCATATTCAATTCACCGAAAGTAGGTCAAATCTTTGTAACAATATTTTGTCATCAGTTTTCGCAACATATAACTACTTTTAAAAGAACTGTCAGCACAAAAAGACATGTTAATGAAAACACTTCAGAACGCGCCCCTCCTGAAGGATGACACGTACCAAGTTTTACTGACATGCAAGAAGTTCTTTACCGTTCGAAGTGACCTTGACCGTTCATATGGCTGGTTGGGAACAGATCAAAGGCCCAACGGCCAAAAGGGCCAAAATTGAAAAAGTCAAAAGGGCCAAGGGAAAGTCAAAAGGGCCATAGACTTAAGTCAATAGGGCCAAACTTTTAGAAAATAGTAAGATTAGAAGAAATTTATTACATGCTGTTGAAGTAGTTCTAATCCTAGACAACTCAGAGTGTCTCAATGTTGTTTATTTAAAACATCTCAGGGTGATTAAGTGTTTATTTTATGAGTTCGATTGTTCGATTGTTTTTTCAGTAAAGACTTGGGGCAATGCCCCTCGTCATCATTTTACACTGTATACATGATAGAATATGGTTATCCATTGAAATATGCAAATTTTTTACGTTTACAAAAGGAGGCTGGACAAAACATTTCGGTACTTACATGCATCACTTTATGTATTTACATAATTTTGCAATACTATCTTTAGATGGGTTTCTTAATAATTCCAAAAATTCAACATACTTGGTTTCTTCCATAAAATAAGGTTTAATCAGCTGTTTTCGATGTACTGTATGTTTGGGCAAATTAAAACGAAATGGTATTCATCTTCAATTACATTTACATTATTTTCTTTACAGTAGATACAATATCTTTGCTCCCGATCAATATTTTCATAACGCCCAGTTTCAATTTTTAATTTATGACACGAAATTCGTAACATAGTTAAATACCTAACAGTGTTTGAATGTAAAGCATCTAAGTATAATTCATATCCAAATACACTTTTGATATTAATGTATAGCCATAATTTACTACTTGAAGTAATAATGTCATGATGCCATTTTTGAATAAAACAAACAATTAAGCGTTGCTTAAAATGACAACAAAACGTACTAGCGTATAGTCAACCATACAACTAGTTTATGTAATGATTACACGAGGTTTTAACAGAGCCACTGGTGAAAATTACACTAGTCAGTCATCTAAACAAGATTAACGTTTTAATTAGTTGTGATTGATCTCATGACTCAGAATGCTTTATAAGACGACCAGTTCAACCACAAGTCAAATTGGTAACCATCCCAGTTCTCCAAAAGGAAGCCAGCCTCCTACCCTTACAAGCACAGCTGCTGCATGACGGAAAACTCTGCCAGTCAGCAAAGAAGGAGCAGGAAGAACTGTTTGAAGCATGGGGAATGTACAAGGATGCAGAAATGAGCCCTGTTGCACCCCTGTTCTAAGTATGTAGTGGAATGATTGATGTGCATCATGATGTGTGGAGTGATGTCTATAGTGAACTTTTAAGATGTGTGAATTATGAACATTTGAACTATTTATGAATATTTGATCACATATCAACACCTGAATGTATGATGATCACACTGTATATTATTAATATTGTTACTACATATTGATACAAATGTAATAAAACATGTAAACATATATTTTTGGATTTGATCTGTGGCCCTTTTGATTTAAGTCTATGGCCCTTTTGACTTTTTAAATTTTGGCCTTTTTGTCCTTTGGCCCTTTTGACTACAACCCTTGCTGGTCAGTGTGTGAAACAGACTTGAGTGGGCGACAAAGGTGATACACATGACCATTCGTAACTACTCGTGTCATCCCGGGCAGCCGGTCACGTAAAGAGGCGAGTAGTTACGAATGACACAGGACATGATAATACCCGTGTTATGTCCAAACAATGATTGAATTCAAAGTGGCGGCGGTTGTAAAATTCTGAAACCATAAAACATCCTCACAAGCACGTGTCCTCCCATTCTTCAGACAGCCATTCTTCAGACAGTCATTCTTCAGACACTTGAGTAGAGGGGTTAATTACCCTCATCCTACAGCAATAATGGAACAGCTTAATTAGGAGATGCTGATAAAGTCAAATTCCTCAGCACTCTCAGGAAGAGAGCGAGATAAGGAACGACCCAAATGCACGCCCTCTATGACGACCAGATTTCCAGGGTGGACAACGATGTTATCCCCTACCGTCCTTCTTTTGCGACCGTGTCCAGCGTACTCTACCGCCATCGCCGTAAGGTGATACCTGCTCTGCCTCGTACACGTGCTGATGTCGCCCTCGAAGGATGCTGGACTGAGACAATAGATGTCAGACCTTTTCCTACTCATCGACAACGGAGAAGATGACAAGATACTTGCTTTTTCTACACTTGATCACCTCACTGCAGTGCAAACTGCTGACACCATCTTCATGGACGGCACTTTCACAGCTTGCCCTGATATCTGTGATCAAGTATACATTATTCATGCCAGATCTGGTTCCTCAAGCTACCCCCTCGTCTTTGACCCATTGCATAACATATAGACCTGTACCTACATAAGACTTTTCCGTCTCCTGAAGAAAGAAGTGTTACGCAGACTCAACAGACCTCTCAACCCACTTAGGCTTCAGACGGACCTTGAATTGGCTGCTATCCGTGCTGTGTAGGCTGAATTTCCACAGGCTGAGTTAAAAGGATGTTACATGTATTTCCATTACTGTCAAGCGATCTGGAGGAAGACTCAAGACGTTGGACTTACCACTGCTTACAAGGAAGACCCAGACACATTCCAGTTCACCAGAAGAGCCGCTGGTCTTGCGCTGCTGCCTCAACGTCAAGTCCAGGACACGTGGTTGGAAGCCATGGAGTTGTCACCGGAATCAGACCGCATCCAGACATTCAAGACCTACATGGTTGATACTAGGGTTGACTTTGATGCACGCTTTCCCTTGCCAATTTGTAACCACAACCAGACCCAGGGACAGAGAACGAACAACAGTCTTTAGGGATTCCACAGCCGCCTCAACAGATCTCTTCCTCACAGACACCCGAACATCTATCGCTTCATCGAAGTCATAAAGATGATCGAGCAGGCAGACAGGGCTAAACTTGCACAACTAGACTTCGGAGCTGCACCCCCTTGGCGTAAGAAAGTCTACCGAGACCTGGAGGTTGAAGGATCAGCTTGCACAGGGCCATAAGACACCACTAGAGTTCCTAGATGAACATACAATGTATGAACATTTCATTACATGTTTTTCATGACAACATGTTGATATCATATTAATAAATTATATACATATGTCTATGTGGTTGTCTTCTCTTTCTCAATTGTGGTGGCGCGTAGTCCGGTGCTCAAAGCTCAGGTCACAAATCGGTGAAGTTAAGCACCGTCGAGCTCGGAGAGTCCTTAGATGGGTGACCGTGCTTGGCAGCTTGACTCCTGAGAGTTTCTAGGACTTCAGTCCTGCCCCACAACGAAGCACAAGTGACACATGTGGTCTCACCTTAGGCAAGTGAGTTTGTTCAACATTGTCTCTGTCCACCCAGCAGGAAAATGGGTACCCGGTGAATAAACTAGCGCCTGTTATCGGGGTAATAATAATGCTATAGCCACCCAGATATAGGAAAAATTGTACCCAAAGGTGCCTAATATGTAATTGATGTGCTGCCCTATATAGGGCCTACTCCATGATTGATGTGCCGCCCTATATAGGGACTACAGATTAGGGTAGAGTTAATGTATGAGTGAGTGAGCATGGTTTTGCACATCTTCTAGCAGTATTCCAGTAACATCACATCAAAGATGAGCCTTCAGTGGACACTTTAACCACTATGTTACCTGACCACCTATCCAACTGGCAACATGACTCTGATGTTCAGAGACAGTACAATGACAAACGTCTGCAGATCTCAAGTAAAGAACGATATGTATGCGTAGACAATGATCCCGGTACATATAAATGTAATATTTCTATACCTCCAAACATATTCCCGTTGACAATCTTGACGTCGCATTTGTTGTTGACGATATTGTTCGCGGGACAGGTAAGGGCCGTGTATTAAAAACAACATTGTTGACGGTAGGGAACATATAAGACCAGGACGTTTCTAACCGTCTAGGTAACAATATGTATTATACAACCTCTCCTTGAGGGATCGTAATGAACCTGTGGCGTGTCCCAGTGCAATTCTACAGAGCATATATTGCCCACGGTGATGAATTCATTTGGCGAAGACGTCATGGCCTTTTGAAGCTCGCTGGCCTATTCAATGATCGATCAAAATAGGCAATAGAAATAAGCTTTCCTATGGCTGAACACTCAATTAGACTACAGTACAGGTGGGGTGTTACCCTTCTTTATTTACGACTGTCGGCAGTGCATGGGCGCTCTCTTCAGATTTTGTGGTGGCATGTACAGAATACAGGCCACAAATCAGGCGTTGTTAAGATCGCAGATTGAGTGAGTTTAGTTTTACGCCACACTCAGCAATATTCCAGTTATATGGCGGCGGTCTGTAAATAATCGAGTCTGGACCAGACAATCCAGTGATCAACAGCATGAACATCTATCTACGCAGTTGGGATACGATGACATGTGTCAATCAAGTCAGCGAGCCTAACCACACGATCCCGTTAGTCGCCTCTTACGACAAGCATGGGTTGCTGAAGACCAATCCTAACCCGGATCTTCACGGGTAAAATTCGCAGAGGGAGGTTGAATGGGTTGCTATGTATACACCCAAGGGCGTTGTAAAAGAACAAGATCGAGTGGCCACTGATGCTCTGACTGGGGTGAAAAAAAGAGCGATAACGCTTTGAGCATGCGTATACAAATATCCATTTATACATCAAAGGCCCTGAAGAGTGCCAATAATATTATAATTTATTCATAATGTTTCAAACCTTCAACAAAACGATTCCGTGTTGGATATTATTATAACCATTAGCAATGTGACTATCTCCTGGATCAATGTTTGTCAGACCAGTATATGTTTGTTTCCGTCTCTCTCGGACATGTTCCATTTGTGAACAGCTGTTTATGAGTCTCAGTTCATGAGTGGCAGTTCACTCCATCAATATAAGCCTGCCTATCGATGACATACGTTCAATAAATCCTAATGCCTATAATGTGTTGAGTATGTGATTGGGCTTCAGATGCTAGATGGACGAGCTCACAATTGCAGCGTGTGCAACAGGTGTCTCTTAGAGATTGCTGGTTTAACAGATGAATGTGTAGTGAACAATGGATGAGAGAATCCTGAATATATTTGTTTCGCTGCCTTCACCCGACTACCTAGAGTGTGTGAGACACCTACTACCTAGAGTATGTGAGACTACTACTACCTAGAGTATCGTAAGACACCTATTACCTAGAGTATGTGAGACACCTACTACCTAGAGTATGTGAGACACCTACTACCTAGAGTATGTGAGACACCTACTACCTAGAGTATGTGAGACACCTACTACCTAGAGTATGTGAGACACCTACTACCTAGAGTATGTGAGACACCTACTACCAAGAGTATGTGAGACACCTACTTACCTAGAGTATGTGAGACACCTACTACCTAGAGTATCGTAAGACACCTATTACCTATTACCTAGAGTATGTGAGACACCTACTACCTAGAGTATGTGAGACACCTACTACCTAGAGTATGTGAGACACCTACTACCTAGAGTATGTGAGACACCTACTACCTAGAGTATGTGAGACACCTACTACCTAGAGTATGTGAGACACCTACTACCTAGAGTATGTGAGACACCTACTACCTAGAGTATGTGAGACTACTACTACCTAGAGTATGTGAGACACCTACTACCTAGAGTATGTGAGACACCTACTACCTAGAGTATGTGAGACACCTACTACCTAGAGTATGTGAGACTACTACTAGAGTATGTGAGACACCTACTACCTAGAGTATGTGAGACACCTACTACCTAGAGTATGTGAGACACCTACTACCTAGAGTATGTGAGACACCTACTACCTAGAGTATCGTACCTAGTAGTATGTGAGACACCTACTACCTAGAGTATGTGAGACACCTACTACCAAGAGTATGTGAGACTACTACTACCTAGAGTATGTGAGACTACTACTACCTAGAGTATGTGAGACACCTACTACCTAGAGTATGTGAGACACCTACTACCTAGAGTATGTGAGACACCTACTACCTAGAGTATGTGAGACACCTACTACCTAGAGTATGTGAGACACCTACTACCTAGAGTATGTGAGACACCTACTACCTAGAGTATGTGAGACACCTATTACCTAGAGTATGTGAGACACCTACTACCTAGAGTATGTGAGACACCTACTACCAAGAGTATGTGAGACACCTACTACCTAGAGTATGTGAGACACCTACTACCTAGAGTATGTGAGACACCTACTACCTAGAGTATGTGAGACACCTACTACCTAGAGTATGTGAGACACCTACTACCTAGAGTATGTGAGACACCTACTACCTAGAGTATGTGAGACACCTACTAACTCCCTAGAGTATGTGAGACACCTATTACCTAGAGTATGTGAGACACCTACTACCTAGAGTATGTGAGACACCTACTACCTAGAGTATGTGAGACACCTACTACCTAGAGTATGTGAGACACCTATTACCTAGAGTATGTGAGACACCTACTACCTAGAGTATGTGAGACTACTACTACCTAGAGTATGTGAGACACCTACTACCTAGAGTATGTGAGGCTACTACTACCTAGAGTATGTGAGACACCTACTACCTAGAGTATGTGAGACACCTACTACCTAGAGTATGTGAGTATGTGAGACACCTACTACCTAGAGTATGTGAGACACCTACTACCTAGAGTATGTGAGACACCTACTACCTAGAGTATGTGAGACACCTACTACCTAGAGTATGTGAGACACCTACTACCTAGAGTATGTGAGACACCTACTACCTAGAGTATGTGAGACACACCTACTACCTGGAGTATGTGAGACACCTACTACCTAGAGTATGTGAGACACCTACTACCTAGAGTATGTGAGACACCTACTACCTAGAGTATGTGAGACACTACTACCTAGACCATGTGAGAGTACCTAGAGTATGTGAGACACCTACTACCTAGAGTATGTGAGACACCTACTACCTAGAGTATGTGAGACACCTACTACCTAGAGTATGTGAGACACCTACTACCTAGAGTATGTGAGACACCTACTACCTAGAGTATGTGAGACACCTACTACCTAGAGTATGTGAGACACCTACTACCTAGAGTATGTGAGACACCTACTACCTAGAGTATGTGAGACACCTACCACCTAGAGTATGTGAGACACCTACTACCTAGAGTATGTGAGACACCTACTACCTAGAGTATGTGAGACACCTACTACCTAGAGTATGTGAGACACCTACTACCTAGAGTATGTGAGACACCTACTACCTACCTAGAGTATGTGAGACTACTACTACCAAGAGTATGTGAGACACCTACTACCTAGAGTATGTGAGACACCTACTACCTAGAGTGAGACACCTACTACCTAGAGTATGTGAGACACCTACTACCTAGGAGTATGTGAGACACCTACTACCTAGAGTATGTGAGACACCTACTACCTAGAGTATGTGAGACACCTACTACCTAGAGTATGTGAGACACCTACTACCTAAAAGTATGTGAGACACCTACTACCTAGAGTATGTGAGACACCTACTACCTAGAGTATGTGAGACACCTACACCTAGAGTATGTGAGACACCTACTACCTAGAGTATCGTAAGACACCTATTACCTAGAGTATGTGAGTATGTAAGACACACCTACCTACCTAGAGTATGTGAGACACCTACTACCTAGAGTATCGTGAGACACCTACTACCTAGAGTATCGTGACACACCTACTACCTAAAGTATCGTGTGACACCTACTACCTAGAGTATGTGAGACACCTACTACCTAGACCCAGAGTATGTGAGACACCTACTACCTAGAGTATGTGAGACACCTACTACCCAGAGTATGTGAGACACCTACTACCTAGAGTATGTGAGACACCTACTACCTAAAGAGTATGTGAGACACCTACTACCTAGAGTATGTGAGACACCTACTACCTAAGAGTATGTGACACTACTACTACCTAAAGTATCGTAACACACCTACTACCTAGAGTATGTGAGACACCTACTACCTAGAGTATGTGAGACACACCTACTACCTAAGAGTATGTGAGACACCTACTACCTAGAGTATGTCGTAATACTAGGACTGACCACCACTACCTAGAGTATGTGAGACTACTACTACCTAGAGTATGTGAGACACCTACTACTAAAGAGTATGTGAGACACCTACTACCTAGAGTATGTGAGACACACCTACTACCTAAAGTATGGACAGACACCTAAAGTATCGTAAGACACTACCCTAGAGTATGTGAGACACCTACCACCCTAGAGTATGTGAGACACCTACTACCTAGAGTATGTGAGACACCTACCATCCAGAGTATCGTAAGACACCTACTACCTAGAGTATCGTAACACACCCTACCATACCTAGAGTATGTGAGACACCTACTACCTAGAGTATGTGAGACACCTACTACCTAGAGTATGTAAGACACCTACCACCCAGAGTATGTGAGACACCTACTACCTAGAGTGTGTAAGACACCTACTACCTAGAGTGTGTAAGACACCTACTACCTAGAGTATCGTAAGACACCTACTACCTAGAGTATCGTAAGACACCTACTACCTAAAGTATGTAAGACACCTACTACCTAGAGTATCGTAAGACACCTACTACCTAAAGTATGTAAGACACCTACCTACCTAGAGTATCGTAAGACACCTACTATCTCTAAAGTATGTAAGACACACCTACCATCTAAAGTATCGTAAGACACCTACCACCTAGAGTATGTAAGACACCTACCACCTAAAGTATCGTAAGACACCTACTACCTAAAGTATGTAACACACCTACCATCTAGAGTATCGTAAGACACCTACTACCTAAGAGTATGTAAGACACCTACTACCATGAGACACCTAAAAGTATCGTAAGACACCTACCACCTAGAGTATCGTAAGACACCTACTACCTAGAGTATCGTAAGACACCTACCATCTAAAGTATCGTAAGACACCTACCATCTAAAGAGCATGTAAGACACCTACCACCTTAAAGTATCGTAACACACCTACCATCTACTATCTAAAGTATCGTAAGACACCTACCACCTAGAGTATGTAAGACACCTACTATAACACCTACTAAAGTATCGTAAGACACCTACTACCTAAAGTATGTAATACAACTACCATCTAAAGTATCCTAATACAACTACCATCTAGGAGTATAGTAAGACACCTACTACCTAGAGTATGTAAGACACCTACTACCTAGAGAGTGTAAGACACCTACTACCTTGAGTATCGTAAGACACCTACTACCTAGAACATTGTAAGACACCAACTATCTATAGTGTATCGTGAGACGCCTAATGTCTGTTGACTCAGTGATTTCTATCGACCAGTGCCCATGTCGACAAATGTTTCTTATTTAAGAGAAGGGTTTCGTGAGAAATATGTGCACCTGCTAGAATACATGAAAACGTATGTTCTGAAGAAAGTAGTTGTCTCATTATGTGAAGTATCTTTTCATGTGAGTCCAGAGGAGGCGAGCCATCGTTTCATATCGAACACTTACAAAGTTAATAGCGACGCTGATTGACTGGATTGAAGCATCCCATTGATTGGAGGAACACCTGTGAACAATTACCGGCGTTTGCGTTGAAATGTTGGAGTAGGTTCCACACCTGGATACACGAACGCCATCAGACGGTTTTGGTCCGGATGACGAAGGCTCATCAGGTTCAGCTCAAACAATTAGACTATCTACGTCCCGAAAATCGATAGAATGCGTTATAGTACTCCGTACTGTACGTGCACACCAGTGTTGTAAGCCTGACTGCACATTTACATGTTAAACTAACCCGGGTTAGAATTGGTCAGCAACTCATGCTTGTCGGAAGAGGCGACTAACGGGATTGGTTGATGCATGTCATTGTATCTAACGAAGATCGATGCTCCTAATGTCAATCACTGGATTGTCTGGTCCAGACTCTGTTACTTACAGACCATTGTCATCAAGCTGGAGCATTGCTGAGTGTGAAACAGCAAACAAAAGCTCGCGTTGAATCATGTTTTCACACGCAATGTAAAATGTTCTTCCTTTACACGTGGAAATGGATGATTGTCAACCGACCGGAACATGATGCACGCGATGAGAAACACATATAAAAACATTTATAAAGTGCTTGATAGTATAATATAAGGTATATATAAGCGTCATCGGAATATATATTAAGAAATTACACGGGACCAAAAGCCGGATTTTACATCACTGAGACAAACAAGAGGAAATACATGCTATGACTGCATAGATATGCGTATATTTCCTATCTTTGGGCGTTTATATCATATGAAGGTACACATTCGAAACATATGCTCATCGTATATATATTACAGGGAATGTGTGAAACCAGGGATTTCACGTAATCCCTGAAAGAGTCAGTGATTTCGTGAAATCCCTGTGACCCCCAGGGATTTCATGTATTCCCTAAACTTTCAAGGGATATCATGAAATTACTGAATATTGACTCAGTGATTTCATGAACCCCTCACAGCTTTTATTGAAATAGAAAACACCAAATATATGATGCGAGTACAGAGTATATGCTGATAAACTTCATTTATTTGGACAAGATAGACTGTTATGACACCGGCTATTTCACATCAGTCCCATCTTAAAACATTTACAACGTCTCGAGTCACACTGGTTAGGACCACAGTTACAATTATGGACCATTGTCACATCATTCGTAGAGAGTGAACGAACATTTGAGGATACCGGATTTTATCAGCATATACTCTGTACTCGCATCATATATTTGGTGTTTTCTATTTCAATAAAAGTTGTGAGGGGGTTCATGAAATCACTGAGCCAATATTCTGTAATTTCATGAAATCCCTTGAAATGTTAGGGAATACACGAAATCCCTGGGGGTCACAATGATTTCACGAAATCACTGACTCTTTCAGGGATTACGTGAAATCCCTGGTTCCACACATTCCCTGTAACATATACAACTGTGTCATGTATTCTATGACCGGATTTAAAGAAGTGGCCAAGCATGCATTAAGTAGTTGATACCTCAGTAAATGCTTGATCATAGAGCATGTGCAAACATTCCTGTAATAGGTCTGAACACTTTTCTATGTTTACTCCCTTAGGAAATATGGACGGTGGGAAAACCTATGACATTTTTTCATACCTTAGAAACTTGTGTATCATTCCGGATATCAAGGGTGTGTTTTTGAACAATTTTTATATGTTCATATTAATGTCAGTACTATAACAAGATGATTAATCCACTGTGCGAAATATTGGGTTCATAATGTTTTATTTTCATGAATACTACAACAATAGCCATTCAAATCATATGACCTTATTAAGCTTCTACCGACTTGGAACTGGAACGAAATTGATGCTGAAAATGTATTAACATGAACGTTCTGCGAACTTCTGATGCGTGTTTGAGTCATTCGTGTGCTAGAGGAGCTGCCAAAGGCGGAGGTTTCCGTCAAGTCAAAACATTGATTACACAACAGTCTCGTTTCCTGTTGACTTGGTTCCGTCCTGTTACGCAACTTAGTACAATAACCAGTCCAGAATTATGAGACCAATTCATTTAATTGGATACATAAATATTAATCAGTATTATTTGATACATCTAAGCACTTGTATATTGCAACACTACGCTCCTTATAATCCTTGCAAACATGTCGTGCAGCGTGCTCTGTCGTACAGCGAGCACTGACAAACAGAAACCTGGAAATCGTGGAAATCTCAAAACGAGGCTCTGCCGCTAGAAAGGTTTGGCGGTCTGGTACGGACTTGATATTATATCAATCACATTGTGCGTTACAGAACTACCCGGAATAAGCGCAAAGAAGACATAACAGATGTAACCAGTGAGCCAGATGCATTGTGAATCATTTTACGACCTCATCAAACTGGGGCAGTCTGTGACGTCTTAGTTAAGGTCATGCTGCCTACACCTCGCCATAAAATATAGAAATACGATGTTATTAAAGTTTAAAATTAAAATTCATTATGAATACCATTTTCTTATGAAACTATGAATTGGAATTCAGTGGAACCATAGTTGTTTGTGAAGTGTATTTTCACTTTCACACGATAAAATTCGGATCGGCTGAAAAGTAGGTCATTGTCTGAATAGGTTAATGAGACTCATGTTTCGGTTTGTGGGGCGGCCCGATGTCACAAAGGACTAATTTCCTATGGTAAGTAGAACGCTGTCTGTAACTACAAATATACACTTCGCTATGAGTGTCCTTCATATAAAAATGATCTATCTACAAGAGCCTTATGATGACACCATCCCAATGATTCTACAATGCGGGAGATATTGACAGTTCCAGGTTGACAACGTCGACGCTCGGCATACTGACCTTCATGGAGAATGAACGACAGCTGGGTGTGTAATGTTAATCTACACGAGGTCATCCTATACTTTCAATATTTAAGAATTAACGCTGGATTGTTGACGTTCATGAAGACTGACTGACTGACTGAATGAGTTGAGTTTTACGCCGCTTTTAGCAATATTCCAGCAATATCACGGCGGGGGACACCAGAAATGGGCTTAACACATTGTGCCCATGTGGGGAATCGATCCCGGGTTTTCGGCGTGACGAGCCAACGCTTTAACCACTAGGCTACCCCACCGCCCCGTTCATGAAGACAGTGCCTCAGGGAGCAAATTCCATGATGCGCGAAATATTGGTAGTTCTGTAACTCTCCGTTCGACTGACAACATAATTACGCGACATAGTGTACTCGGGCAATGAACAGCACTTGTCTTGTGGTGTTCATCTGGGCGAGGTCACCCGTTAATGTCAATATTTGTAGGTGAAAACAAGGTTTTCCGAGCAAAACGTATTTCTAATGCATCGACACGTCTGCCAATGTCTATACCAACTTGCGTGCGTGTATTGAACAGGTGATAGTGATTACTAGTAAACTCCATGACCTGTGCAAAGATCAGTTGATATTGGCGACATACGTTGAGCTTATGCTGCTAATGCCTATCATGGCATTGGTCATTTATCTACAGTCCAGGAGATTCACTATGACATATATTCATATACTTTCTCATAAGTTCACAAATATGTTGGACACGTAAAATAATGTGGAACAGAAACCATGAGCAATCCATGCTTTGGGGTTTGGTTTGGTTGTTGTTTAACGCCGCACTCAGCAATATTCCAGCTACTGGATGTGTTTGCAATAAATCGAGTCTGGACCAGACAATCCAGTGATCAACAGCATGAGCATCAATCTACGCAACTGGGAACCGATGACATGTGTCAACCAAGTCAGCGAGCCTGACCACCCAATCCCGTTAGTCGCCTCTCAAGACAAGCATGGGTTACTGAAGATCAATTCTAACCCGGATCTTCACGGAATCCATGTTTGTCGTTGGAGGGAACTAACGGGATTGGGTGGTCAGGCTCAATCATGACTTGGTTGACTTGGTTGATTCTGCCACGGGATTGGGCGGTACTCAATGACTTGGTTGATATCTTATTTGTGGAGATCAATTCTCATGGTGCCATGTACCTTGGTATGAGTAAGAGTTATTTATATACACAAAGAACGGGACATATCTCACGATTGAATGAGCCCCGATCTTAACCCTTCGGAGAATATCTGAGACATGATTGGTCGTCCTGTGCAACAAAGGGATCCCCCTGTACAGAACCTGGCCCAGTTGGAAGCTGCTTTACACGAGGAATGGCGTAGACTGCCCCTTCAGAGGATCGGGGAGGTGACAGGGGGTATGAGGAGGAGTGTGTTGGCTGTCACATGGAGGTTACACTCGGTATTGACCTTGAATCGTGTAAGACACGCAAAATGACATTTTGAATATTCACATTCACCAGTAAATTCAACATTAAACATTCCAGGGTCACACTTGTACAGACATGGTTTTGTATGAAAACCAGTATCTTTGTGTAGGTTATACTTGTATATCATTAGATATTACTAGAAGGAGGCCTGCATATTTTCATGAAAGGTTACTGTACTAGCAAACTGTCCATATACATATTATATTATCTAGGAACATCTTTGCGTTGTCCATAAAAGCAGTTTCCATTTAAAGCAATACGTTTCTGTCGAAACGGTTCCTCTGTGATAAAGTTGCAAAAAAGCTGAGACAAAATCATCCCCGTGGCCACAACCAATTGGTCCCTCGCTAATAAGCATCCTTTGTCCAAGTTAATGAGCTGTGACTTTGTTTACAAAATGAGCTAATTGCCCTTATATTTCCAATTCATATCTTTAAGTTTGATGACCGTGGAAGGAAATACAGTGCAACACCATTCATTGATTTGGCATGTGTTCCTCTAAGTGTTCCATACCTATAGCTGCATCCTATATACCAAACATGCGCAAAACATTCAAAATTGTACAATTTCATCAATATTTCTCTCTGCAAATTTAATGGAAATGTTTTGCTTCTAACGTTTGAAGTTAGGTTTAAAATTGTTAACTGTCTAAATTACTAAATTATTCCAAATGCTATGACAGACCAAAGGCAAACTGTAGAGCAAATAGGGTTGCGCAACAGAGACAATAATTACCAGTCTTCCTATATATATGTGGGCGAAGATTCATTTTTCTCTCTGTTGCACAACCCTATTTGCTCTACAGTTTGTGGACAGACCGACATGTTATTCAGTGTTAGAAGCCCCCTGGCCCATGGAACAATTAGACACATGCGTGGTGATGTGTGATTTACAGCAGATGAATACAGCACGTGAGACTATCGTGAAATATGTCCATGCTTTTCAGAAGATAGCTAATTCTTTAAGGATTCTTTATATTTTTGTTGAATAAGATCTACAAGTTTCTGTGTTTGTGGATATCGGTTATATTATATGAGTCACAACATCTCTCTGCTTGACTTAAAGATAGTGAGGACACACTAATGCAAAATGATCTCCATCAAATTACATTTATCGCAGATTAGGCATTTTGGTTCATAAGTGTTTCTGAGGTGTTTCACCTGTAGTTTTATACCATGTGATAAACAAAGGAATTTGTCCAGAATTCTCATTTTCTAAAAAATTGACACAATGTATAATTCGGGTTTTAGTAATGACTTATGTGATCCATAATACATAAGTATATATTTTTTCATACTAAGTTTGGATTTGGGTATCATTCCCAGATTCTTAGGATATCCATGCATGTGAAAATCCAGTTTGAAGGAATCTAATTGTAACACGCGTTGCCCAATTTTCGCCTACATCCACGCTATTCCAAATGTGTACACATGGAAATGTAATTAATTTGGGTTAGTGTGGATACCCCCTGGAATGTATGGCATATCACACCTGACGCGATACTGGACGGGTATGGGCACTGACGTAAAGGTGTGTATTTACGCAACATTGCCAAACTTTCGATACTAAGCATACAAGTTAGAATACAACCTAACAACTTGTAATACCGTGACATGAGTGCATTTACCAACACTATTCCAAACATCATGAAAACGGCTTGTACAATAAGAATGAGTCCTGTATGGAAGACGCAGCCACCAGATATGTTACTCGGGGACAGTTCATGAAGCTACACACTGTCCTAAAAGTGTGATGTACATAAAACAAACCCGTTAATTTGGATCATGTGTTCTTGCATAAAGTCGGTATGTGACATTCTCCCTCCTTGTTCTGATCCATGCTTGTACATTTGACTGAACAGATGTAGCGATTATTAACCGAGAGTGTTTCCGTGTCATTAATATCATATATTAGGAATAAAAATTGTATTATGCGAGCCTTTGGCGAATGAATATGTATCCAGTTATATGATTCCACATGAAAATAACAAGCTTACGCCACAGTTTCATATCCACTGATTCTCTCTTGTATTCTCTTTATTCACAAAGTTGGTGGTGCTGACTTAAAGAACGAGACGCATACATTTCTGCAGGAGGGGATTGGGTACAAGAAGCAAGAACGACACATGAATTATGTCTGGAAGAAAGTGAAACGTTTAATCAAGAAATTTTATGTTTATGGCAAGAGAAAACATGATTACGACAAGCCTTGGTGCGTACGATCCAACACATCCCAAGGTCATCTGATCGGTTCATGGCCTTCGAAACGTCATACCAAGGGCGTTGAAACATGGCACTTGTTGTTGCCGTGACTGGCCATCTAGCGGAGTAACCATGGACTGGTGGGCGTGTCAGCTGGGTCGTCACAGACCCAGGGCGCCACTCTGAATGTGACCCTACAGTTTGAAGCAGTGTATAGTACAATGGCATGACGGGGGATACAGACTTCACTGCAGATTGCACCCATGTGGGGAAACAAACGTATGCTTCCCTCAACCCAGGTCCTCCGGTAACAGGAGCATCAGAACAAATGTTTCAGAAACAGGCATCGTACATGAATATATTTGCCCATCTCCAAAATCAGATAGTTCGGAAGTTTTTTTGTCAGACCTTTGTTCAACACTAATCAGCCATCTTGAAATGTGGCAGCCAAATTCTCCCCTATATAACACACTCACACACAGAGCTATCTAACAAATCAGAAACCATAACTCCCGTAACATAAATCCCACTGAAGGTCACGCGACGGGTATATGGTTGTCATGAACGAGGTGCAGTTTACACAAGAGAGCAGTGAGGTCACTGGGTCATAGCTATTCTACAGGTCGAGGGATATTTCAGTATAGAACAGAATTAGGTACACGCAGTGTCCTCAACAGAAACTCTGCGACTGAAAACACGACTAATCGTCTAACCAAATCATGCAGCAGGGAGATTTATCAGCATTGATGGACGTCATATTCTTCGAACCAAATATTGAACGAAATTTGACAGGCTATCTAATACATCCGTGATGAATCTCGATCTCATGTCGTCGGGTTAACTCATAACGGATTTCAATGTCAACTTGTGGTGTCATCCGTGATAACATTCAATAGGTTTGCAAAGGAATATTTAAGTTAAATACTTTCTGGAGCATAACACGTCAAGACATGCATGGTACGGTCGTTGCATTTAAATAACCTCATGTACCTTCATGTACCTCAGGAGTATCCGCCGAGTAGGTTCCATACATTATGAATACACTGTATGATAGTTTGCGAGTCTTTCAACCAAATACAACCTATTTATCTAATGATGTAATTCTTAAAGTAATTGGTGTTTAAGGGGTATTTTCGCATAACGACGTTGCCTTAGAAACCGTGCTTGCATACAATGAGTGAATCAGTTTATTCTAGTTCCAAACCGCCACAGTTCTGTTTGTCTCGGTTTGTACGAGAACCCCGATCTCAGCATATATATATTGGCCGGGGCGGTGGGGTAGCCTAGTGGTTAAAGCGTTGGCTCGTCACGCCGACGACCCGGGTTCGAATCCCCACATGGGCACAATGTGTGAAGCCCATTTCTGGTGTCCCCGCCGTGGTGTTGCTGGAATATTACTAAAAGCGGCCGGCGTAAACCAAACTCAGTCAGTCAGTCAGTCAGTCAGTCAGTATATATTGGCAGTGTTAGTCAACAGTTAACCGAGAAAGAAGGTAATGATGTGTAGAGCGAGAAGGTAGTGCTCACTACCAGACCTCATGTTGCAGATCCGGCGTTATACAACTAACCAACCAGCCAGCCAGCCAGCCAGCCAGCCAACCAACCAACCATATTGCTAATCAAGCTATACGGGATCGGTGGTATAACCTAGTGGTTAAAGCGTTCGTTCGTCAGGATGAACATGAATTGATTTTTCAGAGAATACACGGAATAATCAATTAACTTTGAACCAACACTGCTATGAAAATATTTGAAGCTGAAAACATCGAAAAGGGCTGTAATAACCGCAAAAAATGAATGGAAAAGAACGCCTAAGTATAGTATGACCAGAAATTATTGAGAATTTTAGGAATATGTTTAATTGGATTTCTAGTATAAACAACCTTGACCAGCTATCAAGTGCTTGGTTTCATTCAAGAGAGACAACTCCGTTAATCCCCTTTTCATTAGTTTGTGAAGAGTTATCCCCCTTTGTTTACTTGCTAGCAGGCTATATTTTCAGTGATCCTCAGTATGGATGATTTAGAGAAGAGGAAGTTGATTTTAGAGTATTATAACAAGGACATCAGATCAGCTAAAGTGATTTCAAGTAGAACAGGCATCCCTTTGTCCACTATTTATCGTGTTTTGAAAAATATTGCAAATGGATATGGCACTGAGCACCAGGGAGACGCAGTTAGGCCCAGAAAATTGACTGTCGGTGACAGGAGGCGGCTTGGTATTCTTGTTTTTAAAACAAACGAAGGAGTTTAGAAAACTTAAGGCTGGATATGATTGATAGAGGAACTGCTGTAAGGAGACAATTAGAACTGAGCTGCATGCAATGGGTTGGCAGAAAAGTCGAGGAATTCCATCACCGAACATGAAACCTGAACAAAAGGAGCGAAGGTTGAACTGGTGCTTACAGCATAGAAATTTTAACTGGGACAATGTGATTTTCTCAGATTAAAGTTCTGTATGGCTGTTTCCTAATACACTGAAATTCTGGACCAAACAAACTGAAAAACCTTTGTATCAGCGCCCAAAGTACAATACGAAATTTAGCGTGTGGGGTGGCATATCTGTGTTAGGGACAACGCCCCTCTGTGTATTTGAAGGGAATATGAACAGTGAGCGGTACACAGATATTCTCGAGGGACATTTACTTCCGTCTGCTCACGTGTTCTATGGACATTTTTGGATTTCCCAGCAGGACAACGACCCAAAACATCGTTCAAAGCATTCACAGGCCTGGTTTCGGACCCTAAATATGACATTATTAGACTGGCCAGGCTATAGCCCTGACCTAAATCCAATAGAAAATGTTTGGGGACTTATGAAGGAAAGTGTCAATGAGAAAAATCTGACAAATATTGCTGAAATGAAAGAAGAGGTGGTCCGATATTGGGACAGCATGGACCACGACTTTCTAACTTCTTTGATCAGTATAGTATGCCCCGCCGCATTGAAGCCTGCATTGCTGCCCATGGTGACTTGACAAAATACTAACTGTTCACCTGTCTTTGAATCTGGAGTTATGTTCTGCTAATATTCACATTTAATACGTGAGTAATGAGTGAAAAAAAATTAAAAAATACAATCTTTAAATTCTCAATAATTTTTGGTTGTACTGTATCTTCTCCTATTGAGTTTTTTGTTTGTTTGTTGTTTAACTCCGCACTGACCAATATTTCACCTATATGGCAGCGGTCTGTTAATAATGGAATCTGGACCAGACAATCCAGTGATCAACAGCATGAGCATCGTTCTACGCATATGGGATACGATGGCATGTGTCATCCAAGTCAGCGAGCCTGACCACCCGATCCCGTTAATTGCCTCTTACGACAAGCATGGGTTACTGAAGATCGATTCGGGTCGTTTCTTACACACCCGTAGGTGAGAAACACATGTGAGAAAACTGGTATCACACATATGTGTGAGATCGATTTCTAATCCCGTGATTGGCTTCTCCATGGTGATGACCTAGGGTCAGGTTATGACGGACTACTTTCCAGATTAAAATTCATTGATAATTTACTCAAAAAAACACCTTTACACCTACCTGTTATTTTCACGATTTCAACATAAACAGGTACGTATACAATGAAACACAATTAGAATAAATATAACACGAATCTATTTATTTTCTAATTCCTTTTATTAACACTTGAGATTTCCAGTCATGAATTCAAAATGGCTCGAACAATCAGTGGTACCTGTGTAAACAATTATGTGAAAATCGCCATTAGAAATAAAGACCGGGATTCCCGTCGAATATTCAAAATGTACAACATTGGTACTTTTACTGTAGAGATGCGACAAGTGTCATGTATCGTCTTGCAAAAATACCTGACACGATAACGTCAGTGCCTGTCCATTGTGAGATCGATTTGCCTCGTTGTTTCTTTGATGCATTGATGAAGATGACATTTTTCACTGATACACATGATGAAGACCCACTTCCAGCTCCGGGATACAATGTGATTCCAATGTTATCAAATTCACCCATGACAATCAGAACAAAAACACACTCGTTGAAACAATGTATCAACATGGAACGTTTTGCAAGGCTTCATGCATGCAAATGGCGGCACACGTCCTTTCTATTCAATCGAACATGTACAGGAACGGTTGATCTACACGTAAGTCATTGCTCAAGATATTCCTCTGACGCATGATAATGCAAAATTTATGTCTTGAAAACATACAGGATGTAATCATCTCACATTTAATACTGACAACTCCGTAAAAGTACAATAGTTAGTGGATATGCGCCTTTGGAAAAACACTTGGGAGCAGGTTTGGACACAGCCCCTCGAGCAATAGATAACTAATAGACGTGGTTACATAACTAGTATACATTATATCTCCGAAACTCAATCACCGACTCGGTGGGGATTCCCTGTTACACAGATCGGACGTCGCAGATTTCGGATTGATATGACATTTAATAACTATCACGTGACTCTTTAATCTTGGCGTGATGAATGAAATGTGGTGAATGCATTGGTCATGTGTCTGTTTGTGATATCTGTTTTCAAATACATAAACCTGGAACAGATGTCGGAGTTATGATTATTTATCGACTTTTATCTTCAAAATGCTACACTTGACTATATGATACCTCGCATCGATACATTATGTCACCCATGTCGCGGCACTGTTAGATGAAGTGCGTGATCAAATATTAAGGCATTGTATAGCTAAGCAATTTTACGAAAAAGAAATTTTTAAATTTATTTCTGAAGCTAGAAATATTCATACGGATGTCAAAAGATCATTCTGATCATTTCCCAGGGCCATAAGGTAAAAAATAAACTGCATCACAAATCAATGTTACATCTTGATTTAAAATGTGTCTCATGGCTCTCAAATATTATTATCATCATTAACATTTTGTTGTTTTTTAAATATACACCTGTTGCACCGCCCAATTCTTTAATCTTTATGTAAGGTCGTGATTTTCTTGTTTAACTGATGGTTTAATCGTGCACTTAGCTATGTGACGGCGGGCTGTAAATAATCGAGTCTGGACCAGGCAATCGAGTGATTGATATTATGAACAAAGATCCTCGCCGTCCAGACACGATGACACGCAAACACGTAAATCACGGGGCATGACACATGGATCCAATTAGTCCCCCTTACGATGGGCATGAGTCGGATCATGCGGACCCGAAACCGGGTCAAGGTCGGGGCAGAGATTGATAAACAGATACCGTGATGTGCCGAATTATAATCAGTTATACAATCTGCTGTTATTATAACAGGAAGAAGGCTCTTAGTGTGGAAATAATTTTCACAGATTCAATATTTGAAATTAAATCGGTGAAAAACATGTATATCCTTGAAATGGCTCACCTTCATCATGCATATACTGACGTGCGAAAGAAAATATACACTCATGTTAGATGTTAGTTTACACCATCGGGTAGGAAATATAATGTTCTATATTTCTCTGTAATTTGATAGTCGTAGGTAGATCCGGGGCCGCACGAACGAAATTCACGCGCAATGTTTACTTTTCGGATCTTATGAAAATGTGCGTCAGAAAGAATGTCGGCATCCAGGGGTTAAACTAGTCTGTCATACAGACCCCGAAACAAATATATCCAAGAAAGTCCATGCAAGCCTAGAATGTGTGACAAGTCTAGATTTCCACAGTTTCAGGGCTCCTTTTCATTATAGTTTATGATTATTTTTTATGAACAGTATTTTTCTGTAAAACATTTTCATTTCTGAGGCTATATGTTAGTCAAGGGGTTAGCATGCATATGGGCACTGGGATGGCCGAGTGGGTAAAACGTTTTCTCGTCATGTCAAAAGCTCGAGTTCAATTCAAGATGTGGCTGCACTGTGTGAAGTCCATCACTGGTGTACCCCTCAATGATGGTGCTGCTAATAGCGTATAAACACATTCACTCACTAACATACCGCGGTTACTAGTATAATTAAGTTTGGTTGAATTTCTTACATTGATGGTTTATATTCGGAATTTTAAAGCTATTACTTTAAGTCGTGTCTTCTGAGACTAGAATATGAGAGTCAACGTAATTTATGAAAGATTCGCGTTTGAGGAAATACTCTAAAAACAGTGCGAATGCGCCTCAATTGTCACGTGATCGGTCACATGCCAATGTTTGCTCAAAATGGCGGAGGGGGTGTTAGGCGGAAGTGACGGATTTACAAATACAATCTCGTCAATCTCATGCGAAACTCCGCCAGCCCTCTCCAGCTCCTCATGGTTAGACAGTTTTACGGGGGACAGAAGTAGGGTCGTTCTGCCATACACTGGCGACCTATCAGACGACGACTTGTTAGATTCAGGTCAGACCGACCCCAATCTGACACCTGGTCTTTCACCGACAGCAGATTACAGATCTATGAAAAATGTCAACATGCCAGGCTCCGATCAGCACAGGAGAGCGAACTGTTCGATTAGCGTGGAAACTCCAGTGTTGGAAGGCAGCAACGGACGGCCAGTTGGAATCCTGCCAGATGTGCAGGTGGTCGGCAAACAAGAACACGGTAGTTTATCTCAAACCGCAGCACTGGTGACTGGCGCTTCTGCATTCGCTGTCAACGGAAATAGACTCGGCCAAACGGCTGTCAGTGAGCATGAGGTGCCTGTGAGCCACAATCCTCATCCCCAACATCGGAATACACACTGTCACATGGGACCTGCGGGAAGCAGTGATAAGTTGGCCCGGAATCAACTGATCACCGTTGTGGTACTATGTCTCTTGTTTATGGCAGGAGAGGCCATAGGTAAGTTACTAGACTAGTAAGTTACCTGACTCGCCTCTTTTTTATATATAAACAAATAAATCAGTGTCATTTGCATGCAAAGTAAACATGATCGAACTTATTTCTTTTATGTCAAGTTCATTTTTATGGTTTGACATGAACTTAATCAGTGAGTGTGAACTTGATTTGAGAAGAAAATCACAGTGATTAATCTTATTAAGTTTGGATAACAGTTTAAACTGATGCAGGTTGCAAATTGAGCAGCTGGTGCAGTGAACTAGCCCACAGGTGACCACTTACCTTTCTGCACATGCTGGTTTTGTGTTTTTCTCTGGGTTATGTGAATAAGCTGTTCAGTATCAGATCAAAAGATCCATGTTTCATATCCCATCACAAGAATCAGAGATTTGTTTGGCAGCTACAGATAAGTTATGAAATTATCGCTTGACGATATTTGTGACTTCATCATCTACATGAATCTGTAATGAGTGGGTTGGGTTTAACTTGGTTTGGGAAGGACAAACTGTAAACATGAGAAATTGTCATCCTAAATGCAAGATATGTTACGTGATGAAAATGCATTTGCACAATTTGAATTTAATAATTAGGGCACTGTCATACACTGATATCTAAAACCATGATGGAACACCCAGGTATGTGGTCTTAAATATTGGGGTGCCAGTCAAAATGTTCCAGCTGATTTGGTTATAATGGTTCACTGGTTGTCATCAGACAGGTAAAATATCAGACTGAAACCGAAATGACTAAGGCCATGTATTTAGTCAGATGTACAAAGTATGTGTGTACAGAATAGAACTACACTTGTCAAGTAGAGCCCAGTGCTTAATGGATTATATATGGTAACTATTGTCTCTTATGAAGAATTCTCAACATGCCTCAAGCCTCTATCAGTTTTCATGTGTCTGTATTGAAAAATATCAGTCAGTTCGAGATGTATTTCTTCCACTGTAATATTCTGTCCCTTGTGTATACTTTCAAGAAAAGGGATTGTAAATGAAGAGAGCACATTTTCATTATCACAATTAATTAAGATGAACACCTATGTAAGTGTGTAAGCTACATTCTTATAAGCTTGCTCCAAGAGTGAATTGACTGGTCATATGGAATTCACACACTTGAGTGTCTGTGCCATCATTTGGTGTGATTTGTTGATTGATTGCTGACGAGGGGACACAGGTGCTGATTGAACTAGGGTGAACAGTGAGAATTGACATTAATTAGAATAGAGTGAAGTTTTGTCTGATATACAATACAGAATTTATTTGTCAGGGATTTAAAGCAACAAGAATGATGGTACCCCATGGCCCTTAGTATGGTGATCTATTGGATATTGTGTTGTCAATAGTTTTAGATTTACATGCTAGTTTTATGTCTTTATCTGTGATATTTTAGTTTTTTTACTGTCCTTTGTAGACAGGTTTTTATGTTCGACTTAATGTGTCATGAATGTATGACTTGTTTAGTTATGATGAGGTAAAAGGTCTTAAACTAGTCTTAACCCAAGAATGATGGCTTCAGTGCGTATGTGAATGTATAACTATGTGTGCAAATGATCTCAAATGAAAGTTTGGATTTATGTATGTTTGAAAGTATATGACTCAAGCATGGACAGCCAGGTCATCTGAGGTGCTGCATTCTGATGAAGAGAGTTGCATGCCGTGGGTACACCAGAAATCTATAAGTGTCTGTTCGAATCATGCTTCAATCTGTTCACCGTTTTAGGTTTGTCAACACCTTCTGTGGAATTCTCAATATAAAACTGAAATGCCATGATGTGACTGGTATACTGTTCCAAACAGCATTTAACTCACAAGGAAGAAAGGATCATGACTACAAAATTCAAGTGAAACTAACCAACTTGTTTAAAGGTTCTTGAGAGGCATATAGAAGTTAGTATTCAAGTAAATATATTCAAAACCAAATATTATGGATGTCAACTTCTTCTTATTGTATACACACAAAGGGGCAAGGAAAAGCCCAGAAACGTTCTGTATACAATGAAGAAGTAGTGGACATCCATAATATTTTGTCTTAAACTTGTTAAAATTTTCAATCTAATATTTTACTTGTCCATTTGTCTAACATTTTGAATTAAGGACCATTATGACTATATAGTACTGGTTGATTAGTACCGGTTGACTGGTACCTGATGTATTCATTGGTGACCGGACAAAATCCACCTCTTCTTAACAAAAAAATGGACAAAATCCACCCTTCTCAAATTGCTATTGTTAAAAGTTTTAGTGTGTCCTGATCTTTGATCAAGTTGTTTTTCTCAAGCATTGCAAGCATTGTTTTGATAGCATTTACTTGAATATGTACGGGGTTACTACTGCCAGACATCTGTACGTTATTTATGAACCTGTACACCTAGTGACACATCACCAACTGTATACTGTTGCACGGGCTGGTGCTCAATCATTTTTCGCACATGGTATAAATGATAAGTGACAACAGCCGTTGAAAATGCATGTCTCATCTGAATAAAAACACATGTATCAAATGATGGTATAGTGAACTATGTTAATATGAACATGCTTATAACAGACAGATGGAGACAACATACTTTGTACCCAGTCACTTGCTTTAACTCATTAAGCCCGAGAGCCACCTCACTACTCAACACCTGGAACCCCTCGCTGATTGCCCACTCGTTGTGCAGAGACTAATTAGTGCTAATCACACCTGACTTCCCTGGCAGGTTTCAAGGATGACAGGAAACTGTCTAGTCGTACAAACAAGTACTGACTGTTTAATTGTGTCGTAAAGATATATGTTGGAAGAAAGCAGGTGTGAATACATATTGTGTATTGCAAAGTTTTATGTAATTTTATTGCAAGCTTCTCTTGTAGACCTTTGGCCCGGACATTTATATTTTATCACCATTTGCATGTATTCTTTGTATGTAAGAGATGAGACACACATAAACAAATTCTCCCTGTCATATCAGTGTGTGAGGTTTAAATTTACAAAACAATCTATGACAATGACATACTGTAAAGAAGAATTTACTTACATACTTTATCATCTTCGACGAAAATAGCTTTCAACAAGAACGTAACTACATATGCATTCTACCGGAGGCTGTTATTTCAAGGTCGAAAGAGGTGTTCAATTATCTCATTACTCTTATCTGATTGAATGATTATACGCATGTGTATCGATACCGTAGCTGATATACTATCCAGCTTTTCTTGACAATGGATCAATAGAGACTGAGTTCATTGATACATGCGATAATTACATCGGATTTGATAATTACAAAGATCAAATACAAATGTTTTACACAATGCTCATGTAAAGTGCTTAGAAAACTTGAACAAAAATGCTTGAAATACCTTTGAATGGTTTACATGTAATAACTTATGATATTACTGCTGTCTATGTGTGAGAATTTTTGAATTACCAACTTACTGTGTTTTGTAACAAACGTAGTAAAAGATTTCATTGTTGTAATAACACTGACATGTATATATATTCGATGCAAAGGCGCGATATTCGATTAGGTAACATTATCAACTTTAGATTATGGAAAATAACTAGTTTCAATTCAGTAAGCTTCAAATTAGTAAGTTAAATTATATATAATCTATTCGAGCTTGGATGTATAATTATTTGTGTTTATACACTATGTTTCATTATATGAAACATGACAACGTAATAATACCTAAAATATATATTCAAACTATTCTATTGTGTTTGAATTCTTTATATGTCCTTGAAATTTTGCATATTGTTTCATATTTATAAGGAAGTTGAAGAAAATATAATCTTCAGTAACTTCTAAACCATTACATCTAATTCAATCAATGTGCATACGAAGTATTTTAGTATGAAGAATACCAGACACTTACCTCTGTAAAAACATCAAAATCCCCTTTCTCGCCGACATGTGTTCATTTGCCAAACGCTGTACAAGCCTATGATAATGATTAGCAATTGCTATCAAAACACTTTAAATACTTCTTCTGATTGACACTAAAGGTTGCATCTCTCATAAGAAAAGCTAATATATGCTCAGTACTACTAAATTGGTTGAAATGATAGGTACAGTACGATTGATAAAAGTACAACACACATGTGCGTCTCTCGCTGAATAAGAGGTGCTTTCTGCTGACGAATATATGTGGCTCTTGCTGTGAGAAACTGCCAATTACCTGCCCCCTTAATACGTCACTCGCTGTGAGGAGCTGATTAATTTGCCCCATATATGCGGCTCTCGGCCTTAATGAGTTAAACATGTTAAGGTGTTAGTTGAAATGTGTATGAAGAACTTAGGTTTCAATGAACTTAAAAATCAGAGGTCCCTTGCAGTTCCAAATAACAGTACTTTACTGTAAATGCTTTCTTGTTTCAAGGCTTAATGAAGTAATGTGTGTGACTTGTGAGTGTGTGTGTGTATGTGCCTGTCTGTCTGTGTTTGCAAAAGGAATGACTGGTAAATTCAAGATGGCAAATAATTGTTACAATTATCCATTTATATCTATTCTCATCAAACATTGTAATGATGTACTTAATGCACACACATTTCTGTAGAATCTACTTAGTCTTTTCTGGACACTCATCTTTATGTATTAGGTGTTCATAATGTCCATGAGGTACTATTAGCATTAACATGGTGAATAGTGATTAGGAGTGATTTATCACATATACTGAAGAAAATAACTGTGGAAGTTGGAATGTCAAGTACTGTTGCTGGTCGATATCTATTTATGGCCTTTCAGTTGGTCCATTGTTGTTGTTGTTTATGTTGTGCTTGGTGCAGTAGGCATCCACTTGCTTATGAAGCGGGTGTTTCCACTTGTGAATTGCTTAGGGCCATGACTTGAACATTGGCCTTTGTCAGGTTTGCTTTGAAAGAATGCCTTTTGAAACATTTTAATTGGGCTGGGAAATGAATGTTGTCAATGGGAAGAATTATGAACAATTATTGATGTGAAAACTCTGTCATTGATAAAATCAGAGTTCATACATTAACTATTGTGAAGAAATGCAGTTTAAATTGGACACACAGTACAGAAAGTCTTTATTCATGTGCTACTTCTGAATGATGTTCACGCTGCTGTGTTTGTTAGTTACTGGACATAAACGTGTCACCCCTCACCAGTGTCAGGAAATATGTTAATTTTAGAGGACTATATTACATTATTTCCTCAAAGGTTCCTTCTCCAATATCTGATAACTGATCAATATTCAGTTAGTGATTATAGATCTCTATACTGATAGCTAGTCCTGATTTTAGTACAGTTCATGAAGTTGCATGTTGTCAAGTTTCCATGTTGCTTCTGGAATATATATTGACAATAACGTCTAACACCTAATCAAGTTAATTAGGTGTGGGTACCCTCATCATCATGTCTACAAGAATGGATATACATTTTCCTTTTAATGGATGTCTGTATTAATGTACAAATAAGGCCTGACACCCTAGTATAGATCCTTGTCCAAGTGACAAAACATGCAGACACTTTAGGAAAACACAAGCAAAGTTATTAAATGAGTTTCAAAAGGTATTGCTAAACATGGTCAGGGGTGGAAATAGCCCATTGCCCGACGTCCGAGTCCAGTGTTTTTTTCTGTCGGGCAAGCAAATTTGTATATCACACTGTAACGGTGTCCAGTTGACTTTCCAATGTTAATTATGTTGTTTATTTAAAAAATCAGCAAGAAAAAAGTCGGTATACTGGAAAAAATATCAGGGCAAGTGACTTTACATGTGCCACTATACCAGAGTACACTATCAATTTTAAAGTTAATTCCACCCCTGATGGTGATAATGACAATTAAAATGAGATTAGAGGTATAGGTGAGTGAATGAGTTTAGTTTTACGCAGCTATCATGATAAGGGTCTTGGGTCCGGGTGATGGTTCCGGTGAAATGGGGTTTTACGCAGCTAACATGATAAGGGTCTTGGGTCCGAGTGATGGTTCCGGTGAAACCCCTTATCTAACTGGCGTCCTGGTCTGCTTGGGGGAATTAGCTTAGCAAAGAGTCTGAAGTCACAAGAAGCTAATTACAATTTTATTAACAAGATCAAAAATAACATGGGATGGCCACAGAGAGTGGCACAACCCTCTGGGCTGAGGGCTAGAGATGATCTGTGTTGGGAGTCTGAACCCTACTGACAAAAAATCGAAGTTGGTGACTATTTATCTAAAACTGAAACAAGGAATAGATTATGATTCGTTGACTGATACAAAAATGGATGTAACCTACAATAACCAATGAAATACCGAATATACAAAATGGGTTGTGTCCTACAAATGAAATGACCAGACAGGGAGAGTACTTAATCCTGCTAATCCTATTTCAACTGGCACTAATTGTGTTGACACATGTCCTGGAAGCTTCCTATTTCAACTGGCACTAATTGTGTTGACACATGTCCTGGATGCTTCCTAATTTAACTGGCACTAATTGTGTTGACTTGTTGCTTGGATGATCATGGTGCTGCAATAGATGGCTCAATGACCCTAATTTGAAGTGTTTGCATAATACATGTATATTTTAATGTAGGTGATGACATGTTTACTTTATCAAAGCAGTTCATTAAATTGTCATAACTATATTTTTTGAGTCCTTGAAACCTTAGGATAGGATTTATCTTGAACATCTGTGAAACTGTGCAGCCGTAACTTATACCTTTGTCAATAGTATGTCTGTGAGATGAGTTTTACTACTTTTGACTGGAGTCTTCCTCTAAGCTATTACTGATACATGATGAAACCAATATTCTATATTTATACTTTCCCAATATCTGAATCCTAATATATCGCTTGTAGTGGCTACAATTAATAATGAATTTTCTTATGAATTAATATTCCATGATACAGCTTTTAGAAATATTCAAGCAATATCACTGCCTGGGAACACCAGATACGGGCTTCACACATTGAATCCATGAGGGGAATTGAATCTGGGTCTTGAGCATGAATCGCGAACACTTTAACCACTGGGCTACCCCACCTCCCATTACAGTTGTGGACATAATGGACTCTGATTATATTTGATAAATTTGTCACTGACATTGACACTCATTTACTGTCACTTTTTGTACTAAACCATGAAAAGGTTTTGACAGAAACTATGTACTTGTTAAATCAAGATGACAGCTCCAGAAGTGTCCAGAATGTATTTTGTGAAAGTATACCACAGGGCACTTCTTGTGATGTCTTATGTGCTCTTTGAAATTTAAGTTTGACAACAAGAATTCTTTTGATCCATCTTCAAAGTGAATGTGATTTCATCCTGAGCAATATATAACTATCAGCTGGGACTTAGACAGTTTTTGTTTCAGTAAGATAGGTGGCACTCTGAATTGTTTGAATTTCTGAATCCCTAATTATATTTGTGAGTCATTCATTATGCGTGCTGAACGTGTACAAACTATGTTCACAGGGCTCCAGAAAATTCTTTATATCACTTTGTATTTACTCAGAAGTAATCATTCACACTGGTTATTTTTGTTGGGGTATTCAATATAGATAACCTTTCTATACAATATATTGCTTTTAATGCTATTTCATGTGTCCTGCTCTCTGTATGTAACAAGTTGTATATACATGATAAACTTTCAACAACAATATACATGTCTAATTAACGTGATGTGGTGCCTATTTTATACATGATTCATATGTGTGTGAAGCATGATTTCAATCAGTACATAATGAATTGTAAAATACATTTATTCCAGCAGAAATGGATACCTTCTCTAATTTTACTCTAGTATTATATTTTACTGATGACTGCGCCAGAATTAGTCCCGCTATATTATTGTGCATGTTTGAACTTGATCACCGGGAAACGTGTGCACAGCTGATTGTACGATAAATGTCATAATGACTAATATGTAATAAGATGTTGAAATAATGAAAACGTACAGGTTAATATGTAATTTATTCATCATTCACAACATAAACGCTGTATTCGTGGCAAACATCCTGGCAGATGTACCGGTAACCTGTAACATTGTCCTGGTAGGGCACTGGCGAGCTAAAAAATATTTCCGTGAAATTGTATCTCATAGGTAAGACGACCCCCTTCTACAGACATATTTTTTTGGTCCTCAAAATTCGGCTTATAGACGGTAATATACGGTATATTACAATTTACATCACTTGTGAAATGTTTCATCCATTTTTGTACACTCGTGACTTAAAGTTAATTGGGTAGCAGTGATTTACTTTGCAAATTGTATCTGAATTTGAAGCTTGTGTGGAGTTTTATGTACTTCAGGTGTTGGTCAGACATTTTTTGCGAAAGTTAATATGTCACTATCTCGTAATCATGATAATAAACATTGCCAGCAGATGTTGTTCAGGAAGTGTTATTTCTAACATGGCTGGGTGTGACCTAGAGGCACCAGGAACTTATATTCACCATTAGGGGTTGGTATTGCAGAGAATTTTCAAATTGCGATATATTGCGATGCGAAAGCATATATTACGATATGTATTGCAATATATTGCATGAAGTATTCTTAAACAAAAAACTACTTATAATCGAGTTAATGCTTGATTTTATAAACTAAAACACAACAAAATCACTGCGCTTGATTATGCTTTAACAACAACTTTCAGTCATAACAAAATAAAAATGTAAGTAATATTTGGCACAAATGAAACAAGGAAATATCCAAAGATTTCCGAGTGTTACGAAGTTTTCCGAATGCATGTCAAAATACCGGTTTTCGATCAGTGTATCACAATACGTATTGTTTTCATGTCTGAACCGGTAATTACCGGTAAAGCGGCTTTATTGCGCAGCCCTATTTCGATCAGAACATAGTATTTGACAAAATGTCAAAGTGCAACTGAAAATTACCCTGTCACCGTGTGACTGCTATGGAGAGAACGCCACTTTGTGTCTTCCAGTTTGCCACTTCAGTGAGCATGGCGAGAAGGGCATATTGATTTGTCATTACAAACTGGACAACGTGCAAATGATCTATACCAAGATAGGTATGTAGACTAAAATATATACAGGAACTTAACTACAGTTGTAACACATTCAGAGGAAACACCACATTTAGTCCTTTAAAACCACAGTTTGTTATACACATTTCAACTAAAACATGACAAGTGGTCGGGGCCAAAAATCCAGTTTGTTATAACTGTCACTTCATGACATAGTTTACTGTATTCCAAATGGTGTATGCTGTCAACTCAGTGTGGCTGGAACAATTTATACTAAATTTTATTATTTTAAAAATAATCTGGAAATTGATTAGAAAGAACTTTTTTACAGTAAAGCAATTCTTTTGTTTAAGGCCAAATATTTAATATTGGGGACAAGAAAAAATTCTTTTCCACCCAATTCCCAGGCCCAATAGGAAGATAAGTTACTTTATCCTGAAGCAAAGTGTAACATTGCTTAATACATAATGACCTGATATTACCTGATTCACTGGGCAAGTCCTCAACTGGCCTCTAACGTACCATTCATAGGTAGATTATTGTCAGTTCTCATTCAGTGTTGGGAGTGGATTAAGTAAAACAGCCTGGGGCCACATCGGCTACAGCATGTGTTTGGACAAGTATTACTGTTTGTAAAGTACGGTACCACTCAAAAGAATTCAATATGAAATTATTTTTTGTGATTCGTCTCAATTGTGATGGGTCAGACAACTTCTCCATAGGCCATGTCTTGTGATCTTTGTCATCCCAGTCTAAAAGAAGGATGGTCGCCTCTGGAGCTAGTCATATTTCAGTTTATTACTTAAGCCAAGATTAATTTCTGAAAAGGAATATGACTGGTTGACCTTTTAAAGGGTCACTAGAACAATTCCTCGGCAATGTGGCTTTTGTTCTTGTTTTTGTCCTTGGATACCTGGATGATATCCTTGGATACCCGGATGATATCCTTGGATGATATCCTTGGATGATATCCTTGGATTCTTGACTAGTCTCGTGACCTCCGCTGCACCACTTGTATGCATATAAGATAGCGGAACTGCTATCTTCACAAGATGAAATACAGTTTCATCTTTGCATTAAATATGACATGTAGTCATCTTTGTGGCAATTAACAACAAGTAACATTTTAGTTACTTTACAAATTGACTGTAAAATAAACCTATCTGGTTTCTCATGGTAACAATTCCAAATATTTTGAAGTACAGTTTCATTTTCCAGTGACTGAAAAGAAAACAGACATCAGTGTATGTTTATATAATTTTGTGGATTATATTCGCAGCGTTATTAATCTATTGTTCGATGTTTGTATGCACTCTGGAACAGATAACTTAGTCTGTTTTAGTCAGATGTTTTAGTGAATTAATACAATTCACGTACTGTAACATCCAGGCATGTCATGAATTGTCTACAAGTGAATCATACACAGTTGTATATGTCACATATACAACTACAACGAATATGCATGTGACAGCAGTAACTTAGCGTTGTCTGTCTCACATCAAAGAACCTTCTGACAAAAGCGTAAATGAAGTGAAATATTCTGTTCAATTCTGCAACAAATGAATGAGATATGTATCTCTAAATATTTTTCATTATCCACCTAAAGACACAATATCCCTTGCATCTGCAGGTGACAAAGATACCTGTTTGATGTCACATGTCTTTTAACAATCTAGTATTGTAACATGTACACTGTGTGTTCCCTGGTATTATAGCTTGTGGTCATTTCCTAACTGGTCACATAACTTTCAGGTGTTTCACATGGGTGTAAAGTCTAATGGGTCAGCTGAAAGTGCAGTCATGACAACTATTTTCAGCATATCCACGTTTCTATTATTAAAAACACATTTAGTTAAATAACAGTGAGCAATCGGTAAAAGTATTATCAGCTAATCGTTTGAACAAATGACGTTGTTTTCAGTCACACAGGCACTTAACGACTGGATATGGCTGTATTCTGTCTGCTTCAGTAAACTTACTTTCATAAACACTTTCAACATATCCACTGTGCAAGATAACGGTCATTAATCAATCATCACTACATTGTCACTTGATTCTTTGATCACTGTTTTTTGGAATATCAGCTTGTAATTCCTCTCTAGCCAAGCTTGCATATACATATTACATAACATGTAATACACTTGCCACATACCACCTCAATTTATAAGAATAATTACCCAAGAATCAATTGATGCCAAATGGGAACCTTTGTCAGGTAATTTGGGAGGTGATACTACTTATTATGCCTGTTATAAATTTAAAAAAAGTGATTGTCAACAAAGAAACGTGTAGGTTTATACTATCATGGAATAATAATTCATACAAAATTCATTATTCATTATTACCACTACAAGCAATATATTAGGATTCAGATATTAGGAAAATATAAATACAGAATATTAGTAATAGCTTAGAGAAAGAATCCAGTCAAAAGTTGTAAAACTCATCTCACAGACATACTATTGAAAAAGGTATAAATTACGGCTACACAATTTCACAGATATTCAAGATAAAATCCTAGTCTAAGGTATTGAGGACTCAAGCTGTTAGCAATCCTTTCAGTAATTCAGAGTTATGACCAGACGATTAAATGAACTTCTTTCATAAAGTAAACATGTCATCATCTATATTACAAGACTTTAAGCAAACACCAATTAAGGGTTATAAAGACATGGCCCACAGTGAATGCATCTATTGTAATCCAAGCACCTATAATTAACACATCAGATTAGGGTCGTTAAGATCTAGCCCAGGGTAAGCATCCAAGCATCTAGTAGAAGTGCCATCGAGATTAGTGCCAGTTAAAATAGGATTAACAGGATTAAGAGCAATGGCCCTGTCTGGTCATTGAAGGACACACCCCATTTTGTATATTCTGTATTTGATAGGCTAATGTAGGTTACACCCATTTTTTGTATCAATGAACCAATCGTTATCTCTTTATTGTTTTAATTATAGATAAAAAGTCCCTAACTGCATTTGTCCAGCAGTAGGGTTTAGACTCCCAACACAGGTCAGCTCTAGCCCTCAGCCCAGAGGGTTGTACCGACTCTCTGTGGCCACCCCTTGTTACTCCGTTCTTGTAAATAAAATTGTGATTAGCTTCTTGTGACTTCGGACTCTTTTGCTGAGCTAATTCCCCCAAGCAAACCAGCACGTCAGTTAGATAAGGGGTTTCACCGGAACCATCACTTGGACCCAAGACCCTTATCATGATAATACCACCAAATATGGATGACAACAGTGGTGTAGTAATCATTGTAGTGTATTCAATGTAGTTGCCTGAAAAACTACTGGGTCGTTGCTGTTTTGTGAATATGAGCTGTGTAACAGATACACATTTACCTCAATGGTTTGTGTCCTATTTAAGCAATGGCAGAATGGGTTTTAGATTATGGTCTCAAATCAAATGTGTATGTTCTATTCTACCGGTTAATTAGCATGACAGTATTTCATAACATAATTAAAGGTCACATGCAACCAAAAAATCAAACATAATTAAAACACAATTATCACTTATTCATGACATATAATATACATTGCTGGTTATGAAAAAATATATAAACAAAATTATAAGCGTACAATCGCAAATCAAAAGTGCAATATTTTGTACTTGGGTTTACTTCCCAAGAAACGAAGCAGCCGGGATACCGAACCCAGTCAGAGCGGGTGGGTGTGCACTCAAGTGTAAAGGGTGGTTCATTTGCAGATGCCCTCACGGCTCATTGTGTGTGTATATACCGTATAGTAATGTTGGGTTTTGTAAATACATGCTCATTTTTTGTGTATAACATTTTGCAATCAACAGACATCATAACATGTCATGTGTACAAGTATCACACCTGCCTGTCTGTGTAATTACATAATGTGACAGAGACCGAACTCGGGCCATAAATCAATGCATTTTGTTTATGGTGTATAGCCTGATTGGTGTTAAGTTCAAATTGCATGTGGTCAGTGATCGAAGTTGTGTATTGAGTATTGTCATTAGCAGATGGGCAGGCAGACAATTAGGTGTCAATAAAACAGACATTGAGTTTTGTCTGTGACAACGACATGTCTATATCACAGTTAAAAATTCTGTCAACGCTAAATAATGACGTTGCTTTCAAGCATCGAACTAAGAAAGTGACTCGGTAAGAAGAACGTGTGGTGAAATAGACAAATGAAATTATATAAACAGTTAAATCAGTAATCTACTGTAATAACATATAAAAAGCTTGCGCCTGAGAAATATAAAAAAACCATAGCTCACACCAAAGCCTTCACCGAGTATTCACCAGACAACCCACTTCCAAGCTGTGCGAACCTATTTCACTGTGCATGTGCTATGAGCGCAGCCCAGCTGTTGAAACCACTTCAATTCCCCCAAGCGCTTGGGGAAAATTAGTGAATCGTTTCAACTATGATTTCACACGTTTTTTTTCATCGCATTATTATTCAACTTTATGAGTTGAATTTGCATTTTTGATGATTTGTTTCGGTAAGTCCATACCAAAAGGTATCAGAATCTGCAAAGTTGTGTTTTACGTTGCATGTGACCTTTAAATATCAACAGGGATTCACATTGAGCCCTGTATTTGAGGGTCCCTGGGACTCATACTCTTAATTTTCAGGGGTCCTGGGCTACAAAATGGGGGTCCCAGACGCTTTTAAATTAAATATTATTATTAACACTATGTTGTAATATTGTTGTAATTCAGTTACTGTTATTGTATTGTGTATCATGATCAACACATTGTTACAGTAATTAAATTGCGATGATACCATAACCCAGGTAGTAGCAAACTCAGTGATAATTTATTGTTACTTGATCGAAATTTTTACATAAAACATTTGGACTTTTTCTGCGTCCCTGTGGACGCGCTAATAAATTGTGTTACGTCCGTTGTCATTTTTTATGAGTACAGGATGCAGGAATTCAAGTCCTGTAAATCCCTGTATCAAGTTCAAAACACAGCCATGGGATCAAAATCATATCAGACATCATATCATTGCATTAGAAATTCAAAATGTTGCACTGCAGGGATACTTTGTTTTAAAATCAGACTATAAATATCATGGAAATAACGGCATCCAATGGGCATCAACAGCGCTTTTTGTCTGCATGTTGAGGTTGAAGACATTAATTAACAAGTGCCCTTTGGTGTGTGTGTGTGTGTGTGTGTGTCTATATATATATATATATGTCAGGGTAGAGATTCTACCAGTAGAGATTGCGATCAGAGTCTCTACCAGTAGAGACTGCGATCGGAGTCCCTACTGGTAGAATCTCCGATCCTACTAGTAGAGATTGCAATCGTAGTCTCTACTGGTTGAATCGGAGATTCTACCAGTACATTTTCCAATTCAACTGGTAGAAACTCCGATCCTACTAGTAGAGGCTGCAATCGTCTTCAACTGGTAGAAACTCCGAGTGATCTGTGGGTAAACACTTTTTCTGAACAGTACTATGCATTTTATTCAGATATAACACTAGACTGTTTCCACTTCTACAGATATATTAAGGACTAAAAATACAAATGTGACTTGAGAGATCATATTACAATATATACATATATTACAAAACTGATTACAAGCAAGATGAATTGCATAATCAGTGTTTGCCCTGGGCATAAAAATTTAGAAGTCATCATGAGAGGGAGTCATGGACATGTTTTTGGGAGTCAACTTCTTTCATCAAGAGATCAACTGTTATCAGGGTTCGAAATACCCCATATATTAGTGTGCCATGGCACGGTTATTATTGAAATGGCACGGCTAAAACATTTTCTCGGTGCCCTTTTGACAGACCTGATTTTTCAGAGACATAACTCAGATTTAGTCATTTAATCCCCAAAACAATTATTATATTTTTTTTCCAAATTAAATAATACCATACATATGTGAATGCTCATAAACCCATTTCTTTATTTAACAATAAATTTCAAATGATCATCATCATTGTCATTTATTCTAAAAACATGTGGGCATACTCAATTTCTGAAAGGCACACCTAAAATAATCAAAAGTACTAAACTTTATTTTGGCACACGTTAGTTGTTGATGGGTGGCACTTTGTTGAGCATTTCATTCCTTGTTTTTTGCACCTACATCTGTTCGTTACACAGCTCCCCTTGCAAGAACATACAGTTGATCCTTGTGTCCTACTTGCTGTCCAACCATTGTTCATTCTTGAAGCCTGGATGAGACTGATTTCGTCAAGACTGTGGACATCCTTATGCTCCAATGATGGAAAAAAACCATTACGCATGTCAACCAGCTCTTCCGGACCAAAGGTGTTTCTCAGAGGACCATGTGCTGTATATAACTTGTATGTTGCATCTTTCCCTGCACCTTGAACTTGTAGGACCTTGCATGGCAGAAGTCGAGGGTCGGTGTTTGTGCGATCCACTTCGTGAATGCATATCCCAACAGTGTCCCCTTCATTGAAAGAAGTACTTTTCAACTTGGCATCATAATTAACTTGCTGTCTGTTGGCTGCTTTCAGATAGTTGTCTGTTGCAGTTTTCCGTACCTTACTGTGTGGTGTGTCAGGTTCCAGTGGAACTGCTTGAGTGATATCCCAAACGATGAACTGGCCAACAGAGAGTGGTTCATCAAATGGGTTACCTCAAGCTGGAATGAAGTCCGGATCCTCCACAGTTGTTATCTGGAATACTCCCTGATGTTGGGAATCAACTGTTTCACCATGTACCGTGGTCCTCCCAAACACTTTGGTTCCAGTTCCAACTGTTTTTGCACCATCCAGAAGCTGGTACTCCTGGCAAGAATCACGTGGCTGGGATGTGGTCTGGATGTCTGCAGAATCACTTGTAGTCTGGTTTGTCAGTGGGTTGATGGGATCTTCAACTTGTCTGCTCTCCAACTGGATGAAGAGATCTGTTAAATCATCCTCATCTTGAATGCCCTGCTCATCCAGTATTTCCAGTACAGCACAATCAGTTCGAGGAGGCTGGCCGAAGACGACTTCATACGGTGACTTCCTGGTTGTTGAGCTCGTAGAAGTGTTGATGGCATATGTGACACGAAGAAGACCCTGGACCCAGCCTCTGTCCGGGTTTTCCTCCATCCACTTGCCGAGTTTAAGCTGCAGATCTCCATTCCCCCTCTCCACACAGCCCTGTGATTGAGGATGACGAGGTCGCCCATGAAGGATGATCATACCTGGAAGAGTACCACATAAGTTTTATTAAAATGAAAAATATGGAACATCAATAAGAGTTATTATTACACACACTTAGAAAGTGGACAAATGTGACATGTGTTCAAGCAATAAGAGTTGCATTTTAAAATACTGCTAAACCACATATAAAATCATTAACACTTACCAGGCCAGTCCTTGCAGAGGTCGTTGATGACAGCAGACACAAATTCACGCCCATTATCTGACTGCATAATCCGAGGACAGCCAAACAAGCAAAAGGTCTGGACAAGCTTCTCTGCAACTTCACCAGACCGCTTGGATGTCAAAGGGTGTGTCCAGCTGAACTTGCTGAAGTGGTCACGCATATGGAGGCTCCACTTGAAGTCACTATCTGGTCTGCTGGTCATGTCGATTAAGTCAATCTGGACACAGGTCAGGAATCCAAGGGAGATGATGGGCTTCCCCGATGCAGGTTTCTTGAGGGGGATGCGTGTAGAACACTCATGGCAAGTGCTGAGGAAAAGTTTTACCAAGTCATGCCTAATCCATGAGTAGTTAGCCTTGATCTCATCCCATGTTTTTGCACGTCGTGAGTGACCAACTCTTGTGTGACAGCTGCAAAGAAAAAACAAGAAAGGAAACTAATGTCATTTTCTGTTGAATACTGTAAATATATAACATACCGTTTAACTGTGTCAAATATCTCCTCCTTGGTGATGACTGGGCGTGATGTTTTCTTGCAGTAGAGAATCCTCCTAGACCCTATCTTTTGTAGCTTGAAGTGCTTAGCACACCAGAACCTGAAATGGCTGCCTACTGCACACTTTACACCCTTATCCAACTGCAGAGCTTCCACAGCTTTCTCATATGTTTCTTGGGTGATGCAAAATGTTTCTTGTTTCTTCTTGTCAAGCTGTGCAATGTGATCATCCAGCAGTTTGTAAAACTCGGCCTTCTGTTCCTCCATTGTCGGCTGGTGTGTGGTGATCTCTATGGCCTTAACTGAATACTGGTTCATGCTCAAATCTATTCACCTTATATAACCATAAACAGTGTGAGTAACACCTCTGACATCTGACGTACCTTCAGCCCAGTATCCATACACTTAGTTAAAACAACAAAATGATTTCACCTATAACTAATTGATCCATGAGAGTAAGGGGTGAACAAAGCAAAGATAAGCTGGATTAACAGTTTGAGATTAACAGATTAAGACTGACTGAAACTGAGTAAACGATTATATTAATTAACTTAAGATTGGTTTGTTTAAACATATTATATTTCGAAAGAAAACTGAATTGTTAAACAAGCATGTTGGCTTATTGTAACACTGCTCCAGGAAATACAGAATTGGTTTGTTGTTATAAGCTATAGGTGTATTGGCATGTCGGCATTTTGGGAGGATAGGTGTAGGGCAATTCCCCACCAGGTCATTACCCCATCTGCCATATCCCCACCTGGTCATTTCCCCACCTCTTTGGAAAGCAGTGTTTTTATAACAATTACTGATCATAAGTTTTGAAATACATCTGAATGAACTTCCTACTTTTAGCTGAGACTTTGATAACAAACATTTAACACCTCACTGTAAACAATATCAAAATAAAAAATTAAAATGGTTTGTAACACTGTATTTACATCATGAGACCAAGCTGCCAAATTTGGACTCCACTCAAAAAACAATAACAAAATACCTTACTCCAAAACAGACTTAACAAATAAAGTTAACAAGATAACAATAAATAAGTTCAATTATAACTGGCAAATAATAGGAAAACATTATCCCCACTTATTATACTTGCTTGCATAAGGTTGCACTTGCTTGCATAGGTTATTCCATATAATCGTAGTCTCTACCAGTAGAGACTACGATCGCAATCTCTACTAGTAGGATCGGAGATTCTACCAGTAGAGACTCCAATCGCATAGGTTTTTCCATATAATCGTAGTCTCTACCAGTAGAGACTACGATCGCAATCTCTACTAGTAGGATCGAAGATTCTACCAGTAGAGACTCCGATCGCAGTCTCTACTGGTAGAGACTCCGATCGCAATCTCTACTGGTAGAATCACCGATTCTACCAGATCGCAGTCTCTACCCTGACATATATATGCGTATTACTATAAACATTGCTCTGAAGTTTATGTCCACCGTCTTTACAGACAGTAGCCCAGTCTAGGGTCATGCTCTGTTGTCCCCCTCTGCCAAATCTTCTCAAGGTAGCTAATAAGACCTAGGTGTGAATACACAATGCCATTTACACTTATCTGAGGGGTACAAAAAGTCTGTGGTCAGTACTACCAGTTGTCTGACTTCCATTTTGTGGAAACCGTGGTGGCTGAGTTGGTTAGGAGACTTGAGTTTGTGTGCTGCCGATTAGGTGCCTGACTCTGAGGGTGTGGGTTCGAATTCTGAATTGGACTTAACCCAACAAAAATTCTAGAATATGTACTTAATGAAAAAAATTGTAACCCCAAATATAACATAAGTTACAATACCTAGATGGCAGTGTTACTGTTAGACTGCTGAGTTGAAGTCCTAGATCAGTGCCCCTTTAAGTGTTCCCCCGCATTTTCAATGGTATGATGAAATAGATGGCAGTATATGTAGATGTGAGCTGTTGCCTAGCCCATTGTGTCAGGTTTCCATACTAAAAGATAATGGCCTCACTTTTTTTTATTACTTCTAGTTCAGTGCAGTTTCAGACAACTTCTTACCATATATTCATGTGCTATGCCAAGTGAGACACTTAACCGCATAGCCTTGCATAACTTCATAATAGGGATTAAGCGAGATGTTACATGTTGTTGCACGTCTCTGTGTTCGTCAGTGCAGTAGAGTTTTTTTTGTATATGTCATGCTTGCATTCAGTTAAAATGTATTTGCTAAAGGCATATCTGTACACAATATCCTACAGCATTGCATAATTTAATGCACGCAGTTGCTTTTTGCCTCTATATTTGTTTGCAGGCATCTTATAATTACTAAATTTTCATGTTAATGTACTTGATCTTTTTTATGCAAATATGCAGATTATCTGTTGTGTTAACAGTTGGTTAAAGTGGTATCTTTAAAGTACCCCTGCACAGCTGGTATAGATTAACGCTTGGTCTCTGAATATATATAATTTTGATGTAAAGGATAAAACATGACTCCGAGGTCTTGGTTGGGATTGTAAAACCTGAGAGCAGCAGGGACGGAGCTTGTATGGTTCATACTGACAAACAATCTCATTTTTCACAGCGATCCATCGTAGCCTAGTGGATAAAACTGCCAAGCTAGAGAGTGAAGGGTTGCAGGTTCGAAACCAGATATCGCCACTATATATTGGAAGTTTTAGATATATTAGATTAGATATTTTACGATCAGTCATAGCAAGACAAAGTTGTATGAATCATAAATAATGGTCATTTCAAAACCTCATATCAGGATAAATCACGACCATTTCAAAACCTAGGTTATAAAATGGTCGAAATTTAACCTGATATGAGGTTTCGAAACGTGTACTTCAAAACCTAGGTTTAGAAATGATCGGTGCAAAGTCACGGCAGAGGTCTACCCGATTCTGGAGGGAACCTACTTTACTGCAGAGAAAATCGGAGATAGGTTTATAAAGTAACAAATAAACCCATATTGATTGGCGCCCCAGTGAGAATGGAGATTCAAAACCTGAGGAAATCTAGACTTATAGTAACGAGCAGAAAAAATGCGACAAAAAACTTTATTCTACTATCAAAAAAGCAGAAATACATTGTTTCTAGCTGCCAGTAGCTTGCCTCGTTGGTATGGAATTATCTCCCTTGGGTTCAGGGATGGCTTGATCACGTGACCTTGTTGCTAGCACAGGGGCGTGTCACGCTTAGAAACAGCGTTAGAAAGACATATAGGTATATAGACCCTACCCTAGTACTATATAAAAGGAAAGGGATGTAACGACGGAACCACCCCCTCCTCAATCTTAGTTAGATTTCACCACGTAAACTATTTTTAAGGCCACGTCGAGGCCTACGGATCAAAAGCGAGGTGATTTCCCTACAAAATGAGCTATAAATGGTCACAATCGGATCATTATTTCAAAAGTTATACCCCACGACTCACCGACATGACATTTAAGTGATCTGAGCAGTAAATTTGTAAGAATAATTTTAGAGGTTAAATATTTATAAATATAATTTCCTAAAACTGAATCAATATCGAAAGCGTTTTTACAACCTCTAAAATTATTCTTAACAATTTACTGTTCCGTACATCATCCAAAATAAAGGATTATTGCAAAGTTCATATTTCGCGCCATTAGCAAACAGTCAAAATCTTACGGCATACTATATTTTCCGTCAATCAGATGGCCCAATTTCGTTTCTGCGGATCTGCTCAGATCACTTAAATGTCAAGGCCATCTATGGCCGACAAGTGAGTATGATTGCCGATGGTTTTGGAGAAAATGCCTGCTTACTGTCGAGGAAATGATTTGTAGATGTTGCAATAAGTTTTTAGACCCGAAGAATGGCGCTGCCGATCGAATCTAGCCCTACATAGGTGCTGTCAACGTGGCTGGAATTAATAAACAAATTTAATAGGTGAGTTTTCGCTGTCTTGGGTGATCCATGATTTTGGCTTGGAATTGCGGAGGTAGCTGTTTTCGGTGAGTCGTGGCGTATAACTTTTGAAATAATGATCCGATTGTGACCATTTATAGCTCATTTTGTAGGGAAAGCACCTTGCTTTTGATCCGTAGGCCTCGACGTGGTGAAATCTAACTTAGATTGAGGAGGGGGTGGTTCCGTCGTTACATCCCTTTCCTTTTATATAGTACTAGGGTAGGGTCTATATACCTTTATGTCTTTCTAACGCTGTTTCTAGCGTGACATGCCCCTGTGGTTGCTAACAGACGATACCGAAGCTTTGCCATGACGTTACAAAACAACAGAAATCGACTCTTGGCATATTATGAAGCAGGTATTACATCCGTAACTAGACTTGTGAAACTGACGGGACTGCATCAGGCCTCTGTTTACCGAAATTTGAAGAAATTTGATGCAGGGTTTAGGGACAGAGCGACAGGCTGGATCGGGACGTCGTGCTACTCTTGGGGCAAATGACAGACGACGTATCGCGCGTCTTGCGGCGGCGTACCCAAACTGGTCTGCAAAACAGCTTGCCGTGAAGGCGTCAAGTCAAGGAACCCCTAAGGTATCAGAATGGACAATCAGAAGATCTTAAAGCAATCTTGATATGTCAAGCGAGTGCCGAAGAAAGAGGTGGACGTAGCTGCAAAATGGTTCCAAAGTTCTCACCCAGTGTCATGGTTTGGGGTGTTATAGGCAAACTGGGGGTAATGCCCGCTGCTAACTATTACAGGAAGGATGGATTCACGCAAGTACTGTCAACTCATACAAGAAGGCATAGTGGAATCCCATATAGGACAGAGTGGAATACCTTTCAAACTTTTACAGGACAATTCACCTGTACACAAGTCAAGACACACCTGTAACTGGTTTGAAACGAGTCACGTGACCCTACAGAAATTTCCAGCAGCATGATGACACCAGACCTGAACCCAATTGAAACTGTGTGGCAGATTATGAAGGACAAATTAGAAAAGTTGGAACCGAAGAGTGTCGTTGAGTGGTCTAATCTCATCAGTCAAATATGGGTGGGCCTACCCCAGGACAACATAGACAATTTGATTGACAGCATGGGACGCCGTATTCAGCAGTGCATCGAGAGAAATGGTGGACTAACAGACTATTGACTTGCATAAATGTAAACTTCAGTATCCAGAGTGGATGTATGAAACATATAACTGAATTTATCAGTAGATAAATTTTGAAACTACGTCTGTGAAAAGTCGCATTTTTTCTGCTCGTTACTATATATGTGGAAATAATGTGGTTCAGGGACTATGAGACAGACTCAGGAAGGCTAGGGAGTAGGGGTGGGTATTGCATAGTATTTTCATATTGCGATATACTGTGATGCGAAAGCATATATTGCGATATGTATTGCAATATATTGCAAGAAGTATTTTTAAACAAAAAACTACTTATCATCGAGTCAATGCTTGATTTATGAAGCATGCACACAACAAAATGACTATGCTTGATGAAGCTTTAGTATAACTTTTAATCATGACAAAATAAAAATGTAAAGAATATTTGGCACAAATGAAACAAGTAAATATCCGAAGACTTCCGAGTGTTACAAAGTTTTTCGAATGCAAGTCAAAATACCGGTTTTCGATCAGTGTATTGCAATACGTATCGTTTTCATGTCTCAACTGGTAAATACTGGTAAACCGGTTATATTGGGCAGCCCTACTAGGGAGTAGGGAAACTATTGCAGTTCAGGAACTGAGATAGCCTTGCTCCAAGGCTGTACTGATTGCTTAGGCCAATGCATGTAATATGATGTATAGTAATTCTATCCTTTGAAGAGGCAAGTCTTGACAGGCAGACAGTAGGACCCCAGACTGTTGATTATATTTTCTTTAGAAATTATCATTAAAAACTATGAATTATTACCTTAGAGACATTTGCAAGTTTAGGACTGAGACTAAGCTTGGATGATAAATGGCTGTAGTTCAGAGCTATTTCTGAAACAGTGGAGGTGTTTCTCTGACCAGTATTTGACACCATGTTTCAATCATCTTGATGAAGGTGTGTGTCAACTGTAATATAATTAGATAAGTCTGCCAGGAATTTGCCTCGGGGAAACAAAATTCATACACAAAGGCCTTGGACAAGAAAAAAATCATTTTCTCAAATGCTGAAAGCAAACATATATAATAATTAGAGAAGGAGATCCTGTGATCATTGCTGATTGCTGTCTAACTTCAAATATACTCATATGTTGAATTTGTTTTCTGTTACCATGGTTACAGACAAAGTTTCCACAAAGTAATTGCTGTGTGTAAAGTCCCATGTAGACTCCTGAATACCTGAACAATCTGGTCATGGCAGCTGTTGCCAAGTGTATAACAAGATCATGTCCAATAGCATGTTTGAGATTACATCAAGTCAAGCTAGCTTCCTAATCAATATGGCTATCTACTAAAATGAAGTCTCAACACAGTAGGGTATCCAGGCCAATGAGTCCACAAGGCCGCCTGCTACATAGCATCTGCCCAACAGGGGCAAGTATCCAACACAAGGCTTTCACTCAATATCTATACTCAGCACTACTCAGCAGCAAAAAAATATATGTCAGTACGAATTCAAAATTAGATAGGCATTGTAATCAGATCATTACAGAAATGGACATAATAAGCAGATCAAAAACATTTTTTGTGTACAATATCTTAACACATAGATGAATAACTTAGCACAATTCCAAGACATTACGTGAACGTTTGCAGTCCACTCAGACCCTTGACTTCAGTATCTAGTGTGACCACCACGAGCGGCAATAACTGCAGCAGTGTCTATATGCATGGAGTGCACCAATCAACTGATGAAGGCCATTGGCACCTGGAACCACACTCTGAGAAAGGGGCTGGCGCAATAAATAGGCTGTGTTCGGCCTTGGTATGACATTATTCAGTCTCCTTTGAATTTCATCCCAAAGTTGTTCAATTGGGCTGGCCACTACATAATGTTGACACCGTTCTGCTGTAAGAAGTCCTGTGTAGCTCTGGCAGTATGGGCCTGTGCGTTATCATGCTGGAAAATGTTGTTCCGGTGATGTTCGAAATGTGGTATGACGTGGGGTGTGAGAGCTTGGTCAATGTAGTGCACTGCTGTGATGCCGCTGCCTCTCCCTGGACCAAGGTTCTGGAACACCACAGGACCCACTCTCTGGTTCAGGCCTATTCCACCTTATACCATGATGCTTGCACCTCCCCATGAGTCTCTTTCCATAACACATTGGTCTGAGTAACGCTGGCCACGTCGTCGCCATATTCTTGTTCTGCCATCTGCAGTTGATACGCAGTATCGACTCTCATCTGTAAACAGAACAGTTCTCCATTGCCTGTATCACCAGTTTTGGTGTTGTAGGGCAAAATAGACGTTCACGCCGATGACGAGGGGTGAGGATAGGTCCACGGTAAGGTCTACGGCAATGGAGGTTCCCGCTGTTAAGACGTCGCGTACTGTATCAGTACTGATTGGTCTTCCGTGTGTTCCCACTGTCTGGTGTGCTGTTTCGGATGCCTGCATGAAGGGATTCTGTACATGCTGTCGTACAACATGGCGGTCTTGTCGTCTTGTGGTCACCCTTGGTCTGCCAGTATGGGGGCGATCATTTGTGATGTTGGTGACCCGGAAACGTTGCTACAGCCTGTAGATGGTCCGAACGTTGACCTGGAAGTGATTGGCAACGGCTAGTGCCTGGTTCCTCTCTGCTGTCATGAGTCGCGGCATCCTGCTGACGTTGTAATGTGAATGTTTCAACCAGGTTTGGGGGTGCATTTTTTAGGGCTGGTCCTTGTGAACAGCACGTGCAGCATGAGTTGCATGAAAAACATGGAGAACACCGTACCATCTCCCGAGATCAGGTTGTGTTTTTGAGACCATTTCCTGGGTTCCATTATGAGTTTGGGAAGGAATGTCTTTGCTCAGGTCAAGTTGGAGATGTTGTTAAAAATATACAGTCAAAACATTAAATGAGTTTACAGTTATCCGTTGCTGCGAAGGAAAATTCCAAACTGATGTTTCTTTTGCTGCTTAGTATATATTTTTGAAGCTTTGTCATACCCTGAACATCTGTAGCCCTACATAGTTATTTTCAGATGGATGTATTTTTGAAAAAAATGAATGTTACTACATTCATGTGGATAGTAGGTAACCGTGGTTTTATTAAATACTAAACCTTGTAACATATTTTAGATTATAAATTATATATAATCATACTAATTAACTTGTGTCTGTGTTCATATGAAAGTGTGTGAGTTCCCTTTCACAACATACATCTTCACCAGCATTATAGTGATTACACGTAATTTGTTATGGTATCTGTTCAACACACTTTTATCCCTAAGCCAAGGGCAACCCTCCCATACTCTTCCTGCTGTAATAGGTACAGGTAACCCAATTGTCTAAAGCAACACCACTTGCTGCAGAGTTATTGAACAGGTGACCAGGACACAGGTGAGGCAACCCTCCCATACTTTTTCTACTGTAATAGGTACAGGTAACCCAATTGTCTAAAGCAACACCACTTGCTGCAGAGTTATTGAACAGGTGACCAGGACACAGGTGAGGCAACCCTCCCATACTCTTCCTGTTGTAATAGGTACAGGTAACCCAATTGTCTAAAGCAACACCACTTGCTGCAGAGTTATTGAACAGGTGACCAGGACACAGGTGAGGCAACCCTCCCATACTCTTCCTGCTGTAATAGGTACAGGTAACCCAATTGTCTAAAGCAACACCACTTGCTGCAGAGTTATTTAACAGGTGACCAGGACACAGGTGAGGCAACCCTCCCATACTCTTCCTGCTGTAATAGGTACAGGTAACCCAATTGTCTAAAGCAACACCACTTGCTGCAGAGTTATTTAACAGGTGACCAGGACACAGGTGAGGCAACCCTCCCATACTCTTCCTACTGTAATAGGTACAGGTAACCCAATTGTCTAAAGCAACACCACTTGCTGCAGAGTTATTTAACAGGTGACCAGGACACAGGTGAGGCAACCCTCCCATACTCTTCCTGTTGTAATAGGTACAGGTAACCCAATTGTCTAAAGCAACACCACTTGCTGCAGAGTTATTGAACAGGTGACCAGGACACAGGTGAGGCAACCCTCCCATACTCTTCCTACTGTAATAGGTACAGGTAACCCAATTGTCTAAAGCAACACCACTTGCTGCAGAGTTATTGAACAGGTGACCAGGACACAGGTGAGGCAACCCTCCCATACACTTCCTGCTGTAATAAGTACAGGTAACCCAATTGTCTAAAGCAACACCACTTGCTGCAGAGTTATTGAACAGGTGACCAGGACACAGGTGAGGTAACCCAATTGTCTAAAGCAACACCACGTGCTGCATAGTTATTGAACAGGTGACCAGGACACAGGTGAGGCAACCCTCCCATACTCTTCCTGTTGTAATAGGTACAGGTAACCCAATTGTCTAAAGCAACACCACTTGCTGCAGAGTTATTTAACAGGTGACCAGGACAAAAGTAACGTGATTTGTCTGGAATGTGTAGGAAAATATCAGTACAGGCTTTGTAACCTTTCGTCGGGACTGGCGGGACTGTCTTCAGAGTAAGGGTTGTAGGCTGGTGTGTTTCCGATACATGACTACATTACAGGACATTGATCACGGAAGTATTCATGTGATACAGAGAAATATGAAATACTATATGAAGTTTGTGGTTTGATATTCATGATTGTAACTAAATAAATACAATGTAAGTTGTATACTGTCTTTACAGTGGAATCTGTCAAGTCCGGACTCTGTGTAATCCGGTTTTCTCCATAATCCGGACTCAAGTAACTCTCTGAGTCTCAACAATATTGTTCTTAATTTATCATTAAATCTTGCTTTATAATCCGGACTCTCGGACATGTCATCGGTTCCCAATTGCGCAGATCGATGCTCATGCTGTTGATCACTGGATTGTCTGGTCCAGACTCGATTATTTACAGACCGGCGCCATATAGCTGGAATATTGCTGAGTGCGGCGTATAACTAAACTCATTCACTCACTCTCAATTACGGGATTGCGGACTAAAATAACAGTCCCAACAATCAACTTGCTATGAGAACAATGCCTTGTAATCTGGACTTAGCTGACTAAAATAACAGTCTGTTGAATAAACATCTCCCTTACTTCTATTGGGGTCCTAATCGCTGCCCTCCGATATTAATAACTTCGACCTGCATTATTCACAGCAATCACTATCATATTGCATCTGTTCAGGCATCGAAGTGAAGTGTAGTTGACAGAAACTGGATACCTATACATATTTTGTTTCGCCAAAAGTTGTCTAATCCGGACTGCTTTACCATCCGGATAGACAGATTCCACTGTAATATGTGTATTCTGTTTACCATTTTTACTATACACAGTGCAGTGTTTGTGTTTTTCTTAAGGATGTGGTTGGACAGATGTAGACTTGGGCATTGTTTGCCGTTTATTTTTTAAGGATGTGGTTGGACAGATGTAGACTTGGGCATTGTTTGCCGTTTATTTTTTAAGGATGTGGTTGGACAGATGTAGACTTGGGCATTGTTTGCCGTTTATTTTTTAAGGATGTGGTTGGACAGATGTAGACTTGGGCATTGTTTGCCGTTTATTTTTTAAGGATGTGGTTGGACAGATGTAGACTTGGGCATTGTTTGCCGTTTATTTTTTAAGGATGTGGTTGGACAGATGTAGACTTGGGCATTGTTTGCCGTTTATTTTTTAAGGATGTGGTTGGACAGATGTAGACTTGGGCATTGTTTGCCGTTTATTTTTTAAGGATGTGGTTGGACAGATGTAGACTTGGGCATTGTTTGCCGTTTATTTTTTAAGGATGTCGTTGGACAGATGTAGACTTGGGCATTGTTTGCCGTTTATTTTTTAAGGATGTGGTTGGACAGATGTAGACTTGGGCATGCGTTTATTTTTAAGGATTTGCCGTTTATTTTTAAGGATGTGGTTGGACAGATGTAGACTTGGGCATTGTTTGCCGTTTATTTTTAAGGATGTGGTTGGACAGATGTAGACTTGGGCATTGTTTGCGTTTATTTTTAAGGATGTGGTTGGACAGATGTAGACTTGGGCATTGTTTGCCGTTTATTTTTTAAGGATGTGGTTGGACAGATGTAGACTTGGGCATTGTTTGCCGTTTATTTTTTAAGGATGTGGTTGGACAGATGTAGACTTGGGCATTGTTTGCCGTTTATTTTTTAAGGATGTGGTTGGACAGATGTAGACTTGGGCATTGTTTGCCGTTTATTTTTTAAGGATGTGGTTGGACAAATGTAGACTTGGGCATTGTTTGGCATTATTTTTTAAGGATGTGGTTGGACAGATGTAGACTTGGGTATTGTTTACCGTTTATTTTTTAAGGATGTCGTTGGACAGATATGTTGTTGACTTGGGCATTGTTTGTTACTAAGTGTTGGGAATCGGAAACCAATTCCCAACTCTACTGTATATGTATTATAACTGTGTCTTGGCAACCATCATAAGATTTAACCTTTCAGTACTCCGACCTTTCAGATCGGAGATCTGCAAGTCATGTTATCATCATATCTGGACCATCGGAAAAAAAGGCCATCTACTGACTGAATGTTCTACAGCTGCCCTTGTTCGTTCCCTCATTCTTTCCAGAATAGACTATTGTAATAGCTTGCTTTTAAACATCCCACAAGAGCTCTTAAACCGTCTGCAACGCATAGATATTTATTGCGTCGCGTATTGAGCAAAGCACCAAAATTCTCAAGCATGACCCCTATTCTAAGACAGTTACACTGGTTGCCCATAAGAGCTAGAGTGAACTTTAAAGTTTTAACCCTTGTCTACCAGTGCATACTAGGCACTGCTCCAGCCTATCTCAAAGAGCTGTTCAAACCATATCTTCCATGCAGGCAGCTTCGCTCCAGTGACAAAAACTTACTTCACATTCAAAAATGGAAGTTGAAATCCTATGGTTTTCATTCCTTTCAAGTGGCGGCCGCAATAAACTGGAATGAGCTACCAGCTCACCTTAGAACAAGCCCAAAAGTCACATGTTTCAAAGCAAACCTAAAGACATACTTTTTCTCTATGTTTCACAAGTGACTCCTAAATTCTATCTTGTCTGCGCTATGAGCATGCTGTCAGTGTGGATTTAGGGCAATACAAATGGACTAATTATTATTAATTATTATTATTATTACTTGCTGTTTTCTCTATAATTACAGCTGTAGATTATATCCAGTTTCCCAATCTCCATTACAGCTGTTGTACAGTCATGCTATTCATAGGTAAATGGGCTTGTATATACATCTGACTCCTCGCATGTGACTTTCTGAGTAGGAATGCATTTGTTTCACCCATATTTTATTGCTTTCCTGTAAAATCAGGGGATTGTAAAATTGTTTAATCCTGAATACATCACCACTATTTATTGCTAGATTTTGAGTATTTTCAGTTCAATCATTGTTTAAGAAACCCCATAATGCTTTGTGATTTTGTCATAATTTGAGCACTATTGCCACGATTTGTGAAACAACCTTAAGGTCATAGCCTGAAGATTTAAACGATAACTCAAGCATAATTTCCTGTTTGTTATGGAAACTTTATACATGTAGTTCTACAGAAGAGCCTGCAATTGGATTAGGTCATACATTTAAGGTCAAGGTCATGGTGAAGGTGAGTTCTTAGGTCCCTGATATATTTTCAGTATCAAATTATTTTATATGGACATGTAGACATATGGTCACTTTGTAAAAAAATACTTTTTGAAGCTTGCATTTCCATAGGAAACTATCGCAAGATGAATTTTTTTAAATGTCTGTATGTACAAAATGAAATGCAGAATTCTCTAAATACTATTGATATTTTAGACATATGAATCTACATATACTCACCAACACTGAAAACGCACCACTTACAAAAGTTCAGATTACTAAAAGCATGTGTAAGGAATTGATATTTTTTTGAGTGGATAATAACAAATGGATGACTGACAAAAACAGCAACAAAGAAAAGACGCTCATTCATTTAATTGTTCCACAGTCAGAAAGGATCAAACACACGTGGGGTCAAATTGATAAGTCAATATCGCGTGTGACCGCCATTTGCATTGACACATGCAGTTCAACGTCTCCTCATTGAGTCAATAAGCGTCCAAATAGAGTTCTTGAAGATGGCATTCCACTTCTGCAGTAGTGCAGCCTCAAGGTCCCGGATGTTTCGCATCTGTTGTCGCCGTGAAAGACTTTGACCAATTTTGTCCTACAAGTGGTCCATGGGGGATACATCTGCCGACAATGTTGCCCAATAAATAACCTGGATGTGTTGCTTGGCCAGATACTGCAACGAAAATCTAGCTGTGTGTGCCCGTGCGTTGTCCTGTTGAAAAGTATGGACATCTTGGTGGTGATTGAAGACAGATACGATGTAATTCTGAAGAATCTGCTCACGGTAATATAGGGCATTAACTCTCCCTTGACAGACATGAAGGCAGTCCTGTGATTGTAATTTATTCCACCCCAGACCATGACATCCCCACCACCCAAAAAGTCTGTCTGAACCAAACACTCATCAGCATAACGTTCACCACATCTACGCCAAACACGTAATCGGCCATCAGCATTACGTAGATTGAGACGTGACTCGTCAGTGACTACCACACCATGCAATTGTTGTAACCTTTACTGAACATGCCGGTTAGCCAATTGTATACACTCATTATGGTGTCTGTCAGTCAGAATTGGTCCAACGTAAGGACGTCAAGCATGGGGCCCTGTAGCATGTAGACGGTGTCGCATAGTGTCAGCGCTGATGACCCCACGTTGACCTTGAACTAGTGCAGCAGTCCTGGCAGTCGGCAGTGTTCGATCACAGACATGGTCATTGTCAATATGGCGATCCTGACAGGGCGTCGTGACACGTTGTTGCCAAGGTCGTTGAAGGTCATGGGTGCTGCCTAATGATTTAGGAGTGGCCAAGCCCAAGTTGTCGAGCAATATCCCTGCTGCTGGTGCCAACCTGAATCATGCCTAGTGCACGTTCTCTTTCGTGAGGTGTTAACCTTGGCATCTCTGTCCTCGTTTCACAATCGTTAGTGAAGCAATGAGAATCGTTTCTCATACACCTGCTTTTAATGTCACAGTCAGCATGATTTCAGAATGAAATAAGCGCTATTTCCATGGCATGGCTGCATGTTGATGCGTTTTGGGATTAAAAGCCATACTGTGAACAGGAATTTGTTTCTAAAGCATTTTTATGCCCCCAGCCAAATATGGCGGGGGCTGGGAGGGTTACCCTCCGTATATGGAGGGTTACCCTCCGTATCCGTCTGTCCGTGTGAAACAGGGAATGTACTCGATCCACTTCTCCACAAATAACGCTCTGTGGAATTCAATGAACTTATACATGGGCTTTCTTGGGACTCTGATGGTGTGCATCTCATATTTTGTTTTTGTATTTTATTGTTTTTTTTTGTAAGTTTAGAGACATTTGAACTTATGTACATTTTGCTGAATTTCTCTATGATGATAGTGTAATAGGGGATGAAGTCTATTCACTTCTCCACAAAAACTGCTCAACAGAATTGAATGAACTTCTACATGTTTTTCGTAGGGACTCTAAAGGTGTTTTTTATGAAATTTCTTAATTTTGTCACTTTTACAGATGTTTGAACTTAGTTGAATTTGGTTCTATTCATCCTGTTTGTTCCATCCAACGGGGGAGTGTACGTTATCCACTTCTCCTCAAAAACTGCTTTATGGAATTCAATTACATTACACATGTGTTTTATAGGGACTCTAAGGGTGTGCATCTCATATTTTGATTTTGTATTTTATTTATTTTTCCAATTTTAATGCCGTTTGAACTTAGATAAATTTTGTTGAATTTCTCTCTGAATATAGTGTTATAGGGGATGAAGTCTATCCACTTCTCCACAAAAGCTGCTCAACAGAATTGATTGAGCTTCTACGTGTGTTTCATTGGGACTCTAAAGGTGTGCATTTCATACCTTGTTCATCCAATTTCTTAATTTTGTCACTTCTACAGATGTTTGAACTTAGTTGAATTTTGTTCTATTCATCCTGTTCGTCCCATGCAACAGGGGGTGTACTTTATCCACTTCTCCTCAAAAAACACTGCACAAAACGCATTTAGCTTACATATGTCTTTTATAGAGACTCTAAAGGTGTGCATCTCATATTTTGTTTTTGTATTTTATATTTTTTTGTATGTTTAGAGACATTTGAACTTAGATAAATTTTGTTGAATTTCTCTCTGATAGTAAAATAGGGGATTAAGTCTATCCACTTCTCCACAAAAACTTCTCAACAGAATTGTAGAAATTAATCACCAGAGCACACTCAGTGTAGGGAACTCTTCCTACAGCAGCGGGGGCATCCGTGTCCCTGGACGCAGATTGTTCTTGTTTCAACTAGACATGCCCTGCGATTCTTGTTAGTCATATTCATTGATAACTGTCATGCTGAAATACATCTTGATGAAAATGTGGACAATTTTAGACTGGTGCGTTTTCAATGTTGGTGAGTATATTATGAAATACAGATTTTAAGGAACAGGTTTTTATTCTATGATTTGTTCAGTCACTTGAATCTTGAATAAAAATTAAGACATTTACCTACCATCTCAAAATGAAAATTCTCTTGTATATAAATATATTCTCATTTTACCACAAGAAAAAACATTCATTCTCTCAAGTTGATGCATACCATAATATATAATGTTCATGATTACAGAAGAAGCGCTGCATACTTGCAGCTGGGCATTGAAGGAATAAGGTTTTGAGCAGCCTTCAGTAAGGGTCAAGGTCACTCTCAAGTTGTTGGTGCTCCTTAAAAATAATTGTATTGAACCTTCTCCTAGCTGTTCACATGACATGTTTGGATTAGCTAGCACCACTGTTTTCAGCTAGAACTGGCCAAGCACATGATTTGCAGAAATGGATGTATCGGAACAGGAAGTGAATAAACCTTCTTGTTGAAAATGCCTCAGGAGCAAGAGTAGTGCCCCGGTCTTTAACTATATTGAGCAGCTGAGCGGAGCTGGATATCGGCGCTATACAAATGTATATATGATGATGATGATGATAGCTGGACATCATTAGACATGTGTTACCCACTAGAGGTGAAGTAATGAAACCTGAAAAAATCATGCTAGTTCGTTTTAAGGTAGTAAGAGGTATGAGACTTTCTGTTTTAAAGCTTGTCTTGCATGTGACTCTCAAACCAGAAGTGACGTCATGAAACCAGTATCATGACCTTCGTATTAACTTGGTAAGGTAGTCAAATAGTTAGAGGCAAGGGACTCTGTGTGAATGTCATACTGCATGTGAGGTGTATATTCCCTGAACAGTAGGTGGACACATTCATCCAGAAGTGTTTCTAACTTTATAATTATAGTAGCTGTTTAAAGAGGACTTTCTGCTTTAATAGTGTTCTGGATTGGTAGGTTTTTCTGAAGAGGAATGTCATCAGACTGGAAGTGATGTCGTTACAGTGGAAATGCCTTTAGCAGGTTCCTCTTGAAGTCAGCTCGAGGCAAGTTCCTTTTTCTTGTAGAGGTTGTAGTAGGTATGCATGTCACCAAGCTGAAGAAAGGGTATCCACCTGGACACAGTGAGCTGGCAGGAATCACTGCATGTGTTGTCAAGCAATGGTGTTAAAGGCCTGCTGTCTTTGCAAGTACTTGCTACACTTGTCTTGTTATCTGCTTTTTCAGCTTAAAAAACTTTGATCTTTAAATCATGTAAATGAACCTAAATAGAGTGATGGCCAGACTGAATAACTGAGCTTGTGACGGCATTCATAATATGTTTGGCCCGAACTCTATAAAGGTTCATACTCTAGTGAACTCAAAGCGCAAGTACATTCTTGTGAGTTGTTTTTTTTGTCTCAGAAGAAGTCAGAAATAACGTTTCCGTATTTGATTTTCCCAAGAATGTGGAAGTTGACATTAGTGTTTACGGCATTTCAAAAATGCAGTAATGTTTTACAGAGTTACATTCATCAACATTTTCATTGGATGTATGACTGTATGATCATGAATGCTGAAGTTGCCATGGTTTCAGTTCACCATGGCAGATGGTGTGAGAGGGTGGTATGGCATAACACCTGGGTTAGTATTTAGTCATGTCAGTGATACAATACTCTAAACTATTCAAACTGTAAAGTGATAAATACATTATATGACTTGCATTCAAACATCGCACAATTTAGCTGACGTTTTTAATGAATTAGAAAATATTTTCTTCAAAATGTTACACTACAGTACTCACAGCACATTGCTCAGCAGCCAGATTGTAATATTTCACTCACGCACTCATCGAAATGGGTAGTGACATGAGTTGGCATTCTGTCTTTCTCTCTGATACTGAACTACCTGAGGGAAGTTAATCTGTATCATAAACTGTAACTGTGAAATGTAGCAACCATAAATTGTAACTATGAAACGAAACAAACCGCCTGCCTTTAAATTTGATGCTATGATTTTTTCTGCTTTTGAATGACAATGCAATAAATAAATGTCTTTGAAATAAAACTCATTCCGAGTATGTACTTACAATATTTACTAATGCAAACTTGTTCTCGTCACTATATGGCTGGAAAAATGCTCTGTCTTTCTCTACAGGGACATATTTATAGTTCGGGTACTGCAAAATAAGTGAAGAACTGCTGATGCAGCATTAACCCATATTCACTGCTACTCAGAAAACCCTGTTAGAATCTAGGTGATAATCAGAAGATAAAGCTACTCTGTTTTCAATTTTGCGGTCCTTTATCGTTGATTTAAGACCGCTAAACGTTTAATTTAAAACCTCATGCTAACTCTTTCGGTTTTTATATTACATTTAGTCTTAAATCAACGATAAAGGACCGCAAAATTGAAAACAGAGTAGCTTTATCTTCATTCTAGCACGACTGATAAGCGTTTTAAAACCAAACTGTTTGGCGCGCAAGAACACAAGGCGGGAAGGGGCTTTCCTGGAAATCTCTTGGAATCGTGCCGTTGAGGGACAGGTTGTGAATTGAACAAAATAAGACATTTTCAACAACATAAATGCTTTATTTCAGGAACCAGCATGCTTGTATTTGTAACAAGTAACATACATAAATAAAAAAAATACGGTTTATACTGTGAGCAAATACAATTATTTGATTTTCCTCAAGCGAATTATTGATCTCCCCTACTGTATGACAATCGACTCGCCCAAATTCAAGCCGTGAACTCGCTAAGTTTAGCCGCAGCTAACTTTATTCACGGAAATAATTGTTGATAACCACCCTACTATTCCCAATTTGGAAAAGACCTGACATGCCACGTTTTATGTGGGATACATGGACAGTGAGAGTGGAAGGACTGGGCATTACGGCCGGGACGGAAGCGGTCAGGTTAAGACGTGTGGGCCGATGTGTGTTGTCGACGTCAACACACGTAGATCTGGACCCGGTTTGAATATACTGCCGCTTTTGGGCTGCTGAGGGATTTTCCAGCTTCGTAGTTTCTTCACTGGGATTAGGGTCAAGAAATTCTTCTTCAAACCATTCGCTTTTTACTTCAAAAACACCAAAGATGCTGCCGAGATAGAAATTGCCGATGTCCGACATGTTTGTTTACAAACAATAGGGTCAACGAGTTCATTGTATTCATACGCGGTGAATCGGTCACTTTAATTAGCGGTCTTAAACTGCCATTTGAGTACGGTTTTAATGAGCTGTCAGCCAGTCAGAATCGAGTATCACACAATGTCGTGCTAGAATTTCTCTTCAACAACCCATGATGCTTGTTTTATGCGGCAACTGACAGGATTGAGTTTTCAGACTCGCTGACCTGGTTGACACATGTAATTGTAGCCCAATGATGCTCATGATGTCACTCACTGGGTTGCCTGGTCCAGATTCAATCATTTACAAACATCCGTCATACTAGCTGGAAGATTGTTGTGTGCGGTGTTAAACAACCAACAAAACACAAAACATCCTCAGGAAGTAAAAGTCTGACTGCTGATCATACAGTACCTCTACACTGGGGTATAATCAGTGACATTAAGTTTTCTTAAAACATCATTTCTTTCTTAAACATATTATCTGCCGGGATAGTACTGGAGTATTGCTAAAAGCGACGTAAAACCCTGACTCGCTCACTCACATAACATACTAAACTTGAAAAGCTAGAACTAAATAAGCTGAAATGGGTTTTTTATTTATATTTTTTATTTAATTTTTCATATGGAACTCTATCTGCCCCAACAATATTCAGAATTATAGAAAACATGATATCTTCAATCTCAGATACTGCTGTACCAGAGGCGTGATAACTGATGCTGTACAGTAATGTTGTTTTCAAATGATAAGAACATGAGACTGAGATTGACAATGCTGTCTTGTCGCTTCCACCAGAACACAATCTACAACCATACATTCCTCACTTGATTGCTGTTGAAATTTGCTACATATGACATCCTGTCACAACCTGACCTGAGGTGAGCAACAGTGCACTGAGGCTGGTTTTGTGTGTTGGGAACTTGGCTAACACACTGAATCCTGGGAATATATTATGGAATTGTTGAATATGTATGTGGATTTAAGGATTACCCAGTAAGTGTCCCTCGCAATCACTAATGAAAAAAAAAAGTATTGGCGACTTTATTATTGTTCTTATTTCAGTAAACTAAGTTTATAACAGTCAAACTTGCAATGTATAACAAACTATAACTAACTTTATAACAGTCAAACTTGCAATGTATAACAAACTATAACAGGCTAAAATTTGTGGTCCCCTTCAGTTCGCTATGACAATGGGGCGATAGGGTAGCGTTATGGTTAAAGTGTTCGTTTGTCATGCTGAAGACACGGGTTCAATTCCCCACGTGGGTACATTGTGTGAAGCCCATTTCTGGTGTCCCCTACCGTGATATTGACAAAAGCGGCGTAAAACCATACTCACTCACTCCTGACCATATTTTATTGTATTTGTAAATTCAGAGTTAGTTTGAAGATATATTTTGTAGTTCCATTCAATGCAGGAATAGTACATATAAATTAAAATATGTCCTCCTTTATCATTAGTTTTTGGTCGTCTTATTAGTAAAATACAAATGACCTCAACAAGGACATCAAATTATTTCTTAGTTTGGAAATTTATGATTCCAATTATTTAATTTGTTTTGCATTTTGTGAAGACAGGTCTGGGTGCCGTTGTACAAAACAATCTTAGCACTAAGGTGACCGTAACTCCCATACCTTAACATGGACTTAAGGCAACCTTAGCGCTAAGGTTCTTTGAACAACGGCACCCAGGAGTTTTACAACGGCACCCAGGTCTATGGAAGCCGTGAGGCTGACCGCCCTATTGTGGAGTTTCACAGCCCTGGCTGTGTTGATGCAGTCTGTATCAGGTGAGGCTGGGCTGCCGCCTATATTGTGTTGATGCAGTCTGTATCAGGTGAGGCTGGGCTGCCGCCTATATTGTGTTGATGCAGTCTGTATCAGGTGAGGCTGGGCTTCCGCCTATATTGTGTTGATGCAGTCTGTCAGGTTGGCTGGGCTGCCGCTATAGTCTGTGCAGTCTGTAGGTGTGAGGCTGGGCTGCCGCCTATATTGTGTTGATGCAGTCTGTATCAGGTGAGGCTGCTGTCATATATTGTGTTGATGCAGTCTGTATCAGGTGAGGCTGGGCTGCCGCCTATATTGTGTTGATGCAGTCTGTATCAGGTGAGGCTGGGCTGCCGCCTATATTGTGTTGATGCAGTCTGTATCAGGTGAGGCTGGGCTGCCGCCTATATTGTGTTGATGCAGTCTGTATCAGGTGAGGCTGGGCTGCCGCCTATATTGTGTTGATGCAGTCTGTATCAGGTGAGGCTGGGCTGCCGCCTATATTGTGTTGATGCAGTCTGTATCAGGTGAGGCTGGGCTGCCGCCTATCTTCAGACAGACGTGACAGCCATGAAATACTGACACTTTGTTCACACCATATACATGTCACACAATGTCGCTGCTGCTCAAACTCTCCCGCTATTTAGGTTTACGTGAGTTTGCTTTTGTCATGTTGTCAGCCTCACATTCTATTGTTTATGGTGATCCAGTTGTCAAATCAAAAAAACAAAACTGTTGACACAACAGTGTTTACACAGGTTGCTCAAGATAGACCAATCAATACTGTACATCCAGTAGGATTGCAGTGTGTCAATTGTCTGTGTGGGTGGTTGAGGAAATACTTTTGTCTGGCTTGATCTTTCTACTAATATTTAGTATTTTTAGTTGAAGGCCTGTGATGGATATCTCTAGTTAGTGAGTTTAAATCTTTACTGCTTTTAGCAATATTCCATCAATATTTTGGTGGGGAACACCAGAATGGGCTTTAAATATTGTACCCATGTTGGGAATCAAACCCAGATCTTCAGCATGAGGAGCGAACACTTAGCCACTAGGCTACCCCACGGCCCTGGTTATTTCTAGTAATAACGTGTGGTCTATTTTCTAAATCAATAACAGCCTGGCATTGAGATGGTTGGTAGCTTGAACAAGAATTCTTACTGTTAGATTGTAATGAAGGTTGCAACCACTACATTATCCCTTCATTATGTCTCCCCCCGAAGGGTCGGGAGATATATGCAACAATTTGGACTTTGTCCTCTTGAAAGGTAAAGTTCGTTTCCAGAGCATAATTCTGAAACTAACTTACCCATCTTCACCAGATTTGCTATACTGCCTCTCCACATCATGCAGATGGGCCTTTTGGGTTGATTTTTCTGTTTCAATGGCAACAAATTTGAAGGAATCAAATGAATTGTTTGAGGTCTCAACGTTGAATTGGGGGAAGGGGAGACATTTGTTTTTACAAGTGAAAATACTTTCTAGTGACATGTTGACATGACAAGTCTTGTGGGCTGGACCACATTTCCAGCATTGGCTTTTTGTGAGTGAGTGAGTGATCCAGTTTAGTTTTAGCAATATTTTTGCTGTAAGCAATATTCCAGCATTGTCACTGCAGATGACACCAAAAAATGAGGTTTATATGAGGAATCGAGTCCAGGCCTTTGGAATGACAAGAGAGCTTCTTTCACCACTAGGCTTCCCAACTGGGTGTCAGAAATAGAGAATTCAGTTAATTATTAGTAACTTACCATTTATCATTCAAGATACAGTTTATTGGATCTTGTAACACTAGATGTAGCTGTATATATACATTTTATGACATATATGTATTATAATGTGTGCCATATTTGCACTTACTGTACAGGACACAACACACATTGTGTGGCATGTGTTAACCGATATATTGTGTGCCATGTGTTGACCGATATATTGTGTGCAATGTGTTGACCGATATATTGTGTGCCAAGTGACAACAGTTATGTTGTGTCCCATGTGACGACCGTTATGTTGTGTGTCATGTGATGACCGATATATTGTGTGCAATCTGATGACTGATATACTGAGTGCCATGTGATGGCAAATATATTGTGTGTCATCTGATGACCGATATATTCACTGGGTATTTAAAATAGGCACAATATGCCTCCTATGACTGAATATAAAATAAATGTGACAACCACTATATTGTGTGCCATGTGATGACCGATATATTGTGTGCCATGTGATGACCGATATATTGTGTGCCATGTGATGACCGATATATTGTGTGCCATGTGATAACTGATATATTGTGTGCCATGTGACGACCGATATATTGTGTGCCATGTGATAACTGATATATTGTGTGCCATGTGATGACCGACAAATTGTGTACCATGTGATGACCGATATATTGTGTGCCATGTGATAACTGATATATTGTGTGCCATGTGATGACCGATATATTGTGTGCCATGTGATGACCGATATATTGTGTGCCATGTGATAACTGATATATTGTGTGCCATGTGATGACCGATATATTGTGTGCCATGTGATGACCGATATATTGTGTGCCATGTGATGACCGATATATTGTGTGCCATGTGATGACTGATATATTGTGTACCATGTGACGACCAATATATTGTGCCATGTGATAACCGATATATTGTGTGCCATGTGATAACCGATATATTGTGTGCCATGTGACGACTGATATATTGTGTGCCATGTGATGACAGATATATTGTGTGCCATGTGATAACTGATATATTGTGTGCCATGTGACGACCAATATATATATTATGTGTCATCTGATGACCGATATATTCACTGGGTATTTAAAATAGGCGCAATATGCCTCCTATGACTGAATATAAAATAAATTCACAAGGAAAATTGAATGATCCTAATAGCATAACAACTTATTATCAATGCATCCATCACAAAAAGTGTAGTTATATTTCTTTACGTTTTTTTATTTACTGATCGATATGTTCATCATGCATGTATTGACATTAATGCAGTGGATATTCTGTTAAAAATCGGTGTTACATATGGTTGATTTACTAAAACATGGATGTAATTAACACGATTAACTTGTGAGTTTATGAAGCGTGTTACATGCTTGGGACGGCACATCATATTTAGAAGTCAGCATTTTGAGAAAAATATTTATAAATACAGCATGCCTATTTATGTAAAAATAATCAGTCAGCTAATTCGATCAGACTGAGTGGTGAATATGTAAATTAAAACATGTTAGTAAATGAGTAATGGCTGAAAATGTTATTTTGAGCCCTGTTGTTATGACACATATACACAAGCACAAAAGTTAAGCTCCACTCACTTTGTATCAGATATATATCATTTGCTTTACCCCCCATGGCCATGTCCTGTGTTATAGTCTTATGAAAGTTTTGTCTTGAAGGTTTTCAAGACCCTTGGTGTAATCACAGTGAGTTAAAGAGTTTAGTTTTTCACCAGCCATATTCCGGCAATATCATAGAGTCAGGCAGCAGAAATGGGCTTCACACATTGTACCCATGTGGGGAATCAAACCCAGGCTTGCGGCATGACGAGTGAATGCGTTAAGCGCTTGGGTACCTCACTGCCCCCTGGTGTAATCACAGCTTCTCAGTGATTCATTTATATAATTTTCACTGCTGTTCTGCCTTTGATTGCCTGACAGAAACTGCTTTGTCACATAACTTAAACTGGTTATTTTCGGGCCTTGATGATTTATCTTATCATAAGGGTGCTTGAATTTTTATATGTCAGGGCAAAAGTATTTTGATGTTATTTCGTCTTCTGCTTGCTGTGCTTTTTTACATCCCATGATATAACCATGTCTTTCGACCACCTGGAGGTTGTGTGCACATCAGCAACAGAACGTTAGTTACCGTAGCTTAGATCTGGGTTAGAATCGGTCTTCAACACCCCATGCATGTCGTAAGAGGCGACTAACAGGATCGGAATGTCCGACACATATCATCATATCCCAGTTGCATAGATCTATGCTCATGATGTACATCACTACATTGTCTAATCCAGACTTGATTAATAGACTGCTGCCCTATAGGCGAGTGCTGTGTTAAACAACAAGCAAAATGATAGTCATTGGAATGTGTTCAGTAACATCTTCATTGACAGATCAGCTGTCCAGTCATTAGTCCAAGCACTGGTTATCTCACGATTGGACTATTGCAACTCCCTGATGTTTGGCATATCGCAGCAAACTCTCAACAAACTCACCAGTACAAAATGCAGCAGCAAGACTCATCACTGGTGCAGGCAAATATGAACACATCACGCCAACATTACGTACACTGCATTGGCTGCCAATCAGACAAAGAATTGTCTTCAAGGTGTTGGTGTTTGTGCACAAGGCCCTTCACAACCAAGCTCCAGAATACCTGACTGAACTAGTGTCATGGTATCAGCCATCACGAACCCTGAGATCAGCCTCTTTAAAACAAGCAGTAGTGCCCTCTACCCGCAGAGCGAGTTATGGCGATAGAGCTTTTGCCAAAGCAGGTCCTCTGTTATGGAACCAACTACCTGAAAACTTGAAAAACTTGTCAGACATAATTCCATTCAAAAAAGAACTAAAAACAGTTCTTTTCCACAGAGCATTCGACCAAGCGCCTTAGAGCAAACCTTGGATTCAGGCGCTATACAAATTTTAACATTAATTAATTAATATGTCACTATTTTCTAAAGGTATGTTGAACTTCACAGCATATAAATGTTTCATGATACATTTGGAGTGGTGCTTGACTCTCTCCTAGGTGTATATTTTGTGTGCTGCACTGGAACAAGATGATGGTGCATCTAGAAAGCACTGCAGGGCATGTAGCTCTAGGACGTTATGTTTTCCTTGTCTCTCAGATCTGACATGTATGTCCCGTGTGTTTTGTATCATTACTCACTCTGATGGAAGATACATCACTTACAGTGAATAGTCTCGTCTGTTTTACCAGTCACATGACAAGTGTAAGATGGAAGGTGTTATATATCAAGATATGTATCAAGAAAGGCAGAATGTCTTTTATATGCACATACGGTAATTGATTTCATATTGTCATATTTTTCCTTATCCTGACTCATGCTCTTTTTGCTTGTCTTCTTCTTCTTGCGAACATAGTGGAACACTTGTATCTCCCTAATTGAAGCTCCCTTCAATTTAAAATCACTAATTAGTATTCACCACGAGTTACCTCCTTTCCACAAGCGCGGGAACGAGGGCGCCACCTCTACCCATGTGCCTCACTCTCTCCTTCTTCGCCCAGTGAGCTGGACGTGAGAGCGCCTGTGTCTCCCGACACACTATATCCTTTGAATTATATTTAGTTAGTTACCTCGTATAGACATCTATAGAGGTTTAGCTAGTATCCTTCAACGATTATATATTGATATTTAGTCGTTTTCTACAGTTTATTCACGGGACTGCGTGTTTGTTTCAGTGGATTACGTTGATGAAAATTCTGTACTATTGCAGATTACGCTTTTTATGCTGCTGCTGATCCGCCTTTAATATGATGTACGGCCATGTTTATTATATTCACATTGCAGTTGCGGTACTAATTTATCCAATTCTACCTTTTATTAATATTTACTTTGCGTTTGGCACCACAGCAGATAGGTCGCGTATGCAGAGTCTAGTATGACTGATACACGAACCCCTCGCCAGTCTACTGCTGTTGGCCGACTCCTCCCGTGTGGTGTTCCGCTAGAGTGGTGGAGAGGTGTGGGGCGTAGTCCGCCATCTCCAAGAAGCATCCTGCTTCCCCAGACATCCCATCGTCGCAGCAGAAGACTAGAGGGTTTTCTACTACATCTCAACAGCCGAGATCGTTCCTTATCGCAGTTTTGGGCCTGTATGATGATCAGCCGGTCTTCATACCGGATGTACATCAAAGATTGACCGATGTCGGCACAGATCAGCATGCAGCCTGATGTACCAACGAGATATGGGATGATCGTCCTGAGGGTCCCATCATTACCAACACTCAACGCAGACGCCGCGTACACCCAGCGCAGCGCCGACCTCTGAGGAAAATCAACGAAGTCTACTAGGACTTTTCAACCGAGATTGTTCCAGCCGATGACCTGGACCTCTAAGATGATCAGCTGATCATCATCCCCGACGACGCCACAAGAAGCGACCGGTGACAGCTACAACGACATCAGCAGAGATCACCATGCAGCCTGATGCCTCTACACTGATGTCGGACGATTTTCGGTGGACCCCTCCATTAACACCGCAGATAAAGCACCGACGACCTCGCCGCAGACCATCCCAGAAGACATGATGCGACAAATTATGAACATCATGGAGGACCACTATAATCTGGCGGTAGCAGGGTCCGAAGCCGAAGGCTCCAACGTGAACAACACCCAGAGGCACCCCGTCAACGTAGCAGCCAGGACGATGTCACCTTCACGAAGAAGTCACGGACCACCTTGACGAAGGACCTAGATGTACAGCCTTGAAGGCCTTCGCGAAAGGTGGAAAGGACCTAGATGTACAGCCTTCGGCGGAAAGAACCTAGATGTACAGCCTTCGGCGAAGGACTTCGGCGAAGGCAGGATAGATCATCACCTTATGCGGTTTCATCCCTAGATGTGGACTCGGACCATCAGACATCACGGAAGCCTTCGGCGAAGGTCATATCGTCGTTCCCGGACGGACGCAGAGGAAGCTTGGCGAAGGCATGCGCATGAGACACCTGAATCCAGATCATCATCATCTAGAAGGACATCGAGGGACTATACAAGAGCTTCGCGAAACTATCAACGTTCCCCTCACAAGTCTCCGAGAAGATCAACCCATAGACAAGTTGATCATCGATATCAAGTATAAGAACTACAATCGTATATTGGTTCTGTTGAATCCATGACGAGACACGATGTTCGCTGGCCTAAATAGATCTAGAACGATCAATTAGACACTTATCACCAGACTTCGTAACACGACTTCTGAATATGATAAGATGATCCATGCGGCCCTACTTAGGCAAGCGCCACGATCCCACATCCTGTTAAACACAGAGGCTGTTCACGGCAAGCCATATATATATTTATATATATATATATATATACTAATCGGGCTTTTTGACTTCGACACCTTCGCGATGGTCGCTAAGGCTAAGTGGCTCCAAGTCTACTTCACCCAGAAGATCTAGAAGGGATACTTCGAGAACTTCGCGAAGTCTCTCGGCGTTCACCGAGGAAGTCTCCTCCAAGGTTTCCATATACTAGCCACTCGTCATATATAGCTACTCGTCAGTCCGTTCAAGGACGCCGCATAAGTTGATTATCAACTGTATGCCAGATGCCGTCTATAAGCCTCACTGCGAAGATAATTGCTCAGGCTATTTACAACACAGAACGCCGCTGTATTATTAGTCAACGACATTTCATAGATCTTCACAGAAATCAACTATTCCGTATAAATTGCTAATATACAATCCCGGACGGCGATACGATTATCTACATGCGTGACCATTACGCATATCTGCAGACAATTCAATATCGAAATTGAACAGCAGCCTTGTTACAGCTTAGTATAACTCTTAATCGTCAAAGTTTCTGAGAAGAAATATGTACAACAAGTTCAACGTTAATTCTACAATTATGACGATACATTCATGTATACAGTCTACAAGCTCACAACTTGCAAGTTGTTTATACCCCTTATATATAAGGAAGTCGGAATTATATTCAAAACTGAAATTACTTTCACGACAACCAGGAAAATAACCTACCCAGCATAAAATTACAGAGCGAGATATTTGGCCGGAGGTTTCAGCGATTACCATTAACCCTCGAAACACGTGGTCACCGGATAACTTCGAAGCTACGGTGAAGACCGGCGTTTATGCTAATATCAACGACGACAAGAATTTATTCAAGGTGGGTTTTTCCCGCTACACCGGTGACATCACAGCTGGTATTATACAGAATCAAAATGCCTTGTTCTGATTGGACCGCTGAGGGACAACGCACCTACACAGAGGTCGATCTCAATTCACAGTTCAAGACTTACGTCACAAGTGACAACTATATATCAGTGAACGAGCAAGCCTCATTACAGTCCAGTTAACCTGAACATTCATGATTAGACTGCCTTTCTTCAAGTTAGAGACCTCCCCTGTCAAGTTAAGACGAGGGATCGGCAGTCAGGCGATTTTACATAAAGTTCAACGAGGACAGACACACCTGGTTTGTGCACCTACATCGTCAAGGACTTCGCAGCAATTACCTAGACGAAAGATACAAGTGGATCTAAATCCACAGCATTTCAGACTACAGCTGAATTTCATCAAGCGACTAACACAACTAGATGGTTAGTAAACCTACTAAACTTCTGTTTGGAGAATAAAACGGAAATTTCACGCCCAACCTGGGGATATGAATATAGTGCTCCAACACCTCACAAGTGAGGTTTATGAACACGCCTGGATGACATACTTGGACCCCATGATACGATGATTCTATCAAGATGGCCAGCAAGAGCACTGTAAATTTATCTCCACCAAACCAAACAGGAGAAAAAAATGCAACAGATTATTTCCTCTATCATCAACTTACGCAGAGTGAAGTCTCATGTACTATATCTCCATTTGGATCAGAACTGTCATACTACGTGCATATGCGGATGGACCTATTCCGACCCTCCATGAGCTTAATACTCATGATATTATAGCTTAACTTCTACAATTGTTCTACACAAATGTGATTGAAATAATGGAGGGTTTATTTCTGAAAACCGATATGGTGGTTGCAAACCATTATCTGAGAGATATCACCACCGAGGACGTCTCAGGTATACACCAATTGATCCCATGGTCCTCGCACAACAGCTGACAGTTTCTCGGAGAAGATAAGTCAATCTAACAGATTTTACTTATCTTATAACAATACTAAATAGCTTCATGCTATATATAATTTACTTAAGTTCCTTTTATCATCACAGTACTATGATTATTACATCATACAATATATAAGTTAACAACTCTACAGAGTTTGTTATTATATATATTTACCTTAAGTTATTCATATCTTAAGAGTAATACTATGGTTACATGATAAATGCATTAGCCTAACAAACTCTACAGAGTTTTTGGCTATTTTATACATAGCTTAAGTTAATTAAGCTAACAAACTCTAATGGAGTTTTACTATTATATAGGTAACTTAAGCTAATTATACCTTAAGCATAGTACTATACTCATATTATTAAAATATATTGGCTAACAAACTCTAAGGAGTTTTGCTATTATATAGGTAGCTTAAGCTTATTCATATCTTAAGCTTAGTACTATGTTTATATCATATAAGTAGATTAGCTAACAAACTCTAAAGAGTTTTTGCTATTTGGCTTAAGTATCATCATATTTCTAAGCAATATGGTTATATTATAACATGTATTAGCTAACAAACTCTACAGAGTTTTAGCTATTATATATGTAACTTAAGCTTATTCATATCTTAAGCGCTAGTACTATGTTTATATCATATAGGTATATTAGCTATCAAAACTCTAAAAGAGGTTTTGCTATTATATATTTCGCTTAAGTTTCATCATATTTTAAGCTTTTATGGTTACATTATAACATGTATTAGCTAACAAACTCTCACGGAGTTCTTGCTATTATATATGTAGCTTAAGTTTTCCTTCATAAGCTCAATACTAGGTTTATATCATAGCTAACAAACTCTAAAGGGTTGTTTTCGCTATTATACAATTAGCTTAAGTTTCATCATATCTTAAGCAGTATGTTTACATTATAAAGGTATTAGCTAACAAAACTCGACGGAGTTTTGTTATTATATATATATAGCTTAAGTTTCATCATAACTTAAGCTCAGTACTATGTTTTTAACATAAAAGTATATTAGTTAATAAACTCTAAGGAGTTTATTTTGCTATATACATTTAGCTTAAGTCTAATCTTATCTTAAGCTTAGTACTATGGTTACACTATAAACATATTAGCTAATAAACTCTACAGAGTTTTTTGGCTATTATATATGTAGCTTAAGTTAATAATATCTTAAGCACAATACTATACTCATATTGTAAAATATATTAGCTAACAAACTCTCACGGAGTTTTGCTATTATATATGTAGCTTAAGTTCATTATATCTTAAGCACACTACTATACTCATATTGTAAGATATATTAGCTAACAAACTCCTAACGGAGTTTTGCTATTATATATGTAGCTTAAGTTAATTATATCTTAAGCACACTACTATACTCATATTGTAAAAATATATTAGCTAACAAAACCCTGCACGGGTTTTGCTATATATATGTAGCTTAAGTTAATTATATCTTAAGCTCAGTACTATACTAATATTGTAAATATATATTAGCTAACAAACTCTACAGAGTTTGGCTATTATATATGTAGCTTAAGTTAATTATAGCTTAAGCACAGTACTATACTCATATTATAAAAATATATTAGCTAACAAACTCTACAGAGTTTGGCTATTATATATGTAGCTTAAGTTAATTATAGCTTAAGCACAGTACTATACTCATATTATAAAAATATATTAGCTAACAAACTCTACAGAGTTTTGCTATTATATATGTAGCTAAAGCTTATTCATATCTTAAGCTCAGCATTATATCTATATCATATAAGTATATTAACTAACAAACTCTAAAGAGTTTGCTATTATATAATTAGCTTAAGTTTAATCATATCTTAAGCTTAGTACTATGTTATATCTTAAAAGTATTTTAGCTAACAAACTCTAAGGAGTTTATACTAGCATATTAACAAGCTTAAGTCTATTAGTCTTAAGCATTGTATTAATGTTATATATACTTTATCATAATAAGTACATGGTAATAACCTTTTATATGGCAGCTGATAAGTTAGCAGCAGGAATTCATCAGTTCAGTGCCTTTATGAAGTTCCCATAGGGTTATTACAATCATCACAGTTCAAATCACTAATTATTAAAAATCCAAAGTATTAGATATTCCCACCTCCGTTCTGTAGGATACTACAAGCAAAAAGAGCATGAGTCAGGATAAGGAAAAATATGTAATTTTTGGAGTAAAATTGATATTTTATACTTATCCTGACTCATGAGGTCAGCCCTCCCATCCTCCCCAAATAACACTTTGGATTTCCCTGTAAATTCAAATGTTGGGCTCAGTATATGAGGAGAGAGTGAGGCACATGGGTAGAGGTGGCGCCCTCGTTCCCGAGCTTGTGGAAAGGAGGTAACTCGTGGTGAATACTAATTAGTGATTTTAAATTGAAGGGAGCTTCAATTAGGGAGATACAAGTGTTCCACTATGTTCGCAAGAAGAAGACAAGCAAAAAGAGCATGAGTCAGGATAAGTATAAAATATCAATTTTACTCCAAAAATTACATATTTCAGTGAACACTTTCTGGAAATGCTTATTTGGAAGATACCAGGCCTATCAGGGGTGGAAATAACCCGAGTCCAGTGTTTTTTTCTGTCGGGCAAGCAAATTTGGATATCACACTGTACCGGTGTTCAGTTGACTTTCCAATATTAATTATGTTCTTTATTTAAAAAATCAACAAGAAAACGTCCGGTATAGTGGAAAAATTATCAGGGCAAGTGACTTTACATGTGCCACTGTACCGGAGTACACTAGCAATTTTATTTCCACCCCTGCCTATAAACTCTTCTAGTGTTAACTAGAGCATTTTGGCTCCTGTTTTGTACAAGAGGTTCAGGGGCAAGGGGTTTAGGGGTAAGAGGTTCATGGGCAAGAGGTTTAGGACATGAGGTTCAGGGACATGAGGTTCAGGGGCAAGGGGTTTAGGGGCAATAGGTTCATGGGCAAGAGGTTCATTGGCATGAGGTTCATGGGCAAGAGGTTCATTGGCATGAGGTTCATGGGCAAGAGGTTCATGGGCAAGAGGTTTAGGACATGAGGTTCATGGGCAAGGGGTTTAGGGGCAAGAGGTTCAGGGGTAATAGGTTTAGGGCAGGAGGTTCACGGGCAAGGGGTTCAGGGGTAATAGGTTTAGGGCAGGAGGTTCATGGGCAAGAGGTTCATGGGCAAGAGGTTCATTGGCATGAGGTTCATGGGCAAGAGGTTCATGGGCAAGAGGTTTAGGACATGAGGTTCATGGGCAAGGGGTTTAGGGGCAAGAGGTTCAGGGGTAATAGGTTTAGGGCAGGAGGTTCACGGGCAAGGGGTTCAGGGGTAATAGGTTTAGGGCAGGAGGTTCACAGGCAAGGGGTTCAGGGGTAATAGGTTTAGGGCAGGAGGTTCAGGGGCAGGAGGTTCAGAAGAAGAGATTTAGGGAAAGAGGTTTAGGGCAGGAGGTTCAGGGGCATGAGGTTCAGAAGAAGAGATTTAGGGAAAGAGGTTTAGGGCAGGAGGTTCAGGGGCATGAGGTTCAAGGGCAAGAGGTTTAGGAGAAGAGATTTAGGGAAAGGGGTTTAGGGCAAGAGGTTCAGGGGCATGAAGTTCAGGAGAACCTATGTTCAGGGGCAGTGGCATCCCATTAGTCATCAGGGATCTGCTGATCATGGGTTTGAATCCAAGATTCATCCTCATGCCTGTGTTCATGGGTTTTAGCAAGGTGGAGAATATCTAAGGCATGCATTACTTCAGGTTTCCTCCAAAGGCTTACATACCATTCACAGCCACATTAAACCAGTCTCACTCACTAAATATTAGGGTATCTTACATGGACCTATCTGCAACTTTGATAAAATGGGTCACCAGGTCACCCATTTAACTAAAACTATGTTGTTGTTCAGCACACTGTGCAAAGTCTGGATCCAACAGCGGTCATGGTTTTGTGGCTTGAATACTTCTAAAATCTGTGTGAAACATAAAGCATTTTATCTAACCTCTGAAAACAGGCCTAACACGGGATAAAGACCTTGAAATCTGACTCCATCCACAGTCACGCTGCAGGTTCTGGAAGACATAACTAAAATAAATCTAAATATACTTCAATATTTTCTTGTTTCCAGGTGGCGCCCTCTCCAACAGCCTTGCCCTCTTCACCGATGTCCTTCACCTTGGCAGCGACCTTATCAGCTTCATCATCAGCCTGCTGGCCATCTACCTGTCCACCAAACCGGCCTCCAAGAAGATGTCCTTTGGCTACCATCGAGCTGGTCAGCTTTTTCTCTTATCACATTTGGGTGGTTGGGTAGCCTAGTGGTTAAAGTGTTTGCTCGTCACACCAAAGACATGGATTCGATCCCCTAATGGGTACAATGTGTGCTGGAATATGATAATGCTGGAATTTTGCCAGAAGTGGCATAAAACGCAGCTCACTCGTATCGTAATGACACAAAGAATCTTTGACAACCATACCTTTAGGGATTGAGAGGCAGAATAGGCCCCAAGTACAACATGGTAGAACACTATATGCACATAGATGCACTCTCAGGGATCCATCGAATCTAAACAGATGCACAAAATATAGGCTGCATCCACTGGGATGCAGAAAACTTTTATGCATTAGGAAGGAGTCAGTTTCAACAAATAATCATCTTTAGTCCTGTCAGATAAGGGCCGGTGGGGTAGCCTAATGGTTAAAGCATTTGCTCGTCATGCCGAAGGCCCAGATTCGATTCCCCACATGGGTACAATGTGTGAAGCCCATTTCTGGTGTCCCCTGCCATGATATTGCTGGAATATTGCTAAAAGCGACATAAAATCATACTCATTCACTTACTCACTCCTGTCAGGTACCTCTATATGCCACAAGGGGAGAAAGTTCAGAATCTGTGTGTGAGTCTGTTCATCAGCCTAAGTGTTTCTGTTACAGAGGTGTTGGGAGCTCTCTTCAGTGTGTTTATCATCTGGCTGGTGTCAGGAGTTTTGTGCTACATGGCTGTTGAGAGAATCATGCATGAACACTATAAGGATGTGAAAGCAGATGAAATGCTGATAACTGCCACCATTGGAGTTGTCTTCAATCTCATGTGAGTATTTACCAGCTCCAGGTCATCATGAAGCAACCAATCGGATTAAAATCTGATCTTTTCAATCAATGCAACACATCTTGCCGTGACTAATGCTTAGTCCCTGAAGATACATAATTCTGACACAAACAAATAACTCCATTTAAATTGAAAAGGAGCTCCAGTGAACTGATATTTAGAACCTGAGGAAATCTAGACTTGCTTTATCTAGAGCTTCTGCATTGCAGAAAGGCTGGGTGGAAGAGAAATAATGTTATTGGACTTTGAGACTGACTATATGAAGAAGCGTCCAGAGACAGATATTTATCAGTCAATCAGAGTTGAGTCTTCTGAGTTATCAGTATTAGCCAGGGAATCATACAGACAACCTCATTGCTGCAGTCTGAAGAGAAGAAAAGTGCTGTGGATATTATGTAAATTCCATAATTCTTTAGCACCATGGCACCTACATCAAGGAGGTGACTGTTTAGGGTGGTTTCATGTGCAAAGATCATTAAATGGTAAAGAAATGAAGCCAAATCATTCATCTGACTGGCATTCAGATTAAGTGGTCAAAGTTTGCTTATTGTATACCTGGTACAACTTACTTCAGGGGTGTTGTCCTCTCTTCATGCAGAGTGATATCAAAATATATCCTATTTTGTCTGTCAACTCGACTGTTCATTAATGTGTATAAAGAAGCTTGTAAGTTAGTTGGAGCCATATTCTGAGTCGGCCTTGTAGAATGTTATATGAAGGCTTCTTCACCCATGTAACCCATATCCATTTCACTGTTTGTTTCCAGAATGGGTTTTGTGCTCCATTCAGAGAGATGTTGCAAGTTCGGCTCAGCTCACCGCAGTTTCGGGCACAATCATTCCCATGGGTCAGGTCACAGTCATAAGACCCACCGGAACCGCAGCGAGTACCAACCTCTGCATCAAGTTCTGGATGATACCACAGAGCTGGATGAACATGAAGATATCCAAGAGTTTCATGAACTTAATCATCGACATAAAAACATTAATGTGCGTGCTGCTTTTATTCATGTTGTAGGAGATATTATTCAAAGCCTTGGAGTATTTGTTGCTGCTCTTATTATAAAATTTACGGTAAGTGATTGATCATGAAATTACAACCAAAATAAAATACTATCAAATAAGAATCAAGTTTAAGATTTAGTAGGCTCGTGAAACACAGCCCTCTTTGGTGCAGGCCGTGTTTGAATAAATATCATGGTTTTAGATGTTCATTGTTAAGATGACTGTTCACTACTATAATACATTGTACACAAACTGAGTCATGAAATATTTCTTGTCTTTGAAGAATAAGAGTTACCTGCTCTTGTCTTCTGCTCAAGTAAAGAAAAAACGGGTACAAATGATTGATTTCTGTGGACATTTTGCATTACCTACTTAGTGATATTTTATTTTTCCTTATCCTGACTCATGCTCTTTTGCTTGTCTTCTTCTTCTTGCGAACATAGTGGAAACACTTGTATCTCCTTAATTGAAGCTCCCTTCAATGTAAAATCACTAATTGGTACTCACCACGAGTTGCTCCCCTTTAATCCCTCTGGCGGGAAAGGTGTCGCCACCTTACAACCTCGTGCTTCACTCTCTCCTTCTTCGCCCAGTGAGCAGGATGCGAGAGCGCCTGTGTCTCCTTACACAACATATCCTTTGATATTTCTTAGTTTATTACCTCTTATAGTTTACTATAGAGGTACAGCTAGTATCCTTCAGTAATTTGTATTGATTATTTATCGTATTTCTACTGTTTATTCACGTGTATTCGTGATTGTTCAGCTAGTATTACGTTGATGAAAATCTGTACTATTTGTAGATTACGCTTTTTCTGCCTCAGATCCGCATGTAATATGCCCTAGTTGTTCTACGTGTGCGTTTGATTCACGCTGCAGTTATTGCATTAATTTATCTAATTCTGCATTTAATAAATATTATCTTTGGCGTCTTAAGACGTGCTGCAGATAGGTCACGCAAACAAGGGCTAAATATGGCTGATACTCCAGATACTCCATCTAGTCAGCTGCTGGCGATCGACCCTACCGCCTGGTGTTCTGCTAGAGACCCCATTGGAAGAGGGCGTGGGACGAGTCCGTCACCTCTAAGAAGCGACCGGCCTCCCCAGACATCCCGTCATCGCAGCTAAAGTCCAAGAGGGCCTCGACGTCTTCTCAACGCAGACTTCGTACCCCCAGGGCAGCGTCGACATCCAAAGGAAAGTCTACGAAGACAGCGAGAACTTTCTCAGCCGAGATCGTTCCAGCCGAAGAAATGGGCCTCTACGATGACCAGCCGATTATCATCCCCGACATACGGCACAAGAAGCGACCGGTGTCAGCGACAGTGACTTCAGCAGAGATCTCCATGCAGCCTGATGCCTCTACACTGATGTCAGACGTTATTGCTGTGGACCCCATCATTAACACCGCAGAGAAGGCTCAGACGACGTCGTCGCAGACCATCCCTGATGACCTGATGCAGCAAATTATGACGATGATGGAAGACCGATACAGACTGCAGAAGCAGGGACCGAGCCTTCGCGAAGGCTCCAACGTAGACAGCACCCCAGAGGCACCCCCCATCAACGTAGCAGCCAGGACGATGTCACCTTCGCGAAGGAAGGCACGGACCACCTCCACGAAGGACCTAGATGTACAGCCTTCGCGAAGGCGGGATAGATCATCACCCTCGTCACTTTCATCCCAAGATGTGGACTCGGACCATCAGACATCACGAAAGCCTTCGCGAAGGTCTTATCGGAATTCCCCCGGACCGGCCGCAGAGGAAGCTTCGCGAAGGCATTCGCGAAGGGCAGCTGAATCCAGATCATCATCATCTAGAAGGACATCGAGGGACTACACAAGAGCTTCGCGAAGCTATCAACGTTCTCCTCACAGGTCACCGAGAAGATCAACCCATAGACGTAGATCACCTAGACGATCTCCTCCTCGTTCATCACCACGTAGATCACCTTACAGGTCACCATACAGAGCTGCACAAGCATCGCCGGACTTAGAGACAGAAGCACGCAGTCCAGAGCAGCACCAACCTCTCATCAATGATGATGGTATAGAGGATGATGGAGGAGTTATTTTCTCCGATGCTGAGATACGGTATTGGATGGTCAATAACCTAGATCTCTCATCACCATCTAAAAATGGCAATGTGGCGCAGACATATCTGATGAAAGAAGACGATGCAGATGCTATCACACTACCACCGATCGACCCGATTGCAGCAGTCCCACAGAATCTAGATGCAGCATTCCACAAAGCCACGAAAGTTCAGACACCACATCTACCAAACTTTCATGCCAAGAAGTTCTCCACGCATAACATGGACCCCTTCTTCAAAGCTCAAGACATCGATGAGAACTATAAGTTGATCAACGACGTCAAGTACAAGAATTACAAGATTGATGATCGCAAGTTAGTCCAGATAGAAACCATGACGAGGCGTGATGTTTTGGTTTAAATAGATCTAGAACGATCAATGAGACTCTTATCACCAGATTTCGGGTGATACCGACTTCTGAGGATGATAGAATGATTTATTCTGCCTTACTTATGCAAAAGAAAGACCAGCAGTTCCTAACAGATCATCTTACATCTATTTCAGCAGCACTGACCTTAGCTCGTCGTCAAGGCCTCCTCGCTTCCTGCAACTGGGGTGAGAACTTTACAGCCCCACTGTATACAGCCCCCGTGGTCTTCAACATCCATCTTTAACGGAGAAATAGACAAAGTTTCCAAGGAAGTCACTAAGGATTCCAGAGAAGTCCTTATGATTAAATCGATGGACACACTAGCCAGCGTCATTCGACAGACTTCACAAAGATACTCAGGAAGATCTAAATTCACGGGCCTACAGAGAGCACGAGACAGGAAGATAGCCAGCTCTAGAGGAAAAGATTCTTTTCGTCGCCCATTCGGCAACTATAGAGGAGGATCAGGAAGAGGCAGGACACCCAGAGGTTCCCGCAACTATAAACGCTGAAAGACAGGTTCGGAACGACTGGAGTCTTCCACCCCCAGCCGTTCCAGTACAACCATCTCAAGTGGGTGGACGCCTCCAACTATACTTGGAAAACTGGGGAATGTTACAAGACCCTTATGTCTCCAGCATTCTTCGTCACGGATTTCGTATCCCACTAAAGGCCAAGCCTCCGCTGACAGTAAACCCTCACAAGTTCGACTTACAGGCACAACAACTACCGAAGTTAAGAGAGGCTGTTACATCACTCCTAATAAAGCAGGCCATAGAAGTACTAGACCAAGACAACATAGAACCAGGTTTCTACTCCCCAGTTTTCCTAGTTCCCAAGAAAAACTCCAAGGAGAAATACAGACTCATCTACAACATGAGCTTTTTCAACAAGAACTATCTACGCAAACCTCCGAAGTTCCGCATGATACATTTACCTCAGTTACGGCAGTTGATTCGCCCCATGGACTACATGGGCAGTATCGATCTACAGGACGCTTACCTGCACATCCCGATACACTCCAAAGCCAGGAAATACCTACGGTTTGCTTTAGACGGGCAACATTACCAGTGGAAAGTGCTCCCATTCGAATATCATCAGCCCCTGGCTTTTCAATGAGGATAACGTAAACCGATTATCACCTATCTTCATCATCAAAGGCTACGCGAGTGCGTTTTACCTCGACGACGGGATACAAGTAGATCAAGATCCACAGCATCTCAAACTACAGTTAAACTACATCATAAAGCTACTAACACAGCTAGGATGGTTAGTAAACTTACTCAAGTCGGACCTAGTACCGTCACAAGACCTACAGTTCCTAGGCATTCGATTTATCACAAATCTCAACCGTATCGTCAGCCAGAAGACCGTTGGATCAAGATCCAACAGACCATTCCACCAGCTCTACTCTCTCCGTTACCGCCCGACAGTGGCAGAGCCTCTTAGGTTTCTCACATCAGCCCAAGACATGACAGTCAGAGGCAGGTTACAGTTACGTCCCTTACAGGTCTTCATCAATGCTCATCTCGACGATTTACAGCCATTCAGTCTACCGAAACATCTCAGACCTCATCTACTATGGTGGACAAAGAAATCGAATGTCTGCGAAGGGATTTGTTTAGCAGAGCAGGAATTCAAAACCCATCTATATGTGGACGCATCACTTCAAGGTTGGGGAGCTCATCTCGCCAACCAGACGACATCGGGATTATGGAACCAACAAGAAAGCAAACTCCATATAAACATCCTAGAGATGAAAGCTGTAATCAACGCTTATTCTACATTGGAGCACATTTCTACAAAATGCGCACCTTATGATTCATACCGACAATTCCACAGTGGCGTTCTCATTGAACAAGCAAGGCTCAACGAGATCACTGAACCTTTTGAACTTAAGCTTTCAACTATTCGATCTAACCCACGATCTAAATCTACAGATCAGAGCAGTTCACATTCCCTCGAGCCAGAAATGTACTAGCAGACGCGCTCTCTCGGCCTCATCTACCATCACCGACAGAGTGGATGCTCAATACGGAAATATTTGCACAGATAATCAAGCCGTTAGCAGCGCCGCTAATAGATCATTCGCCACAAGATTCAACAATCAGCTACCGACATTCGTGTCACCAATCCCAGATCCACAAGCTTGGAAAACGACGCTCTAAGTATATCATGGAAGGCCTCAACGCTGCGACGCGTTTCCGCCGCCAGCAATAATACCTCAAGTATTACAGAAAATCAAACAAACACAGAGTCTACAACTCACTTTGGTCGCGCCCTACTGGCCGGCCAGAGTATGGTTTCCCATTCTAATTCAAGAAATCGGTCAACCAGTATTAGAGCTACCCAAGCGCTCAAACCTGTTAATACATCCACACACGAAACAGGTGCACGGAAACCCAGAAGTTTACCAACTTCACGTATGGACTGTATACAAATGTGTTTAAACAAGAGAGGATATTCTGCCAGGGCGGCAAAAGCGGTCACGCTTGCCTTACGACACTCGACTCGTAACTTGTACGACGACAAGTGGCACAGTTTCGAAAATTATGCAGCTAATAAAGGATTTACAGCGAGAGATGCTTCACATCCTCAAGTGGCAGACTATTTGTGTTACCTGCGGCAAAACAAACATTTAAGAGGTTCGACGATATCAACATATCTTGCCGCGTTTAGCTCTGTGATCACTATGAGAACGGGTGTCAAACTGACAAAATCTCCAGAGTTACTGGCCTTACTACGTGCTTTCGATTGGAGGACCAAAAGGAAGTTCCACGCCCCAGCTTGGGATCTGAATATAGTGTTACAACACCTCACTAGTGAGGCCTATGAACCTTTGGAATCGACAAACTTTGAATTTCTCTCACAGAAAACACTATTTCTGCTATCTCTAGCCACGGCAGCAAGAATATCTGAAATTCACGCTCTGGATTACGAGAGGATACAGTTTGATGACAATCAAAACATAGCGCACCTGGGATTAAGATGGGATTTCATCGCCAAAAATCAACTACCAGGTCAACCAGACAGGTTATTCCATGTACCAGCTATCCTCGATTCTCGGATCACAAGATACACAAGACTTATCACTGTGTCCAGTCAGAGCTCTCAAAGTTTACTTTACGACGATCCAAAACAAGGCTTAAGATTTCTCAAAAGATTATTCATCCCCTTATCGCCAACTAATCAAACAGAAGTCTCGCACTACCATATGTATTTGGATAAGGACTGTCATACTGCTACTACAAGGCAGCAGGCTTGGACCCACCAACAGCATCAAATCTGCATGAGATTAGGGCACTGGCTTCCACCCCGCCCCTGCACGCGGTAACTGTTCATTGAACACAATTATGGAAGGATGCTTTGGAAATCGAACATGGTGTTTGCGAATCACTACCTGAGAGACATCACCACAGAAGATGTCTCTGGCATTCACCATTTCGCCCTCTGGTCCTCGGCTCAACAGCTGACAGTCCCTCAGAGGGCGTTAAATATTACCATCACAAGTTTAATATGTATTATATACATAATTTAGCTAGCTTATAACTCTAAGGAGTTCTAGAGCTATGTATATATTTAGCTTAGGTTATTCACCCTAAGTATATATTGACATTATGTTTAGTTGTATTTTTACTCTATCAGAGTCACTTATATATATATATAATATATGTAATGGTTTTTCAGTATATATCAATGTAATACCCAATTATGGCATTATATAACCTATGGTTTATATACAGGAAATATCCTAAGTCAATGCCTTCATGAAGTTCCCATACCGGTTATTACAGTTATATTTATACAAAATCACTAATTATAAATCCAAAGTATTCTATTACTCCCTCCTCCGTTCGTAGGATTCTACAAGCAAAGAGCATGAGTCAGGATAAGGAAAATATGTAATTTTTAGAGTAAAATTGATATTTTATACTTATCCTGACTCATGAGGTCAGCCCTCCCATCCTCCCCACATAACACTTTGGATTTCCCCGTAAATTCAAGTGTTGGGCTCGCAAAATCAGGAGAGAGTGAAGCACGAGGTTGTAAGGTGGCGACACCTTTCCCGCCAGAGGGATTAAAGGGGAGCAATTCGTGGTGAGTACCAATTAGTGATTTTACATTGAAGGGAGCTTCAATTAAGGAGATACAAGTGTTTCCACTATGTTCGCAAGAAGAAGAAGACAAGCAAAAGAGCATGAGTCAGGATAAGTATAAAATACCAATTTTACTCTAAAAATTACATTTTTGAATATATTGATATATGGTGAGCGCTGAATACCGTCTTGTTTCTCATTGGGTCATTCCAGTCAGATGACCGGTTCCGTCTGGCCGATCCCATCTGTACGTTCCTGTTTTCTCTGTTGGTTCTGATCACCACGATAGCTGTGCTGCGTGACACGCTGCTGGTTATGATGGAAGGTGAGTTGATATCACGGGGTCAGTCATACTGTAGGCAGGTCATATTTCAAGTGCTGATATTGTACGCCTGAGTAAAGCTGCGGGCAGCCTTTAGTGAAACGTACCACATTGTCTTAGTCATTGAATTCCAGGTGCAAACACTGCTTGAGAATTAAAGGCATTTCAAAATTCAAAATATAAGTAAATGTTAGAACTTAGGAAACCTGTACACACTATGATACTTCCTCAGTGATTGATACGATGTAGGAATGAGTCAAATGACAAAACTAACTTGTGTATAACTCATTGTTGTATAAACATGCTCTGCTCATGAAGTTTATGACATCCTGGAGCTGGTATTGAAGCAGTATGGAGAGTAGATGGCCTCAAGGTGCACAGTTGGCACAAGAAATATGTAATATGTGAATGTAACCTGAGCACTCATTGGTCAGAGTACCGACTGGTCTTATCTTGCTGGAAGCAGGCCACGACCTGATGTGTTGGTAAAAACATCTTCTACACTGCAAAGTGGACACATGTATTGTCGGGTAATGGAGGAATGTGGTGAAGTATTGACCATAGAAGAAGAGGGTCCTGGTCTCTTATTTAAATAATGTGTATAATAATGTCAGACTACTCACTACTACACTGAAACAAAATGCTGTGACTTCAACAAGTAGCAGGAACCTTCACATCCTCCTCGAGTCAGCGAGTAAGTCCATGCACTAAGGCAGAGTTACATGCTCAGTGTATGTTAAGTCTGTATGTACATGGTAAACATTTGTCATTGCAGGGGTTCCAAGAGACATCAATTATGACAGTCTGAAGCAGGAACTGTGTTCAGTTGAGGGTGTTGAGATGGTCCACAGCCTTCATGTGTGGTCCCTCACCATAGACAAGAATGCACTGTCTGTCCATCTAGCAGTCGGTAAGAACACCCTGTTAGTCCATCTTGCAGCCTGTAAAGAGGAAAATTCTTATGGTCAAAGCCTAAGCTCATCCTTCATTATCCACTGTATCATATCTTCAGTCAGTTATGATACAATAACCACCTCCATGGTCTACTGGATTGAGCGTCTGCCTGGAGAGCTGAAGGATGGTACATCGATCACTGGCCATTTTGTGCCCAAATGCTCTTGTTGTTACCTTACTGGGCATGAGTGATAAAACATGGACTGTTCGGCTCAATATAACAGGAACACAGACGCATGATGCAAGTGCTGTATCAGTATGCTGCCTCACAGACTCCTATAGACTCTGCTGCTATGGAAGCTTCCCTCACCGATCACCTCGGTTCATTTCCTCCCAGGGTTACATTGTGTGAAGTCTAGTTGTTTCATCAGAGCCACGATATTGCTTGAATATCACTCTCTGGGCCTCGTTCTTCAAAGTGATCGTAACCCTAAGATGATTGTAACTCCCATACTTTAACATAGACTTATGACTGTCGTAGCGCTACGATCGTTTTGTGGAATGGGGCCCTGATCACAGAGGTACAGATAAGCTGCGTATCTGCGTAAATTACGGAAATATTTATGTGAAAACACAATTCCTATTAAGTCTATTGCATACAAGTACGCTTGATTTATGGTAAATACTCAATAAATTTGATCTTACATGCGTACACACACAAATGTCAAATCTTAGCTTGTGTACCGGTGGATAGATAAAATAACTGAGGAATACTGAGAGGTTCTATATCAGCACTTGAACTTGGCAACTTGCAGTCTTTCTTATTGTTTCTCATAAAAATATAAATAAGAAACACGTAAACCAACATTTAAATATAATTTAAATATATTTTTATAATGGCAAAATAAAAAGATGGCAAAATACCCAAATGAATTTGAGTGAGGTGGGTACAATTTATATGGTTACTCAAAGGAAAATTAGGATACCCAATTGAGGTTACGAGTACATAACGCAATGACCCAAAAAGTTATCTGTAGCTCTGGATCACTTTATCCCTGCCCTGCTCACCTGGATGTTTTTGTTACAGGTGAGTCTACAGACCACACCGACGTGCTGTCTACAGCCACCAGTAAGATGCAGCGAAATCACAACATCAGTCACGTGACCATTCAGGTGGAGCAGTACGACAGGGAGGTCATGTCTTCCTGTGAACAGTGCCAGGAGCCCAAGAAATAGGGGTCTTTCTTCTAGACAAAGTAGTAATCAGAGATCTTTATATTTCTATCATGGTACTGAAGGGAACCTATGTTTGACATCGATATGCTTTCAGTAACAGTCATCTTAGTAGTGATTGCTTGACTAGGTGTACGCAATATCATTTGAGACCTGGAAGCTCCTGCAACGCATTTACATGGGAAACCTGTGCAACAAACTCTGTAATACTGCAACACATTTACATGGGAAACCTGTGCAACAAACTCTGTAATACTGCAACACATTTACATGGGAAATCTGTGCAACAATCTCTTTAATACTGCAACACATTTACATGGGAAACCTGTGCAACAAACTCTTTAATACTGCAACACATTTACATGGGAAACCTGTGCGACAAACTCTGTAATACTGCAACACACTATAATACTGCAACACATTTACATGGGAAACCTGTGCAACAATCTCTTTAATACTGCAACACATTTACATGGGAAACCTCTGCGACAAACTCTGTAATACTGCAACACATTTACATGGGAAACCTGTGCAACAAACTCTTTAATACTGCAACACATTTACATGGGACACCTGTGCAACAAACTCTTTAATACTGCAACACATTTACATGGGAAACCTCTGCGACAAACTCTGTAATACTGCAACACATTTACATGGGAAACCTGTGCAACAAACTCTTTAATACTGCAACACATTTACATGGGAAACCTGTGCAACAAACTCTTTAATACTGCAACACATTTACATGGGACACCTGTGCAACAAACTCTTTAATACTGCAACACATTTACATGGGAAACCTGTGCAACAAACTCTTTAATACTGCAACACATTTACATGGGAAACCTGTGCAACAAACTCTTTAATACTGCAACACATTTACATGGGAAACCTGTGCAACAAACTCTTTAATACTGCAACACATTTACATGGGAAACCTGTGCAACAATCTCTTTAATACTGCAACACATTTACATGGGAAACCTGTGCAACAATCTCTTTAATACTGCAACACATTTACATGGGAAACCTGTGCAACAATCTCTTTAATACTGCAACACATTTACATGGGAAACCTGTGCAACAAACTCTTTAATACTGCAACACCAGCTCACATCTGAACTGCCAGATGGCAGATCTGGCAGACGTCAGGAAGTACCAGGTGATATCTCAACAATGACAACAATACTTTGCTTTAACTTGGGTCTAATGATGCTATATGCGGAGTTATTTCATGATATTCTTCAGACAATTAATACATAATCTAGGGAAAATCATGCTTTTCTCAACCAATACCAGTTTCAGAAGGATGCATTTCTCAACACAAATTCGGAAGAAAAGAATGTTCTCTATTCCCATGTGACTTGTTTTGACCAATGGCTGATCAAAGCCCAGAGCCAGCTTTCATCAAGTCATTATTGACATGGTATTCCTGTATTTCTACTGAACAGCTGAGATATACTACTCAAAGGAGTTAAGGGCCACTACATTCTTTCATATTACTATAGTTAATCTGTCATACGTTAGAGATAATTATAGTAACATAAACAAATGGGATGGCCCTTTCCTTTGAGCTTTACATATTTTCTCAAAATGCCAAACATGTATACATTTCTGCTTGCCATAGTCTGGTCTAACAGTTGCTGTAAAGAATGTCTCTCAATGATCTCCTCTAGGGCATTCATTTGGAGCTTTAAGTCATAACTGAAATATTTTATGACTTCAGCAATATTACCCTATCATTATCAATGTTGTTTATTATTTTTTTTCATGTTGGAATTTCCATGTATTTCCATGTAATACCTCGCACATGTTATGCTGTGGATATTGTAACCGTGGTAACCAGAAATTCCAGGGCACAACATGCAGCTTAAAATAAGGCCAGTAGATCCATGTAACACTTTAATGTGTACAAGTCAGGTGTCCCAGGAGGACAGACTGTGCTTCCATACCAAACAGTATGCTACACACTTCTAAATAATATTGTAATGTTCATGAGCTGGTAATATCTATGGCCATGATATTGTAATATTTATGTTCATGATATTGTAATCTTGCAATATTTATGTTCATGAGCTTGTGATTTTGTAATTTCAAAGTTCATGATAGTGTAATACTTATTTTCATAAGCTTGTAATATTGTAAGATCTATGGTTATGATATTGTAATATTTAATTTTATGATATCGTAATATTGTAAGGTCTATGTTCATGATATTGTAATATTTTTGTTCATGACATTGTAATATATAAATTCATGATACTGTAATATTGTAAGATCTATGGTTATTTCCGTACATCATACGCGATTCAATGTTATTCGAGATAAAGAATTACTACCACGAAGTACCAAATGAGTTGCCATTGACAGCGGGGTACATTGAAATGTTACTCGCTTGCAAGTTGGGTACATTGAAAATAATAGAAGAGCGCTCTGCCAATCAGAAAGCGACATTTATGTGTGAGGTAAGATAAATGTTTATGTAAGCTGGTTTAGTCAATGCTCCAGTAAAACACTTCCCAATCAGATATCTATACCAGCTCTTGAGACCTGCAGTGGGTACCCAGATTGAGGACGGTAATAAATAGTCATATACCCTGGTAGTGAATATGGACTTGTTCCAGCACTATTATGAATGTTTTAATCGTTTAAAGTAATTGTTTTGGTGAACAGTGTCGATATTCACACTTTAAGCCTCAACCTCCAATACCACCCATCCCAGTTTTGTACCTCAGTTGTATTTGATTTGAATTAGTAGATTGTTGAATCTTGTGTTTGCGTGAGGTTAATGCAAGCATGGCGTTAATCATGATTTTATGAGTGCTTCCATGGATCTGCCCAAATGCTGTTGTGCAGGTGTATAACAAAGTCATTGTTCTAACTTTGACAGTTCAGTGAAAGTCAACCTGGTGTTTTCACTGCGAGAAATCATATCATAGGATGTATATATTTACAATACCCAATCCAGATGTTGAGAGGTTTCTGCTGAATACACACCTCCAGTAGTAGCCAAGAAGTTCTACACAAGATGCTAGTTCCCTACGACTACTAAGTTGTGATGAGGGAAAGGGACAATCCAATTAAGGCTGTTTCATTGACTTGTAGCATTTGAGCGTCGATATTCTAACCCAGTTTCCATATCTTCAATTTTTTTAGAAAATGAATAAACCATTTTAGTTTTGTTCAAGCTGACTGGCTGCAAGCCCCGAGGACAGGTATGATAGGGTTTACAGTAGTTTCACTAGGTGTCTGGACTAGTGCTGCAGATTACTTTGTACAGATGATTAACAAAGGTAGAGTGAGATGCCAACAAAGATTAACGACGGATATAACAAACTGTGTCTTGGGTCCCAAGCATTTGTTGGAATTTGCTGTATTCAGTTTTGACTGTAATCATGTGTCTTTTTTCACAAGTATTATAAACTAGGTTTTTAATGAAGTTTCCTATAATGAAAAACTGTGTTTTGGGTCCTGCGCTGTATGTTATAGTCGAAATGGATATAGCAAAGTACTGTTATAACCAACTCAACTTACTGGTTCCTTTGAGTTCCTTATAACCATAGAGTACTATGTATGTGTCTTGTTTGCTCTCCTGACTGAAAATCAAATGAGCATTTAAGAAAATGAACTTTACATATTCCTTCCCACCTGGCAATGCCTTGTTCAAGAAGGTACCAATATGATTCAAAATAGCCATCACAGCAAGTTTCTATTGTGCGTGTATGTGATATCTTCTCTTCTGAAATTTTTCAAAAATAGGAAGCTTGGAAGCTTTCTTGTTTTGATGAAATATTTTCTTCACATCGATAAAAGTAGTATATGGTTCTTGATAGACCATAGAGAAAATATTTTGATATCAATGCTGTCGGCAAGTTTGATTGTTTATAAGTTTTATTAAGTGAGTGGTTTTGTTGACATTTATAACTGATGACTTCATATCAAAGTGAGCTACGGAGCCTAGGGAGTATTTTTGTAGTTAATCAATATGTACATACGATATTTACCATGTTATATTTTTGCAATTACTTTCTCTGTATGTCAGTGATCTGAATATGATATTGTTTATGTTGTTCTCGATTCAAGTTTCAAGTCATTTCATGTGCTGTGCTTTTTTCTGTTACCATAGTAACAGTGATATTTTTAGAATGAAAATTCAAATGAATAATCATTTACACTATAAAGCCAAATAGACTTTTTGTACATGTTCGATAAGATGTTTCCATAGAAACATGATTATGCCTGAGTTGCCATGCAACAGCAGACAAAGAGGCACATTATCATTTAGAAATGTATCCAGGGCCATGATTGTGAGTGTTTATGATATATTTATCATTTTTACCAGTCCCTAGATGACCAACCAATGGTTGGATTCAGGTTGAATTCTTGTTGTTATTTAGGTACAGCTGAAGGAACCAGATCAGAATTGCATTATGAATGATGTTGTTTCTGTGACTCGGACAGTTTTTGTGACAGTTTTTGAATAAGCATTACCAAGGTGTACAACTGCAGTGATGTTAGATTGCCGTTATTGAAACATGTTTTCCAATAAGAATTGACTTCAATCTGTTTTTGTGTATATTGGGGTGCAAATCTACGTGTAAGGTCAATTCTTTTTAATAAATATGTATGTAGAAATAAGAATAATAATCTTCACAGATGCTCCTTTAATCATAACCAAAAAATCCCTTACCAAATCAGTGGCATTGGTCAGCACCATCAGGCAATGCAAGCCCAAGCCATTCTGTTACCAGCCAATCAGATAGTCATGTAGAGTTGATGGCCTGTTTATTTAAAAGTGCTTGGTTATTCAATCAAATGAAACAGAATCCCTTTCAGTTTATATATTTAAACATCAATATAACATGGTCATAGTTTAATTTGTGAAACTTTAAGTGAATCGTGTGTATCTAGTTTTATTGTTTCTTGTCTCAAGGTACACTTGTATGTGTAATAATACCATTACAATACCAAGGTAATATTTCCCAGAGAAAAACCAAATATATGTGCAAATTGATTCGCAATATGATTCTTAACATGATTCTTAACACCAAACATTATTGATTCCAAAAGTGCATGAGTTCATAAAAATGTCTTGTTACTGTGTATAGCTTGTAAAGTGTCGATCATCCTGGAAGTTGAAAGTTTAAAAGACTGAAAAAGACTGAAGGCATAACTTAAGAAAAGAATTATTTCTCAGGGATTGGATTGTCTTCAATGCACATTTTAGTATCTGGAATGGGGGTAGTTATGAAAGGGGTTGTGATGTGCATGAAGTAGAAGACCTTGCATTATGTGAGCTGTTTCTGGTTCTGTCAACAAGGTCAACTAGTGTGTGAAAGGCAGCCTTACAAGGACACTTTTGTATTTTGTGTTTGTTTTGTAAATCTAATATTTTGAGTTTACTTCTATACATTAAAGAAATAACATATTGCAACTCTGATCTTGCACCTGAGGATGACTGGATTAGTTAACCTAGCTGTATTGGTTTTAATTTATACTGTTTGATATTGTTTTACAATCTAAACATAGCTCATAGTACCCTACATTCCATGTTGACTGTTTACATGTACTTGTTTATTGTACATCATTTTGTTCAACTTTACCTACTTCAGTTCATACATCTAGCTTGTTTATTATGCTCAGTTATTCTCAAATGTATTTCTCAAAATGTTTTCATTGAAATACTTCATAGATCTGCAATATTTGTGTCTTAATGCCTTTTACGCATTACATAGAATAACTGGATGCAAGCATTTTCTGTTCAGGAGAAACAAAGATTTGCAGATAAAAAATAGATATGAACTTTTCATAATAGATTTGTCAATGCTGAAATTTTCGTTGTTACAAGATTGTAGATAGAACTGTGGAGTACATTACATAGAGGTTCTGGATTGCAGAGGTTCTTGTTTTATGGCTAAGAATATGCTAAAAGATCATGCTGAGGATGGTGCAAACAAACCCTAACATCTTGTTGGAACTGAACCCAACTGTGGTTGACCACTGTACCAAAGGGCCAATCTCATCACCTTAGTGCCATGTACCGTTGAAATCTGGAAGATTTTCTTTTGTTCAGATGAAAGTGCCTGGTAGATAAGTACTAGCACATAATACATTGTTGCTGGAGTTTTTTCAGATATATTTCCATCTGCTGAGTAGATATATGTTTGATTAGCTGACAGATATTATTAGTGTAAAATTATGTACTACTTTTGACATTCTGTCTGAACCTGTGGATGTTTTTGTTTCATTTCATATGTTTACAATTGTTTTGTGTGTTTGATATTTGATATTTCTGTTTGTTTATATGTGTATTTCAGTGTTTGATAGTCATTTAAAAGTAGACGATATGACACTTTTTGATGGTAACAAATTTCTTATTCTTTGTAACGACATGTGAGTGCTACTTCTTGACCTTTCATCAATTGATTAGAAGTAAGAAAGTAGTCGAAGAAGAATAACAAATTGTTACCTGTAAACAGTACAATATTTGAAAATGAACGTTCATCGTCCTTTCAAATGAGTGACACTATTTACCGTCTGACTCAGTGGGATGCTGAACAGGAAATAGTGGTTGGAGATCAGTATCATGTTGGTTTGATATAAATTATGTTGAATTTGATATTTGAAATGCTGGTGCTTTAAATATTTTGTGTGTTATCATTTCTTGTTTAAGGACAGACCTGCGTGTGAGGTTTGTACCTGCATTGTTGTAAAGTACACGACTATGTGGTGTGGGGACATATCGTCAACGAATGTCTGTCTCATATGGCTAGTCTGTGGACACTGTGTTGATTTCAAACTGTAAAACATGAATTCCTGTTTTTGTCTTTTTAGCTCGCCTGACTGTCAAGTGAGGTTATTTTGTGTTGTCTGTTCACTGTCAACATTTACATGTCGGATATCTCTTGAAACTACGAGGCTAGCAGATGAAATTTTGTACAACTGATCCCAGTTGTAGCTTCCTGTACCGGATTCCAATCAGGTTCTTACGTAAAGGATCAAAACCAACTCCGAGGTTTTGTTTGAAAAAGTAAGCCCGCAGCAGAGGGAAATTGGGGAGGGCCGACTCCGAGGTTTTGATCCAACTTATGAACCGACCGAAGATATATTTTAGATATAATTTTGATATTTGGTATTTACTATTGAAATCAACTGGGATGTGACTGGCAGCCGACACCTTGCCTTGCACATGCACGCGCTACCTGTGTCCTGCACATGCGCTGCCCGCACTACCCATCTTGTGAGGAACACATGGTTCATAATGACAAACAATCTCTTTCTTCGCAGAGATCCTTCGTTGCCTAGGGGATAAAAACACCAAGCTGGTAAGCATAGGGTAGCGGGTTCGAAACCAGGCAGCGGCACTACATATTGGAAGTTTTCAATAATGTGATATTTTACGATCAAATTCAGTGATAACAAGACACAGTTTGATCAATCTTCACAGCAAGTAATAGTTCAATGTCAAGGGCTAATCCCCGGGTTGCGGTCAGTTCTGTAGAAAATCAACGGGATATCTTGGAGAATGCTCGCAAAACTATCTGCAAAGGTTTACTCTGTAAAAGGAGAACCTGGCGAGACAATAGAGTGATGTCACTGGAGGTTTATAATTATTGCTCAGCCATTTCTGCACATTTTTCATCCTAAAATCTGACATGTAGCAGTGTCATATGTCATAACAGATACAGACGATCCTTGTTTTGTTGAACTTGTGGGAACATGTGAGGTGGTCAGGCTTCATCCAGACCTTATGTGAGATAGAATGTTACATATCTGGTAATCTTTGGTTTCATTACACTAGATTTCAGTGTTGACAGCCCTGTAACAGGTGATAGTCATCACTTGAAGCTCAGCCTTATTACCAATCATATACATTTCTCACAATCTGTCATAGTTCTGACAATAGATTCACTTAGAATCTTAATCCATTTTAGTAATCTGTCACTTTGCATGTCTACAGTAGTTATGTGAGGACTCTTCAGGAAGTTCCTGCCCATATGTACACAGTTACCAGCTTGCACCCTCGATGTGAGGTACCGACAGATTAGGCTTGATTATTGATATATTGTTGGAAATTATCCTGCCTTTGATGTTATGGAACAGGTCCGAAGTCAATCAATGTGACATGAGTAAGTTTGGCTAGAGTGGGTCTGTAGATGTTAATTTTTGTTTTGAACTATTTGAGTCATCAGGGGAATATTGACCTAATTTGGAAACTAGGAACACCCAAATGAGTTGGCAAAAAAAAAAGACAAGAAAAAAAGGATTCAAAACATCCAATTTGACAGACTGATTATTGTTATACATATAATTCTGTGTCTGGGACAGAAGGTGAGCTCAATACAACCTAGAATTGGATTCATCACAAGTTTGACACAACAAGGTTTGACTATAATAGGGCTTGAAATGTTAGTACTTCATCATTTTCTACCTTTCTTACACTACTTTGGAGGACTATGAACCTGAAACTGTATGAATGATCGATCCAGTCTTTATGTGTCTCTGATTTCATAAAATGGAAATATTTCTCCATAATTTGAGTGAGCTACAGAGCCAGTGGCTCTATCTTTTTAGTAGAACATGAACTTGCAACATTTATACAATTTGTTTGATTTCCCTTTTGAGAAGCATTTACTGTATATGACAATGTACCAAGTTTTTATTTTGTATAAATGTTTTCGACCAACAAAAGAGGAATAATTACCCTTGACTCACGAGGATGTTCTTTTATCACCAGAGCATGGTTTGTTGAATTGAGCCGAACAAACCAGACAATCAATGTAGAGTGTATTTGTTTTCATTTGTTCAACTCCCATTGACCTTTACTTGATAATAAACAGAGATATACAAGTACACTTGCCAACAATCTCCTTATTGTCAGACATACATGTTTACTGTATACTATAAGCTGTGAACAGCCGACATTGTCAGACATACCTGATTACTGTATACTATAAGCTGTGAACAGCCGACATTGTCAGACATACCTGATTACTGTATACTATAAGCTGTGAACAGCCGACATTGTCAGACATACCTGATTACTGTATACTATAAGCTGTGAACAGCCGACATTGTCAACTGTTTAGTTGTTTTGTTTTCTGAACCTTGACTTGCACAATGTCTAACAAATAAATATTCAGATTCATGCTGTTGTTTCATTATTGTTTTGACCAAAGTAATCTGCTGAACAAAGAGAGAGAATTCACCCTTGATCCATGAGGATGAGGACTGAGCACAGTGTTGCCACATTTACTCCTGTCACATTACAGCATATTAGTGTCCTTTAGGACGAAAGATGAAACTACTTGTTCGGTTTTAAATTATATTTAGAGCTATTATAATTTTGTTATATACCTCTGATTTTCCACACAGTATGTTTATTACATAAAATAAGTTACACAATTTTGGGGGAAAAAATTTCAAATATTTTTTTAACATTAAAAAAAAATGAATAAATTATTTTCGCCCTACCTCTCTTGTTGGTTTGGGCTGGAGATGAGAAACCCAAAGATACAAATGTTTTGTGGGGTATTTGCCTGTTCTGTAACTCTTGCCTTTTCCTTGGTCCAGCTGAATGATTCTAAAACCGAAAAGGCTCCACTATTTACAGACTGACGCCATATAGCTGGAATGTTGTGTTATAGAACAAACAAATGACCCAACGTTTCAGAGCTAATTCTTGCTGCTTCATCAGGTGAAGGAGCAAGAATTAGCTCTGAAACATCGTATAAATAACTAACTTAACTAGCTAACTTATACTCTCTTGCCACACCATGCCTGGGCAATTTCTGTCGGTCTTGGAACACTCCTTTGGGGGAGATCAATATGGATACAAAGTGATGACAGTACCACAATGAGGCACAAAAAAATCTTTATTTCAAAATAATATCTAGATACGTAAACTGAGCAAAAACTTACCTAACGGTTCACGTTTTACATAAATCACTACGAATAGATAGGAAAAGCCATTGAATTCTAGTTGGACTGATGGAGATTAAGGGTAAGATTTGACTGGGAGTGGATGGGTTAGGGGATTTAAGTTATAGTGGAATTTCTTTGACTGTTGATATCAAGTGAGAGTTTAGTTTCACGCGGTCTTTAGGGATATTCCAGCAATATCATCGAAGGGGACACCAGAGATGGGCTTCACACATTGTACCCATGTGGGAATCGAACGCGGGTCTGTGGCGTGATCGACGAGCAAACGCTTTAACCACTAGGCTACCCCACTGCCCCAGATGTTGGTAGAGTAACATTATGAATCTAGTAACACCGTGTATATTTGGCATTTACTCTTCCCGTGGTACACGGTGTGATGTAAATAAAGCAAGAAATAGGTTCAGAAATTCCTTGTCACTTACCTTTTGACATACATAACATTACCTTATTATTAAACATGGGTGTTGTTTTTTCTAATTAATATACAATATGTACAACAGTATACTGCGTGTGTTCCAACCTTAGCAAATACAGTCCGTTTGGCTCAAACGCGGACCAATGAATTGCAATCTAACTCGAAAACTACTAAACATGAAATACTCATTGAAACGCTGACCGTAATCAAAACATCAGTCCAACTCTGTGAGGTTTTTTGTGTTTTTGTTTGGGGCAGAATTTATGTCATAAAAATAAAAAAAAGTTGATTAACAAACTCATTAAAATATTTACACAGTTCACAATCTGTAACGAGGGAGGAATGCAAAGAGAGTAACAGCCAGGTGTGCGAGAAAGGTACAGCAAAGGTAAATGCATTGATCAATAAATTTGTGGGCACTTGTGCAAGCGAAGCACGTGCACCTGGCTGTTCCTCTCTTTGCAAACATCCCTCCTCACAAATACAAAAGCTACTACTACTACAACTACTACTACTACTTGCTTCATCATGCTTGTTGTAAGAGGCGACTAACGGGATCGGGTGGTGAGGCTCACTGACTTGGTTGACACATGTCATCGTATCCCAATTGCGTAGATCGATGCTCATGATACTAATCACTGGATTGTCTGGTCAAGACTCGACTATTTAATATTGCTGAGAGCGGCGTTAAACAACCAACCCAACTACTAGCTTGATATATCGTGGATATGTGCGCATTAAATTAGAACAGACTATAACATAGCAACTATGGTTCAAGGCTGTGTGGGGAAAATCCGTGACGTCAGTTCCGGTTTTGAATCGCACACAACCAGGAAAATTCGTCTGTCAATCACAGCTTCAAAATCATGTTTGCAATCAGACAGTTATCGAGATCTGCGTTTGGTTTCGCCGCTAGGCAGACAGAGAAGGCCATTGTGACTCAGATGTCACGATGCACATACGTGACACACCCGCGAGGTAAGAGAAACCATTATGTGAAGTCACACGTCAATTCATTCTTGAGAACACCCCTTTAGTTTAGTCAAAGGGGCGGTATCATAAGTAAAAAGATAGAATTTTGTTTTTTCCTCCTTGTAAAAGCACGGCAGTCTAACATACGTGTGAATAAAATGGTTCCAATTAGTGATGAGATTGCAAACTATTACAATCTTCAATATACCAGTGAACTAGATGTCAGTATTTTGAAAATATTTTTTCCCCTAAATGCGGGTGGTCAAGGCTCTGTGACTACAGTCCGTTTGAGACAAAATGATACCGATGAATTGCAATCTAACACAAAAACAAATAGACATAAAAGAATCAAACGAACGCGGACTGCAATAAAAACAACAGACCAACTTTAGAAAAAAATCGCATAATTTGTGTCACAAAAATAAAAAAGTTGTTTAAGAAACTGTCATCATTTATTTGTGCGTTTTCCCAGTTTGTTACAAGGGTGCATTGGCAACTAAAGGAACAGCGCGAAAAGCGAGATGCACGTGCGTTAACGGGTTCCAAAATTTTTTGAGCTGGCGAGATGACACGTAACCCAGCTGCACAGGCAGTGCGCTGTATGTAATTAGTTATTGCATACTTGGGTCACCCCCTTTCATTTTCATCCTTGAAGAAATCATAGACTTTGTAAATTATAGACTTTCATTTTCTCTCACTTTGTCAATCAGCAGTAATTCCATGTCTCTGACGTCACTAATGCACGTGCGTCTCGCTTTTCGCGCTGTTCCTTTAGTTGCCACAGCACCCTTGTAACAAACTGGGAAAACGCACAAATAAATGATGACAATTTCTTAAATAACGTTTTTATTTTTGTGACAAAAGTTATGCAAATATTTTTCTAGAGTTGGTGTGTTGTTTTTATTGCAGTCCGCGTTGGTTTGATTCTTTTATGTCTATTTGTTTTTGTGTTAGTTTGCAATTCATCGGTATCATTTTGTCTCAAACGGACTGTAGCTTAAAAGTGCGTGTCATCGTAGCTTGTAATAAACAAACATTCCATTGTGTTGTCCAGATTCGATTATTTACAATACGCCGATGTAAATGTATATATATATTTATATAATAAAAACATCTGCAGCATAAGGAAAACAAAAGGGCGAGTTTATACTTCAACAGAGTTCATTAGGTACAGCATTTAAACATTCTCTCATTTGTATTTTACATTGCGAACTTGCCACATATATGTCTCACAATGAACAGTGAAAATTGTTGTTAAAAAAACCAACCTTTTCATGTTCATAAGAAATCTCAGCGTATGATTCCGACGGAATCACAATCATGTAAAAAACCAACAGGTTTTTCTGCGGCAAGCACCCCACTGCGGACGTACACTGGACGTACACTGGCGACAGTTTGGGGCAGTTACTCTATACTTGATATTTATACATCATCTTTACATAGGGGTGATGGGGTAGCCTAGTGGTTAAAGCCACATGCGTACAATGTGTTAAGCCCATTTCTGATGTCCCCCGCCGTGATATTGCTGTAATATTGCTAAGAGCGGCGTAAAACCACACTGACTCACTCACTCATATTTACATATCTATACACTTCCAGTTCTAACTCATCATGGTAAACCCTTTTGATCATATCGGTACAAGGTCTCTGACCTTTACACTTTTCTGTCTCATAGAATACTTTTGAGACACGAATATACACATTATTTGATACATGTATATTTTTCAAACGAAAAGTATTTGACACTTATTCAGGGCGGACAGTGACAATAAATGTAATATTCTTGTAAATTTGACAAATAATTTCTACTTATGAAGGCAAAGATGCGAAAACAGTTACAAATACTAAAGTTGACAAAAGATGTGAAAGAACACCCGAAGCTTTAATATCACTGTCATGTCACTGCAGTTGGTCTGACGTGGCGTGACTTAGTAACTACGATTTTGTTAAAACTCATCGTATCCCAATTACGCAGATCGATGCTCATGCTGTTAATAACTGGATTGTCTGGTCCAGACTCGATTATTTACATACCGCCGCCATATAGCTGAAATATTGCTGAGTGCGGCATAAAACCAAACTCACTCACTCTTAATCCGCTTTTATGCTGTATACAATGGCACCTGAAGAAATTACACGAACACAATCCAGAACAGTAACAGCATTGCCTTCATGTTTTATACTGTTTAGCACACAATGCATGCTGTGGGCGACGTTTTGTTGGGTAAAAGCAAGTAATGCCATACGAGTGTAATATCGGATGAGCATGCCCCGGTGTTGTTTCATTATGTACACTCCTCATGTGACATGACATCAAGAAAACCTGGATTTGATCCAGTGAATGCATATGTCTGGCGGCGGGTATTTTCCACCGAGTCCCCTGTCTATAACCCGTTTCACTATTTGAGCCAATGTTAACAACGCTGAGCTGGTGGGTTCATTTTTTCGAAGTGCGATGTTTTATCGGGGGTGACAACGTAGAATGCTGGGGGAAGTTGTCTTCGCGCGAAAGTTTCCGAGTCCAATGAATTTAAACAATGGGAGGTGTATGTCACTACGTTCCCACAAGTTGAGCCTTGTGGGTCATATCTAAAGTAGACCACAGCAGAACACATATTTCCAGATTGTATTTCATTCCCGTTGTTTTATTCAGTCCATTCATGACATGCTCACTACATACTGCGCAGTTCTCAGAGGTGAAGCGGAAAGTCTTAAATTCATGTCACGGGTGTCGATCAGAAGGAAATCCTCTGCAGAGAACGAGTCAGGGTTTAGGAGGCCTTGTCGATGGATTGGTCAACCACGATATTGGATGTCCTTTTCGCTGTGGAATGTTGGCATTGCTGCTATCTGACCACAGTTGTTGTCAGTCTACTCTCTGTCTCTGAAAGAGGGCACAATGTCGGGCATGTAGTAGTCTTGTCCTTTAATGACTTACCGTGTACCTGCAACACCTGGGAGCAGTTTCTAGGTTTGTGGTTTTGGTGTGATGCAATACTTTGCCACTGTAAAAAATTAATATTACAGAGTACATGTATATAGAACAACATAAGTAACACCACATTGTATATCATTATATATACCATGCTATGTGTATACAACTGAATATACCTTCATACATGGACATCCCAGGAGGATAGAGTGCTGCTCTTTGGTCGGAATGACGTAGACAGTTCTCAACGTTTACAATCTTTGGTAATGCACGTCCAATGAGCCACATCTTCTGCCATATTCTTTTCGTTTCCATGCAGGCAAAAATATCTGCCACCTCGGGACGCGGGAAGACATTTACACTGTATAACCCAGTGTGTGTTGCACATTTTTTAAACAATTTTTTTTTTTTACGGTTCAATAAAAAAGACACATAAATTGTCCTCAAAATAATGTAGCCGTTTGGATACATTACGGTTAGAAATATGACCTCTTTTACAACTATCAAAACTCACTTAAAACACTCACTATATGTTATGTATATATATATGGTTACATCGAAGAATGAATTCTACACTAACTTCTATTTTATAACTTGGGGGAACCAACTGCAAACCTTATGCAGATGAATTGCACGAGGATCATGCATCAAATTGCTGAAAAGCTTGTGCAAATATCGTCCATGTGAACAGCACGATATTAGTGTAAAGTTTGTTAAGAATTCGTCAATTTCCACTGATTTTTATCATTTATAGAACTCATGACAATAATCTTTTCAACGTTCCGAATTTGATTTACAATACATCAGTTCATGTGTAAACAGTCCTTTAAACAGTATGGAATAATTTGCAAAATTTCGTTTTGAACCGTTGCCATAAGTAAGTGGTTATATTTACACTAGTGACTCTAAACTTTTGAAGTTTATAACAAGACTTCGTGTGATTCCATGTAGTAAGTAAAGACTAGGAAGAAGCTATATATTCAGTGTGCGCTGAGAGCGAGCGTGCGTAAATATTGCAAGGGCCACTATCTAACGAAGCAAAATGAACTGCCACGTATATCTGGATACTTTGAAGGGATGTTACTTTCTCTGTGTTGTCACATACGCATGTATTTTAAACAGGCAAGTTTGATTCCTAATAACAATGCATGGAGGGGTCGGAGCACGCGTGTGCCTTTCTAGACAAATCATCTCTACTGTTATAAACTCGCAACGCGGAACGGAATGATATTTAAATGCCGCCTCCCAGATAAGTTTTTTGTGTGTAGCAGATTTGCTAACTGAATGTATTGAAGACGTTTGTATTATTTTAAAGACAAAGCATTTGACTGGAACGTGTTTGACAGGGAGATACCAGTTGATAAACACTCTCTTACTGTTCTAGCCTGTTTTTCAACTTGTAAAGACGAGGGGTCTGATCCCTCCAAGGTACCGAACTCCTTCTGGGAGAAGAAGCTTACTCCCGAACAGTACAATGTCACAAGGGAAAAGGGCACCGAACCGGTACGTTCCTGCTGCTAAATGCCACTGCACTGGACCAGCGTTGTCACAGTGCAGTGGATTAACTTATCTGATGATAGGTATTATGTCATTTCAGACGCTGATATTGTGCCAGTATTACTCTTATCCACGATTTGTTTTGACGTCAGTTTCTTGCACATTCAATGTCTTCTCAAAACATTGGACCATTGAAGTTGAAACGTAATACCTTGACACCCCATGCAATCTGTCAAGAGGTTTACATCTTATTTTAAATATGTCCTCACAGCAGCCATATTGAATTGTTTTTGCAGACATGATTCAACCATTTGCGTTCACAATGTAATTTTTTTGATTACATTTGAAGGTGAGCTACAGTGCTAATATCGCATTTTATATATCTCACTCTGTGTAATATATGGATTCGAAGAATTCCTTATTTCGAGGCTATCTGTATATTACATAGATGCGCATTACAGTTCTTTGTTGTCAACGAATAGGTTCCGGCTAAGGTTACGAAAAATAGTTCACTGATGACAACAGCTGTAACTCCGATTGAGTGCAATAAGTTTGGCTTTATGCCGCTTTTAGCAATATTCCAGTACTATCACGGCGGCAGACACCAGAAATAGGCTTCACACATTGTGCCCATATGGGTTATTTGACCGGACCTACCGGATGTGGAGCTAAACCAGTAATATATTACCAAATATTCTGTAATAGCCCCTGGTCATTTATTATTCAATCCTACTGGTTGTGTTATGGAATGTATGCGTCTTCTTGGTGTAGCTATAATTAGTTCAGGGCACAAGTGTTCCCTAATACATAGCGCAGTAGAACAGCCAGGTAATCAACAAGTGTGTGCAGTGAAATTGCACACGTGCAACTCGCACACCTGGCTGTTCCATCAGCAAGTGCCCCCTCGTAAGAAATAGCGAAAAGTGACAACAAAATAATGATCGTTTGTTAAACAACCTTTTTATTCGGGTGTCCAAAATTATTAGACAAATCATTAGAGCTGGTCTGTCGATTTCATATGACTGTGCAAAATTTGGTTTTGTTGCATTTATTAGATTTTGTGTTAGTGAGCAATTCATCGGTCTCAAATGAAATCAAACTACGCACCTTAAATTTACTTTCTTTACTACTTTTAGCCTTTCACCGGAAAGTTTGTGTACCACAACGATAAGGGGACTTACACGTGTGTGTGCTGCGAATCAACGCTATTCAGGTATACATGTAGAGGTTACACCAAGACACGGATTGTAATTTGCATAAAGTCTCTTTCCCTGTTGAGGCTGCTCAAACCGAAGACTGATTTGACTAGAGTTTTATTAGGATAACAACCCACCATAAAGAGTCACTACGATAAAGTATTTTGGTGTTTTTTTTGGGTTTTTTTTATTATTCTCCCGCAGACTTATTATGACATATTCCATCAGTCACAATCATCGACCGACCCTGAAACATGACAGAAATCAATAAGTGTATTTTTCTCTCGATAAAGTATTTTGTTTTTGTCTTTTTTAAACAAACGGGCTTTCCACAACATACACCATGCCACACGTTCAAGGTGCACTCGTTAAGTATTGTAATAATGTGAGCCCTGGATGACAAGTAGTACTGGCCATTGATGCTGTTCTCTGTACGACGCTTCTCATACAGAAAATGGGAAAATAAAACAACCCCCAAACCCTAACCCTATAAAAAACATGTCATGATGAGCGAATCATTTGTGTACTCTACACAGCTCGTCCACCAAGTTTGATTCGGGGACAGGCTGGCCCTCATTTAGCGACGCCTACCACGCAGACGAACACAGTAACGTCATCTGTCGGTCTGACCTCAGTTACGGCATGGTGAGGACAGAGGCATTGTGTAAACAGGTAGGTCATTCCTGCGTTGGTCCGTTCGTTCGTTGATTGATTGATTGTTACTAAAAGGTTGTGTGTTAAATCTTGAAAACAAATTATTTACAAAACTTTCCGAGGACAGAATTAAGAACATGATAAAAATTGAAACAGGGGTCTCGATCGTGGGTTCGAATCCCAGTTCGTCAGTGGAGACAACTCCTAACATCAGGTGGTCACACACGCTAACTATAGGTTGTCACATTAACCCCGACGCGTAGATCAGTGTTCATGATGTCACTGGATTGTTGATCGTATAATACTGGAAGTAGCAAATTGTCTGAGACAAGCATCAATTCGCGCAGTCCTCCCACATGAAGCTGATCAATAAGCCTTGAAATAGCTGGAATACTATTCAAAGTGTTGAACCCACTCACTTAGAGAGGAAGAAAATCAGGAATTAAATGCCTTGACCAAACAGAAAGCACTATGTTGTATATTTCAGTGTAACGCCCACCTGGGTCACGTGTTCGAGGACGGTCCTAAGCCCACCGGTCTGCGGTACTGCATCAACAGCGCGTCTCTCAGCTTCAAGAAAACCACGTGATATGCCATGTGATAAAACCACACATGCACCATATCACCGAACAAGGACACAATATATTAACTGACGTTTTGATGTCTGTATATAATCTGAGAAACAGCTTTATGGTGAACGTTTATTGTATTCTAGTCTATTTTCATTGACGAAATTGACTGCATTTAATTAATTATCACAAACGATTGATGCTGAAGTTGAATGCATGTATATTTTTCCAAACGGGATATGATCGTTAGTATTTGTTCCGATGTGTAACTATGTGAGATATTTGCATGCCATTTATGGTTTGTTCTTAAAAGAGGCTAGTATCGTTTCAGTTGTAAATCTGTATGAAATGAGCATAACACACACCCTTAAAATACTAATAATCTTTTAATCAATACTGAGATTATCATACGAGCACGTGTGTCATTCTGATTTTACAAAACGAGTGATCGAGTTCTAGTGTTTCGGTCTTTACTCTTGTCTGGGCAAGACACTGCAGTGATGGCAATGGTGTTTTCCTGTATATAACCCACGTGACTCGACAGTGAAATGAGGGTGAGTGAGGTTGGTTTTACGCCACCTTTAGCAATATTCCTGCAATATCACCGCGCGGGACACCAGAAATGTACACTGTATACTTTCATATGGCTATAGTTAATCTGTCATGACACTGCAGTAATATTAGTCCCCACAGGTACAATGTGTGAAGCCCATTTCTGGTGGCCCTGATGTTATTGGAATGTTGCTAAAAGCGGCGTAAAACCATACTCACTCACTCACACACTATGGTAATATTAAATATGATCGGCTGTTCTTAAACCTCGTTTGAGTAGTATGTGTGGAGAGATCTGAGTTGAATGCAGATGGTTGATATTTGATGGTATTTGTTGTTCTGATGATATGATAATGTGTTCAAGAAGTGTTTCCAATCATGAATTATGTCTTCAAGAAACCTGCAATATACAAACTAATTACATATTACTTTATCGGGTTACAGTTTCACCTTTGAGGCAGTGTATAAAATAGTTTTGAAATGTCGCCTGTCCAAAAAAGTGACCAGTCCCGAACAAACACAGCCAGTCCCATAAACTGAAACAATGAAAAATAATGAAGTTTATTTTTTCAAATGTTTCCCCCGACCAAAGGACGACCTTTCTTTTTTAATAAACCGTCCTTCACAAAAACAGACTCTCAAGGACGGTGGGGCGGGCTATATTTCCTAGCTGCTTGAGGTCATAATTAGTGTCGAGTTGTTTTACCATTTTGAAGAATCCACATGATTTTATTCCTCGTTTTGTTTCGGTTATATTTTCACCTTGCTTTGGGCGCAAACAGTTCATGTTTTATGCTTTGTGATTAAAATGAATATCATATTAGTTTGCTTATTGTTATCTGATTTATCCGAATCGATGGTTTGTGTGACAGTACAGAAGGACTTCCACCCTGTACAACGTACGCAGTTGATCTATCCTAACGTTGCTGGTATTGACAGTGCATCCATCCGATTAGAACAAATATACTTGCTTCAACTGCTCAGCAATATTCCAGCTCTATGACGACGGCCTTTAAATGAGTATGGTTTTACGCCGCTTTTAGCAATATTCCAGCAATATCACGGCGGGCGACACCGGAAATGGGCTTCGGCGTGACGTCTTCGGCGTGACGAGCGAACGCTTTTGTTTGTTTGAACATATTTTATTCAGTGTTGAAATGGATTGGGCACAAGTTATGTAACTTATTACCGCCCGCTCCCATCAGAAACATGAACAATGATGAACAATGATGAACAATAATGGTTGGACGTAATGGATGGACATAATAATATTGAGACATATTATTGATTAATTGAGGCGCTTACTTCGTACAATGTATTTATGCACATGTCTAAAGATATTTTCATTGATAGTATTTGGCAGAGCAGGGTTGCCGTAAAGAATGGTATCAATATCTAACTGAACTTTTGATAGTTCAAAGTCTTTCTTCAGATCAAAACGGCAACTGACAAATTTTGGACGCTTTAACCACTAGGCTACCCCACCGCCCGATTTCTAGGGTGTCACCATTTAATGTATAGTACGGACTGTGTGTGTTGTCTTGAACGATTTGGTTCACTCCTGCCAAAGTTCAAGGTTACCTCAGAAAACAGCAGATGGTTTAATTATATCTAAGAAAATGCTGTACCAAGGATTGCTATAATCTACACAGATGCGTCTAACCTATACAGTGTAAGAGTATAGAGCGTATTACATTGATGCCATATGTTTCTATATAATAGCTGCAGTGATGCTACACAACATATACACAACGCATGCATTGTGTTGCTATTGACAACCATGTCCGGCTCCCACCACGGTCTCACAGTGTGACAGGCAAGTATTCTCGGTGTCCGCTGTCGTTATGTTGTAGGTATGATGTTAGGGCAACAAGAATCACTTTTTGAAACACCAGTTTATATAACAAATCCTACACAATTTATAATCAATGTGAGAGTTCGGTTTAGCGCCGCTCTGGAACAAATATCAGACGTTTAATTACCACTTTGGTGAAACGCATAGGTACGTGGCTGACAGACGTAGAAACATGATCGGGACGAAACTACAATCGTACCTACCATCAAATGTTTCTGACACGGCCAAGGGACGCTACTCTGCAAAGCGCACCCTACAAGGCCACCCTTTGCCGCTACCATTATTCGTAACATACAGAGTTCGTGTTTCCAACGAATTATAGAGCCATAGGCGGATCCAGAGGAGGATGCAGGGGTGCGCCCCCCACCCTTTTTTTGTGGTGAAAGTTTGTTAAATGACCATTGAAACTCGGGTGAAAATGAAGTGTGCACCCCTCCTTTTCTCAATAGTGTGCACCCCCCCCCTTTCTCAAAAAGCTGTATCCGCCCCCTGAAAGCATCCATGCGGAATCCAACTCTGTATGCGTGTGCGTGTGCGTATATGTGCGTGTGCTTGTGCGCGGTGTGCTTTTGATGGTCAAACCGAAACATTAGTCTCATTAACCTATTCAGACAATGACCTACTTTTCAGCCGATCCGAATTTTCTCGTGTGAAAGTGAAAAGAGACACTGAATTCGAATTCCATGTTTCATAAGACAATTGTATTTACAAGTTAATTTTAATTTTAAACTGTAATAACCTCGAATTTCTATATTTTATGGCGAGGTGTAGGCAGTATGTCGTTAACTAAGACGTCACAGACTACCCCTGTTTGATGAGGTCGTAAAATGATTCACAATGTATCTGGCTCACTGGTTACACCTGTTATGCGTTTTTTTGCGCTTATTCGGTGTAATTTTGTAACGCACAAAGTGATTGATATATCAAATCCGTACCAGACCGCCAAAGTTTTCTAGCGGCAGAGCCTCGTTTTGAGATTTCCAGATTTCCGTTTGCCAGAGCACGTTGTACGACGGAGCACGCTGCATGACGTGTTTGCAAGGACTAGAAGGAGCGAAGTGTTGCAATATACAAGTGCTTAGATGTATCAAATGATACTGATTAATATTTATGTATCCAGTTGAATGAATTGGTCTCAACATTCTTGACTGGTTATTGTACTCTGTTGCGCAGTAGGACGGAACCAGTCAGCAGGAAACGAGACTGTTGTGTAATCAATGTTTTGACTTGTAGTACAGTGAGTGAGTGAGTCAATGTTAAGCAGCATCAGCATATTCATTTACATCAAGCCCAACTGCTTATGGGATATGGGAAGAAATGGGTGAACACGTACAGTAGGTGAATCAGGGGTTCGAACCCAATTAAGATCTATAGTTTCTAGTTGGCATAAGGAACGAAATGCTTAACGTCGCATTGTGTGGCTGCTGGAATGCCTGGGTCGCTGGGACAATCGTGTGTTACTACTAATATACGAGAAGTGTTCATTTCCAGAGTACGATACATATCTTGTTTGAAAATATTTTATTCAGTGTTAAAATGGATTGGGCACAAGTTATGTAACTTATTACCGCCCGCTCCCATCAGAAACATGAACAATAATGAATGGACGTAATGAATGGACATAATAATATTAAGACAAATTATTGATTACTCGAAGCGCTTACTTCGTACAATGTATTTATGCACATGTCCATACATATCTTGTCTTCTCACATCGTGTCGCTGTGTGGAGGGGCGGTGGGGTAGCCTAGTGGTTAAAGCGTTGGCTCGTCACGCCGAAGACCCGGGTTCGATTCCCCACATGGGCACAATGTGTTAAGCCCATTTTTGGTGTCCCCCGCCGTGATATTGCTGGAATATTGCTAAAAGCGGCGTAAAACTAAACTCAGTCAGTCAGTCAGTCGCTGTGTGGAGCTGTAGGAAACGCGTGTAGCCTACACAAAAAATGCTGCATAATCATTATGCATTGGTTAGTTATTTCAGTTGAAAAAAAAATATTTGGAAAGGGGTCGACAACATACATTTCATTTCAGCAAAAATAACCAAACACTAAATAGCAGTAACCAAAACCTAGGCGGATCCAGGAATTTTCAGGGTGGGGTGGGTGGGTGGGTGGGGTGGGGGTAGGTTTCAGGGGTTCGAACCCCCTCTTGGCTGCGCCAATGCAAAACAGTAACTTCTATGTGGTCTTTAGTCAGTTTCAGGGGTGGGGTGGTTTGAGGTTGGAACCCCAACCCCTACCCCAACCCCACCCCTGGATCCGCCAATGCAAAAGGAATACAAGTCCCCCGGCCCCATATCACTTGTCTTTAACTCACTCACTCACTGAACGGTTGGTCGGCGTGTTGAACGACCAACGACTAAGGAGTTACACGGTAACTAAGAGGAGGTCTCTACAGTGGAACATTTATACCGCGTTGATCCGTTTGTAAACACCATGATGTATTCGGATTAGCTTCGTAGTCAACCAAATACATGGGCTGTAGGCTCTATAATCCCCTTACGTTAAACCATTAAACCTCTACCCGTCTTGGCAATGTCTGAATCGAAATTCACCATGTTGCGTACTCTAAATTTTACATGTGTTTTAATCTTTTCAGTTTTGTAATTATGTACTCTCATTTAAACTATTAAAATTAGGAATGCACATTTCTTATCTATCGCTAATTTAACCCCGTAAATAAATCCATTCACTGTCAATGATGATGGTGATGATGATAATTTATATAAATGTTCAAAAGATGAAATCTAACAACATATATATTCACAGTAAGTTTCGATCATCCCTTTTTCACATACAGTCAAAATATTTCCTCAATAAAACAGAAAGAGTCGCATGAAGTTATGAAGGAAGAAACCACGGCATGGGTATAACTTTACAATTATATTTTGTTTTTGCGCAAAAAACACTTACAATTTGAGTGAAAGATGGAATGGACATTTTGTATGTTATGTGCTGATATAAATCGACTTAGATATGGTCAGCCGATAGCATTATGGGTACTTTATTTTGTCCGGGATAACATTCTGCCCGAGATGAGGGCGCCTGGAGGGTTACCTAGCAACGGGCGTTCGCCCGTCAATGCTTCGCCAACGTTAGTGAGAGAGCAGTTGTTTCGTGTCTTGCAGTGCGTATTGTGGTGGAATATTTAGTAACAAATCATGTATGAAGACGATGGATCATCGGAAGGCCCAAGGGGCACCTTTGAAATTTATAAAGCAGAGGCTGATGCACTTTTCAAACAGGGAGACTACAGAAAATCCATCGAAAGTTACACGACGGTAACGTTTTACTTTTCATTTTGATTTTGAAAAACGCAGACACTCAAAGTTTTATCTTTACATTTGATTATTGTTTTTCGATGTCCGTGACCCGCATGCCTTTAATAATTAAGAACTCCCATGGCATTGAAGTATTGATATCGCTCCTAGCTGTGGTCCATCATCCGTTCTTTAATTGACGCTATATGAAATATTCAGTCATGGCTGAAAATTTTGGCCTAAAACTTCTGCCAGTTTTATGTGCGGATCTCTAACTCATCAGTTACCTCCAAATGAATGCAAATTTCAATCAAAGTAATTTTAGGAAGAAATAATAAATTGTTCAGATTTTGGAATACAAGATGGCAGGCCAAATCACTTTCTTTTTGGGTTTGATCTAGAATCCTTTTCTGAGAAGAGATTGGTACTATGAAACATCATCAGTGTCAACATATATTGTTTCAACCAAAACTGAAGGAGAATCTTATCAATCTTTCCAGTCCATGTGGCCAAATTGGGGTTTTGCATTAGTCTAACCTTTGTTTCCACATGATCTCCATTATGATATGTGTTATGATGTGCATTGTGTCATTTTTCCTAATGCTATTAATTTTATTGAATGTTTTAATGAATGCTGGAGATTGGAAAGTCTTGATATAAAATCTCAGTGAGGATTATTAACTGATACTGGATGTATCTACTTCTTGTATATTGTAACATAGTGTGATTAATGTTTTAATGAAAGTATGCAGTTACTCTACTTTAAAATAAGGCAGCTTATAATACTCCAGCTGGGTGTCAACAAAGCAAACACTCACAATGCCTGTAATGATCCCCAATATTTGTTTATAATAGGCTTTTGTTAAGGTTTGAAACACTTCTTAATCAAGTTCATTTAATTGCTTTGTTATTGGTTAGCTTATTTGTATGAGAATTCTGGATAATCTAATACTAAGCAGGTTGCCCTATGAGCAACCTTAACGAGCATAAAGCTTTTTCTGTTACCAACCACAAAGTCCTAAAGTGTAAACATTTAAAATAAGGCAATTGACAAGGATTCTCATGAGGTAAATATGTCTTTTATAATCTTACATTTCTCTCAAATCCCAAGGCAAGTTGACCATATGATGTTGTTATAAATAAGTGTTAAAGGCATGCAGGGCTGACAGGTGAAACTTGGAACAAATTCCCTGATCAGCGTCAGAGAAAGTCCCCAATACCTCATGACTGTCTCTTTGGCTTTATCATAATCTCTTTTATTGTACCCTTAGATATGATTTCAGTGGCTGTTTTGCCTGGTCACAGACTGCCTAGCTATTCTTGAACATTGCTGACTGCCAAAAAACAATATTCACTGAAATATGGGATTAATACCATGCAGAAACTAAGCATGAAGCTCAAGGGTTCATTATCTTGACTCCACACTTAGAGGGCACCTAAATTCAAATACTATATATAGCAGAAAACCTATAAATAAAGGTCCCAAGGGACCTTTTTATTTTGTAACACACTGCCAGGGTTTAAATATTGAACATATGGTGTTAAAAAATTATTCTATCTGAAAAGCCAGCTGTAATTACGTCTACAACAACAAAATTTTCACATTATACATAATTATATGCTTTAGTGATTGATTCAAATTTAGTTCATTTCAGTTTGAAAAAACATTTACTCTGGGCTAGTTTGCCAGTGGTTTGTTTTCCCAAAGAAGCATGGAAATATCTGCTTCAGCGTTATGTTTAAGTAACAGTCAATGCATGATGACATATGCAGGTAAAGGAACTCAGATTGTGTTATTTTATTACTTCCTTGGAATGCTCATTATTGTTAAAGGTCACTCGCACATGACAATTGTGTTTTTTACAGGCACTGGAACTTCAGACAGGAGACAAAACCTGCCTAGTTGCGAGATCAAAGTGTCATCTTCAGCTGGGTGATACCAAAAATGCCCTTGCTGATGCTGAAGCTTCACTTCAGGAGGATAAGACTTTCCACAAGGTCAGTTATGGAATGTACTGAATGATATATAAATCAAGATTGAATGTTTTGTTTTTACACACAGATCCAAGTCTGTCACTGTCATTATTGAGTATAGCATTCATTACTATTACTGAGAAATATCAGATATAATTGATTGTTCTGTCTGCTGTAGGAAATGTTGTGCCTGTATAGTTATGGTCTGTGTGATATTATTCAGGGGGTCTACCAGAAAGCTGAAGCGCGCTGTACTACAAGGGAGACTTTGAGATGGCATTGGTGTTCTATCACCGTGGTCACAAGCTACGCCCAGAGCTACAGGAGTTCCGGCTTGGGATACAGAAAGCTCAGGAGGCCATTGACAACTCGGTTGGAAGTGAGTGACATGGTTTAGCCATGTTTGGCTAGGTTTATTAACAGTAGACGATGGAAGACGATTTAAGGGTTATTTTTTTCTTGAGTTAGGTGACAAGTGACCATTGGTCATATGTTTCTTATCAGGGAAAGTTTTTCTTCTGTCACTGATTCACTGAAGACAGACATCAGTGGACATCAAATTCAGAAAATATGTTAACATGATCATGAAATGCTGTATGAATTCAAGAAATATGATATTTTGATTCCTGTCAGATATATCTACTTTAAAGGACTTATTTTCAATTTTTTGTGAAAGCTGACAGAATACTTTATTGTATAGGATGGACTGTGGGGTAGTCCAGTGGTTAAAACATTTGTTCATCATGGATACACCCAGGTATAATTCTCCTCATTGGTACAATGTGTAAAGTTCATTTTCCAGTGTTCCCCAGTGATAATGCTGGAATACTGCTAAATGCAGTGTAAAACAATACTCACTCACTCATTATTTAGAAACTAAGCACACACACTGTCAGAATATTTTAAAATTGTATTTACTTGCAGCTCCAGAGAAGGTGAAGCTCAACACAAGTGGAGATCTGACATTCTTTCAGGATCAGGATGATGTAGGTGTACACAGTTCTGTAATGAATTTTGTTGTTTTTGACACCAAAAGACTTTTACTAAGGCAATAACAGGTTATTGTGTTGTTTGGAATGAAGGATGAATCAAGGGATCCTTGTCAATGTCCAGTTGGCAAATATTCAAGATTAAATTCAAATATTATAACAAACAATTGTGGCTTATATTAACATAGATATCAGATTTTGTATCCTGCATTCATTGCTAAAGTCATTGCTAGGTCCTTCAAGCATATTGTGTAAAGATGAACACTTATATGGGGTACTGGACTTTGAACGTTACAGAAGCAGAAGAGAAAGCGTCAAGCATATGGAAGCTTTGCTCGCCAAAATGCCCAGCAGCAGAGTAAGCAGAAGCGTGACACGACCCGTTCCCAGGCCAGCGAGAGGACCATTAAACAGATGCTGGGAGAGTTGTATGGGGACAGGAAGTACCTGGAACTACTCCTCAAGGAGACAGGTACATAGACAGTCAGTTGGAGTCAGTTTGCATTGTGCTGTGCTGCGGTCTCTATCATGTTACCAGCCTTTCAATATTCTAGTTCTGGACTACTCAAACCATATATTCATAGCCAAGTAACAAAAACATTTTCTATTAACGATGAAACCCAATCAGCCAGGTTACATGATATCTATCGTATCATCTTTGGATTTTTAACATTGGGTTCTGGGGACATTTAGCTCACGCTACATGGATTACAAGAGATAAAATATTCACTTATATGATAACATTGGTACCTTTTTGTCATGTTATATTTCCTTGGTCGTATACACAAATGACGTGTACATATCCTGTGTTCAGGGAATACAATCCACACTGGTCAGATAGGGGACTGTATTCTGTGTGTATGAGTGGGTAATCCATGTTAAACTGCAGTATGGTATCTGACTGAACTAGCTCTATTTAACTGACCAAAGTCCAACCTGTTGAGCCACACACATGAAAGCACATCACATCAAAAGTGCAGGTTTCTTTAGTCCCAGAGAGAACCCCATTTCACTCTCCTCATGTAGGGATGGCATACCGATGTTATATGTAGTATGGTATCTGACTGAACTAGCACTGTTAAACAGACCAAAGTCCAACCTGTAGAGCCACACACATAAAAGCATGTCACTTTAAAAGTGCAGGATTCTTTAGTCCCAGAGACAACCCCATTTCACTCTCCTCATGTAGGGATGGCATAACAATGTTATATGTATCATTTTAAATAGAATTCTAAGAGAAGTGAATTACCTGTTTAATAGTAATTTTTCCTTATCCTGACTCATGATCTTTGTTCGTCATGAGTCAGGATAAGTATAAAATATCAATTTTACTTTAAAAATTACATTTTTATACTCACATTTCAGCTGGGTTAAATACTTCATTGAGATAGGACATACTCCGAAATCTGTTAATCAGGAGAATTCTGCCATGATCGTCGTCCACCCCTCAGTGATGCTCACTACTTTAATAAAAGGATATTGTAAGGCTGTGTATTTTGGTAACTGACAGGTAATGGTGTCTATAGATCTAGTGATTTGTGTTAACTCAGAATATCAGTATCACCTGTTGTTTACTTTGGTTCAGATGCCTCAACGAACACAGGGAAGACGATCTCAGACCTGGTAGAGGAAGGTCTGTCATACCTGGACACTCGCACAGATTTCTGGAGACAGCAGAAACCCATGTACACAAGGCTGTATGAGCGTAGAGAACAGCGTCGGCGACGAGACTCCGGAAGCAAGGGCCAGTCGCCTCAGGAGTATGTCATGAGTGAATTGGAGAAGATAGATGAAGGTAATACTATAAGATGCGACTGTACACAAGCACATGTGGCACCCATGTTTTACCATTTGTCCCAAGTTTCAGAAGTCTGTGTGTAATGATTACCTTCTTGAACTGTACTCGTTCCTATTGTAACTGTGGTCTTCAATCTACCAGCACAACTAAATGGAAAGACGTCGGAGAGTCTGAAGCGAGCAGAGAAGTGTCTGGCAACAGTACAGAACTATGGGGATGATGCCATCCCCAACAAGATGGAGGTGATGGCCAACCTGCACAGCTACATCGGTAATGCCTTCCTCGACATGGGTCAGTACGAGAAGGCACTGCACCATCACAGCATTGACCTTGTTAAAGGTCACATGCAGCGTAAAACACAACTTTGCAGATTCTGATACCTTTCGGTATGGACTTACGAAACAAAGCGTCAAAATGCAAATTCAACTTATAAAGTTGAAAAATAGCGATGAAAAAAGCGAAATCGGAGTTCAAGCGTTTCACTAATTTTCCCCAGACTTTTCTGGGGAATACGGAGTTTCAACAGCTGGGCTGCGCTCATATGCGTCGTGCGCAGTGAAATAGGTTAAGCAACTTGGAAGGCGGGCTGTCTGGTGAATACTCGGTGAAGGCTTTGGTGTGAGCTATTTTCATAATGTTTTGTTGATATCTCACAGGCGCGAGCTTTTATATGTTATGACAGTAAATAAACTGTTTATATAATTTCATTTGTCTATTTCACCACACGTTCTTCTTACCGAGTCACTTTCTCAGTTCGATACTTAAAAGCAATGTCATTATTTAAGCGTTGACACAATTTCTAACTGTGATATAGATATGTCGCTGTCACAGACAAAACTCAATGTCTTGTTTTATTGACACCTGTGTGTCTGCCTGCCTGTCTGCTAATGACAATATTCAATACACAACTGCGATCACTGACCACATGCAATTTGAACTTAACACCAATCAGGCTATACACCATAAACAAAGCGCGCATTGATTTATGGCCGAGTTTGGTCTCTGTCACATTATGTAATTACACAGACAGGCAGGTGTGATACTTGAACACATGACATGTTATGATGTCTGTTGATTGCAAAATGTTATACACAAAAATGAGCATGTATTTACAAAACCCAACATCTCTATATATACACACACAATGAGCGTGAAGGCGGCATCTGCTAATGAACCAGCCGTTACACTTGAGTGCACACCCACCAGCTCTGACTGGGTTGGTATCCCGGCTGCTGCTTACGTTTGAGGGAGGTAAACCCAAGTACAAAATATTGCACTTTTGATTTGCGATTATCGGCTTATAATTTTGTTTATTTGTTTTCATAATCAGCAATGCATATTATATGTCATGAAGAAGTGATAATTGTGTTTTAATTATGTTTGATTTTTTGGTTGCATGTGACCTTTAACATGAGATTAAGCTGCCACTTGGAGCTGGATGCATACGCCGATGCCAAAAATTATGGGGAGAAGTCTCTGGCAGCATCTGAGGATGCTCAGGACACAGTGTGGCAGCTGCAGGCATCAGTTCTCATAGCTCAGGCACAGGGTGAGAAACAAGCAAATAATGTAGGATATGTTGTGAGTTGGGTTAGGTTCCACTGTAAATTGTATTTCAGTTATATCAAGTCATGCCTGTTTAATGTGGTAGGAAAGTCTAGATGATGGAGATCTTTGACCTTTACAACTTTGATGAAACCTTGATGATGAGAGCTGTAAAAACAAAAGGGGATACGGTGATAAAAGTGATTATGACAGTGATAAAAGTTTGGGCACTCATATGATAACTGAGGTAATCTTGATTGATTGAAGTATGTATTACATTTGTCAAACAGTAGAGTGTTGGTGGGTGGAATATATTTATGAATGAAAAAATAGATTGTGTTATTTTACGCTGACAATTCAGCTTTCCTCTATGTAATGCGTTCTTTACCACCAAGCATCAGTTTGTGAATTTATTGGTGATGTCTGGTTACTGATGTGTTGTTGACAGTGAAGCTGGCAGACCTCCAGGGGGCGCTGGTCAGTTTTGAGAAGGCGATGGACCTAGCCATGGTGCAGGATGACCGATCAGCAGAGGTGGCCATCAAGAAGGCCATTGATGAGGTCAACAACAAGATTGTGCAGTCACTCAAGGCAGATAAGGAAGGTGGGTACAACTCGGTGTTGCATGCTATACATGTACATTGTGTGAACAAGAATATGGTTTTACCCTTATTTTTTAGGTCTCACAAATTTCTTTGGTCTCTTAAAACTTCTGTAAAGATAATACCGAATAACAAGAAGATGAATTATATTTTCAGTCAAACACAAATTGACATATTTGCACCCTTGCAACAAGATCAATAAAGCCCACCTGTAATCTATCAGGTGATGTCAATCACTTGATTGTCAAGTCCAGACTCAATTATTCTCAGACTGCTCTCATATAGCAGGAATATTGATAAGTGCAACCTTAATGAACAGACAATACAACAGGCTGTAGGGTGCAGTGAACAAACCCACGTCCCTACTGAGGACAAGTCTGTAGCTCACAGCTGTGGTTGTTGATGTGGACTGTGTGTTTCCAGGTGGGGCTAGTGAGGAGAAGACAGGAGAGGAGGAGGGTGACAAGACAGAACAGGATGACAACAAGGCTGCGGAAGAAGGTGAGAGTAAAACATTGACCTGCCTTCATTCTTGTTTACAGCAGATCATAAATGGATCAGATGGATTTAAACTACATATGCATAGAACTTGAAAATGTACAATTCAAGGGACATGTGTTATTAATAATTGATAATTTGGACATTGAATGCTCAAACTCAGTGGCATGATTTACAGGTTTAATGAATGATAAGACATGCCATACAGAAATAATTGTCATTGAAACAGAACAAGGACCATTGGTTCAACTGAATGACGAGATTGAATGAAGCGTTTGTAAAATCTACCGTTATGTGTTCCTCCATGATAACCATCCATGTGTTACTTGTTTCAGGCGGAGCTGCCTAGAATGGGACAGACACAAGTCATCTGGTGTCACTCAGACTCACCTTTATGTCCATGGTCAGACTCTTCTTGTCATGGAGATGTAATCTTCATGACTGTTGTACTGCCAAATATTGCTGGATTACCTACCCTGGGACATCATGTGTCTTGCAGTTGAAGGCTTTGGGCATTCAAGATTGACTTTATTTTGTTAGCTGGTTATTTCATGCCAGTTATATGTTGAGTACATAATTTCCTTGTTACAAATGTGTCAAAACATCAAATATTATATGTTCAAATTATGTTTACACTTGTTGAAAGTGGATTGAAGCCAACTGTGATATGCATTAAAGGTATTTACATCATGAAGTTGCATCTCTCAGAGTTTGTGTACATGCTTAAAATGTTGTCAACACCAGTGACTAGTCTATGAAAGGTACAAAAGTCCACGTTTTATGACTGTGTGGTGTGGAAGGGTCAATCTTGTCACATGAGTGGTGACAGATGTGGTGGGTGACTGACTTAATGTTGATAAGAGTGAGTGAGTGAGTTTAGTTGTACCCCACACTCAGCTATATGGCGGCTGTCTGTAAATTAATCGAGTCTGGACCAGACAATCCAGTGATCAACAACATGAGCTTCGATCTGCGCAATTGGGAACCGATGACATGTGTCAACCAAGTCAGCGACCCTGACCACCCGATCCCTTAGTCGCCTCTTACGACAAACATGTTTTACTGAAGGCCAATATTCTAACCCGGACCTTCAGGGGTCAATGTTGATAAGATGCACACCTGTCACATCGATGATTTTGTAAAACACACTGTCACTGCGGATGTGGAAGCCTTTCAGACCGTTTTGCATAACTATTTACATATGCTGCTACAACAGTCACAGAACTGACTGACTGAGTTTAGTTTTACGCCGCTTTAAGCTATATTCCAGCAATATCACGGCGGGGGACACCAGAAATGGGCTTAACACATTGTGCCCATGTGGGGAATCGAACCCGGGTCTTCGGCGTGACGAGCGAACGCTTTAACCACTAGGCTACCCCACCGCCCCAACAGTAACAGAAAGGGGCATGTCAATATAAATGCATTATAACGGATCTATGGCTAGCTGACGCTCTAGCTGTCCCTGTGTTTCCATGTCTGCATGCAGAAACATCCAACCTGTGATAACAGGATAAATAGGCAATGGAAATAGTTCTTCACCTTTTGTGATATCTTCTCAATGAAAGTTAACTGTTTCATAACATGTTCATCAAATTGTATGTACTTTTATAAAATACTAAATGGATGAAAAACATATTTATTTGTCGGATGGACTGAGTATTTTTGTCTGCATTTATATAAAACAATTATAAGTAACGGACCAAGCATCGCCCCCTGTGGCACACCAGCCTTTGTGTACATTGGTTTAGATATTTCCCCATTCACAAGTACGCTTTGGCTACGATTTCTTATGCAACTAGTAACTTAAGTAAGTCATTATAACAACTGCCGATTTTCACCCCACCTCTCTAACCCTCTATACATGTCCACTGTGCCATAAACAGTAATACGCTCATTAATTTTGCTCGAAAATAATCTCCAAATAACGTATGATCTTTTCCCCAACAACGAACGTCGTAAGTTTCCCCACAGAGGTACGGGCCTACCACTTTTGATTCACTTGACGTCCCGAAGGAATTCCGGGCTAGAACACGTCCACAAGTGACTGAACGGATCACATGGTCGGGGCCGTTGATCATCAGTCGATGGATTGTCTGGTCCATATAGCGGTAACACATTGAAATAATATTATAGTTTTCCTGTTTTCCTGCTTGTTAATAGGTACGATTATGTAAAAAGGGATTTGTGTAACCCTAAGAAACGGCTTCAACCAACAAAGACACCGGAGTACTCATAACTCATAGTTTCTTTTCTGCAGCAACAATCTGAAAATGAAAGAAATAAGGTCACCACTAATATATAAAATAATCAAAAGAATACAATTAGGTCACTCTTGTGACAAAAATAAATAACAAAATAATCCAAAGAATACAACTAGGTCACTCATGAGCCCCCTTTATATTGACCCAGATCAATTGGATATATACTTCTATAACGTTTGTGTGAGGGGTCAGTTAAATGGCGAAGGAAAAGTGAACACTTGTACATGTACCGTGACGGGGATTGGTCGCGTTTAGATGAGGGTCCCCACCGGGTGGAGTAGGACACAATGTTTAAACTAACGTACCTGACATGTCTGTATTCCAGGCACCCGTGATGATCCGGGTTAAAATTGATCTTCAGTAAACCATGCTTGTCGTAAGAGGCGACATCCGGGTTAAAATTGATCTTCAGTAAACCATGCTTGTCGTAAGAGGCGACATCCGGGTTAAAATTGATCTTCAGTAAACTATGCTTGTCATAAGAGGCGACTAACGGGATTGGATGGTCAGGCTTGCTGATTTGATTGACACGTCATCGTATCCCATATGCGTAGATCGATGCTCATGCTGTTGATCACTGGATTGTCTTGTCCAGACTCGATTACTTACAGATCGCCGCCATATAGCTGGGATATTACAGCGTAAAACTAAACGCACTCACTAACACTCACTGTATCCCAGGAGGGAAATGTCAGTATCCATGACTGTTTAAATGGAGCGAAGCGGATCCAGTGAGTGGTTAGACTTGCTGGTGGCGTAAATAGTTGCTCTTGATTTCAGCCACCAGTTTGCCTGGACCAGACTTTGTTATTTCCAAACCAGAATGAATACTGTTTAAATAACAGTCACACACTCATCATTATATCATTTTGACGAGCTAAAAGTACGGTTGGGCCTGGAACAGAAACACCAGTGATCGATACGGTGAGCATCGATATGAGGAGTCCCCAGACTACGAGTTGTAATTAATATCTGATACCGAAAGTGATCTTTGTCTCAGTATAACATAGGTAGTCCTAGTGAGAACAGTTCCACACCAGCCTATGCATGCTTGTGGAACGAGGCACCTAAGTGGATCAGTTTGTCAGGCTCGGTGACTTCGGGATTACATCTCATTGTACTCCCACGGCATGGATCGTTCATGGATTGTGTTGGGGCGGTTGGGCAGCCTAGTGGTTAAAGCGTTCGCTCGTCACGCCGAGGACCCGGGTTCGATTCCCCACATGGGTGCAAGGTGTGAAGCCCATTTCTGATGTCCCCCGTCGTGATATTGCTAAAATAATGCTAAAAACTCACTCACTCACATGGATTGTGTTGTCTAGACATGATAATTAACAAAAACAAACATAAACTTCGAAACTGATCAACAGAATATGCAGAGCCTTTTCGTATGTCTTAAAAGAATCTTGGCTCCGAAAATGAAATTATCAAAACATAATTTGACAAAACAGTTTTTCAGAATGTGTCGTGTCGGGGTATGCCCACCCCTAGCGACCCTCTGTCTCCCCACTGCTGTTTGTACACTTAATATAGTGAAGGGCAACTGACAACCAGCAGTCTTCAAATGCATGGCGTTTGATATGTGGCTCCCCACACACTACTGACCCAGTGTCAACACGCTGCGGACAGGGGACCTTTAAATACTCCTCGGAAGTGTCAGGTAGGGCATTAATTTCAGTTGTTAAGTTCACGTTAAACTCATATTTTTCAGATTTCATTTAATTGTTTAAAGGGTACGTGTACACACAAACATCACCTTATTCCAGTATGAAACTAGTTTAGAACTAGGTTATATCAATGTTTGAAAATAAGCACTCACTTTTCTCACTTTAAAGTGGAGAGCTCAAAACAAGGATGGAAATGTTATACTGTTATGAAGATACATGAGACAAATAATTCATCCAGAAAACAATTTCATTTTATCCGAAATGGGTTTTGTTTATGTAAACTGATGTAATTTAAGTTATACATGTTGTGCTTCAGTAGTGTTTGAATAGATAATCGTGTTCAAAATTCAACCATTTGTAAATAACCTTACAGATATATGCTTATAGAAAACCCGTCAAAATGACCCGGATTACAATTGGTCGACCACGACCCATTTGGAAGAGGCGACTAACCGGATCAGGTGGTCAGGCTGTTGATGCATGTTATCGTATCCAAATTGCGTTGATAAATGCGCATGATGTCAGTCACCAGAGTGTCTGGTCCAGATTCGCCATGATTATTTTACAGACCACCATGGATGTGGCGTTAAACAACAAACAATGTACATGATACACAAGCCAGTGTACAATATATTACGTGATGAAGTGTCATAAAAATCAATATTTCCGAAGAGAGATAGACATTTGATTAGGCGTCTTATATTCCTGTGCTGTAACACATACTTGCTTTCCCAGTTGTACGGAATTATATCGGTAGTGTGAACATATCCAATGCTAATGTCTGTAATGAAACCCAGAGTCATGGCAGCGACCTCCATTGTTCACCACAGAACAATGTACGGCGTCCACGTACAGACATGGGCATGTACCATTAAGTCAGTTTATATACAGATCGGTGTCAGGTAATAAAACCTTTCAACAAGTTACCAAATATGTTGGAAAGAATGGGTCACATTCAGCTTGTTGTGTTTGCACGTTTTGTGCTTGAGGCAGGACACAGCTATATTCAGCTAGTTGCCAGTCTGATATGCAAGTCAGCGTGAAATACAGAAAACTATGGAACCTTATTGCTGCACCTGGGACTAACATACGGTGCCATTAACTACGTCTCTTACAGACACTAGAACAGCACTAATCAGTGACGAAAAGTGTGTTCGTCACATGGGTCGACAGTATTAAAGACCATATGTGGTGCCATATATCGACATTACCATTGGTAGGGGTGTTTGGGTAGCCTAGTGGTTAAAGCGTTTGCTCGTCACGCCGATGACCCGGGTTCGATTCCCCACATGGGTACAATGTGTGAAGCCCATTTCCAGTGTTTCCCGCAGTGATATTGCTGGAATATTGCTAAAAGCGGTGTAAAAAACGCACTCACTCACTCACCTTACCATTGGTAATCATATATATATGGCCCCGTGTTGTTTCAGGTTTAATATCATACTGTTCAGAATCATGTTAAAGAGATATAAGTTCATGTTATGTGCAACCGTTTCGGAGAAAGTAAATATTTGAAAAATATCGATTTTAGAGCGATAACACGTTAATTAAATCTGTTGCGTCCCAGCGACGAGTTTTTAGAACTCGCACGCAATCCAGCATGACTGTATTTCCTTGCCCGGGTACATGTCACTATCTAGGGTAAGTACCGTTGTAGGGGGTAGAATATCAGTCAGGGAGGGAAGATTAATATCTGTCAACAACACACACAGATTATCGAGTGACACGAACTTGTTTACACAATAATGCTGAGAGAGAGGGTATATTGTCTTGTACTACCAGCGATACTGACGAGGTGGGATATATTACTGTCATGAACACCGCATGCCTCAAGTTTACACATAGTTGTAATGTCAAGTCTGTTGTATTCACTAAGTGTTACACGTATTAAAAGGATACAAGTGATCATAAATGTGATCATTGGTTTATATAACGAAACCAAATCCAGTGTTTGGCCTCTGATGCCTATAGGCAACTAAAGGAAACGTACACCATGTGTAAACATGCCTAACAATAAAACACTCACAGACATGACACGTGTCATCAATACCTCGGGTGGTCAAGGGAACAACACATGTGTCATCAATACCTCGGGTGATCAAGGGAACAACACACGTGTCATCAATCCCTCGGGTGGTCAAGGGAACAACACATGTGTCATCAATACCTCGGGTGGTCAAGGGAACAACACGTGTCATCAATACCTCGGGTGGTCAAGGGATGAACACATGTGTCATCAAAACCTCGGGTGGTCAAGGGAACAACACATGTGTCATCAAAACCTCGGGTGGTCAAGGGAACAACACATGTGTCATCAAAACCTCGGGTGGTCAAGGGAACAACACACGTGTCATCAGTAGCCGGGGTCATCAAGGAAACGACACACATACCATCAGTATAACTCGGGTGGTAAATGGAATGGCACACATACCTTCTATGCCACGGGTGGTCAAGGGGTGGTCAAGAAGATGCCAGGTGCTTGAACTTGAGAAGATTCACATTACCCCGTGTGTTTACGTTTCGTTTTCCTCAGGTCAGCTCTCCGCAGTGAATGTATGGAATCCAGGAAGGGACACATGTCGCATTGTCGCGCATTTTTAGGCTTTTTTACACATCTTAGATGGGGCGACAATGCGACAACGAGACATAATTTGACCTTGAAAATTGTCGCTATGTCGCATTGTCGCCCTTTGGAGGAATAGAAAAATATTATTCAAAACGCGATATGCCACAATGCGACAAATGGCCGAAATGTCGCGTTGTCGCGCTTTGCTTAATTTTGCCTCATTTTGCATGTTTTTGAGAGTGCGACAACGCGACAATGTCCCTTCCAGGATTCCATATGAATGTGACCATACACTTGCTGAGTCGTAGCCATTTCCTACTGTGCGTATCAAATTACAGAACAAGAACCGTTAGAGTATAATATGAATACTACCCTCTTGAACTAATATTTGTTGAAATCTTTCAACACTGTACACAACAATCTGTACATGTACCTCTTGTGAACTTAAAATATGTAAATATATATAATAAAAACAAAACTTGAAACTAAATTATTATTCAAAGCTTTGTGAAGGAGGAGAGCAAGTAGGTACATACAACAAATCAAGGATATCAGAGAAACGTCAACTTGATGTTTGTTCAACCTTCAACTTCTAATAAAAAACACATTCCGTCAGATCAGTATTTCGGGTCTGTGCAATTGAATATCCCTGAAGGAACAAAAGCAGACAGGTGTAAAAACTTATCTTTGATTTACATATGACCTGGATTAAGTAATGGAGGCTTGCCTGTCACAGGTAAAACATGGTGGCCGATTGCCTAGATACTATCTACAACAGAATATACCCAGATTAACTTTCCTCTGTGATCAAACACCTAGATGGGTCCCCGGTGCTCCAGTTGTCATAGAACGGACTCTCATATTACACCGATAGGTGCGCGGCCATACATACAGCTGAACGTAGAACGGACATGTATACTCTCTAGCGTCAGGGTACGGTGGCTTGACACTCGCGTATGCTGAAAAAGGTAAGGGGAAGGGATAAGAGGCAGGGGTCGGGAGGGCAGGGGTGTTGGGGTTGGGGAAGAGAGGTTTATGTTACACAGCCTACACTGGACACAGGTGGTAATATCATGGCAATAATGTTTCCCAAACCTATCAGGGAACTGGTATAGATATACTGGTGGGCAAAATAAACTATACATCCATGTTTGATTGTAGCTTAAAGTGAAACAGGAACATATTATTCGCTGGTGACGTATTTGATACGGGTATCATTATTGCGTTTTGGACTTTAACTTTGGAGCGTTGCGGCGACCGTTTCAGCGGAGTAACGTTTAAATAACGTTTGTTATGTTTGGTCAAGTCCAATAGCAAGTGTATACTTTCTTTTTTTCGTCAGTTTATATACCTACCATAGTCTTGTGTATAACGGTAATGCAATACCGGTATAAAGTGGCGTTATAGGTGACCATGGTCTTCTTCAGGTTGTCTGTTTTCGATCTTATATATCACAACATGTTTAGATAGGTATACGTAGATGCAGTACGCCGCGTCCACTTTGTGTCACTGTTGTATCACAGTGGTCTTTAAATGATCGAATCAAGGCCGTACAAACCAGTGGTTGTATTATAATCAACACATAACGTCGTCAAGCATGCCACCGAGGCTGACCACCTGATCCACTTGGTCGCCTTTTATGTAGGTTTATGGGGATGACATCAAGGGGTGACACAGTTCAGTGTTTCTGATCATCATATGAACTGATACATATGGAAAATGCAGAAAGACTGTTAATGATGAAAAGATGCACATTTCTCTGGATATTGATATGCATTTATAGTTGACTAATGACCTTGTTTGGTTTCAGATTTGATGCGAGACGACAGATTAAACAGGACACCGAAACGAAATCTATGAACGACCTCCATGTCACTGTCACATGTGACAATAAACACTACCTCGTTGATTTGTATGTGACAAATCTGCGCATTTAGTTACTGACTAATATATCTGTCTGCTGAAGAAAAGCTGTGGTTAAGTTTAAATATGGCGGCTAGCGTTTCATTTGGCCGTCAGCGTGAGAAGACGTTGTTCCTGCGCACACGATACCTGTTTGACATCTACATGCGCGAGGGAGATGCGCAGATGAAGGACAAGAAGTACCGGAAGGCTGTGGAGAGTTACGCCGCTGTGAGTACAACATGGCCGCCCCTGGCGGGCAAATCTGTTCCTATGCTGTCAGCAAGTGCTTCATTGAGTGAGTTGTGACTTACGTCACTTATACAAATATTTAAAAATTATCACGGAGGGGAACACCAAAACTGGGCTTGGCGCATTGTATGTATAGGGGAACCGAACTGGAGTCTTTGGTGTGACGAGCGAACCCTTTAACAACTTGGCTACACCCCAACCTCTTACTACCTTGACCTCCCGAGTTGTCAACGAATCAATAACCCACAAGCTTTAAAAATATTCATTCTGCAATTGAAGAAAACACCTAACAGAGAAGAAACATGTTTGAGAGCAGTCATTAGTGTCCCGTTGAACATTATGACTACAGCAAATCAGGTGAGGAATCGGAATCGCCCATATGATTCAATAAAGTTTTGTTATGACCTGGATAGGAAAACTGAATCAGTGAAGTATTTGTCATTCTATGTAGTGAACTGAAATTAATATTGCTAATACAGGAATGCCAGAAACAAATTTCCGAGACCGATTTTCGCTTCAGAGTATTGAACAAAGACAGCCATGATACACGGACGGTCCCGCGAATAAAGCCGCTGTGTCATGTACCCCGAGAAGTTAATAATATCAAGTTCAAAGAATGATCTGTCACGAGTGAGATAAGTTCAAATTTGGTTGACAAAAAGTTTATTGAGATACTGCCCTGCAGTATTAATTTACGGCCTTGTATCTTGGAGACCTATCGTTCAACACAGCGGCAATAGAGGTGAGGACGGTGCGTAAGGTGGAAGTGACATTTAGACATTGAGTACAACCCACACTCCATGGCAGCAACTATGTAGGCCGAGTTATGGATATTTCAATCTGACATATACGCCATGATTAACCCAGTCAGTCATTATATAGAATTGATGTGATTAAGCTGGGTGGAGTCATCCGATGTTGGCCACGGCAGTTTAAGTTCATACATGCACTTATATTGTGTTCTAGTGTCTCGAATGCCTTTTGGCACGATAATCGTTTTTCGCTTGGATCTTTCTTGAAGGACGGTAATCGTTTTTCAAGAGTCTTTTTTAAATGGCGATAATCGTTCTTCGGAGGAATTTCTCTTTTCTGGTGTTTTATCAAGACTGTTCCTTGTTGTCCTTTTTGAATCGAGATCCTCACTCGTAAGACATAGCAAACATGTATAGGGACTATCTGCTTAATTTACAGCATGTTTTGTCTACATAACTGTTTAGAATGCATTTTGCTGTAGTTGGTAAGAATCTTATGAGTAGCCTGACCTTCAAATCTTAGTTTATTCTGACGGAGCTGTGAGTGGACACAACAGGTCCCGGTAATATTTGGGGATTAACAATGAATGGTAAACACGCGAAGTACTTCCTTGGGGGTGCTGTTAAGAACCATTCATAATTTACGGTGGGTGGGGGGTGTCTCACCTTTGGTGATTGATCTCATCCTTTAGCATCCTTATACATGAGGTATGTCTTTGTTCGCATGGCACTGTGAGTCAAAGGACGTGTGACCGAGTTTAGTTATTACACTTCGTGTGTACAGTTGTGTCGTGTTTTATGAAAGTATATTAGCCGTTCAAGAACGTAAGGGCGGTGGGGTAGCCGAGTGGTTAAAGCGTTCGCTCTTCATGCCGAAGACCAGGGTTCCATTCCCTACTAAATGTGTGAAGCCCATTTCTGGTGTCCCCCGACGTGATATTGCACTCACTCACTTACTCACTCACTCGCCCATAAACGTAGCCGTGACAGGACCCACGTGTCTTTGATAAGCTCGTGTTCGTGAACTTCTGGGGCGGTGGGGTACCCTAGTGGATAAGGCGTTGGCTCGTCATGCCAAAGATCCGGTTTCCATTCCCCACATGGGTACAATGTCTGAAGCCCATTTGTGTCCCCCGCTGTGATATTACTGGAATATTGCTAAAAGCGGCGTAAACCCATACTCATTCACTCACTCACACACTGAAGTACTGCCTACGGATACTAAGTATTGCATGTGTTGTTGCAGGCACTCCGACTAGACGCGTCTAACCTGGCGGCCCATGTGGGGAAGTCACATTGTCACCTGCGTCTGGGACACGTGAAGCAAGCGTTAGCGGACGCGGAGAAAGCACTGTCCATTGATAATGTCTACCCACCGGTAACTATTGTCTTGGAATGTTTACATATGAACTTACAAGCTGCCTCATGTTTCGCATTTGAACAGACAACATCTTTATCAGAGACTCCTTTGATCTGTGTCTGTGTGCTAAACGTATATAGCATACTAACGCTAGGCCCACGTATATAGCCTACTAATGCTAGGCCCACGTATATAGCCTACTAACGCTAGGCCCACGTATATAGCCTACTAACGCCTCACAGCGTTGCTCATTCAGATGCCTTTCCACAGATAAATGATCTAAGCATTTAATGATAAATAGTGATATCAATATTCTTGAACTTTGATCTAGGCAGTGCTGCAGAAGGCCACCATCTTCTACACACTCGGGAACTACGACATGGCACTGTTGTTCTACCATCGTGGTCACAAGGTCAGTCCAGACAGCGTCCAATTCCAAGAGGGCATCGCCCGATGCCGACAGCACATCTCTGTGGCTACTAAAGGTATATGAATTCACCAGCAGAGGAGTGGTGGAATGTGTAGTGTAACAAAGATTTCAACAGCAGTTCAGTTATCTCAGGCGGTCCACGCAAAATCAGAGGAATGTAATTTTTGTCAGACCAAAAGAATATAGGCAACTAGTTTTTTGCTTTAAGAACGTTTTCCCATCAGTAATCCTTAGCAGAACCACGAGCACGGTAGAACCAGTGATTCGTCATTTCGGCTTGAAGGTTGGCCCAATGCTGTGATGGCTGATGTTAAAGATTAAACTCTGAGTCCCATTTTTACCTACCTAAGTTTTACGTGCTACATTGACCAGAACTCTTTTTTGCACTTTGCGCATGCGGGTTAACCTACACCCCAAGTCATGGCTGAACCAAACGTTTCATCCTGCACGCTAACCTTTCAGGCAAGACGATGAAACTAACCGAGGCAGGAGACCTGACCCTGTACGTCCACAAGAAGGTATGGGAACACCTTTTTTGTGAACATCTGGTGTCACCACCTGTGAAATCTTTCTGGTATGATAACTGAGAAAGGTTAATCACTGACATGCACGATATATATTAAAGTTTATTCTATAACAATAAAATTATTATTTAACACATTATCATACACATATACACTAATCCTCATTTACTTACATTCATTACATATTCAAAGTGTTTTTCTAATATTAAGGTTTTTGCATAAGCACAGATGCGGAAGATGGGCGGAGCTAGAACACAGAGGGACCCGCCCACTAGAGACCCGTTATCACGTCACAGCAGTGCAGGGAGAGCAAAGAAGAAAGACGCTAACCCTTTATTCAGACTGGGTAGAAAACAGCCAATCAAATTATCACGAATTAGAAACAGAGCCAATCAAAACAATATGAACAAGTCAACCAATCAGAGTCGAGCTTCAGGCGGGACGGTGTACTCTGAGCCGGACGAGAGGACCATGCGAGAAATACTTGGCGAGCTGTATGGTGATAGAGTCTATCTGAGAGACTTTGCCCGTCAAACAGGTACACCTCATTACGTCTCTCGGGTCAGCATGAGGGGAACGTTACTACTAGATACGAGTATTATGGTAGTTACATAGATGTATTTACACTGATACAACAGTCGCACACGTATTGTAAGTGTCCATAGAGAAGTTATTTGTTGGTCCAAGTTAACTTGAAGCCTTTATCCAGGATCGGGTCATAATTGGTCTTCAGCAACCCATGCTTGTCGTAAGAGCAGTCTAACGGCTCGCTGACTTCGTTGGTATGTCGTTGTGTTGTGTCGAAATTGCATAGATCGAAGCTCATTTTGGATCACTGGATTGTCTGGTCCAGACTTGATAATGTACAGCTGGTCCCCGTGTAGTTGAACCTCTGTAAAGTATACAGCGAACAAAGGAGCGAAACCTTAATACCACTGAAAATATATCGGGGACCCGTACGTATAAAAAACTTGACAGTCCATATAAGTCATGAGTGTAAATTGACCTTATTGGACCGCTATAGTTATATAGTCTTAAACAAAGTTACAGGTATAAAAAGATGACACCACATGGACTGGTTCCGATTTCCTCATCGGTGTGTTCCTGGTTTTGTACTTTCTCCATGACATTTAAGTTTAAGGGTTCAAGAGAATAATGTATTGGAGCGATGTTAATGGGTGAATCTGTTTCGTATTTACATTCTAATTATATTCAATAGCAATAACATCTATAGAACTCTTTTGACTGTTTCCAGATGAAGGAGAATCTCGACTCGATGTCGAAATCAACTCTATAGCTGAGAACGGCCTTCAGTTCCTTCTGGAGAGGGTGACCTACTGGAGTCTCAGACGCCTGCCCCCAGACCCCCCTCCATCCCCTCCACTATCACGCAAACACAGTCGCCAGGGCAGTAGTGCACAACGGACACTCACAGAGTCTCCCCTTCCGAGACAGAAGAGTTCCATCTGGGACAGAGAGGTCAGCGACCTCATTAGGGTTTTGAATGAAGAGAACTCACGTGTTGACTTTGAAGAGGAAGCGGAAGGTATTGTGGGATACAGGCCTTACAGAAAGGAAAAGAAAAAAGTGAGAAAATTGCATTTTGAGTTTGCCTCCTACAGACCAGGAAGTGAACTGGGCGGGAGAAGAGGGGAGGGCAGTGCAAAAAGCGAACAGAAGAAGAACACACAGGGTCAGAAGGAGCAAATGGCAGATATTGAAGAGGAGGAAGAGGAAGGTCCTGTACTGGACTACTTGATGAAGGAGCTAGCGGACATTGTGGATGGTAAGGCGCACTAATAACAGTCAAATATTTCTGAGATTCATTGGTGTACCTGCTATTGACACATGATCATATTTCGGGTTTTTTGTATTCCTCGTTAATTTTAGGATACCATGACCATTGGTGTCACTAACTGAATGTCGACGTATAGGTAGTGTGTATGAGGCGTCGGACAACGTCAAAAGGAATCGGTTCTGACATAGACTTATCTGAAAGCATGTTGCCATTTCCGACGTTGAAATTGACGTCTTCAACGTAAACAATGAAGCTGATGTTGTCTCGTCAACGTTCTGTCTCTGAATGACGTCATGCCGCCATAGTCGTCATGGTCACGACCATCTCTTTCTATCGGCCAGAGTCCAGAACTCAGCCTGGAAAGCCTTCGGGAAATGCTGTGAGATACAGCTGGTGACTCGTCTGTTGCCAAATTACGGGAACTGGCACAAGCATTGCGCCCATTTGACTTCTCACTAGAGGGATTGGGAGCGTTATATTTCGTCACATTTTGGCCATATCGTTCAGTGAGTTTAGTAACAACTTACCAGCAATAACTACCTTGAGCATACTACTTCTCCATACTTGAATTTTGCCAATACAAACACTGTATATCAATATCATGATTACCAGTTTCTAACACTGGATCTGGTTTACATGCCATAGGTGGAGAGCGCACATGTTATATAAGTTCAGTTTGTCATTAAGGATTATTAACTTCGCTAGAATTATGACAGGTTTATTTGGGAACTCTGCGATATCGCCAATGGATGCAAACATATCAACCAAAACTGGTTATTTCAGCTTTTGAACGTGAAGACTATGAAGAATGCAAACGGAGGGCCCATGTTTGTCTACAGACAGTATACAGCTACACCGAGGACGAGATCGCTGACAAGCGTGACGTTGTGGCCAGGGTACATAGTTTCCTTGGTAACACGCATCTGGAACTAGGTGAATATGAAGAAGCACAGGAACACCACGAGAAAGATCTGTTCATCGGAGAAGAATGGTGAGCGGCATCAATATCTAGGGTGTATCTACACAGAAATGATTTAACATGAATCTCAATGTAATGGTAAATACAATTATATAAACATTTGTAATAACATATTGCTGTTTGTATAAACAAACAAATAATATTATTATTCCTTATAGCAGTACGATGTAACTATGCTATAAAATGTCTTTTCCCAGCAATATTGACGAACCAATATCACGGGCTCTTGGAAACCTCGGCCGAGTGTTCGTGTATAGGAAACAATTCCATAAAGCATTAGGAGCGTGAGTAACACATTAGCTGGATGATTCTTGTATCTGTTATAGTACATCACCGGAACAGGCAAACACCTCCACAAACAAAGCAAAATAAACTACGCTTCTAACGATCTGAGGGGTATAATGAACTGTCTGTTTGTGCCAGTCACTTAATGTATATTACAGTAGAAATGCACATGTCCATCTACGGTAACCAACTAAAAGTACTTATTTACACCTTTATCTCACCTCAGTCCATTGAAACATCACAAATGCAAAAAGCATCACTAATAACTAAAGTATGACAATGGCACATTTTGCTTTTTCACTGTATCCCTTCTCGGGCTCCATACAACCTGGGATTATTTTAGTTTTGGTGACAAATTGCTGATCTTACCTATACGTACAGTATGGAGCGGTGCTCATTATACTTTGTCACTTTGCCTGTTGTCACCACGTTATAAAGCATTCATTGTTAACCATGTATTAAACTCAACTCACTTCCCTGCAATATTTTGTGATCGTAGATTTGCAAGGAAGACGAAGTTGGTGGAGAGGCCGATCGAGAGGGCGTGGCTGTTCCATGAGATAGGGGACTGTTTCCTGAGTCTCAGCCAATACGGTTACGCAAGGGATTGTGGGAGGAAGTCTCTGCACGCAGCGGAAGAAGCAGAGCATCGTCTGTACCAGCTTCAGGCCTGCGTCCTCATCGGAGTTGCTCAAGGTACCCGGCCAAAGTCTTGTCGTAGGCAGACTAGCTTCTCTGACATAAGAAAACTGGAAGCGGCGAATTTATAGCATTATACAAAAAACATAAATGCGAAACAAGTGAGCATGTCCTGCCCTACCGGAAGTATTAGTCGTAACTGAAGAACAAGGCCAGTAAGAAAATGTGAAGCAAATTGTATAATTCTCAGGCAGGCGAGGAAAAACACGACATGATGCAGGATTTAGATGTTTCCATTTTGGCGAAATTGACAAACAAGATACTGGTTCTGGGAAATCTAGAAACATTATCACTGTGAACCTGAAATTCCAGTCTACGATCATAGCTTCTGTCACGTCTGTTTCAGTTAAACTAAGGGAATACAGTGATGCTTATGTTCTCTTTGAACGGGGTCTGGACCTGGCCAAGATAGAAGGTGAGGCATAGTAACCCGTCGGCTTCACGAATTTGTGATCCTGGGTGCACATTGTAAACCACGCTTCTTTTTTATATTTGGTACCTATCAAATACCAACATATTATGTGTATTCACTGCTAGTGTTTGTCTGTGTTTTATACATCTATCAATAAACAGAGAGGAACCAAACGCAAGCATGTTGCAAAAGCTGGACAGCCAGTGTATCACACTCAAATGGATTTGTCACTTCCTGTGGAAGAAACAGCTGATGACATCTTTGACTAAATTGAAACTATGTGAAACGATCAGTGGGTAGCAGAGACCATAATGCTTTCACACACAATCCTCTATATTATTCTTTTGTGAAAACATCAGGCAATTATGTATTTAAGGTGACCGTGACTCTGAACAGATGATAACACGAGCGCTAGGTGAGGTGAACACCCGCATGTCAGAACTGGCCAAGAGACGAGGTCATAACAGGCAGTCGTCACCAGACATGGGTCAAAGTAACCAGAGTCGTGAACCAGGAACAGCCAGCATGCAAGAAACAAGAGGGAAGCGGGAAAAAGTTAACAATACACTGCTTGACGACAGCAGAGACGACATACAACAGACAAGAAACATGAACCATACTCTTGCAGACGACACAGAAGAAGGAAGAGAGCGGACGATAAGGACTGAACACACAGGCGCAGAGGAAAGGGAGCAGACGAAAATGATTTACGCTACATCGGTGGATGATGTCAGGCACGAAACAAACAATCCACTTCTTGAAGACCCATACAAGGATCAGCAGGGACTATTAATGGTGAAAGGAGACGTTGGGGACACTTCAGACGATCTCCCCGACGTAAAGGCAACAGATGGGGAGGTGGGTACAAGGGCCGACGTTGATACTGACACTGGTGATGATAAGGACACAGTTGTCAGGGAGGAGGACAGTGATGGGACAGAGACTGACTCTGAAACAGTGAGTGACAGTTCCACTGTCAGGGACGACACTGATGATAGCTCTTTCCAGGGAGAGCGTCGATCTCGGGCCTAGACAGGACGACTTGTGGTATCCGGGTCGATCTCGGGCCTAGACAGGACGACTTGTGGCATCCAGGTCGATCTCGGGCCCAGACAGGACGACTTGTGGTATCCAGGTTGATCTGGGGCCTAGACAGGACGACTTGTGGTATCCGGGTCGATCTCGGGCCCAGACAGAACGACTTGTGGTATCCGGGTCGATCTCGGGCCCAGACAGGACGACTTGTGGTATCCGGGTCGATCTCGGGCCCAGACAGGACGACTTGTGGTATACGGGTCGATCTCGGGCCCAGACAGGACGACTTGTGGTATCCGGGTCGATCTCGGGCCCAGACAGGACGACTTGTGGTATCCGGGTCGATCTCGGGCCCAGACAGGACGACCTGTGGTATCCGGGTCGATCTCGGGCCCAGACAGGACTTATGGTGTCCGGGTCGATCTCGGGCCTGTCATCTTATGCAATCAACGGCTCTTGCTGACGAAAGTGGCTCAATGCAACGCCGGATATGCTTTTGTGTATTTACATTCATTGACGCTCATTAAATGATCTACTGTTATCCACCGTGTTATTATTTGCGCAGATTTTCTGAATGTCTCAATTCTCCATAATATCCATAGTGGTGACCGATAGGAAACACAACATACCTGGTTTATGGAAACACAACATACCTGGTTTATGGAAACACAACATACCTGGTTTATGGAAACACAATGTACATGGTGTATGGCGACAATATGTATTGTGTAAGGAGTCTTCTTAAAATATTTTAGTAATGAATTACGGATATTACGAACTGATTTTTGTTGATCCTCGTAGTTAGTTACGGTATTGGTGAATATTAGATGACAATAAATCGAGTTTGTGATATCAGTAAATAATATATTTACGTTAACTGTTATCTTGACTGTTCAAATTAAGAACGTCATAATAGCAGATGACCATGTCAAATTAAATTAACTTTAATATGTCCTGAACTCCCTCATTTATTCCATTACTGACACACAAGATCTCAAAGAAATATGATATATATATAATATAGCGTTAATTTCGTAATACACACAATAAATTATTGTAATTCCGCTCATCTTGGATTTAGTCCTTTGACGACAACACATGATCGGATGATCAGGTGACTACCGGGACACCACATGACCCTTTACACTGGTTCATGAGCTAACTGGACCTCACCGTTGTGGCGACCATTACGTATATATATATATATGACGGCAAACGTCACATACTGGGTCCGTGAACTGTAAAACATGGCTGGTTCACGACGCCATTTCCAGCCCTACTGCTGACCGGCATGTTAGAGTCGAGACAGAAGTGTTAGCAGTGAGGTGTGAAATCCTACCACGCACAAGTTGGCAAATCACAGCTTAGCCATTCATCATGCTATTATACCCACACGTCATCCCCCTTTAATCCCCAAAGAACCTTGGATTTGTAGGATTCTGGGTAGGTCCATGTTGTCAAGAAACAAACGCTGACTTCCTGCACCAACAGCTTGAACACAAGACGTGAAGGAAGGAATTACGAATAACATGGCTGAACTGACCGCCATCAATGACACCAACTGACACCTGTCAATGGATGCTAAATAGTTGATGCAGCAATACATCCTTCGTCCATCCTTGACTTTCATCTCAAGGATACCCAGTACATTTTGCCTCAAAGTTCCAGAACCTGGGTCCATGGAGATGTGGATATTGCCTCATATACCGTTAAGGTGTTATATACTCTTATATATCAGTGGTGATCATTCTACCCTATAGGGTCATATCGTTGTATGTGTCCACATGAATGGGTGAAGCAGCCTGAGGATGTATCCGTGGAATAAATAATGTGGTGGTTCGTTATTCAATGCACCGGTCACAAACCTGGTTTAGCGGAGCAGCTACGTTGTGTGGAATAGTTGGACGGGAGGTACTGAAGATCATGTGGCACTTGTGGTGACCTTACACGAAATATGCCTCTGTCCACCCAACACCAAAATTTGGTACTATACAAGATTGGAAGTTAATGCTATTGGTAAATTTCCAGCGCCTGACAAGGCATCTTGATTGGAGCTGAGATTGAACACCAAATAGTGTAAGCACCTTGAGCATCCGGAGTGTACGGAGTGCAATATAAGACACACAATAATGTTTAGTCTTGCTAGGAGATCACGACTAACTTTCACGAAAATTGTACATTCTGACGTAAATATCACGAACAACCTGGATATATGACTGTGACAAATATTCTACACTAAATTAACATGAACTCTTGAAGAAAAAACAGAAAGTGAAATCAAAATGGTGGATATGAAAATGGCGACTCCTCGTCTGGCAGACGACAGAGGAGTGAAGGATGCTGGATCCGCCTCCAGGTGTCTGTTTGACATCTACCTGAAGGATGGACAGGAGTTCATGGGGCAGCAGGACTACAACAACGCCATGATTAGTTACAACAAGGTGAGGAGGGATTCGACCCTTTCTATGAGTAGTCAGTCTTTGGCGATTTGTTTGATGAACATCGATCGACGGATTTGAGATACAATGACAGAATTTTTGAGACAATATTTCTGTTTGAGGGATTATTATAATTAAGAAACACGATTATGTATAAATATGCTGAAAAAAATTAGTAAAGGAACAAACGTACAGAGGGTTGTGTCGACGGGATTACAAGGCACAATATCCATGATGGTATTTACCACATTTCCGAATAACCGAACCATACCGATACTTCGACATGAATGTGGTTACCTTTGCTTTACGTGTATTCCATCTTGATAATGCGCAGTTTCTCAATGCAGGCCCTAGAAATAAAATCTCGTGATTCTACGGTCCTGATCGCGAGGAGTTGGTGTTATTTGAAAATGGGAAAGAGATACGCAGCACTTCGAGATGCGGAGACGGTGCTGGAGTGTGACGCCATGAACACGGAGGTAAGGGACGCGTAGCTTAAAAAGCTGTCCATCTTTAGAATGAACCCATTTCCTATGATCTATAAAATCATGTATGTTACACATGGCGAATATGAAAGGTGACCAGTCTCCGGTAATACATTATGGATTTATGGCCACATGCTTATGTGTACTAATTGTTGTACCTTACGTTGTTTCTATCTTTACGACCACCTCCCATGTTTAGTGAGTAGAGTGTTTGCCGGGGGTGTTTACAGTATGGGGTTGGATCCCCGGCTGCATCCAACCAAAATACGTTAAACGATGGAACTTAGGGACCCGTCCTTCCGCTCGGCATTAAAAGGATAGAACCAGGGCGTGTCGACTCGGAATCTGTATACAATGTCCGAGTGGGGTATCTATGTTTACCTGCTGCATGATATCTCATTACTGAAACAGATACACGTGCATGCACGTCGCTATATACGTGTTGTAATCTTGAACGCAATGTTAAATCCCATTTCACATCCAGATATAACACAATAATAATATCAGCTCCAACTGTAACTGTATGTTGGGTGGCACAGTGTTGGTTTATCACGTCAAAGACCGTTTCTTAAGGTTGCCGTAGAGTCCACGGAAAGCCGGACGTGACGCAGGTCATAGACATTTGTCACTTTGGTATTTTGCTAACTAAAAGCATTAGCAGGAAAAATATGGAGCTCACTATCAAAGGTGTAGGGCAATCCTGAGCACAAAGCTCTGCACAGCAAATTGTAGCGCATTATACGACAGTGCCACGCACGTCTTTCCTGAGAAAACGACTAACAAAGATGTCGTCCCACCTCGTAGGCCCTGCACACCAAAGCGGAAGTGCTGTTCCAGAGCGGTAACTTTGAGCTGTCACTGATCTACTTTCATCGCGGACTCAAACAACGCCCTAAGAGTAAAGCGCTTCTGGACGGCGTAGAAAAATCTCAGGAAGCAGTGCTCAAGTTTGGCGGTGAGATCACTGAATACATAATGTGGATAGCTCATGTTCGACAACGTTTTCTGGGCTGTGTGCAAGCATTGATACCAATCTGATGTTTCATTTGTAGGCAGTAACCGGGGTTTCAGAATGTCCACTGCTGGAGACCTGTCTCTTTTTATGCGCAGAAAGGTAAGCACTAGGATCTATATATTGATGTCTTATTTCAAACACAAAAACAACCAAAACATTTTACTAATCAAGAGAAATCTCCACTAAAACAGAGACCGGTGTACAAATCCGTACAGCAGCCTTCACACGGCAAACTCGAGTTTGAGAGTGTGAACATTCCACCAACTCGCCATCAGCACCAATTTCAGAGTTGTCAAAATGTTGTCGAGAAACCGGATCGGTCCCTATTCTCACCAACTTTTTCCATCAAGCTTTCGGTGTTGTCAATCTTGATCATGAGTTTGACGTATGAAGTGTTGTCAAACTCGTGTTGTTCAATCGCAGTCAACGAAACTGTCACGTGATGTTTTGGTCGTCAGGTCAACTCGACCTACAAAATGGCATCGCTCAAATGACACAAACGTTTGACAACATGTGTTTGGCGTGTGAAAACAAGAGTTTGAAGCCTTTTAAAATTTTAACAATATGTTTTGTCAGACTTCACTTGCCGTGTGAAGGCCACTTATATGTTATGAATCACTATCAAACACTGATAATACCAGGCTTCGCTTAAATCTATCAATGGCAATAATCACAACCATATACAAAGACAAAGAAACGATTTGGAATTGCAGGGCAGGCGTTATGCCCAATCACCCATACTTGTCGACTACTGTCGGCTGATGAAATTGTGTGAAAGGGGTGACTATGGGCCATCGTTATCATACATGTGGTTTGTCCAGACAAGATATTCAAACGTTTAAGGAACAGCTGATTCATAGACTAAGTACAACATATAATATTTCAGATTAGCTACAACAGATGACAGATTAGCAATGATAAGATGGAAGACTACAGTCAATGTGTCAGATGACAGATTATATATATATATATATATATATATATACGCACAAAATGTCCAAAATAGTACAGGTGTTCAGTCATAAATATTGCATAGATAAATAAAAACAGAATGCCTTTTGCTCCAACATGTTTCGTTCTTTACTCTTCAGGGAGATTGTGGGGCGGTGGGGTAGCCTAATGGTTAAAGCGTTGGCTCGTCACGCCGAAGACCCGGGTTCGAATCCCCACATGGGTACAATGTGTGAAGCCCATTTCTGGTGTCCCCCGCCGTGATGTTGCTGGAATATTGCTAAAAGCGTCGTAAAACCAAACTCAGTCAGGGAGATTGTAGCGGAAAGAAACATGTTGGAGAAAAAGGCATTCTGTGTTTATTTATCTATGCAATATATATATATATATATATATATATATATATATATATATATATATATATATATATATATATATATATATATTCCAAAAATTCTCAATAATTTCTGGTCATACTACATATATATATATATATATATATATATATATATATATATATATATATATATATATATATATATATATATGTAGTATGACCAGAAATTATTGAGAATTTTAGGAATATGTTTAATTGGATTTCTAGTATAAACAACCTTGACCAGCTATCAAGTGCTTGGATTCATTCAAGAGAGACAACTCCGTTAATCATTTTTCATTAGTTTGTGAAGAGTTATCCCCCTTTGTTTACTTGCTAGCAGACGACATTTTCAGTGATCTCCAGTATGATTTAGAGAAGAGGAAGTTGATTTTAGAGTATTATAACAAGGACATCAGATCAGCTAAAGTGATTTCAAGTAGAACAGGCATCCCTTTGTCCACTGTTTATCGTGATTTGAAAAATATTGCAAATGGATATGGCACTGAGCACCAGGGAGACGCAGGTAGGCCCAGAAAATTGACTGTCGGTGACAGGAGATGCCTTGGTATTCTTGTTTATAAAAACAAACGAAGGAGTGTAGAAAACTTAAGGCTGGATATGATTGATAGAGGAACTGTGGCTGTCTGTAAGGAGACAATTAGAACTGAGCTGCATGCAATGGGTTGGCAGAAAAGTGGAATTCATCACCGATCATGAAACCTGAACAAAAGGAACGAAGGTTGAACTGGTGCTTACAGCATAGAAATTTTAACTAGGACAATGTGATTTTCTCAGATGAAAGTTCTGTGTGGCTGTTTCCTAATACACTGAAATTCTGGACCAAACAAACTGAAAAACCTTTGTATCAGCGCCCAAAGTACAGTCCGAAATTTAACGTGTGGGGTGGCATATCTGTGTTAGGGGCAACGTCCCTCTGTGTATTTGAAGGGAATATGGACAGTGAGCGGTACACAGATATTCTCGATATTCTCAGCAGGAAACAACGACACAAAACATCGTTCAATGCATTCACAGGCCTGGTTTCGGACCCAAAATATGACATTATTAGATTGGCCAAGCTATAGCCCTGACCTAAATCCAATAGAAAATGTTTGGGGACTTATGAAGGAAAGTGTCAATAAGAAAAATCTGACAAATATTGCTGAAATGAAAGAAGAGGTGGTCCGATATTGGGACAGCATGGACCACGACTTTCTAACTTCTTTGATCAGTAGTATGCCCCGCCGCATTGAAGCCTGCATTGCTACCCGTGGTGACTTGACAAAATACTAACTGTTCACCTGTCTTTAAATCTGGAGTTATGTTCTGCTAATATTCACATTTAATACGTGAGTAATGAGTGAAATAAATTTAAAAAATTACAATCTTTAAATTCTCAATAATTTCTGGTTGTACTCTCTGTGTGTGTGTGTGTGTGTGTGTGTGTGTGTGTGTGTGTGTGTGTGTGTTCTTGGTAAGAATAGTTTGTATGTAATGATTATTTCAATTTTCAAACGGACTCAAAATTTCAAAAAAAAGTCTAAAAACGATTTCCTTGCATGCATCGAAGCACTCAAGAAAAGGAAACTGGGAACCTGAAAGGTCCGCACGTGCAGATGTAGCTCCACCCATATCGGACAGGACGCATGACAGGGCATGGAAACCAGCGCCAGACGACTTCCGGTCAACATTTTACCGTCCTCTGGCCAGAATAACAAAGAAACCTGGACTTTCCCACTTCCGGTAGCGTGCATATTTACTTAGTTAATTTCACCATCGATATTGTAAAGTACTTCTTTGCGTGAATTTCTCGGTAAAAATATTGTTTGTTTTACGTTTCAAAATAATTCTGAGTGTGTTTTCAGTTCAGTGACTAACCACTCAGAAAGATGTTCATCCGAAATATCTCACATGACCGGAACACAACCAACAGATGGCGCTGCTCTCAAGCAGATTCTGGGACAACTGTATACAGACAAGAAATACCTTCAAAAGCTCTACCAGTCCGTAGGTATGCACGAAGACCACACTACTTATAGTCTGGGGCTGACATGTTATAATCCCTGTAGTCAGGGAAAGGGATGGTGGATGGTTGTGAGTGGATGGTTTTGGGTTAAATATTCTCTGGTTTCAAAGGTACATTGTTCAGTGGGTGTCAGACAAAGGATGTTGCGAGACTCCCCAGAATTACAGAAGGGGTATCATATGTTTTGAAACGCTTTGAGCGCTGACTGAAAACATGTTCTACCTTGAACATTTTCCAAAAGCCCGAGGGTCAGAATAGGTTCAAGCACCTCGTGTTTGCCATGAGAGTCGACCAAATAATGAGTTGATGGTCATACAGTGTTCCCTGGATAACTACTGGCATCTGTACAATATGAATGTAATGTCAACATCAGAAAATAACCAGTTTCGAGGAATTTAATGCAAAATAGAGAAGAAAATTTTATGCAATCTATGAATAGTCCTGATGTTAAAAAGAAGCAGCACGTTAAAGTTTGTGTCCAAGAATATATTTGGGATAATGTATTCTGATCTTTTTCAGATTTGTCCATGGTAAACAAGGGTTCCATCTCAGACTTGGCCGAGGGTGGAATAAACTTCCTCCAAGAACGAGGTACATACTGGGATAAACTTGGCCCCCTACCACCACCACAACCAAATCGTCGCTTATACCAAAGAAAACATGGATCCACATCCGGGGTTCCTTCGTCTGTGTACAGTTTTACAACAAACTCAACATCGGGTACAGTATTCGCAGGACGCGTTGATGCTCTGTCAAATATTGCTGATGTCAACTTCACCTTTGTGTCACATGAACCAGATGAGGAAAGCTCAGTTGCCATGGACACGGATTCCCATGGTGGTGGAACGTCTGTCAATTTGTTATGGGCGTCTGAAGCCAGCGTAACATCAATGGGCGGCAGCACCAGAGAGACAACGAAAAGAGAAAGGAGCCATTATTTCGCACAGGAACTGGAAGCTGTGGAAAAGCGTGAGTTTACACTTTCTTTGAACTGAGTGATCCATTAGAGCACAGTTTCATATTATACATCTATGTATGTCTTTAAACGAATGCCCAGTTACGCAGATCGATGCTCGTGCTGCTGATCATTGGATTGTCTGGTCCAGACTCGGTTATTTACAGACCGCCGCCATATAGCTGGAATATTGCTGAATGTTGCGTTAAACAACAAACAAACAAAAATTCCAAATTAGTGCAGCACTCATACATCGTGTGGATACAAGCTTACACTATTGCTCCCAGCAAAGAGGCGGTTTAATTGGGTAGTAATATATGGAATCTACCTGGTTTTAGAGCTGGGACTTTGTGACTTATCTGAGTGCGTGCCATCGTACCCCGATGGTTGCTGACAATATCCATCACTGGATTATTTGGTCCAGACTTGAATTGATACATGCAGCCGATCTATTGTTGGAATATTGAGTGCGGCGTTTAACAACATGCTAACACTGTTCGTCTGTTTCAGTTTACAACCAAGGCAGGTTCACCGACTGCAGTGACCGTGCAGAAGCTTGCCTTACTGAAGTTAAGGCTGCAGATGAAAGGGAGATATCTCACAAAAGGGATATACTTGCTTCCCTGCACAGCTACATCGGCAACGCTGCTGCCTGCAGGGGGAAATACTTAAAGGCAGAGTTCCACCATGCCAAGGACCTGGAGATTGGCGAGTTAGAGTGAGTAAGAAAAGGTCTGCCAGTGATATGGGATGCAGGATGTGTCCACCTCCCTCTTTCAGACAAATAACATGTCAGTCTCTGTCTGTCCCTTGGTTGGCTGCAGTAGTACATTCGATTTTAACAGACACTTTGGGAACGTTGAGTGTGAAATGGTTGAAACGTTATAAAGTCAACGCCAAAAAGTAACCAGTCTTGATTATCCAACGAAACATATTCCACAGGAAGAAATGCGTTAAAGTATATGGAAGGATCAGTGGCAATCAGTGATAACATACGGTGCTAGCTATACATGAAGAGGTGAAACCTATAAATGCTTTATACATGGGAAATCTGGAATCAAGGCTAGGAGTCTACCTTTGAGGTTTTCTGATGAAAATAGAAACAACATTAAATAGAAAGTCGCGTCACTGAGAACTTTCAAGGTATGGGTCCTCATTGTCTGATGAAAATCTGTAGAGATAACGGTAACCTGCAGCTACTGGCAGTGAGGTAGTGAGGGATAGGTATTTGGATCATTCTGCTAGAACCATCAAGCTAATCCTGTTCAGTTCTCACTGCATACATAATCTCACTATAGTTGAAGAACACTGTTTCAGCGACATGCCGGAAGTGAGTTCTAGAGCGCTGGGTAATCTTGGCCGGATGTACTGCACCCAGCGGAAGTACAACAAGGCTCTAGACGTGTAAGTGTGACAACGCCCTGCTGATCCGTGTAGCATACAACCAACCTTTAGTAATTGTCAAGATTGTCATTTTGTGATGGTGTTTCCCAATAACATCAAGCGTATCACAGTCTTCTCCCCTTAATAACGAAAACAGCTGACATTAATGTATTTATCATGCATGTAGAACGTTGTGTGTGTGCGTCCGTGCTGGCATGCGTGTATAACTTAACCAGTCAGAACAAAAATAAGCTTTCACTGGATGAAACATTTTGCTGTTGATCATGTCCCAGGTTTCCCTGGAAAGTTGATCAACTGAAGTTGAAAGAGATATAATTATTGATTAACAAAAAACAATAATCTTATATGTTCTGACTTACAGTCTGGCTAGAAAGGCCCCCCTCTGTAGCACCCCGCGAGAAGTGGCGTGGGTGTTCCTGGACATCGGCACGTGCTTCATGGCACTTGGTTATCATGATTATGCAAGGGATTGTGGGAAGAAAGTGCTAAGCGTGACCCGTCATTCAGACCTGCAGGATGAATTGTTCCAGGCACAGCTCCTTGTGGCCAGTAGTGAAGGTGAGTGAGTGAGTTTAGTTTACGCCGATTTTAGCAATATTCCAGCAATATATCACAGCGGGGGTACACCAGAAATGGGCTTCAATCCCGGGTCGGCGGCGTGTCGAGCGAACGCTTTAACCACCAGGCTACCCCACTGCCCCTGTAGTCAAGGTACTCACCTTTATCACTTAAGACAAAGACACGTTTTGTGTACCAATGTCAGCTACCGCTTAATGTGTCATATCCATAAATTGCACATTTAATTATTCTATTTATTGAATTAACTCATCTAGACGCCAAAGGTGCCGCTGTGGGACGTGAGGTGTAAGATGTGTTGTTTGGGGCATCTGTGTTGTTGCTGATATAATTATTAATGTTATTCATTCATAGGGAAACATTCATTTTGTTTTGTAGAGAAGATGAAAAAATATGAAAAGGCATCCAGATCCTTTTCAACAGCGTTGGGCACGGCTTTAGCTAGAGGTACGTTTTTGTGGGTCAGTGATCTCACAACCTCGAGTACAATATTTCTCTTGAAAGGTGCGAAGGTAAAGACATATTTAATCATATCCCTGTATAATAGTTTGAGGCTTTGGTACTAGTATACTGAGGCTTCCAAAATATGTCCCTTTAGATAATGGCCTGTCTGGTAAAGACTCGACAGTTTACAGACATCCGTCGTATGACAGGAGTGCTGCTGTCCGACTTAATGCAACAACCAAACAAAAAACACTCACTATATTTTTCATTTATGATTGATGGTAGAGCACGAACTGCTTACCCTTTGGTAAACACCCGGTGTCATCACTGATTGTCAGTGATCCATTCATGTAGTTGTCCCCAGTATTTTGTCCTGTGGAATCTGCTCTGGCAGATAATCGACACTGGTTACTCTCTGGTGTTGACGCTTTATGTCAATATCTACATCACACAAAGAGGAAGACATTATTCTGATACTCATTGAATGATAGGTCTCGTAAATACATACATTGATAGTCTATGCATAGGAATTACAAGGTCAAATATAAGTCACTGTAAACCGGTCAGTTTACCATACATTTACAACATCCGTAGTTTCAATGTAGATCGTTGGAGGTATAGATGAATACCCTTCACTGATACATGTTTATTTCTATTCAGACGACAAGATAGCAGAATACGCCATACGAAATGAAATGAAGAAGATTGAAAAGAAGTTAGCTTTCCAGAAACCAAGACAGAGACAAGAAGTGACAAGTCCAAGGCAACATATCCCTACTGACAAGAAGAAAGCTACTCCGTATCTCACACACAATGTAGATAGCCAGTTTGAGAATACAAGTGCTGCAAACCAAGACAATAACCAGACAGAAACATTGGCACACGCGAACATGACACGTGCTGCAGCTGAACAAGATATGTCTGAATCTGCCAGACCTACACACACGTTAACAGAATTAGAAGGACATGTATATAAGGAATTTGAGGGTGTTACTATCTTGTCTGTGTTACAAAGGCTGAGAGAAGAGTCTAACACTAGTTCGACCCATACCATATCTGAATACCAAGAATCGGAAGTAGAGAAACTGGATGATATTGCATCAGATTTAGATCAGATTGACAGCCCACAGGTTAAACGGCGACCATCCATGAAAAAGCGGGGTTCCTTTGCAAGACAGAGGTCAAAGAGTCATCTACAAAGACATATCTCATTTAAGCTGTGGGATGAAAAAGACAACCTGTTTGAGCACAGCGAGGAGGGTCTGAAGTCCACGGAAAGAGATGGTTCATCAACTGGAAGAACTCTGTCAAACCGGGAAAGGGCAGTGCTGACTATCAGAGACAAAACATCACGAATCAGGTACCAAAAGATGGACACAGACTGGACTCCACGAGATATCGATCTTGCAAAGTATTCCAGAGATGAGTTAGAGAAGGAAACGCCATTCCCTGAAAAACTGGATGGAAATGTGGTTGCTGCTGCTCTTGCAGAAAGTGGTTATCTTGATTTGATAAAAATGGTTGGTTTGAAGTTTGATATTGGTGGCGGTCTTCCCAATACTGATGTTGACAACTACTCACCAGATCCTGAGAAAGAGAGCGAATTACAAACAAATGGTATAAACGATGATATTAAGATCATACCCTCTGGAAAACCTGTCACAGACTCTGCCCTTGATAAAATTACAAACCAGTCCCAGAAACTAGATGAATACTCCGAAGTACATGCTGTACTGTTAGAGGAAGACTCCGAAGAGTGTGACACACTGCAGCCCATTTTTCTCTATCCTCAGGACAGTGAATCATTTTCATGTCCTTTTGATAGTGAATTTGTTGCAGATGAAGAAGACGTCATGGTTGTGTCCACAAGTGGGATCATACAGGCAGATCATGAAGCTGAAACCACAATGCCTCGGCGTCTCTCGGTTGTATTTGAAGATGTCAAGGAGAAATTCAAGGAACCTTCTGCTCAAGACGATAGGCTTGAGGCAGATTCGAAGGATATTACACTGCCATCTGAAGCCATTCCCTCCTTGAATGTACATGAAGTGAACAAACCGGGACTCAAACCAGCTGTTGCTGCTACAGCCAATGAACCAGGTGTGTCTGGGAAAAGCGCTGAGGTAGTTTCAACTCCCAAAAACACACCTAGGTCAAGAACATTAAATAAATCTTTTGAATCAAGAGTCATTCCCAAAATTAACATGAAAGTATCAAACAGAAACAGACAAATACAGTTTGAAACGAGCTCAGATATAAAAGAATTATCAACTCCGAGAAGAACCAAATCAACACTCAAGGAATCAAAGTCAAGCACTGTTGTACCAAAACAAGCACCAACTAATCAGGGTTCTAAAGATACCCCTCGAGGGCATGTCTCGAACAGACCACTTCATTTAGCAAAGGGTGAAACAAGCACTGAAAAGAAGGTTATTCAACCTGGTGTTAGATCCACTGTCCTTCCTCGGCACAGGTCACAACCAAAATCTGATCCGAGAACAACCAAACAGAAAGTAACTGAACAGAGAAGAGAGAACCTTCTACAAGAACAAACATCAGAAACGGGAACTCGGAAGCAAATGTCTACCAGAGAGAGGACACTTTATAAATCAGAGTTTGCAAGGAAGCCTGAGCCAAGAAGGGTTCCTGCGAAGTATGGCCGAAGATTGATACTCCCTAATGTACAGAAAACACGAAAAACAAAATCCATGGGTAACTCGAAATTGGAATCTGAAAAGACCACTGTTGTGAATAATGATGAACAAGTCATTAAGAGTGAGGACAAGGAAGGAGAAGACACAGCGAATGCTGATGATACTGAAAATCCAGTGGCTCTATCTTTTGTTCAAAGACTAAAATCATTCTTGGGTATCCTGTCTTTGAGAAAGCCAGAGCCGCTGCCAAACATACAAGAAGCAGAAACAGATAATGATCCCAACGGCAAATTAGTATCTTCAAACACAGACACAGATGATCGTAACACAGATATTGAAAAGGGTGCAATGCCTGGGTGCGTGGGGGAAGAGATGAAAGATGATGAAGAAATGGTTAATCAGGGTAGCAAGGAGAACCAAGGAGCGTCTGATATGAGGACGGGAAAAGCCAAACTTCTTCCAGTACTGAAAGACAGTCCTTACACCAAGGTTGTCAGAAGCCCAAGAACGAAAGCCAAACTCCAAATGCTAACTGTGAAACCAAAGAGCAGGCGACCAGGAGTGAGAGGTTGGAAAGGCAGTTCTGTCCCATCGACACAAAGTAATCATAACACCAATCGTACCAACGTAGCTAAATCACAGACATCTCCCAGAAACCAATCTGTGACTGAAAGTGGGGGCGTCTCTTCATCAAACACAGTTCAAAGAACTGATGATAATCGCCCTAACAATAGAGAGGAAAGTAGAGATAATGTGATTCAAAGGAGTGAAATACCTTCGTTCATTAAGAAAAGGAATCTTCTTTATAAATTGTCTAATAAAGATGGTCAGATTCTGTTTACTCCAATGGAATCAACTGAACCGAAGAACAAGTGGAAGGTTGTCTATATGAGGGTGAGAAAAGGGGAGAGACAATTCACAGTTCCTGTGATCCAGGAGCCCTCTGAAACAGAGACGGGGTCTGATGAGACACTGGGTACATCTGCCGAGACACTGGGTACATCTGCTGAGACACTGGGTACATCTGCTGAGACACTGGGTACATCTGCTGAGAAGGTGAAGCCACCTCAGAAACTGTACCCGATGAGAAAGCAATCAAAGAGACAGTTCCAGAAGAAGATGGTAACAAACCTCGGAAATGTTCCTGAGGAGTGGGACTCAGGTGTTGCCCCCAAGCCAAGGAACTCTCCACGAAACGCAAAACCAGTGTCAATTCCAATCCGAGACGACACGGATCGTTACAAGGCCACTAAAATTGACATTAATTACCTTGCGACTATCTTTGAAAACGAAAATGGCCTGGGTAAAAGGTTGTCTTCATCTGGTGAAACTGCAAGTTCCGACAAGGGTGTGACATTGCGGGTTCCACGAGGTCAGGAGGTGGTGTACAGGCAGACAGACAGAGAGGGCAATATTGTATTGATACCTGTTGTGAAGACTCCAGCACACAAGATAGTCCTTGTGAAGGTGAAGCGGAAAGATCAGACATTTGTATTGCCAGTTATTGTTGACAAAACATAATAACCATCAGAGCATCACTGCCATGTCTAAAAATGTGAATTGACGTCTATCAAGGGAGCCCAACGCACCGATAGCCGCAGACAAAACTCTGAGTTTGAACTCAAGGTTTCAAAATTTCAAAAAAATGAACAAAAGCATTATTATGCTACAAGAACAATGACAGCGTTTAGAATATGTATGATCACAGAACAAGCACTCGCTAACATACGGGCTGGTTGGGTTCTTAAAAATTGTAACGATACTGAATATCTGAAAACTTCAATGGGCTCCGTTGATATGATCTAAAATATGGCAGGTCCACAAATACGAAGGGAAGAACTTTGACAGGATTAACTGAATTGATTGGAAGATGAGCAATGTGACACATAAACATCATGTGGACATTAAAGAGTATTTCTCTGTAACTAAATAGTTTCATATGATGTTAAGTGGCTACCGATATGTACTGTTGATGTTTACTATTAATACCCTGCAAATGATTCCACCTACAATGTAGCTGTCACTGTATAATAGACTGGTAATGCAGTGGTTTGATCGACTTCTGTTCGGAATGTAACATTAATAAATGAGTTAATGACATGACTGATCTTAGGCGATACAACTGAAATGAGCGTTGAGTGGCCTCCAGTGGCCGAACCAGGATCTGCTGATCTAGTGCTAAAAGATTCCAGTGACTTGGATCAGTTTCTGCATGCACCATATACTGTGTTCGAGGTTTTCACCGAGTGGGTTAACACGTAGCCTTCGTTACACGGAGCTTCCTTCAACGTGAAACTGACGTCCCATGACGTTACTGAAATTCTGTTCAAAGAAGAGATAACTCGCTCCTCCACACACCTCTCATTGCGAACCACCACCACCCATACTGGTCATGTGATCCTAGATAGCATGCTACGATATTGGGTCAAAGAAACAGATAAGATGACGTATTGTATCTCGAATCCCTGCGTTTTAAACGTGTACACGCACCAGGGCTACCTACAAGGCACACGTGTACATTGTTTGTGACGTATGGCCGTTTGTCAGTCGCGTATGTACAGTGTTTGACAATCACGTATGTACAATGTTTGACAATCACGTATGTACAATGTTTGACAATCACGTATGTACAGTGTTTGACAATCACGTATGTACAATGTTTGACAATCACGTATGTACAATGTTTGACAATCACGTATGTACAGTGTTTGACAATCACGTATGTACAGTGTTTGACAATCACGTATGTACAATGTTTGACAATCACGTATGTACAATGTTTGACAATCACGTATGTACAGTGTTTGACAATCACGTATGTACAATGTTTGACAATCACGTATGTACAATGTTTGACAATCACGTATGTACAGTGTTTGACAATCACGTATGTACAGTGTTTGACAATCACGTATGTACAATGTTTGACAATCACGTATGTACAATGTTTGACAACCATACGTATTCGATGTTTGACATTAACTCGTGTCCAATATCTGATATATATACTTAACAAACTTAGGGGAACTTCATTTTTAACTTACGACTGAAAAAAAGGGAGATATATCGGAGTCGATCAATGTTGATCTGATACTGATGAATATTTTGAGAGTCCCTCGCCACTTGCACTTCCTTATGACCATAGTTGTTTGTACAGTAATCGCTCCTGAAATATGATTGGTGTATGACGTCTGTCTGTCTGTAAAATGTTTGTTAACTCTTATACTTCCTATCCAAATTGAAAGTTCGGGTTCCCCTTCTTTTTTAAAGAGTATACATGCATGTCTGTACACAGTATTCTACAGACGTAAAGAACATAACACTCTTGGATGCACTCAAGCACAGTAATTAGGTTCTTTAATTACACAAAGTGAGGTAGGTCAATTGCCGTCCCTGTCGCTGTAGTGTGCATGGTACAACAGTCCTGGGACATATAATGTTTACGGTCACACAACGCAGCTTTGCTTGTACAATAGGACTTGGGGGCCATTTTGACTTATGTATTTCTTTTATTTGAAAGGTCACGACCACAAAACGAAACAAACTATGCTAATCCCTATTGGTACTTTTTTAGGAATGTAACACCTTGTGGCAATGCATGGTTGTTTTATTTTTTGTATAATTTTGTCTTGACTTTTATTATTTCACGGAATTGTGTGTGTGTAAGGACAGTTACAATGAAGCACCTGCCATTAGTGCCAGGTGTGCGAGAAAGGATGGAGACGGCACAGCACAGGTTAATGAATCTAACACCTGGCTGTCCCTTTCTCTGCACTCCTCCCTCGTAACAAATAGTGAACTGTGTCAAAATTTAAATGATAGTTTGTTAAACAACTTTTTTTAATTTTAGGACATAAATTCTGCAAAGAAATCACAGAGTTGGTCTGATGTTTTGATTATGATCAGCGTTTCATTGTGTATTATATGTTTATTAGTTTTCGAGTTAGATTGCAATTCATCGGTCCGCTTTTGAGCCAAACGGACTATAATGAGTGATTCAGTGAGTTTGGAAGCAGGGTGATGGTAACGGGGTAGGTAACATGGTTCGGCGCCTGTGTTGCCTTGTTCATCGCCAACATCACCAAATAACGCCATTTTCCACTCAGGTTGGTTGTTTAACGTCGCAATCAACAATATTTCAGCTTTTGTCGAGTCTGGACCAGAAAATCCAGTGACAAACAGCACGAGTATCGATCTACGCAAAGTTGATAAGACGACATGTGTCAACCAAGTTAGCGAGACTGTCCACCCGATTCCGTTAGTCGCCTCTTAAGACAAGCATGGGCTGCTGAAGACCAATTCTAACCCGAATCTTCACGGATTTTCCCACTCATGACAATCAAGAGTAACATCGTACGTTATTTGAGAAAGCTGAACGCATGGTACTTTGTAAAAGACTCTTGTTCGAGTCATTAACATAGATCTTTTACTCCGAGTGGTCAGGTGAACTTTCTTATCATCATCGAGGCTTACATATTCTCCCTACGATGAACATGAGTGAGTGAATAAGTACGGTTTTAAGGTTTCACGCCGCTTCCAGCAATATCACGGCGGGGGACACAAGAAATGGGCTTCACACATTGTACCCAAATGCATGTGGGGAATTGAACCCGGATCTTCGGCGTGACAAGCCAACGCTTTAACCACAACTAGGCTAGCACACACACACACACGCACGCACGCACGCACGCACGCACACGTGTACTATGATCGAAATTCCGGAATCTATTCCAAGTTAAGAAACAAATTAAAGCCGACTCATTTCGACAGCTGACATCAGTTCTGCACGTGAAACACGCATCATCCATTTTAATTGGTCAGTGTTAGCTTATATGAAGGTGTCGCAAGTGTACACACTGTATGTAACGTCTCGTTTCGAAGTATAATGTCTGATTATATTACATAGGGGTACAAAGTGTAAAGTGTACTTGGTGAAGGGTACAGTGTACAGGATTCCATTGCAATATATATATATATATATACTTTTACAAATGTTACATTTCAACATTCTCACCAAAAAGTATTTCTTTAATTAGGTTGTCTTATATTAATAATTCGTAAAATAATGAAATATAATGAAATCATCTGCACACATAAAAGCATGAATAGCCAGTAGCTGAGTGAGTGGTCAGGCTATGGGATGACTGAATGCTGTGATGTCAGTCACTGGATTGTCTGGACCCAACTCCATTATTGATCGTTTTTACAGACCGCTGGAAAGCCGTTATAGAGCTGGAAACCTGCTCAGTGTGGCGTTAAGATTAATGTACTGTCAACATATAACCATGTACATGAACGTTGATATGGCGCCTTGGAAGCCTCAGCGTAACTCACCCAGCTTTGACTGGAAATAAATTAAACAGACAACACAGTGGACGTGAAAGTTTCAGAACAGATAATACCTTTGGGGGACACCTAAAATGACAAATCCTTATATTATTTATATTAATTACTGATTGGTTTTAGTATCCGATGAAACCTTTTTGATAAGTTATTGAATTCCCATTGTATTGAAGCATGAAATAGACTATATTATGCCAGACGCAGTCAAACAAGGGAGACAATCCGCGGGAAAAGTCAATAGACAAAATGGCCGAAGAGAGAGTCGCGTTTATAGAAGAAGATCTACCTGTGGCTGCTTTTCCGAAGATAGCGGACATCAGACGACAGGGGAAATTATGCGACGTCACGCTGAAGGTAGACAGTATGGTGGTCAGACATTGCTAAACATCACAAGAGAATTGAATCAATGCCGGATGCTATTTGTTGTGTCAAGATCGACTGACCCAGTTTGACTGACTGCAGTGCAGTCACTCGTTCGTTTATTTCAGCATTCTGTTACCTCTGTGTATAAATGCATGGCATATATATTTGTTGTAATCAGTTAGGGTACCTGAGACTTATCCTGTGGATTTTGAGGTATATATTACCTTGACAACTGGCATATGCACATCTGTTACCTGATGTAGACCCTGTCACTTGTGACATATACACGTTTACATGACAACACAACTTTGCAATTTTACGAACCTTTCACTTGTCCGTGAAACACCACCTCCTATTCCTGATGTTGACTTGGGAGGTAGGTTATGTCATACCTATCTCCATTTAATGCATACATATACCAATGTAATTTGAGGAAAATCTGTAAATGTTTATCAAGTTTAAAGTTTGTCTGAGAAATAGGTAACTGGGAATCCACAGAAAGGTAGAAAATCAGGTACCATGCCGTCATATGATTCTGTGGTACTTACGTTTCCGTGGTATTTTCTAATAACATAATTTCTCACAAGCCACTCACCAAATTGCGCCACCTATCGATTGTTTACGTTCATCAGTCGATTGGCACGGCTCTGAGCAAAAAATGTTCAGACTTTCATCAATTTGCGTTCGTACAGTCATCTACTATTAAAAACTAATGCAACTTTATGTCTAGCACGTAATGCACTTTTTGTGCGATCTTTACAAACATTTTCTATAAACTTATTCAGCTTCAAAGTTTTCCAAACAACGCTCGTCTGCAAGCTGATGTCATCAATAAAAACAATCACGTGACCTAAGGGGGGAATCCCAGCTCTATTTTTTAAACTATGGAAGCCCGATAGGGTCATCTCTTAAGTTGTTTTTTCACTTTTCATTTCACGTATCCCGTTGATCAACTCTACATATTTTATGAACTGGAAATTTATGCTGAAGAATTGTGACTATTGTGTTAATTCTACAAAATCGTTTACTGTATTACAATTTATTAACTTCGTTATTACTGTAATCCTACATTGACACTCACGGATTGGCTGTTGACAACGTGTGAGATTGTGACATGTGCTGTGGGCCCGTAATTTGATCTGTAGGAAATACCGCAGAATCATATGACGTCACCAGATTTTGTGCACAATTGCCGCCTGTCGTCCGATACGGACAACAATGAACTTCAGAATGATAAAAGTGTTTTATTGCCATTAAATGATACAAAGGTATGTCGTCTAACACTATGTAGTATGTTGTGTTTATATGACTTGGCAATATGAGCGATTGATTCATAGTCGTAAATGTCTTAATACCACGGAAACCCATGACGCAAGGGTATTAATCACTTGGTTCCCTGGTAAAGAGTTGGCTAGTTAGATTATCTTATCATCATGATTTCCATAGCTTCAAGCAGGCAGTAGTAGTTTGCCCCTCCAAGTTGCAATGAATGAAATCTGAAAGAAATGCAATATAAACATGGTGAAGTCTACTGTGAAGTCAAATCAACTTTCAGAAACAGCAGCATACCATGCAGGTTCATGTGAGCTTGGTTGTAAAAGTGCATTGAGTAGGTAGTGGCATAATACCTCCACATTCACCCTGACCATATGTCCATATCCGGTTACCCGACTCACCCTATCCTAACCACTCCCCACCCCTGAACCTAAATCTTGACTGGGTGCATTTTAGCTCATCGTATTCATCCAAATCGAAAGTATGATATTTTCATGTTCATATTTCATGTTTACAAAGCATTGTAACAACATGATATGGTATCCTTGAAGACATTCTCAGGTGCCCACCTAGTGCTATTAAAAGATGTAAAAAAGGATTAAAAAAAGATAAAGTCGACCCACCTACCCTATTTTTAAAAAGCATGTGATAGGAAACAGACATATATTTTTGTTTTGGCCTAATGAACATCTCCAAAGGTGCCCCTCACCTTGTATAATTATCATCTCAATGTGTGCCCCGAACCATGTATAGTTAACTTTACATGTGCCCTCCATCCCTATAGAAGTAGCATCATACCGTGTGCTCCCTGACCGAGTATATGTAACAGATCCACATGTGCTCCCAGATCATGTATGATTAACCTTTCCAAAGGTGCCCCCACCCCTCCCTGACCCAGTATATGTAACATGTCCACTTGTGCCCTCCATACCTGTACACATGGTTGAAGTAACATCTCTTCATGGCGTTCCCTGTTCCAGTATGATTAAAAACTCCAAATTTGTCTCCCTCCACCCTTAAATCTTGTATAAGTAATCCACTGATCATTGTATGAGAAACATTTCCACATTTATAACTAACGTTCATGTTTCCACAGGTAGGAGATCAGAAGTTTTCAGCTCACCGCATCATCCTGGCGGCGACCATTCCCTACTTCCACGCAATGTTCACGCACGACATGGTGGAATCCAAGCAGGATGAGATCGGCATGCAAGGCATTGATGCCAGGTGGGCAGCTCTACCATCATGCTCTGTATTCACTTTTTCAGTATCAATGTCCATCATGATCTGACAGGCTTACATAGTGAGGTGAACCCTGAGCAAACTTGGCTGCAAATATAACAGTAAAATACGATATGTGGTGGACGTTATTGTTCTCCATGTGGTATTGACAGTTTACATTCAGTTTACAATATTTCAAAATCTGATGTGCTGCATAGAAACATCAACATTTATAGGCTTATTGGCTCTAGAAAGTAGATTCTCAAATCTAGATATTAGGACTGGAGGGAGGAGAGGTGATAAGTGGGGCTTAATGACATTAATCAGTGTTGTCACACTAAGCATGAAATTCAAGTTAAAGGGAAGAACTTTAGGGTGCTCAGATAACTGACTGAGTTTGGTTTTACGCCGCTTTTAGCAATATTCCAGCAACATCACGGCGGGGGACACCAGAAATGGGCTTCACACATTGTGCCCATGTGGGGATTCGAACCAGGGTCTTCGGCATGACGAGCCAACCCTATAACCTTTAGGCTACCCAACCGCCCCTGCCCAGATAACTGCTAGATTGAAACACTTCAACCTCAGGTTACCATGGTTACACAATTGTTGTTGCTGGCAGTGCCCTGGAGTCCCTGGTGAACTACGCCTACAACGGCCGTGTTGAGATCAACCTGAACAATGTGCAGTCTCTCCTCATTGCTGCCAGTTTCCTCCACATGCAGAGTGTGAAGGAGGCATGCTGTGACTTCCTGAAGGACAGGTGAGTAGAACTGATATGCTGAGGTACTTACAGCAATCATAAGTTTGTAGTTATGTCCACTGAGTCTCCATGTGGGAATTTGGTGACAACCCACTTGAAATTGACATCCGTTTAGTGAATCTGGGCCAAGGCAAGCCCAGTCATCTTAGGCACCACTGTTAAGAGTTGTGTCTCTTGAACATACAGAATTCTATCATGTGGGTTCAAATCCCATTTTGCAATGATTATGTTTGAAGGTTTGTCAGCACCATTCTGGGGCTTCCTGTGTGGTGAATATCCAGATTCTTGAAGCATAACTATAATGACAAGGTGAAAACAGTCATTTATTTACTGAATTGAAATTCATGTTGAACTGACTGTGTAAAAATGTGTCAGATTAGACTTGTATTTGCCAAAAGTTCTGACACTGTATATGTTTGGTGATGTAGGCTTCACCCACAGAACTGCCTTGCGGTGCGAGCCTTAGCGGACCAGTACATGTGCTCCAAGCTGGTGGAGGCGGCCAACAAATACATCCAGAACAACTTCCGCCAGGTGTCCTGCACCGAGGAGTTCCTCAACCTCACCCACACCGACATGGTCGACATCATCTCCAGGGACGAACTCAATGTCACCAATGAGGAACAGGTATTACAAGTTTTGTCACCATAAAAAAATAAAATAAACGATATGTGCATAGTTGTCCTACTGAAGTATGTATCTTAGCAATACCAGGAGCTGCTGGTTGTGGTTTGAATCAGAACATGATTATTGGGTTTACTGCTCCATTACTTGTAAGCAGTGGGGGACAGTGGGGTAGCCTAGTGGTTAAAGCATTGGCTCATCACGCCGAAGACCCGGGTTCGATTCCCCACATGGGGACAATGTGTGAAGCCCATTTCTGGTGTCTCCTGCCATGACATTGCTGGAATATTGCTAAAAGCGGCATACAACTAAAACTCTGTCAGTCAGTGTAAGCAGTGGTGTGAAGTTGTTGTGTCTGCACCAGGCAAACCATTTGAGTGTAGAGACTATCAGACATGTCTCAGTTTACTGCCATCCCCATCAGGCCTAAAAAAAATGTTGTGGTTCCGATTACCCGACCGACCCTTGAATTCTGGTGCCGACGCTATTTTTTGAAGCGGAATGAATAAAATAAGCTTTCAGATACCATTGTTTTTTCCCGGGACCGACAGACATCGGTCATTCTGATTGAGAAAGTTGATATGATGGCCGCAAGCTTGATTGAATAAACAATTACACATTGATAAATGTGTTATTAGTTTGTACTTTACTTCTAAAAAAATATGTTAAAAAAAAGCCTACCTACCTACCCTAAATTTTAAAGAGGTGTAATCGGAACCACAATCATTTTTTTTATTTGGCCTCATTTAGCTGCTTCATGCTTTGGGCCATTGAGACTGTTGACTGTACAGCTACGCTAGTATCATAGTTGATGAGGGTCTTCTTTCATTGAAGTGATGGGACCCTCTTGAACAAAAGGAGAAATTTAAAACAAATACCTACAGTGAAATGCGGTTTCACTGACATGTCTGCACGTGTTGACAGGTATTTGAGTCAGCACTGAGGTGGGTGAAACACTTGATAGAGAACCGGAAGGAGTCGCTGCCGGAGTTGATGGTGAAAGTGCGGTTGCCGCTGCTGACCCCACAGTATCTGTCAGACAAGGTGGCAACTGAGGAACTGATCAAGAGCTCTCTGCAGTGCAGGTGATTAATATACTGTAAATCATGAAATTAATGTGTCGCGAATTTAATGCAAGTGCGAGGGTCTAGTCTAAAATGCGGCACAAAATTAATGTGAGCTTAGGAATCTGCTGATGATAAAATGAATTGAGCTGGTTAAGCAATGAATGGAAATGAGCTGACAGTGTTTTGATTACGCTGCCATGTTTGATCACGTGATTGCTTGCTACTACTTGTCTTATGACAACATAAACGTAATCCGACTTGATAGACACAAGTCATCTACCAAGGTACAACAAACAAGTGTCTGGAGAATGTCTGGCCTGGCTGATGTGCTTGAGTGACTTTAAACAATGACCAGTGATTGTAACCAGTGATAATTACATGTGGCTTGAGATACCTGTAATGAGGAAGTGACCTGTATTGGTGTAATGTGTAGTGTCAACAGATTGACGTTTTCTGTCTTTTATGAAGTAGACATGGTCAGACTGAAATGCGTCATTATAATAATGCGAGAAGAGTACAGATGCATTTTTCGCATTAATAAAATGCTCGCATTAATTTCATGTTTTACAGTACTGGAAAACGTTGTAACTTTGACAGCAATCGAAGACCGAGTTGGGTTATTTCTAGTAAGTTTGGGTAATTAAACTAAAAGTCCTCATTATTAGACTAAAATATTCTGAAAATGTTGTAAGAGCCATGTGCAGACTAGAAGACTTCAACATTTTTGGCACAGACTGATGATGTTACTTGTATATCAGTTTGTAAATCAGTTCTGAGATTTAGTGAAAGCAGAATTAGTCATGGTTTTCGCATGAATCTTGGACAGAACTTGAACGAGTTCTTGATCATCTATTTTTTTTTGTGGGTACTGGTTTCTGTAACAGGCAGAAGTAGTTTGTGTTAAACCAAAGTGAAATTAGTGCTTCATTCTGTGAAGCTTTAACTGATCATCTTTTGCTTGCATTTCTCAGAGATTTGTTGGATGAGGCTCGAGATTACCACCTGATGCCAGAGAGGCGGACGTTGTTACAGACTTTCAAAACACGACCAAGGTGTTGTACTGATGTACCTGGCATCATATACGCTGTGGGCGGCCTCACGTCCTCAGGTATGTCTGTGTACATCTTCTCTTCATATCATCAGGTGTTTCAGTTCATATCATTAGGTATGTTAGCTCACCTTATCAGGTACATGATCATATATCAAATCACATCAGTACAAAAGTTCACATCTTCAGGTATTTGATTTCACATCTTAAAGTACTAGAGTTACCATCTTCAGGTACTAGAGATCACATTGTAAGATTCTTCAGTTTGCATTATCAGCTCACATCGTCACAGGTTTACCAGTGCGCAGAAGGAAAACATGTTTACTGATGTTGTAGGTGACTCTCTAAGCACAGTGGAGTGTTTTGACCCGGTCGTGGGGCGCTGGAAAGTGGCGGAGGCCATGAGCACCATGAGGAGTCGAGTGGGCGTTGCAGTCCTCAACGGTGAGTCCATAACATCTAGATTTACCACTTACCTTTTCACTGCTCTAGTTACATACCTGAGCACTGACCAGTTTATACCTGTGGCTTCCTGTATTGAATAAGATACACAGACAACAAATCCATGTGAAAGAAGTACAGGGTTTAAGAATACCATCGAAATCAAGTACTAAACTCTGCCTGTTTATAGTCTACCTCACCTGGTCAACTGTTGTATCTTTGTCCAGGCTACCTGTACGCCATCGGCGGCTATAACGGCATGGACAGGCTGAACACAGTGGAGGTGTTCGAGCAGGAGAGCAAACGCTGGAAGAAAGTATCCCCTATGAACTGCAAGAGAAGGTAAGGGAGACAACTCTGTATGACCAGCTGTTGGATTCTTCCAGTTTCAACAATTTGATGTTTAATAATCAGTTTTCCTGAGAGCCTTCAGAACATGTATTAAACATTATGTGAACCTCAGTAAAACTACATTCAGATGCAGTGGCAAAAATCGATAGCAAATTGAGCAACACACACTGTTTGGTTGCCTGAAGATTATACTGAGCTTCTGTTTTTCCCCTTACTTAGTGCTTTGGGAGCTGCAGCACTGAATGGCAAGCTGTTTGTCTGTGGAGGGTATGATGGAGTCTCTTCTCTCAAGTCCGTGGAGTGCTTTGATCCCAAGTCAAACATGTAAGTGGTCCTCACATGATGCCATGTCACTGAGTGAGTGAATGAGTAAGTTGGGTCTCAGCAGTATTCCTGCAATATCAGTTGAATAACACCAGAAATGGGTTCAACATATTGTACCCATTGTATTTATTAATCTGTGGTGAATTACTTAAAGGTCACATGCAACGTAAAACACAACTTTGCAGATTCTGATACCTTTCGGTATGGACTTACCAAAACAAATCGTCAAAAATGCAAATTCAACTTATAAAGTTGAAAAATAACGCCATGGAAAAAAACACGCGAAATCGGAGTTCAAACGTTTCACTAATTTTCCCCCAACTTTTCTGGGGAAAACGGGTTTCAACAGCTGGGCTGCGCTCATAGCACGTGGGCAGTGAAATAGGTTCGTGCAGCTTGGAAGCGGGTTGTCCGGTGAATACTCGGTGAAGGCTTTGGTGTGAGCTATTTTTCTAATGTTTTGTTGATATCTCACAGGCGCAAGCTTTTTATATGTTATGACAGTAAATTAACTGTTTATATAATTTCATTTGTCTATTTCACCACACGTTCTTCTTACCGAGTCACTTTCTCAGTTCGATACTTAAAAGCAATGCCATTATTTAGCGTTGACAGAATTTCTAACTGTGATATAGATATGTCGTTGTCACAGACAAAACTCAATGTCTTGTTTTATTGACACCTGTGTGTCAGCCTGCCTGTCTGCTAATGACAATATTCAATACACAGCTGCTATCACTGACCACATGCAATTTGAACTTAACACCAATCAGGCTATACACCATAAACAAAATGCATTGATTTATGGCCCGAGTTCGGTCTCTGTCACATTATGTAATTACACAGACAGGCAGGTGTGATACTTGTACACATGACATGTTATGATGTCTGTTGATTCCAAAATGTTATACACAAAAAATGAGCATGTATTTACAAAACCCAACATCTCTATACATGTATATACACACACAATGAACCGTGAGGGCATCTGCAAATGAACCAGCCGTTACACTTGAGTGCACACCCACCCGCTCTGACTGGGTAAACCAAAGTACACAATATTGCACTTTTGATTTGCGATTGTACGCTTATAATTTTGTTTATATGTTTTTTCATAACCAGCAATGTATATTATATGTCATGAATAAGTGATAATTGTGTTTAAATCATGTTTGATTTTTTGGTTGCATGTGACCTTTAAGTTCTTTGCCAATGGGACAGTGTTTGTGTAAATGTTTGAGTGAATGGAGTTATTTCCCTTTCATAGGTGGACGGTGATGACAAGTATGCAGAAATACGAAGTGCCGCTGGTGTTGCTGTATTGCATGGTGACATCTACGCTTGTGGTGGCCATGATGGATTGTCAATATTTGATTCTGTAAGTTCAGTTCAGGTTGACCCAACTATTCTGGATTCTCTGTCCATACTATATGAGGCCTGGTATCCTGGGAAAAATCAAAGTCATGGTCACTTGTTATATGAACTCGATCTCTTACCGATGTTAGTCACGATATGGCTGAAATAGCTTTACTATTGCTGACAGTGTTGTTAGAAAGGAAGATATTATATAGTGATAACTATACTGTAAATTTCAACTACACAGCATTAACACTGTTGATTGCTTGGTTGTAGGTGGAATGTTACAACACAACGACTGGGCAGTGGCGAACTATAGCCAACATGAACTCCAAACGCTGTCGTCTGGGTGTGGCAGCTCTCAATGGTAAACTGTATGCCGTGGGAGGCTACGATGGTGCAATGTTTCTCAAGACTGTTGAGCGCTACGACCCAGGCACCAATACATGGGAATATGTTCTGAATATGAAGATGAAGAGAAGTCGAGTTGCCATAGCAGCAACGTATGGGAAGTTATATGCAATAGGAGGCTATGATGGTCAGGCCAACTTGAACTCAGTGGAGATGTATGATCCGGAGTCCAACACATGGACGTTTGTTGCCTCCATGAGTGCCCACGAGGGAGGAGTGGGGGTGGGCGTGGTCCCCATGGAGGAAGCCACAGTGTGATGGGGAGTGCGTCTTGACTGTGGATGTGAATCTCAAAAACACTGTTACAGAACTGCTGCTGGTTTGCTTCTCTGTAGCTCATTCTGATATCTGCTGAGCGATGTTGCTTGAAGGATGGTGAGTGATGTTGCTTGAAGGATGTTGAGTGGTGCTGCTTGAAGGATGCCGAGCGATGTTGCTTGAAGGATGGTGAGTGATGTTGCTTGAAGGATGTTGAGTGATGTTGCTTGAAGGATGTTGCTTGAAGGATGTTGAGTGATGTTGCTTGAAGGATGTTGAGTGATGTTGCTTGAAGGATGCCGGGCGATGTTGCTTGAGGGATGGTGAGTAATGTTGATTCAGGCTGTTTGATAGTCCTGCATAGAATGTTGTGTTGCTTGGAATGTCTTAGAAACAGGTTGCTATGTGTTTCTGATTGCAAATGAGTAATTCACTCCCAAAAATGAACTAAAACACGTTTTCTTCGTTGTTAGCCCCCCGACAGATTTTACCTTGAGCTCCAGATTGATCTGAATTCTGAAGGGTTATCACCAGTACCTGTGGAACTGACAGCCCATTGTCTCAGATGTATACATTGCATGGGGGTCCATGTTGCTTCTTAGGTCATGTAGTCTCCATGGATCAAGGACAGGTGCCGCCTGACAATCTGAAGAGCTACCTCTCTCCTTGTACATGTTGTGGGGCGGTGGGGTAGCCTAGTGGTTAAAGCGTTGGCTCGTCACGCCGAAGACCCGGGTTCGAATCCCCACATTGGTACAATGTGTGAAGCCCATTTCTGGTGTCCCCCGCCGTGATGTTCCTGGAATATTGCTAAAAGCGGCGTAAAACCTAACTCAGTCAGTCAGTTGTACATGTTGTAGGCCTAAGTCATTGTAGATAGTCATTTTCTGTGCTGTTTTACGGCAGCCTAATTATCCCTTACATATTTGTACTATGACAGGATGTGCAGGTATACATGCTCACTTTATTGTGTCTGGAAATGGCAGGACTGTAAAAACATTTGTAATGTATGGTTGTTTGTCAACACTGTGATTGCTTTCTGTGATAGTGTGCCAACGTGTCAATATTTTTCTGTATAGGTTAGGGGAACAGTTATATATAGGGTGTTATACACTTTGTACTTCTGTGTTATATAAGGTATACAGCATGTCGATCTTTTCTCTGTACAGGGTAGGGGAACAGTTATATATAGGGTGTTATACACTCTGTACTTCTGTGTTATATAAGGTATACAGCATGTCGATCTTTGCTCTGTACAGGGTAGGGGAACAGTTATATATAGGGTGTTATAAACTCCGTACTTCTATGTTATATAAGGTATACAGCATGTCGATCTTTTCTCTGTACAGCGTAGGGGAACAGGTAGATACAGGGTGTAACACACTGAGTATTCCTGTGTTATATACAGTATACAGCATGTGATTCCTTTCTCTGTACAGGGTAGGGGAACAGGTAGATACAGGGTGTTACACACTCCATGCTTCTGTGTTATATACAGTATATCGCATGTGATTCCTTTCTCTGTACAGGGTAGGGGAACAGGTAGATACAAGGAGTTACACACTCCATGCTTCTGTGTTATATACAGTATAGAGCATGTGATTCGTCTCTCTGTACAGGGTAGGGAACAGGTAGATACAAGGTGTAACACACTCCATGCTTCTGTGTTATATACAGTATAGAACATGTCATTCCTTTCTCTGTACAGGGTAGGGGAACAGGTAGATACAAGGTGTTATACACTCCATGCTTCTGTGCTATATACAGTGTTAAGCATGTGATTCCTTTCTCTGTACAGGGTAGGGGAACAGGTAGCTACAAGGTGTTACACACTCCACGCTTCTGTGCTATATACAGTATACAGCATGTGATTCCTTTCTCTGTACAGGGTAGGGGAACAGGTAGATACAAGGTGTTATACACTCCATGCTTCTGTATTATATACAGTATTCAGCATGTGATTCCTTTCTCTGTACAGGGTAGGGGAACAGGTAGATACAAGGTGTTATATGCTCCATGCTTCTATGTTATGTACAGTATACAGCATCTGATTCCTTTCTCTGTACAGGGTAGGGGAACAGGTAGATACAAGGAGTTACATACTCCATGCTTCTGTGTTATATACAGTATACAGCATGTGATTCCTTTCTCTGTACAGGGTAGGGGATTAGGTAGATACAAGGTGTTACACACTCCATGCTTCTGTGTTATATACAGTATACAGCATGTGATTCCTTTCTCTGTATAGGGTTCGGGAACAGGTAGATACCGCGTGTTATACACTCCATGCTTCTGTGTTATATACAGTATAGAGCATGTGATTCCTTTCTCTGTACAGGGTAGGGGAACAGGTAGATACAAGGTGTTATACGCTCCATGCTTCTGTGTTATGTACAGTATAAAGCATGTGATTCTTTTCTCTGTACAGGGTAGGGGAACAGGTAGATACAGGGTGTTACACACTCCATGCTTCTGTGTTATATACAGTATACAGCATGTGATTCCTTTCTCTGTATAGGGTTGGGGAACAGGTAGATACAAGGTGTTATACACTCCATGCTTCTGTATTATATACAGTATTCAGCATGTGATTCCTTTCTCTGTACAGGGTAGGGGAACAGGTAGATACAAGGTGTTACACGTTCCATGCTTCTATGTTATGTACAGTATACAGCATGTGATTCCTTTCTCTGTACAGGGTAGGGGAACAGGTAGATACAAGGTGTTACACACTCCATGCTTCTGTGTTATATACAGTATACAGCATGTGATTCATAGAGCATGTGATTTTCTCTGTACAGGGTAGGGGAACAGGTAGATACAGGTGTTACACACTCCATGCTTCTGTGTTATATACAGTATAGAGCATCTGATTCCTTTCTCTGTACAGGGTAGGGGAAGAGGTTGATACAAGGTGTTACATACTCCATGCTTCTGTGCTATATACAGTATACAGCATGTGATTCCTTTCTCTGTATAGGGTTGGGGAACAGGTAGATACCGGGTGTTATACACTCCATGCTTCTGTGTTATATACAGTATAGAGCATGTGATTCCTTTCTCTGTACAGGGTAGGGGAGCAGGTAGATACAAGGTGTTACACACTTCATGCTTCTGTGTTATATACAGTATACAGCATGTGATTCCTTTCTCTGTACAGGGTAGGGGAACAGGAAGATACAAGGTGTTACACACTCCATGCTTCTGTGTTATATACAGTATAGAAAATGTGATTCCTTTCTCTGTACAGGGTAGGGGAACAGGTAGATACAAGGTGTTATACACTCCATGCTTCTGTGCTATATACAGTGTTAAGCATGTGATTCCTTTCTCTGTACAGGGTAGGGGAAGAGGTTGGTACAAGGTGTTACATACTCCATGCTTCTGTGTTATATACAGTATACAACATGTGATTCCTTTCTCTGTACAGGGTAGGGGAAGAGGTAGATACAAGGTATACACACTCCATGCTTCTGTGTTATATACAGTATAGAGCATGTGATTCCTTTCTCTGTACAGGGTATGGGAACAGGTAGATACAGGGTGTTACACACTCCATGCTTCTGTGTTATATACAGGAAAGAGCATGTGATTCCTTTCTCTGTACAGGGTTGGGGAACAGGTAGTTACAACGTGTTATACACTCTATGCTTCTGTGTTATATACAGTATAGAGCATGTGATTCCTTTCTCTGTACAGGGTAGGGGAACAGGTAGATACAGGGTGTTACACTCTCCATGTTTCTGTGCTATATACAGTATACACCCTGTGATTCCTTCCTCTTAATAGGGTTGGGGAACAGGTAGATACAAGGTGTTACACAGTCCATGCTTCTGTGTTATATACAGTATACAGCATGTGATTCCTTTCTCAGTACAGGGTAGGGGAACAGGTAGATACAGGGTGTTACACACTCCATGCTTCTGTGTTATGTACAGTATAGAACATGTGATTCCTTTCTCTGTACAGGGTAGGGGAACAGGTAGATACAAGGTGTTATACACTCCATGCTTCTGTGCTATATACAGTGTTAAGCATGTGATTCCTTTCTCTGTACAGGGTAGGGGAAGAGGTTGATACAAGGTGTCACATACTCCATGCTTCTGTGTTATATACAGTATACAGCATGTGATTCCTTTCTCTGTATAGGGTTGGGGAACAGGTAGATACAAGGTGTTATACACTCCATGCTTCTGTATTATATACAGTATTCAGCATGTGATTCCTTTCTCTGTACAGGGTAGGGGAACAGGTAGATACAAGGTGTTACACGCTCCATGCTTCTATGTTATGTACAGTATACAGCATGTGATTCCTTTCTCTGTACAGGGTAGGGGAACAGGTAGATACAAGGAGTTACATACTCCATGCTTCTGTGTTATATACAGTATACAGCATGTGATTCCTTTCTCTGTACAGGGTAGGGGAACAGGTAGATACCGGGTGTTACACACTCCATGCTTCAGTGTTATATACAGTATAGAGCATCTGATTCCTTTCTCTGTACAGGGTAGGGAAAGAGGTTGATACAAGGTGTTACATACTCCATGCTTCTGTGCTATATACAGTATACAGCATGTGATTCCTTTCTCTGTATAGGGTTGGGGAACAGGTAGATACAAGGTGTTATACACTCCATGCTTCTGTATTATATACAGTATTCAGCATGTGATTCCTTTCTCTGTACAGGGTAGGGGAACAGGTAGATACAAGGTGTTACACGCTCCATGCTTCAGTGTTATGTACAGTATACAGCATGTGATTCCTTTCTCTGTACAGGGTAGGGGAACAGGTAGATACAAGGAGTTACATACTCCATGCTTCTGTGTTATATACAGTATACAGCATGTGATTCCTTTCTCTGTACAGGGTAGGGAACAGGTAGATACCGGGTGTTACACACTCCATGCTTCAGTGTTATATACAGTATAGAGCATCTGATTCCTTTCTCTGTACAGGGTAGGGAAAGAGGTTGATACAAGGTGTTACATACTCCATGCTTCTGTGCTATATACAGTATACAGCATGTGATTCCTTTCTCTGTATAGGGTTGGGGAACAGGTAGATACCGGGTGTTATACACTCCATGCTTCTGTGTTATATACAGTATAAAGCATGTGATTCCTTTCTCTGTACAGGGTAGGGGAACAGGTAGATACCGGGTGTTACACACTCCATGCTTCTGTGTTTTATACAGTATAGAGCATGTGATTCCTTTCTCTGTACAGGGTAGGGGGACAGGAAGATACAAGGTGTTACACACTCCATGCTTCTGTGTTATGTACAGTATAGAACATGTGATTCCTTTCTCTGTACAGGGTAGGGGAACAGGTAGATACAAGGTGTTATACACTCCATGCTTCTGTGTTATATACGGTATAGAGCATGTGATTCGTCCCTCTGTGCAGGGTAGGGGAACAGGCAGATACAGGGTGTTACACACTCCATGCTTCTGTGTTATATACAGTATATCGCATGTGATTCCTTTCTCTGTACAGGGTAGGGGAACAGGTAGATACAAGGTGTTACACACTCCATGCTTCTGTGTTATGTACAGTATAGAACATGTGATTCCTTTCTCTGTACAGGGTAGGGGAACAGGTAGATACAAGGTGTTATATGCTCCATGCTTCTGTGCTATATACAGTGTTTAGCATGTGATTCCTTTCTCTGTACAGGGTAGGGGAAGAGGTTGATACAAGGTGTTACATACTCCATGCTTCTGTGTTATATACAGTATACAGCATGTGATTCCTTTCTCTGTATAGGGTTGGGGAACAGGTAGATACAAGGTGTTATACACTCCATGCTTCTGTATTATATACAGTATTCAGCATGTGATTCCTTTCTCTGTACAGGGTATGGGAACAGGTAGATACAAGGTGTTATACGCTCCATGCTTCAGTGTTATGTACAGTATACAGCATGTGATTCCTTTCTCTGTACAGGGTAGGAGAACAGGTAGATACAAGGAGTTACATACTCCATGCTTCTGTGTTATATACAGTATACAGCATGTGATTCCTTTCTCTGTACAGGGTAGGGGAACAGGTAGATACAAGGTGTTACACACTCCATGCTTCTGTGTTATATACAGTATACAGCATGTGATTCCTTTCTCTGTACAGGGTAGGGGAACAGGTAGATACCGGGTGTTACACACTCCATGCTTCTGTGTTATATACAGTATAGAGCATCTGATTCCTTTCTCTGTACAGGGTAGGGGAAGAGATTGATACAAGGTGTTACATACTCCATGCTTCTGTGCTATATGCAGTATACAGCATGTGATTCCTTTCTCTGTATAGGGTTGGGGAACAGGTAGATACCGGGTGTTATACACTCCATGCTTCTGTGTTATATACAGTATAGAGCATGTGATTCCTTTCTCTGTACAGGGTAGGGGAGCAGGTAGATACAAGGTGTTACACACTTCATGCTTCTGTGTTATATACAGTATACAGCATGTGATTCCTTTCTCTGTACAGGGTAGGGGAACAGGAAGATACAAGGTGTTACACACTCCATGCTTCTGTGTTATATACAGTATAGAACATGTGATTCCTTTCTCTGTACAGGGTAGGGGAACAGGTAGATACAAGGTGTTATACACTCCATGCTTCTGTGCTATATACAGTGTTAAGCATGTGATTCCTTTCTCTGTACAGGGTAGGGGAAGAGGTTGGTACAAGGTGTTACATACTCCATGCTTCTGTGTTATATACAGTATACAACATGTGATTCCTTTCTCTGTACAGGGTAGGGGAAGAGGTAGATACAAGGTATACACACTCCATGCTTCTGTGTTATATACAGTATAGAGCATGTGATTCCTTTCTCTGTACAGGGTATGGGAACAGGTAGATACAGGGTGTTACACACTCCATGCTTCTGTGTTATATACAGTATAGAGCATGTGATTCCTTTCTCTGTACAGGGTTGGGGAACAGGTAGTTACAACGTGTTATACACTCTATGCTTCTGTGTTATATACAGTATAGAGCATGTGATTCCTTTCTCTGTACAGGGTAGGGGAACAGGTAGATACAGGGTGTTACACTCTCCATGTTTCTGTGCTATATACAGTATACACCCTGTGATTCCTTCCTCTTAATAGGGTTGGGGAACAGGTAGATACAAGGTGTTACACAGTCCATGCTTCTGTGTTATATACAGTATGTCGCATGTGAATCGTTTCTCTGTACAGAGTAGGAGAACAGGTATATATAGTAGCCGTGTTCCGATATATTGAAATAGTGAAAGATTGGTCGCAGTGACCAAACGACCAAGCAATCAATCACCTTTTTCTCATAATCGAACACAAACTATTTTGTATACAACATGTGATTCCTTTCTCTGTACAGGGTAGGGGAACAGGTAGATACAAGGTGTTATACACTCCATGCTTCTGTGTTATATACAGTATACAACATGTGATTCCTTTCTCTGTACAGAGTAGGGGAACAGGTAGATACAGGGTGTAACACTTTTCTTTGTTATATACAGCAGTTGATGTAACTTTAAGGGATTTTGAGGAAAACCGTCATGACATGTTGGTACATTTTCCTGCTGAAACTTGGGATATTTTTATTCTTGGACTTAATGACTTGTGCTGTAAGTCTGGTGCTGTAAGTCCAGTGCTAGTCCCCATCAATGTGTAGTCAACATTAATGTGTAATTGTCTAAGTCATGATGTACTAGGGTAGCCAGGTTGTTAGAGGTTTGTCAAAATCAGCTGATTTGGGTTTGAATCCCAGTTTTTGCCTATAGTTCTTTGGTTGCACTATGTATGTGCAAATAAAGTTAGCATCTTTGACGTGCATCATATTAAGCATGTACGCTGTGATATAGCTGGAATACTGTTCAATCTTGCCTTCTTGCACCCTTACTCAAATAGTCATTATAATGAGGACATCACTTCCAGTCTTGTACCCAACTCTGTATAGTCATTAATGCACTACTCTTTTAGGCCAGACTACTTTTATTTCTTGTTTTATGGATTTTTGTCCTCAGAAAACCTAAAGGCAGGAGGGAAAAAAATAAAAAATAAAAATCACCAGTCAAAGTAATATTCCTTTTAAATACTAAAAGTATTATATTTTTTGCAATTTATGAAGTGTAAATAGGGCAAAGACAATCAAAAAGTTTTGTTTTTGTAATTTACATTTTTGGCCAATAAAAACATGAGGATTTTATTTTTTGAGCGAGGAAAATGAATTTTCATGTTTTTTCTTATTTTGAAAAAAAAACCGACCGGCGGATCTGTAAAACAAGAAATAAAATTGGACTGGCCTTATGTACAAAGATTCTTGTCACCATCATGACAGTTAAACATTTCCCCAATTTTGTCCAGAAAGTGCTTTTGTTATGAAGTCACCACATCAAATGAGCTTAATAACCAAGAAAAATTGTGAAAGAGTGCCCCTGGTTGTGCCCTCAAGATTGGTTGCCTTGTAGTGTTATCTTGTGTGAACCTAACACTGAGGAGACCTCATTGTGTTGCATGCAGTAAAATGATGGATAGACTTCAAAGCAGGTCTGCAGATTGTCACACACAGCCAGCCATAAATTATGAATGGTCCCCAGGTAAGGAACTTGAAGATCGTTCTGGTCCATAACAAAGCCAGTATTGTCAGGTGATTATATATTATGATGCAGTTGTGTGTACATTGTGTCAGGGCTGTTCCGCATCAGCTCGTGCATGATCAGTTAGTACGTGTTCTGTAATAAGAGGCTGGGATGAACTGGCTGAGTGTTATAATGTGAGGAATTTCAACCCCTCACGTCTTGGTCCCCTCAAATCATGTTGAGTCATCAGGTCAGACTGCACTTGACATCCACACACAAATAGGATTATAAGATGAGATATTTTTTTATGGTGAAAGAATATAGAGAGTAAAAGAGGCCCAGTAACATTTGATGTTGATCAGTAAATCAATAACCGTTGAAGTAGTTGACTGTTTAAAGTTTCTGTAATAAAGAAATCATAAGATGCTGTTGATGAAAAGGGAGGTAAGTTCTACTTCTGCAATCAACAGATCTGAGTGATTTCTCAGACAAAACATCCATATTCATAAGCGACATACAACCATATACACTCACTCACTCGCTTAGCGGCTATTTGAAAGTCCTGTCTGTACCATCTTGCTTTCAGACAATTGTGGCAGAGACTGTTAGGCAAGATCTGTTCCTGAAAGAGAATCACTTACTTGAATATTTGTCTTAAAATATAAAATATATGTTACACAAATGGCGCTCAGAACAATGCCTAATTTCAGCTGAGGCCATTAACACTGGAGTCCTTTGTCAATTTATTCCCTGGGATCAGGGAGACGGAATTGAGAGATTGGTAATTAGGGAAGAGGCCCAGATGATGGGTTTAGACTTTGGTCCGGTGAGCAAAATAAGGGGTTGTTGCAATTGGAATAATCCTTAACATACAATAATAATTATAATCCTCTGTGTTTTCAGTGTCGGTAGGTTAGAAGAAAATGTTGAATCATGTCAAACACGATTAGTAGATGCGTTGTGCTGACCATATAGCCAATGCACTGCTGTAGTTTCAAGAAGAGGCAGGAACTTGGTCATCTTGTAGGCTGCACTTCATGGGTACCAAGCTAATAATAGTGCTTTGTTACCAAGGTATTATTTGTACATAGATTATTATAAAATGTTACAAGAAAGTAATTAAAAAAATATGATTTCATTCAAGTGGGAATTAAAGTGGGTTTGAAAAGTTTGTTATATGAATCACTGTGATTTCTGTGGATGAAGGTGGTGGTATGTTTGTTGATTATACTATGTATTTTTATCATTTGTCCTCTCCCGAACTCTAGTATTTTGTTTTTATTTCCCTTTAAACCAAAACAATTCCTGCCCTCTACAAATGTTTATAATTGCATGTAATACTGACGATGCTTGTGATACAATGTTTTCGCCTTTGATCAAATAAGTTTGCAACTGTGATGGAAGTTGACCTATCTGTAGCCGTAATTTCATGTTGCATGATGAGAGAACATGAACACTGTGCCTGGCTCGGAGGTAATGGAGTCAGTATGTATGGACTAGTCTTTCATTGTGAACCACTGTTCTGATTCACCTTAAATGTGCTTGATGTTTTTGTGTCATACCTATTTATTTGTGCTTGTACATATGTAAATATAATACTGTCCACTCAACTGCCTCTCTTGTTGTTGATAAACTGCAGTGATGACAGTCGGTGATGCTGACATGTTAGGCCACAGATCAGGCTGCTGTTGTTTCAGACAACCTTGACCTTAACTAATATTCATTAATGCTTGTGCTTCAACTCCTGGTTGGGGCAGTGGGGTAGCCTAGTGGTCAAGGTGTTTTTCTCATGACGCTGAAGACCCGGGTTCGATTCCCCACATGGGCACAATATGTGATGCCTATTTCTGGTGTCCCTCGCTGTCATATTGCTGAAATTTGCTAAAAGTGGTGTAAAACTAAACTAACTCACTCACTCATTCAACTCCTGGTTACGTTATGTTCCAAACCCATGTGGTTTCACTGTGGTAAACTTCTAATGCTTTCAACACATATCAAGGTGAAATTCTGTCAACTTGAGTACTATTTGAATTTGTCACAAACTCCTACTCATTCCTAAAACTCTGGGGGCGGTGTGGTGGCCCAGTGGTTAAAGCATTCGCTAGTCATGCTGAAGGCCTGGGTTCGATTACCTATATGGGTACAATGTACTTAAAAAATCTGCTTCAAATGGCAATACTCCTTAACCCAGCTGTGTCATACAGACCAGTTAAACAGAAGGAATAAACTACTCATTTAAGTTGCAAAAAAACACCTGCATTTTTCATTTGAGTACAATTACCATTTCATGTGAGTAGAATATACTGTACAACAAGGTAGATGGACAGATCCCGGTTAACACACATGGATCAGAGCTGTGTCCCTGAGGTATGTTTGCGATCCTATGGCCTGGCCTGGAATCTCTTACTTCCTCTTATTATAAGAGCATTGGTTTGACCAGTTTAACCTAGATAAACACCCATCGTACTAACATTCAGTATACAATATTGTTAGGAAAACAATTTATGACACTGAAATATCTTATTTGGAATTTCACTGAATGATTAATGCTGCAAGCAGTTTATGGATTGTTTTTGTAGCTGTCAAGCACTGTTTGCACAGTACTTGTTTACTTGTAATAACACTGCAATGTAGCTGAAGAACAACATCCACTTACTCATTCTAATTTCCACTAATGTTGGGTCACCAGTAGAATCTCCATCTGAAGCATCACAGTTTGCTGTGCAGAGTGCTGTCCCTTAGGCATGGCAGGATTCTATGGTCGTGGGTTTGAATCTCTGACTTCCTCTGATTATTATCCCCCACCACTAGTGGGAGGGGGATATTGGTTTGAGGTCTGTCCATCCGAGATGATGGGGCAGATTTTCTCAGAAACCGTAATAGATAGGGACACGAATGCCTGATGGAGTTTGAAAATGGAAACCGGTTACTATTTGTTACCGAGTTATGGCATTTGTCATGCGTTTCATGACTTAGTGCATGGTATCCCCAGTAGGCATTGAAACAGCCATGTAGGCCTTGATACAGCCAAGTGGGCCTTGATACAGCTAAGTAGGCCTTGAGAGAGACAAGTAGGCCTTGATTCAGACAAGCGGGCCTTAATGCAGCCATGTAGGCATTGATGCAGCCAAGAAGGTCGTGATACAGCCATGTAGGCCTTGATACAGCCATGTAGGCCTTGATACAGCCATGTGGGCTTTGATACAGCCATGTAGGCCTTGATATATACATGTAGGCCCTCATACAGACAAGTAGGCCTTCATACAGCCACATAGGCATTCATACAGACAAGTCCTTGATACAGACAAGTTGGCCTTGATATATACATGTAGGCCTTCATACAGACATGTTGGCCTTGATACAGCCAAGTAGGCGTTGATACAGCCAAGTGGGCCTTGATACAGCCATGTGGGCCTTGGTACAGCCATGAAGGCCTTGATACAGAAAAGTAGGCATTTATACAGCCATGTAGGCCTTGATACAGACAAGTAGGCCTTCATAAAGCCACATAGGCCTTCATACAGACAAGTTGTCCTTGATACAACCATGTAGGCCTTGATACAGCCAGGAAGGTAGTGATACAGCCATGTAGGCCTTGATACAGCCACGTAGGCCTTCATACAACCAAGCAGGCCTTGATACAGAATAATAGGCCTTGATACAGCCAAGGTGGCCTTGATACAGCAAGGTTGGCCTAGATACAGCCATGTAGGCCTTGATACAGCCAAGCAGGTCTTGATACAGGATAGTTTGCCTTGATACACCCATGTAGGCCTTGATACACCAATATAGGCCCTCATACAGACAAGTCGGCCTTCATACAGCCACATATGCATTCATACAGACAAGTTGGCCTTGATATATACATGTAGGCATTCATACAGACATGTTGGCCTTGATACAGCCATGTAGGCCTTGATACAGCCATGTGGGCCTTGATACAGCCATGTAGGCCTTGGTACAGCCATGAAGGCCTTGATACAGCCAAGTAGGCCTTGATACAGCCATGTAGGCATTGATACAGCCATGTAGGCCTTGATACAGAAAAGTAGGCATTAAACCGCCATGTAGGCCTTGATACAGGCAAGTAGGCCTTCATATAGCCACAAAGGCCTTCATACAGACAAGTTGTCCTTGATACAACCATGTAGGCCTTGATACAGCCAGGAAGGTAGTGATACAGCCATGTAGGCCTTGATACAGCCACGTAGGCCTTCATACAACCAAGCAGGCCTTGATACAGCATAATAGGCCTTGATACAGCCAAGGTGGCCTTGATACAGCCAAGTTGGCCTAGATACAGCCATGTAGGCCTTGATACAGCCAAGCAGGCCTTGATACAGGATAGTTTGCCTTGATACACCAATGTAGGCCTTGATACACCCATGTAGGCCTTGATACAGCCATGTAGGCCTTGATACAGCCATGTAGGCCTTGATACAGCCTTGTAGGCCTTGATACACCCATGTAGGCCTTGATACACCCATGCAGGCCCTGATACATCCACGTAGGCCTTGATACAGTATAGTAGGCCTTAGCACTGTAAGCCTTGATACAGCCATGTAAGCCTTGATACAGCCATATAAGCATTGATACAGCCATGTAAGCCTTGATACAGTCAAGTAGGTTCAGACCAGGGTACAACTCAATTAACCATGGAGAAAGTTTTCAAGTCTACTTCAGTATTTTTCATAGTTTGAAATCAGACATCTAGGAAATTGTCCTCTTGAATACAATGTGCATGTGGTATTTTTATAGTCACATTAGTAGAAATTCACCTGTGCCCCATGTCAATAAGAAGCATAATTCCTGTCTCATAAACAACGGCGAGATACAGTAGCTGTACACCCATTTTGCTAATTTTCGGTAAAGAAGTAACCCTTGGAAAACAATTACAACGCTGAAATATTAAAAAAGAAAATCTTTTAATATCTAATATGTCACATTTATTGCACAAGAGATTTCAAAATGAGTGGTTTAAAATAACTGTTTGAAACATATTTATTTTTCAAAGATAATGACCACTGACATTTTATCCTGTCAGAGAATCAGGATTATCCTGTCCCGTTTCCCACCAGTATAAAACCCCATGCCATTCGTCTCACAGAACCGCGTACGGGCCTGCCATTGTGTGGACTAGACTAGGCTAGGCTTGCACTGAGTTGACCTTTACGTGAAGCATAGACTGCACTGAACCTCGTTTCAAATACCAGCGTTTTTAGTATGTTGTCACAGTTCCATCTTAAACATTATTATATTTGTCATACTAATTTATTTCATGAAATAACAAACAATATTAACACAATACAGTCGACTGTGAACGTTTCTATTTATAACAACCAATCGCAAGAATGGATTGTACATCCGTGCTTCACAGTTCAACAGGGAAGGGGAACCAGTCTAGACTGGTGTGATTCACATGGTATTCACGTTTTGATGCTCATTACTCCGAGATATACATGGTTAATGCGATAGTGTTATCAGAGTGAAACTGACAACATATGAATGAAAGCGAAGCAAGTAGAGGACGGTTATATTGGCTTGTGATCACATGGATTATAAAGGTAACGCTAAGACCATGCGGGGTCTCCTAGTAGCGTGTCTGTGCTGTTGCGCTGTCTCACACAGCACACGTCTGCCCGTATTAAACGGAACTTTTACATCCGACAATAATGGCTCTACGGGTGCTGTGGAAGATGGACATAACCATGGTAACAGGACAGTAACAATTTCCAGGCGGAATAAGGGATTACATTTTTCGTCATTATTGATGTCACTGTATTCGGAGTCCGAGATATTGAAAGTGAACGACTTCCTACGCATGTTGAGAGATGTTGGTGTGCCGTTCGGCGACAATCATCGACATCAGTCTAATCATCATGATCAACAGCGGAGACCAGAACCTAGTGCAGGCAACATGCGACGCCGTGAGAGAGATGTCACAAAGACGAAACAGTTACCACGTGGATCTAAAGCGACACATACTACGGGGAACAGGGACGGCAAGGACCACATGGTAATACACCTCTGCATTTGTGTGTATTCCATACAGTAGTTCACTGTTTTATCTATAGATACAGGTACATCACGAAATTTAAACTATGTCTCGTTTGGTGTCGGGGGCCGGGGGTACCCTAATGGTTAAAGCGTTGGCTCGTCACGCCGAAGACACGGGTTCGAATCCCCACATGGGTACAATGTGTGAAGCCCATTTCTGGTGTCCCCCGCCGTGATGTTTCTGGAATATTGCTAAAAGCGGCGTAACACCAAACTCAGTCAGTCGTTTGGTGTCTCATATCCTAACAATTTTTTTGTTCCAAACTCACGGTTTTTTGTTTGGAAATAAACCAAAGTGTGTCTACAAGTATCATGTTACATAATTCAGCATATTTCAACTTAACTCTGCCAATTTATGGCGTTGTTAAAATATTATTTTACAAATATGTTTTGATTTGCTGACAACACGTGTTTTTGTTTTAAAATTACATACACGTATCAAGACACATAATGTGATTTAGATAATTTTAAATTAAATTCAGGTAATTCATATCGGTATTAGAGCATTCCTTCTCGGTACAGCTGACACTTAAACGCCGCATTTAGCAATATTCTGGCACTATCACGGCGGGGGACACCAGAAATGGGCTTCACACATTGTACCGATGTGGGGAATCGAACCCGGGCCTTCGGCGTGACGAGCGAACGCTTTAACCAATAAGCTACCCCACCGCCCCCTAACACTTAAAGCTCGTATGCACGGTGGCCATTTTCTAAGCTTAACTCTAAAGTTGATTACTATACGTTGTTTCCTCAAATTGCATTGGATTTATTCGTAAAAGGATTTATCTGATCCATACCCTACCTCAAAACTAACGCGAAGAGGTACCTAAAGCTAAGGATAGTAAAGGGATGTTTGAGTAGCAAGTGGTGCCCAACGCTAAAGATCGCGAAGGGATGTTGGATCGGAAAGGAATACAGATGATAAGGAGAAACCTTGATGTAACTGACCCTAACTCTAACCAGCACGCGAGATCTGTGAAGCGAGAGCCGGCGTCTCAGCCAATTAGAGCCACAGTTAGCTGCGCCCGGTAAACTGCACTCTTGCACCAGTCTCGATTTTTTCAAATATCTAGCGCGAAGTTCCCGAGTCAGTTGTGCAGCTGTCGTTCGCTAAGGGCCAGTACGTCGACCTTTCTGCAGCACAATAGCCGTTAACAGTGAGCTTACTCGACTTTTTCCGCCTTTGTCCGCGAGAGAAGTTTCTGGATTAGTGGCTGCGCCGCGGGTGCCGGACAGTATAGTTTTACACATTTAAGTGGCTTCTTAGGACTTTGAGACAACCCGTACTTCGAAAAATACGCAAATTGAGTTGTTTTTTTTCGATTTAAGGATCTTATCTAATTGAAACCTAGAAATTTGTAGGAATTCGTAGCTTCGTCAAAGGAGGAAAGCAGATAACATACGGGGGACCAAAACCGGATTTTTTACGAAGAAAAATGTATGCTATGTAAGTTATGTGTGATCTCGTCACACATAAAACGCATGGAGTTCGACATGAGTAGGCGATTGGGTATTAAATGTAACTTCGACATTAGGAAAGATATAGTGACAAGTGTAATTGAGAACTATATACACATAAGCTCCACCTAAATCCATGGGCGATTTTTAAAATGTCCAAACATTTCTTATTGGAAATGCACGTGTAAAATACGCAGCCGACATGTTCGCGCCAAACACATTGGGCTTTACGTTTCATGATTGCAGTATGAAGACTTCAGTTTTCTGACGTGATTTTAAAGACGACACTACTAAAAATAACCTTTCTTAACGAGACGTGTACAAAACGAGACATACATGACCCAGGGATACATTGTTGCAACACAGGCTCTGACGTGAACATTAACCACATCGTTATTGGTCGATTTGTGAGGGCAATGTGGTCCAAACAGGCAATCATACACTAGCGTACAGGAATTGACATGTAAAGTACATGTTTCACACAAATTGTCACACGTACGAAAGCCCAGAGGGGTCAAAATGATTTTTGAATCTTCTGTTTTAAAATTAGTAATAACCACTTTTTTTTCTGGTTATTACCACATTTTTCTGGTAAATACCACGTTTGATACTGGTAATTATTACTTTTGAAAATAATAATTACCACTTTGTTCTGGTTATTACCACATTTAAAACTGGTAAATACCACTTTTGAAACAAGTAAATTATAACTTTTAAATTGTACTTATTCTTATTCATATTCATTTTATGAGTTTTAAAATAATATTTTAATATCACGATTGAACTTTCATTTTACATACTGAATATTATGTAATTGTTTTTCCATTTTATAATAACGCCATGTATTGATTGTTGCATTTTAGTTTGCATATAACTTCTATAGATATATTTTTATCATTTCAGAATACCTAGATTTACATGTAACATTTTCAGCTTCGGTATTAAAGAAAATCCAGAGCTTACAGGTTTTTTTTCATGACAAGAATGTCGTATCCAAATCTAGAGTTTATTTTGTGCATTTTCATTTCGTGATTGACTGATGATTATACTTCAACTTAATCGAATATATAGAGAATCTCACCAGAGTGCCTTTGATATCAAATATATCACCACGAGTTGATAAAGTTACAAATATCCGAGGCATGTCGAGGATAGTTTTACTTTTATAAACGAGTGTTGATATACGTGTATTTGATATCAGAAGATACGAGGGTGAGATTCTAAGTATCATAAAAAATCACTCTTCATTAGTTTTCAATAATAAAGTGTACATCTCTGAACATAGTTCTGCCATTAAACTTTCACAGTAGCGATGTCATAGCATTGTGATATCTTCAGGTTTTTGACGTCATTGCATTATTAGTCATGCATTGACGTTAGTGGATTGTATGAAATCTATTGTCAAAACGATATCTCCTAGCAGACATCGTTTGATCTCACACAGGCAATATCTCCGGTGGAACACAGTTTTGGATAATAACTAATGTTGTTACCCGCCCGTGGAAGAAACTGCAGTGTAATAGTTTACGGCAGTAAAACGCATAAAATTAATATGAATAAGAATAAGTACAATTTAAAAGTTCTAATTTACTTGTTGCAAAAGTGATATTTACCAGAAAAAAGTGGTAATTACCAGTTTCAAATGTGGTAATTACCTGGAAAAGTGGTAATTACTAGTTTCAAAAGTGGTAATTACCAGTTTCAAAAGTGGTATTTACCAGAAAAAAGTGGTAATTACCAGAAAAAGGTGGATATTACCAATTTTTAAACAGAAAATTCAAAAAACCATTTCGTATAGTTCAGTGTACATTTTACTTCTTCTCATTATCAGGACATTCTCCCTCTAACCATAGATCTTGCACTTGAGATAACTTTCATTTTATGTATATGTATGAACTTCGATATTTTTCATTTTTATGTATATGTATGTGACGCCCTCATAGGCCATATCGGCCGGACGCTGTACATAATATTTGTGTATTTTTATTGTCATTTTTTACAGTGTGTGATACGAAAAAAAAGATAAGTTTCTTTCTTCTTTTTCTCTGTACATTAAAAAGACGTTGACATTCATAATATACTGAACAGCAAAAAAACCCCGTAAGTTTCGAAAAAATGAAATATCATGAAGGTAAGTATTCATGTTTATGGAACGTTCATGGTAAAGTGACGTAATGATCCCAGATGAGATGATGCCATGCAATTTCACGTCCATACGAACCATTCGCACAAACACACCAACAGTGCTACAAAAACCATAAATTTAGCACGTGCATAGACGGTTCTGGATGGAAAGCATGCATTTCACCCTGAGTTATCCATTGTAAAGGTTGGTATGAAAAAACAGTTCAGGATTGACGATAGGAGGTGTACACGCCACACAAACGATGCCTTGACTAACGACTGAGCAGAGGGGAACAGTCATTTGAAAGTTGCACAGAGGTAGCTCTGCAAACGCTGTAGCTAAACAATTGGGATGTCATCTTACCGCCATTACACAACTTGCTCAACGTCATCAGCAAACCGCCTCTCAAGAACCTCAATATGAAAATAATAAAAAATAAATTTTGCCATTAAGTGGTTACAACTGTGGCAATGTCATCAGGATGTTTACAATCGGATCTTCATTTTAAATGTATGCGCATAGGTGACAGAGTGAGCAGTAGTGATGGAAATGACATTTTAAGAAACTGAAATGTCTTAAAAAGTATCATTTTGGGCTTGTAAATAGGTAGAAAGGACGTGGTAGTGAGACATGTGTTTGAAACAAAGGTAAATAACAGGAGCAATAGTTTGTATCAAGACACAGAATCGGAAGTTGAATGCCAAAGTTCAACATTTGCTTGAAAAGAAGTTGAACAAATAACACGAATTAACGCTTAAAGAGGTTCATCTTCGTGCATAACAACTTCTGGTTTCCATGTTCAGTGCTACAGCGTGAAATATCCTTGATCTCGGTTGATGGTGGGCTTATGACGTTTGATGTGAGTTTGGCTTTTTGGCTTTGGTGAGGTTGCGTGTGCTAAAGTCAGTTTGCTAGATCAGATTAGGTAATTTGTTGCTTGGGGTTTAATTTGATAATATCAGAGATGGTTGATTTGATGTCGGAATTAGTCAAGAAAATAAGATGTTCTTTCGCCGAGGCGTTGTTGGGTGCAATATTTCGCCTATGTAGCTCTGTCCACAACCGCAGTCAATTTCGTAAACAGCACATTTCGGATTGTTGTTGGTGATGTTGTTGTAATTAGTGGTGCCGTTGACGGTTGATGACTTTCGTGTGTTGGTATGGAAATAAAGCTAAATACCCGAGCGTAAATGTCATGTTGTATTTACAAGAGTGACTGAAAATGTAAATACAATCTGACATCTATACGCAAATGTGTTAATTTCTTTATCACCCCCCTACTATTCAGAGCGCTTTAATAACAAATAACAGCATTTTACCGGCAGTTCCAATGTTGAAGACCCGTAAAGATCCGGGTCAGAATATTGATCTTCAGTAACCCATGCTTGCCGTAAGAGGCGACTAACGGGATCGGGTGGTCAGGCTCGCTGACTTGGTTGACACATGTCATCGGTTCCCAATTGCGCAGATCGATGCCCATGCTCTTGGTCACTGGATTGTCTGGTCCAGACTCGATTATTTACAGACAGACGCCATATAGCTGGAATATTGCCGAGTGCGGCGTAAAACTAAACTCACTCACTCCAATGTTGAAGGCGATCTAAATATAGCCTAGAGGCGTATGAATACAAATACGGCAAAAGGTTAAGATCGCTGCCCACTGACAGAATCTCTAGCGCCAATTTAAAAAAAGTCAAAGTCTGATAAATGTATGTAAAACCTGACACTGTCGATTTTAAATGTAATGTTTTACTGAACTCTAGTGTTTATTAGTGTTGATAAATGTGTCAGACGGAGTAAACGAGAGTAACTTAAGTTGTAGTTGAAACCGGAACTGTTTCAATCATTAGAACAGACACGGTGGCGTTCGCATTATGGCCCTTTATTTCTGATAGTTCATGTAAAAAATCCTGCAACAATTAAAACATTCTTAAGACAAAACATAAACATATGCTGATAGATAATATCAATCATTAATATCTTTAAATATAACCATTTACAAAATATCATTATTGCTAATCTATTCCATATACATTGCCTCAATATTTCATTGATGACACATTCCATTTATACTTTAATTCATACATAGATAGGCATATACATATCATACAGGGAAACAAACATTTCTTATCACGTAGATATTACACAATATATTAAATATAATAAACCCACCAAGTGTGTGGACCTGGGTATAGTCAGTACACACCGACATCTTCACGAGCAATACACCTACATCTGCACGAATAAATGAAACATATATACACACTGTGCAGACTAATCAAATGACAGCAATAACAATACAACAAATACGTTTAGTTATTGTTGATTAATGAGAAACATTTAAAATATATATAATGGTAAATCCCTGTTTCATTCTTACATTTACACATTATACATTCATACATTCATACATTTACACATTATACATTCATACATTTACACATCCATACGGCAACTGTATAGTACTTAAAGATTAAGTTTAACACTGATAAATAGCTTACTGAATTATTGAATTATTTACCGTTTGTAAATAATTAGACTTATAATGCATTACATTTTGCAACACAACTAGTTACCACAAACTACTCAATATTTACAATATGACAAAGCAGCCAAATTATCAACGCATAAACACAATACGCGTATACATCCAATGAGTCTGTACAAACTACAAAAAGTATGGTAATAGACTAACCTTCGGAAATGATCTCAAGAGCTCCTATAAGTCAAAACGTGTGAGCTTCAAAATCCACAAATGCCTTGTGACCAGTTGACAGTTGAAACGTTCTGAACTGATAATAAACTTTAAACCTTAAAACAGGGGACAGTAAGCTAACAAGGTTTACGACAAAGGGACAGTAAGTGGCGTGCTTGGGCAGGCTATTGTGTGGCAGTGCTTTAGGTGAATGTGGCTGAGACAGAAAACTCATGCAGTAAGCTGAGAGAGGGGTTAAGAGAAGCTGAAGAGTGAAGTATATAATGTTTAAAATACACTAAACTGAATATTTAATTCAGTTAATACTAACGAATAAAAACACTAAATATATACAAACATTTCATCCTGTCACATAGTGAACATTGTATCGGTAGTAAAATTTTATGAATGAGAAAAGTAGTCCCGCATTCCGATGTCACGTGATTGACTCAAGTCGCTATTGAAATTTATTACCCACGTGGTCAACGTATGGGAGTTGCATACTAATCTCGTACGTCACACGTGTGTCGTATCGCGTTGACCTGTGTCGTAACGACTTGACCTGAGATTCTAACGATTTGATTGGATAACCGATGACCTCTCAGTTAGGTCATGTTGTGACGGAACTACTTTTTCATTCATAACAAACACGTGGATCCATTCATTCTACAACTAGATCTAAATGCATTGTGGGAATGTAAACATCGCGAACGTTGCCGTGTCGCTGTTTTATTGTGAGTCGAACTGAGACATTATACCCGTCGAAAAACGTAAACGCAATGTTTCCACCAGTGATGTTAGCCGAATGAAGCAACTGCAAACCAAGAAACGGGGTGCTACGGAGTAGTTTACTGTAGGAGGCTGTACGAGGCGAAGACAACTGACATGCATCGTGACGTCGGTTACCAAGGCAGTGACGTCATTACAGTGACGTCATGCAAATATTGTACTACAGTACAAAACTCTTCCGCAACCTCTTTATGAAACCGGTTTCGGTTTGAAACCAAAATATTAACGAAACTACGTTATTTTGTCAATTTAATGCATGTAAGACGTGGGTAATAAATAAAATACCACACTCGGTCTCATTACATACGAATTATACGAAACTCGTGACCTTCCTATGTTATCTGACCTCGCTTTCGCTCGGTCAGATACCATAGGAAGGACACTCGTTTCGTATAATTCGTATGTAATGAGACCTCGTGTAGTATTCTCTATGACCTCTACGGTTTATTTCACGTGTGCCACGTATCGACACTATGTCGTCACTTACTTTGACACACATGGACAAAAGAAGGTTGTAGAGGTTGGAGGATCAAGAGGAGGTAGTCTTATGTCTGCTGCTTGTGTCAGGAATCTGTTGATGTGGTGTGATGGTTTGCCTATGTAGGGAATGGAGATCTTGATGGAGGTTGATTGTGGTTGAGGTCTTTTGGAGGAAGATGATGGAGTTGTTGCCCATTCGTCACCACTCGCACCTTTCCGTAACCTGCAAGAAGACCCGTCCCCCTCTCGATGCTTGTTATGTGCGAAAATACGACAAACCAATCAGAAAGCGCGTAAATGACTGCGGTGCTTTGGTAAAAATAATCCCGAGTACTTAAATCGTTTATGGCATTATGTCATTGTTTAAAAAATCATGGAAAATATATATATCGTCATATTGAAAGTACAAAGAACTTAGCTAACAGGATTTTGCTGTCTAATGTGAAGTTTTGGATAAGAATCATGCGATTGACGGTGAGAGATTCAAATACACGCAAGTGCGTTTGTTGACATAACGGCTCTCATGGGTCCAGCTGAGGGTGTTTCTGACGATCTTGCGGGCTTGCTATGGAGATTGTACGTGCGCTGTTAACAGTTTTAGGAAATGTAATTACATGTATATCTCTACGAGTTTCAAAACAATAATATTATATATGTATGTAACTAATCAACTTTAATCTTTTACATTGGGCATATATTTCAATTCTCTGGGAATATTTTAGTCTGACCTTCTTGTGGTCATTCACCACAAGAATGTGTCTTGTAGTCATTTTTCAGCGAATTCAGTTAAAATTCCACTTGTGGTATGACAGCAAGGTTACACGTATGCCCAGTTTGAGAAATATTATAAAAGTCATTTTTTGAGTTTCTGCTTTGGGATTTAATGTGGCGGTTTTTCTTTACAAATTTGATTTGCATATTCAATGAAACAAATCCCATTTGTGATTATTGAACCCTTTTCAGAAATATAATTGGAAATATAAGGTGAATATCTGGTAATAATTACTTCAGAATATGTCTTTAAAAAATATGTTTTTTTCTTTCTTTTAGTTGTACCAAGGAGGTTTAATAATTAGAATAAATAGCTAAAACAAAAACAGCAATACAATGTATGAGTACTTCGGTGATATTAAGTACCATTGGGATCAAACAGGAATAGAGTTGTAGTTCTGATGTTCCTACGCCAATATGAAATCCTTCCAGAGGGGCACGAGTCGCTAATCGGCTTGTCCCGGAATAACACGAGTATCACGAATGAGTTGCTGCCATGTCTCTGTTGACTGTTTGGGATGGATAGTGGTTTAGGGCTACAAAGACTTTCTTCGGTTGTTCAGTTTCTTCTTGTAGATTTGTCCAGCATACGTTCTTTGATTTTCTGGCTAATGTAGAGATAATGCTTGAGAGATTATCCTAAGTTGGGGACGATGGTTGTTGGTTTGAGGAGGTACAGCACACAAAAGCATCAAGGAGTGATACTATGAATGAAAAATATCATGTCGCAATTTGCTGGTCAAACGCAATAAACAATCTCATTATCTCGTTGTTATTCACCATTTTATATAATCAACAACAAATCTAGACAATACATCAATTATGCAATATCAATTATGCAATATACATGCAACACTGGCTTCTTGTACTTTTAGTATATATATTCATTTATGTATGTTGTTTGTTACAATTCACCTGACGAAGGGGCAAGGAATAGCCCAGAAACGTTGTGATATACAATAAAGTAGTGGTGGAATTGGGTTTAACGTCGTGCTTGAGAATATTTCGCTCATATGACGACGTGCATGCGTGTGTATGTGTATGTGCGGCTGCTTGTACTAGCCCAGCCTGAAGCTGGTTTTATAGTGCTAGGCCACTGAGATACCATGCCGCAGTGAAGCATGGATACCCCACTCAGACACATTATACTGACTCCGAGCCGACAAGTCCTTGTTGTACCCATTAATGCCGAGCGCCAGGCAGTGACCAACAAGTACCATATTTTAACGTCTTTTGGTATGAAGCGGTTGGGGATCAAAACCGCGACCTTCCGCTCTCCGGGCGGACGCTCTAACCACTACACCACGGAGGCGGTCTGATATACACTAAAGAAGAAGTTGTCATCCATAATATTTGTGTTTTACTTACATACATCACTGAAGCAATGACAACAACTTGGGGGAATACTAATTGCTGTTGTTAGGAAAACATCACTGACTGCATGCACACGGAAGTACTCTATTGAGCTAAGTTCAAGATTAGCGGCAACCTTTAATATGTGATTGAATTTCCTTTAGGTAAAACTTTCAGTTGCAATTTATTAGGCAATTAGACAAGTCGCAAAAATATCATCTCGAAAAAACGTCTGTTGATCGGCACGCAAATATCGTGAATTTTACAGCAACTGTTTGTTCTGCTCAGTCTTCAACGCGAATTTTGATAGGGGTGGGGGGTTGGGGGTGCTGGTTGTTGAGAAGGGTGGGAAGGTGAATATGAACATGTTGCGGTTGGAGGATAACCAAAGCAGCATCTACTTTTCGGTAAGAGCTGGCTAGTTTGAAGGGTGCAATATTAGATAGAGGTTTCTGTACTGAGTCTGTACAGACTAGCAACAACAACAAGAAGCTAGATTCCTCAGCTAGGACTGTACACACCAAGAAGCCTCAACCTCTTACCGTCTCACCAACTAAACCAAAGGAGATCATACTATTTAACAATTTAGCGAGTGTGATATGTTTATTTCGCCAAAGCATTTTGATTTAATAAAAAGTTAATATTGCAAAAAGTGTTTTTATAAGGAACATGTTTCACAACGTTACTGGCAATGTGTTAAAACTTTCAAACGTAATGACTCTCACTTCATTTGACTCTCACTTCATTTGACACATTTTAAACAAACCAAAATGGCGCTACCCATTAGTGAAGCACGATGTAATTAAATACCCCCCGGCCTTCAAGGGGAAGTAGAATAATATGATACAGCTTAATTACAGTTTACTTTAGAGTAAATAACGAGGACGCTTGTCTCGGAACATTCCACATGCGCCTTGTGGTGCCCAGTTGCAATGTAGACATAGCTGGCGTTAGTCGATAAGAGTCGCTTGTTGCTATGACATGCTGGATTTTTTTTGGTCAATAAACAACATCAGCACATTGAAGCAACGACAAGCCATGAAGTACTCTGTTTACCAAGCTGGTTGCACTACATGATACAGTAACTGACTTGAAGCGACAGCCTGGAGTGTGATGACATCCCCGTGGGATGAACATTGCGGAGGAAGAGCAACAACATTTTGTGAGACTGCAGTGTGTTGTAAAAGCGACTGGTGTAGATGTGGTTATGAAACCCTTTAAGTATTGATCATGCATGTGGCCAGAAACAGCTATATTTCTTAGTCATAATTCTTAGTGCACAATGCACCCCGTCAGATAGCCTTGTGGTTGCCACGACACGGACACAGGGGTTGGAAAGAAACACAGATGGTGGACGTCATCTTGTCATAAACGCCAGGATACGATAGTATTCAGTTAGTCGACAAGTTTAATAAAAACATTTCACGGGAAAGTGAAAGTGACAGTAATGAAAGAACGATGTTTATTACCCACGTGGTCAATGTATGGGTAGTTGCATACTAATCTCGTACGTCACACGAGTGTCGTATCGCGTTGACCTGTGTCGTAACGACTTGACCTGAGATTCTAACGATTTGATTGGATAACCGATGACCTCTCAGTTAGGTCACGTTGTGGCGGAACTATTTGTTCATTCATAACAAACACGTGAATTCATTCATTCTACAACTTAAATGCATTGTGGGAATGTAAACATCCCGAACGTTGCCGTGTCGCTGATTAATTGTGAGTCGAACTGAGACATTATATCCGCCGAATGAAGCAACTGCAAACCAAGAAACGGGGTGCTACGGAGTAGTTTACTGTAGGAGGCTGTACGAGGCGATGACAACTGACATGAATCGTGACGTCGGTTTCCAAGGCTGTGACGTCATTACAGTGTGACGTAATGTAAATATTGTACTACAGTACAAAACTCTTCCGCAACCTCTTTATGAAACCGGTTTCGGTTTAAAACAAAAATATTAACAAAAATACGCCATTTTGTCAGTTTAATGCATGTAAGACGTGGATAATAATTTCGCTTTCCCTCGGTCAAATACCATAGGAAGGACACTCGTTTCGTATGATTCGTATGTAATGAGACCTCGTGTAGTAATCTCTCTATATATTGTCACTGGCGGGGTACTAGCGCTGTATGAAAGGAAAGGGTTGTAACAAGATAATACACTACATTCCTGGACTAAGATTTCTTGTTATAAGGCAAAAGACGATATAGATGAGTTGTGATCTGTTCAGACATGTCAACAACCGCTAGGGATGAAGACCATTATTGTGTTCACAACATCAGAAACTCAGAAATGAGAGCTTCCGTGTAATATTTGGAAACGTAAAACACTTGAAATATGAACAAATGTAACCGTTTTTGACTTTGTTAAACAAGATGTTGTCCCAAGCCAGTGAAGCGTCCGAGAGACGGTTCTCACAATCAGATGCATGACTGTCTATTATCTACGGTAGGTACAAGTGGAATTATCGAACGAATAAATCATTCCAAGGAGTAATAGTTTTGTAACTGTGCCACTATATAAAAAGAAAGTTAATGCATTTCTCTTTTTAAACAATTGTTCATAACATGTCACATATGGTTCTGTAGTTCTTGAAATTCTGGGGGCGGTGGCGTAGCTTAGTGGTTAAAGCGTTCGCTCGTCACGCCGAAGACCCAGCTTCGATTCCCCACATGGGTACAATGTGTGAAGCCCATTTCTGGTGTCCCCCGCCGTGATGTTGCTGGAATATTGCTAAAAGCGGCATAAAACCAAACTCAGTCAGTCTTTAAATTCTCGATATGGTTCTGCAGTTCTTGAAATTCTCGATATTATGTGAGTTGTTCTGGAGTAGTTACTTCGTATTTTTCTAGTTTCATTTAACGATGAAATGCATGACATTAATATTGTCAGAATGTGTACAACAATGAAAAAGGGGGGACACAGTGACACCATAAGTGGATTGAGGCCTCTGGCCCCTTTCCGTAACCTGCAAGAAGACTCGTCCCCCTCTCAATGCTTGTTCATTCGTGACCAACTCGTGTTATTCCGGGACAAGCCGATTAGCGACTCGTGCCCCTCTGGAAGGATTTCATATTGGCGTAGGAACATCAGAACTACTTCAAACAGGAACGACAACTCTATTCCTGTTTGATCCCAATAGTACTTAATATCACCGGAGTACTCATACATTGTATTGCTGTTTTTGTTTTTGCTATTTATTCTAATTATTAAACCTCCTTGGTACAACTAAAAGTAAGAAAAAACATATTTGTTAAAGACATATTCTGACGTAATTATTACCAGATATTCACCTTATGTTTCCAATTATATTTCTGAAAAGGGTTCAATAATCACAAATGGGATTTGTTTCATTGAATATGCAAATCAAATTTGTAAAAAAAACCACCTTTATTTGGCTTGTCCCGGAAGGACATTGGTGACCCACTCGCGTAATTCCGGGACAAGCCGAATAGCTTACGGGAAGGGGCGAGTGGTGGCGAATGAGTACTGGTTTCACCCGTGACCAACAGATGTGAAACTAGAAACGAATTGAAACTAGTGTAAAAATAATAATTAGTGGATTTATAAAGCGCTAAAATACTCCAGGCACTAAGTGTCTGCTCTAAGCGCTATGATGAGTGTATACATGGCATTTAAAATGAGTAGGAACGCAGAAATGTAGCAGTGATAGTATTTTCGGAAAAGGAATGTCTTTAAATGAGATTTGAAGTTGTCTAGGGTTGGTGACAGTCTAATATCATGAGGAATAGAGTTCCAGGGAAAAGGAGCAGCATAGCTGAAAGAGCGGTAGCCAAATGACTTCAGATGGCGTTTTGGCCATCTTCAGAAGATGAAGATTTCCTGATCTTAATGTTCTCACACGACTGTGCTTGGAGAGTAGGTCAGTTAGATAACTTGGCTCAGTTGAGTGAAAGCACTGATAAGCAAGTGTGAGAGTCTTAAATTCTATTCTTGCTCGTACTGGCAGCCAATGCAAGGACTTCAAGGCAGGTGTGATGTGAGAGCGCTTCTTTGTTCTGCTGATGATCCTTGCACCATTGTTCTGCACCTTCTGCAGCTTTGTGAGAAGTCTCTCTGGCAAGCCATAATACAGACTGTTGCAGTAGTCGAAACGTGATTGGACTAACGAGCGTACAAGGACACAAGTGGCTTCTCTGGAGAGCATTTGTCGAATGTGACCAATGTTGCGAAGATGGTGATAGCAGCTTCTGCAAGTGTTGGCAACCTGGCTCTCCATTTGCAGATCAGAGTCAATCAGAACACCAAGGTTTTTTTGACAGTAGAAGAAAACGGTATGTTGGCATTACCAAAAGAAATGTCCCTGTCTCCAAAAGGATGTATTTTCTGTTTTTGTCCAACAATGATTGCTTCAGTTTTTCCATCATTCATCTTCAGTTTGTTACAAGTCAGCCAGGACTTGATGGTAATAGTACACTCCTCTAGATGGGAGATAGCATTCTGGGAGTCTCTAACTGCAAATGTTCTCAGAAGTTGCATGTCGTCTGCGTAGCCATGATGATCAACACCTTGCGCCTCGATAGAATCACCAAGAGCCTTAATGTACAGCGTGAACAAGAAAGGACCAAGCACGTCTCCTTGGGGTACACCGAATAATAGAAACTCTCTTTGGGAAGACACACTGGATATCTGTACTGTTTGACATCTATCAGAGAGATATGATGTGAACCATCCCAGGGCTACACCGGTTATTCCAAACTGATATTCAAGCTGGTGTGTCAATGTTGGATGGTCGATTGTATCGAACGCCGCAGACAAATCTAATAGTACAAGGAGACCAATTTGGCCATTGTCCGCAGCATTTTGAATGTCATTCATGATACGTAGCAGAGCTGTTTCCGTACTGTTGGAAGCTCTATAAGCAGATTGATACTTGTCAAAGAGGTCATTTTGAAGAAGATGAACAGATAACCTGCACTTTACAGCCTTCTGAAGTACCTTAGATAAGAATGGGAGATTTGGCACTGGTCTATAGTTTTCCACAGATGCACTATCCGAGTTTGACTTCTTCAGTAAGGGCTTGACAACCGCTTCCTTGAAGGCCGCTGGTACACTGCCAGTTGACAAGCTGAGATTAACCAGTCTGGTCATGACAGGCAAAATAATATCAATATAGTCAAAAATCAGCTTTGTGGGAACATGATCCAGTGTACAAGTTGTGGGTTTAGAGGTTTTGATGATATGCAAAATCTCAGCATCTGTGAATAATTTGAAAGAGGCAATATGTTCACCTTGGAATTTTTGTGATAATTCAGGTGTAACACATGACTGCGGGTCTAGAGATGTCCTAATCTTCTCTATTTTCTCAACAAAATAACGACTGAAAGTGTTTGACAAATCCATGGAATCCCCTGACTTTGGGAGTGTACTATCCTTGGTCTCGCCCAATAAAGAAAATAGAAAGTCATAAAGTACACCTGAGTTTGGTGGCAGATTCTGTTATCTTATTCAAGCAATACCTAGATTTAGCTAATCGGATAGCCTTAGTGACATTGTTTCTCTCGAAACAGTGTATCTGCCTGTGAATCTCCAACTTGGTTTTCCTCCACAACGTTTCTGCGCGTCGCCTAGCACTCTTTGCCTGAAGAATCTCGTCACCGACCATGAAGATGATTTCTTAACTGAAACCTGTTTCACTGTGACAGGAGCGTACTTTTCAAGCCAAGACGATAGAGTTATATTGTAACGATCACACAACTCGTCCAGGTCAGTTGAATCACTGTGTACAAGATTGGACTCTTTCAGATCTTGACGGAAGACATTCCTGTCCATCTTCCGAGTAGTATGGTTCATATTGTTTTAAATATGCGGATGTTGAAATATATACGCGACTGTTTTCGTAAAGATTTGTTAGCAAAATATGGTCATACATGTAGTGTCACAACAAGGTCAAAGCCAACTCACTGAACCCAAAACTGTAGTCCAGATTTGTTTGCAGAGAACTATGACAGTGTTAGACAATCAGTATTTCAAACTTGAGCTACAAGTGACACATTAATGCGATGGGTGCTAAGGGTACAGACTAATGGACATGAGCAGAATCTGATATACTCTGAGCAATGTGTCCTAAAATAAACCTTGTCGCCTGGAATCTAAGATTTGCGGTGATAATGTTTCTAGCTTTGCCAGTGCCATATTAGCAATTAAGGATTTCCTCAATGTGGTAGACGTCTAACATCTACATAATTTCAGACTTTACTTCCAACACAAACTGAGTCTATGACATTGTTATATAACTGATACTGTTCAAAGTTGCGATTCACTAGGCTGTGAACAATTTGAGTCTGTATATATTGGCAAACATGGAACATTCAGCCAGTCCCTAAAGAAACACCCGAATTAATAGTTCCAAGTGATCTCAAGCTAGCTCTAGGAACGACTTTATGGGTCATTTGTCAGGTTTGGTCACTTGGTTCAGTGCGTGTCCGTGTAGCCCAGCGGGGAGGATAGTTGTTCGCAATATCAATCACTGGATTGTCTGGTCCAAATAGGTGAAGAATTGCTGATTGCAGCGTTCCCATAAAACTGAACAGTTAATACATGGCTTTATATATGAAACATAATTAAATATAATGCCTATCCCTGTCATAAATGTTGTTCCCCCCATACACAAACATGTCTACACAATGGTTCTAATAACCAACTATGCATACATACTATGTTCGACTACACTTACACCTGAAACTTGCACTTGACGCATGCGCAGACAAACACACCCTAAATAGAAACTGTATAAGGGTTATCTTTGATAAAAACATCAAAGTCTGTTGTGGGTTCATCTGATATTTCAATTTATTGATTTTACTAAAGAATCCCAATAAAGTACAAGTACTTGTGACAGGGCCAGTTACACACTTTTGGAAACACTGAATATTTCGATTTGTTCTGACAGTTCTGCCGATGTTTATTATATCTTTTACGAACGCTTCGATCTTTGCTCAGGAACGACTGCTGTCGCGGGGAACGAGACCACCGTGATGAACGCCAGAGTTTCGATAATGTAATCAAAACGATTAGGTATGGAGCTATGGGACATTATCGCGATCTCGATCTTCAGACACGGAAATGTTGCTTACAATATTACCAGATATATATTAGATATTTAATCTGACACTGAAAGTGGAAGACCTACAAGAGTCGACTAATTCACTGTGACCGTATGTTTTATTTGTTCTAGTGCCTAGGTCTGGACAGCGTGGTGGCGTTATTTGGAGGGAAAATACGTGACCCACAGGACCTGATGTATTTGGCTCCAGTGATACTGTATCAGCTGACCCCCTTCTGTGAACGCCGGTTTTCCGACAGAGCCGACCACTCGTCTCAACAACAGCATCAACAACAGCACCAACATCAGAAGCATCATCGCCACCACCACCAGAATCAGCGTAAACGTAACCATAGCAACAGAGAACATGACCAACATCATGGCCACCATGACGGACACGGGAAACACGATAACCATCGTTTAAAGAAAGTGGAAGAGAAGGGTAACCAAAGCGACAGCCATCAAGAGGCAGAAGAACAAAATAGTCACCATGAAAAGGATAAACAGGGCTCCCATAGTGCCCATGTACATCACGTTAACAGAGGACAAGATCACGATGGGGATCGCAGCCATGATACGGCATCGGCAGAGGCCAAACGTTACCATAGCGGCCACGTGCACCATGTTCACGAAGGAGTGGAGACCAACAGTAGTCATGGTGACCATATACACCATGGTTCAAAACACAAGGACAAAAGTCACCATGGTGACCACATAGATCATGATTCTACGGACAAGGACAGACATCTCCATGGAGACCATATACATCACGTTTCAAGAGACAGAGAGAAGGATTTCCATGGCGACCATATACATCATGAATCTAGGGCCAAGGACAAGCATCTCCATGGAGACCATATACATCACGTTTCAAGGGACAAAGAGAAGCATTTCCATGGTGACCATATACATAATGTTTCCAGGAACAAGGACAAGCATCTCCATGGTGATCAAATTGACCATGTTTCTACAGATGAGGACAGACATCTCCATGGAGACCATAAACATCACCTTTCAAGGGACAGAGAGAAGCATTTCCATAGCGACCATATACATAATGTTTCCAGGCACACGGACAAGCATCTCCATGGTGATCACATTGACCATGTTACTACAGACAGACATCTCCATGGAGACCATATACATCACCTTTCAAGGGACAGAGAGAAGCATTTCCATGGCGACCATATACGTAATGTTTCCAGTAAGAAGGACAAGCATCTCCATGGTGATCACATTGACCACCTTGATCACCCTGAAGACAACACGCATCACCACTTCAGTCAGTCACCCTTAAAAGGTACGTGTCTGAGAAAACGTTTTTAAAAGTCTTCAAGCTCTACGTCCAGAGAATGTGTGTTTCGTGTTAAAGTCTACCGATGCCTATCCTGTAACGTCTGTATGTTTCAGTTTGGGGATCCAGCATCCTGGCTGTTCTGCTCATCAGTCTCGTGGGCCTCGGGAGCGTCGTCATCATCCCCATCATGAGGAAAGTCTTCTACAACTATGTCCTGCAGTTCCTGGTCGCTGTTGCTGTCGGAGCACTCACTGGAGACGCGCTGCTTCACCTACTGCCACATGTAAGTTCGGAACGCGTGACAGTGTCAGAATGCATATGTGTAACACAGGTCCTCGTGTCTTTGCAAGGATTAAAGATTTTAAAAAATATATAAAAATTTGAGATAACCCCTTACTCGAAATGCTTTACAGTAAATACAGTATGACCTTGTACTGTTTAGCTTTTGAGTCATCTCCAAAACTATTTTTTCATCTTTAATTCTCGCAAAGACACGAGAGCCTGTGATGTGTAATGTGTCAAAAACTTTCAACTGGTATCGTCTCCAACTTGCTCTATTCAATCACAGGCGATGACAGGCGATATCCATGACAACAACAAAGACACGCACGAGGACAATCACCATAGCGACCATATTGATTACCATAGCAACTCACTAGGGATGGGACTGTGTGGAATGGGTGGACTGATAACGTTCTTTACCATGGAGAGGCTGCTTAGGATATTCATGGAAAGAAAAGCGAAGATGAAGGTCAGTTTACTGTCTGGGTAACATGTTAGTGCGTTCACTCACCAAGCACCAGAGTGAGTACGTGTGTGATTTTAGTTTTGCGCCGCTTTCAGCAATATTCCGGCAATATCACTGCGGGATACACTACAAATGGGCTTCACGCATTGTGCCCATGTGGGGAATCGAACCCGGGTCTTCGGCGTGACGAGCGAACGCTTTAACCACAAGGCTACCCCAGTGCTCCAGCAAGCACTAGAACTTGGTTTGATTCCCAAATAGTGTGATAGTATTGCAAAACCAGTTGGCCTACTTGCACATGACTTCTGCCTTATGCGTGTGCGTGCGTGCACGTGGGGTGGTCTCATCAGTCAGCTAGAATGTTTATATTGCCATCTAAACCGACAAGCATTGTAGCAGTAATCATGAAAAGATTAATTTAGATTAGAAAGTACCCTTGCAATTCAATCTTTACTCAAGAAAAAGAAGGCCTCGTCTGCACCGTCCCCGCAAATGTCAAACACCGGTGCTGACGACAGCGTGGTGGGCGTGAAGCTGTCAGCCCACAAGGATCCAGACTACCAGGAATGCGAGGAAATGATGTTCAACGTGAACAGGAAGCACAGTGAGTACCTCTACAACACGTGTACAGGTAGCACAGTGAGTACCTCTACAACACGTGTACAGGCACCACAGTGAGTACCTCTAGAACACGTGTACATGCAGCACAGTGATTACTTCTAGAACACTTGTTCAGGCAGCACAGTGAGTACCTCTAGAACACGTGTACAGGCAGCAGAGTGAGTACCTCTACAACACGTGTACAGGCAGCACAGTGAGTACCTCTACCACACGTGTACAGGCAGCACAGTGAGTACCTCTAAAACACTAGTACAGGCAGCACAGTGAGTACCTCAACCACACCTGTACAGGCAGCACAGTGAGCACCTCTACAACACTGTACAGACAGCACAGTGAGTACTTCTAGAACACGTGTACAGGCAGCACAGTGAGTACCGCTAGAACACGTGTTCAGACAGCACAGTGAGTACCTCAACCAGACGTGTACAGGCAGCACAGTGAGTACTTCTAGAACACGTGTACTGGCAGCACAGTGAGTACCTCTAGAACACGTGTACAGGCAGCACAGTGAGTACTTCTAGAACACGTGTACAGGCAGCACAGTGAGTACTTCTAGAACACGTGTACAGGCAGCACAGTGAGTACCTCTAGAACACGTGTACAGGCAGCACAGTGAGTACTTCTAGAACACGTGTACAGGCAGCACAGTGAGTACCATTTGAACACGTGTACAGGCAGCACAGTGGCTACCTCTGGAACACGTGTGCAGGCAGCACAGTGAGTACCTCATCCACACGTGTACAGGCAGCACAGCGAGTACCTCTACAACACGTGTACACGCAGCAAAGTGAGTATCTCCACCACACGTGTAGAGGTAGCACAGTGAGTACCTCAACCACACGTGTACAGGCAGCACAGTGAGTACCTATAGAACACGTGTACATGCAACACAGTGAGTACCTATAAAACACGTGTACACGCAGCACAGTGAGTACCTCTACAACACGTGTACAGGAAGCACAGCGAGTACCTCTACAACACGTGTACAGGCAGCACAGTGAGTACCTCTACAACACGTGTACAGGCAGCACAGCGAGTACCTCTACAACACGTGTACATGCAGCAAAGTGAGTATCTCCACCACACGTGTAGAGATAGCAGAGTAAGTACCTCAACCACACGTGTACAGGCAGCACAGTGAGTACCTATAGAACACGTGTACATGCAACACAGTGAGTACCTATAAAACACGTGTACAGGCAGCACAGTGAGTACCTCTAGAACACGTGTACAGGCAGCACAGTGAGTACCTCTAGAACACGTGTACAGGCAGCACAGTGAGTACTTCTAGAACACGTGTTCAGACAGCACAGTGAGTACCTCTAGAACACGTGTACAGGCAGCACAGTGAGTACCTCTAGAACACGTGTACAAGCAGCACAGTGAGTACCTCTAGAATACGTGTACAGGCAGCACAGTGAGTACCTCTAGAACACGTGTACAGGCAGCACAGTGAGTACCTCTAGAACACGTGTACAAGCAGCACAGTGAATACCTCTAGAACACGTGTACAAGTAGCACAGTGAGTACTTCTAGAACACGTGTACAGGCAGCACAGTGAGTACCTCTAGAACACGTGTACAGGCAGCACAGTGAGTACCTCTAGAACACGTGTACAAGCAGCACAGTGAATACTTGTTGAATTAGGACTCATGGTCATCATGGTCATTGCTTTTGCTAGGTCTTTGTGGTCTTAAATGATCATTAACTTCATGGCCATGTGCTTTACTCACAAGTCGACGTATAATGGAATTGGTGTTCAAGTTTGCACCGATAGCTGCGTCATACTTGCAAATATCTTGCCATGGCGTATTTTCTTGTTTCCTCAAGAAAGTAAATGTTTAGTACTCTTGTCTTTGTGCTTTCTAGTGATAGCTGCACACAGTTCATGTACTTCAATTGTTTTGTTCTACAGGATTACCAATTGGAGCATGCGCAGGCAGCCTTCTGTCTATAACGGCAGTGTCTCATCCAGAAATCAGTGTGTCGCGAAGTGAGAATCAGCCTCTTTCTGAATCTGAGAAAGGTCACGGTCACTCTCATTTAACCAATGAGCTCCCGTCGTCAGTAGCAACGATTGCATGGATGGTGATTCTTGGAGACGGTATCCACAACTTCAGTGACGGCCTTGCACTGGGTGCAGGCTTTGCCAACAGCATCACAGGTGGTATCAGCACCACCATCGCCATTTTCTGTCACGAACTTCCACACGAGATAGGTAGGATATAAAACCAGTTCCACAAATCTGAACCTCGTTCACTCGAATTCATCCTACTTATCAGTTAGGCATTCAATTACTGAGACCTTATGTAGAGTGTACCTTACGGGTAATTTCGACTTAACCGAGTTCGAGCCCTGCATTTGTGTTAACTAACATGTTAGTCTGGCTGACAAGGGTGTGAAAAGCCAGTTGTTACAAAATGTTTCTGTTAGAACACAATGTGGTATAAAATGATTTCATCCGATTGAAGTCGGGAGTATACTACTCAAAATAAGTTAGCGATATTCGGTACATTATGACTCCAATTGTGGGTGTTATCTAACTTATTTTGAGGAGAATATGAAAAAAGAAAGTCATCGGTAACTCTGTCAAGCCAAGGACACCCGAAATTAACCGTGATCGCCCGAGTTCTCTCCCTCTGCTTGTTCTCCTTACAAGGTAACTCGCAGGCAGATTACTTTATGCATTATCACACAGGGTGGAAGCGCTGTCCACGCGAAATGTGGAGTTGCGCCAAAAGCAACCCCATTTCCTCGCTGGACAGTGAAAGAAGAACATGTGGCGCAAGAATAATGGTAAGTTTTCCCTCGCATTTTCATTATTTTGCAAGTATATCAGGTTTTGGCAGACTGGTCTAGACATTTCAGATTTTTCTATAATAGCTTGACACCCTCTCTATTTATTGCAATTGCGCGTTAAGCGAGGGCACCCTCCAAACAAGATCGCGGAAAATGATCGTTTCAACAAGAAATATGACAACCTCATCAGCACACACGCCTTTTATGGCTGTCAATTCTTAGATACAGTTATTTTAGGTCTTCATTCACAGTTTAGACTTTAATGCGTCGTTATTTTTTCAGTTAGCGTCGAAAAATCAAACTGTACATGTTACATGCAGTAGTGTTGAAACTGCTGACCATGTAGTTGCATGGATTTTAGAGCATGAACTGTCGAAATTCCACAGTTGTTGATACCCTTTTCCACAGTCTTGGGTCTTAATCGTGGTAATCCTATCAAATCTTATCAGATCTTGAGGTCAGTTGATGCAATCGTGTTGATCGTAGTGAAATTTGGACGCTTCAAACAATTTCTCCGATCACCACAATTAATTGTCAATCGTGATCATCCCATCAGATAGTTTTGCATCATAACAAAGCGCAACATATCGCATCTAATCGTGCTTAGAAATCGTAGTGGACGCAATAAATCGTGGACAAGACAAACACCACGTTCTGTTGAGATTTGTTGCGATCTGCCACGATCTTTGACGCTCTGTCGGGTCCCATTGCTAACAACCTGACACGAATGACTCACGAGCAGATACGGGTAAATGCAAGTAGATACGAATATTGACGTTGTTCACGGACGCTCACGATCTGTTACGTGTTTTTGCGCCCATATATGTACTGGAAATCAGAATAACTTCGCCTTCGGGAAATCCCTCTGATCCTTTGCATTTCCTCTGACTGATTTGCAGCGTGCAGAAGGTTTTTTTCTTTCTGTTTTTGTAAGTATTTTTATTTCCCAAAGTACATTTGGTGTTTTCATAATACATTGTACAAAACATCATACACAACATCCTCGTCATCAATTTGTTGTCATAATACATTGTACAAAACATTATACAAAAACATCATCGTCATCAATTTGTTATTTTCATAATACATTGTACAAAACGTCATACACAACATCCTCGTCATCAATTTGTTGTTGTCATAATACATTGTACAAAACATCCTACAAAAACATCCTCGTCATCAATTTGTTGTTGTCATAATACATTGTACAAAACATTACACAAAAACATCCTCGTCATCAATTTGTTGTTGTCATAATACATTGTACAAAACATCATACACAACATCCTCGTCATCAATTTGTTGTTGTCATAATACATTGTACAAAACATCATACAAAAATATCCTCGTCATCAATTTGTTGTTGTCATAATACATTGTACAAAACATCATACACAACATCCTCGTCATCAATTTGTTGTTGTCATAATACATTGTACAAAAGATTATACACAACATCCTCGTCATCAATTTGTTGTTGTCATAATACATTGTACAAAACATCCTACAAAAACATCCTCGTCATCAATTTGTTGTTGTCATAATACATTGTACAAAACATCATACACAACATCCTCGTCATCAATTTCTTGTTGTCATAATACATTGTACAAAACATCATACACAACATCCTCGTCATCAATTTCTTGTTGTCATAATACATTGTACAAAAGATTATACACAACATCCTCGTCATCACTTTGTTGTTGTCATAATACATTGTACAAAACATCATACACAACATCCTCGTCATCAATTTGTTGTTGTCATAATACATTGTACAAAAGATTATACACAACATCCTCGTCATCAATTTGTTGTTGTCATAATACATTGTACAAAACATTATACAAAAACATCATCGTCATCAATATGTTGTTGTCATAATACATTGTACAAGACATCATACAAAAACATCCTCGTCATCAATTTGTTGTTGTCTTTATACATTGTACAAGACATCATACAAAAACATCCTCGTCATCAATTTGTTGTTGTCATAATACATTGTACAAAACATTATACAAAACATCATCGTCATCAATTTGTTGTTGTCATAATACATTGTACAAAACATCATACACAACATCCTCGTCATCAATTTGTTGTTGTCATAATACATTGTACAAAAGATTATACACAACATCCTCGTCATCAATTTGTTGTTGTCATAATACATTGTACAAAACATTATACAAAAACATCCTCGTCATCAATTTGTTGTTGTCATAATACATTGTACAAAACATCATACACAACATCCTCGTCATCAATTTGTTGTTGTCATAATACATTGTACAAAACATTATACAAAAACATCCTCGTCATCAATTTGTTGTTGTCATAATACATTGTACAAAACATCATACACAACATCCTCGTCATCAATTTGTTGTTGTCATAATACATTGTACAAAAGATTATACACAACATCCTCGTCATCAATTTGTTGTTGTCATAATACATTGTACAAAACATCATACACAACATCCTCGTCGACAATTTGTTGTTGTCATAATACATTGTACAAAAGATTATACACAACATCCTCGTCATCACTTTGTTGTTGTCATAATACATTGTACAAAACATCATACACAACATCCTCGTCGACAATTTGTTGTTGTCATAATACATTGTACAAAAGATTATACAAAAATATCCTCGTCATCAATATGTTGTTGTCTTTATACATTGTACAAGACATCATACAAAAACATCCTCGTCATCAATTTGTTGTTGTCATAATACATTGTACAAAACATTATACAAAAACATCGTCGTCATCAATTTGTTGTTGTCATAATACATTGTACAAAACATTATACAAAAACATCCTCGTCATCAATTTGTTGTTGTCATAATACATTGTACAAAAGATTACACAAAAACATCCTCGTCATCAATTTGTTGTTGTCATAATACATTGTACAAAACATCATACACAACATCCTCGTCATCAATTTGTTGTTGTCATAATACATTGTAGAAAACATTACACAAAAACATCCTCGTCATCAATTTGTTGTTGTCATAATACATTGTACAAAACATCATACACAACATCCTCGTCATCAATTTGTTGTTGTCATAATACATTGTAGAAAACATTATACAAATACATCCTCGTCATCAATTTGTTGTTGTCATAATACATTGTACAAAACATTACACAAAAACATCCTCGTCATCAATTTGTTGTTGTCATAATACATTGTACAAAACATCATACACAACATCCTCGTCATCAATTTGTTGTTGTCATAATACATTGTACAAAACATCATAGAAAAACATCCTCGTCATCAATTTGTTGTTGCCATAATACATTGTACAAAACATCATACACAACATCCTCGTCATCAATTTCTTGTTGTTATAATACATTGTACAAAACATCATACACAACATCCTCGTCATCAATTTGTTGTTGTCATAATACATTGTACAAAACATTATACAAAAACATCCTCGTCATCAATTTGTTGTTGTCATAATACATTGTACAAAACATCATACACAACATCCTCGTCATCAATTTGTTGTTGTCATAATACATTGTACAAAAGATTATACACAACATCCTCGTCATCAATTTGTTGTTGTCATAATACATTGTACAAAACATCATACACAACATCCTCGTCGACAATTTGTTGTTGTCATAATACATTGTACAAAAGATTATACACAACATCCTCGTCATCACTTTGTTGTTGTCATAATACATTGTACAAAACATCATACACAACATCCTCGTCGACAATTTGTTGTTGTCATAATACATTGTACAAAAGATTATACACAACATCCTCGTCATCAATTTGTTGTTGTCATAATACATTGTACAAAACATCATACACAACATCCTCGTCATCAATTTGTTGTTGTCATAATACATTGTACAAAAGATTATACACAACATCCTCGTCATCAATTTGTTGTTGTCATAATACATTGTACAAAACATCATACACAACATCCTCGTCGACAATTTGTTGTTGTCATAATACATTGTACAAAAGATTATACACAACATCCTCGTCATCAATTTGTTGTTGTCATAATACATTGTACAAAACATCATACACAACATCCTCGTCATCAATTTGTTGTTGTCATAATACATTGTACAAAAGATTATACACAACATCCTCGTCATCAATTTGTTGTTGTCATAATACATTGTACAAAACATCATACACAACATCCTCGTCGACAATTTGTTGTTGTCATAATACATTGTACAAAAGATTATACACAACATCCTCGTCATCAATTTGTTGTTGTCATAATACATTGTGCAAAACATTATACAAAAACATCCTCGTCATCAACATTGTGGAAGCATCATCACCATCAATACAAACGATCATCATCATATGTTCAGGATGGATTTACTATAATGTATCTGTTATCTTTGCCCAAGGCTAATATGTATACAAATATTCAGAAGTACTTGTCAAATTGTATTATACTTATATAACATCTAGGTTGGTATAGTTAGCAAAAAGTGTATGGAAGGAGGACCAGAAAGCATATAATTTTGCTGGATTTGCATTAGAAAATGCTGTATATTTGGTAGCTTTATAGTAGTTGAGTACTCCCCTTTGAAGCACTTTAAAATCTGGGTTTATATTATTTCGGCTTGTAGCATATATTTCACTATCAAGAACACCAGATGAAGTGAGTTGTTGTTTTTACCTTTGAAACCAAAGATAATATTTTCGTGCGACAAGTTAATATTTCATTCAGACAATATATCAAGCCAATCGGATACCTCCTTTCATACTTTCACAGTATAACGGCATTCGCACAATAAATGAATGATTGTTTCAGGAACAGATTCACAGAATCAGCTCATTGAAGAGTCTGTGTAATTCACCAAGTGTAACTTATGTTTAGTCATTAAAATCTTGTGAGGTGGAGAAGGTTGACCCACATCTAGCCAGTCCTCTTGGTCCTCCATGCCCCTGGGATGACATGGTGGTTTTCATCCTCATGGCCCACCTATTGTGCCGCAAGACCTGGATGCCTCAGCCTCAGGAAGTTGTGCAGAACCACTGCCGCCTTCACTATGCCTTTCACAGTGTTGGGCATCTGCCCTAGTGTCATGAGGGGACACCTGAATCTATTGGCCAGGTTCCCAAAGGCATTTTCCACCATTCTCCTCCCTCTTGAGAGTCCCTCCTCCTGGACATGTTTCTTCTGCTGTATGGTTTCATGAGGTAGTTCCTGGGTGCGAAGGATGAAGAAGGGCATGTCTTGGTGGTCATCAGGGCTTGCAGTCAGAGGGCAGAGTGGGGGAAGTCCTAAGGCTTCCTCTTCCATGCCGTTGACCAGCCCCGAGTCGCCACATATAATTGGCATCTGCCAGTTTGAGGTGGCTTCTTGATAGCAATGTGTTTGCCATCCAGGGCCCCGAATGGCGTGGGATATATCCATCTCTGTTCAAACTGGTTAGCTACGGCTGTCCAGTCTTCAGGGGTCACAGGTAGGATAAACACAATTGCCTGGAACCATTGCTGATATGGTGGACACTCCACACCTGAAGGCATACGCATGGGACACATAGTTGTCTTCAGCCTCAAGGTGCCTAAGTGTGACCGCCAGTTTCAGTCCAGGTGAAAGGGTTGCCTGAAACTGGTGACTTCCCTATCGATTGCTAGGGCCGCCTTATGCAAGACTTTATCGAAGAGCTGTGGTGTTAACCTGGAGGATCCTCCAGCCTCAAATGGGTTTCTATAGGCTGGAGACCTGACCAAACTGTTATCCCCACTCCTCTATGAGCCATGGCCGCACCCAGGAGTGCCTGACTGCAGCTCTCCTGGCCCTTTGTGGTTGGAGTTGTATCTGGTCTGGCTGCTGCTCGTCTTGTGTCATGTGGATTTCTGCTTAAACACGGCCATTGACTTGTCCATATCGCTGGTGCCACCGGTGGGAACAAAGGAAGTCATTATTGTATTTGATTTCGCTCATTCAACATTGGTTAGATGCCCCTTGATTTTCAGATGCTTAGTGATGTGCTTTACCCGAATGTGCAATACTAATATCTGAATGATAGTATGAACAATGTACATACTTTGGAATAACCTGGGCTCACAAAGTTTTCGTAGCGATATCATAAGTCATTGTTACAGTATAGTATGTACGAATGCTACGAGAAAGGTTATGAGATTTAAGGCTTACGAGAGCTTTGTGAAACGGGGCCCTCGACTTGGTTATTCCTGGGGTAGATGTATATTTGTATATGTGTTAATACACTTCTGATCGTACATGATTTTTTTACATTAAATTTCTGTTAGGGTACAAACTGCAATGTGGGTGTACAATCGTACTTGATGGTACAAAATCGTAATAAATACGCCAAAATACGCCAGGTAGGCAGGTCTACAACATATATCTCTAGAATAACGTTTGATGACATGACGGTTAAAACTAAAAACTGTCAACTCCCTGGACAGTAAAATTATAACGCAATGGACAGTTTGTTTGCTAAATGTGAGCAACTCCATATAAAATGTACAGTTTGAATTTTCGACGATACCTGAAAAAAATACTGACACATTAAAGCCTAAACTGTGAATGAAGACCTAAGACAACTATAAAAAAGGCGTGTCTGCTGATGAGGTTGTCATATTTCGTGTTAGAAACGATCATTTTCTACGATCTTGTTTCGACACTCAGGAGGGTGCCCTCGCTTAACGCGCAATTGCAATAAATAGAGAGGGTGTCGAGCTATTACAGAAAGATCTGTAAATTTCTAGATCCGTCTGCCAAATGGCAAAACCTGATGTACTTGCAAAATAATGAAAATTCGAGGGAAAACTTACGATTACTCTTGTTCTTCTTTCACTTTCCAGCGAGGAAATGGAGTTGCTTTTGGGGCAACTCCACATTTCGCGTGGACAGCGCTTCCACCCTGTGTTTCTTCAGAACTGTGTCCAGCACAGCTGGTGCTATCTCTGTCGTTGTTCACAGGAGACTTTGCCGTGCTGCTGCAAGCGGGGATGTCGGTGAAGCAGGCCATCGTCTACAACTGTGTTTCCTCGTTGCTCTGCTTCTTTGGGATGGTCATTGGTGTTCTCATTGGTAACGTGGGACAAGCCTCTCTTTGGATCTTTGCCTGTATAGCAGGAACCTTCCTCTACATCGCTCTGGTTGACATGGTGAGAGTGGCTTTATGGCTTTAACATTACCTTCATATGCTTGTTGTTTGTGACCCTAGTTCAAGCAAGGTCGGCTGCCGGTTTGCCCGATTAAGCTTCTATGCACCAAATTATTCCTTGAGAGATGATTATAATCTACGTGACTGTAGTCTATAGATTATCTATAATCATATAGAAAAAAAACCCGGTGGTTTTTCAACAAAAGTTGAATGTTTAAGAGGTTTTACTGCAGTAACTACTGGTAAGATTACGCAATTAATTTTGCTAACATCTGATCCTTTTAACTATATACGTACTGCCAGTAACATTGCCAGAAAGTGATATATTGGTGCACAGGTCATCAAAACCAGCCTTGATATTGCTGGAATATTGCTAAATGCCTCGTAAAAACACACTCACTCATTCATCAAACCTGAAGAAATTTTCATTATATTTCAGCTTCCCGAATTATGTGTAGCGCCGACGAAGGGAGATAACCCGTACTGTATACTTGGCATACAGCTGTTTGGGATTTTGGTTGGAGCGAGTATTATGGCTGTGATAGCGGTCTTTGAGCACAGCTTGATTAAGCTGCTGGACATGTGACGTACACGGCTGTATTATAGTCGTTAAATTATAGGGTACGTTAATACTGTGTGACGAGCTGATTTCCATGTTCAAACACACAGGTTAACCAAGGAGTTGGTCGTGCAGAACTGAATTATGAAGACACAGTTTTAGGTTTACAATAAGGCCTTTCTACGGGCCAAACAAGTGAGAGCATCATAAGTAACAGGAATTACCAGAGCTGACTTGAGTGCACGAGCTAACGTTTCTGAATATTGACAGCTATTTGCCAGCACTGAAAGAAACCGGTGTCCCCTTTTGAATCCACAATAATGTAGGGAGCTGATAAGAATTATTGCGTTTTCAATTAAGTATCCAATCCACACTTGACAAATACATTAGAAACAAGTCAGGTAGGAAGTGCCTCGAAGAGCCTTATCCTAAACCTGGAGAGTTAGAGTCAGCCAGAATCTTTCTCATTCCGAAACAATGAAGCTGGTGACGTTCGTAAAACAAACAAGAGAGAATTGTCGGTACATTCCACTCGCTTAAGCTGAAATAAGTAAAAGATAATAGTCTCTTTTGGCTCATCACGATTGTCCCACCACGCATCGGCTGGTTTGGTGTGGTTAAAGGTTTAGGGCACGAGCTCTGGTTCATATGACCTGTAATCGCCCCTTCTAGAAACCTTCTCATCCAAGAAACAATCATGCCAGGCCATATTCGTAAACAAGAAGACAGAGAACTGTACATTTCACTCGATGACGTCCAAATACATACATAGGAGACAGCAGTCTCTACTGCAACATCCCAACCAACTGCCATATCCCGTATCGACTGGAATGGTATGTTTCGATGTTTACGGCACCAGTTCTAGTTCATATGGTCTCAGTTATGCTTTGACTTGTTATGTTACAGTATTAGATCACTATTGTACTTACCTTCGAGGGTGTACGATTTACGTGAACGAAGTAAGATGTTTTAAATGCCTTCCATATATTTTAATAAAACATTCCAATACAATTGTTTGTGTTTTGGAGTATATGCTGCATGTATACACATGGAAAAAAGCATCGCAACACTCACTCTCTGTCATAGCATCAGTCTGTTACCATTTACCATAGCAAAGGAACTTAACCAAACCTCGATTTAACTTACTATCTGGATAAATACAACCTCTCAAGGAATAATTTGGTGCATAGAAGCTTAATCGGGCAAACCGGCAGCCGAAAAGGCTTGGTCCCTGTACATTCAAAACCAGTTATTACTTTGCGGTTGTGTCAAATCTCGAATATTTCGAAGGATACACTTCGACATAACGGCGTTTGACTTCCAAGAAGTAGGAATCTGACTCAATACACAACGTGGTTGTTCGATTAAAAACATTAGAGCTATAGACTGAAAACAGATTTATTACCTAAATATTATTGCTAAAGGTAACAATAATAAAAAAAAGTTTATAATATATCATAGAAGAATTTGCACAAGACGTGAAAACAAGTTTTATGTTACTTCAATGCAGACAAACTTCTTGTAATTAAACGGAGTCTGAATCGGCTTCACGGGATTTATTCTCTTCTCGTAGTGGTAGGAAAATATCTTAACACTCAAAACGGAGGTCAACCCTGTAGGACACACGTGTGGTGTACATGTATGTTACAGAACACGAGCATCATCACCGCGTGGGTAATAAAATAGATAGCAGTCAGCTGTGGTGCCGTGTGCAATACACGATGAGAGTAATGACGTCAAACAGTAGTGGTCACATGACAGAACATTATGATTTTGACTTAACTAGGCTTTGAACTTTTACCACGGCGTAACGTTCTTATGTGGTATGGAAGTATATCGTGGTGCTTACTTCATTGGTGACACAAAACACAGCTATAGGGCTGACAAATCAATCTATATACTCAGGGGTAATCTAGGATTCAAACCTACGGACAGATGGTTATGACACGATAAAGGGAGGCAACTCAACGAATTGCAGTGTCTTAGACCTCTAGGCAGCCTTTACCGAAATGAAGTACGTAAAAACACATAGAAACACATTGAAAAATATACATTCAATTTTCTTAATAATGATGAAAGCTCTGAAAAAAATACAAGGCGATGAATTGTAGCGTTGAGTTGTATTATGCATGAAACGCACAGTGTCTAAGCGGTAATACACTGGAAAAAAGTCGACATTTACAAGCTTGGAAATGACTTGGAAAGATGATGTTTCCAAGACATTTCCAATTTGGGACATATGAGATTTCCAAACATTTACAATTTTGGAAATGTCCACTAGGGGAGATAACTGGTGGGTGATGGTAAATTATTGTTATTTGCACGCCCCAGGACCTAATCCCTTGTTAATTGATGAGTGAGTCAAGGCAGTTAAGAGTCACCAATTAACAAGGACTACTGCCTTGTTAATTAACAAGTTTTTATGCCTCTTAAAGAAGCCTCTGGTAGTAAGTTAAATCTTTGATGGGCATTAAGAAGTGGAATGCATTACTGTGACCTGATTTTCACTTGATGAAGAAGCAAGCATATGCTCCGAAACTTCGTGTTATTCACAATAAAGACAGTTGACATCAATAAATCTTGCTGTCCTTATTAAAAAGGTAAGTTATTAAAATCTGCGGAGCTGTAGGTTTGTTAATCATGTCGCGATGTGATTATCGCTCTAATACACCTGAGAGATTCGTCAACAGTGGGGTATGCACAGGCGGTGAAAATTGTATTGTATTACATTGGGTAGGTTGCATATTGTTTTATGCTGTCTGTTTGTATGTATGTGTGAATGAGGAACCTCACATATTATGACATTGAAAACAGACTAAACTAACCATTATTCCATGGTCAATATCGCAATGTTAGTGAAATGGTAGTATACGGAAGTTTGTTTCACATTTTTGATAATACCTTCTTTTATGCAGATAAAATTATTAAAAAACGCACGAATAATGTCATGCTTCCCTCAGAGTAATGGAAAATAATTTATATAGTGATTCTTATCAAATTCGATATTTCTTTATCGTCCGAACAGAATTCACAAATTACGGATGTTTTGTGTGTGTGTGTGTGTGAATGCACGCTTGTATAACATCTAACTTGATAGGTATTAAAATCAGGCCGTTTGTAACCATAATGACTACATTGTTTGGAACACTTGACGAACAAAAATAATTTCACTCTTCAATAGGAACTGGAACAGCAACATTTTTCATGTTTTCATATGAGCTTCAAAACATTGAATGAAATAAATGCTGTATGGTGAAATGGATCAGAGAACATTATAATGGCATAAATGGCGTGTGAATGACACATGTAATGGTAAAAAATATATAATCACTATGTTAGTTAACTCATGACCAGACACGTCAAACTGGTACCGATAGACTTATATCTAATAAGTAAAAATTCAGTATTTCTTAGTACCTGAAACAGAAAACACGAATTTGGAATGAGATGTTTTAATCTAACATCAGTCTGTTAGGTAGCAGTTTACTAAAGTAGAACTTAAATCAACTTCAAAAGATTGGTCATTCGCAAAGTGAAGCAGATCTCACTTACACTGCAGTAAACAGTATGGGGATACACAACGAAACATACCACTTACGTGATAACAACTCCCTGTTTATTGAATAGAGCGGCATTTCGATGTACAACGTTCAGGATAAACAAGCTGATTGAATGTTGATTGATTCCATCACTTGGACAATGGAGTGGATTCAGACTTGTTGATCTTACTCTCCTGTTGGCCCCAACGACGTGCTACTTGCTGAATTACCTGTTGTTAATTTGCTGCTTGTCACTATGCATATAATCTTCTATTCACCTGGTTGTAGTAACTTTTATCTTGATAACGGCGTGAGAATATACATGGAAACTCCCCCTCTGTCGACCTTTGGTCCAAACGGATGAGTTAAGAGAAATGTTGATGCCCGTCCGTTAGCAAATTAACGTTGGATTATAGAGACAATGATAGGCCTGCGTGTTGATAGAAGAGGATATTCCGGATTAAGCGAATGAGAAAACGAGCCAAATATATGTATAAAGATAGTGTTTTATTTCAGTCTCAGTTCACTTAGCATATATACATTGAAATATAAAACACATAAAAAAACATACAAGACGTAAGCCACGTGGTAAGGGGAGACTATATGGACAGATTTTATTTAATCATGTTACAACATGCTACATTTTACAGGAATTACAAATAGTTATATTACATCATATTACGAAATGTTTCAAAATATTACAACATTTTAAATATACATACACATTTATAAGTACATTATAAATATATTAAAGATGTGAAAGAAGAGACGCTGAATCAGCAAACTTGTCTCACAGTTAACATTCCATTTTGATACTGGTGTCTCAGTTCTTGAAGACGACGTTCCAGGTATCGGTATTTCTTCCTGGTGGGTTGTCTTTGGCCTTAGGCATATTGCACCAACGAGGTGTAGGAATAAACTTATGTTCAAGTTGAGCATTAGCCATTTCGAAATCGAACGCACACTTTCATGCTTCTTCTCATTATATATCCCAATGTAATTAGAGGAGAACTGATCCAGAGCGATTAATGTTTCTCGCCAACAGTCTAATTACCAAACCAAACTGCAAGCTTGTCGGTATCTGCTCCCTCGACCGAGACGGACACAGGGACTGGGCTTCTGGCCACCTTGACAAAAAAATTTCAACCCAAACAGCGGGACACTAGGAAGTGTGGATGCTCATCAGATGCAGTTATTTGATAATACCCCTGGTAGTTCCTGTCTGATTGCAATACAGTATACCAGCAGTGTATGCTTTTCGGATTTTCTAATGCATAGATGGCATAGTGACTGATCCAATTTGATCTTGTTTCTGTGTTTTTTTACCTCGATATTTAATCATGCCATGTAAACATATGATGTCTATTACATATTATATTTATGACAAATGAATATTTACTTAGGTATATACAATTTTAACTTCAGTACACATCAAATGCTTATACGTATTTCGTTTGCAACAATGAAGTTCCGTTCGTATCCTCCAAACAGTGTCGGCACATAAGTTTTTTCAGGCAATTAACATTGCATGCAATTCAGCGATTACTACCCCCTTTGCTGTAACCAGTGTTTGGTGGTGTAAACCTACACATGTTATTTGTCATCATTCACTTGATGGTAAATTAATGAATTTATAACAGGTGTGATGGTAATATCACTCAGATTACCCGACAAAGGTTCCAATTTCGCATTTCTTGTGCCTGGAGTAAATACTCATCATTATGAATTAAGGTCTGATGTAACAAATGTATTACATGTTATGTAATATGCTCATGGAAGTGCAGCAAGACGAATTATCAGCTGAGATACAAAACAAACATTGATCAAAGGATTAACCGATAACACGCTGATTGATTATGGCCTAAAAGTCGGGCCACCGGGTAATACTAAAAATGGATTGCAGAATATTAAAACGAAACCTGCACATTTGGGTCAATACTCTTCCTGCCGTCACAAATGCATAGTTTGATTGAAAATGTATATTTAATGGTGAAAAATCCCAAACAACAACAATGACTACATACCGAGATTCCCGTAGAAAAGACACCGTCTTGTTGTTATGTGTTTTCCTTGATATGTCTATGGGGGGAGGTTGCTTACTTCTCTTAGAGTGTGACATCCTGGGTAGTCTGTCTCACAGTCCCTGAACCACATTAATTTCCCTACTGCCAAGCCCTCTCGGCAGTGCTAAAGCCCTAAATAAAGAAAGTCTAGAGTTCCTCAGGTTCCGGGTCTGTTAACATCTGCAAGAAAACTAACTCACTTTGGGGGTCGGATTACAATGTAAACATATCTAACTACCATGGCTGGCCGGACCAACATCCTTACCAGTGGTCTGGAATCTTGCCTCACATTTTCATCTGTCAACTCTTACTTAACAAGCACATTGGGTGACATGAAGCTATAGTGGAGGCCTTGTGCACAGTTTCAGGTCTTGGAGAGACAAATCAAGCAAAATCATGGGGAAAGGTTCCTCCTGAATGTTATTTTGTAAAAAGTATTGTTTCATTGTCTGACTTGGGTCCACACATAGCAGCCCAATTGTAAATGCGGTTAAGGATTTAATTGTAGTTAAAACAAGGGTTATTTTTCTAATTCCTGATATAAGATTATTGTGTGAAACTCTGGTGTGTTTTGAGTATCTCTTTTTATCTAATTGCTCAACAGTAAAACATATGGCAGGGACCTAGCATTCATGAAGTGTGAGTGAGTGAGTGAGTTTGGGTTTACGCCGCATTCAGTAATATTCCATATATGGCGGCGGTCTGTAAATAAGTCGAGTCTGGACCAGACAATCCAGTGGTCAACAGCATGAGCATCTACGTAATTGGGATACGATTGTAGCGACCAGAACTGGGATAAACAGTCCACAATTTCGTAAAACCCTATTTACTGCAGTACTGCTCCCGGTTAACTGTAAAACTTAAGGCGATCTATGCGCGGAATATGATTTAGTTAATGTTTTTGTGAGGAGACACTGAAAATTATCAGTTACATATTTCCATATTCCTCTGCAAATATGTAGCTAACATTTAATTTTCCAATATAGGTTGGAAGCACCTTAAGAGTTTACAGTTATAGAGAAATTTTGTACATGACAAAAATTAAAGCGATGTTTAAACATTATGGGAATAGTGGGGGCCGGGGTTGGCGGTCATTGATTTTGTACTTTACATGCTGCATGGGGGGTGTCACTTACTTTGTAAATAAATTGTAAGGGGAGTGGGTCATTCACGTTTCACATGCTTCTTCATAAACATCAGCATCACACCCCATCAATTATGAACTATCCCTTAGATAAAAGTGTTGAAAACAAAATATTGTAATAACATTCAGGCTGAAAGGCAAGGGGGCTATGTGTCGGATATATAACTTCCATCACAGAGAATGAAAGGAGGGAAGGGCGTATATCGGATATATTAATAGAAGAGGCCAAACCTTTTCCACGTCCATAAGTAATCTCTACTAAAGCAGAGTCGAATGTACAATTCTGACTATATCATCAGCATGTATTTGTTTCAGCAGTATTACAGGTGTGCCATGTTGTTGGTAAACAGTCATTGATTGTCATCATACGACATCACACACAATGAAAGTCGGGAAGTGTATATCGGATATATAACTTACACCTCACAGAATGAAAGTCGGGAAGGGTATATCGGATATATAACTTACACCTCAGAATAAAAGGCGGGAAGGGTATATCGGATATATAACTTACACCTCACAGAATAAAAGGTGGGAAGGGTATATCGGATATATAACTTACACCTCGCAGAACGAAAGGCGGGAAAGGTCTATCGGATATATAACATACACCTCACAGGATGAAAAGCGGGAAGGGTATATCGGATATATAACTTACACATCGCAGAACGAAAGACGGGAAGGGTCTAACGGATATATAACTTACACATCACAGAATGATAGGCGGGAGGGGTATATCGGATATATAACTTACACCTCACAGAATGAAAGGCGGGAGGGGTATATCGGATATATAACTTACACCACACAGAATGAAAGACGGGAAGGGTCGATCGGATATATAACTTATACCTCACAGAATGAAAGGCGGGAAGGGTCCATCGGATATATAACTTACACATCACAGAATGATAGGCGGGAGGGGTATATCGGATATATAACTTACACCTCACAGAATGAAAGGCGGGAGGGGTATATCGGATATATAACTTACACCTCACAGAATGAAAGACGGGAAGGGTCTATCGGATATATAACTTACACCTCACAGAATGAAAGGCGGGAAGGGTCGATCGGATATATAACTTACACACAGACAGAATCACAGAATGATAGGCGGGAGGGTATATCGGATATATAACTTACACCTCACAGAATGAAAGGCGGGAGGGGTATATCGGATATATAACTTACACATCACAGAATGCAAGGCGGGGAAGGGTCTATCGGATATATAACTTACACATCACAGAATGATAGGCGGGAAGAGTATATCGGATATATAACTTACACCTCACAGAATGAAAGGCGGGAGGGGTATATCGGATATATAACTTACACCTCACAGAATGAAAGACGGGAAGGGTCGATCGGATATATAACTTACACCTCACAGAATGAAAGGTGGGAAGGGTCTATCGGATATATAATTTACACCTCACAGAATGAAAGGCGGGAGGGGTATATCGGATATATAACTTACACCTCACAGAATGAAAGGCGGGAGGGGTATATCGGATATATAACTTACACCTCACAGAATGAAAGACGGGGAAGGGTCTATCGGATATATAACTTACACCTCACAGAATGAAAGGCGGGAAGAATATATCGGATATATAACTTACACCTCACAGAATGAAAGGCGGGAGGGGTATATCGGATATATAACTTACACCTCACAGAATGAAAGGCGGGAGGGGTATATCGGATATATAACTTACACCACACAGAATGAAAGACGGGAAGGGTCCATCGGATATATAACTTACACCTCACAGAATGAAAGGTGGGAAGGGTCTATCGGATATATAACTTACACATCACAGAATGATAGGTGGGAGGGGTATATCGGATATATAACTTACACCTCACAGAATGAAAGACGGGGAAGGGTCTATCGGATATATAACTTACACCTCACAGAATGAAAGGAGGGAAGAGTATATCGGATATATAACTTACACATCACAGAATGAAAGACGGGGAAGGGTCTATCGGATATATAACTTACACCTCACAGAATGAAAGCCGGGAGGGGTATATCGGATATATAACTTACACCTCACAGAATGAAAGACGGGAGGGGTATATCGGATATATAACTTACACCTCACAGAATGAAAGACGGGAAGGGTCTATCGGATATATAACTTACACCTCACAGAATGAAAGGTGGGAAGGGTCTATCGGATATATAACTTACACCTCACAGAATGATAGGTGGGAGGGGTATATCGGATATATAACTTACACCTCACAGAATGAAAGGCGGGAGGGGTATATCGGATATATAACTTACACATCACAGAATGAAAGGAGGGAAGAGTATATCGGATATATAACTTACACATCACAGAATGATAGGCGGGAGGGGTATATCGGATATATAACTTACACATCACAGAATGATAGGCGGGAGGGGTATATCGGATATATAACTTACACCTCACAGAATGAAAGGCGGGAGGGGTATATCGGATATATAACTTACACCTCACAGAATGAAAGACGGGAAGGGTCCATCGGATATATAACTTACACATCACAGAATGAAAGGTGGGAAGGGTATATCGGATATATAACTTACACATCACAGAATGATAGGCGGGAGGGGTATATCGGATATATAACTTACACCTCAGAATGAAAGGCAGGAGGGGTATATCGGATATATAACTTACACCTCACAGAATGAAAGACGGGGAAGGGTCTATCGGATATATAACTTACACCTCACAGAATGAAAGGCGGGAAGAGTATATCGGATATATAACTTACACCTCACAGAATGAAAGACGGGAAGGGTATATCGGATATATAACTTACACCTCACAGAATGAAAGACGGGAAGGGTCCATCGGATATATAACTTACACCTCACAGAATGAAAGGCGGGAAGGGTCTATCGGATATATAACTTACACATCGCAGAATGATAGGTGGGAGGGGTATATCGGATATATAACTTACACCTCACAGAATGAAAGGCGGGAGGGGTATACCGGATATATAACTTACACATCGCAGAATGATAGGTGGGAGGGGTATATCGGATATATAACTTACACCTCACAGAATGAAAGGCGGGAGGGGTATACCGGATATAAAACTAACCCACACAGAATGAAAGACAGGGGAGGTTCTATTCATTCAGACTGAAGGTGAGGGAGGGTGTGCATAGCATGTTATTATATACTCATGCCAATAATGGTTGTCACTCCCCTCCCCACCCCAACCCCCCCACACCCACACCCTCTCTCCAATTAAAAAAAATTGAAGCGGGTGACAACTATTATTGGCATGAGTATATTACAAGTCAGTGTGCGAACTGGTTTCCAAATTTTGTTACCCTGTCGGGCTACCTATGCCTGAAAGTTACTAGCCCACAAAATAATTCACTAACCCGAAATTTGAATGTAGAAACTGAGCAAAAGATTGCAAAAATAGATGAGAATAAGATAATGTCGGCATTGCATGGGTTTCATCATTAATCTGCTGATATGATGAACATTTTTGTCAGACCATAATCTCGCATGATTCAAAAGTTTATTATAACTGAACAAGTCGGAGAGAGTGAAATATTTACAAAATGGCCCCGTGAATTGGGTGTGGGATGGGTGGGGGCAGGGAAGAGAATGGTTTCTTTTGTTGCATTGGATATGCTGCATTATGCATGCAGATGCAAGTCACATATATCGTCATAGCTGCTTAAAAACCTGTAACATTTATCGGTGTTTGACACAACCCACCTACTGTGTGTGTGTACGTGCGTGCGTGCGGTTATAACTATCTTATTCACTTTTATATTTTATTTGTACCATCAAGTAATTAGTGTCTCGTAGGCCAACTGGCCGGGTGCTCTTTTTAATGTATCATACTATGTCTATACATTTTGTACCACAGCATGTGACACTTTGAGAAAATAATTTCTTCTTCTTCTTCTTCTGGCGAGGTGGGGTAGCCTAGTGGTTAAGGCGCCGAAGACCCTGTTCGCTGTGATATTGCTGGAATATTGCTGGAATATTGCTAAAACTGGCATAAAACCATACTCACTCGCTCTTCTTCTTCTTAAGTGCCTTAATCATAAGCGCAAGCTCACACACCATTTCACTTTAGACATATATACGTGCTGGTATTTCTATGACCGAACCCATTTATAGGCATTTTTCTACCATCTATTACTGAACATTCCTATGGTTGATGATTTGCACTGGATATAAGTTGGATATCCCATATATTTCCACATACCTGCTCCTTATCTGCATAACAAATATTTTATTGAAGAATACCAAGCAGTCCAAACTACACATTATCACTATTCTTTCACAATTTATAGATTTCTATATTGTAAGAGAAACAATTAAAATCACATCCAGGGCCTACACTTTTACCCAATATCAATATCAGTAACATATGTGCCACTATGCTGCTTCATGTCATACCCAAATATATTTAGCCTTGTAGGGTATCTGACAAAAAAAGAATCTTAAATATAGTAAGCAATAAATACACAAATGCTGGTCTACTAATGTTTCATTAATTATTATGTGCATTATGTACGAAAACATGCCATATCTTAAAAGCTATACATTTTCACTGCATTAAGATGGAATAACATTTGTCCCACCTGTCCTTGTGCACATGGGTGATCCAATGCTTTGTACTCTTGGCCATGTGACCTCTGATACTGAATAAACTTCTTGTTCTTGTTCTATTTTTATTGTTCTTTAATACATAACTTTTGAAGAAATCAGCTTTAGAATGGTATGCATTTAAAATATTGTATAGAATGAAATGAATGTTATTTCCACAGAAAACATCCAGAATTTTGCTGAATTGTTGTGATTGAGCACACAGTACATGACATTGTTGTTCATTTTAACAATGAAATACTACTCAAAAGTGTTTTTGTTTTGGAAGCTGCATCATAGGTATGTCATACCATTAGCCATGAGGAAGTTAATGGTCATGATAGTCATGGAATATAAGAAACTTTAGACTTGTGCTGCAATCTAAGAGCTCAATACTTCAAGCATATTCCTATAACCTATTAAGATTGTTAGATAGGTTAGGAAATGGCAAGCATTACTTATCATAATTACCTTTCCCATCTTCAGTTATAACTGCACACTTATAACTACATGTATATTATTCATGATTTTTCTTCAATGCTTTGTTCTTGACAAACAAGTGATAAAACCCCACACATATAATATATTTTAATTCATTTTATCAAATTTACCAACCAAAATCACTGGATTGCTGAACATGTCAGTCTATCAAACAAAACTTTTCAAGGTAAGAGCTTACTCCACAGTCCTTCTTAAATTTACCTGTCCAATAGTATACATATTAATCCAAATTCATATTTAATACCTTAATGGGTCACACTTTAACTTTTCAACATATTGTATACATGGGTTAAAATCAAGACAACATTATCTGTTTACATGCATTGCAAAAGTTAAGAAATTACCTAGCCATATATATTCCCATCCAAATTCATTCACAGATTTACAAATTATTTCACAAATATTATTATTTCTCCCACAAAATGTCCTATATGAGATAACCACCTTGCTCAATTAAACAGTAGGTTCTCACACCTGACATAGAGTCAGTTCCTCCTTGGAATTCTTGTTTCAACAATCTGGTGAGCTGCAGCAGATCTGAACAGATAGCTACTCAGTAGCAATTAGGGAAGCATCTGGTGACATGTTTATGGCAAGTCTGCACAGTCAGTGCTAACTCAAGCTGGTCTATTCAGTTGATTCAGCCATTAACAGACAGTTTTAACCAATTCCACTTTCACCAATTCAGTTCAAGCAAGTCTAGAAACAGACAAACACTCATATCCAAAGATGATGGCAATTCATTGATTATAATCAACCTTTGATATACTAGTATAGTACATAATATCATCTGTCAAATACTGGAATTTGTTTTCTGCAATACATATTACAATGTTTGCAGTAAAAGTGAAAATACAACCCAGATATGATACTGTATAATTGTAAAACAATGAAATGTGACTGTTTCTTATAGTACATCTACATAACATAGCATTCAAGTGTAAGGAAAGCATCTTCTTTATTGGGGGAGGTAACATGTAAAAGGTGAGCATGTGCTTGGTGTAACAGATATACTTTGGTATGTACCAAATATGTACTGTGCATGGTTGGCAGTATTAACATTCTAGTAGGTAACATGTAATATATTCATCTCACCTTGATGTTATCAGAGACCATATAATATATTATATGGCCTCTGATGTTATGTAGCAAAACACTCTTAAATGTTTCTATTTCAAGATTATATTAACAAAGTTTTAAAGTGATTACAAAAGACTTCCACACAAACACACAACTTTAGTAGCTAATTAAACTCCTATATATACATGAGACACCTAAATCAAACTGATCACCCAATGGGAACAACATTTGTGTTTGCTCTTAATTCTTGAACAGTTACTGTCATGTCAAGAATGAATGTGTATTCCCAATTACCCAATCACAACTGCTTTAAAATGCCACCAAATTAGGCTGTGAACTGTTTGCACCACTTCCTCCTTCAGATGCCATGACCCCCATCCCTCCTCTACCCATCCCCAGTGTCAGTGTCTAAATGGTAACTAGTTGAGGGTTGTTGAATTAATTAAGTGTGTAAGAACATTTGACCTCTGGGTTTATAACCAAAGGTTTTACAATACCTTTATCAGATAGTACAGTGTTTCCTTCATTAACAGTTGTCATTAGAGTACAGGCACTGATATAGAAAGAACTTCAAAGAAGAAGAAAAAGAAGAATGGCTATCTTCACCTGAATGCTAACACAAATAGGTAAGTTAATATTTCATTTAAATTCTACCAGATTTATGACCACTGACTGAACTGTTCTGTAATATCAGCCTGCAATGATAAGAATACTGTAATTTACCATTTCTTGCAATTTTCCAATTAATTTTTGTGTTGGATTGTTCCCCACTGTTATACATTCCTTGTGAAGGAAGTATTATTGGTATACTTATTATTTTAATTCTATGTATCATTGTTGTTATTCGTAATTATATATATGGATGGAATTTCAATGATATTTGTATGAGAAATTCTGTCAATGAAGTCTATTTATCCTTGGCATTATCCAGTTAAAAATGACAAAGGTGGGAAATGAAGATCTATTGAAGGTTTGAGATTATCTCTTACAAATGTATGCATATTTTCAAAAGGATGACCCCATGTGTTTTCAAGAATTTGATAATAGTAGTAACATGGGGCTTGAAATTTAGTTTTTGACCCCTCAACTGATTTAGGAAATTACAACACTGTATAAATATTCCAGAAGCTAAATGAATTGGAATCTTATGACCTAAACTATGCTTGAAGTGAATTGAAACATGAAATGTTACACTTGAAATATAAAGAAAAACACATATAAATTTATCAAGGAATTATGTGTTCCCAAACCTGATATGAGTGATATGGAAAATGACCTTTCAGATACATTGATGATTTATTGAGCAATTTAAAGAAAAATCTCATTGAGCAAGAAATAATCATTACAGAATTTCAAAACAGTATTAGAGAAAACTTTAGAAGTGTCAATGAAGGCATGTTATCAAGTCTTTAAAAATATATACTATATCTTGGAGAAACAACACAGAAGATGAGATACACAGAAAACTGATATGACATAGAATGCAATAGTAGAATGAGAAAAAATATCCAAGAACATCTCACATCAAAAGAAACTCAATTAGGAATGATACACTACACAATATTTAGAAGCAATCCTAATGAAAACTAATAAGGTTCCTGGGGTGAGAACAATATCCAACGATTCATAAATTCTATGAACATATCCTAAGAAACTGAAGTACAGTCCTCGACTTTACCCACCAGTCTAACAGCCAAGTCTGGTAAAATTTGTTCTTGTCAAGTAAGAGCACACCCACTTACAGTCCATAAAGTGAGACAAAAAATGCTGAAAATAATGCCAATTTACATTTTCAGTCCAGCAAACTTGAGAGACTTTAGCACAGACTGCAAGTACAGTAACCAAAGTTAAAGGGTGCCAGAAACAGATATATCACTCATCTAGCATAACATTTAAGGAGCTATTTTCTGTGTACTGTAGACTGAATAATGTTATCTATCCTCCTTGACATGAAAAATATTCTATGTATATGGTGAATTTGAATCTACTAAAAAGAAAATTTTGATTCAAGTACAGAAAATAGCAGCGTTCAACTTCAGAAACTATGCAAGTTCGAAGAGCATTCTTTGAGAACAAGGTAAGTACGCAAGATAAATAACAATATAGATATTGTTTACTGTTTTAGCATTATACAGTGTCATAATGTCACAAGTTTATAGGAGTTGTTTCTACACAGTGTTCACTGTTCTTTCTCTATGAGGTGAATCTTGTCATGTATCGACAGAACCTAATACAGGGAAACTTCTGGTAAGAAAATGTAACATGTCTAGCCTGTTCCCATATCCTTGTTCCATGTGATTTCTGCATTGATGTGTAGTTATGTAACAGACTAAACCCAAGAAGTTCTCAACAGCCTAAAAGTTAATGCACATTCATATAATTCACCTTTGGTATAGCTTTCGTTAACATAACTTAATGAAACTGCAGTTCCTATTTATTCTTAAAAAATTTCATGGTTTATAAGAAATGAGGTAATTAGTAAGTCAATGTTTCTTCAACCTCATCTATGTATGTCTAGCAAAAAGTGTACTCTCCTTACAGTGGCGACGGGAATGGGTGCGGAGAGAGTCACACAATGTTTCTCCAGAGATATTTGTATCAGGAAGTAAAGGCAGGATTTGCATCCTGTTACATACCTGTAAAGGTAACTGAATAGTTAATGATAAGATACAGTGCATGAGTGAAGATGTTAAGTTAATGTTACACTTTTTAAGTGTCCCAAATACCAGTTTGGTAAAATAAATGTTTCATATAACTAAAATTATTAGAATGCTTAAAGACACAAAACGTATCACATATCACTCACTCCTCTCCAATCACTCTGCTCCACTCCCATCAACTCACTCCACTCCACTCTCCCCTCCCTGTTCCACTTAAATCCAGTATTTCCCTCCACCCACTCCACCTACTACGCTACTCTCACTACACCCTCTTCCCTCGCTCGACTCACTCCGCTCCAGTCACTCCACCCATAGCTACTCTCACCACACCCTCTTCCCTTGCTTGACACACTCCGCTCCACCAACTCCAACCACTACGCTACACTCACTACACCGTCTTCCCTTGCTCGACTCACTCCGCTCCAGTCTCTCAACCCACTACACTACTCTCACGACACCCTCTTCCCTTGCTTGACTCACTCCGCTCCAGTCACTCCACCCACTACGCTACTCTCACTACACCATCTTCCCTCGCTCGACTCACTCCGCTCCAGTCACTCCACCCACTACACTACTCTCACTACACCCTCTTCCCTCATGCTCCACTCACCCCGCTCCAGTCACTCCACCCACTGCTACACTCTCACTACACCGTCTTCCTTGCTCCACTCACTCTGCTCCAGTCACTCCACCCACTCACGCTACTCTCACTACACCCTCTTCCCTCACTCACCCACCCTCTCGGCTCAGTCACTCCACAACCACGCTGCTCCTCTCACTACACCCTCTTCCCTCCTCCCACTCACTCTGCTCCAGTCACTCCACCTACTACGCTACTCTCACTCCACCCTCTTCCCTCGCTCCACTCACTCTGCTCCAGTCACTCCACCCACTACGCTACTCTCACTACCCCTCTTCCCTTGCTCTCCTTCCACTCCGCTCCAGTCACTCCACCCACTCACATGCTACTCTCACTACACCCCTCTTCCCTCAGCTCCACTCACTCTGCTCCATTCACTCCACCCACTACGCTACTCTCACTCACACCCTCTTCCCCTGCTCCACTCACTCCGCTCCAGTCACTCCACCCACTACGCCTGCCTCACTACACCCTCTTCCTCGGGCCTCCACTCACTCCGCTCCAGTCACTCCACCCACTACGCTACTCTCAGTACACCTCCTCTTCCTTGCTCCACTCACTCCTGCTCCAGTCACTCCACCCACCACGCTACCCTCACTACACCCATTTCCCTTGCTCCGCACTCTGCTCCAGTCACTCCACCCACCCACTCCAGTCCTTCTTCCCTCCACTCCACTCCTCCCTCCACCCACTCCATTCCTTCCATTCCTTCCTTCCATTCCTTCCTCCTCTTCCAGTCCCTCCATTCCCTCCTTCCTTCCTTTCCACTCCTCTCACGTCCATTCTCCTTCCACTTCCCTCCATTCCTCCCTATTTCCTTTCCTCCTTCCTTCCTTCCTCCTTCCAGTCCACCCTCCTTCCTTCCTTCCTCCATTCCACTTCCTTCCATCCCATTCCTCCGTCCTCCTTCCTCTCCTTCCACTCCTGATCCTTCCTTCCTCCATTTCCATTCCCTCCAGTCCCTCCTCCTTCCATTCTCTCCACTTCCTCCTTCCTCCATTCCTCCAGTCCTTCCTTCTTCCACCCTTCCACTCCTTCCACTCCTCCACCCTTCCTTCCTCCAGTCCTTCCTCCCTTCCTTCCACTCCTCCATCCACTCCTCTTCACCTCCATCCATTCCACTCCGTCCTTCCTCCTCCTTCCTCCTTCCTCCTCCACCAGTCCACTCCATTCCTTCCCTTCCTCCACTCCCTCAGTCCTCCTTCCTTCCTTCCATTCCTCCTCCAGTCCTTCCTCCTTCCTCCCTTCCTTCCTCCTCCTCCCTCCCTCCAGTCCACTCCTTCCTTCCCTCCTTCCTCCTTCACTCCAGTCCCATTCCATCCTTCCTTCCTTCCTCCTTCCAGTCCTTCCTCCTCCATCCAGTCCCTCCATTCCTTCCACTCCTCCTTCCTCCACTCCATTTCCTCCATTCCTTCCTCCTCTCGGTCCACTCCTCCTCCACTCCCTCCTTCCTCTTCCTCCGGTCCTTCCTCCTTCCTTCCTTCCGGTCCTTCCTCCTCCATCCGGTCCTTCCTCCTCCTTCCTCCCTCCTCCTCTTCCTCCCTCCTCTCTTCCTCCGGTCCTCCCTTCCACTCCTCCTTCCGGTCCTCCTTCCTCCTCCGGTCCTTCCACTCCTTCCGGTCCTCCGGTCCCTTCTTCCTCCCTCCTTCCTCCTTCCGGTCCTCCTTCCTTCCTCCTTCCTCCGGTTCCTTCCTCCACTCTGTCCTCTCCTCCTTCCTTCGGTCCTCCGGTCCTCCTTTCCTTCCTCCTTCCTCCATTCCTTCCTCCTTCCTCCATTCCTTCCCTCCACTCCTTCCTTCCTTCCTCCTTCCCTCCTTCCATTCCCTCCTTCCTCCTCCTCCCCTCCATTCCTCCCTCCTTCCTCCAGTCCGCTCTTCCTCTTCCTTTCCTTCATTTCCTCCTTCCTCATTCCTCCGGTCCCTTCCTTTCCATTTCCTCCGTCATTTCCTCCACTCCTCCGGTCCATTCCTCCTTCCTCCCTCCTTCCTCCGGTCCTTCCTCCTTCCCTTCCTTCCTCCTCCGGTCCCTCCTTCCTTCCTCCGGTCCTCCATTCCTTCCTCCGGTCCACTCCTTTCCTCCTCCTTCTCATTCCTCCTTCCTCCATTCCTTCCTCCCTCCTTCCTTCCATTCCTCCGGTCCTCCATCCGTTCCGGTCCTCCTCCCTCCTCCTTCCTCCTCCCTCCTTCCTCCTTCCTCCTCCGGTCCATTTCCTTCCTCCTCCTCCTTCCATTCCTCCTTCCTTCCTTCCGGTCCTTCTCCACTCCTTCCTCCAGTCCTTCCTTCCTCCGGTCCTCCATTTCCTTCCTCCTTTTCCTCCATTCCTCCTTCCTCCTTCCATTTCCTCCGGTCCTCCCTCCCTCCTCCTCCTCCGGTCCTCCTTTCCTTCCTCCATTCCTCCTTCCTTCCTCCGGTCCTCCCCTTCGGTCCTCCGTTCCTTTCCTCCTCCCTCCTTCCTCCATTCCTTCCTCCTTCCTCCTTCCTTCGGTCCTCCTTCCTCCTTTCCTCCGGTCCTCCTTCCTTCCACTCCTTCCTCCTCCCTCCTTTCCACTCCGGTCCTCCCATGTCCTCCATTCCTCCTTTCCTTCCTTCCATTCCTCCTCCCTCCGGTCCTTTCCTCCATTTCCTCCTTCCTCCCTCCGGTCCTCCATTCACTCGGTCCTTCCTCCCTCCGGTCCTCCTCCTTTCCTCCTCCACTTCCATTCCTCCGGTCCATTCTCCACCTCTCCCTCCGTCCACTCTCCCTCCGGTCCTTCCTTCCTTCCGGCTCCTTCCGGTCCTCTTCTTTCCTCCTTTCTTCCTTCCTCCACTCCATTCCTCCCTCCGTCCTCCTTCCCTCCTTCTTCCTCCACTCCATTCCTTCCCGGTCCGGTCCTCCTTCCTCCTCCCTCCACTCCTTCCTTCCTCTCCTTCCACTCCATCCTCCATTCCATCATCCTCCACTCCTTCAGTCCCTCCATTTCCTCCACTCCTTCCTCCCTTCCTCCTTCCTCCTTCCCTCCTCCGGTCCCTTCCACTCCATTCCTTCTTCCTTCCGGTCCTCCTTCCTTCCGTCCTTCCTTCCTTCCTTCCTCCATTCCCTCCTTCCCTCCTCCATTCCTCCTTCCACTCCTTCCTCCTCTCCGGTCCTTCCTCCCTCCTTCCATTCCATTCCTTTCCTTCCTCCGGCTCCATTCCATTCCTTCCTCCACTTCCTCCTTCCTCCAGTCCTTCCTCTTCCTTCCATTCCTTCCAGTCATTCCTCCTTCCATTTCCCCCTTCCTCCTCCACTCCTTCCTTCCACTCCATTCCTCCATTCCTCCTTCCTCCTCCTTCCTCCACTTCCATCCAGTCCTCCCCTCCTTCCCTCCTTCCATTTTTCCTTCCTCACTCCTTCCTCCCTCCTTCCCTCCATCCCTCCATTCCTTCCTTCACTTCCCTCCCTCCCTCCATTCCTCCATTTCCTTCCATTCCTCCTTCCTTCCTCTCCTTTCCTCCTCCTCCAGTCCTCCATCCTTCCTTCCTCCTTTCCTCCATTCCATTCCTTTCCACTCCTCCTTCCTTCCCTCCATTTCCTCCCTTCCTCCTTCTTCCTCCTTCCCTTCCCTCCTTCCTCCTTCCTTCCATTCCATTTCCACTCCTCCGGTCCTTCCCTTCCACTCCCTCCAGTCCCTCCATTCCTCCCTCCTCCCTCCTCCATTTCCTCTCCTCCTCCAGTTCTCCTTCCTCCCCTCCTTCCCTTCATTCCTTCCTCCCTCCTCCTTCCTCCTTCCTTCCACTCTTTCCTTCCGGTCCTCCTTCCATCCTCCCTCCTTTCCGGCTTCCTCCTCCTCCATTCCTTCCTTCCTTCCTCCGGTCCTTCCTTCCATCCCTCCTCCACTCTCTTCCTCCACCTCCGGTCCACTCCTTCTTCCCTCCACTGTCCTCCTTCCTTCCTCCGTCCTCCGGTCCTCCTTCCTTCCTCCTTTCCTTCCTTCCTCCTTCCTCCTCCTTCCTCAGTCCTCCCTTCCCATCCTCCGGTCCTTCCTCCTTCCTTCCTCCGGTCCGGTCCTTCCTTCCTCCTTCCTTCCTCCTTCCTTTCCATTCCTGTCCTCCACCCTTCCGGTCCTCCTTCCCTCTCCTCCGGCTCCTTCCTTTCCTCCTTCCGGTTCCTCCGGTCCTCCTTGTCCTCCTTCCCTTCCTTCCTCCATTCCTCCTTCCTCCGGTCCTCCTTCCTCCGGTCCTTCCTTCCTCCTTCCTCCGTTCCTTCCTCCGTTCCTCCTTCCTTCCTTCCGTCGTCCCTCCGGTCCTCCTTCCTTCCGGTCCTCCACTCCGTCGATCCTTCCACTCCTTCCTCATTTCCTTCCTCCTTCGGTCCTCCATTCCTCCGGTCCTCCTTCCTTCCTTCCTCGTCCGGTCCGGTCCGGTCCTTCCTCTTCCATTCGTTCCTCCGGTCCTTCCTCCAGTCCCTCTTCCTTCCTCCTTCCTTCCTCCGGTCCGGTCCATTCCTCTCCTTTCCTCCGGTCCTCCCTCCTTCCTCCTCGATCACTCCTTCCGGTCCATCCTCCTTCCCTCCATTTCCTTCGGCTCCGGTCCGTTCCTCGGCTCCGGTCCATTCCATCCGGTCCTTCCGTTATCATTTCCTCCCTCCGGCTCCGGTCCATCCGTTTCCTCCGTCGTTCCTCCGGTCCTCGGCTCCGGTCCTTCATTCCATCCGGTCCACTCCTTCCATCCGGTTCATATCCTCCATCCTTCCGGTCATTCCTTCCATTCGATTTCCTCCATTCGTTTCCTCCGGCTCCACCCTTCCTCCGGTCCATCTTATTTCCTCCGGTCCTCCATTCCGGCTCCGGTCCGTTTCTCCGCTGCTCCGGTCCTCCTTCCTCCGGTCCGCTCCGTCCGCCGCTCAGATGTCGGCTGTCGGCA